>NC_041809.1:19925337-21175337 GCF_900964775.1 Scleropages formosus
TGTTCTGTTTGCCGAAGATAGTTCTTTATGACTTTGGCTGTGTGTTTGGTGTCATTGTCATACTGAAGATGAATCTGAGACCAATAAGATGCCTCCCTATTGGTACTACATGATGAATAAGAATCTGTCTGTATTTCTCAGCAGTGAGGGAGGCCATCAGTTTTGACCAAATCACCAACTTCATTTGCCAAAAATGCAGCCCCATACCTGTAGGAAACCTCCACTGTGCTTCACAGTTGTCTGCAAACACCCATCCATGTAGCACTCTCTGACCTTCGGTGGAAAAACTGCCTTCTGTTAGAGCCAAAAACTTCAGATTTTGACTCATCAGTCCAGAGTACAATGCAATTTTTCTGCACCCCAGTCTTGTGTTTTCATGCATAGGTGAGTTTTTTGACTCTGTTTCCAACTTGAAGGGAACAAAGTGAGTGAGACATATGTAAGTGAGTAAGAAGTAGAACAGAAGAAGAAGCACATTTCTGGTCGAAGCTGTTCCATGAAGACCACTTCTAGAAAGACCTAAAGTTTTTTTTTTTTCATTTGAAAAGCGATTTATTACTATGTTACTTTCTTTAATAACATAAAAAAGTTCACTGTAATAATTCACTATTTGTAAAAGGAATGTTTGGAAATTTAAAGTACACTCTTTCCTATTGACACACTAATTCAGAAGACATAAAATAACCTTCTGAGAAATATTTTTGTGAAACATCTGAAGTACCTAAGACTTTTGCACAGTATTGTACACACACACACACACACACACACACACACACACACACACACGCACACACACACAGCCTGCCCCATCTCTTCATACAAAGCTGGGGTTTACTGCAGAGTGCATAAACTATTGAGCAATTGCTCAACCTGAGCCAGGTCTACATTTACGGGCGAGGATGGACACTGTCCTTGGTTCTGAATCTTCTCCTGCTGTGGACAGTGCTGTCCTTAGTCCTTAACCCTCTCCTGGTATGGGCAGCCCCGACGGAACAGATTGTCACTGCCTCAGTTGTGCTGTCTCCTGCCCATGAGACCTCAGAGTTGCAATCTATGGATGATAATGAATTCTGTTGAACTCTACTCTGTCTAGCCACTTCCTTCCTTCCTCTACTATAAAATTTGTCATGCTCTTCTGGTGTGACACAGTATTTATTTAACCTAAAACTGCAAGGAAGAGGACACACTGGTCGCTTTGGCAGGCTTCCTTGTGTCGTGGGAAATCAGGTCACAGTTTGAGCAATCTTCGTGATCCCTTTCCCACACCATGCGTGATCCCGCAATGACTTTGGACGGATGGATGGTGACTTTGAAGTCTTTAAAAAACTGGCACTTCAAATAAAAAAGAAAAAAATATTTCCCTTTACTTTAAAATGAAATGTAGAAATACAGTCTTCCCCAAACCCATTTAATGCCGTGTGGCTCATTAAACCATGCTGACTGTGCCTGGGTGGCAGATGAACATTAGCTTCACAGATCATAAAGCGGAACTGCAGTCTTCAGGCAATTTGGATATTACAAGTTCTTCTTCATACACCAGAGAGCTTTTAGACTGGCTTTTTCTTTGCCCGGCCTGCCAATCATTGCATGCACAAGGGGGGAGGTCTGCCTTGCAATTTATTTCTAGCAATCCCGCCCCATACAAAACAGTCCTCTAAGCAGCTGGGGCTTTCACTCATGTGCTGTCGCACTTACATCCTCGGCACATGTTTGAAATGAATTGCCATGGACCTGTTTTGGCCTATGTAGGAAGGTTTGAACTGAGATAGACAGGATTTAAACACAGCCATGGAGGATGTATAGCCTCTATTCAGATAATAACCTGCAAGTTGACTAGGTAGAGTTTTGGCTGAAAACATGGACAGGTATGCAAGGAAGGTCTGTAAAAGAGATAGCTCTGTAAGGAATAGGTTTGGCTTTGTATTTCACCTTCCCTTGCTCACAGAGTGCTGAATTCATACGCAGGTACCATTGTGATTTTTATTGATGTAGTGTTTTAATATTAAAAGCATCCCAGCTTGTCCTCCACAACTTTGGCCTAGACAAGCAGAAGAAATTCTCTTGGCCCACAGTCCTGGGTTAGAGGTGAGGCTTTTGTTGTGGGTTGAGCTGTGGGATGGCAGACTGCTGGCTAACCTCTAATGCAGACCAAAGGTAACTGGACCTGAACACTGCTTACGGAAAATTGCCCCAGGATTCAATCTAGAATACAAATTTAATGGGTATCCTTGGTGAAGATGATACAGACTGAGTCAACAAGCATTCATATTAGAACTCATACCCATCTCTGCAGAATAGTAAAAAGTGAAAGCCTGAAAGATTTGGATTTCTTATTTGCATGCTTCAGTTATTGGTCATGGGAAAACCTTCAAGGCTAATACAAGTATTGCGTGAGAAAATGAAAGAAATTATTTCAGTGCTTGAATTGTAAGTTTCTTTTTATTTAGTAATGATTGCCAGCTATGTAAATAAATAACCAAGCATTTTGTTTAAAAAATCGATAAGGATAACTAATCATGGGACAAATACCTCTTATTTCAACAGCCAGCTTCTGTGGAACAAAAGATAATCTACCTAAGTTCAGACAAC
This sequence comes from Scleropages formosus, assembly GCF_900964775.1. Lineage (NCBI taxonomy): Eukaryota > Metazoa > Chordata > Actinopteri > Osteoglossiformes > Osteoglossidae > Scleropages > Scleropages formosus. The sequence goes on from NC_041809.1 coordinate 19,927,927, forward strand.
TCAATTTACTCTTTGGACATTTTCTATCCAGTCCCCAGAAAAGTGGAGTATAAAGTAAGTATCTCTGACAAGAACTTAAGAATCCCATTCAGGACTATTTTTATTTGTCCTACATTTAGTGTGTTTAAATTTGGAGGGAAAAAGTCGCTATGAACCTTCATTCCTACAGCATATATTAATTTAGGACAAACTTTCTAGAGCTACTTTTATTTTTGTTCTGCCAATGTCTATTAAATCCCAAAAACTTCTGGATTAATTTTTAAAAAAAAGAGTTTACATAAGGTATAAATAGGGCACAGGAGCGAGTCTCGATACTGTTGTGAGAAACATGGGCTAATGTGCAGACATTAATTACATTTAAACCATAACTGCACACCAGTGGAGATTAAAGGCTCAGACTTGCAAACTAGAAGTTTTCAATTCAAGTCCCAGGAGAGGTCCTAGTTACATACCCTTGCCTAGATACAGAATGTTGAAGGCCATTTCTTTCTCAATGTAGGCTTACAAAATCATTCTAAAATCTCCACTAAGATTAAAATGGTGTGATGCCAATGTGCCTCATTTAAGTGCTCTGTTTGACTCAGCAGTGTGAATTAATCTGTGTTGCTGTGTTTTTAACAATCATGCTGGAAGCACCATGTTTTCTGCTTGCTTGGTAGGACAAGAAACTAGTGCAAACTCTCAGACATTCTCTGGAAAGTTCTCATATCTATATATTTAATATAACAACAAAAGCACAGCTCTAATAAGCATTCTTGTGCTCAACTGCTATTGTCCTCTGAGACTACATGACTTACTAAGGCCATATGGCGATATCTTTTTTGAGTGTACGTTAGTTAATGATATCCTTCAGACGCAATTTGTTCTCTGTCTTTAGGTACAGATGGCTAACAATAGGAAGCCTTTCAAACGACTCTGGTTGTACATATTTAACTCAGTCCGGCAGTGCTGGCGCTACTCCGACATTCTACTCAAACACACAGCCTCTGAAAATATGTGTGAGTAGTTTTGAAGTGATCTTGACTGATGTCAGCTGCTGCTGAGAACATCATCTTGACATTTCTGCATGATGATGGAAGCTTGATTCATCTGATATATATCTGTCATTAAACGCAAACCTAAGAGATACAACTTAGCACTTCATACTTTAGAACCACCTATTTAGTTTGTCATAGAGACAGGACTTGAATGTTTACTCATATTTGATGTATTTATATTGATCAGTTTAGCAGAAGCTTTCCTCCAAATCGACACACAGTGATTACTAACTAGTACTAGCCACACATTTATACAGGAGAGCAATGCAACATATTTACTCTCACACATACACTACGATGTGAAATTAGATTCCTCGGCTCATCTGAAACACATGGGAGGAAACCTATTCCACTCAAAGTTTAAATGTCCCCAGCAAATTTGTACAGTACATACTGCAAATATTCACTTTTATTCACTTTTTTAGCGGGAGGCGTGGTGGAGTGGCAGGTTTGACCTGTACCTCATGTGTGGTGGGTCTGGGGTTCAAGCCCTGCTTTAGGTGCCTTGCAGCAGACTGGTGTCCTGTCCTGGATGTGTCCCCTTCAGCCTTGCACCCTGTATTGCCGGGTTAGGCTCCAGCTCGCTGCGACTCTGCTTGGGACAAGTGGTTGTAGATGTTGGTTGGTTATTTATTTAGCTTATGTTTTTCTCTGATAAGACTTACAGCGTTAAGGTACTTACACTGATTTACCAATTTATAGAGCTGGGATTGTTTTACTGGGAGAGGGTAAAGACCTTGCTCAAGGATACTACAGCAGGAGGTGGGATTTAAACCAAGCTCCTTGGTGTGCAAGGCAATCACACTAAGCATTGCACTTCCTGCTGCCTGCATGAAGAATAGTAAAACACTACAAAATGCTGCAAAGTTATACAACTGCTTTTCTATTAGAAAGGTCTAAGGATCCCCAAATATAGTTTGTTTCCTAGCAGAAAATTTTTACTGAAAGTGACATTTTACCCTTTGACACATGAAGCTTGGCATTTTACAAGACGAGCTCAAGTATTTTCTTAAGGGTACTACACTGGAACCCTTTCAACTTTTAGATTACAAACAAGTCCTTAAGCAGTACTCTACTCACAGCCCACATGTCAAGGTCAAATCTCATTTTAGTCATCAACAAAACTATTTCTTAAAATCATTAATATTCTGCTCTAAAGCTTTCTACTTCAGAAAAAAAGGTTCATCGGGACATTTCAAGACTTCTAAAAATCATCAGAGTCAAAATACATGGTATAACTGGCCTAAGTCATGCAAAACAAAACTGTCTTCCTGTGAGTTAAAGTTCTGAATTCAGAGCAGCCAGGACTACGAGGGGGGAGGGCAGAAAAATAGTAATTTACAATTATTTCTACATATCTAATGTAGAATCATTTGAGAAAAGCTTGAAAATGGTGTAAGACTTAAAATGAAGGAAGGATGTTCAAATTACCAGAAACATGATTTATTTACACTTGCACTCATTATTCAGTCATTTTACTCTTCCCCGAAAAGGGCACTAACATAATCCAGCAGAGTATCTATACATACAATGTAATTGCAAATGTAAACTGGCAGAATGGTTAAGGTGTTATCAACGGCTGAATGGTTCTTCATTACTGGTATGAGAATGAATTAGTGTAGGAGTACAGGAGAAACTTGGCAAACGAGCAATACATTTTCTTGTTACACGCAGAGAAATAAAACATATGTTTGTGAGGAATAGATCATCATCTGTTCCCGGTCCTTCAGGTTGAAGAATGTTGCCACAGAGTTGAGGTTCAGGGAATTTCTTTTTTACGGTTGAATGGTTTAGGTTAGGTGGCTTTATTGTAAAATATATATAAGGTGTACATATTTCACATCCTGGGTTTTAAATGTGTTACCACGAATGGTCTTTGAGAGGCTATTATCTTACTGTCCTCCGGTTGTCAGTCTCCTTGAAGCTGGGCTTTTCACGGGCTTCGGCTCAGGGCCCATGTCCTCTTGAATTAATTCCTTTCGAAAGCCAAACAAAAACGAAAAGACACGGATATTACTCGAAAGGAAATCCTTATAAAGGTGGCCCCAAACCTGGACCTACAGTGAGCTCGAATTGAAATACAACATGCAAAAATATTTGTCTGCCAGTTCATGGAGTATTCTGAAAAGATATGTTAATATTGCCGGGATGGGGAAAAGAAAAATAATAAGTTCATGGAATTTTTCAAAAGCCATGATACACTTCACCCAGGCCTAAAACACTGAAGATTGTGTGGAAATGAAGGACATCATGTAGTGGACTGATTTCATTTCAAACATGCTAACACTATTACCTTTGCCTGATGAGCATAAGTGATGACTAACCAATGGAAAACTAGTGAATGCTAACAAACAGCTAGCGAGACTTAATGAGACTTAAAGTTTAGGTATTAAGCATGCTATTGCAGATTTCCAATGAAGCACTGCAAGTTAAAATTATTCACCACAAAGGCATGGGCTTTTTCATATGATTATTCAAAAGTTCATCTTTTGTCAGCAGAAATATTTATAGCAGTCATGCAGTATTTAAAAAAGTTGTAGTAAATATGAATGTGGTGGTTTGAGTCTCTAGGTATTTAACAAAAAATATTGTCATGACAGAATTTGTGCGCAGAAACTCTTTTATATTTTGCCAGACTACACAATATAGTGGAAAACAATTTCCGAAATGCATTCTGTTTTTCTGTTGTTTTCCCTGACAGAAATCGGAGTGAACGGCAGCCAGTTACCACCCATATCAGGGTTTTGAGAAAAACTTAGTTTCAGCGTTGTACAATGTCAAACTGAGGCACCGCTAATTAACTCCGTTTCACGATTCATTATGCAGTAGTTTACGGCCAGAGTAGTTTCAAGCAAATAAAAAGATGAATACATCTTTTTTCCCCAGAGACGGCTAAAGCTCACGCAGGGCCCGGGGTGGTTTTCAGCACCCAGCAAGTCTCCGCCGGGCCTTAATCACGGCCGAGCAGGTCTGCCGCTCCTTGGGTCTGCATGGCCTCATGTGGCGATTTCATTTTGGGTTCCATAACGAGGGGAGGCTTTGGATTTCCAACAAGCACAAAGACAGCACCAAGTTTTGGTATTTGAAGAAAATAACAACTGCAAAAAAGTTATTCCCGTTAATGCGAGCGTGGTACGTGTACGGGATTAACTGAGAAACATTTTCAGAGAATGTACAGGGATTCCACTAATGAATCCACACTCTGAAATGTGTCGGAAACTTTAAAACGGCGACACATTCACTGTGTAAACAGAGCACAGGCAAGGAATGTATCTTGCAGCAACACCCGAAAAAGTCAAGATAAATAAGGGAAATACTGAAGGGCGAGGTGATACCTGCCAAATACCTGTGAAACACAGCAGCTCGTAAAAAAGTAATGAAAAAAATCCCACCGAACCCAGGTGAAGCTCATTCCTTCAGATCGAGTTAAATCATTCACAGGGTGCATGCAGAAGCTGAGTGGATAATTATTGGCGAGTAGGGCAGGCCAAACAAATCTAATGTGAACGTTGAGAATGGATTGAAAGAGAGCAAATTAACAAAACAGGAGTCGCGCCACTGAAGGCAGTTGCAATTTCAACACAGGAATGTGTGAAATTACAGAGGCAAACAGAAAAATTAAGTTAAAAAACCTTAAAGGAAAGGTCTGCAAGATGAACGAACCTTATGAGGGAGTTCAGATGGAGATGAATAATCTGAACAAAAGCAGAATAACAATGTTTTTGCAACATTCTTCTGAACTTAGTTAAACTGCATATGAGAAAGCCTTACTAGAAGCAAGCCCTTCAGAATTGAGGAGAGAGAATTCAAAGAACAAAACAAAACAAAACGACTGTGACTGAATGGTGACTCTACTTATACACTATAGACCAGATATACGTAACAAGGCTCGATACAAAGTGGGATCGCATACAACACGATCAGAGCTCGGACCCTAATTTCTGAGCACTCCTTTTCCATGTGTTCCAAATCTCGGTGGTTCCCAAACACATTTCGGAAAGTCGAAAAGAAAAGTTACGCAATATAGCGAGCGATTAGTACAACAGGAACCTACAGTGAAAAATAAAAAGTTAACATTCTGTGAAAAACCTTTTGAACGATATGTAGTAGAGCTACGTTGTTTTTGTCACTCATTTTGTAAAGCCTTTTACTTCCATGTTATTTTGGTGTAACTTTACTCTCTTGCTTCAAAGCAGTACGGCTAGAAAATTGCTCAGTTGTCGGGAAACTAATTTGCAAAGACCATCAAGTCAACAACGTTTGAAAAACCATTTTGTTTCCCGCAATCTTTCGATTTAGCTTCACTCTTTCTACAAAACAATGCCACTTTGACTCGTCCAGCAATGCTTTGCAGGTGTGACTGAGTTGCAAAGTCGGCCAAATACGATGTCTTTATCATTAAATAGCCCTGAAGCAATAATAGCATTTACAGAACTTATCACATGTGGATGCTCTGGTTTATTACATTGTGGTTCATCAATAAAAACATGAACTCTTGAATTGCACTTCATTCGGTTTTGAGGAAATATGAACGCTGTGATGCATCACCTATTTTCGCTCACACCCGTGCACATTGCTTTTACTGACGTTAATCTTCTGTCAGCAGAAAACCGCAGTTAAACTTTCTTCAGCTTTTGTCAAAACCGGAAGCTCGTTACAACATGGGCTCACTTATAAAAGAAGTACCAAACTGGAAACACCAAACTTATGAAAGTTTGGACCCCGTCGTCTCTTGGATCTACAGTGTACTTTATAGAATCTATACGCACCTTGAGCTTGTACTCTCCTATTCAGTGCATGAAAATGTTCAAAATAAATGTGCATGTAAATGTGAAGTAATAATTTCTTTAAAAAAAAGAATTATTTAAAACAATTTTTATGTGAGCTCCGCAGAGGACGTTCAGAAGCCCTGCACAGTTGCAAATTAACTCTGTCACCGAACAGTCACCTGCAAAGGCTTTTTTCTGGAAATGCTCTGTGGCCCCAGATCGTCTCAAATCTTCCAGTTCACAGCTAAATGATAAATAGATGGTGAGACAAAGTAAAGGTAAACGGAGACATAGATTTAGAAGCAGAAAAAGCAAAAGGCTTAAGGTTATTTTCAGCATATTGACTGACACGACTGAAGCGAGACAGAAAGAACAGCTTAAAGAGATCGTAATGAGGACGCTGAGCTTGGAAGACACAGGCGAACCTTGAGCGGCACTTTGGGCTTTATGGCTGCTCACAAGCACATGTGCAGTGTTCAAAGCTGAAGAAATGTCTTATTTTGAACAGATCTGCCCTTTGCTTAGCCTCTGCCTTGTAATGCCCATAGTGCATAATTTCACCTTGTTTGAAAGATGTTTTACCTCATTTCTGTGCGTGAGAAGCCCAGTGTTATAACCCGAGCCCCGAGCCGACAGCCCCAAGAAGGTGTTCAGTCGGCAGTGAAAACCATACAGTGAGAATGTACAATAAGGCTCTGTAATCCACAATCGATGACCCCAGTGGAGAGGCTTAGGTGTCAGAGTGTAACCAAAAAGTGAAACTGTCGGCGTTGACTTCTGGGCTGCTTCCTAGCGACGCTGCGGAGGCCTGTCGATGAGGTGCGACTCCATCCATTTAAAATTCAGCATCTGTGTTTACTTCAGTGCAACGGCTACAGTAGTGGAGTCTTTGTGGACACTAAAGACATTCAGAGAGACGGGGATTTGCCCATGTATGCCGGTGACACGGCCTGCATCGGAAAGAGTTCCCGGAAGGGCCGTGTCGGCCTCCTCGGCCCACGAAGCAAGGCAATCAGGTACGTGGCTGTCAGAAAGACAGGTTCGGCGCAAAATGCGCTCTTTACTGGCAATCCCGCATCGAAGGGACTCCGTGCCACTGTAGCTCAGTTGTGAAACCGCTCTGGCGGAATTTAGAGGAATTATTGCGATTTATTTCTTGCCATATTTCCTGCAGTCATTAAAATGCTCAGCGTGTGTTAACTTTAAAGCGTTAGAGAATAAGAAAATGGTAGAATTAAAAACAGCAGGCAGGGCAAAATCCAAAGGGAAGTCAGAATTGGCCTTTTTGTCCCCCCATCACTTTACTGGCTAGTCAATTCGCTGTGGTTCACAATGCAGGATGACACATAGAAACCTGAGCGATTTGTCTGCGAGTGGGGGATCGTTCAAACTGAGGTTTTACGACCCCCTCATCATGAAGCGATTTGTGGACCTGCTGTATTGACCGCTCCCGTTATCAGCAGCCCGCGAGACTCGCGTTGGCTGTTAAACAATGCCATGAGGTGCGATTTTGTGCCCGGCCGTGAGTCAAGGTGAATCCTCTGGCTGCTGGCTGACATTAGCCGAGTGCCGCGGTGACAGCCCCATATATATTTCCTCAGAAGATGTGGCCTCCGGCACACGCGGTGAAGAATATCCCTAATACTTCTGTTTTCATTAACGTCCACACAGTCTTCGCCCATAGTCCGGGGAACACACGCGGAACACAAAGTGACAAGCAGAAATTTTTTGTGCTGACTTGATGGTGGCAGAGTGAGGGGAAGACAGAGGGAGGGAGGCAGGGCGGGAGGGCGGGGAGAACAGCAGGTGCCAGCATTTCTCCTGTTGTCAATCATTAGCGGCGAACACTGTAACGTGATTTTACCGATGGTCCTTCATACAGGAAGCTGACAGTTAATTGGCTCCAGTGGAACCCCTACTCAATTCGCATTAATTTGAATGAGGTGTCGGAATATTTTGAAAGCTTATCCCCACGGATCGCAGCCTTGAACATTTTTTTTTCTAAGTCACTTAAAAAATTAAAACGGGGTAAACAAAGCAATTTGCAAAACATTGCGGCAAGAGCTTCATTATTAATGATCGAAAACATAAATCTCCACCCTTTCTTGCTGTTAGGAAAGCACAGGAGACTGGAAAGTTAAAAAAAAAAAAAAAAAAAAAAAAATATTGCACAATCTGCACATTGCAAAATGTGACCACAAATTCCCGTGTTTGTCTTGGTTACACGTTTCACAGCAGGTTAAGTGTGTGAGGTGCACGAACACAGTGCTGTTGTAGTGTAAAAAGTAGGACCACCTTGGTGTTGGAGTGTTTAAAGACACATATGTTAGCCAAGGTGTGATCCAAAGAATAACTACACACATTCACCTGCTGGTTTGGCCTATCCTGGTCCTTTTCAATAACCATTTGAATTACTGAAAGGTCATCTTATTAAACATGGTGGGTAAAAGGTTCTCTTTTTTTGACGCATTGCAGAGTCTTGCACACAGACAATTTACCTCACATGGTTAGGCACCAAGGGTAATTTTCAAAATGAAAAAAGAACATTAACCTTTGGAATATAAGAAATTATTGCTTTGACTATATTCACCCATGCTACAAGTTAATGCCACAGAAAATCAACCCTTTGTTTTCTCCTGGCACTTGTACATTTGTCCGCAAAAGTCCACGGTGAAGCTGATAGTATCAGATATCATCTAGACTTCAAGCATTATTAACCATTCTGGCATTTGTGCCCAGTTTTATTCAAATTCATCTCACAGCCTATGGCTAGCATCCTCCCTATATATAATATATTAACCTTTTTGTGGAGATGCTTGCGAGGGAGCCTCCGCACGAGTGATATCCACCCAACCCGACAAGACTCTCTTTTTCAGCTGGCATTTAGAATACACTGCTTGGCCTTGGTTCCCATCACTTTGTCAGGTGAAAGAATAAACACACACTGGAAGATTTGCACATAATGGATTTTTCAGACTGCTGAAAACATGTTGATGGAGGGTTCATTCGTGGGCTTTGCTAGCTGCTCACCAGCAGTGGCCCAGAACCAGCGCAGGTAACCTAAACAAAATAAGGTGTCTGGTCGTAGCTTGGCCCTCCATTGTCTTTTCATGTCCTGATATTTGCTCTAACGGGGGGTGATCACACATCGGTTTCAGTTGTAGAACGCAGCATCGATGAGTTTCACAGAATCTACAACAGCCAAAAAAAATAAAAATAAAAATAGTACTTTGGGTTTTACGATGAGCAGAGACCCAGCTTTGAGAAAATGACTTTGAATGTGGTGGAATCTGATTTGCAGAACATCCCTGATGGTCTAGTTCACATCCAACCTGTTTTTTTGTCATTGCAGAAGAGGTGCAGTACAAAAGGTCGTATTTCTGATTTCCCGGATCATACCCTATAATGAGACCCCATATGCTTGAAGGCCACTTTAAAAAGCTCCATATAAAATACCTAAGATAGTTTAATAAAAGCACAAATGCTTACGTGATTCATGTAGTAGCAGCTTATGTAGCCAAAAGAGGTTGAACAAATTAATACACACGAATTGCAAAGATACAAGCCACCTTGACCCAGCAGCAGATAAAATGTTTTTGTTACAAGAATGAAATGTCCAAGGACGTGCAAAAACATGCTTTAACAGTTTCCCCACAATAGTCCAGCGTAGAAACCAGAAAAGAATACGCATCTATTTTTTTTTTTGCAGGTGATGGTCAAGTTAAAATTAATAAATAATCCTTGTAAAGTATATATGTGAAGCATTCAAGGTAAATGCCCCGGTTCATATTTTTTATGTAACTCAAAAGGTCAAAAGAGAGCTTTGGAACACAGTTCTGGGGACTGCTTTACCGGAAATGTGAGACCACTTTCTTCTTACACTGCAACAGCTGGAGCTGCTGGGATCTGACTCCTCATGTGAGGCACAGTGGCACATGGGTGAGATGCCAACAAGTCTTCGCTTGTGGCGGAGGGTGGTGAATCACTCACTAACACTCACTGTTGCTTTTACCCCCCAGGTTGGGAGCCCTGCCCCTTCAGCTATGTTGCCTATGCCATGCTACCGCAGTCCCATTCTCTCCTTTCTTTGGCCTCCGCAGGTCATCGCCCTTCGTCTCTGTTGCCTTATCCAGCATCCACTGGGCATCTCTGGCGCCCGCCACCATCTGCCGAGGGACACTTTACTGCCTGGCTGGAAATGCTGTGCACTCTGTAACAATGTTCTCTTGCATCTCTCAAAAACATGGCACTGCAGATGTTGCTCAGCTTCCTGGACTTGACTGAGGGCAGCAGATGTGCCAAGAAGAGCCGAATCTCTGCGGTGCCAGGTATGTCTCTGCACTGAAGAGTACCAGTTATTCTCGAACCCCTAGACAGAGGTGAAATTCCATGCCCTTCGAAAGGTGCACATATTTAATGCTTTTAAGTTGTTGAGCCCAGCATGACATTTGAAAATGTTTGATGTTGAAGCAAAAAAAGTAATTGTAATATTTAATATATTGTTTGCTTCTAGTACAAATATTTAGTTAAAAAATCAGATGTCAAAGACGAGAAAGGATGCCTTTGCATCTTGAGCTGACAGAGCTATTTATTTGTTCCAAGGCATTTATATTTACACAATTTGTTAAGGGCTTTATGAATCCCAGAGGTAACTGGAAATGGTGCTGGGTATTGATTCCTAATCTCTCTCCATGCCGATGTGTGTGATGTTTTATAGCGTGTCAGAATCATAACAATGAATACTCCATCACTGTCATATTTAAACAATGACCAGCTATTGTGATGTGGGAAAATAAATATAGGTGGTTGATGGGGAAGAAAAAGTCATTTGTTCCTGGCTCATGGCAGCCAGAGAAGAGAGGTTATTCCAGTCCCGAGCTCAATCGTGTTCAACACCACACCACGCTGTCATTGCATTACAGAAAACGAATGAAAAGCATAAATAACTGAAGTGAAGGTTTGTCTGCTAAATGCAGCCAGGTGGATGTGTACGACAGGTGTGGGCCATATCCCCTTTGAGCGCTCGTTCCAGTGCAGTTGAAAATTAATCACAGTTACAGTCTAGCTTGGGCTGGTGCATTTGCACAATCTTTTAATACACGTTAATGCCCCTCTAGAAACACAGCATTGCTTTGCAAATTGTATTTTTTATTGTGTTTTTATTATGCTGCCATTCATTCTCTGGTTCGAGCTGCTAAGCCCGTAGCGTCACACTGCCCAATGCACTGCACTGTAAACCTGTCGTGATGGACACAAGACTCTTTGTGCACTTACATCGCTTTGGGTGGTAGCGGGTGTGCAGGACTAACATTCATTATTCTGTGGCCACGGATGGGAGTCGGTGCCTGTAAGTAATTGGACCCTCTGGTATGTTCATCTCCTAGCAGATGCTGTATCACGACAGTCATAGTCCTTCTTTTGCGTTCGCAGCAGTTCTCTCCCTGCTTTACAGTCACACCTCAAACCGAAAATAAAATAAGTGCGATTCGCTTTCGGGGAAGACGAAACTTTAAATGGTGCGACGAAGTAAACTCAAAGAGTATGGAACGACTGGTTGTTACAAACACATGTTTGTGTGACACATAGCATAACCCAAGTTCCTCTAAACTAGTTGTGATGCATTTAATTTAAACTGGTGTGTGATGCATAAAAAAACCGGCTTTCTTTCATTCACCCTAACACAAAAGAGATTTCGTTCGAAAAATCGAAAAAGAAACTTTGCGTTTACACCTAGAAAATATTTCCCCAAAGTGTAACTTAGACATTAAGCATTGGGGCCCATGACAGAAGTGTGCTCACAATCTGCACTGAGACCTACTTACAAATCACAGCTCTGAGGTGCAGAATCGAGGGTCACCAGACAGGTAAGCAGGAAATCGATCCATACTTTTCAAATTTCAACAGTGCCTTGTGAAAAAAGGGTAGAATGGCAGGGATTGCAAAAGACCTCCGAAAGGAATGGGAAGAAGAGATTTGAGGCCAGGCACACTCTGGGGGAAGGCAGGGGAACTTATGAGATAAACACACATGGTCACAAACTGGAACAGCAAGCAGGGGGAAGGAGCCACTAGCCCAAGGAACGAGAAACCAAATAGCGTGAAACGACTGGAAGCAGAGAGGTGAACGTAGCATGGCTAGAACGAGAAGAAGAGGGATTAAACTGGGATAAGCAAACGTAACAAAAACCTATGCAGAGAAAGGAAATGAAATCACTTGCTAAAGGTGGGAATGGTAGAGCCAAAAACAAGCAACGAGAAAACACAGCGGGGAGGAGGGTGGGCGCCACAATGAATCAGTGAATAACTCAATAAGACATTTTCTTTGAAATCTCTGAAATCTGCTGCTGAACTGGCATAATTCTGCTTCGAAGGCAGTGGAGAGAAGGAGCCAGCGACTGTGATGTTAGCGCTTAAATGGAGTTGCCCTGGGTACAATGGAACGAGCGACACAGAAGGCTCGCTCTTCCGAAGGCCCGTGTCCAACTGCTTGGCCTTCTGTTCACATTGGCTTGTCCTCCCCTCACAGCTTGTTCTGCAAACGTCCTCCACTCCTATTATGGTGTGCTCCCTTACAAGTGCACTGCAGCCATGATGCCGTGGAAACTTTTTTTTTTTTTGCCCCGAAATAGCTTTTCAACAAACATTGTGCCATATAAATGGAAAAAAAAAAAACTGCTTCTGTATATTTTTCCTTCATTGGAGACCCATGGAGACCTTCGAATTAGTCTTCGTGTGCTTTGGGCTTCTAAGTCAGATTTAAGAGTTCAGCCATTCAGGAACATATAAATGTCCCATGAATTAAGTTATTAGTTTATTATTTTAAATTCTTTGCAGCTTTTTCTTTATAGTTCTTTTTAAATTCTTGTCATTGTATTGCAGTATTTTTGCTCATACTATACAAGGTGCAATAATATACAGGCTGCTTCAGGAGTAAATAATTTAATGCCTATGCGCAATTTACCTTGGAAAGTAGTTATTGAATATTTAAGCAATCTATATTTATTATCTATACCTATATTACAAAATAAGACACAAAAGTAAAGATAAAAAAAGTTACTTTAAAATGCAAGAACTCATCTTTTGAGAAAAATATTTTGCTGCTGTATTTCTAATACTTTTTTATTTGGCACCTTAAAGACCCTGTAAGGGAAGATAAATATTGTATTTTATCCATATTTTAAAATGCCCATACTGAGAATTTGTATTTCCCCCTGTAAAAGGTCATTACAGTAGTCATTTACAATATCTGAGATCTTATAATAACAGTGAGAGTCCTCTTGGTTGTTCTGTTTTCCCAAATAAGAAAAGCAGTTTTGCACACTTAAACTGTGTTAAGTTGTATTTAAGACACATAATTCAGGTTTAGCAGTATTTGGACAAACAAGCACCAAATAATTATTCATTCAGTAAGGTGAATAATGAACTGTTTTCAATCTTATTTTCCCATTAGTAATTTGTTCAGTCTTCAAAGTGAGCTGAGAATTGATTTCACATAAATAAAATCATGAATTATTATGTCCAGCCCATCTCAATAAGGCTTAACAGTTTCTTCAGACTATATTTTTGTCAGATGAAATAAAATAATACGATGTCCAGAAGCATCCTCTAAGCAACACCTGGACAGCTCTTCGCATAAGAGATCAAACTACACAGTCTATGCAGGGTTTAGAAATACGTACTAGAAATGCCCCATGACAAATCAGCAACTTCATGTAATTTATAACATTCTTTAATCAAACATGACCTCAGTCAAAAAATAATAGTAACATTTCACTCCTTTTTTTTTTAGATATTACTTTGCTGACTAATCAAAGTTTAATATTGCCTCTAGGTAGGGCTTCAGAGCCTATTGATCAATAATTTTAAATATTGAGAAAAGGGTGCAGAGCTAGAGCAAATAAAATCTTAAACATACCTCATTTTGACTCAATGTATAACTAATGTAAGACACAGAAAACCTCACAATAAACTTTAAAGCGCACTGAGCACCTGCTGCAATGCAATGTACTGTATAAGGAATTTCCACAGAGATGCATTTCTTCACTGAAAAGAAGTGTGTGTCTTCAGGAAAAAAAAAAACTGAAAAAAAAAACAAAAATCTATGCAGGTAAGGAAGAAACACAAACACAAATCAGTAGAGTGAAGCCCCAGAAGTAACACTGGCGAGACATATGCTGGCCAGCATTTTCAGAAATGTTTACTTCAGAAAATTCACAAAAATGTAAAGAAAAACTTCAGACTTCAATTTACAAAATTTTTTTGTATAAAGGAGGGCTGTTAAAGACACACAGTATATTTCATGCATTTTGGCTCCTGGGTCTCTGTATAACCAGTCAATAGGCTAAGTACAGACATCCTTCAACTTGCACAAATAGACCGTTCTTCAACCCCTTACGTAAGTCAAAAGTGACGTATGTCAGATTCCCCCTTCTCCCCCACCATTCACCGTCACCACGTGCTCCTTTATACGTGCAGCATCCTTCACTATCGTATTTATAGCCGATACGGCTAAGCCTGGTTCCCGTGCTATAGACGGAAATCTTTTTCCACCCTCATACTTCCTTATTATTTTCAATTTCATCTCCAAATCGATTGCCGTACGCCTGCGAGACGGTTCTTGGTTTCCTTCAAGTGCACGTTTAGCACCAGGCATTGTGAATAATGAAAATGGTAAAAAAATATGCGAAAAAGCACTACACTAACGAGAGGAGATGCGTTCACGGCTCAAAACACACAGGGACTCGGAAGATGCAGCTTCCTGCCTTGTCCGGCTACGCCGACTTGCACTTAACGTATTTCAGATGTTTTGCATAAAATAAAAGCGCTATCAGTAAATAATGTGTATGCTGGGAATTTTTTACAGAAATCCGGATTTACGCTAGTCAGATTTATGTGAGTAGAGGGGTGTCTGTAACATGTATATATCGGTAAGACAGTGCACATAAAGTGTGATGGAAGGACTTGCATACTGTCTTTCACTATCAGAGCATTTTGGTATCTGGAGCCTAGGGTTAAAAAGTGTACTTAATTGACCTCTGGGGAATTACAGCAGAAATGGGTTCCCAGCCCAGTAGGGTTGACATGAAACCCAAGGAATATGAGTGAAATCTCAGCACTCCAGAAGGCTTTCCATGTGTAACTGGGGAGGAGTAGATAACCGAGTGAATGTAATGGCACCCACAGCGAACTGGTCCAGGTCTAGGAGACAAAAAACCTGTTGTTCTATTTTTCATTTTTGTTGTTGCATTCTCCATTTTTTAGTTCACAGGTATTATGAAGGTCACCTCACGCATCCATCTTGAGTAAAAGCAAGAGCCAGTGCCACGCCATGTAATGGACCCCAGTGTCAGTCCTTCCTGCAGTTTGTCCCATCATCTTCATCGTTTTGTTCAATTATTGTCACATGACTCTCTGTGTTTCTGATATATTTGTGTATCCTGCTAAGGTCTGCGGAAGTCCCATGGCCAAAATTCCATCGCACTCTATCATCACTTTCTGCTTACCGCTGCTCACTGTTGATAGAGTTATGAAACTGTTGTGTTTTGTGTCCATTGAATAGAGAGCATGTCTATCTATCTATCTATCTATCTATCTATCTATCTATCTTCATGAATATGCACACAGACACACATATGTGTGTTACACAGTATATATATATATATATATATATATATATATATATATATATATATATATAAGGGGGTGCGGTGGCGCAGTGGGTTGGACCACGGTCCTGCTCTCCGGTGGGTCTGGGGTTCGAGTCTCGCTTGGGGTGCCTTGCGACGGACTGGCGTCCCGTCCTGGGTGTGTCCCCTCCCCCTCCGGCCTTATGCCCTGTGTTGCCGGGTAGGCTCCGGTTCCCCGTGACCCCGTATGGGACAAGCGGTTCTGAAAATGTGTGTGTGTGTGTGTGTGTGTGTATATATATATATATATATATATATATATATATATATATATATATATATATACACACATATATTATATAGTATAGTTACCACTGTCAGTGCTAGCCTTAACAGTTTATTCCAGTTTTTTGTAGGCCTCAGTACCCATTGTAACAATTTCTCCTTATTTTTGGTGAGTATGTATTTAACTTTCCATTAGACCACAAAAACACCCATTCATCCAGTGAGAATAACATGAATAACATTGGTTCAAAATGGAGAAACTGTGAACCCAGGCAGGCATTCTTAATATGATTTCTGTAAGCTCTAGAGAGTCATAAGGTGTCATTTTACAATGGGCGACAGGTGAAGTGGTCACATTTGGCATCCCCACAGTTAGGACAGGAGTGTGTCCGTGCATGCCTCTCGACATCCATTTCTTATGTGGTTTTTAACTCAGCAACTTGCTTTCATGCATATTTTAAAGGATACTAGGTAGCAAATAGTCAAAGACCAGGAGTTTAACCAAGGTTGTGTTTCACACTGTCTTCACTGGTGGTGTCTGTTGCAGGGAAGTAAATACTCTGGATTTGCTGCTTTAATATGTTCTTGCTGACCTGCTCTTACACACTCCATGGAACCAAAAAACTTTCACCAAGCTATACCCATCACATTATATGACATGATATTAACGCTATTCTGACTTGTCATATAAGTATTACACATTTTGGTCCAACTCCAACTACTTTACCCCTGGGCGATTTCTCTGGGAAGTTTTCCAATGCCACAACTGCATGAAACAATGTTCATATGATAGTAAAAGTGATTTACCCACACAGAAAAAAAGCTCTTACTAATGTTTCACTTATTGATGTGTCAAGTTTATAGTTCAAGTTTAAGTTTAACTGACAATACATGTATCATATAATATGCTTTATGTGTTTAAATTTCCCTACATTCATCCTGATGCAGAAGAACAAAAAATTTGCCCAGGGCACTTTGGACGTTAAATATGATTGATGTGCAGCTGTTTTTCTCCATGCTGCCTTACTCAGCTGTTAAGTATGTGTTGTGCAGTGAACACTTTAAAGGTGAAATTAGTTTCCGTTCTGGGAGACAGGATTGAATTATTGCTCAGCTGTGATGAACGAGGGCCACACTTTTCTGTGTCTGTGGCCATGATTCATGATGGACATCTGTCATGCTGTGACAACACAACAGTTCCGGGTTTTTTTTAAAATCCCCTTTGACCAAAACGCTCTTTCAAATTAAAAAAATGTTTATAAATTTAAGGAACTGTTGCTTAATTAAGCCGTTTCGCATGTTAATGAAGAAAAGACATTTTAGTGAGGAATATATGAGTGTAGATTAAAGAAAGCAGAACAGGTACAATACGTCATGGCTTTGTTGAACGCAGTGATTGCATTTTTTACGTTGCAACACCAACAGGCCTAATTTGCTGGAGAACCAGTGTTCTTACTTCTGCCGTTTTGCTTTTTTTACATCTGCAGGACTTAATTACAGCTTTCTTGTAAATTTTTTCTATGGCCAGAAGTTTTCTCCTGTCTGCATGACTAAGCACTGGCTCATATCTACACTTCCAGATATGGCTCCGCATCCATGCAGGACCTGCGACTCTCGCCATCTGCAGACAGAACACAAAGCCAGTGTGCTTTGACAGTCAAAAAAGCTCTGGCATCCGCTGTGTCCCTCTTTCATACTGCCACAGGCCCCTGAAATAGCAGGCAAGCTCTCGCTGGGACCCTTCTTTACCATGATTAATCAGTGCTTACATTCTGTCTTTCTAATTACATAAAACGATAAAACAGAGACAAAACACTCAATGCTCAGTATACAGTAAAAGAGGCTTTATTAATACAGTTTGTAAAAGTTGCACAGCAATGTGCCAGGTATTGCTGGACCAAAAATACTTCATTAAAATACTGCAATACCATTTTGTAGTTATACACAAACAGTGGGGGCATTGAGATTGCTTTAATACTGGATGGGGAGTAAAGCCACTCACCCCCTTGCTACCCCTGGAGTTTCTAAGGGAGAACATTTATATTTAGTCATTTAGCAGATACTTTTCTGCAAAGCCACTTACAATGGTTATTAAGTAATATTTCAGCTCGTGCCTTTGTGCAAGGTCACTTAGCAATGCTAGATTCACCACATCACACTCCCTACAATAATTCACCTGTTTATACAGCAGAACAATGCAACGCAGTCACTTGCTCGCTCACTCACTGTCACACACACACTAAGGGCAATTTAAAGTCACGAGTCCACCTGAAACACATTTTTGGACAGTTGGAGGAAATGAGAGCATCCAGAGGAAACCACGTGCAATCGGGGGGAGAACATGCACATCCCGAGCACAATGAGCCGTATTCAAACGCAGATCTGAATGGACGGTAGAGATGCTTTGAGGAACCAGTGCTACCTGTTGCACCACCATGCTCTCTAATTTTTTTTGTTTTGTTAATGAGAAGACCCGTATCTAATGATTGCCTCATGTTATGAGACCAACAAGTAATTGTCCCGGGAAAACAGGTAGAAATGTACCACAACACCTGTAAAATATGACACGCAGAGAGTACGAAGTAAACCTATAGTTATGGACTTGTACGATGAATCCGTCTTTTCCATATTTAAAATTTCTTGTAGTACTAATGCAGTATCCCACACAGTAGATAAAATACTTAAATAAAGAACTATGACACAATATACAGAGTGCCCATAATTTCAATGGGGGCAATAGACCGTAACATCTTTTTGTCTGTTTATTGCATTGCATCTACTGAGGGTAATCACTGTTTACATGGCTATGGTAATTAGCCATCTACTTTGCCTAAAAATCAGCCCTGCCTTATTCATTTAGAAAAGTCAGGGAGCTGATTGGCTCTATTGTCTGTCCAGCCCAGCATATATGCAGCAGATTCGGAGGGATTGTTCCAGCTTGTAGGCTTTTAATTATCCAATCACAGCTCCAGGTGACAGTTTGTCAGCTGTCATTTTGACAGAGCCGTCAGTGGGGAAATGGGAAGTCAATTGCTCATCGTCATAGTGATTCCGTGGTTATTTTACTGCATTATTGTCACCTCACATGCGTTTTGGATGTTTTTTTCCCTCCAGCCAAAGGCAAGTTCTGCGCATGGTGCTTCCTGCGAGTAGCATTTATAGATCTGCATCTGTTCGCCATCGTCGACCAACTGTCAGGTGGCATTGAACGCAGCAAATATGATTGCTTACAGCATCCTTGGTTTCCACTGAAAGTTTATTAAATTTGGACTCAGAAACCTGTCTGTCCTGCAAGGATTTGTGCTTTTTGCGGGTCACCTCGCATCTGTCAGACGGCTATCAATTTGCGCGAACAATGCAGCGCGCGGCCTCTCTGGCTGCCGGGGAGTCAAACGCAGTGAATGGTGCCATGGATTTCCTTTTTGGCCTGTGATTTCATCATTATGCTCCCGCAGTCAGTGCTCGCGATGCGGCCATCCAGGAACATGTAGACATGGATTATTATTGCGTCTGAGCTCTAAGGACATCCAGAAAGCCTCGCTACAGGACGGTGCTGTGAGTTGGAGATACAGATAACACCTCTGGTCTTCTGAAGTGCCAATTAAAGATTATATCACAGTGTTTCTTATCATTCTTTTCATGAATATTTCACACTCATTTCCAGTGTGTTGTCCCCCCACCCCCCACCGCAAATCCAGCAAAACAAAAATGTTTATTCAGCCAACTTATCAAACTTATGAAACTTAGCCAGTGGACATTTTTGTATGCCTACACAGTCTGCGCGTGGAACATTTCACTCGCTATTTATTTATCGCTGCTCCTTATCACACAAAGATGTTATTCTAACCAGGTTTGCTTCTTTGCGGGGAATCTGGCGACATCCAATATACTCAAGCACAGCGGGAATCTGTGGTCCTGCTAAAAATCACAGCTGATGTGGATTTAAAGCTGTGAAATGACCTACCTTCCTGTGCATAATACTTTCTGAGTCCTAAAATCTAGACCAATCTCACATTTCTAAACCTCCTCCTTATACAATGTTTCCACTGTATGCTCGACATAATTTAGGTTGCCATCATGTATCTTTCTTTGCCGATTGCAGAGTTTTATGGTGTTAAGCCTGCATTTTAATGAGGGGATACTACAAGGGCTGCAGTTCCTTATTTCCCGGCAGCCTTGTACATATTTCCTATACGAGGCTACACTTTTTAACGTACCAGTCGTTGTTCCTGTTGATTCTGACCGGTGAAGCGACTGCTGATTTTGAGACTGTACAAAGAGACTGCAGATTTCATTACGAGGGAGCGTGGCACAAGACAGAAGCAGGTTGGCAGCGCGCTGTTGTGTGTAGCAGCAGGTAGCTCCCTGCCATCTCTCATTCCCCTAACTGTGTTATGACCCAAATGTGTCTGACTGCAAACTAGACGTTGTAATATCGGCGCAACGTTCCCAGTCAGCATGTTAACTGTCAGCATCCTCCCTCACTTTCCTAACCACGAGGTTCTGGTTAGGATGGTATGGGCCTTCTGCAGCCTCAGCAATGTGCTCTTTTCCCTTCCACCTGTCCTGCATTTGCTTTCTGCACTTAAAATCTCCATGTCTCTAGTGCCCGCTGCCAAGCCACCCATTCTCTCTGGTTTAACTCAAGTGGGTGGTGTCAGGATCGCCTTGTACGGAAACATACCTGCTCTGCAATTTTTCTTCTGTTCTGACGCCCCCTCTGCCACACTTGGATGAAGTCCACCCCTCATCCCAACAACCCTGTTGTGTTGGGAGGAAAGCTGAGATTTCCGCATCGTCCATGGTGAATAAACACTGAGTTGACTGTGACTGTGGTGGTCTGTCGGCGGTGGGAGGCTGCATCTCAGATGGCAGAGCAGATCCACAGGAAGACTGGCTGTTTGAAGTGTGTCTGTGCCCGCTGAGTCATGGCACATGAAAGGGCTTTGGAAATGCTGCCAGTCCGCAAGAGCTTTGGACGGCTTAGCAGCCATGCCGTTCCTTACTCCTGCTCCCTGGCTCCCTGGCTCCCTAGCCCACTCCTCCCGGGGGCTTTTCCTGTCACCCCCAACCGTCCGGTTAGGCGAGGTGTGCGCCGTCTCAATGGAACTGAATTGAAACATGGACACAGCCTCTGACAGCGAGTGTCTAATGATCCTGACTTCTGCTGACAGAAGTTTTCACTTCTTTGGCACGTGTTGTCATGATTAATTTGGCGCCTTTTGTTTTTACGTAACGGAGAAAAATGCCCCAGGGGCTGCTGTTTGATGTGACACTGTGTCTAAGCATCTTCCTCCAAACACATGTTCAACCACTCCTTCAGAAGGGTCTGAATAATTAATAAAAAATGGTGCACAACAACAACAAGAAAGAAAAACAACTGCAAATGACCAATTATTTAAATAGGAACACATCTGCTTTTGTTGGGTTATGCTGTAAATTCCTTGAATGCAAATAAGATGGCTGCAGAATATCTACATGCATAATGGATGCAAGTATTTTACCTGCAATCTGGCTTTTAAGTCAAAGACATATTTCATGAAACTTTCTGTTCATTCTGAGAAATTATCAGCCTCATGTGCAATAAGAGAACCGCAGTAGAAGTTATACTGTCCCATTTTGTTGCTGAGTGCCTTGGCCCATTTGATGTAAATGCACCACTAGCTTAGTGACACCCTCCAACATAATACCACATTGATCTGTTTGATTGCTAACCTTTTCATATCTGAGAACACATTTTCTCTGATCCTGTTTAATCCAGCAGCTACAGACATGTGCAAACTGTCTTGCAGTGTTTGATTCATATACGCCATAACAGAATTGTGTCTTTCTGTTCAACTCTTTAAAGAAGGCTTTAAAATTTAGTGACAGTTCCATCAAGCCACTATTGCACATTAGACTCAATGCAGATGGTTAACCAGACTTAGGCATGACAAAAAACCACACTGGACGTTGCTTTTCTCTATATAGCAATTTTAAGTTCAACTTACCCGAAGCAGTAAATAGACCACGTTGCACTAAATTTGTCTATATTTATACATGGATTGTCCATGTATGAAAGTGGATCAAATTAAGTGAAAATGGTAGACACATTGAATATTCATTCTTCCTATTTCATTTATTCAGTTTTAATTAAATATAATATTCAGTGCTAACCAGAGAATCAATTAATTATAAACTTCATAACTTAGCCCTTTGTGATTAGAAAATCACTGAACTGTATTTAAACCATCCATAGAAAAAAGAATTTCTATATAAACAAAATTACCACATTGTATACTTCAACTTTCAATTAACAAATATCTAATCAGCAGTTATTTTATGGTCTTGATTGTAAAAATCATACTCAATTGTATAAGGGTCATAAAAATAATTAGTACTAATTCTAATGCTTCTTGTTTTTTATTATTAAAAATTAACGACATGGCATATCAACCCCTTTTCCCTAAACATGTGTTGTTCATAAGAGATGAGGAATCTATGTATCACACCCTCACCTCACGCAATATGAGAACTAGATCCTGGAATATAGTGTGATGTCCAGTTCTCTCAGTGCTGATATTTGCTCACATAAAGACATGGACACAGGGGTTTGAGTAGATGCCTCACATAAGAGAAAAGGCTGACATTTAAAATGAACTGTGGGAAACCTTTGCAGGAGTGAAGATCAAAACATTCAAACTCCATCTATTTCAATCCATCCTCAGCCTTTATTTATCAACATAGGGTCATGTTCTTGTGACACGGAGGGTGTGCGAGGAGGCCGATATTACCTGTAATAGTCCAGGGCTGCACAGCTATTAGTATTCACAAGTCTCACTGCAGTATAACAAGAAAATTGACAACAAAATGTATTAATCATGAATATCAGTAGGCGTACGCATACAGTGCCATTATTCTTTTATGTGCCATAAAACTTTTCAAATTATATGTACTATACTTACACTTTCTTCACAGAAGTAGGAAAGACAGTATGTTCTTTTTTCGGCATAAACATAATAATTTCCATTGCCGAATATAATGTAACTAAAAAAACAAATCACTTCCATATTTGCATATTGCACCTCGATATTTCAGCGCAGGAGCCCAGTTAATTTGGTCTCGTTTCCTCACGACTCCACAGTAATCACCTCGGCCAACTGCACACACGCTGTGTCCCGGGGAGGAGAAAGCAACTGCTTTGTGTTACTGGAACAGGACAAACTGGGACCGATACGGTTTGAGGGTCCCGTTGGTGAGCAGTGGTGCCAGGTGTCACATCACAGAGCTCGCTGCAATCACGTCTCATTAATGGCTTAATTGGTGACGCGCCTCGTTACTAAATGGCCTTCCTCATTACTCATTTCTTGATGGGGTTGGAAAATGAATGAAAATATAAATTAAAATAAATAAATTAATAAAAAAAATAAACATTTCAGAAACTTAACTCTAGTAACTTGTTCATTATCCCCACTCAGACACAATAGATGTATTTCATATGCATCAAACAATTCATTTCGCAAATTGATACGCTTGATGCCCTTTTTTCATTACTGAGATTAAATGAACTTCACATGGAGGGAAATAATGCAATTGCACTGAAACTATGCACGGGACTAAAAATCAGCCAACGAGATAGTATTTACATTCTCAGACAATGTCATACAAACCTTCAAACACTTGCAATGTTGCAACTCATATCCTGGAGTGAGAGATTTTAGTCTTAATTCATCAGAACCGAGTTGAAGGTGGCAAGCCTTCCACTTCTATCTCCTGAGGTTTCAGAAAAGCGGTGACAGAACATGCAGTATCACGGTCTTATAAATGCAACAGTTTCAAAGAGACACACTGAAACAAATAGGATGCAGTGTTCCCTGGCAGCGGGCAAGGCAAAAACGTGAGCACGCAGGAAAATGTGGGAATGTCTGAACGATTTTAACTAGACTCATACTCGCTCAACAGCAGGCTTAGAAATAATGGTCTAACAAGAGCTCATTATTTAGCCAGTCATTTGCGGCAATATTTACAAGTGACATGTTAAATAAAGCACCGGCAAATTTGTGTCAATCTGTGTGTTTAAAAAAAAAACAAAAAAAACAAACAGATCACATTCACCGAATCTGACACTAAGTGCATGATAATTGGGCTTAATCTATCATAAAGCACTGCTGGCCGTAGTTGTACGCAACTGTTTACTAAAAGATGTAAAGAAAACTATTAATAAATGTAATACATCGTAGACAAAGAGCACCCTATAAGGGGGTTTCAAGTGAGAAAAATGGAAAGATAACATGAAACACTAAGAAATGTTGACTATATTGAACTATACAATTTATGTAAAAATTACACACACACACACACACACACACACACCACACACTGCCAGTAACTGTTTGCCTAAGCCAGGGTCATGGCGGTCCAGAGTCCGTCCCAGAATCACAGGGTGCATAGCTGAGTAATGCACATCCTGGATGATCTCATTGCAGGGTAAAGTCAGTTACAAGATATTAATGGGATCTAAGTTGAAGTGAAAGCTTTTGCAAAATTCTTTTCTACACATTATGTATACACTCACATTCACTATACAAGTCCACATATATCAAGACAAGTTCATTGATAGCACTGCAGCAGAGAAATGCATTGGATGCTGGGCATATCCACCCGAGCTGACTGGAAATGACAAGAAGAGAAAATCAAGATCCTCGTCCCACCTTTTGTTAAATGTCATAAAGATATAAGGTAGAGGTAGAGGCTGGGATCCTCCAGGCTGCACCTGAGAGGGCAGTCCAGCGGCAATCCCAAATAATTAATGTGCTGATGTTAAATGCATTTCTCTCGATCCAGACTTATATTTTTAAAAGTGTCGATTTTTCCTCTCCTGCCGTAAAGATAAGCCACTCAACAAAAGGTTAAAAATTGTGTGCCACACACATCACGGGTGAGTTTCTGTGTGAATTAGCTTTCCAATTTCCAATATAACAGCACAGCTATGGGGGAATGCAAGTCGCCACACGTCTGGGGAAAGTTAATGATACCCACAAATAACTTCGGGCTCCTTGTACAACCTGAAGGGGGAAAAAAACAAATTTAAGTAAATAATATCAGCCAAATGAAAAATAAAACACAATCATAGATCTGCACCGACTCTCGCGGCATGTTAAGAACCGAGCAGGTAGTGGCAGAGGGAGATCAGTTTAATATGGCGGAGGGATGATAGAGACTGGCGTTATTATAAATGAGTCCGCGGAGAGGCTCGCTGTCGTGTTTGCGGTGAGTGGGCCGCCCTGTCACTCTCACACATGGTGAAAAGCAATCGTCATTTCTGCACCCAAAGTGATTTTGTGCTACAAAGATCTGGGTGGTGGAGGGGGGATCCTTTCCAGCGCACACACAAGGAATGTGATAATCACGATACGTGTACTATAGGTACGAGCATCTCTACGTTCTCATCTATGTTGACGTCTATATGCAGGGCACCAGGGAGAGAACTTTTCTTTGATTTATCTGAAAAAAAGTTATTGTTTGGAGCAGGATGAGCACATCTGCAAAGACACATACAGTATATGCCTACGCACATGCTGTATATACCGTACACAAGCTTTTCATGGAGCAATAAGAGTAAACATAATTTGAGATTTTATTAAAAGTCTGATCTTGCTAGTGCTTGTAAAGAGGTTGATGCTGTTTTAACTGTTTCAGGTTCTTACGTGACTGGTACCCTGTATTCTGAACAGCACCAATGTGCTCTGGCAGTCCTGGCTTTGTTTTCCTGGACAAAGGCATCAGCTAAGTAAACAAAAACAAAAACAAACAAAATCTAAACCGACATTCCTACATTTGCTTCTATAAGACAGAACAATAATAAATATGAACTATAATCCCTTCACTGTGTTAGTTCCTACTGTGAAAAGGGGGGGGGCTGTAAGAAAAACAGAAATGCAAGGAATCTGGTTTCAAGCACACATCTTAAGAAAATGTAACATTTTACATACACAAAAACCACTTGTCCCAAGCAGGGTTGCGGTGAGCCGGAGCCTAACCCGGCAACACAGGGCGCAAGGCTGGAGAGGGAGGGGACACACCCAGGGCAGGACACCACTCCATTGCAAGGCACCCCAAGCAGGACTCAAACCCCAGACCCGCAAGAGAGCAGGACCTGGTCAAACCTACTGCACCACCATGCCACCACACCTCCTTGCATTTATAGACAAGATCAGTGTAAATAAACCTTTCTAATTTGACTGAAATCTCTGATGCTGATAATCTGACAATGATTAAAATCTAAGAGCTAAAAAGAAGTAATTTGAAAATATCTGGCAGTTGCTCTGCATGTGAGAAACCTTTTTACTTTTTTTAAGTGCAGTAGAATAAAAATTGGCCCACTCTTCTAGCCACTGACTTCAATTAATCAGTCAATTAGGCCCCAGGCGATCCGCATTGTTAATCATTTACCTCCTGTCTCTTACCTACCAGGTGGTCTTTGTGATCTGGCAGTAGTGCTGTCACTGCTTTCAATATAGAGCTAAAAATCCACATTAGCGAAATGCATCCACTGAGCATTTGTGTGCATTCATTCAAAGGCACAAGAGTAAAGAATTAAATGTCAGTGTTGCTAAAAAAAAAAAAAAAGAGTACTGTAATACAGAGCGGTAGAGGCAGAGAATAACAAAGGACTTTCAGCTGCTTCCAATAGCCAATTACTATACTGTATCTAATAATATTGTTATTATCATGCAGTTCGTTATTATCACCACCACTACCACCAGAATTGTAACGCTTAGGTGAAACACAAAATTTTAAGACTGATTCCTTGGATGGCCTATAAATGTTGTACATTCAGTAGTATAATAAACAAGTGAACTGAATAAATCTTATTTTGCTATGTAAGAGCTTGGAGCCTTAGCTGAGTGTTCAAAGTGTCATGCATTTGAAAGTCAGCTGGAAGGTACATGCTATGCACATATAAACAGAGCAACCGATGAAGTATGGGATGCTTCAGTTTAAAGTCTGCTTATAAATAGTTCATAACCCCCCCCCCCACCAAATCTACTAATGCAAGACTCCGCTTCAAGGCATCCAGCTCAAGTAAAACGTGTCAGGATTTCCAAGACTCCTGAAACTGTTAGCAAGGCATTTACTGCTAGTTTATGAAGAGTTTATAAGCAAACTTAATGATTGTTGTGATTCTTTAGCCTTCTTCAGCAGGGGACAGCTAGTAGCATAGTGGTTAAAGCAAGTGCCTTTAGACCCAAAGGTTGTAGGTTTGAGCCTCAACTCTAGCTATGATACCCTTGAGCAAGGTACTTACCCTTGATTGCTCTAGTAAAATTACCCAGCTGTATTAATGGATAAATAATTGTAACCTTAACATTATAAGTTGCTTTAAAGAAAAGCATCAGCTAAATTAATAAATGTAATTCAATTTAAATCTGTGTATTGGTTAGAGGGAAATGCATTTGCTTCTTGGCAGTGCAACTCCCAAATCACCATGTCCCAAACACACACAACACACTTATTGAACAAGGATTCGTGTCACACTTTTGCGCTGCTGACGGAAACAACCAGAACCTAATGTAAGCTGGGCAGGTTGTTCCCAAGGGCAGAGGTACTCATCTGCTACTTCAGTATCCTCCATGCTCCAGACAGCCCTTGCCACACAAACGGCTGCACCCTGACCTCTGACCCCTGGGTTGCCAGAGTTCATCATGACCGCACGCACCGCACTCGTCAAGCCAAGGAGCTTCCTGACAAAGTGGCACCAGGAAAATGTTAAGCCAGCTGATTAACAACTGCTCGGTCAGATAGGGCAAGAACTATCAACGGACATCGTCTATGACCTCTCGGAGCAACATAGCATGTTGCGACCGCAGGGGTTTTTTTTTTTTTCCTTTTTTTTTTCAGTGTCACACACGCTGTGCAGCTTTTAATAAACAGCACGGTGGCACAGAGTAGTGCTGCTGTCTCACACCAGCTAGGGGTTGCATGACTTCAGATTTTTTAAAATCAACACTTATGTGATGAAAGTCGAGTCGACAACAACTAATCGCTGATGACGTAATGAATAAAAACACAGGAGAAGGGAATGCTTTGCAATAATCGACAATCTGTATTCTCATACTGAATGCATATGCTGACAACAGGTATGTATAACAGATGAGATGGGACATTGTAGCCATGTAAAAAAAAAATGCTGTTTCTTTTTTCATTTTTTTGTTTTAAAAATGCAAAACAAATTATGAATTAACAATGTTTAAAAACCATTTTTTGCCCAAAATGTAAAATATTTAAAATATCCCTCATTTATAGTTCCTTACCATATTATTTTTTGACTTTGAGTTATTTCGTTTTGTGGTATTCTTGAACAACACACGTAAAGGAACTGAAACCGTGCATAATCCATCAGTGGCTTCATCAAACAGGTTGGTTTCACTCCGAGTTATTGATCATAAGTTAATATGGATCACTAGGTGCTTTTCAAAAGCAGCAAGAGAGTGTCCTCTTCTTACAATGCTGTGCCGAGCACAAATTCTTCGGACGCTCATTGTTGAACAACCCCGCGCAGCACCATGTTGTACTAGATTGTCTGCTTCTCGGAATATGTTGCTCTAGTTTATATGAAATTATTTATCATTTGTGCAAATGGCTCCAGAGTGTACATTTTTTCCAAAGAAAAGACCACCAATGC
Organism: Scleropages formosus; assembly: GCF_900964775.1. Classification (NCBI taxonomy): domain Eukaryota; kingdom Metazoa; phylum Chordata; class Actinopteri; order Osteoglossiformes; family Osteoglossidae; genus Scleropages; species Scleropages formosus. The sequence continues at coordinate 19,956,307 of NC_041809.1, forward strand.
AGCTCACTTTTACATCCAGCTTAGGCTACTTGTTAGATGTATACATTTATACATTTATTGTTTTAGCTGATGTTTTCTCCAAAGAGCTCTATGTAGTGATATGAACCCACACTGTTTATTCACCAAGGTGACTTACACTGCTAGATATACTACTTACACTGGGTCACTCATCCATATATCAGTGGAACACACTCTCTCTGTCACTCACACACTCTGGGGGAACCTGAGCAGCTGTGGAAGGAAACCAGAGCACCTAGAGGAGACCCACACAGACATGGGTAGAACATGCAAACTCCGCACAGAGTGAGCAGGGATCAAACCCACATCTTCTCACACCACCCAGGCACTGTGAGATCATAATGTTACTCGCTGTGCCACCCCCTGCAGTTTGCTTACCGAGCAAACAGGTCTGTGGATGATGCAGTCAACATGGGACCGCACTACATCCTGCAACATCTGGACAAACCAGGGGCTTATGTGAGGATCCTGTTTGTGGACTTCAGCTCAGCCTTCAACACCATCATCCCACACCTCCTCCTGTCCAAATTAACCCAACTCTTCTGTGCCCACCTCCATCTGTCGGTGGATCACCAACTTCCTAATGGACAGGCAGCAGGTACTGAGGCTGGGAAAATTCTCATCCAATACTCGCACGATCAGTACTGGCGCCCCCCAGGGATGTGTGCTCTCCCCACTGCTCTTCTCTCTGTACACCAACGACTGCACTGCAAAAGACCCTCTGTCAAGTGCCTGAAGTTCGCAGACGACACTACACTCATGAGCCTCATCCAGGATGGCGACGAGTCTGCTTACAGACAGGAGGTCCAAGAGCTGGCTGTCTGGTGCAGTCATAACAACCTGGAGCTGAACACGCTCAAAACAGTGGAGGTGATCATAGACTTTAGGAGAAACACCCCAGCATGATCCCCACTCACCATCATGAACAGCACTGTGGCAACAGTGGAGTCATTCAGGTTCCTGGGCACCACCATCTCACAGGACCTGAAGTGGGAGCTCCACACAGACTCCATTGTGAAGAAGGCCCAGCGGAGGTTGTACTTCCTTTGCCAGCTAAGGAATTCCAATCTGCCACAGAGGATGTTGATGCAATTCTACTCTGCAGTCATCGAGTCTGTCCTCTGCGCTTCTATAACTGTCTGGTTCGACTCAGCTACGAAATCAGACATCAGAAGACTACAGCGGATAGTTCGGACTGCTGGAAGAATCATCGGCACATCCCCCCCAGCTCTCAGAGAACTGCACTCGTCCAGAGTCAGTAAAAGGGCGAGCAAAATCATTCTAGACCCCTCACATCCAGGCCACGTCCTCTTCGAACCTTTGCCATCTGGCCAGTGCTACAGAGTACTGAGCACCAGGACAGCCAGGCACAAGAAAAGTTTCTTTCCTGAGGCCATCTACCTCATGAACAGCTAAATCCCCCCCCAGAGAGTAAACCAGTGCAATACACAATGGCACCATTTATATTTATAATTATATCTGTTTATCACATGTCTTACTCACATTCCCTTGCATTTGTATAGAACATACTTGTACATACATATGTCTAGTGACTATTTTTTGTATATTGTATACTTTATGTTTTTATATATTTTTTATTCTTTATTCACATATTCTGTCTTCTCATCGGTGTCTTGTCACTTTCATTCTGTCTGTGCTGTGGAAGTTTCTGCCACCAAGACAAATTCCGTATATGTGTGAACATACTTGGCAATAAAGCTCGTTCTGATTCTGATGCTGTTAGACTGAAAGAATTGCACACTTAGGGCACTCATCGTATTTGGTATTGTGAGATTTTGATTTCTACACTTCGTATGATTAAACGGAAAGAGAAAATTAATGAACTAGACAAGTCCTTGTCATTTTTGTGTGTGTGCTCAGAAACACAGTTAAAAGCCAGTTTTCTCATTTTTCTGCCAGTTAATTCATAATTTCTTTTTCATTCTTAAAACAAAAAAAATGAATGAAGGCATCGTAATTCACATTTTGTTTTTCAATTTCTAATCAAAAAAAGAATGAACGCAACGTACACGGACCAATTTGGATCGTTTCTCTGATAGTGTTAGCAGATGCCTTTTCTTTCAGATGACTGTGCATTGCACTTGTACTTTTGTTCAGGATGGACTTGCATATTTTGCAAATGGCAGTAGCACAGGCTTCATTTTTAGTGAGGTATTTCCACACGCTTGATGAACCGCTGCCGGTTAACTGCGGTGACCCACCAGCCTCCTCATCTGTTTTCTTCTCGGAGGCGTCCATGTCGTTAGCGTCAATCACGTGATCAGAGACTAGACAATGTCAAGCTTAAAGCGTCATCACAGAGCAATAAATTCAACAAATCGACGAGTTGACTAGTCTGTGCAACCCCTAGCGCCTAGGTTGAGCGAGAGGATGTGGGTTCGATCTCCTCTCAGCCTGTGTGCAGTTTGCATGCTCTCCCCATGTCTATGTGGCTTTCCTCCAGGTGCTCTGTTTTCCTCCCACAGTCCAAAGACATGCTGTTCAGGTTCACCCATAGTGTGTGAGTGACAGAAAGAGTGTGTCCCACTGATGTATGGATGAGTGACCCATTGTAAGTAGTGTATCTAGCAGTGTAATTCACCTTGGTGAATAAGGTGTGTGGGCTGATGACACTACATAGAGTTCATTGGAATTTGCTTTGGAGAAAAGCTTCTGATACAAAAAATAAATGTAATGAACACATGTTTAGATCTAATAGACATGATAGGGTTAGTGCATCGCTACTTCAGCCTCAACTACCTTTAACTGTGCAGAACAAAAAGGTCGACCTCACCTCTCATTAAGTATTTTACCACCCCGTAATCCTTAAAATAAGGATCGAAATGTAGATGCAGGCATGTCTTGCATTTTCCTGTTTTTTTGTTTTCGATAATTTGTAACAGCACGGCCAACTGTTTCAAACAATGGAGTCGAACGCCAGCTCTCATGGCCATCCCAGTCGGGACGATGGGTCAGACACCTTCAAATGTAAAAGCATCTGCTTTCTCCCAGAGAGGGCTTTCAGTCCTACTTTGTTGTTGTTGTTATTGTTGCTAGTGCTTTGGTAATTGCCAGGCAGAATTCTCTCATTGTCTCAAAGCACTTCACAGAAATGACTCTGAAACATTAAACACTGAAACAACTGGCACTATAATAACTATCATTACATCATGTGCATTTTGCGCAGGCGGTGCATGTTCTAGCAAGACTCGACAGATTTCTCCGATTCCTTGTTTTCTTGGGTTTTTTGACAATGTTTGGGATTTTCAGTGCGGTCAGCTCGAGCTGCCCTTGCCGAGTTATGCCCCATATCATTAATGGCACGAAGCGTTTCTGTTCGGCAGAGAGATGAGTGCATTTGACCCCTTCGAAAGATCCCGCAAGCCATTGCAGCAGCGGTGTCATCTTCTCTTACTTTGTCCAGGTGTGCTTCCCTTTCTCATCTACGTCTGTCAGTTTCTGACAGCTGATTCTTCTTCCGGCTGGTAATTCACCTCAGGCAAGGAAAACTGTTCAAGGAAATGAGGCACTGAGAGGTTACCCCTCCACCTGGATTCTCTTAAACTTACTGCTTAAATCATCACTCATATGCTTGAAAGCGATAACATACAAACAGCAAAGGAAATCATTAATGAATGTTGTATCACTAACGTTGTGTCTTATTATGCCTTTACATCTTTCATCACATGGCTATAACAACCACATTATAATCCTTTAAGAATGGGTTCAGGTAGACAGAAAGTCAATGGCTCGCTGCTTATGATAGTACCGAAGCGCTCCTTGGGCTTTATAGCACTTCTGCATGGATGTACGAATACCACGTCTCTACGTTTACATTCATTAATTTAGCTGAAACTTTTCTTCAAAGCAGCTTGCGCCATTATTCTACGTACACTTATTTACCCATTTATGCTGCAGGGTAACTTTTAGTGGAGCAATTGAGGGTAAGTACTACTCTCAGGTGTGCTTTAACAGGAGAGGGGTTTCAACCTGGAGCCTGATTCCTAAGGTAGCCACTCTTCTCACTATACTACCTGCTGCATGTGGGTAGTATAACAGCCCATCTATTCTGAGCAGAAGGTTAAGTGGTGCAGATATTTCCGGTCATGCTATAGTGTACATCAGCCACTACTGAGAACAAACACCTACTTCAGTGACATTCCTGCTCCACTCAGATGGTTGCAATGTCTTGCCTGCAGCATGGGAAGAGTGATCAATTCACCACAGACTCCTGTGCACTTGGGGGTCCAGGCCCTGCCTTTGGCTATTAGTAGATCATGTGAATGTGGAATTACTCTCTTGGATGAAAACATACCACACTGTTAATACAGGCTGTGTACTTCTTGTGTCCTTTGTAAAAGTCAAATTCTCTTTTGTGAAGTTAACAAAGAGCAAACGGAAAACTCTTCACATCTTCACACGCCATGCTCTTTTGAAAAGGCTGTCAATTTCAATAGATGATCCCTCACAAGGCTCCTCTTTATCATACTATTAAGGCAAGTTAATGCTTTCAGAATTAAAAAGATGATAGGAAGGTGACATGCACAATATTGGCTCACTTGTCAGGCATTATGGCAGATTATTATTTATGAAAAACAAAGTGCACTTCAGAAAAAACATGATTACTAGAATGAATCATGTCAAGACATTGGTGGCGCTGTTCAGATCAAACAATTACTGCCAGCAGACTGCTTTTGGAGCATCCTAGTTTTCAGACAAAACTGAAGAACATGTGATCCTTATTATAAAATTAACATGCTTCGCAGTGCTTGCCCTGGAAAAGACCTTCAGCAACCAATTATAAGAATTGTAAATCCAATAAAAACTTTTTACAGAGGGGGGAAAAAAAAGCTTATTAATGAAAAGCTTTATAATGAGTCTCTGTGGAGTGAAGGTATTCTTGAGAGGTATGTTTCTGCACTGTATGCAATTTTAAAGGTGCAATGTAGTATTACGATTGTACCAGCACCGAGCATTTTGGGTTTGGGGGGATGGAGCAGTTGGATGCTACAGCCACTAGTTTAAGTATGCCTGATGTTTGCTACTACTGATTCATAACCTGTAATCTTAAGTCTTTTAATGATGCTTGACACCTTTTGCAACAGTATGTCCCTCCTTACTAGTCGCTTTCATTAGCACTCTTACTGATCTTTCTTCTAGACTCTACAGGCTCAGCAGCAATATGACTATTTTCTATTTTTTCATTGCTTTTTCCCTTGTTGAAGAACAGTTTAGGCAACTCATTTGTTGCCACCCTTCCTTGCTTCAGCAACTGCATAGAAAGGAGCACATGACTCAACACCCTCCTCCCTTTGCGGAGCATTTTCTCTGTTATCAGCGGCTTTTATTTACAGTACATCTAACCGCTGAGTCATTCATTCCTTGTTTGCTTGGTATAGTCTCATAAAAAGGACCAAGACACCTCACCCTGACTAGATATATTGTTTTCTTACACTGTTCATTACTTGCATATGGTACAAAGCAAAAAGGTACATACAGTGTAATATGTAAGCAAATTCATATTTCATTCATCATTTTAGTTTCAGTGTTTCATATATAGATCCAATTTTACAGATTCGCTTTTAAGCAAATCCAGAGGGTCTAAGCTCCAAATTTTGCATGGTGTAAATGGAAAACCTGAATGGCAACTATGATTACTACATGCTCACTTCCCACCAGTCCCAATCTGAGTTGCATCTGATTTTGCATTTCTGTCACACCATGGGAACAATGGTCTGATATTAAAATCAAAGGTCTGGGCAACATGGGTTCCCTGAATGAAGCAGCACTGGCCATTGTGTAGGTACCAGGCTATGGATAGTTGCCCATGATTCTTTTCAACAGGAATCTGCTCCATATTACAGCCAAAATAAATAGCGGAGAAGTACCACTCACAAAAGAAAAGACAGGATTTTTTTGCAGGCATTATGTTGAAGAAATAGTTTTTGCTTTTGATTTAATGGCTGAGATTTGTATGGAGAGAATTTTATGTTCAGGTCCCAAGCTTAGATTTCAGCTTTTGTTGACAGACATGGTAGAGACCTATGATTCAGGTGTTGCCTGGGAGATATTAAAAGCAGAGTGAAGTTCTCGACATTTTTAATTTAAGCCACGGTTTTGAAGGCTGTTGTATTTTCTCATTGTCCTTCAGTATCTAGAGTAACTGTGAAAAGCCTGAGCAACAGACCATCAATTTTCACCTTAGTTCTACTCCTTTCACAAGTGCTTCTGTCAAATGGGTAATGTTGAATGCCCTTTGAAACTGATGGGGTTTCTTCATATGTTTGAGAAAGGTCCATTTTTTTCCACAAACACTTTCCAAGGCTTTTTCGTTTACTTCAGCTTTCTTGACCCATAAATCACAATTCTTCTATTCACAAGATGTGTCCTTTCTGATGAAAGGCTGCAAAGCAGATACAGAAATGTAAAGGGGAAAAGTGGAAGACATTAGATGTTTATGAAGTATAGTCTGTATCGGAAGTCTCTGCACAGTTTATACACCATAGTAAGTGTACTGTTGAGATGTGAATGTACAGCTATTCAGTGCTTTGACATGCTATGCTTTTATTTTCAGGAAAATAAAAGTTTCAGGAAGAAAGACTATGTATTCATATTATTTATTTGAAAAGTTGATAGAGATAAAAAGCTATTATTTTTAAATTTAACATATAAGCAGCAAACTGCAGTTAGGAGGTCAGTTTTTAAAACCCCATTTCAATGAAAAAAATAGTAATTCAATGTAAATAATGTAACATTTGAAAAATCCTGAAAACACTTAAAGACTGTATCAGAGCAGGTTATGTTACTGATACTGGTATGTAGACATCATATGTTGTATCTCCTTCTTTGCTGGAAAAATCCCAAATTTAAAATACATTAATGTTTTATAACCAGCTTATCATTTTCGTTGAGTTGATGATACTGGACATTTGTTAAATTACTGGCAAAGAACACAATTTGTTTTTGTATGTGTGTGTGTGTGTATTCAACAAATTCATCCTAATTTTGACACTCAAGGCTTACGAAAGGAAACAATGTCCCATTTATTAAATGGACAATAAACTAAAAATATGTAATTGTATGCATTGTTTATTTTTACAGATTCAATGGCACGGCTCAGGACTTCAGGGAAGGCACACAATGATATTACAAAGTATAAACCCTTCAGTCTTATTGAACTACCACAAATTCCAAATGTGGGATTTATATAAAGAGCTTCACAATGTGTAGATGCAAATCTTTTTGGTGTTCCACATAACCTGCATTGTGACATAAAGCTGCATAATGAAACGCCAGTTCTCTCTGAAAAGCTGGCTCTGCATCAATGCTTTTAATTCATGCTTTAGCCACATATTTCTTTCAAATCCTCTATCAAGATCATCTCACCTTCGACCAGAGATCTTTGTCTCCCTGTATCATAATCAAATGGGCTTTGGACCACAGATGTGTAATAACACATTCGCATTTAAAAGAGCTCTAAAGGTAATTAAATATTGTATTACTTAAGGATTGCCTAAAAAGATGAGGGCTAAATGTGACATTCCATCTTAGCTATGGATACATACTACTTCTTCGCTGCTCGACTGAGGTACAATTTGATGCGCAATTATATTTTAAAAATTGTTTCACTATGTAGAAAAAAAAACTACATTTTGCCCAATAGCCATAAATAAATATAATAAAGAAGAACCAAAATAATTACGTCAGGTGAGTTGTATAGATGTGAAAAATACCACTCGGACAGAGAACAATTAATTAAGATGCTGACATTTGGGCACAATTATTCCCTATGTAATGGATTATTTGATTAGGTTGTTTTTAATTTCCTCCTGACCTTCGGCAGACAATAAAGATTCCGTTTTGATTTCAACAGTGTAAACATGCTTTATGCTGAATGAGACTGAAGGGAAAAAAAAAAAACAGCTAAAGCTCAGTACTGGTTTAGAAAAACAGGCACAGTCAAAGGTGATCTTAAGTTAATTTTAAAATGGTAATGAAGTCACCCTATTCCATTTGTGTAAATGGCATCGTAAAGAGTTCAGAGGCAACATTCTGTGTAGAAGGTGAGTCTCACAGTTGCTGTTTCTTCCCAGTTACTTGAAACGGAAAAGAAAACCTACATTTTGTACTAGATAAAAGAATGCTTTGCAACTGTATGGAGCTAAATGTTAATGAATGTACTGCAAAATATGTAAGGACTAGGGTGCATGTAAGAATATTTTAAATTACTGCATTCTTATTATGTCTGAATAACAAGTCTCATTACTCCTAGGTTATAATGGGACAGAGGAATCTGTGTAGAGAAAAAATCCTGAGTGTTTTGTTCGTTTGTTCTGTGGCTTTTGGAGCCTTTCCCACCAGTCTCTCAACTGACTAATTTATACAGTTAGAACAAAACAATGCTAAATATAAAGTTGGCTCTTGCTTGTAGTAGTTGTGTATACTACAAAAGACGATATCTAATGTCTACTCTTTTTCCTTCTTCTGTTCAAGGAAAGTCCCTATACTGTATCTACTATTGCTTTTCTAACCTCTCAGTCCCTCCCCAACTTCATTTTGGTTTCTTTTCTGGTAATATTCAATTTTCTTCTTTACCTTTATGCCCCTTGGCTTAATTACTGCACACAGATGAAGTCAAATATGTTCAAAATGCACTTGATTTTCATTATATATTTGTATGTAATCTTTATTTAGCTGATACTTGTGAAGACAAAGCTACTAACACTTGTTTACCTAATTACAAAGCAGAGTATTTTTATTGGACTGATTCAGAATAGACATTGATAGGTACCTGTTACATGACGGCACTATATGTGTTTGAAACACCAGATGCCAATGTGTAAACCCCCAACCATTCCATGAGCTCTGATGCAGCTCCTGTAGGTGATCGGGACCATTTTCCAAAATGCTGGAATGGACCTCAGTGGGCCTTCGGAATAAAGCATTTGAAAGCATTAGTTTGCTTTGGTTACTGAGAACCCAGTACCAGCAAATAGGGTCAGTACATTATATTTCTGCTAACTGTTGCCCACCCACTGCTATGTTGATTCACAGACCAATACAGATCACTTCACTGTACACTGAATGAGCTCCACAGATTAGAAATTAAAGCTATTTACACAAATATGTTTCATTTACAAAACTATATCTTGATGGAAAGGTTTAATAAAACATTAAAACATATTATTTGTAACTATATACTGTAGTTGCATTATTTGTTCATATACCTTTAAGAAGGATGAACTGTTTGATCCCCTGTTGTTTGTTACAAAGGTGGTACCCCAGACCTCCACACCCTATGAGCTGTTGTATGGCAATAATTCAGAAGAATTTCAGAGCTCGTTAGAGAAATCTGAGCGGAGAGTTCAAACCCAAGCAAAGATGAGGTACAGTACTTCACAGACCAGCAAGCAAAATTACAGTCTTGGGGTCACGCTGTGGCACCACATTAACACATTGATCAAAGATGTTTGTCATATTTGAACAGCTGAGACTCAACACAGAGACACTTTGGACAAGGAAGTAAAGTCCTGGTACTGCCGCCAACCTCTTATTCTAAATTACTCACTAAGTGGCGAGGACACTGCAAGGTCACCCAAGTTGCTGATGTAGATCATAGGGTTATTTACGGCGACAAGAGTTATTCATAACAATTGTATCACCTCAATATGTTAAAAACGATAGGAGGAGGTGGACATGATGCTTGTCACACTGATTCCAGATAAAGCTGAGCTTGGACCAGAAACACCAAACATAGCTCAAGATATTCCAATCCCTGTTGAGAGGCGGCTTTCTGCAACACAGCAAGCACACATGATTAAGTTGCAAGCTGAGTTTTCTGATGTGAATTTGCCCTTCCTGGGACGCACAAATTTCATAATGCGGGGTATACATGCTCAGTAGTTGTATGACGACACCCCTGTTGCTTTCCTATTAACAAAGAAAATATTTTGAAGGAAAAGATCAACAAAATGTTAGTGATGAGAGTAATTTAGTGCGGCATACAGGAGTCCAGACCACATGCCAATCTCCCAGACTGACAGCAGCACCTGGGTCGAGTTTATTACAAACAAAGATGCACCAGGTGCAGTCAGTTGGATTAATTAAAGTCTATTAATACAGAGACCCTGATAGGAATGTGGAGAGTTGGTGTTTGGAGTTTTGTTTTTGTGTGTTTTGAGTTTGTTTTCCAAAGTGAAGATAGCTGAAATTCATTTTGCAGCCTGCAGAGAGAATCCATTGTTTTCAAAATGAAAGGAAATCTCTTTTGCATTCTTGACACCTTTCAGTTTATATCTAATTGCTACATTTTTATTTGTGAGACCCCTTCCATGTTTCAGCAAGCAATGGCAGGTATGATATGATCATATTGAATACACTGCAGGGTAAATGGACAATGTCCATGTCAATGACTGGTAGTCCCATATGATGCATCTGAGACTGGCAAAGTCATTAACATGAGCTGGGACTGTGTCAAGCACAGTTAAATTTGCACTGTAGAGAGCAAGGTGTTGCAACTTCAGATTTTTGTTGGTAGAGTGGGGGTAAATATACCCACAAACAAAAATATAAAACTGATATTTTTATAATTTGTTTTAAAAATATATAAATAATATTATATATAAGTTTTAGTTATATACCCAAGTCCAAAAAAGCAGCTGAGGTCATTCTAGGGATGACAAAACAGATGTTTTAGTCAACTTTTTCAACTCACACAGTCGTTAGGCATAGTCCTCACTTTACTCACTAGTCCACTCTGTGTTTTCAATTTATATTTACTTAGCTGATCCTTTTCCACAAAAAGTACCTTGTAAGTGCCTTCCTCAAGGAAGAGGCAGAATTTGGACATGGGTCCTTTCAGTGGAATGTGGCAGCTCTAACTACCATGCTACTTACACCGGTAGTAGTGCCTTATGAAGCTTGACAGAGAGGGCAACAAGTTAACAGAGGCACTTCTTTATAAAGATTGCTTGCTCACTATTGTTAGCAGCTCGTCTAAGCCAGGGTTGCAGTGGTCCGGAGCCTGTCCCGGAAGCACAGAGTGCTAGGCAAGCCAGGGCACACCCCTGATGGAATACCATACTATCTCAGGGTATTTATGAATATTAAAAGGGGTTTAATGTTGAATGGCTGTATGTTCTAGGTGACCCTTGAGTGAACTGCTGGTCTAGGCACTGATCCACTCATAAGAAATAATAGCAATAATTTCCACAGTTGCCTTACAGATGAATTTTTTTGAGAATGAATGTCCTTTGGATAAAATTGATGGGTGTATTAGTGACCACGGGTTTCCATCTCCAGCTTTCTCTTATAAGTGCTGGCTGAGTACGAATGCTACTTTAGTTGCTGAGTAAATGCTTCAAGGGGCAGTGCCACGCTGAGGGATTTCTACCATCTCACTGAGTGTTCTGTGTTCCCATTATGACTATCAGCAAACTACGCTCCTAGGATGACTATGATGAAAGTTTCTTCTCTCGCTTTGGGTGTGAGAGAAGAATTTGCATACACATGGGTGTTTGTCAGTCCTAACTACTATGGATCTAGCCCAGACTCCATGATGTATGTACAGTCTTACCTTTTGACTATTTCGTTCATAATGAGTTCCCAGACATCCTGAACTTTATTGCTGCCCAATGGCCACAAGTATCTCAACTGTCCTATGAGGGTCAGGTTACATCATATCAAAGAACACTGAAGAAAAGATTCTTTTGAATTTTTTTAACTTCATAGCAGTGCTTAGTTTTCTCAAATTTCCTTCACTCGTAGTGAATGGCTAACGATTGATGGTTCTCATGACTGAAACATATTTCTTAATCAGAGATTTCTTAACTGGAAGGTGAGGATGGACACCAAAGATAATACACTGAGTACTAAGTTATTGCATTTGGTTCCACAATAAATGGTTAAACTGAGGCAGATGTTAATCCCATTGCTTTTTTTCTTCAAGGTGCAGAAAAGTGTGAAGCATTCTTTTAAAATGTACTGAGCATTCCCCTGCTCATTCTCCCAGCCGTCAGATGCAGGATCAAGAGTCATAAAGCCTACTGCCAGGAAGCTAAAATGCTCTCATGGGTGCATGAATACTGGGCTGTAGCATCGTGCTTAAAATGCACCTCCGGCATCTTTTCATCAATTTTTCCAGTTTCAGGTAGATGTGAACCCAAAAGTATCTTAACCTCAAAAGTGTGTGCTCTACAACCTGGTGTCTCATAGGATACATTTGGATGGGCTTGCCCTCTCCTAGCTGGGTGTTTTATGACATTTCCAGAAAATGAGGACTAAAATGCTAAAATGATAATTATTCACTCTGCCGGCTGAGTCATAGGATTTACGCGCACATGCTGTACATCATCAAAATTTTTGACACCACTTCTCTATGGCTTATTTTGTTGAAATAACGGCAAAATAAACTCTATTTGTCACACGATGATAGGCTTATCTACTGTAAGGAAATGGTAAGATGCCGAAGATTAGTTACAGTATGGTGTAACATGTAAAACCATAGGATTGAAAGAGGGTGTTTTTCTTCTTCATGTCATATTATCCCTACATTGACTATCCTTTTGTGTTCTCATGGGGCCAAGCAATATGGTTCCTCCTAGAGGCTCAAAGCTAAATCCTCTATACCCAAGCATTGTTATGCACAATTCATTGTAAAATGGTCTGAAATACTTCAATCTGCTAATCATTATTTTTTTCGTCAGGTGAAGTACAACCTGTCAGTATCACCTCCATGTGGTAACCCTTCATAACCCATTCAAACCGCATGACTTTTACTGTCCCACCTAACACCAACATGGTGAGTAATAAGATTTGTGGTACTGATTACATAAAATGACAACTATTCAGCTGCTGCAAATAATGGGACAGAGAAGAATGTTAACACTATTTCTTTAAGCTTGATTGGCTGTATAAATCCTGAAATGGAATATAGTAGTCTGATGCATGAGTACATTACATTTAAAATCCTATCGGGATCATATTTATGTTCAAAAGAACTGACTGCAGGACGTATGAGAAGTGGCTCAGAGGCACCCACAGTGGAAAGTTGTCACCTCACGAGTTAATGTTTGAGCTGTTTCACACTCTGGTCCCTTACATTAATTCCATTATAGTTTAATGTGTACAAAGATATTAGTATTTGATGGCATAGGTGATGGCAGGGAAGTTTGTAATACTCCTGATTAAGTATGGTTCGTCCTTATTAAAGTTCATGAATGCCCTATTAAAGTTCATAAAGTAACTGCTAAGACAGAGCTGGGAAAATACAAATGCACTGTAATACATGGAAATTGCAGTATGTACCCTCAGGGTCTACACAGCACTGTTCATCATACATCGTTTTGTTTTATCCCTGGTCTCTCGGTCACCCGTTTGGTGGTAGTCTTTCACTGTGCAGTTGTGTATGTCAGACAGTTCCAGGAGATTCATAGCTCTAATTTCATGTGTGTAGTTTTATACGGTCTTTAAAAAAAAATTATGTTAGTGTTACGTGGTCCCCTGTGCCTATTTGTCTATTGTTTTGATGCATCTGTTACACATTTAAACTTGCATGGAATATGCATAATTTAAATCTGCATCATTTACAGTTATGTATGATATTTTTGTTATTTTTTTCAAATTTTTTGTGTTTACAATATATACCATTATAAAACATATGTGCATGGGATTACATGTTTGCGCTCAGACAAGCCATTGCTGGCCAGTATTGCAATCTGAATGAATTATTAATATTAAGATTATACTTTTCAAAATATTAAGTGATGTGCGTGTATCCCAAAAATGTATCTGTAACCTAAATTGGACTAGACTCCCGTTTTATTTAACGTTCACTTGCTCGTGGGTTGCAGCATTTCAAAGCCTGTAAAGTCACTAGTCCTTTGTGTGTTTATGACTTAATTCAATTAATATTAACATGTTTATAAGTTGTTACTGCAGACAAGAATCTACAGTTTAGGCAGTAATTTAGAGTTTGTGATAGAGACATACAGATTGTTGTAAGTAGCTGATTTAGACATTGTAAGGTGAATGTAAGAAGTTTACAGTGATGTTGGTTTTTCAAGAGAAGGGTGTCTGTTTCAGCAAAAATGTTTTAGGGTACAGTCGCACCCAAAGGTGCACCCATCTGAGTTACACGAATGCGACTTTATGAGACGTTTCCTTTCATACCTCAGCTTTGATTTAAGAGGTGTTGCTTTGTGTTTCCGAGGACCTCATCTGAATTTCACACAAATCCTGACAACTCCGCACATTTACCTTTATTCATTTTGCAGACACTTTTCTCCAAAGCAATGTACGGTGATTATTAACTAGTATTTAGCGGATACCTTTATTCAAGGTGACTTGCAAGGTGCTAGATACACTGCACAGAAGTATCCTTAGTGTGAATGTGTGTGTGTTATTTATGTGTACATGACACTGCTGCACAGAAGCATCCTTTGTATGTTTAAACAGTGCAGTAGTGTAATGTACCCATAAATACATATACACATACAAACATGCATAGATGCATAAATACACACATATACGTACATACATACATACATACATACACGTACACATACACTACTGGCAGTCGGGGCCGTGTGAGGAAACCCGTGTGAACACGAAGAGATGCAGTCGGACATTTGCGGATCAGATTTATAGGCATATTTATTCTGTGTAGGTGTTTTTATGGTTTCAATTTTTATGTTGATTATTTATGTGTCTGTTGGAATTACAGTGTATTTTATAAACGTTTAGCATTATACGTAATTCATAATTTTTGTGTAGAAAGAAGTTTATTTTAGCATACCCCATAAAGTTTATGTGGTGACAGCATTGGACAGTTTTTGACTTTATGTCCCTGTGTCAGCAGCAGAGCAGTTTAACACACACATTCACACTCAGGGCAGTTTAGCATTTCCAGTCCACCTGAAGCACAAAATGGGAGTAAATCCACACTTTGCTCAGCGTACGGTATATAGTAGCAATGAAAGAGCTGAATGAGGGCAATACAGTATTGCACAGTAATTATAAAGAGAAACTGACTCATGATGTGGTGTTGCAATACGGTAAGTAATGTTCATTTTTTTAAGTAATTGTTTTCACTTTGATGAGATTTGGTGGTATTTCAGTACAAATACATGCCACTTTTGGGGATTAGAAAAATCTGTACCATTAAAAACAATGGTAATTACATCTTTGAGTTATGAGAATTTACTTTATAAAGTGTTTTTAAGAACACATTACCTTTCTAAGGCAGGGAAGACTACTGCTGATCTCCATCCACTTGTTACATCGCCAGTTTACCTTACCTCAGTGTTGCTTTTATTCTTACATTTACAGAAATATATGCTTTCTTTCAACTACAAATATTTAAATGTGTGCGCCCATAGTTTGACATAATGTACTTCCATTAAACTCCTGCTCAGAAGGTTTTAATTGCCAATAAAGTTTACTTTACATTTAAAGAATACTAGGGCAAAGATGTGCGTAACCCCTCTGAACTGTTTAATGACCATTTTTATGAGTGGCGTAAACACTTCTGTCACAGTTCGTAATTTTAATTTTCTTTTAATATTCCATGATGAGTTCTTGATGTTTTCTTGCAGCCTCTAACCTTTATACAGCGTTTGTAGGGATATGCTGCGGAATCATTGATCTAACTAATATGCATTAAATTTAACATTTAAAGCCTCAGGACAACTTAGTTTTTACACTGAGTGTTATGTCTGCCTTCAGTCCCTGACAAGATGCTGAAGAAGAAGTAACTTGCACTAATTTGAAGAGTGCTCCTCTGATCTTTTCTTTGGAATCAGATCATTTATAAGTCTAAATTATATTTGTTTCAAATCATCACACCTAAAGGTGAGTTCATAAAATACATAATCAACCATTTTCATTGTTTATGGCAATGCTGTATATGAGAAGTGTTCAACATAATATAAATAATCCACAAGTGTGTTATTTGCTAATTATACCATTATGTACCTCACTTCACTCACAATGGTTGCACTTTTCGAGATGAAATCGTTCAAAAACTGTTCAGGCTAATCTTTGTAAATTAAACTTTTTCTTAGTGCTCATCAAAGAAACTGATGTTGACAACATTCTTCAAAAACTGAGACTTTACGTTAATTTTTTCAGATAAGTGTTCATGTTTATCCCTCTAATAAGTTTTTATTCCCAAATTTACTCCAGTCACTAATTATGCTAATTTATATTATTAAAAGTTTCACATTTTTACACAGATAATGATTTCTGTATAGACAAATAATTAGTGAACCTGTTTAGGTCTACGCTTAATTATCCCCACTAATATAAGTACCTTTTTTTCTGGCTGTTTGCTCAGAGCAGTGCATATGTAAAAATATTCCCTTCCTGATCAACAAATTTCCACAGAAGCAGATTTACAATTGCAGAGAAATGAAAGAACCACTTGACTTACTTTTGCCTCATGGATATTACTTGAACCAGAATATATCAGCGCTGGTATTCCTTTACATAATATATAAACCCTCCATGCACTGCTAACCTTGAATTGCTCCATAACAATTTGGAGAAAAAATGCCTGAATACATTGGTCCTCGTAATTTGTTGTTTCCAGCGTCATGTTTTATTGCCACAACACAAATGTGTCAAATGAAATGTGGCATTTTCAGGTTCCATAGCGACAGAAACGCTGAATGATATTACCTTAAATTGCACATTGCATGGTACCATGTACTTCTGTGCATTCAAGCAAAGCTTTTTTATGTCAAATATGTTGGAAATATTCTTCCAGGTTTAACTTTTACGGACTTGAGTGATGCACAAGTACAGCATTATACTGTATTTTTCTGCTGCTTAGTATGCACCCCTTCGAGTTCACGGAGCAAAAAGGATCATAAACCCTAAACAAGTTTAACCTCCTTCAATCTTTCAAAGAAAACGTTCTTCAGAAAAAGCAAGCTTGAGCATGTGAAGGATGGCTGGGTTGTCATGGAGACCAATTTTGATTTCTCAGACGTCCCTGCAGAGGGAGCGTATTGATTCTTTATTGGAGATGACATCCCATAGAATTCCCCCACCAAGCAGCATCCTATCAATTTATCCCTGGATCTGAAAACCAGTTGGATGCCACACCAGGACAAATTCCCCATTGCTGGCAGAACACCAAAAAGTGACCACTGCCATGTCTTGTACCATTTTGTCAATTTGTCATTGAATTGTGATGTATTTTGTTGCAGGGTGGAGCATTCTAATCAGGTGAAGCCAAAGCTTGCCACCGTTGTAATTATTAGTGCAAATGCGATGCCCATCGATGAGAAGGAAGATACAGCTGCCAAAATCTTCACAGCCAGTTTTTAATCAAAACATTCCTTATCCCAGCTCTTTCTGGGTCACTTGGAAACCACCAGCAGCTGTGTGGCCAAGAGGCCTTCAAAATAACAGCTCGTGATAAACAGGTAATAAGTCTTAGAAAGGTGGATTAAAAACAGCTAATTATTTATGTAATTATTGCAGTGGCCAGGCAGATCTGTACTGCTGTTATAGCAAATTAACCAGGGACCCAGTGATTATGGAAGATAATTATCTAATTATTTGAATTAACAGAGGAGCCCAATGATCTGCTTTACATATCTTAAGAGTGGCATCTGTATTCAGTGTCAAACTGAATATGTAAAGCGCTGTGATGAAATCAACTGGACCAGTAAATTGTCGGCTGCGATTAGCTTGGGAAGCTTTACAGATGTAAGCATAAGCACAGTGTAAAGTCTCACGCTCATGTTCTCCACACGTATTCGTCATCCTGGGAAATCAACTTGGATTTACAAATTGACTCTTTAATTATACTTTTATTTTTCGCTCACATGTATGACCATCAAGGCAAAACTGATAAACCACACAAAGAAGACAATTAACAATATAATGGTACAGTGCCACTGGTAACACCATCATTTAGTTGTTGCGTCAATCGCTACGGTGTTCATAAAAAATGGCAGCCATGCACTACTAATATACTCAATATAATATACTCAATATGCTAAGCGTATGCCCCGGCCCTGGCTTTTTTGGGAGCCCTAAGCAGGATTTTAATTAGACCCCACTCACCTCACTGTGTAATCAATACTACAGTATCTTTTCTCGATTGACTTCATGCAATTACTGTACACAAACTTAGTGTATATATGTATACCGCTTAAGTTTGTTGGATGTAGTAAAATAAAAGGGGAAAATGATTTTTTTAAAATAATGACAGCGAAAAACAGTAGAATTAATATCAAAAAATAATATTGAAATATTGAGAACTTCCTATTTCTTTTTATTAATATTTAAGCAGGTAACATGTTTTCTCAATATATTTATTTAATAATGAAAAACGGCACAATTCCCTGTCTAAGGCTGCCACTTCATCCAAGTAAACACAAATTGAATAACATTGCAATTAAAAACCTGGAAAAATACTGCCTTAACTTGCTTAACTTGTACCTTTCTTCTTCATCTTCTTTTATTCTTTTTCTCTTCTCCGCTCCTTCTTTTCTGGGACATGATTGACATTCACCAGTTTGTGCTCATGGAATTTGTGACATAGCAGCTCACTCACAGACGCACTCTTTTGGGCAAGACTAATTTGTTAGAGGGCCGCCCGGCGGCCATGGAGCTTATGTCGCTTATGAGGTAGGGCCGGCTTTGCCTGTCAGCCAGCTGCCATTTGCGTAGACACTCTTGGACCCAAAAGAAGTACCACCCATAACAGGAGCAGTGGACATCTGACAACTGCTCCAGCTTCTCCTGTCCGCCCCAGTGGAGTGACACCAATTACACTGAGCCACCGTTGAACACCAGGTCACAGCTACTATAGACACAGACGAGAAGCAACGAGAGCTTTCACATTGAAGCACAAAATCGTTGATGCTGCCTAAAACACTGCTAAAAGAAAATGACAGTTGGGATCCAAAATGGTGTTTAATAAGACTGGCTGTTCGGTCAGACACCATGAAATAACACAAAATATATCTTACGGAATTTGCAAGGGATGCTTCCATACGCACGCTGCTCTTTTTGCACCTTACTTGCCATCACTATTAGAATTACAAAACGTTTTCTTTTGACAGCGTACAAAGAAACCCTTTTTACAAAACATGTTCAGAATACTTCTCGCTCGGTATTTAGGAATGATCCTTCCTGGCCATGGATTCAGTTTTTAAGACATATACAAAACATTAAAACAAAAATGTGCTGAGGCCTGTTTTAGTTCTGTGCCCTTGACAGTGGAAAGAGGTATCTTTGCATGGCCGCGATACAGTAGGTCATCGGGTGTAACGGGTCAACGTCTTTGAAAAAGACATCTGGCAATGCAAGTCCTTTTTTGCTGTTCAGGGCCATCTCTGAAATTCCTTAACCATACACAACGTCAATATGGGGCTGATTAAAGCAATCAGCCCCCAATCACTATCCTAGACAAGTGATTACTGAAATATTAATGCCCATCTTGTGGATGACGCGGCCTCGTTTCATGTGAACCGGGTACTCCCCTGGTGAGATACCAGGATGCACAGCTGGCAAATCAAATCAGCTTCACAGGACACAGGGGGCAGACATGGAAAGTATATAATCCATGTACAGTTGATGAGCACTTCTCATTTTTAGCACAGGTCCACCTCTCCCTGCTTGGCATGAAGCAGTCCAGTCAACCAGAAATGTAAGGTTCTATTTCTGCAACTGGTCCATCTGAAAGTACCAATGCATGGAGCTGACCAAAAAAATCACCTCGCCTTTCATTTGTTGTATTTTTCCATACTTAGTTCTAAAAGACCGTTAGTAGGTGATTTTCACTTTAGTAACATGAGCAACAAATTGACTATTTGAAGAAGCTAAAATAGTGTCTGTAACATTTTATCTATTGTAGACGACTTGACTTAATGGCTGCATGCTGTATTTGTGTAGAGCAATTATTGTAGCATTAGTGGTTGGCATTTTTATATTTTAATAAGGGTTGTTATAGTGCAATAATTCATTGTGCTCTACATATTCTGTCGGAGCAACTTGAAATTTTCATCCTGAAAGTGAAATAAATATGTGGATTTCATTCTTAGCATCTGAACATTCCTCTGAAATTTGTTTTTGGAAGCACACAGTAATTACACAGTGCTCCAAGTGGCAGTCTGTATTACGGGCAAGTGAAAAATTAAACTGGGTGTTGCACCCACAGGGACATTAATTCTTTGAGTCCTCGTTAGTTCCCATTTCCAATAATAAGAACTTTTAGAGGAACCTTTGGGCAGGTTACATAATAAGAATGACGATTCTTCCACTAACATAACATGCTATAAGATAATACATATAATTCACTATGTAACATATAAAAATAACATTAATAGTGTAACCAGTTTATATATATGTACAGTAGGAAATAAAACAATAAACTCCAGCAGCTTTTTTAATAAAACAGTGACTTTTGCTGCTGGGGAAACAAATCAGATGTCTCATGATGAACACAAACAGTTAGACTTAGGATAGATGATGTGTTTTCTTAAAACTTATTTACTTTTGTCATACTGAACTTTCTGTTACTATGTTTTCAGTGTGATCAAAGAAATTCTTACATTATTATAACATGGGTAATATGTATACTTTTAGCTGATAAAAGCCATATAGGATACTTATATTAGCAGATCAGGTATTGTACCTTGACCTTCATGCGGTGAGGAAATCTATCATTAAGTGATTTTGTTTAGACTTCTTTAAGTAGTTATGATTTCTTGTTCCCTCTTTTGAAAAAAAGAACAGCTAGTAAATTCATAAATGCATTTGTTGTGGTTTCTCAGTGGATTTTTTTTTTATAGCACAGTATCTAATAAAGCTGTCTTTGCTTTGAAAAACCATTTCTTCAAGAGGATTTTGATAGTCGCAGAAGTTTGGCAATGCACGTTAATTTATGAGCAACAGATTTCTAATCTCACTGGTATAGCAAATGTACTAGCAATTTAATGCACAGTACTTAGTGCAGACAGATTCAGTACCATACACTAAAAGACAAAAGATATGTGTATGCTGGTGGATTTAAGTTCATAGTTTCCCTAGTCATCATTTTGTTATTCCATTGCTTAGCTGACTTTTACAGAAGAAGGTACCTTATTGTAAAACATATTTATCTATTTCTGTAGTGTTGGAGAAATTAAAGTTAAGTAACATGACAGTATCGCCCTTCTCATAACTGGAACCAGCAACCTTCAGCAGGAGAAGCAGTGTCATTAACCATTTCCAATCCTGACCATTTCAACCTCTGATGCACTGACTTTTCCGTTTACATGTGCAGTGATTGTGGTCTTGTAATTGATCCCTAACACTTGAACAGCGGACAGCAGAAGAAAATACAATGAAAAACTGAAAAAATATTTGTACTTCCTGAAATTCAGAACTCTACTGGAGAACTGTCTATAACTTGAGGAGCCAGTGTCCTGAAAATTTTATTGCTTTGAAATGTTCTCCGCTGTTTCGGACAGAACTGTGTTACCCCGTCTGGCCTTTGCAAGTGTAAAGGGTGCCGCTTGCAAGAATGATGTGCAAGATTACCCTGCAGCACTCTGGCACCACACTGTCAGTGGAAATTAATGAGCAGTTCATTTGCAACAAAACTGATCTTCTCAAAACTGATTCTGGGATTTAGATACAGAATGTTCTCTGCCCTGGTAAACAATTTTAATTGTAAACACTTCTGTCACATTTTTATCAGTAACAAAAAACATGTCATATCCTAGTATCCTAAAAGCCTGTCTGTTGTAAAATTTGCTTAATTCACCGTGTGTTCGCTTTCTTTTAAGGACAGCTGTTCTGTATCCTTGGACGCCAATGTCTTGGATACCAAGACTCACCATGTATAAGCTTCCTAAACACCAAGTTTGTATAAATTATTTCCAATGCCACTCTGTACATTATCATTTCTGGATTGAACATATCAAAAATCTTTCTGTACAAACAGGCTTACTTAGACAATGATATCCTGGAACCTTCGGCACAGCTTTCTTTTTCACTTCTCTCAGTATACTTTATTTCATAAACTCATTGCACAGATTTTAAACTATTTTATACAGCTGGAGTATTTTCTGGAGCAATTCAAGGTAAATGGTTAACGCACAGCATTAGCAAAAAGTGGGGCAGAACTTGCAACCTTCTGACTACCCAGTGCCAGTGTCCTTAACCATTTCTGCCTGCACTAATATTTTCAGGTTGTTTTACCACTGCACACATGAGAGCTCAGTCATTCTTGACCAAAAGGAATAGTATGAATAATTAGACAAATGTGAGACTATTTGTGAGTATACAGTTCCTGTTATTATAAATACTGCCCACGAATGTTGTGAATAAGCTGTTTGAGTCACTGCACAAGGTTCTGTGTCTGTTTTCTTGTGTGACAGCCTGTTTGTCCATATGTGTGAAATATCCCTTTGAAAGCCCTTTTCTTAAATGTTGAGTGCATGTGGGCAGCTTAATGAATTAGAAATGGGTCTATAAAAAGTTCTTCCTGTTGTGAGGATCGTGTGTTGACATGAAAGCGGCAAAGTGACTTTAGGGGGAACTAATGCGATTCAGAGACTGTCCTGCACCTATGACTCCATGTGACCTTCCTCATGGTTTGAACCAGAGAGGTCTCCAAGTCTTTACATCTTGTTACATGCTTGAACCCATTTCAATGGCTGAATATGTTTTTATTTATTTAACTTTATCAGTGATGTGGTTGATGCATTTTGCAATTACTTGCTGTACTGGATACATTTTTGCTTTTTCATATCCATAGTTGCTAGAACAAGGGTTAATCTAAAATTTGGGTTGTGAAATCTTCACCATGCATTGCAAAAGATTGGAAGTGAGAGATCCAGATTACGTTACCTATCAGTCTGATCAGCTTGTTTCTAGTTTGAGGAAGAGATGAATCCATGAGTTATTCAGTTTTTAATTAAACTCATGAATGGTATTGTATTTAACTTACTTGCATTCTTATTTCCTAAAAAAATGGTTAAATGATCAGCCTAGAGTGCATCACATCCTACACTCCAACGCTCCTCAACCCCTGGCTGCTCGGTGGGTCCACTTACAAGGGATTGAAAACCAAAAGTCTGTAGGTTCCTGGTTTTGCCACCGAAGTGGTGGAATGAGCTCCCTCTCTCCCTCAAAACAGCTGAATCCTCTTGAATATTAAAGAAGGGTTTAAAAACATCTCTTTCAGACCCACTACTCTCCTGGTCATGTAAAAATTACATTTTTTAGAAATTTGCATCCCACCATCTCTTACAACCATATTCGTATTTTGTGACTAAATTCTATGGGCAATACCTAACGAGGTACCATCTTTCTGCGCTCAAGTTCAATATCCTGTATGCATTCTTGAGGAAGAGTGCTGTTAAAGACCATTTGACAATGCTGAAGAATACTTTACCTTCTACACTGAACAGAGATAACTCTGAACTACTCGATCCTTTCTGAATTCTCCTCAAGGATCTGCACTCCTTCAAAATAACTCCATTGCTTCTCCACATGACCTTCAGCATCCTCCAGAACCTATGCAATAGCTTTGTGTATTGCTTTTAGACCTTGAAGGGTACTCTACCTGGGCCATCAGTTGACCTTGCGTTTGCTTTCCAAACAGTCTGTTGTAACTTCTGTCACGTCCAGAGGTAACATGGACACGGTCGTGTTTTGCTGTACGTCCAAATACGAAGAAAAAGGGTGATGTTCTGAAAAGCAGAATGAATGCATTTATGTGCACGGTGCAAAGAAAGAAAGTGCCAAAGTGAGACAAGGAACATGTAGCGAAGGGACGCGCTGAGTGTTCTTGTAAGGGAAACTGACTGAGTATACAGTAATAAGACATAGACTGGGCAGAGACACAGGACTGGGACAAGGGTGCGGAGGGCAGGCGCAGACAGGACTGGAGCTTTCAACTAGAAAACAAACACATTGTCAACAAGACTTTAGAAGGATGTAAACATGGAGCAAGAATTGATAGATAATCGCTAGGAAATGCAGTACAGAGCTGATTAAGAATCTGCAACTAAATTTTTTTGTCCGTCACTCTTTTTACGTTATTGGGGATTTTG
Organism: Scleropages formosus; assembly: GCF_900964775.1. Classification (NCBI taxonomy): domain Eukaryota; kingdom Metazoa; phylum Chordata; class Actinopteri; order Osteoglossiformes; family Osteoglossidae; genus Scleropages; species Scleropages formosus. The sequence goes on from NC_041809.1 coordinate 19,980,387, forward strand.
GGTTTATTTGGTTCAGATGTGGCTGAGTGGCCACCCTGGTCCAAGGTAACCAGTGGACTACATAAGGACCTATACAGCTCCAGCTCCTGGTCTCTGGTGGAATGGTTGCATATGGCTTGGAGGTAGGTGTCGATTTCTGACTTTGAGCAGAGGACCTGGTACAGCATTTCTGTCCCAGCATCTATGTAATGAACCCAAAGGGATCTGCTGGAAACGCTACCCCTTTCTGGCCCTCTTCTTCATCCTTCTCTTATTCCATCCTCTTCCACTGAATGCACCTTAACTCTCCAAGCGCTAATCTTTGCTCTTCTCCATGTACCTTAACATGATGTCATAATGACCTCAATTCCTGCCTCCTGCCCTGGGCCCTCCATCCTCTGTTGCTTTTGGTGCATCCTGGTTGACCGCCAAACCTGTCTGCACTTAAACTAAGCACAAAGGTTAATTTCCATTCATCTTGGCTTTTCCATTTTACGGTAAATTAACTGTAAGGCTCCAAATAAAAATAAATGGCCACCAACTGTAAAAGTCATAGACTCATAGACTCTGACTCTTTGTGAACTTTAAAGTGAATATTGCAGTCTCCCTTGACTTTTTATTTATTTACAAGTTCTAGAGTTTATACCTAAAGCTGCATAACCTCTTTGGCATCACTGAGGTTCAGCACAATGCAGTGGACAGCAGAGAAAACGCAATGGGTCTCCTAAGAAGAGTGAACCTCTGAGTCTCGCTCACCTTCTCGTTTGTCACTGTCAGGTTTCCGCCAGATATTTATTTAACACCCAATTTCATTTCAATTTAACTAATCTCAGCATGGCGCATCAAACAGAGTAACTAAGACATCAATCTATTCAAGGTTTTACAACCGGTCCAGTTAATATAAAGCCTCACCTAAGTATTGGAGAAAGATTTTCCCAGCTGGGGATTCATTCGGTAAAACTATGCAAGGTCTGATCCTAGCATATTTGTGTCCTGTTCATTTATAAGGATTGCTGACCTTGGGAGAAAAAAAAAAAACAAACCTTTTACAGACAATTTACCTAAAAAATGTTAAAGTATACCCTTACATTGTTTGGATATATACAAGCAGAAAAAAAACAAGCATAATTTTTATATAAAAAATAACATTTCAGTTTATTTCAGAAGGGGGGTGGTATGGTGAGGTGGGGTGGTTATGGCCTGTGCCTGCTGTGTTGCAGGTGTGGGCTTTAAGCCCCGCTTGGAGTGCTTTGTGGGGGACTGGTGTCCCATCGAGGGTGTGTCCCCTCCCCCTTTGGCCTTGCGCCCTGTGTTGCCGTGGTTAGGCTCCGGCTTGGGGCAAGCGGTTATAGACATTACATTGCATTTTTTTTAGAAATCCCTGAGCTCCATGTTGTTATGCTTACATTTACACCATTTATGTTCGTATGTTCAGTGGTTCGTGTGTGGCCGTATAACTGTGTTCATATTTGTTGTATATTTGTTGTGTATTCTGCAGTGGGGGGCGTGGTGGCGCAGTGCGTTGGACTGAGTCCTGCTCTCCGGTGGGTCTGGGGTTCGAGTCCCAATTGGGGTGCCTTGCGGCGGACTGGTGTTCCGTCCTGGGTGTGTCCCCTCCCCCTCCGGCCTTACGCCCTGTGTTTCCGGGTAGGCTCCGGTTCCCCGCGACCCCATATGGGACAAGCGGTTCTGAAAATGTGTGTGTGTGTGTGTGTGTGTATTCTGCAGTATTATTCTACCTTATAGCTTAGAGGGAGACTGCCTAGTGCCAGAAGCCAAACAAGTTGGAAGTCAGCTGTGTGTTCCATTGCACATGTTCCAAACTACAGTAAAGTCTTTAAACAACTAGATGTTAAAATCCATTCAGAATTACTCACCCTTATTTCATACACTCCCTCACTATAAATAGTTGCTTATCCTAAAATAGGGTCAAAGTGCTCCAGAAGCTAGTCCAGAAGTATAGAGCACTATGTTAGGCAAGGTATGCTCTGGACAGGACTCCACCCATTTGTAGATTAACACAGAGCCACTCATTGCGGACGGTTTAGCATCACAAATCCACCAATGAAATATGTCTTAGAACTGTGGGAGGAAACTCCCGTGAACATGGAGAGAGCACACTGACTCTTCACAGGGTGAGCGGAAATCAAACCTGCATTCAGTCACACAGCTATCGTGCCACTCTTGAATCTCTGCTTATACAATACCCCTTGTCTCTGCTCCGTACAGGTGTGACTGTTCTTTTGCTCCCAGGCCTGCTCTGCCTGCTTTCCTGTTCACTCCGCCTTGATCGAGTAATGGATTAGCCTCCTAGAACCTGTAGGTATGTGCTTTACATCAAGAATGGACTGTTTTGACCTTCTGTTGCCTGTTTAGATCACAGACACCAGTGATGTCTTGAACATCTGGTGGCCTCTATCCTCTCAGCCTTATTTCTTCTACAATTCCCACAGGTCAGCTCAGCCATACCCTCCATGTCCACGGAGTGAGACGGGAGCATTAGCCAGCGGAAGGGCAGAATGAGAGCACACACCTGAACACCTGGGAAAGGCTGGAAGACCCTCACATCTCTGTATCTCCTCTTCATCTCAGGAGCCTGAAGCAGGGATAGTGTTGCAGCTTCTCCTGAAACACATCTTGAAATGCAGCTCCTCCTCCCTGGAAAGAAAGGCCTCCCTTAGCAAGTGGCCTGTTATGCCTGTTTACTGTGTCCTAATCTAAATTGAATCATATGGACAAAACAGTTTCAAGCACAGTAACAGAGCTGATATAAAATAGACATTTCAAAAATAGAAAATGTCTTGTAGGTGTTTACAATTTCTTCAGCGAGATATTTATTTTAGCTACTAAGGTTAAGGATGTTGCTAAATTAAGTGTTTTTACGGATACCCCCTACTAATGCTGAAGAACATGATATATCTCAATGACTTAAAAATCACCTGGAGGAGTACTATTCTAAAATCCTGACTGAATGTGTTAGAGAAGACAGCCAGATCCATTACCTACACTGCACTACTGTCTGTGTGCTGCACCCAAGTCTGCTATAATCCGACTGATATTCTACCGCAAGTTACTGACAGGCGGGCACTTGCTCGTTGTAAATCACTGTTCCTCAGCCATGTCTCTGAAAACAGGCAATAGTTCATCAATTGCCAAAGTTTTTTGGAAGAACTGACATCAGCCCCCCCCCGCAACATCAGTCGCTCTTTACTGCAGCTACACGTGGAATGCAGATAACTTCATCCGCTGAGCTGGATTTCAGTGTAATTTCCTGGTAACCCAAGAAGGATTGTAAAGAATGCATCTGAAAGAAAAGAGACTAAGTTAATTGATATTAAGCTCTACAGTGCACTTATTTTTGCATCAGCATCGGACTGTAATTTGTTAGTCCGTGTGAAATATTGTCTGGGGTATATAAACATCAAAACATCTCCCCTGGAACCCAGAGATTTGACATGTTAAGTCTTTAATTATTCTGCTATTCATTCATTTTGTTGCCCAGGTCTGTGACTATTGGTGGCCCACATTGTGACAAGTCTATAGCTAACACAGCATCAAGGGACAGCGAAACGCAGGGTAATTAGTAAACTCAAACGGAAGCCCAACTGACTCAGTGTACCACTTCTCCCAAGGTCCTTCGGAGGAACAACTTCAATGACAAAGGAAAACAAACACCTCCGAGCTTTGAAATGCATCCTCTGTCTTTTAAGGTTCCTGTAGAATTCTTATTTTAATTTTCACCATCTCTGTGGGGAATCTTCAGATCTCCAAATGTTCTTGGATAAAGGGAGGGGAGTCTAAGCCTTCAAGTCTTGAATGTATGATGTGAAAGCCAATGGAGGAGACAAACAGATCCAGTGTTTTTGCAGAGGGTCACACGGCGACTGAAGACATACTGCTATTTTGCCTCATTAGTTTTGCTTAAAGTTTTTAAAAGTGTACAATATTAAACTTGCTGAGGTTCACAAATACAGTTCATGAATGCTGTGTTTCATTTAAGGTCCACTAGAAACAGTGGTAATTACTTTACATTCCATTTAAAACTGTAATTTACCACAAAACTCATAAAATCAGTGCAATATCTGTTGCAGCACCCATGGTAATCCTTTCCCCTTTGTGGCCATAGTCAATTTTAGGAAAAATCAAATACAGTATGTTCTGACGGATATTGTTCAGCATAACAGTTAAAATGCAATTTGGATGAAAAGAGTTTGATGAAGTTTGTGATGAAAAGAGAAAAGCACCTCATATGCGGGGAAAAAAATGTGTAGTTTTATCACTTAATCCAGCTCTAAAGAAATGTTCATGGGCTCCTTCTGTTGGAATTCAATAAGATAGAAGCACAAATGTGAACCGAGTGTTTACGCGATTCAAGGTCACACGCGCAACACAATTGCAGCTGAAAAGCATGGAATTGAGCGCAGATGGCTAAAAAACAAGCAATTATGAATGGATGTTATTGTCCAGGGACAGCAGCCATGTCTTTGCATTTAAAAGAGAAAGGCTTTATTTGAGTGTGTCTTTCAACATGACCACACATGTGGGTGTTTATTTGCTTTTCTGTTGACCCTGTTAAAAGTTTATCATGGTTAGTTTACCACACAGTCTTCAAGTTCTCATTCCGGTCTCCAAGCACAGGAGACAATTACTCCTCTTAACGGCAATTTTGATCATGACCTTTTGCGAATGGGAGGAAAAAGCTGCATAGAAACCTTTCAAACTTCTTTCAGGTTGACATGAATGTGCTGAAGAGTTCAAATGCTGTGCCGAAATTAAGTTGTAGGTTGATGTGGAATTGCCTTACACCCGTGAAGTGCCCTTTAAGAATATATATTATTCCAGACTACCGACACTAAAGAACCAATTATGATGGTAAATTAGCAAAACTAAAAAAAAAGTACAGTATTTGAATAGTGCTCAAGAAAATAGACTTCCATCCATCCATTTGCAATAGCTGCTGATCCAATGCAGGGTTGTGGTGGTTCAAGCAAAGGGCAGAGGGGAATCACACACTCATTCTCTCACCATACACACCATTGACCATTTAGAGTCAACAAATCACCTGAAATACATGTCTTCTGAATATAGAAGGAAACCAGAGCACCTGTGGAGAACATGAGGGAGATGAAATCGAGCAAACTCCAGCTCAGCGGTATTCGAACCCATGCTCCAGCACTACCCACTTCAGTCATGCAACTGAAACGCTGATAAAGATGCTGCCAACCAATGTCAGAGCTGCTGCTGACCTCAGGTCTCTACCAAAGATAAAATTCTCATCTAGTTTTCTTTTTTTGCTGATACACAATATTGTTATAATTACATCCAAGTTTTTTTTTTAATCTGAAAACACACAACTGTTGCTGTACATTTTTGAATGTTTCAGCACTATGCGAACTTTATGTATTTACAGCATATGAAACATGGATTATAACATTTACTAATATTTTTGTATAAATGTGAGAGATGGCTGTTTCGTTGTCTGATGGAGCTATTCTTTATTTTCTTTCACAGAGCTTATTGGCAGCAGTGAGATCAAGCTTGCCATGACTGTTCCACACAGAGCTGCTGCCAGAAGGCCTAGTCTCTTTTCTCTCTTGCCAACCCTATCTTAGCCTCATAAACTCTAAATAAATACGGAAGCATCTTAATAAAAGATAATAATCTCAGAGGTTTCTGCCTTTTCATTATAATCCCAAAATAATTCTCAACCTTTACCTCACAGTATATGTTATCTGGACATACGTGCCATCGTAATAAGCTTTGTTTTATTTGGATTTATTTGATTAAGCAGCATTTTCACAAGCTGAACACCACAAATTAAAATAAATAATCAAACAAATAAATAGATTGAACCATCATTTTTCTTGTGTGTGTGTGTATTTGGTGTGGAATATGGCTATAAATAACTCTTGCCCTGAGGGAATGGCAGTGGATTAGCATCACACTTTCACATATTTTATTGCATGAACTTTCACATTAAAATGAAGCAATCTGACACTGGAGGTGCAGCAGCCAGTTGTGCAAAATCAGCATTTATCTCTACAGCTCTGTCTCCGATCACATTATCTGACACAAGGTGGACATTAAGGCCAGTAAAAGTGCATAAATCTGCAAAGCCAGTCAGATGCAGAACTTGCAGAATGACTGAAAATGAAAGAGTCAATAAGATATACTATTGTCAGCCACAAAGAATAAATTATGGCAAGAGCTGAATTAAGTACAGCCCGTTGGCCTCTTTGATTTATGATTGACTTATTATGTAGAGCATTTCTCTGATGTCAAAACTGACGTGAATGTAGCTGAGCTGCAGCGATCGCAGTACTGTGTTGCTAGGTTAGGCTCCGACTCTCCGCAACCCCACTTGGGACAAGTGGTTGTTGGCAATGGATGGATGTCTAAATTTATAAGAATCATTTATTGAGAAGTTCAGGATTTTGAAATCATATCTAAATGAATTTTACTGTATCTGCTGTTTGCGCATAGTCAATGGAATAATCCAACCCATCCGGTTTCATTTATCACTTGTCCTATTCAGCATCACAGTGAACCAGAGTCTATCCCAGATTCATTGGGTGCAATGCAGAAGGGGAGTATACTCTGGGTAGGATAACTATACATGCACACACTCACACAATGAGGGCAATTTTAGCATCACCAACCCACCTGAATAGCATGTCTTTGAAGTGTGGGAGGAAACCAGAGCACATCCATGCACACACAGGGAAAACATACAAACTTCACACAGACTGAGTGGGTACTGAATCCACCTTCCCTTGCTCCACCCTGGGGCTACTTGCTGCGCCGCTTTGCCACCCAGAAATGCAATAACCAAATAATTTCAATAACCGCTTTTCCCGAGTGGGGTCACAGTGAGCCAAAGCTTATCCCAGAGACAGTGGCTGCAAGGCTAAGGGGGCACACCCTGGACAGGACACCAGTCCACAACAGGACCACAACTAGTTACCCAGGTACACAGCTGGGTGAATGTACTGGAGGAAGTGCACAACTAGCATCTTGCAGAAGGGCACTATAGCCAGGGGGGGATTGAACCAGCAACTTTCTGAGCCAAAGGCAGCTACTCCAACCATGATGCCCCCAGCCTCCCTGAAATGTAATAAGCTTTACGTAAATGTTAATTTTAATCAGAACTTTGCTGTTTGTGTTTCTTTAAGGTTTGTATTTCTTTTTTGGTGCAACAATACTATTGAAAGTGCCATTCAGAAATCCAATAAAATTTCAGCCTAAAGACACTCTATGTAAAATAGTTATTTAAGAAAACTTTGGTCAGTTGCAAAAATTTAAGCAGAATGTGTTTGAATCAGTTAGACTTCATCAGTATCCTTTGGTTGGCTGCCATCAAGTACATCAACAATTTATGGTAAGAAGATTACATGTTTATTCTCTCGGAGTAGGTTTAATTAACATGGGAATGATTGGTTGAACTCTGCAGATAATTTTCATCCACAATAATTAACATTCCGTTGTCACTGGGGCTGTAGTTGAAAGAGGCCCCTTAAATTAGACCACACCGATTCTTTCAAAGCCTGTGGGCCAAGCAAGAGGTAATGAAGCCCCTGAAGCCCACCATCTCTAGTAGATTTCAGCAGATTGGATGGGCATGATTGCAGTTCATGTCTTCCAGTGTTTCTTTTTTTTATTTTTAATAAATATGGATGTCCATCTGCGACATCTCCCATTTACCACAGGCAGAAAATACCAGCATGCACACACACACACACACACACACACACACACACACACACACACACACACACACACACACACAAACGCATACACATGCACACGCAAGCACGCATGGCCCCATCTTCCGCCAGAACATTTTGCAAAGGCAGCTCCAAAAATATTTTTTTTTTCTACTGCAAAAGGATGTCTGTGTTAAGAAACAGCAGCACTTTCTAATATACTAAACTCTTTCCAGATTTCATATCATCACATTTCCAGTGCTTTCACTTTCTTGAAATAAAATGCTAAACAAGAGCACTGTGTACAGGATCCCCATTAGATTCTGATACAATTACAATGAAATATATGTGCATGATCCATGTTCAATTGGAGAGAAATGTCATTCTAAGCAAAGCAACGGTTTACAAAAAAGTAGGCTGTGCCTTTTCTTAATTGCCTTTTCAGTTTCTTTCATTCCTGTCTGCTCTCTACAACCTACTTCAGTAATCCACTTCATTTCTATTATAATGCACTGGAGTTAATACATAATTAATGTAAAACTCTGTGGTAATTTCCATGTTATATTTGATATGTTCAAATTATGCTTGCAGAAGCTCGCAAACCCCATAAACCACAGTCATACATTGAATTTGAAGGTATAAATTAACCAATGAATTACTAATTCTGAATACAGCAAAATAACTTAATAACTGGCCAACTAACAAAATTAATAAATCAATTAATTCCAAGCTTCAAAATTACTGTAGGAGCTATACAGAACGTATAGAATCTAATTTCATTTTACTCTGATAATCCAGCCAAGAGAACATTAGTACATTCTTTTTCGACTACAAATAAACAGTATTACAGAGGCTTCTGTGAAAAGCTACCTTTCTTTCCAACTTCAGCCAAGGTTAGCAGCTGAGACCAAGAACCATTTTCTGCACTAGCTACTGTTATGTAGTATGAGAAAACAGATGTTTAATTTGTTTAATCTGCATAGTTTGTTAACTTTCATAAAACTGTGAGTTTTCTATATTAATTAAGCAGTGAAATTCTACAAATTCAGAGTATCTGTAAGCACATAAAATTTATTACATACACTTGATTCCTTAAATGTTACTCCACGATGTGTATCTCTTATTAACTCAAACAGGTTGTGTAAAGGACACTTTAACATAGTTTTAAAGCCTGAAAAGCAATTTCTATTGATGAATGTGTGAGAGTACCATTAAATTCACCACTCAGTTACCACTACACTACTGCAAGGAGATGAAATGATACATTATTTAACAGTATATTAACCACAAGAATAGCAGCACACTTCTCTCAATAAGCTCCACAATTTCTTTGTTTTACAGTATCGCTTGCAAATAATGCATTCGCTGCAGAAAGCTCAGTGAGGAGGAAAATCCGAACAATTTCATTTGCACGTTACTTCACGGAATGCAGATTATTTCCGCGGAAGCTTCCTTCTAATGCATCTTGGCCGCTCTGCACATTATTTTGATTGTGACACTCTTGGCACTTAACTTCAACTTTAATGCAGTAGTATTGATTGTTTATTCTCGCCAGGACAACACAAGTTTCAGTTATTTCAACAGACAAAATACATGCAAGGGAGCAACCCAAAACAGAATTTTAATTGCAGAGGCAACGACGTGTCAACACGGCAACAGTGACAGGCAGCAAAACAACGTGAACTTGGTAAATATTCATTATCATTTGAAAATATAGACTTCACAGAAGATGAGTTCACCATTAAAGTTTAATGAAGCATCATCCATTAGTGGAAGAGGGGAAATGTTACTATGGTAATATCAGTGCTATTCCAAATATTATACTTTCACAATGTGATGAAATTCAGAGATAAAATTAACATCTGCCATAGACTGTATTGACATTATTGTTTGGATTAAAAAGAAGCTGGGGCAATGGTAAACAAAGAGGCAAATCAAAACATTTAAATCATTTTTTCCAATTTAGCTGAGAAATGTGGTAAAATGCTTTGTGAAACACCTTTGATATCTGAGATGACGTGATGTGCTCAGATTACACTTTTATCCAAACTGACTTCCAGTTTGGTCAACATATACAGCTGAATATTTTAGTGGAGCAATTCAAGGCACCTTGTTCAACACCAACATGAGTCCTCTGCAAGTACATAAAATATCAGTTTAGATGTCGCTGCCCACAGCCACTGCTTTGCCTGGCATCACAGTCAGAGTAATTGTGCTTTATCAGCCTTACGGAAAGTGGAGAGCTCCAGAGATCACCTCCTCTGGCCACATGACTTCTTCATTGCTGGCAAATCTTATGTACTGATATAAATTTGTCCATATCAAATATATCAAATATGTTGTTGGCAATGCCATACATCATTTCCTTCAAATACAAAACGCCACCTCTGTGAGACTACTTGTTGGCAAGGTCTTGTGTCTCTTATTTTTGCTAATTTACAGGCAACTCAGTAACATTTTGCAATTAGCATCTTGCACTATTAAAAAGAAATTTAAACAAATCCTAAATGTGAAGTATATTACAACTGAGCTGCCTTTCCTTCTTTGTGCCTGCACTCAGGGCTTGCTGCCATTCTGAGAGAAAACATTTTAAGGCTTATTTAAACATTTATCATGGCCAGAAAAGTTGTCAGCTGTTCTATTCCAGGCTGCAGTGTGAAAGGGCCCAGAGCATGAATTATGGTAGGCCCAAAGTACATATTATGATAAAGTGGAATAATAGCATGCCAAACATTCACATGATGTATTTCAGCTCCCCGGTACATCTCGCATTGGAATAATCAATCAACGTAGGAAGTGAAAGATTACCTTTGTAAAAAAAAATGGGAAATGTTTTACAAAATCTTATTTATATTTTCTATTACCATTTGAGCATTTGGTAAGGCCGGAAAAATAATAAAAAAGAATCATCAACAGTAATTCTTTGTAGTCATGACCTCTGTGCAGGAATAACGCAGGACAGTTTAAACACAAATGGAGCTTCACAGTTTAAAAGCATCCATCTTTGGCAGTATAATTTTATTTTCGGTATAATCTAATTTTAATTTTGCTGGCATGAAGATGTACTGACCTCATCTTTTCGATGTCCCTTCCCATCAGACCCCGAAGGGAACTTGAATATCCCCCTAGCAGAGGCTATCCTTCAACCATATACAGTAAAAAACCCAAACAATAATGCTGAGCTAAACAAGCAAGCTGAGCATACTCTCACTTTTTGGAAAATTGTTACAACTCAGTGGCTATTAATTGTTAATAACAATAATGTAATGATGTTATGACCTTTTAATCAAATTCTCAGTTACATAACTGAGAATCTATAACACTTTCTTAGGGTGGTTACAATAGATATATACTGTCACTCTAGATAATTCATTAAAGCTTATTCTTTATTATAAGAATGCAATGTTTCAGTTTGATGTATTTAGTAGTTTCAGAGCATTAGACTCTGACCGGTTCAAACTGAGCACAGATTTCAAAGTGAGACAGTGTACTTTATTGCTGTTTATACAATAAGTTGGACCACGCTCGATGAGGCAAGTGTTTGTTTGCCAGTGTGAACAGCTTGGCCTTGTGCCTAAGACTCTTCAGTCTCCATCACTGATAAAAGCTCCTTTTCTTTGCTCATGTTGTACAGTTCATTAACCAGAACCTTGAATATGAAAAAATATACTTCCTTGCATCCACCATCCCAGCACCATGCACCTCAGAAAGAGTTCGCCCAAAACAGTGTCTCAAAGTAAAACAATGTGAATGGAAATGTATGTAAATTATGATTGTGGGGACTGTCAAGATTTTTTAGTCCTGTTCGGTAATGGGGGAAAGAGTGCGCTCTCTGAGGGACCACCTAGGGGAATTCATTTAAATTGTACATTGACCGACCATGTCCTAAGAGTATACACAAGCAGAGTCGGTTGCCATGGAAACACCAAGAACCACGGACCACATTTCGAGAAATAACCACAAAAATGATGGCCTGCTGCAGACGCTCATTCCGTGGTACCTGCGTCCTTCTTGAATCTCACACCGGTTTATTTTATGCTTGTACCGTGACGGAGAAAATATTAAAGCTTCAGCTTGGGGGTGTCACCGTTTGTCCAGAAGAACCTCAGTCCAGTCATTTTCATGCATTAATCTAATCAACAAGGCTCAAAAGCGCTACAGACACCTGTTGATTTTGTTTCGGTCAGTTTTGCTTGTTTCGAAGAACCAGGACGAGTCATTTTAATGTATTCCATTGGATTATCCTGTGGCTAAAGTGTGTTCCTTAGGAACAGCTGAATAGCTTTGCAACGTCCATCGGTTTTTTTATCAGTGCGAAATATGTCTGTGATCCTCCAGATACCAGAAAATAAATCCCCGGGCTCTGACATCAAATCCACTTTCTATCGATTTGAGTGTTTTTCATACGTAAGTTATTTTAAAAGCAAATAAAATGACTTTGTTTGCCAACAGCACTACAGTGAATTGTTCCTACTGTAGATTGTGGAGTCTCTCTGGCAACAGACTCTAAAACCAAGAGGAACTGATTCAAGAGTTCTTTATCCTGTAAGAGCAGAGTTAGGTGTACAACTGGGAATGAAAACTCTGGTAGAAAAACAGAAAAAACGGGAACCCCACTGGATCCTACGTAAAGGTTCGCCGTCGGTTTTTAGAAAATGACAAGAGATTCCATGACTTTGAATAGAGTCGTTGTCTCACAGGTCGTGGGCTGTGGGTTCGTACATAGATTCAAACCTGTGTGGATGTTCTCCCAATCTATGTGTACCTTTCCTTACAAGTGCTCTGGTTTCCTCCCACAGTCCAAAGATGTGTGCTTCAGGCTGTAAAATACTTGTGCATTTGTTTTGTTAAATTGCTCTGTTTTGTGTATTTATATATATTCGTAAGTGGCTTAGTGCGGAGGGGGTGCAGCAGGACAGTGGGCTTGGCTGGTTCCCGCTCTCTGGCGGGTCTGGGGTTTGTCTCCCGCTTGGGGTGCATTGTGATAGACTGGCATCCCGTCCTGTATGTGCCCACCCCAGCCTTCAGCCTTGCACCTATTTCTTTACACTGTTAAAACTGTTCCTTTGTCACAAACACTGTAAAGATTAACATCGTGTTTCTGGTCCTTGCCTTCATCATAAAGCACAGCAGTGCTTTGGCTACAACTATAAACAGCACTTAGCAGACAGGATTAATGGATGAAAACCAGTAATTTACCCAGCTGCTTCCAAAAGGATGGAAATCTCAGGTCAGCAATGGCAGTGATAAGTATATGGATACATGTTCAGTGCATTTATGACAGTTTCTAATAGTTAAATCTTTAATGATGCCAGTCTTGGAAATCTGAAACATTTCAAATGTGTTTCCTGGTCAAATGCAGACTATACATAACAGCAATTAAATGCTGATGTTATACTTCTTAATATGGTTGGACTAAAGTTTTGCAAACATTTTCTTTAAACAGGGATGTGGAATGAGTTATGGGGAGGCAAAGGCACGTAGAGTGCTCAGTGAGCACCTGTCCAGCGCAGTAGACGCACACACTCACCTACACGCATTCGCTAGGGTCACCAGTTCACCTAAACCACATGTTCATGACTGCAGAAGAACATGCAAGTGCCACATAAGAAAAACTGAGCCCCACTTTGAACCCACAACTATGAATCTCTAAGGTTCCTTCAGGTCATTGCCATGGAATGAAGTCCCATTAATATGTATTAATTTTGTTTTCTGAAAAATCATAATGTCTTTTCTGGCTCTTAATGTAGTGTGTTTGAAATACTTCTTTCATATCCCATTGTCTTTGAAAGGAAGCATTTTGCCATAATTACGGTGCAAACGAATAGGTAAAGCTCTGGATTTAATTAGGTAATTATTGGCTATAAGTATGTAATTATGCAAAACCATTTGTATTGTCATTATAAAAGTTTACATTTCAGCCTTCTATAATAAGCCAGAAATAAAATTATGGTAATGTCCCTGTCAATTGCCCGGTACAGATTTTCTGCAAATGCTTGCGCTGCGATTAGATGCAATATTCCTCAGAGAAAGAGAGAGGGAGAGCTTAAAAACACTAAAAGCAATAAAACTGAAAAGCAATAGCGTTGTCCTAGATTGTTCTTAGCGTACACAGGCTTCTTGCAGGAAGACAAGAGATACAGGAAGGCCGGATCATGTGCAGGTCAGGTGCAGCAGGTGGCGCCGAGATCTTTCTCTTGCAGTTTATACGTTGCGGATTAAGCTCACGGGACAAACTCTGCTACTGTACCCTGGAGAAAGACATAAACTGAAATTGCTTTGGTTGATAATAAAATTGCATGACTAGAACTATGAATAAAGCATGTAATTGTTTATATCGGAATGAGGTAATGTTAAGTATATAAACTACAGTAATTTGGTCATTTTTCTTTTGCGTATGAGCAAAGACCCCAAGGATCGTTCTAAAAAATGAATGCTTTTCTAGTCCCTTTTTTAATTCTGACTTCACATCAAATGTAAGAAAACACCTGATTAGCTATCCTGCACATACAGCGTAGTACTGCATAACTGAAAGCAGGCATTTATACATCTATACTGATTCTAACATTAAAATGATCCGTTGCCAGCTACAATAGATTAACCAGTTAATCGGTGTACTGAATATTCTGATTTTTGTTTTTATGACCAAAGAAGATATAACTAGACACACACTATTTTTTTGTATTTCACTCTTTCTAATACAAGCCTGCAAAACTCATTGTTACTGAGGATACCATCTCTTATATTTTCTCCTCCTTTGATTCATTACCACTTGTTAAGCATCAGCTAGTACACATGCACACAACACCTGCACGTGTTTGTCCTGAGCTGGGTTGCGGCGAACCGGAGCCTTACCCAGCAATGCAGGGCGCAGGTGAAGGGGGGAGGGGACACACCCAGGATGGGACACCAGTCCGCCGCAAGGCACCCCAAGCAACACTCGAACCCCAGACCAGCCACACAGCAGGCACCAGCTGAACCCGTCGCATCACCACGCCGCCCGCTGGTGGCTAGCAGTCAGGGTTTTGCAGTTAAAAAACAATCTTGAAGGAAAGACATTAAAGGAGTCAAGTAAAGCGTACACCTGCACAAATCATTGAAACAGCAGGTATGCAGTGCTATAAGCTGCCCATTCATGTACTTTTTCTTATTTATATTACATTTATACTTTTAACCGATGCTTTTCTCCGTAGCAACTTACAATGTCAGACCACCTAGAATTGTTTACCCGTTTACTCAGCTGGGTAATTTTACTGGCGCAATTTAAGGTAAGTACCTTGCTCTAGGGCACTACAGCTGGAAGGTGGGATTCAAACTTGGAACCCTTTGGGTCCAAAGGAAGCAGCACTAACCAGTATGCTACCAGCCACTCATGTCATGTACCTTAATGCAAAAGCACCCTCTCATGAAGAGAATACCAGTTTTTGGACAGGCACACTGAGGTCTATGCGATACCCCTCTGAACGGACCGGAACTGTGGCTCTCACTTGAGGAGGCAGCAGAAGAGAGCAGTGCTTCGCCTGACTGTGTCACAGCGACACCTACTGACTGATGGGGGGAAGCAACCAGGCCCGAGGCATCAAGATGTCTTTCCCATGATCTTCTGCCGAGCGGGAATGGCTTACCAGTCATTCTCTTCAGTTTGGCCTTGTGTGACCATGGCAGGCTTTTCCCTTTCCCTTTCAGATGCCCTGTTTGATCAATAATAAAAGTGGACACGATGCCAATTAAAATCTTGGAAACCAGTTCTGAAACCGGTTACATGACCCGGCCTTCCTGTAAGCAGGATGTAAGGGCATGTTACCTTTGGATCACAGTTAAGCAATAACAACAAACAAGAATGGCCTGTTTACCTTTTCACTGAGTGTTTTCTAGGAACTTTTCCAGCTGTTTCTTCTTTTGAAACAGTTAGGTAGTGTAGGGGTTAGAGCGCCTGCATTTGGACCCATAGGTTTGAATCCCATCTGGAGCTGTAACACTCTAGAGCAAGGTACTTACCCTGAATTGCTCCAGTAAAATTACCCAGCTGTGTAAATGGGTAAAAAATTAGAAGTACTATAGTGCAGTGGTGCAGCGGGTTTGGCTGGGTCCTGCTCTCTGGAGGGTCTGGGGTTCAATTCTCACTTGGGGTGCCTTGTGATGGACTGGCGTCCCATCCTGGGTGTGTCCCCTGCACCCTGTGTTGCTGAGCTAGGCTCCAGCTCGCCGTGGCCTCAGCCAATGTGTGCGTATGTGAACATTGTCGGTAGTTTTGAATAATACCATCAGATAAAGGAATAAACGCAAATGCATTTAATCATGAACATCAGCATATTTGCTTTGCAGCTACCGTTGCACTTACAGGACAAAGAGCTCTTGAACCACTGGCTCCTTGTTTTCACACTTGTCAGAAGAGACTCTTCCGTCAACACAAGGAATGCTGCTCTGCATTGCAGCTGAGAAACAAAGTCCTTCCATTTGCTTCTTAAGTATGTTAACTTATGTATGACAAACAGTTATATTAATGGGAATTGGATTTGATGTCAGAGCCAGGGGATTTACATCACGCAGGTAATGAGCCGTATATTATGCAAATCAAATACTCTTTGCAGCCCTGCATTTGTCAGGCTGATTTACAGTGTTGAGGTGCCAGCCAGTGATGCCGGAGCACATGGGCCGAGTGCCCACAGGACACGGACCTGCGCCGAATTACCGCTGCGTTCCGCATTCCCTCTGCTCTTTCAGTCATCCTGGGAGCTGTTTCTGCATTCCAGTGTCAATAAACCTGAACTGGAGAGTATTGCAGTGGTGCAATTGTAGGATGTACCCTTTGATGATGTACAGAGTGAGGATTATTATGGGTAGAAACATTATGTTGATTAGTCAATTCTTTTTTCCAAAGCAACATGCATATTATATAACATGGATTAACATGCATCCATGCAGATGGATATTTTTACTGGAATATTAACAACTGCATACCCTGCTTCAGGTAGTGAAAGTATTTGGTGTTATTGCAAAAGTATTTGACTTCTACTTTTTTTATTGTTTATTGTTTATGTTTTATTACATATTTGTCATGACTGCTCTTTTAGGCTTATTCCGTATAATTTTGTTTTGGATTTACACATTTATTTTGAGGGGGGTACAGTGGCGCAGTGGGTTGGATCAGGCCCTGCTCTCCGGTGAGTCTGGGGTTCGAGTCCCGCTTGGGGTGCCTTGTGACGGAATGGCGTCCCATCCTGGGTGTGTCCCCTCCCCTTCCAGCCTTACGCCCTGTGTTGCCAGGTTAGGCTCCGGTTCCCCGCGGCCTCGTATGGGACAAGCAGTTCAGATATCTATTTTAATGTTATAAAATATTCATCATTTTCTTTTGGAATTGCAAACAAAGCACATTACAGTTCTTATTATACCACCTCACACTCACAGTACTACTACAATCCCTACCACATTTGGAGCCAGGAGCTGAGAGACACCAGGGTTACCCGCTGCACCATCGTGCCACCCAGTACTTCTCCACTGTTGCATTTTCAGATTACAAATTCACGCCCTTAACGACAGCAGTGTGTGCAAATAAACGGGTACTTTTAAAAAGCCATGTGTACCTAAAGCCTTGCCTTGTTACATACGATATGCCTGCTAGTATTAAGAACAATAATGTTAAGAAAGGGGGTGTCTCTAAAAGTCGTAATGGGATAATTACCAATGGCTTAATTGTCCTTGGGGTACATGTCAAAACAGAGGTTCCCATTTCCTAATGACTCTGCTCTCTACATGTCTGACTAATCACTCTTGAGTTTCAATTAAATATTCAAACATGTAATACCCGCAAGAATCAAGGTTCAGGGAGCATAATTTATTATTATTTACGTGCCTTGCAGACACCATTATCCAGAGTGACCTTTAATCTGAAACTGTTATTGCGCCTTTTATCAACTCAGTTTATAAAAATTGAGTCGCTCAAGGCCACAGTAGCAAAGTCCCATGGAAACCCCCAAAATTCTGCAACTCAGAGTCCTCGTCCTATTATTGTCAGACCCAGCAAAAACGTGTTTTTCCGCTATATATCTAGGATATCTACAAAGTTGTCTATGTCACACCCCCAAACCAGTTTTATCATTTAAATCCTTGTCCTTTTCCCCTGTAAGGTGCATTAAGACTCAACATTATGACAGTAACAGTTTGGGAGAATAAAACCATGTGCCCTCTAGAGTGGACGAAACGAATGGTTGGGTCTCTACTTTACATCTGTCACGACCCACGGGTACAATACCCCTACAGACCAGAGGAGGCGTCACTCATTGCCACTAGCCCAGACCCATCCACATGTTCACAATCTGGTAGTTGCTGAGGTATAAAAAGATCAAGCGGCGGAGGAGATATTACAGATTCTAAATCAGTGCTTCTGTTGTGCTCTCCTGGCGATCATTAGTTCCATCAGTTTGTTCCATAGGTGTTTATGTTCCAGTCCCGAGAGCTCATCCTGTCTACTCCTGCCTCTTGTTCTCCAGTCTTTCGTCATGTGTCCATGTTCAAGTCTTACTCACGGATTCACTTTTCACCTCTGTGGGGCTACACTGTGTGTCTCTTTGCTCCGAGTTCATTGTTTCACCTCTACCCGGTACTTTACAGTTTGCACTGCGCACTTATAAATACACTCTGCA
The DNA here is from genome assembly GCF_900964775.1 of Scleropages formosus. Classification (NCBI taxonomy): domain Eukaryota; kingdom Metazoa; phylum Chordata; class Actinopteri; order Osteoglossiformes; family Osteoglossidae; genus Scleropages; species Scleropages formosus. Next base: position 19,998,712 of record NC_041809.1, read on the forward strand.
CTTGGGGTCATTTTACTTTTCGTCCGTGTTCGGACATAACAGCAACGCGCGTTCGTGTCGGACATCTGTCTTCTCACCTGTTAGTAGCGTCCCTCGCAGTGCCTGGGGTGAGCATTTAAACATGGGTTTGAATCTGGGCCAGAGTCTGTGGAGATTTAATGTCCTCTGCATTTCTGCATGGGTTTCACTCACAGTGCAAAGGCAATGTGTTTTAGAAGAACTGGTGACTAAATTGTCTGAAATGTGTGTGTGAGCATATGGAACATTGTAATATGAAGGAATGGCATTCTGTCCAGGATGCACCTCGTGTGGTGTCCTCTCCTGCTGGGATAGGCTCCAGACTACCATGATCCTGCTTCAGGGCAAGTGGTTATTGGCACTGGCTAGATGAATAAAATGGCTTTTACCGCAATGCTCCACCCACGCTTTCCTGTGAATTGCAAAATTCTGTAAATATTGAAGCTGTCATGTGGCAGAGAACATAGGAATATGTATTTATAAAATAAAAGCAATTGGTTAAAAGCCCAAAAGGGACCTTCCTGTAGTGCCTACATTAAAGTTACATAGCACTTAAATAATAATAATAATAATGTAGTTTATATGGAATCTATAAACGTGATGTAAAAAGGAATTTTTGGCCTGCTGAAAGTACATTTCTCTGCTCCCCCCGAATAAAACTAATTTGTGGGCCCCCTCTAGGTGTGGACTTCTAAAGCTTCCACCCTCATTTACTGGTACAGTGTTCTAAAATTACACACCTCAGTATTTCAAATGATGAAAATAATTACAAGGTAATACAACAATATTTTTATTAGGACTTTTTTTTGTTTTAACTTCCGTGCGACATGTGTGTGCATAAAAATACACCAGGAATTGCAAGCTTTAAATCTGAGAAATTATGAGCACATCATACAGACATAGGGAGATTTCTAATCATGAATTTTTACAATACAAAATTCCACCCCACAATTTCAGTAGTGTAGCGTTAGCTTACAAAAGAGATTTTAAATCATATTTGATCATTTTTATATCTGGCCGTGAGGTCACCTTCTGAGACTGAATGCATTGCGTTAGTTGTTCTGCATTTAAAACATACATCTCTGATCATGCTGCTTAACTTAAAACATCAGCCTCACCGAAAAATGACAATTGGTACTGTCACTTCAGCTGCAGTCGCTCACAGCAGTTCACGGGAATGCATTAATAATTTAACTATCATTTGTACAAACTGTCATTTTTGAGCCTCTTATCTAAAGTATTTATCGCAGAGTCAGGTATTGTGTCCTTGCAGAAACATTTTGTACAGCTTTTTTTCTATTTTAGAAATAAACAAATGTGTAAAAGGAAATGAAATTAATAGTAAAGTAACATGATTTAGGGGGGCGTGGGGGCACGGCAGGTTTGGCCAGTGTCTGCTGTGCGGTGGGTCTGGAGTTCGAGTCCTATTTGGGGTGCATTGCAACGCACTGGTGTCCCGTCCAGGATGTGTCCCCTCCAGCCTTGCGCCCTGTGTTGTCGGGTGAGGCTCCGGCTCACAGTGACCCCATTCGGGATAAGCAGTTGTAGAAGTTGGTTGGTAAAATGGTTTAGTGAAAAAGTGACATTAATTTGGAGTAATGGTGACTATTTATTGAACTGACATAGACATTGTGCAACTTGGTCCTGGTTCCTTTTTCTGTGCTCTGAATTCAGATGGGAGCATATACATTCAACATGCTGACAGTGAGGACAGTGAAAGTGACAGTAAGGCTCTTTGAGGTCACTGACGTGGGTGCAGTGTTGCCAACTTGGGCGCTGGCCATGCTGGAGGGGGTAGTAAGAATAGTGGAGGAACTGGGAAGGCTAGTGCTTCCAGTGCTGCTACTCCCGGTGCTTGTGCCTTCAGTGTTGGTGTCACTGCTGCTCCCAGTGCTTTTACCTACAGTGGAGGTGTCAGTACTGCTGCTCCCAGTGCTTGTGCCCCCAGTGGTGCTGTCAGTACTGCTACTTCCTGTGCTTTTACCTACAGTGGAGGTGTCAGTACTGCTGCCCCCAGTGCTTGTGCCCCCAGTGGTGGTGTCACTGCTGCTCCCAGTGCTTTTACCTACAGTGGAGGTGTCAGTACTGCTGCTCCCGGTGCTTGTACCCCCAGTGGTGGTGTCACTGCTGCTCCCAGTGCTTTTACCTACAGTGGTGGTGTCAGTACTGCTGCTCCCAGTGCTTGTGCCCCCAGTGGTGGTGTCAGTACTGCTACTTTCTGTGCTTTTACCTACAGTGGTGGTGTCAGTACTGCTGCTCCCAGTGCTTGTGCCCCCAGTGGTGCTGTCAGTACTGCTACTTCCTGTGCTTTTACCTACAGTGGTGGTGTCAGTACTGCTATTCCCGGTGCTTGTGCCTCCAGTGTTGGTGTCACTGCTGCTCCCAGTGCTTTTACCTACAGTGGTGGTGTCAGTACTGCTGCTCCCAGTGCTTGTGCCTCCAGTGGTGGTGTCAGTACTGCTACTTTCTGTGCTTTTACCTACAGTGGTGGTGTCAGTACTGCTGCTCCCGGTGCTTGTGCCCCCAGTGGTGGTGTCAGTACTGCTACTTCCTGTGCTTTCACCTACAGTGGAGGTGTCAGTACTGCTGCTCCCAGTGCTTGTGCCTCCAGTGGTGGTGTCAGTACTGCTTTTCTCGGTGCTTGTGCCTCCAGTGTTGGTGTCAGTACTGCTGCTTCCGGTACTTATGCTTCCAGTGGTGATGCCAGTGCTTGTGCCGTCCGTGCTGGTACTAACAGTACTGGAGCCAGTTACTAGATGGATCAAAGAACATCTATGTTTATACGTTTATCTAACAATTTTCTCCAAGGCGACTTACAATGTTAAGCTAAAAATAATTATTTATCCATTTATTTAGCTGGGTAATCTTTACTGGAGCAGTTTAGGGTAAAAGTTCAAGCTGAATGTTTATTGTCATAAGTACAAGTACCATGAAATTCTTGTTTGAGTACTTCTCCACAGACTATGAATAAAAAACAATAGACAGTACTGCACAAAAACAAAACAATATTAATAAATAATGCCAATAACAATAACAATAATAACAGTAACAATAAATAACAATAGGCAGCCAGAGTAATTAAAAATGAGAATACTTAAAGTGACAAAGCGAGGTCCATTGAGTGCAAGGTGGCAACTCTAAGCACTATGCCATCTGCTGCACATTATTATTAAAAGAGAAAAAATGAATTAGCTTCTGATTAAACTAAAATCAAAGTAAATGTTGAAACACTTACCCAGAGGAGGCAAGACAACACCTAATAGTAGAAAGAGAAATGCTGTAGTTTTTAACACTTCATCTTTGGGTTTATTTTTTTTATTTGGCTCCATTGAAGAAAAAGTTCTTATCAGCGTGAAAAAGTGCAGTGTAACTGATACAGGATTTACAGTCAGACTTTCTATCTCCTACTGCTTTGTCTGTCTGTAGTACCTGTGTATTAATGTGGTGATTCAACAGTAAATATTTTCCTTTAACTCGACCACGAAGGCGTGAATCACTGAGTGACATTCGCTGTTTGCTGTCACTGTTGAGCTGCTTGTTTGAAGGAGGGTTTCATTATTTACTTTCTTTAAGCCAGGCAAAGGGAATTAGTCAAAGGAGAAAAAATGTACCTGTATGGAAAATCGCACAGTGCTTGGTGATGCACAGGTGCTTTAGAGACATCCCCGTGTAAAAGACATGTGAGTGTATGCCGTTTGTACACCAGTGCTACATTCTAATATAACATCTTCTTAAAAAGACAATGATCTTGTGGCGCTTACACAGACGTGTCAGTGGTGAAAAAGTGGATAAACATCACATACAGTTGTCTGTAAATAGTCCACTTTCGGAAAAGCTTTATGAATTTCATCTTAGAAACTGATGAGGAGCAAAAAGAGATAATTTGTTGCAAAGTAAAAAAAAACAATTGCAGGGTGCATGGTGGCATCATGATTAGAGCAGTTGCATTTGGATCTAAAGATTGCTGGTTCGATCCTCAGCTATGATGCCCCTGAACAAGCTGTTTTACCCTGTGATTGCTCCACCCTCTCCAGGTTGTCGTCCAGTGTCTCCGAGATAGGCTCTGGCTTGCTGTGGGACAGTGGGACAAGCAGTTCTTGAAATTGGGTGAAAATCATTTTTTTTTAATGTAGGAAAGCATAGAGTTAGAGGAGTTATAATTCAGGAAAGTGTACAGTTACATGGGTTCTAACATAAGAAAGACTATGGTTACAGGGGTTATTAATACAGGGAAGCTGATAGATACAGGAGCTTGAGTAAAGTATGCAGTGCAGTCATAGGTTACACTTAATATGACCACCTAATTGTGACCCCTCCTTGGCTGATCAGGACCAAGAGTTTGTATTTCTGTTTGTCATGCGTGTCACACTTAGTAAAGCTGTTATAGTTATTTATAACTGAATGACTGACACAATAAAAAAGTTAACCGACAAACAAATTTAGGTGACAGACCATTGTGATATCATATACAAAATATTTATGCTGTAAATATTGAAGTGATGGGGTGAGGAGAGACTTCCCATCATCCCTTGTTGCTCATTATGTTATCTGCATTGTCAAAGTGTTTTGACATGTTTGTGAGAGTGAGCTTAACTGTTAATGACTGTTGTGCTAATGAGAGCTGCAGGGTGGTGAATTTTGTATGAGTATTAGCAAAATTTTATTCCCAACCATTCTTTTGTGTTTCGTTGCATGTCCTAACCACCTTAAATTCTGGAATCTTTGAGGGAAAACCCCATTACTGTGCAAAACAGGGCATGTACATGCACAAGAAGTGAACATATCTCTTCTCAGCCTTTTGATTAAGTGTAGAACTGGTGATTTTAGCAGGGGAATAGTGGAATATAATGCAGGACTGTGTGTGGCCTGACAGCAGTTTTCTCGAGGAGAAGTTCTGCTCCCTTGCAGGAATGGAGCCCAGTGTGCAGGGTTTTAAATGGCTTGACTGCCATCCCCACAGTGATACAGAGATTTTATTTTGAGGGTTTCTATTAGTTAATCCAGCTGTCCCGCTGACATTGACAGCTCTGAGGATCCAGAAGATGACAATGGCTTCCATGGTGAAGATGAGGATTCCTGTGATGCAGACCACTTTTAACAGCACCATTCACTTTCAGCTGAAAAACTGGCAGGAAGACAGTAGCTTTCCAGACAGTCGCTTGCTCTTTAAGTCGTTTTATGACTCTTGGGCCTCACCATCAAGGATGTGGTCTGTATCCAACGCAAGGGATCTTCATCATTCTTCAACCCCACGCTGTTGACCAAGGAGGAGTATTGGAAGACCTTGAAGATGTGTAGGTAGAGGGCTAACCATGGTACCTTGCATCCATATTCAATGAAACCACTTTGGAGGAATGATAAGAAGATTATGACAATCAACCCCTTCATGTCAATAATAGTCATGGGAGCCCCCAGCATGTCTCCTTCACTCGCACATGGCGCGTACCAGACATGGTGGTAACCCCGTGGTTTTCACCGACAACTTTGTGCTGCCCGCAGCTTACCGGCTCTTGCAGGACTGTCGGGTCCACTCTCTGCAGCCGCTCCGCACTGCCCCAACTCTGTCATTGGGGATGAACACCCCTTTTGCACCTCCGGCCGTCTCGCCGCACCTCTCGCTGCTTGGCCGTCTTTCAGCGGAGGACCCAGGAAAGCTGCCCTGCTTGCCGCTCTCGCCTCCGCCGCCTCGCCGCACACCGAGTCCATCGCGACGCTTGTAAACCCAGCTGCTTCTCGCTGCGCAGCCCTCCTGCTTTTGTGGCGTTTGGTCCGCCACGCCGCTCTAACTTTAAAAACCTTCTTGGGGCTCCAGGCAGCCTGGGCGCTTTCTGCATGAAAGCAGTGAAATCTTGCTCCGTGGGCAAATTCGCATTGGCGAGTTCGCTCATCTCCACCACGCCGGAGCCCTGCCTGTCCACAGACAAGGCACGCTGCTCTCCGCGGGGTGACTTTCCTCAGCACCCGCCAGTGTTTTGCTGCCTTCTTCTGCCGCACTTTCCATGGGCGCAGGGAGACGCAGCTTGCCCGACTCTGGCAGCACCTTACAGCTCTTCTCTGCCGTGTTTGCCACAGCATGGGCCTCCCTAGGGTCCCCCTGGACACCCGTGCTCCGCAATAGCTCCTCCGCCATGACTGCCACAGGCTCTTCTTTCACTGGACCCCGTTCTTTTATCCTACTGGCTTTAGTTGTCACACCGTTTTCCCTTTCCTCTTCTTTGGTATTCAACTGCTCCTAAATCCAGCCTTTCATGGTGCTACCCCACCCAACTTCTGACAGGGTGAAGAAGGACACAGAGGCAGCATTTATTTCAAATGGTTTATTGAACACTGGCACACAGGGAAATAACACTCTTGGTCAGAGAACCCCCATCTTCTCCAGAACCCACACCTCAAGCTAACCTTCCCAGCCTGCTTACTGTCCCCAGATTCTCTCCCAAGACATTGGCAAACACAGTCACCCCATCATTTCCTGTAGAGGTGCCCCCAGTGGTTGCACACCCACATTTCACATTTTTCCCACAATGCAACTGTACTGTTCTCCCTGCGTGTTGTGCACACCCAGTACGTTAACGCAGTTTAACAGCAAGCCAAACTCGATTCTCACGAGCCAGGATTATGAGCGTCTTGCTCCTTTATTGTCTCCAAATGTGAAAATGCGAGTGAAACTATAATAAACAGAAACAGTAAAGGAAACTTAGTCTAATTACAACAATCGTCATAATAACTAGTTAAATCGTTTGCCGATAGCACACTTAGCATGACACAGCGCAAACTCACACACGCGTTTTACAAGACAGTAACGTGGAGTTACGGCTGAATAAACAGAGTTTACATTACAAAGGTCAAACTTAAAGCACGTAAACATTTTAGACAATGTCTGCAAGAACTTCACAACTTACAGTTATTGCTTCCACGGGCGTAGGAAAGCACACAGAACTCAAGACGCTTCCACTATGCCTATCGCGATAGTAGCGCATCATGGAAACAGCGCATGTGCACAAATTGCGTATAACTTACGGAAATAAAGGTTCCGCTCAACAAAGCAATTAATCACATGAACTAAACAAATCTGCAGGCAGAACACTCCCCGTCTGGCATGACTAATGCCACTAAATTTAAGCTGTTTTCTCCCTGTCCTTTTCAATCCCGTTCTTCCCAGTCATTTTCCAGCAGGAGGACGACGTCGGAGATGGGCCGCAGGTAAGTCTTCGAGGTGCCCTGAGATGACGTCCGTACTTCAACTGTGCGGACCTTTCCATCGCTGCTTGGAGAGGTTGACGTGACCAGAGCCATTGGCCACTCATTCCTAGGCGCTTGACTTTGGTGTAACAGCACAATGTCCCCAGGTTGCAGGTTCCGATGCGTTCTGTGCCACTTACGTCTTGAACGGAGAGTGCTTAGGTATTCGTTTCTCCAACGGCCCCAGAATACGTTCGCAAGCGCTTGCACTTGCCTCCACTGGCCTTTCAGGAGATCTTTTCCAGTGAAGATTCCTGGTGGAGCATGTAGGCCTGGCTTTTGAGTTAGGAGCATGGCAGGGGATAGCAGAACTGGTGAGGAGGGATCCGATGAGATGGGGACCAGCGGCCTTGCGTTGATTATTGCTGAGGTCTCTGCCATCAGGGTACACAGAACCTCATGTGTCGGGTGAGTGCGTTTGTTTTGTAAAAGCATAGAGTCTAATATTCTGCGTGTCACCCCAATCATACGCTCCCACACTCCCCCCATGTGGGAGGCGTGCGGGGGATTGAACTTCCATGTGCAGCCGTTGCTGTGGAGATACTTCAGGATGCTGGTCTGCCTCTCATCAAGACACCCCATGCCCAGTTCCGCGCTGGCAGCGACGAAGTTAGTCCCCCTGTCTGACCTAAGCTGCTTTGCGGGGCCTCTAACTGCAAAGAATCTCCGCAATGCATTGATACAGCTGGTGGCATCCATAGACTCTATAACTTCGATGTGTACTCCCCTGGTACTCATACATGTGAACAGAATGGCCCACCTTTTGCTTTGCGCTGCACCCCCACGAGTGCGTCGAGTGACCACCGACCATGGTCCAAATATGTCCAGCCCCACGTACGTGAAGGGTGGAGATGTGTTGAGCCGCTCCGGAGGGAGGTCAGCCATCTTTTGCACTTCTACCTTCCCCCTGAGCTTTCGGCATATTACACAGCGATGAAGGATAGAACTCACCAGCCTCTTGCCAGCAACAATCCACAGTCCAGCCGCTCTGATGGCCCCTTCTGTGAACTGACGCCCCTGGTGTTTCACTTCCATGTGATGGTGTTTCACAAGCAGCTTGGTAACATGGCTATTCTTTGAGAGGATGATTGGGTTTTTTACCTCTGATTCAAGGGAAGCATGTCTGAGACACCCTCCGACCCTCAGGAGGCCATCACTGATGTAGGGGTCAAGGGTCAGGATTGGACTTGAATTAGGGACTTCTGTGTTTGCTTGAAGAGCAGCATATTCGTTCGGATATGTGTCTCTTTGAACAGACTCTAGTATGAGCCTCCTGGCTGCCTCGAGTTCTCCAGGAGTGCGAGGCCTGCTACATTGATGCCATCCTTTACACATGTGCTGCGATGTGTCGGTGGAGCCTGACTTGTGGGAACGTGCCAGATGTATCAAGAGGGAAACAGCTCTCAACAAGGAGTTCCATGTGGAAAAATGCTGGAATCTTTCAGAGCCAAGTCGCTTAGCTTCAATGTGGGTAGCGAGAGCCGTTACTTGCGGTCTGATGTCCACGTCCATTTCAGGGTCTATCAGTTCAAAGTGCTCATGCTTCTCTGGCTTTGGAGGCTTATAGAGGAAGTCAGGTCCCTTGAACCACATTGTGTTCATGAGCTGTGATGCAGCCACAGATCTGGTGGCTAAGTCGGCTGGGTTCTCTTCTGAAGGGACGTAATGCCACTGCTCAGGGGACGTTGACTGGCGTATGCGATTCACGCGATTGTGTACGTAGACAAAGAATCGCTTTGAGTCATTACAGATGTATCCGAGGACCACCCTGCTGTCGCAGTAGAATTGTACAGCGTCCGGCTTGTGGTCCAGTTCGTCTAAGATCAGCTCCGCCATCTCAACCGCCAGGACAGCCCCACAAAGCTCAAGGCGTGGGATTGTGGGCTCCGGCTGCGGTGATAGTTTTGCCTTTCCCAGGACAAATCCAACTTCACAACGGCCATCTTCAGTGACAGCTCTTAGATAAGCTACTGCCCCTATGGCCCAGTTTGAGGCATCGGAAAAAAGACACAGTTCCGTGTACATAGGTCTTGAGAGTGACTTGGGTATATAGCAGCGAGGCACGTGGAGGCTGCTTAGCTCCTCGAGTGACGATTTCCACACTTCCCATTTGCTCATCTTTTCATCTGGCAGAGGAGCATCCCAATCCTGAACTCCACTGGACAGCTCCCGCAACAGCAATCTGCCTCTGATCGTCACTGGTGCTGCCAGACCCAAGGGGTCAAAGATGCTGTTGATGACTGATAGCACCCCACGACAGGTGTAAGGCTTGTCAGTGACAGCTACTTTAAAGGTGAACATATCTGTGCTGATGTCCCAGCATAGGCCTAGGCTCCTTTGGGCCGGCAGAGTCTCATCATCTAGACCCAGGTCTTGGATGCCTGAGGCCAGTTCTTCTGGTTTGAAGGCTTTCATCACAGTGATGCTGTTTGATGCGATTTTGTGCAGCTTCAGGTTAGACTCTGCAAGTGATGCACAAGTACGCTTCAGTAGGTCTACAGCTGTAGACTCTGTAGGAAGGGATATGAGCCCATCGTCCACATAGAAGTGTCTTTCAACAAAGTGCCTTGTGTCAGCTCCATACTTTGGTTCTCCTTTCTGAGCAGCTCGCCGCAGACCGTAGATAGCAACCGCCGGGGATGGGCTATTGCCAAAGACATGCACTCGCATGCGATATTCTTCTATCTCTTTGGATAGGTCATTGTCTTTATGCCACAGGAATCTCAGGTAGTCTCTGTGGTCGTGCTTTACCAGGAATCCATAAAACATCTGTTGGATATCAGCAGTGACTGCGATGAGATCCTTCCTAAACCGTAACAGCACACCCAGGAGAGTATTGTTCAGATCGGGGCCTGTAAGCAGCACTGAGTTGAGGGAGACACCGTGTTGTTGGGCGCTTGAGTCAAACACGACTCGTATCTGCCCTGGCTTCTGCGGATGGTACACCCCGAAAATGGGCAGGTACCAACATTCTTGCTTCTCATGGATGGGCGGTGCCTTCTCTGCATGTTTGTTCTCGAAGAGCTTTTCCATGAAGGAGGAAAACTGTTGCTTCATCTCCGCGTTTTTGCTCAGAGTGCGTCTTAAAGACCCAAGGCGGGACAGTGCTTGCTCTCTGTTGTTCGGGAGTGGGGGACGAGGTGACTTGAACGGTAAGGGAGCCACCCAATTGTTCTTTTCATCCTGATGGACTTCTTTCTCCATAATCTTTAGAAAGATCTCATCCTCGAAGGACATGGCACATTTGTTGTCATTGTCTGTACGCTGAAAGACCATAAGCCCGAGCTTGTCTTCAGGTTGCATAGGTTTTGACGTGGATGTAGAGAGACCATACCTGCGCTCCCCGCCGTAGCACGGTTTTTCCTTTACCCTGATGCTGTTATGACAAGGAGTGAGGAGAGACGGGCGTCCGTTCTGTAGGATGTGGGTTCTGAAGACACTCAGAGTTGGTTTATGAGCATTGTCAATACACACGTCACCTACAATTACCCAGCCTAAGTCTAGACGCTGAGCAAAGGGTGCGTTATGTGGTCCATTGAGTTGCTCTCGCACCTTGTGCACACGTATCATGTCTCTCCCTAGCAGGATCATCATCTGCGCGTCAGGATCGAGCTTGGGAATGTGGGGAGCAATGTGCCTTAGGTGAGCGTGTGCGAGAGCGACCTCTGGAGTTGGAATCTCAGATCTATTGGTCATTATCTCATTGCACTCAATGAGTGGTGGAAGGTCCATGCACACACCTCCATTCACTGCTTCAATTTGAAAGCCTACCGCCTTTCTTCCAGTCATCTCCGTGGTGCCTGCGCATGTCTTCATCAGGTATGGTGACAGGTTGCTCTCAACCCGGAACAGGTGGAAAAATTCAGAGCGGGCCAGTGAGCGGTTACTCTGATCGTCAATGATGACATACATTTTGATGGAGTGCTCCGGTTGACCCCGGGGGAAGACACGCACCAGGCACACCTTTGAGCAGGACCGCATGAGGCTGCCCTTTCCGCAGACCTTAGTGCATCGTGATGTCACCTCAAGTGGAGGACTGCCTCGTGCTTCTGCGTCTGGTTCTAGAGTGGTCAGTGAAGCAGGAGGTTGGGAGGTGAGAGGGTGCATTGCAGAGCAGTGTCTTTCGCTCTCACACTCGCCGCATTTCAAAGTCGCTTGACAATCCTTGGCCTGGTGCCTTGGAGAGCAGCACTTAAAACAGCGTTTGTGTTCCTTTAGGATGCTTTTCCGTTCCTGCAATGTTTTCATTCTGAATAACCTACATTTTTCCAAAGGATGAGTTTTCTTGTGCACAGGGCAGTATCGGGCTAGATCATTGTCTCCTCTCTCAGCCTCTGTAGTGCTTGTGGAGTCTGCGTCAACTGTGGCAGACACGTCTGTCTTTTGCACAGATATAGCAGTCTTGAATCCGCTGTGCTTTGACTGAGTTCTCTCACCTTTGTTATAAGACTGACCGCTGCCAGACAAGGTGAAACTTGGGTCATTTCTGGCCTTAGCCTGGTCATAGACAAAGTCAACAAAAAATGAAAAAGGAGGAAAAGTTACTCTGTGCTGTTCCTTGTATAGTGAGCCGGTGAAGAGCCATTTGTCTTGCAGGGCTGGAGGCAACTTTTCCACTATGGGCTTTATCCCACGAGGAGTATCGAGGTAGGCCAGGCCAGGAAGATAGCCATCATTTTTAGCTGCGAGCAGCTCCATGAGAAGATCGCTGAGCTCTCTCAGTTTTGTGTTGTCCTTAGCCGACAGACGGGGGAAACTATCCAATCTTTTAAATAGGGCATTTTCCACTATTTCTGGTGTAGCATAGCATTCCCGAAGTCTTTCCCAGGACAGATGGAGGGCAGCTCTGGGGTCAGTAACATAAACGGCACGGATCCTTCTCACATGCTCAGATGACTCTTTACCCAGCCATTTCACGAGAAGGTCCAACTCTTCACTATATGTGAGCCCCAAGCCCTGTGTCGCGTTGAGGAATGAGGACTGCCATGCTCTGAAGTTCTCTGGCGTGTCATCGAATTTGGAGAGACCAGTGGTCACTAATTCTCTGCGTGCTAGGAACTTGGCAAAGTCTAACATGGTTGAAGTGTTAGCATGAGAAGGATGCTGACCATGTTCTCTGCGTGGGTAATCCGATGGTCGTGAAGTAAGTATGCGTTCAGTTGCACATGCGTGCTGATCTGCTGAGGGTCTGAAGAGATTGAGCGGGGGCTTCTCCTCTGCAGCTACAGGTGTTGTTTGCTGAGTATCATTGTTCGCAGCGTGCCGGATTTCATCGTGATGCGATAAAGCAGGAGTCTGAGTACTGACCTGTGACCGGCGCCGCACATATTCTTCCGTGCGCTGCTGAATCACTTGTGGCGAGACAGCGCTCCTCACACTTTGCATGTCACCATTTCCCATAGCTGCGGCTGCTTCTAAGATTTCAGCGTTTACTCGCGCAGCTTCCGCTTCCTTTTCAATCTCCAATGCTTCTAATTCTAGATCTAGCCTAGCTCTCTGCTTTTTTATTTCTAGCTGTCTTTTAGCATAAGCCACCTTAGTAAGAGCTGCTTCAGCTGAGGCTCTAGCCTTGGCAGCAGCCTCCATGATAGATGACTCGGAAGAAGATGAGCGCTTAGAGCTCGCTCTTGATGCTGCATGGACTGAAGAGTTGGGTGAAGATGGACGCTGCATGCTTGCGTTCCTGTATTTTTTCCTTGCACCCACCGCTGGTATAACTTTTCACTGTACTGTTCTCCCTGCGTGTTGTGCACACCCAGTACGTTAACGCAGTTTAACAGCAAGCCAAACTCGATTCTCACGAGCCAGGATTATGAGCGTCTTGCTCCTTTATTGTCTCCAAATGTGAAAATGCGAGTGAAACTATAATAAACAGAAACAGTAAAGGAAACTTAGTCTAATTACAACAATCGTCATAATAACTAGTTAAATCGTTTGCCGATAGCACACTTAGCATGACACAGCGCAAACTCACACACGCGTTTTACAAGACAGTAACGTGGAGTTACGGCTGAATAAACAGAGTTTACATTACAAAGGTCAAACTTAAAGCACGTAAACATTTTAGACAATGTCTGCAAGAACTTCACAACTTACAGTTATTGCTTCCACGGGCGTAGGAAAGCACACAGAACTCAAGACGCTTCCACTATGCCTATCGCGATAGTAGCGCATCATGGAAACAGCGCATGTGCACAAATTGCGTATAACTTACGGAAATAAAGGTTCCGCTCAACAAAGCAATTAATCACATGAACTAAACAAATCTGCAGGCAGAACAGCAACTATTTACAATAGGCACATTCCCCACTTGAACACCAACAATGCGGGTCGTTATAGTATCTTCTGTACAGTATTTGCAGGCCCCTTTTATGGTGTTCCGATGTTCTAGTAAATGTTTGGCTATATGGATACTTCTCTCGTGTCTTCACTTGTGTTACGAGAGCCCAAAGCCATGCTTGTTACAAAAATTTCTACTGTCCTGTATACAAGTATTGGGTTATACAGTACAATGAGAGCAGGGACAAAGCAGTGATTGTCATGAAAAACCATTTGCCCATCATAGTGACAAATGGAACATCTCAATAATACAAAATTCTGTGAAGCAGCAGGAAGGCATCAAGCACAAAAAAACATAAGGCAGCAAAATATGTCAACAAAACCAAGCATATGAGTAAAGACTGCAGGGTAAGTTTTAAAACAAACACACTCTGCTTGCCTCCTTTGTGTACTTTAATACACAGAAACTGAACTGCGAGCTCCACCTCTGCTGGAGCAGAACGGCTCGGCTCCCACCTGCTGTCAGGTGGAGATGGGTCTGGCGGCCAGCCGGGGCTCTGCGACAGGGGCAATATTGCGCCTTACCTTTTAGACAATAATTGATTGCAGTGCTTGGGGATCTGGAGTCTGGCCGTCAGTCAATCGAGTCTCTCGCTAAACCGAATGACAGGCAATTTCTCTGGCCAGCTCTGTGGATGGGACAGGATGTCTCTGCTGGGTGTGTGTGTGTGTGTCTGTGTGTGTGTGCCAGAAAGGAGCTTCAAACTGCAAACTATAAACACAGCAGTCAGTTGAGGAACTATGAGGAGCTTCAAGGAAATCTGCTAGCCTTCTAATGGCCACATGCCACCGACTGGTGCTCTCCAGCACCCTGTGGTCACAATGACTGGGAATTGCTCGTGCAGTGAGGTCATTGTCAACATCCTTGTCTGGGTGTCACTTTTTCAACAGCACAGTTGAGTTGCTCCACGTGTCATTCATTCTAATTCCACTCCGTTGCATGCCACATCACATCAAATGAGCCTCCTCTGCACAAATCATATGCATTTAGTTTTATATTAATTTCTATATTCCGTCTGAGTTACAAAAGCAGGCTACACTGAAGTTGGAAATACAGCATTTTTAATAGAATTTAGCTGTTTGAACCCAAACTTGTATCTCCCTTCTTCAGTCCTGGTTTTCATTTACAACAGGTTCAAGTCAATGAATTAGTGTTAAGTGTGTTCAGTTGTTTTAACTTTCCTCCTTTTGCATAAAATTGTCATAGTAGAGAGGTTTATCTTAATATTGAACATAGTGAAAAGCAAAAACAAAGAGTGGTCTTTTTTTTTGGTTTCTTCATTATCTTTGTTTGATTTATTCAGTTTGATGGAAAGGCATTTTGCTTAAAATTCTGATGTGGACACCTTTCTCCATTCAGGCAATGTGTCACTATCAGTTTGTTCCACATGGTATACCCAAGTGTCAGAAATGTACCACAATGTTCCTGAGGTCAGATGAACATTTTATACCACTGCATGTGTGCCTTATGTACTGAGGAATGTTGGGCAAGCTGTAGATCAAAGATATTAAAATAAAGCAAACACACAAGTAATTTCAAGATGACAACTAGTATATTTTCACTTATTCTACTAGTTATTTGATATTTGTTTTGCATTTGTATACAAGGTTATACATCGCTTTCCTGTATGTGAGCTGTTAACTGTGTACAATAATCCTGCATACACACAAATCATATGAAGATAAAGCTTTCTGTAATTTAGCCTGGTATGGTAGTTTGAGGGCTGGTCAATGAAGGGCACTATTAGTAGTGATAAATGAAAGGAGGTCTGTGAAATGTTGAAACAGCCACTCGGGTGTAAAACAACACAAGGAAGGAATTTCATGGCCGAAAAATTTCTTCTGGGGACTGAACTGTGTTATTTCATAAAACAATAGTTAGTGCTACAACTGGCCTATGATTATTTCACAAACTTTTAAAAATGTGCCAGCTTGATAGTAATTAATTGCCTTAAACAAAACGATTGTCTTAGTAGGGGCTGATGCAAAATCACTGTCCACAAGTGTCTGAACAATCCGAGCAACCTTGAGAAAATCAGGCTCAAATCACTCCTGAACAATTGTTTTTAATTATTTTTTTAAATATTTTTTTCTGACATCAAAATAATGAGACTTCAGTGTTTTCAATAAAATATGACAAAGAAGAAAATATCAACATATCATTTGTGATTTATCAAAGTAGAGAATTTCTTAAACCTATTTAGATTTAGCAGACACTTTTCTCCAAAGCAACTTACAATGTTAAGGTTACAGTTATTACTAGCTTACAATTAGTTACTCATTCATAGAGCTGGTTACTTTCACTAGAGCTATTTAAGGTAAGTACTTTGCTCAAGGGTACTACAGCCAGATGTGTGGATCAAACCTGCAACCTTTAGATCTAAAGGCAGTAGCTCCAGTTACTATGCCACCAGCTGCCCAAAGAGCTGAAGTCTTTTGCAAGGCACTGTAAATATGGTACCAAGTTTCCTGCCAAGAATAATAAAAAAATTAAGGACAACATCACTTTGTATGCCTGTGTTTGCTATCCCATTGTACTACTCAAAGGTTGATCAAGAGATTATGAGAAAAAAATATTTAAGACTATACGAATTCCAACTTTTTTCTCCAAATCCTTCTCAAGATCTTGGATGACTGCCTCCCTACTGTACATGTTTAACCAACAATGGTGAGCAATGCTGAATACAGTTTCGAAATTACCCATTCAAAACCTGTTTGACATGAAAACACACACACACACACACACACACATTTTCAGAGCCGCTTGTCCCATACGGGGTCACGGGGGAACCGGAGCCTACCCGGCAACACAGGGCGTAAGGCCGGAGGGGGAGGGGACACACCCAGGACGGGACGCCAGTCCGCCGCAAGGTACCCCAAGCGGGACTCGAACCCCAGACCCACCGGACAGCAGGACTGTGGTCCAACCCACTGCGCCACCGCACCCCCTGACATGAAAACAATATGTCCTATTGCCTCTTTTCTTCAATAAACAGTGCATTTCTGCACCACCAGATGGCAACAGACTCCCACCTGAAAGTCTGGCCTGAAGAACACTCACCATGGCAATTTCCCAGTTCCCTCACAACAGCCCTGCATGGGTGTTTGGAAAGAAGGACATGTCAAACAAGCATAAGCAAATGAAAATGAATGGTTTGAGGAATGTGTGCCTGGTTCCCGGAGGAGTATGAATGGAAGAAAGCGTTGACAAAAATTACGCCAGGACTATGAATGGCCCAGATCTTTATTTCCCGTTTTCCCTGGTCAGTCAAGGATACAGGGAAGAGGTGAGAAAAACCGAATCTGCTTCTTAACGATGATCTATGGGCTGAAATCATTACGCTTCTGTGCTTTCAGCATAGGCTTTTGTACTAGTGAAAGACTGTTCAGTCCTGGAGTCCAGCCGGGTTCTCAGTTCATTTCATCACTAAGAGCTCAAAGACAACTGAATAGTTCTCTCAAAACAGGAAATTGAGTCATGCGCTGTATTAAAAGCTTCCTGTGCTTTCCTGTGCTTCCTGTTCCTGACTTCCTGTTCACTTATACAAACGTTTTTGAGAAATAATTAGCATTTCGAAAAGATACCATACCGCTTGAAATTGAGCATAGTGTCACTCAATGTGCTGACAAATAGTGACAGTAATAAGTGCTGCCATAAGTTTTTCAAAAGAATAGAGAAGGCGTAAAAGAAGCAAAGGAGCAATTTTGTGTGCGGTAAAAGAAGGGATAGAGGGCTGCAGATGACCACAAACATCCGGGTCTGGATCACCTTTCTTTAGCAGCTTTCCTATTCACGAAATTTTGTAAATACCCCTGCCAAGGGGCCGAGAACATGCAGACATGGGCACGAGGCATCCTGGCTCACCAGAGGGAGGGTCGGAGTGCCCTGTCTTGTCTCTGCAATGTGTTGAATGGGAGAGAGTGAAGGATAGACAGTGTGCTGCTCTGTTCCCCTTTAAAAATCCTGCTCTTGCCTCCATCCCCATGAAGCTGTCTTGGTTGTTGACATTTACATTGCATTTGTTTATTTACATTTATTCATTTACCAGATGCTTTTCTCCAAGCAGCATACACCTGAGAGTAAACAAAAATACATTTCACAACAGAAGAGGAGTTGCAGGTGCAGACAGGCAATTCTCATAGCAGAGTTCGTTTGTTTAATAGCACACATTACACAGGACACATTACACTAGTAAACTGTGTATAGAATTGATTACAAGGCCCTCTCCTGCTCTGAGTCAGCATTACAGTTTAGTTTGTAAGCAGAGGACCAACTGTAATTGGTTCTTGTTGTTGCCTTCGGTATGTGGAATGAGGTACTCCTTTCTCTCAGGTCTGCTGAAGCCCTCTGAGCATTCAAGAAGGGTCTCAAAACATGCCTCTGCTCCATAAACCTGCAGCACAGTACCTGTTGAAAAAATAATTACTTTTGTGTTCTCCTATCAATTTTATTTGCAGCTTGTGTAACGCACTGCAGCAAAAAATGGTGATGTTTGATTATTTCAATGCACTGCAAGAATGTCATGCGTGCATCTTTACCTCTCCTTCTCATGGTGAAATGCACTCTTCTTTACTCTGAATTGTACATTGTTTTAGAGAAAATGGTCTGCTGAACAAATAAATTTAAATATACTTGTCCATCAAGGAGGGGCTGTAGTAGTGCAGTGGGTTGGACCAGGTCATGCTCTCTGGTAGGCCTGGGGTTCGAGTCCCACGTGGGGTGCCTTGCAATGGACTGGTTTCCAGTCCTAGGTGTGTCCCCTCCCCTTCCGGCCTTACGCCCTGTGTTGCCCGGTTAGGCTCCAGCTCCCTGCAACCCTGTATGGGACAAGTGGTTCAGACTGTGTGTGTGTGTGTGTCCATCAAGCAACATAGTTCACTTACCATGAAGGGATGTCTCCACTGAGTTTTATTTTATTTTATTTTTGTATTGCTTGACCAGATGGTGTCTCTTTCATCCATGCTTCCAAATCTACCCCTGAGGGTCAACTGGTATGGCTGGCAACAGAACGGAAGGCCAAAGCTTAGATGTCTTCTTTGTTCCAATGTGTTCATAGCAACCTTTTTTACTTGTGTGGATTCAGTCCATCTTTTCTCACTTGTCTGTACTTTAGTTCTTTCTCAGTTACCCTCGTTAAAAGCATACTGAGCAGAATCAGATAATCTTATTCTGCATAGACTGAGACACATCAAAATCTATCAGTTGTGGCTTCATTTAAAATCACTAAAGAGATAGAACAATTGATCATTTATGGGTCTCTGAAGTGGAAACAAATTTTATGTGGCCGTCTTTAAAAATGGCCACATGACCACCCCGACTCCCCTGAGTTTTATATTTATTTTTATCTGGATATCTCAACCATGTCTCCTAATCTGTAGTTATAATGCCATGTGACAATTTTTAGAAGTACACATGAGTAATCATTGTTGTACTAGCCATTTTACCAGCTGAATGGCTTAAGCAGTAATAAGGTAAAAAGAGCACATTCAGGCATTTGTGACAGAAAAATAAGGTGTGACATTTGTCATCTCCGCATAAAGCATTTACATTAAAGAAAATACCAGCCTACTGCTTTGGCAATTACACAATTATGTTCTCTCGGAAATGAGCAAACTTCAACTTTAAACCATTCTTAAGGAACTGTTTTGCCTGTGAAGATGTACTGAATTGAACTGTTACATCATCGTATGGAAAAGGAAATGGATTTTTGTGGCTGTCAAAGTTTAAGAATTCCATTGAATCTAAAGCACAATCAATAACAATGATGCTGTGCAAGATAGTCACAGTTCATGGTCTACTGCATGGCAAGAGACAACGGCCCTTCTTAAGGTTCCGGAATTAAATTTTTCCAGATAATAACTGGAAAACAACTACTAGACTGAAATATTAAAGAAGGTTGATTTCTACAAACTTGGCATTGCTTCATAAACTCCAAAGGCATAAAACTCATGAAAGGGGGAATGAGGGGTCAGGTACTCATTGTCTGATTTTTATAACCAACTTTTTACCTTTCCATTGCAAGGATGTCACCCATTTTGTTCCAACAGCTTGCCAGGTTTGACACATTTATTGGATATAACTCTGTGTTTCACACCATTAAATTTAGCATGACTTGTTTGTTCAAAAAATTAAGATGGAGACCAAAGCTGTTTCCTGTACTGTTTGTAGTTCTAATGTCAGTTTGTGCCATTTCTGTGTACTGGAGCATGGCTGTGGTATTATGTTCCGTTTATTAGTAGAAAACAATGTATTTTACCAAGTTTACTAGTATGATTTTTCGTACTTGTAGCTCATTTGTTTGCCTATTTTGTTAAAGTAATAGTTTACACGTTAATTTCAGGAATACAGAAAGTGTTGCATTCACTTGGACACTGAGGCTATGTAAGTAATGTTCACCATGGAAATAAAATCTCTCAAGTTTATTTTGTGTGGCTTACATGGTGTGGGAATGTGTTCTGTGGGTGTTGTAGGCCAGAGCAGGACCATGTTGTACCATTTCACTTATCCTGTTTTAATTTCCTGTACTCTGCTGTTTGGGTTTGTTTTTTGGATTTCTTTGTACCTGTTGTATTTAACTTCTTTAAAATTTGTTATTGCCCTTTATGTCAGTTTTTGTTGTTCATAAGCTGCATTTTATTTTACACTGAAGTATGTTTCTTTCTGAAAGGCAAGGGTCCTTTGTTTTGGGTAAAGTGTAAGTGACGGAGAGCGTTACTATCGTTTATTAGTAGCATCTGAATAAAGAACACCGTTAGTTTTATATTCTCGGAGTTACAAAAGCAGACTACACCATAGCTTAAAATATGGAATTTTAATTGAATTTAGGTTTTTTGGCCTGAAATTGTAACAAATTGTTATTGGCCATTGTAAGATAAAACTACTATCTGTTTACTGTAGGTCAAATGAATTAGTGTTAAGTGTGTTTAGCTGTTTTAACTTTCCTCCTTTTTTAGTAAACTGTCGTAGTAGAGAGGTTTATCTTCATATTGGACATACTGAAAAACAGAAACAAAGGTCAGTTTTTTTTTTTTGGTTTCTTCAGTTTGATGGAAAGGCATTTTGCTTAAAATTCAGATGTGGACACCTCTCTCCATTCAGGCAATGTGTCACTGTCAATTTGTTCCACATGGTATACCCAAGTGTCAGAAACGGACCACAATGTTCCTGAGGTCAGACGAACATTTTACACCGCTGCACTTGTGCCTTATGTACTGAGAAATGTTGGGCAAGCTGTAGATTAAAGTCATTAAAATAAAGCAAACACACAAGTAAGTTAATAATGACAATATTTGTTTTGCAATTGTATATAATGCCATACATCACTTTCCTGTATATCAGCTCTAGTAATAATTCTGCGTACACAAGCAGCAATCTAGGGAAAGGAATATAGTGAGTATTGCAGAGCTTATAAATTCAGTCATGGTGAAAATCCAGTCAGCTGAGGATACCTTATCTGTCTTCAAAGTGTAGGAACTAGTTCTGGCTTTCTTTGCTAAGATAATTTATCAGGAATTATTCGAATGCAGAGAAATGTCGGACCCAACTCTGTCAACACTTTAACATGTTTGCTCTTTAAGATGTAGTGTATTTATGGAATTTTTTAGTTGCTATTTTTATCCATTAAGATAATGTGTTTATGTTTGTATTTACTTATTGAGCTTATGATACACTGAGAAAAGAGAACTCTATCAAGTCTGTGAAGTGTTTTACCAGTATCTCTCTGCACCAATATCAACTATTGTATTTAAATGAAATTTTGTCATGTATCGCTAAGGATGTATAATATTATTAAAACACATCTAAGGCATTTGGGATTCATTCTTTCAAAATTAAATATCCTGACTGTATGACCAATAGGCCAAGTCATCGTACTGTAGCTCAGGTTTCTTGATCAAGGGCAACTTTCAGTGGAGCTGCAACAGTGTAATACTGCTTCTGATGCACAGTAGCTCATCAACTTTTAAACACACTTGTTCCTTTTTTACCAACTTCATTTAAAGTATTTGGTTGCAGATGGCAGCCTTTACTGTCCAATTTTATATGGATGCTTGAGCTAAACATGAGCTGTTGATCATTCATCCTCGAGGATAGCTGTAAGGAATGAAAAAAAAAAATGAAAAGATGACCTTATCCTTAATTTTCCCACCTCTAGCATAGGTTTATGCTGGGTCCATCTCTGTTTCACAACAGGATTTAATTTTTTTTCTACTGCAATCTCTCTAACCCCAGCTCCATATATCAATGTAATCCCTCACTAAGGACATGTTGACTATTTATATTCGTTTTAGACACATTAAATATTCATTTAAACAGCTCATTGTGTCATCTGCAGTGTCTCCCCCTCCCTGTGCCAGAGTTAATGTATTCAGAAAGTAAAGGTTACACTATTGGATTAAGGAGCTGAGGAAAACCCATGCTCCATGAGATGCCACGATTAAAGGCCAATAGAACCTGGTCATGAAAGTTGATTACAAATTGTGTTCTTAATGTTTGGAGAAGGGGTTTGGAACAATTTTGCATAATTTCTAAAATAATTTGTTTGGTAAACTTGAATTTTCATAAAGATTTATGTACCTTTAGTGAACACAAAAAGGTAAAAACAAGGATTGTAATAATTCAGAGAGCCAGAAAGAGGTGGGCAGGTATCCACATGTAGAAGTTACAAAAAGCCTATGGAACAGAAAGATTGTTCTCCCATATCTTGAGGTGGGCTTGACATTTTTCCAAATCAATACACATCAGTGTTATCAGTTTCAAGTGCAACAGACAGAGGCCTTGGACAGCCAATACAGGAGGCAGTAAAGCATACACCATTTTAGTTGCCGGAATAAGATAGGATGCCACATCGAATTTGCTGCAACTGCTTTTTTCCTCATTATTCGTAGGCATTTTCTCAGTGTGATGTGTTGTCTGTGTGACTGGCGAGAACTGGGGATGTCATGTAGGAATTGTTGTCCAATGACAGGTCCAAGTATATGGAATATTCATCTCTTAATTAGTCAGAGTCATTTGTTGGGAGGTTTGGCTTGCGTATGCCAATGGTGGTTCAGTTTCACACCATAGATTCAGTCAAGTAAACAATGGAGTCAAATCACCAATAGTTGTTTAAGGAGTAATCGAACTGGATGTTGCACAGCAAATGTTTTCCTTTTGCTGTTTCCTGAAAGCTTCACTTGTGAATACACTGATATGGAGAAGTATTAAAAACAGGTTTCCTGGTCAAATACGATCAAGAATAAGTTCAGCCTTAGACTGCAAGTCTTTGTAATCAGTGACTTATCTGGAATTAAAGATGGTTTAAATAGTGGTGAAGAACATCAGTGAGTAAATCAATAATCACAGGAGAGGATGATACCCTTTTCTAAAATAAGTCATATGCTATGATTATTATTCATCTCCCTACCTGGAAAAGTAAGTGAATGTGCATGTCTGGTGGCTTAAAATTCAAGATTAAGAAGAGGAGGGGGTGTTCAGAAGAAGAGCGGTTCATCCTTTGTATATTCAGCCTTGGCAATAATAAAATGCCTTAGTGTCTAATTGTCCGAAGTATGCATCCCAAGCTTTGATTAAAAATGCAAGCACTGTGTGTTCCTGTCAGGGTGTGTGTTGCTAAAGTGCATGGTAAGTACAGAGCGCGATTTGCAATAGCTATCCTGGTTTTTATTTGATGGAATTGCTGGATGTCATGATGTCACTGAGATGCATTTCTGTCTGAGTCCTGCTAAATAAAATGACAAGTCTAGCTAGGTTTCTTTGAGTCTGTCACACTAAACTAATACATTTTTATTTGGATCTTACCATTTCCTTTTGCAGTGATGTCAGTGCTACAACAATACTTGCATAATACTGGTGTTATTCCAAGGATGTAAATACAATGTAAAGGTGTCATGACCACGCCCGCACCTCTATCAGCAGCACTTGACTCTGGTTAAGCACCTGACTCCAGTTGAAACACTTGGTTGTAAAAACCACCACTCGACCACATTACAGTTGTGGAATCTCTGAGACAACTGTCCCCCCCATAAACATAGCTCCTCCACAGTGCTCTAACTGCTCTCTCCTGTCTCCCTCCCTCGCTTGTCTCCTTGTCCCTTTTCCTGTGTACTACGACATCAACCCTGGCAACATCCTCATTGACCACGTCCTCAGATTCTCCTCACGTACAATGTCTGTGCTTCGGATTCACCACAACTGTCCCTGACTACAAGTACTGCCTTGTCCCAAGAACCTTTGCAACACACGATCCCGTGATCGGGTTCGCACCTGGGTCCCTGTTCTGCATGAAGTGACAAGGCTCACATTCAGGTCTAAGTTCTTAAATTTGATTCCTTGTTTACACTGATTGTTACAGTCAAGTGCAGAGGACCAACTTACTTAAATGTCAATGCCCATAAAAACACTACAGAGTCAGAATAGCTTTCAAGGAGAATGTGGCACACTGAGGCAGCCAGGAAGGGGGCGGAGAGAGGGTGGGGTTACCGCACCTGGGGCTAATTAAGAACCCTATTTCTTCTCTTGTGCCTGACAGTGAGGAAGAGAGATGGAGAGCAAGAGCACGAGGACGGAGTAGCAGAGAGCGACCTCCCGAACGATCCTGGAGAATCCCTGCCATACCCGTTCCCAGTTCTCCCTTTTCCTCCCCTTCCTTGCCCGTGACGGGGGTAGGGTCCATCCCTGGTGGACTACTCCAATAAAACAGACACAAGAGCACCGCACCTGCAGTCTCTGGCGTCATCTGTTACAGAGAAGTAACAAACTCCCAGCTTCACACCTACATTTACATTTATTCATTTAGCAGACGCTTTTGTCCAAAACAACATACATCTCAGCAGAAGTACAATTTATGCATTATATTAAGACAAAAAGACATAGCTGCAGACATGTGACTCAGGTAAACCTAATTTGTTACCTACCACTTGCTGCAAGGAGGTTCATCGTTCAAGTAGGTGCATAAAACACAGGATAGACAAATCCTGATACCTGTCACGCGGGACTGAGGGAACCGGGAAGGCAGGACCCAAGTACAGAGTCGTTCGCCTGGAGTCAAGGGATCAGGCAAGTTCTCAGTGTCGGGGACAGGCGAAGGGTCGGTCGATCAGCGGTCAGAGTCAGAGCGATGATCCATGGGCGTGATCAGGGGACGAAGCGAAGGGTCAGTCGAACAGCGGTCAGTGTTGTAACAAAGATCCATGGACGTGGTCGGGAAACAAAATGAAGGGTTGAAAACCGGAGAACCAGGGATGCGTGTGAACGGGATGTCACAAAGGAGGGCAGTTGTCCCTGACGAGATTCCGCAAAAGTATGGGCGCTGAGGAAGGTCTTTTAAGGGTGAGCAGTTAGTCAGGTGCTGGAGTCAGGTGCTGTCGACTGGGTTGTGGGCGTGAACGTGACAGTACCCTTATCCCCAGGAGTGGCTCCAGCCGCCCTGCAGCGCCTGGAAGGAGGGCAGCCCCGGGAACGGGGCGCAGGTTTGTCCGGATGGTCTCGGTTGAACTTGGCATTGAGATACGAATCGAGGATGTCGTGGGCTGGCACCCAGCTGTGTTCTTCTGGGCCATACCCCTCCCAGTCCACCAGGTAGTACAGCCCCCCACGTTGGCGCTTGGAATCGAGGAGGGCGTGAACAGTGTAGGTTTCTTCCTCCTCCATGTATTGTGGAGAAAGCGTCGGTTCACCCCAGGTGGCCTGGAGCATGGAAGTACTATAAGGTTTGAGAAGGGAAATGTGAAACGTGGGGTTGATGCGCAAGAATGGTGGCAACTGTAACTGGTAAGTGACTGGGGTGATTTTCCAAAGGGTTTTATATGGACCGATAAAGCTGAGCTTCTTGGAGGATAATTTCAGGAAAATGTCTCTCGTGGATAACCATACCCGTTGCCCCGGCTGGAAGAACAAGGTGCGGCGGTGTCGGTCCGCTTGTTCTTTATACCGGTGGACACTTTGCTGGAGGTGGTCACTCACTGCCCGCCAGGTGGTCTTGCTCTGTAGGTACCAGGAATCCACAGCTGGGACCTCTGAGGATGCCGGGTGCCAGGAGAACAAGGGAGGCTGGTAACCAAGGACCTAGGCCTCTGCCAGAATGCCCTCTATACCCTGGACATGAACTGGTGTCCCCGGTCGGAGACATTGTCCGTGGATAACCCGAAAATCCGGAAGACATGCTGAAACAGAAGCTCAGCCGTTTCCAAGGCAGTGGGTAGTCAGGACAAAGGGAGCAGATGACATGACTTGGAGAACCTGTTCAGTACAATGAGGATTACTGTGTTACCTTCTGAGGATGGTAGGTCCTTTAGAAAGTCCACCTCTACATGAGACCACGGCCTGGCTTGGACTGGAAAGGGCTCCAACAGCCCTGCCGGTTTCTGGTTCTGGGTCCTGGACTGGGCACTTACCTCACACGCCTCCACGAATTCCTGCACATCCTCCCAAAGAGAAGGCCATCAGTACGTCTTCTCGAGCAGAGCCCCGGTCTCCTAGATGGCCTGCGGCTGGGGTGTCACGCGCCCAGTGGAGTAGCTGGACCGCATCCTGGGAGGAATGTACTCTTTACCTTCGGGGGTGTTGGCTGGATTGGGTTCCTCACTTTGGGTCTGCTGGAGATTCTGTGCGAACTGCCAACAAACAGGATGTTTGTTGAAATGTGTCAACTCATTCTAAACCACAAATACTAATTTGAAAGGATTTGAACTGGCAGTATTATGTGTTGCAATATTACACTTGAATTACAGGTACTTTTGTGACCCAACAATTTTTTGATTAAAGTGTGTATAAATCTTTAGTTAGAAATGTTAAATTGTGTTTGGCCAGGTGAAAACGGTTAACTAAATTAAAAGGCAGTATTACAGAGAGTGGTCAGTCATTTGTTAACGTGTGTACAGATGAATAAACATTACTATAATTACATTCAGTTTAATTTATTATGAATCAAAACCATTATAATCTTTGAAAATGATGAAATTATCATAAACCGGCTTAGTAGATAAAGCTGTTTTATCAGGAAGTGCAGCTAGAAACTTCTCAAACATTGCCATGTGATATTAGCAGCGCGATGTGAGCCTGGTTGTGGCTTTTGATCTATCTATTACAACATCACATACTATAGAATTATGGCATTAGATGGTAGCAGATGTCTGCTCCATGCAGCAATGAGATTTTAAAGGATTTTGTGGTATTTATGCTTCTGAATAAAAAGAATTTAACTTAGTCACTGAGCACTTCATTAAGAACACTATACTAATACTGGGTAGGGCCTCCCTTTGCTCTCAAAACAGCCTCAGTTGTTCGTGGCATGAATTTCACAAGATGTTGGAAACATTCCTTTGATATTCTGGTCCATGTTGATATGATTGCATCACACAATATCTGCAGATTTGTCAACTGCACATTCATGCTGCGAATCTCCCGTTCTACCACATCCCAAAGGTGTTGTATTGGATTCAGATCCGGTGACTAAGAAGGCCACTGAAGAACACTCAGACAACATATGAGACATGGTCATGTTCATGAAACCAGTTTGAGCCAACTTTTGGTTTGTGACATGGTGCAATATCATGCTGGAAGTAACCATTAAAGATGAGTAAATTGTGGCTTTAAAGGGATCCACATGATGGGCAACAGCTCAGGCTGTGGCATTCAAGCGATGATTGATTGGTATTAATGGACTTAAGGGTGCCAAGAAAACATTCCCCACACAATACAACACCACCACCACCAGTCTGCACTGTTGACACAAGGCAAGTTGGATCCATGGATTCTTGTTGTTGATGCCAAACTCTCACCGTACCATCTGTGTGCCTCAGCAGAAATCAAGATTCATCAGACCAGGCTATGCTTTTCTAGTCTTCAGCTGTCCAGTTTTGGTCAGCCTGTGCCCACTGCAGCCTCAACTTCCTATTCTTGGCTGACAGGAGTGGAATTAGATGTGGTCTTCTGCTGTTGTAGCCCATCTGCCTCAAGGTTCGATGGGTTGTGCAATCTGAGATTCTGCTCACCACAGTTGTAAAGAGAGGTTATTGGAGTTACCTTAGCCTTTCTGTCAGCTCAAACCAGTTTGGTCATTCTTCTCAGACCACTCTGGCTGAACTGCTGCTCACTGGATGTTTTTTTTTTTTTTTTTTCGCACCATGCTGAATAAACTCTGGGGAGTGTTGAGCGTGAAAATCCCAGCAGTTACAGAAATACTCAAACCAGCCTGTCTAGCACCGACAATCATGCCACGGTCAAAATCACTGAGATCACATTTTTTCCCCATTCTGCTGTTTGTTGTGAACATTAACTGAAGCTCCTGACCTGTATCTGTATCATTTTATGCATTTCACTGCTGCCACATGATTGGCTGATTAGATAATTGTTGCATGAGAAAGCAGGTGTACAGGTGTTCCTAAAAGTGCTCAGTGAATGTATGTTTACATGTTACCCAGAAATTCTAACACTTTTTCCTTAGAACTTGAATTACGTAATTGTTCATATTATGAAGCCAACCCAGTTTTGTGTGTATGTGTTTTCTCCTCATGCTTGTGATATTTCCGTTGGGTGCTCTTGTTTTGTTTGTAAAGTGGTGCGACTTTCAGGTGAACTGGTGTCTCTAAATGGGCCTTGGTTTGTATATTTGTGAATGTGTGGCTATGCTGCGATGGGGTGAAATCCTGTTCAAGGAGTACCCTACCTAGCCTTGTTCCCTACACTTCTGGGACAGGTTCCAGGCCACTGTGAGCCTAACTTGGACAAGTGTTTAACAATATTTCATCTTTATTTTTGGTTTAGTTTTTATTTATAATCTTTTGGAATGAACAGTAAGGCAAACGTCTTAATAGCTACAGTATACCGTGTTTTTACTGAATGTGGTAATTGTGCTCTCTGAAAAGTAATTCTGCAAGTCAGTTGCTGGATTCTTGCTAACAATTTTGCAAAAGGGAATTGTGATTATTTTCTCATTACAGAACCAGTAGTGACTGACAATGGAGTAGTACAAGAAAAGCACTGCTGTTAAATGAATTTCAGAAAGAAAGAAATTAAAATAGCTTTGAATGTGAATCTGAAATAACATTGCTTATGTATTCAGTAAAAACTTCAATAGCTTTAAAGGAAATATTGGTTGTTGAAGTAGTTGTCCTCCTGTGTCTTTAGATAAATGCAAAGATTAGAGTAATATGTACTACGAAATGGGTAAAATACTATGCAGAATTCAGGACTTATTTAGTTTTCCCACTCTGAAGTGGGCTGTTGAACAAGGCAGGTTATTCATGTTTTTTTTTTTCTCTTTTTTTTCTTGGTTATCAAAATTGTCAGAAGGTGGGATTTGTATTTGCATATTTAATGTTGCGTGAAATGTACACTGCACAAGCTTATTACTGTACACTAGGAACTGACAGGTTATGACTGGATGGAAAGATGGGCCTTTGTAGAAGTCATTTATTAACTGTACCACAATTTAAGTATGTCAGTATTTTTAAAAATTAGGATTTTTGCATCCACAGGTAAACAGATATAAAATAGACATGGTCATAATCATAAAGCTGTAAACGTGACATAAACGCACATCTGTTAATGTGACAGGCAGCTAGTACTCTTATGCTTTTGTAGAAAGAGAAATATGTTTTGAAACAGATTTTTGGAATATATGTAAATATACCCAAATTCAGTTACATAAATAACATACTTGAAGAAAAATGATGCATTTGAATAATAAAAATTGCAATATATGCCAGAATACACAGTACATTTATAACACTTACAGTTATTTCATTCACATATTGAAAACACTAACAAGAGTTGGTCCAGTTACCTATTCACTTGGTATTTCAATGGAAGGAACATTTATTGCACGAGCCTACTGATGATGACTGGGGTTAGGGACATTCGTATGTCTTTATGGCTTGACTTGGAACCATACTGTATATCTGTGTTCATGGTATGAGTGGAATTCCCACAAGCTGTAAAACCGTGAGACATTCAGATATGTCTTCTCTTGGGTATGGGGCTGTGGCAGGCAGCAGAGGAAACCATACCCTATGTCCTTGACTAAAAGCTGCATGTGAGTGAAGTCTCTGAAGAGGAAACAATACTCTTCTTAAAAGACGAGTATGTGGGACTGTGATGGCTGTGTTTTTATTGTAGTCCCCTCAGAATGCCCATTCAAGTCCTTTTGAGCTATTCAGGACTATTTGATAAGTGGTCATGATTTATGGGTACTAATTTTTC
The DNA here is from genome assembly GCF_900964775.1 of Scleropages formosus. NCBI lineage: Eukaryota > Metazoa > Chordata > Actinopteri > Osteoglossiformes > Osteoglossidae > Scleropages > Scleropages formosus. The sequence goes on from NC_041809.1 coordinate 20,028,509, forward strand.
TTATTATGAGAAATTGAAGGTAACAGAGGCTATAGCAGTACAGACACACTAAATAAATCTGTTCCCGAAAACATCACGGATATCAAAATTTCACATAATTAAAGCTTTTTTCTGCCATTATTTTAAATAGGAAAAATGATAATGCACTCCCAGCCCATCCAAAATACCCCCAAGAAATTCTCCCAGATATCACTATAATACTGTAGAACACCTATATAATTATCATCCTATGATTTCAGCAGAATATAAAACACATTTACATTTGTTTTATTTAGCAGATACTTTTTGCCAAAGTAACTTAATCTTACATACACACACACACACACACACACGTGTGTGTGTGTGTGTGTGTGTGTGTGTGTGTCAGACCATGTGTTCTTTACTGTCCTGCTTCCATAACTGTATTTGAGAAAACACGGCAGTTTTTTTGTCCCCACTGAAAATCCCTAGGGCTGGAGTCACTCCTCTGTGGTAATTACCACTTTCCTTTTAATTGATCAGTTCTCCACAAACTTATTAATGCCTGGTTCAGAGCTTGCTTTCTCCACCCCTCCAGCACTACCTTTTTGCTCACACCTAAGTATTACTGGATTATCAAGTACTCCCTCATGTAACAAGGGGGCATGGTGGCGCGGTGGCGCAGTGGGTTGGACCGGGTCCTCCTCTCTGGTGGGTCTGGGGTTCAAGTCCTGCTTGGGGTGCCTTGCGGTGGACTGGCGTTCTGTCCTGGGTGTGTCCCCTCCCCCTTCAGCCTTATGCCCTGAGTTGCCGGGTAGGCTCTGGTTCCCCGCGACCTTGTATGGGACAAGTGGTTCTGAAAATGTGTGTGTGTGTGTCCTCATGTAATAGCTGAAGGAATATTAATAGAAAATGGTGCTTTTCTGTGACTTTTTTATTTGATACTGAATTAGTCTTCATGTCCAGTAGTTGTACTGGAATAGAGTATTTTTCTTAACAGGTGTAAAATAATATTCTCACTGATTTACTATAACCAGAGCAGTAAAGTGTCCATAAGTCCATGTTTCAATGAACAGTTCTATTTTATTATATTTTATCTGTATTATTAAACCATATGCTTACTGGAACAGGAAATGCAAACTCAAACAACCTTCCTGGCATGAACTGACAGCTGTAGAAGTAGACAAATCGGAGATGCTGGTCAGTGAACCGAAGCAATCCACATAATTTCACAGCTGGCTGCTCCAGTCTTCAGTACTCCATCTCAGCTGGTTAAAACAAAACGTTTGAAGAAAAATGCTTTTGTTCCTTGGCCTGATCTTATCTAATGTAGCTGGTTACAACACAATCCATTTGGTCAGTGCTAAAGAAACACTTGTTGAGGCTTTTTAAAATGACTTTTTTCTTTTAAAAAAGTCAGGGTGTTAACTGACATTTTAAATGTATTACTGCAGTACTGTATTTTTACATACACAGTATTAGCGTTACAAAAATACCACCATGCAATACCAAGAAAAAAATCTTTGATCATTTTGATGTAGGTGATTACTAGCTGGGGAGAATGTTAAAGCTGCATTATATAAACCTTGCACTGTAAGAAATATGGGTGATTGCCCATCAACACTCATTTTGCTCATTCACTTTTGTTCACCGCTTGTCCTGGACAGGGTAGTGGAGGTCGACAGCCTATCCTAGAATCATTGGGCACAAGACGAACACTGGACGATACTACCTAACAGCAAGTGGGCTGCTTGGACATAGGTTCAAATCTGGTTTAGTCTGTGTGGCGTTTGCATGTTCTTCCAATATCTGTGAGGGTTTCATCTGTGTGCTCTGGTTTTTTTTTTTTCCCACAGTCCAAAGATATGCGATTCAGGTGAACTGGCTCTAAATTGCTTGTAGATCCTGAATGGGAGAGTAAGTGGGAGTGGGCATGTGGCTGCCCTGCCATAGACTGGTGTCCCGTACAAGGTGTACCTCCCAGCCTTCCTCCCAGTGATTCTGGTTTAGTCTCTGGCACTCTGCAACCCTGATCTGGACAAGCAGTTAGTAAAAATGAATAAATGATGTAAAAGGGTTAGGGGTTACACACTCACAGGGTAGCCACACACAATCCCCACCTCACACACACCCTATAGGCAATTGAAACCCACTTAGACATAGGAGGAACATGCAACTTGCACACAGACTAAGCTAGATTCATAGCTATGCTTGAAGAGCCTGGGCACTGTGAGGCGCCCACACTACCCGCTGGTCCACAGTGCTGCCCACATTAATTTTAGGCATCTTATAATGTTTGTTTAATCTGTTATGTGTTACTTTTAATTTATCGTCTTGCCACTCAACCAATGTCATATATTAATCCTTGTTACACAAGCTCATGGACCATTGCCAGAGGAACTGTTCCAATAAAGGTTTGCTAATTTCCTAGTCGCCGTATGCATCAGAATCCTTTCACACCCCACTGAACAAACTGGAAGGTGTCCTTGACTAGGTGCCTGTGCAGGTGTCCTGTTTGATTAACTTTGGCATCTAAACACAATAATTAAGCACTGGGCTGTCTGTATTAAAATAAATTTTTACTCATGGCAGACAACTCCATAGGCTGCAAACTAGAGGTGCATCAGCAGTTCTGGCAGAATTTCAGATACTCATAGCAGCTTAACAGACCTAAGAAAAAGCTAATACCTGTGTTCTTTAAAGTACTCCCACCAGTGGAAAATGGGTTTATTTGGAAATACAAATGCTTCCCAACCCGTCTGACTTGAAGAGAGAAAGGGGTGGCTGGAAGGCAATACGGCCTGTTTCTGTAGTGATATCCTTCTCCATTACGGTGAATCTGTGCTCACAATGGGCTGTTCGTTCCCTCGTGTACATGTACCATCTGCCAGTTTAAGTCTCTGTTTGGCTTCCCTTCTCCAGCCTGTGGAGAAGGCTGAGCTGTTTCATAGAAAAACAACTTTCTGTTATGAAGACAAAGCAGGTCTTTTGCAATAGATGTACTGAAAATGTGGTGTTCAATGATAAATCATTGCAGGCTGAACTATGTGGGTTCAGAATTTCATGTGGAAGAGTGACCTAGAGAGAACTGTTGGTGTCAAAGCAATTCCGTAGGTGCCCAGAGAATTCACTGGGGCTTCCCAAAAGTGAGGAGAAAAACAGAAATAATGACCTTGCTGTTCTTACCATTAGTGGGTCTCCCCAGGTCCAACATGAGCTCCACAAGGTTCATGGAAACTTGATCTGCGTGTAAGGTAACGCATGTAGCTTATTGGGTTTGAGGAGTAAGTAAACTTTCAAATAAAAATCCCTTGAAAAATGCAGCTGTTGTCTATGAGTATAATGGAGACAAACTTTACAGCATTTGTTATCCATGGTTTGAAGGAAGTTGTGCCAGAGTCCTCTTCTTGAAGGGTGACTGAGGGGTTTAAGAGGAATGGCAGCGGCATTCAATTCACGACACAGACACTCCTGCTCGGAATACTGAGACTTGGTTAGTTTTTGTACTCTGATGCAATTTTTGACAGCCGGTGCCTTTTGAATCACAAGACACTTTCAGTAATCAATGGAAATGAGTTAGTGAATTCATTTTTCCTGATTTCTTTCATTTAAAATTACCTGGGAAGTCGTCCTCTAAGAAAAGAAAAAAGCCCAAACTAAAAAGTCATCTTTTTTCTTGTAGGTTTAAAGGTAGCTGTATGCGGTACAAATGAAAGACTCTGGAGAGAGAGCGAGAGACAGGTGTGTCCAATTATTTCTGCAAACCCCTGTGAGCGTTGGAATGCTTTTAGTTTTCTCCTCTATGGTTGAACAGCTGAGCATTTAGTTTCATGAACAGGGGTTAAGATATAAGATTCAGTGTCTGTCTCTTAAAATGAAGTCGCTGTAGATAGGAATAAAAACATTGGGTCTTCAAGCTCAATCAGTGCTGGTTTTTTTTTTTTTTTTATGCATGTTTACTGCTTTGTAAAGACAGAAAAATGCTGGAACGGAATTTTGTGGTATAACTGACAACCTGTAATGAGTGGTGGGAATGACTTTTACTTCCAGTTTCATGTTGAGAGCGCGGGTAGCTAATAAAAATAAATTTGAGAAAACCTATCAACACTTGTTTTAGTGAATATTAAACATTTATTTTCCAAGGACTGTAATTCTAGATCAAAAACACCAGTACGAGAATCTCAAAAAACCCTGCAGGCCACATTGTGTTTTGTTTGTCAAACTAAGTGGAAGAATATTAAATGCATTTGTAAAAAAAAGGATAATTCAGAAAGAGTTTAATGCTCACATTTTCTCAGAGCTGTAAGAACACAGGGTATATGAAAATGCATATCAGTTCAGAATTGAGGGGCTATTACTATTTGTCTGTCTCTGGTTTTTCATAGCACGATGGCACGAAATGATTCCCTTCTTTGCAACATGCCATATTTATGCTAGTTAACCCAGTTAATGAAGACAAGTTGCCTACAAACTACAGACAGTAAAGGAAAATCTTAAACATCTCTTCTGCGGGTGAGTAGCAACTTGAAGTCAGACAAGAGTACCTTATGATACTAGTTAGTTTTGACAGCTATTATTTCATTTTCTTGGCAATTGCTGTTCATATTTTACTTCTTTTTCCTACAGGAATAAAGGCTCCATTCTATGTCCTTTCTATGGCTGATGAAACCTTTTAATCTGGAAACCCTGTTTTTTTGTCACATCATCTCGCCACCCATGTGGCCACCATCTATTGTGTTAACCAAAGGCCTGGTGTGTTTGTGTGATTTGGGCATTATGGTTGTATCACCGGAAAATTAAGCAGATGGAAATGAAACAGTTTTCTTCTACTTTAATTCAAAGTCGATCAGCCTATATAAGTCATGCATCTTATCTGGGGACTGAAAGATCGTGATGTTGCAATTTGCAGTGAATTGGGTGGCTGCTGAAAATGTATAATGTGATATTTTGCAAGAATGAAATTTTCATTAATATCATCTAACATCAGTAAAATAGCACACTGTCTGAATTTTGGCCAGTAGCTACCTCCAAAACAACTTCCACTTCCTTAAATCTCTGAAAAGTAATTTGCCTGCCACCATTTTCTCCTGCAAATATAAGATAACAGATTCTTCCAACAGATGAAGGTTTGATTTTAATTCCATTATTTCACACTACCTTAACCTAAAATTGCACTTATTTTGCATTGAATTCGAGCAAGTACCCTATGTATGTTAAAAATCAAACTGCCTGTGTTTCAAGCTGTAATTTGCTTTTTAATCAATGTCAGATATTTTTAGTAGGCAATATGTGTTAACTTATAAGAAACAGGAACTGTCTATGTCCCTGGCACTTCCTTCTGATTTCCCCACAGACCTGTGGTTTATGGACTTTTATCACCGATAAAGGTCTCCAACTGAGACGACAGTGTCCCGAGGGGATATGCTGCTTCCAAAGACATAGTCTCCTTTGGGCCATCAAATGAGATAGTGGCCCTGGGAGAGGTGTGGCTCTTCAGAATGTTAGCTCCAGCTTGCTTTCATTTTGTCTTGCATGCAGTGTGCTTTGCTTTTAAGCAATGTTGTTTGCATTGGAAGATGCTTTGCTCCAAAATAATGTACAACTAAATAGTAAACAAAAGTGCATCCCACAGCAAAGGGCAAGCACAGGTTGTTTGATTTTCATAGTACACATGTCTTGAGTACATGTTGAAGTGACATGAGTTGCAAATGCAGAGGTAAAAGTAACAGATGGTGAAGGATTAACTTAGAAAGACATCAAGAGTTCGGGAGGAAGATTGCTTCCAAAAAGATGTTTTGAGATCCATCTTAAATGCTGGAAGACATTCAGCAGTTCTGAGGGACAGCATTTGTTCTTTTGACTACATCAGAACCAAGATGATTAACCTCTGGGCTTTAGGTTTTGGACTGCTTCTAAGGTTTCTAAAGAACATGTTAATACAGAATTTTAAGATGAATTCCAAGCAAGGTAGAAGGTAGACACATGGAGCAACTCACGGGGTTTAAATACTCCCATACTCATGCCAGTAGGTGAAAAGTATTTAAAGACCCTTCCCAGAAGAATTCTGGCTCTGCTGCTTGTCCGCCATATCATGGTGTGCATCAGACATGCATGGATGAACAGATGAACAAGCATTGCTCACACCCAGTTCTGCAGCCAGGAGGAACAGAATCACCTGATGCACCCAAATGTCCCTGAGGACTTCTCTGCTTCACACAGTTTGGGGGAGGGTTAATGTCATCTGCCTCTGCAAGCAAGCAACCTCCATGCAACATATCTCCAATGAGCACAAAAAACATCAACTTCAACTCCTGTTCTTATTTTTCTTTCAATTATGTTCCTTTTCATTTGTAAACATGTTTGATTGTCTATAGATCAAGGTCTTCGATCAGCCTGTTTTGACACAGCATACAGATTTGCTAAACTTATAAGAACCTTGAGTCTTTTATACACTGTTGCACAGTACGATCTACAAAATAAGAGGAATTAGCAGCTCTTGATCCATGTCACAGCATTTCTTATTCCCTTTGTAAAATCTCTGGACAGTGAAACTTTTCATAAAGACCAGTTAAACATCAGGAAATTTAATACTGATGACATATAATAGCTCTTTGTACACCACAGTACTTCAGAAATAATATTTTAATTACTTTATTATTACATCTATTTATGTTCCACACAGAAAATATTAGACATTTTCCCTAAAATAGAATTTTAATTGCAATAACTATTGTGGTAGCATAAATGGAAAGGTTGTAGATAATACGGAGTACACTGTTAGTTAATAACTGATGTATGGGTTTAAGCAGAAATGTAATATAATTGAACTAATTTAATTTCTGAACAACTCACCAGAAAATAATTAATCTTATTACCTAAAAATTTTTCTGCAACTGTTGATCAACCCTGTAAAAATATTTGCTTTTAATTAGAAAAAAAATTACATTGCCTTGAGTGCTGGTAAAAAGTTTTGTGCAGAAGTCCTCACTGTTTACAAGATGTTCTTGCCACGGCTTCAATGCATCTAATGAAACTGCAGTGCTTCATGTATGTTTGCGCGTATTGTCTTGTCTGATGTATCATTTAGCATCCAGAGAAAAACAGTTGCTAAGCAGTGTTAGAATAGGCAATGGCAGCAAAGGATGTAGCCCTTTCCCATAGTGTTTATTAAAAATCCTACCTGATGCACCTTTTTTAATAGCATGCTGAATAAGTTCTTCTCTCTCAGCCTGGTGGGAGAATGTGAAACCACAATGGAGGGTTTGTGAATAAACCCCATGAACCTTTCAGGCACATTAACCTGGCCCTGTACACAGGCAGGAGGCCTTGGAAGCAGAGCAGTGGGAGCACCTCTCACAGAGGAGAACAGTGATGACCATCTCTAATGGCCACAGACTCTGAAGTACAGCCACAGGGCTGAGCTATTTGTGCCATTTTCTTTTAAGGATTGATGTCTTTTAAATTCAGGACGCACATTCTGTATATACCTGTGTATTACAGTTTAGTATGCACTTATTCCATCCACAGCACATCAGGCCTGCATAGTACAAATGCCCCAGCTCAGACTGATTCTCCAGATCCACAGAAAATCTTTTATAATTTAGCTTCTCCACAATAAAAGCTAAATGATATTATCTGTGTGTTTTAACGAACCTGGGCAATACAGTGGCCCTGCATGTAGAAGTGATGTTCACAGTGAATAGGCGATGCAGGCTGTGTGGAGTTTGCATGTTCTTCCTCTGTGTGTGTGTGTGTGTGTGTGTGTGTGTTTGTGATTTGCAGGTGCTCATTCACTGTTAACCACTGGATTTTACTTTCCTCTCTTGTACAGCTTGGCCTCAAAGGAACAGCATTGAAATGGTTTTGAGTTTTACCTATCAGGTAGATCTTACCAGCTGTCTGGTGTGGCCTTCTGTCTTTTCCTCTGCCGCTCTCATCTGGTGTTCCACAGGGCTAGGTGTTGGACCCACTTAATCTTTTCCATCTGTACCTTGTCCCTTGGCTTTGTCATCGTCTCTCACAGATTCTACTATCACTGCTATGCAGATAATATACAGCTATTCTGTTTTCCCCCTGCAGCTCCAGACGTATCCACGCGTATTGCTGCCTGTCTCTCAGACATCTCTGCTTGAATGAATGATCACCAGCTGTAACTCTACCTCTCCATCGCTTCTCAGGTGATCCATCCACCTGTCGAGAACTCTGTCACACTGAACAATTTGCTCATTTCATCTGCTTCATCGTGTGAAGAGCTTGGCAGTAACGATTGACTCACGTTTCAGCCTCTCTCAACACAATGATGCCATAATCTGCTTCTCCAGGTAGTACGTCCTGCTTAGCTTCTGTAGGATCTGCTGTTATCTCACAACAAACTACACAGCTTTTGTTCAGCCCATGATGATAGCTTGCATGAACTTTTACAACTTTCTGCTGTCTGGCCTCTTCTGTCAAACTTCTCCAGCTGATATGGAATCTTAAGAGTTGTCTGGTCTGCAAGAGCATTCCCATGTATCCTGCCTCTTAGCCTCTCTCTTTTGGCTACTTGTAGCTGCCCATATGAAGTGTGAGACTCTGGTGGCAGGTTACAAAACCACCAACGGATCTGATGCTCATTACCTACAAAACCTGATTACTCAGCCACCCCCCCCCCCCATCCAGACTACTGTGCTCCTTCATTTCTGGCCGCTTGGTGGTCCCACAAACAAGAGGTCCAAAATCAAAAGCTCAAAGGTTCTCTGTTCTGGCTTCAGTGTGAAGGTCTGATCTCCCCCTCTCATTCAAAACTTCTGAATTGCTCTCAGTGTTCAAGAAGGGTTTTAAAACAGTCCCTGTTTTAGACACACTTCTCTCTGGATCTCTCATCTATTCCATAAATTTATATAATTTGTTACAAATACTTCTGGATTCCACGTCAGTCATTTATGCTGCTGCTCATGTAATTGTCATGTTGAGTGTGGATGATCAGGAGAGCAGACTCAAATTCTGATACTTAAGTTGCTTTATTTATATCACACGAGGGCTGCACCCACAAAACAGAGCACAACAGAGAGCCTTGGAAGATCAGTGAGGAGAACGTCTCTCAGTTGGAGGTTCCGCGGCCAGTTGCGTCAGAGAGGGTGCTTTTATATTGCATCTCCGAGGTTGTCACCGGGGGGGTCGTGGTGGTTGTCAAGCACGTGGTTGCTAGGCGTGCAGTTGTCAGGCATACCAGGAGCGCCAGTGACAGTGACAGTAATGCTCATGAGCTGTTATAAATGGCAGAATCAGACAAACTGACTTCAAGAGTTGTGAGTCTGCATCTATGTCACCATCTGTTTGTGAGATGCACTTTTGTTTTTGCTGAGCAATACTTCTTAGGAGAAAACTGTCTGTTGAATGTATAAATGTAAGGTTTTGGTTTCCACAAGAGTCCAAACATATGCATTTTATGTCAGTTAGCGACTAAATTTCCTGTTATGAGTATGTGTTACATTTATGGGTGAATTATTGTAGCATGTTTATTGTATTCTGCTTTGAAAAAAAAAAAGTATCAGCTAAACACTAGTAAATAATCATTAAACATTGCTTTGGAGAAAACACACACACACTGACTGAAACCACTTGTCCCAAGTGGGGTCGCGCCGCACCGGAGCCTAGCCCGGCAACACAGGGCGTAGGGCTGCGGAGGGGGGACAGACCCAGGACGGGACACCAGTGTGTCACAAGGCACCCCAAACGAGACTTGAACCCCAGACCCACCAGAGAGCAAGACCCAGTCAAACCTGCTGTGCCACTGCAGTCCCCCTTTGAAGAGAAGCATGTGCTAAATAACCAATCTGGAGATTTGTAAAAACAAAATTTGAGGGCCAAAATACTGATTTAAGCACATGCACCTATCATACACAAAACTGCTATAAATGACCCACAAGCCTTCCTGCTCCCGAATATACTGCGTTTGGCAACCCACCACCACCCCATCTCCATCTCACCCTTGTTTAGGGTGCTCAACATCCTCACTCAGCAGTAGGTGCAAGCCCTCCAGTGCACTCCATGTCCAGATGGAAAGTCTGCCAAGTATTCATCCAAACAAATGTTCACTATCTAAAATTAACTTACAAAACATTCTACTTCAAAACACACACCAGTTATGTAAGTACAGTAGCAAAATAGTAATGGTCTTCTCTTTAGAAATTCAGTTTTTAACTTGCAAATGTATTCCTGTGTTACAATGCTGTGGATGACCTTAGCAACAACTTGCCTTTTTTATGCCAGCTTTGTGGGAAGCAAAATTTCCTGGAGTCAGTTGCACACGTGGCCACTATCAATGTGCTCCAGCTAGAATTTGAACTGAAAAACTACACCGTTGATTTCTGTGTTTGTGGTGAAATTCCCATCTTTTTCTTGGCTCTGTTAGCCTGCGTTCTGTTCCAAAATAACACAAGGCCTTGGTTTTGCTGAAGATCAGTGCCACCCTCCGGCCTTGTAGCTAACAGCAACTATCCTGCATCCCTGCTGGAAAGGACTCGTTTTGTTCTCGGCAATGTTGTGCGACCATTTTCCAACTGCCCTCTTTCTTCTGTGTAACAGCCTTGCAGCAGATATTCTTACTGGTGCTCATGTGCTATGCCATCTGTTTCCTCTACAAAACTGAGGCCCACTGATCATAATTAACTTGCATTAATGTCGCTTTTGCTTCTGTTTCATGTTACAAGTTAGAGAGGTTGGCTTGCAACCATTAATTGGAGCTTGAGATTGTTTCTGTCAGTGATGCTCCCTTCCCAAGTGTAATGCAATGCCCCTTGCTCTTTTTCCTGGATTCAGTACAGTTTGGCAAACTAAAGTGCATCACTTTGCATGTTCAAGAATTTGTGAAGGGCACAGCCAAGCCGACAGCTAGTTTTTCTCAAATGCACACAGACTACACAAAAGGTCAGCAGGGTCCTATTTTGATTTGCAGATTTCTTGACATTGCCCATGCCTCACCTTGTCAGGAGTACAAGGTATCATTCGTTGTTTGGCAACCTTGCCTCCCACGTCTAAATAATGAATTTTTCGAATGAAGCCTCTGCTGAAAGGGCACTTAATGGAAGAGGAAAACAATTCATTATGTCTTCTTGTGTTTTGCAATGCTATCTTTTGCAAAGGATGATGCGAGAGCACAAAACAATGCAGAGTCCAGCAGTTGAACTGTGATTTAAAGACAATTAGTAACGGTTCGTAGACTAGAGAATTGGAGGACTCGACGGAGACTGACACTTCTAACAACAGAAGACACGAAGGATGATTCAAAGCAATTATTTCGGCCATTGTCTGCATGTAGGTAATCTGGGGTGAGGTTTCATGCAGTGATTATAGATAAGTTCTTTATGCAGACTTCACCAGACAATGCAGAAGTCTCTCTTGGTAGGCTGAAGAAATGCATTGACACGCTCTATTACTTGTAGGGTCGATAGACTAAAGTAAAGTTTGGTTTTGACTGAGTGGCAATAGATGCCATCAGTTTTATCTATATAACTGTGTGTAACCACCAATGTCTTTATAACATTGAGAATAAAGTGCCTTCTGTCCTGAAGTCTTGGACAGTGTTTGAAATGCAGGAAACAAAAGGAACACATGAGAGCAACCTTAACTCTGAGCTTTTTTTGTATTAAGTTACAAGCTGGGGGGGGGCATGGTGGTTCCGCAGGTTCAACCAGTGCCCATTGTGTGGTGAGTCTGGAGTTTGGGCCCTGCTTAAGGTGTCCTGCAACAGACTGGCATCCTGTCCTGGGTGTTTTCCCTTCGGCCTGCTGCCCTGTGTTGCCGGGTGAGGTTCCGGCTTGCCACGACTCCGGCCAGGGGCAAGCAGTTCTTGACTATGGATAGATGGATGGATGGAAGCTGCAAGCTTTTGGGCATGGTGTACACAAACAAGAAGCTGAAACTTTCTAAAAAGTGATAGCAGGCCTCTTAAAAATGGCCCTGGAATTAGAAAAAAAACAGTTTCCTTAGTGATCCAACAGTCAGAGCAGCACACAACAATAAAAAAGAAAATCAAAGATGGATGTGTTGAAGGCATTCATTAAATGAATGACAAAAGTGGCTTTCCCTAGAAAAACAATGTATCTGGGGACAAAAAAATATATATATAGATAATGTATATATATATATATATATATACACACACACACACATTTTATATATATATATATATATATATATATATATAGGGGGGTGCGGTGGCGCAGTGGGTTGGACCACAGTCCTGCTGTCCGGTGGGTCTGGGGTTCGAGTCCCGCTTGGGGTATCTTGCGACGGACTGGCGTCCCGTCCTGGGTGTGTCCCCTCCCCCTCCGGCCTTACGCCCTGTGTTGCTGGGTAGGCTCCGGTTCCCCGTGACCCTGTATGGGACAAGCGGCTCTGAAGGTGTGTGTGTGTGTATATATATATATATAAAATATACATTTGGCTACCACTCATGAGTTTTTGTAATGTGAAATATGTAAACGTTTATCAAAACAATTTACTAACAAAATATGGTAGTTTATTTTACATTTATTTATTCAAGAGACGCTTTTCTCCAAAGCGACTTCCAATGAACTCTATGTACTGTTATCACCTCAGACCTCAGACACCACATTCACCAAGGTGACTTACACAGATGCAAAGAAAATCCATTCACATTTCTAATGTTGTAATTAATGCTATATGTCTAACTAACATAATTTTAAACAGTCTAAAGAATGTCACTAGGAAGGTGAGGCCTAATGCAATGGTGACAAAATGTTAGTTACAGGGAGGAAAACACTCCAAAATCAAGAAGTTTAATGAATTTTGCTGAATATTATCATCTGTGATACAGCACATTTATTCAGCTGCCTTTGCATATTACCTCATTAAAATCTCATTAGAAGGCTGCTACCGTAATGCACTGGGATCAGCCAACATCTGTTCTCCTCTCAGGATCCATTCTGTATAATGTCAGATGAAGGCTACTATCCTTGTTTCTGAGCTAGTCCTGGTCTCCATGGTGATGCTGTAGAATGTAATGTCTCTCAATGTCTTAGCGATGATATTACATATTCATAGTCATTCAGTTGCTCTAAGAATATATTTGCATCCAGTAATCAAACCAGCTTCCAGCACTGCTCCTTTCTGCATGCATAGATATCTGTGAGTCTGTGTTTTGTCCCGCTTGTAACTTGGAAAAAAGGTGTCCGACAGTGATCCAAGATCGAGTAAATTGTCTAGTTATTGAAACCACTTTTAATTGAGATTATCATATGGAACAAATACTAGATGATAATCAATTTCAGTAAAGAAATCTGCTCAACAAAAAATAGATTGTAGTCTGCATAAAGGTCGGACAAAGGACTGTGAATATGTGGAAAAAGTGTAATGAGGCCAGAGAGGTTGTAGATGGTTTTGGAGGGAATGGGGCTGGAGACTGGGGTGCCAAGTAAAATTTTCTAAACCTCAGGTCCAAAAAACCCTGTGCTGGTCCTCAGTGTACAGGTAAGGGCTAAACTGGCAGCAGACTAAGGGTCTGCATCATGCAGATAATAGACTGCGGTTCCTTGTGATGGAACAAAGTCACAGTGAATTGGCTTAAACTGCAAAAAATAGCAAGTCATGAATCGTACAAGGAAGGACAAGCTTATCCACTTAGAGGAATTCATGGCTTCCTGTCAGCAAATGCATTACTGAAATCACCTCTGTTCCTTGCTGTGGAAAAAATGGAAATAAAAGGTCGCAGTCATACAAACGCTTAGCCGCTGTCAGAAGTCTCTGCTCAAGGATACCAAAAGCCACGTTGCCTATAATAGGAAGTGTGACCGTGCCATCGCTGGTAAACAAAACACTGATTAGACTGGTCAGACCTTGCATTTGATTTCATACTGCAGCTCTGTTATTCCATGATCAAACATTTACAGCAGCAATATTATTTACGCCGGTGATACACAGCACTTGCACTCCACAGAAAGAAAGTGTAATTTCAACTGTGTTTAATAGCCTTGTCAGCAATGGCTAAATTTACTGTCTCCCTCTTTCAAAGGTTTGTCTGAGGTCCCAAAGTTACCAGTTAGAAACTAATGCAACGTGAGCTGATGCATGCACTTGTCAGTTCACATATCTGAAAGATTTTATATCTTACAGAGCACCTACCTGCGCCATCAATCTTTTGACTGTTTGTCAGTTTCAAGATATTCAGAGGGAGGAATGGGAAATTTCTGAATCCAGGTGATTAGCAACATTTTTTGGATGTCATGAATTAATCATTTTTGGTGAAACTGAAGTGTTTTTTTGGGATTGTGAGGATGTCTTGCACCTGTGATGACACTTAGTTGTAGCAGATAGTGTAGGGTGATCACAGTAACAGAAAGGTTTCAGTTTAAATCCCACTCACTTCCTAGTACCCTTGAGTAAGGTATTAATGGATAAATCAATGTAAAGTTGCATATCTCAATCTAAATCTTAGATCTCTGTCATCTAAATAGGATAACAGGAATTTTTCATACTTACAAGAAAACTTGAAAAACACACACAGTTTCAGAACCGCTTGTCCCATACGGGGTCGCAGCCTAACCTGGCAACACAGGGCGTAAGGCCGGAGGGGACACACCCAGAACGGGACACCAGTCCGTCGCAAGGCACCCCAAGCGGGACTCGAACCCCAGACCCACTGGAGAGCAGGACCCGGTCCAACCCACTGCACCACCGCACCCCCGAATTTGAAACATTTAAAGTAATTCATGTAAGGTGTCCTGTTCTCAGAGTATAATTGTTTTTGTTAGGTTACACTAAAGGGGGCATGGTGGCGCAGTGGGTTGGACCGGGTCCTGCTCTCTGGTGGGTCTGGGGTTCAAGTCCCGCTTGGGGTGCCTTGCGACAGACTGGCGTCCCGTCCTGGGTGTGTCCCCTCCAGCCTTACGCCCTGAGTTGCCACATTAGGCTCCAGTTCCCCGCGACCCCATATGGGACAAGCGGTTCTGAAAATGTGTGTGTGTGTGTGATTACACTAATATGGTTTATAACCATATGAAGGGTAGGCGTTTATAGTTACCATGATTTAAAGATCTCATTTTTAGTTTGGGTCAAAGCACCATGAAGTGTCCTGTCTAATTTCTATAAGTGAACATTGCAAATGGTAGTAGTTGCACAACTTTCCTTTGTTTTGCAAATTATACTGATCAACATGATATGCATCAAGTGTAAAGGGTAACTTCACAGGAGTTCTTACTGTGCCAATCATTCAGCACCTTCTCTCTCAGAAGGCACACGGCTGTCAAAAATACCTTTCTCCGTTTCTGTTGGGGATGTTGTGAGAAAAACACCAAAGAAAAATAAGTTGTGTACCGCACAGGTGCTTATCCCAGTTCAAGCACAAAACAGATGTTTGTGAAATGGGACAAAAACTGTTTTATAAGGATGTTGGAATTTAAAGAACCTGCACCTGCTTTAGGCATTTTCTGAGAATGGTAATGGTGTACATGTGGCTGTCTTTCAAATTCACAGCGACAAACTGTTCCAATTGTGTGCTGAACAATGGTTTTGAATAGTGATGTAATGATAGGTTAAGAGGAGAGCTCAATCAAGAATTATACAACTTTTAGTTTTTAAATTCTTTGTGCATGTCTATCAATGCCATGAGATATTTTAATAATGCATTAAATACGAGGGTGTCAGAACTAAGCGTCAGACTTGTACTCGGCCTCGGTACTGGTCTTATGACTGGCACTTCGGACTTCAAACCTAGGTTTCATGCTCTGCTGATGTTGCAGCTTCTAAATAAATCAGCAATCACTGCGATGTTTAATCTTTGATGTGATTTCCATTCTTTTCCAACTGAAGACTGAGGTCAGTATATTTTGAGAATAGTTATGGTCCCCTTGTCTTCTTGCATTAGCATATGGAAGCTGCTCTTTGCTGTTTGTGTGAAGACTGTTACAGTCACATTCTGTGCCAAAGTAGAAAGTCTGTATAGTATTCGCTAAGCCTCACATGGAGTTCTGTCCCACCCCTGCGGTTTGTTCCTTGACAATAGGTCCCTAATAACTGGCTGCCGGGGCACAGTTTGATGTGATTGCACTTTAGAATTTAATTGGCAATAATGCTGCACTGAATGAATAGGGCCCAACCACAGGAATTCCAAAAAAAGCCAGGAACTGCAAAGTGTGTGTGTGTGTGTGTGTGTGTGTGTGTGTGTGTCTGTGTGCTTTAACTGTATGATCACACTTTGACATCAAGGAGCATCAGGTACAGGAGCACAGTGAGGAAAGGCAAGGCCCTCAGAGCAATGCGACGCCCTGCAGCGTAACGATGAGGCTCAAGGCCGCGACAGGTGGGAGCGTGCTGCCCAGTTCCATGAGAAAGCGATCGCTGGAGTCCTCTCCACACCTGCCGGGCAGCCGGACGGCTCCAGTGAGCTGTGATTGATGAGGCCCGTCGTGCTGAGAAAGTGGACAATTTAATCCGCTTTTCGTCGAGGGTCAGGCGGCGGCCTGCTCACGCTCGCCCCTGTGCATCCGGCCTGGGTTTTGGGCTTGATTCCATCCAGTGCAACACCTTTTAGCCTAGCATGCAGAGAGTTACTCCTCTTGTCTGACACAAAGTGCAGTCTTTCTGTGGAGGAACACCTGCCTGCTAATGAAAAGAGGCGGCTGTGTGAGGACCTCCAATTAGCGGTGGAAAGTAGGCAGCGCTTACGTCTGGAAAGGACCTTGGCATTAGTCGAACCTCCATGCACTCCCCCTGTGGGACTAATAAGCAGCCAGACTCGTTCTGTGCTCGACCAAGAATGAATTAATAAAATAAATAAATAAAACAAACATACACACTGGGCCAACACTAGCTGTTTCTGAACCAAAAGAAAATGCTTGATGAGAACAGTAAAAAGAATTATTTTAATTTAACTTGCAATGCTTCCTTTTGTGTTTTATTTTATGCATATATATATATAGTGTTGTGCTGTATATCCTGAATGTTTAGTATAACATTATTGCAGTTGTTAACACAATACATTGTTTTGCCTTAAATCATGTCTTGATTCAGTCGTTGAATTATAAATTACAGAATATGGAAAGCTGTGCTTATTTTCTGTAATAACTGACATAAGTTCTTGAAACTGAATGTAATCATCCTCCTTTCAGTCTTTTGCCAGTAAAATGTGTCTCATGAATAATCTCTTACGAAGTCTTCTTTTGAATTAAAATTCTTTTATAGCTTTCATTGCTCAGAAAGAACATAATTTTTTTTTCATTGCCCAGTTTTGTCATAAATTTCAGGGAGGAATGTATGAAAAGTAATGCAGCTGCATTAAAACATTATTCACACATATTTATAATGCATTATCCCTCTTGGCTGACAGACTTGGTTAACACATAGTTGCCAGTAACATCTTAGAGATAATAAGAGAAACCAAATTACTCTGATACTGCATTTTCTTTGCATGTAAATTTTATCACAGTTTAATGTAACACTTATATTATGAACAGATATCTAAGTTGATGAATTCATGTCTTCAGTGCTCACCAAAGGACTGTGAAAGCGAAAAAGCAGCACTTTTTAACATTGCAGGACGTTATTTTTTCCATCTGTTTTCTGCCAATGTTCTGTTGCACAGTATATTCTGTGTATCATTCTGCAACACTTATGATTATTATCCACTTTAAAGAATGGGCCCGTATGCTTGCTTGTCTCTAGGTGCCTTCATTGTTAGATTTCACCGGTAGGTTTAGGCCTGAAGTTGTGGTTTGGCCTCACAATACACATGTCCTAGCCCTCATGGATGAAGACCACTGTAACAATAACCCTGTGTAACTGCCCCGGCTACTGGAGCCACCCCATTGTGTTGGAGGCTTGTGGGAACTCAGGCAGTCTAATAGCCAAACTAAATTAGATTTAGTTCCCCCCTAGGAGAACTTCCAGAAGATGCTGTGCATTAAATTGTTATATGTAATATAAGCAAGTATTATTTCCAGCTGCTTCAAAAATGCTGCTCCCATCGAAATTACTGTTCCTTAAGATTTTTTCAAACGGATCCCACCCCTACTGTGCTATACACACACACACATTTTCAGAACCGCTTGTCCCATGCGGGGTCGCGGAGCCTACCCGGCAACACAAGGCGTAAGGCCGGAGGGGGAAGGGATACACCCAGGACGGGACGCCAGTTTGTCGCAAGGCACCCTCAGCGGGACTCGAACCCCAGACCCACTAGAGAGCAGAACCCGGTCCAATCCACTGCGCCACCGCACCCCCTACTGTGCTATTTATTTCTCTCTTTGGTGGAGGTGAGAAAATTATCTGTTTGTTGGACAGCAAAATATCGTTTATACCCTGACAGCTCCTTATACTACTAAGTCTTTGATTTACTCTCCTACTCTGAGCTGAAGTCATAAGTTTAATGGCTTCACTATAGACAGTCTTCACTGACAATCCCAGGAATCCCAGTATTCTCAGCATTCCCAGCTGTACCAAAAATCCTTGGTAAGGCACCTTTCTTCTGGAAGATTTGCCTTTTGTATCATAGTGCCATGTTTGTTTTGATTATTTTGTGTATACTAGTCAAGTACAGTATATCAGAAGAGCACAGTCCTTATCTGAAAAATGTCACAATTGCAAAATTCAAAAAGTGGAAATAAAGTTTAACAGAGTGAGAAAATGATAAACTTTATCATACTGATAAAGTTTTGTTTAGAAATAAAGGTAATAAATATTGACTTCCAGATAATTTGACTTACTAAGAGAGCTTTGTTCCATGTTCTGTTCTTAAGTTGAGGGCTTAATATAAGCTGCTTTCCTTTTGACCTGCAGATGTCACATACAGTACAGTAGTCCGGAGACATCCTTTACTTATAGAGCAGAAATCAAAGCAATTTATTCATAACCTCTGAAAGAAGTTCAGCTGAAGCTGTAACAGCACAGAAGAGCTTGATGATTTCTGCATTAACCACTTACTTTTACTGTGTGCGGGAAGACAGTGATCTTCCACGAAGAGCCAAAAACATGGCACCCCACTAGAGAGCTAGGGGCAGGAGGAAATACTTGCCATTCAGAAACGTAATAAATCACTGCTGTTGAAGGCTGTTTTTCCTTTTCATCTAAATCCATGAGCTTCATGAAAGTCATTAATAAACACACTGCAGTGGTTTATATCTTCTTCCACAGTTTATTGGGTTTGGATGCAAGCCATTCTCATGAAATAAATTCTGAAATAATGCTAAATACACCTGTTAAATCCGGACATACAAATACTACAACAGCGATGAATTTGCCTTGAAATAAGCATTAATGTTGCTATAACCAGACTATAGTGAGAATAAATTTATGGAATATATGTATCATTAAAACAGACTTGTAATACTGGGATATGAACATGTTTGTTTTATATTTTAAGGTTTGTGAGGGTTTTTTGGTATCTGGATGTTTTTTTACATTCTTGTAACTTTTTGAAACAAGCATGCCACCTGGTTTTACATGCTTTATTTCAGCCATACTCTTTTAGATATGGATTGTGAAGAAGTTAAAGCTCGTGCTTTAATGATGTGAACCACGTATTGTTCAAACCATATAATCACCTTGTGACTTCCTCGAGGAGAGGCGTTTAATAGTTTTTCATAAGCCCTTCAGGATGTTCTCATTTAGATTCCTTCCCAGTGCTGTTTGGTGTTTGCATTTCCAGCTCAGTACTATTAGCAGAGGTCATAATTTATTGATGATATTGATAAAGCACAGATTTTGTGTTCCATGATGTTGACGTGAAATCCGTACATTGCATTACTTATTCACTACTATAGCGAGTTGCTCCGGGGTGTGCAGAAACCCACCCCCGGCATCCTTGGACAAGGCGAGTCTGGCAGGGTGAGATAATCTCTGAAACAATTGTTTTCGTACACTTGTATAACAAGTGCAGATTGCAGATGCTCACTATTTCCTGGTATCGGGGATGTGCACACAACAAGTGTGCACCTACAAGACCATTAACTCGGTGAGATAATCTGCCCCACTGAGACTCTCCTCGACAGTTAATGTCTTTTACCAGTTGGAAAATAATGTAATGCCAGTTACTAAAGCGAAAGCTTTCCAGGAAGCAGCACTCAAAGGCCCCCCTCCAGGCCTCTGTTTACCACCAAGTAACCCTGTGTTCCAGGCTGAGCCGTCTGCCGCTCTGCAGTGCTGTTTCACATAAACCGGGGGGAAAATGTCTTTGAGGGCTGCAGAGCGCCAAGCCAATTATTCCAGCTTCCTGCTCAGTCCGACCCGATTTGCCAGAAAAGCCCATTACCAGACCAGCCCACCAGGGAGGGCCCTTGGATTCCAAAATAAAAATATGGTTAAAATAGGACTCTGCTGTACAGCAAATTACCTTGAAAATGGTCAGCAAAGGACCATCTGCTTTATTTCTAAATGACTTCCCGCACAATGTGTTTGTGTATTATAGACCTGGCACTTGGAAAGGTTTGGTTAGAAGGTTTCGTTTCGAGATAGTCTGACTATATGTACTGGTCACATCCCTGTTAAGGTTCTGTGTAAAGATCAGGGTTAGTGCAGAACACCATGTGAGTAGCGAAATCTGGCTCGCTGTTGTATTTTGGAAAAGGAGCAGTATAAAGTGAATCGACTGAGAAATGTAAGATTGCTTGAATTAATTTATCAAAAAACTTTTTTGAGTAGAATAAAAAATAGAGATAAAGTGTATACAATATTTAAGGATTTTTTTTTGGCATGAGTAATGAAAAAGATTAAGAAGGAAAATTTTTGCTCACTTAAAGGCGCTCCGTCTTGTGTAAATGACCATGTCACAATATGCTGCTATGTTTTTCTTCCAGGAGCCGTAGTACTGTGTCTAGAATACGCTAGATGACGTCAGAATCCTGTTTGTATCATTGTTTGGTATAATAATGTTAGTTCTTTGAGCACCAGCCACACGTTGCAATGATCTCCGATGCTTTCCATCATACACCAAGGTCCCAGCCAGTGGACATAGGATGGAGTTGGCTTGTGTGCCACACGCTAACCTGAACTCAGAGCGCACGTGCTGAAAAAATGTACATGCTTTGAGTTAACGCAGAAACGCTATATATGTGACAGTTCCTTCTTAAGGATTAATGGCAGGGCTAAATGGCTGTCCTCAGAGTTACCCAGCATAATGGAAGAATAATGCTTTTAGTGAAGCGGAGACAGTGTGGGGCTCCAAATGTCACATTCCACAAATGCTTAGAGAGTTTAATAACAATCGCTTGACAAGATTTTATTAATCATGGTGTTTTTTTTTTTTTTTTTTTTTTACAGTATCCTCTTGTCATTAACTCCCCCACAGACACACATTCCCTCCTAAAAAGAGGAAATGCACTATTAATTCCTAGCCTGAATCATACAATAATCGTTGAGTTTTTAATTTTTAGCCTCATTCCACTCACCATAGAAAATATTTAATTTCAATAACATGCAAGCTGTAATAGAACATACAGGGCCAAACGTGTCTTCTTCCAGTCTTCTGTTCATTTTTCACTGAGTCACTAATTACATAACTGAAAAAAATACAGCCCACTGCTGAGCTCCCCTCTTGCAGAACACAATATATTTACTTATAAAATTTTATTCCTTGAGGGTGTGGTGGTGCAGCGGGTTCAGCTGGTGCCTGCTTTGTGGAGGGTCTGGGGTTTGAGCCTGGCTTGGGGCGCCTTGGCGTCCTGTCGTGTGTGTGTGTGTGTGTGTGTGTGTGTGTGTGTGTCCCTCCCCTCAGCCTTGTGCCCTGTGCAAGCTGGGTAAGGCTCCAGCTCACTGTGACCCCAAGCTGTTCTTGACGATGGATGGATTTTATTTCTCTGTCATTATAAATTGTATCAAATTTCCTGTGAAGACCAAACTCTCTGCTTTCATTTGGAATAGCTCTAGCCAGTGAAATTCAGTTTTTTTTTTTCTTTGAGAAATAAATCTGAGCTGATGCTGGCATTTTGAGGCAAAACAAATACGTCAAGCACTAATGTACCACCGCAGATTTGCACAAATATAGGAGTAGAGAGGAATGATGAAAGGCCATTGTTTGGAACATCATGGTTTTCAAAACATGAACTTCTGGCCTGTTAGACAATGGCAGTCCAAAGCTGTCACTCAACCACAGTATTCTTTCCTTTAAGTACATTTATTAAAAAAATACTCTGTCTCAAGACATTGTCTGTTCGGAAAAGTACAAATGTGAAAAACGGACCAGGATTTCTTAAAAAGACTCCCGGTATAGATTTGTAAGGATAAAATTTTTTTCATAATAAAATAATAGCAATAAAAATACAGGCCAACGTTTAAGCTAGATGTCCACATGTCCCTGTGCTGCTGCCAGAAGCATTCAATGTTATATTTGTAAAATCCAGCTGCAGTATCGACGTGGCTTGGTTTGTGGTCAAAGTGTAAAGAAGTGTAATAGCTTCTTTTTCATTTCCTTTCATTTTTATTCTTCCACTGAAATGCTCTTAAGTGCATGTACCTGGGAATGTAGTGTCATATGAGAGGCATTTTATTTTTTTCTATTCTGTAGCTCCTGACTATCTACTAATACTAAAACTAATATTCATGTAGTGCAAAAAAATTTGGCTAATCCCAAAAACGTTTTTCACACAAACATCCTCATAAATATTAACCAAAACTGTAATAGCTCTTTTTATGCTTCTGCTTTCAGTTGTATATTCGTAATGCTAATGTTTACTTGCCATACCTAGCCATGTAATACTTTCGGATGAAAATACTTTATTAGTGAAATACAACAGAAAATTAATAATCCAATTGGAGGCACAGTTCATTACATAAATACCCAATGAAGGGCAGTGTCTTTCATTAAAATACTGTATGGTCAAATCCACTGTTAGTTTTCAAATATAATAAATGGATTTATGTTTTCAAATGTACTAATTTAAAAGACAGGATGTGTACTTACATTACTTGCTTAATCCCAACAATACATTTTTTTTACTGTGTCCTCCTCTCCAGTGCGGTACCACACATAGTACATCTGGAAGCAAAGCATATTGATTTCTGTACAATCTTAACAATCATACAAATAGAAGCCACATATAAAGGCAATGTTATATTTCCTTATTGAAGCTATTATGTTAAATTTACTTTTTCATCATGGAGCTGGCATTGTGCTTTGGCTAGAGATTACAGGAAAAATGGAAGCATGAGCAAAATTAGAAACCTAGCATGTATGTTGGGAAAAATAACTTTCTTATAGCTTACTCTGTAATTATTTTGATTATTTGCATTTATATAGGAAATCAGCCATGTGTGGTTAACCATTGGTTTGACGACCTTTACTTTTTTCATGCCATTATTTATTTATATGGTAACTATTGTGTAGAGCAGATTGGCTTCCCGTAGACTAAAAACAGCCATTTTGTCCTTTTCATTACTGATATTTGTGCAATCTTGGTGACAGATAAAGTCTCTTAAATGTTGCTACACAGTAATTTGTTGAGTTACTTTAAAAAAAATACAATTTTATATTAAGAATAGTTATAATGAGCATTTTGGAAAGTAAGAAGAAATGTATTTATACCCCAGATATCACATAGGTCAAACACAGAGAACTTTTTTATAACAAATTAATAGCATATTATACTGCCTGAAGCAGTTTTATATAAATATGTCTATATGTGAGATTAATTTCATCATATTCCTCCTGTTATTTCACTGTGTAATTAAAGAGAAGCTTGGGATAAACGTGCTCCAGAAACCCCAGGGCACGGTTGTGGCATCACACCTTTGCCTTATGTATATAAAAATATATTTTACAAGTTGTTGAGAAAAATTCACTTGTTACAGCTGCCAGACATAGTGACAAAAATACTGACCTGATGTTTTAGCTGTCAGTCAAGAACAACAGCAGGAAGCTTATTTATTCTTGTCTTCATTTGCTATGCATCCAGACAGTATGTTTTAGTGTAAAAAGGACCTTTTAAGTGTTAAGCTTGTTTTCTCTGCAGCTGGTCTTGGTTCCATGTGTTCCAGGACTGTGCGGTTCAGGGTGTGTCTTTGCTCAGTGGTCATGTCTCGGAGGAGCACTGACTCCAGGGAATGCTTCTCTCGCCACTTTGAAGTGGTGACCTGACTCAAAAATAGATCCAAATGGTCTGCAGTGGATCATTACGTTTCTTCCATGTCACAAGGAACTAAGTGCAAAAGACCACCCTACGTTTATTACATTTTGTGTGCTTTTGTAGATCCTTCAGACTGCTTTTTGTCACAGTAATTGTGTGTGTATACTGTTTAGTTTTTGACAGCACAGTGGTACAGTGATTAGTGCTGTCACCTCACAGTGGTTTCATCCCTGATCAGTGTGTATGGGGTTTTCATTTTTACATGTTCTCTCCAGCTTCATGGGTTTCTTCTAGGCGCTCCCATCTCCTCCCACAGCCCAAAGACATGCAGCTCAGCTGGACTGGAGACACTAAATTGTCCATTGTGTGTGAATGTGTGTGGGTTGCTACCCTACAATGGACTGGTGCCCTGTCCAGGTTGTACCCCCCCTACCATTCACCCAGTGCTTCTGGAAGGCTCCGGTTCACTGACCTGGCTCAGGACAAGTGTTATTGAAACTGGATGGATGGACAGATGGAGTGTTTGGTTTTTTCTATTAAAGAGAAATACATTTGAAATATAGTTTAAATGAGTTGTACCAAAAGAAGATAATGTAATTCTGCACAGATTATTGATCTTTTTTTGAGAAAAAAGTTAAATTAATATTTAAGTACAGTATGGCATAGATATTGTACTAAATGTCTGAATGCAGTCTACCGGAAATGCCCTTCTCTAGAGTACTCTCAAATATATCTTAAGTGGTATCTGAAAACTAAGACCCAAAATGACATTTAAATTTACACTTGCATTCACTCATTTAGCAGATGCTTTTCTCCAAAATGATGTAGATCTCAAGGAAAAATACAATGACAAATACAAAATGCAACATTCTTTTAACACAGTTAAAGGGCTTTTTTTTTTTCCCTTTTGCCTGGTTTCAGTTACAGCTCCAAACAAAATGACAAAAAAAATAAGAAGTGGAAAAAGCAAAGGTGAGAAAGGGAACTTTGTGTAGAAATGATACCTTGTGTTATCTGTCACATTGTTCAGCCAAAAGGAGACCTCAAGGGGAAAGAGAAATGTAATTACTGTATCTCATTCCTAGCATATCACTCCTGCTAGTCCATTAATTCAGCTGCGATCTGTCCTCTCAGCATTCAACAATAATGTTAATATATATTTTCCATTATTGATATTGTGAGCTTTTTGAATGGAGAAGAGATTCTGACAGAATCATCCCACACCATCTTTGACATAGCTAGGCAGAGCCTTAATTAGCTAAGTCAGGACAAGGTCAGAGTTCATGGCCACAGGTGACACATATTGACGCTTCATAGTGCAATTATCTGAGTTTTCCAGTAGCAGGGAATTGAGTCCCAGGATTGTCCTTCTGCATGCACATGTAAAACATCTCACAGGTCATTTTGAAGCCTCTGATGTTTAGCAATTGTAGGAATTTCCTACACACAGTGTGACCAAAGAGTGGCTTCTATCAGCTAACCAGTAAATCTGTCCTTAGATTTGCCTGAAGTCCACTGAAGTCATACTTCTTTTAGATGATTCCCCAGAGTAAGTCATGCAGAGTTGTTCTAAATTTTTGAATGCAGCAATGTGTTCATGACAGTCAAAAATAATTCTGTGACTTGAATTAATTCCTGGTCTAACACAAAGGTGAAGAAGTACTTTTTCATCAGGTTATCGGTGGACCCATCCATGATGCATGACGCAGGTATACTGACATACTCTAAGAAGAATAAAGAATGCCAATGATCACTGAAGACTGCAAACATTGCCACTATAAATTTATTTGCGTGTCATTTTCATGTCATTTAGTTATTATTACGATAACTGTATGTTCTAGGACTACAATAACAAGAATTAAGTGCTCCATTAATAATAGACTATGTAACAGCTATTGCAGGTAAAAAAAAAAAATGTATTTATGACTGATAAGACACATCAGATGTATGTATTAAGAAAATGCAGACCATGAAAAGTGTGTGTAGTTACAGACACAATTATTTTACATCTGATAGTTATTGGATGTGCTCTGAAGTAATGGCGATTCCTTTCTCCTTAAACCCTCAATTCTGCAGAGTACTTTTTCCAGGCTTATCTAACCTAATCTTTTTTTAATTACACATTTTGTTCTTGATCTACAGCCCTTTCCAGAATTGCCTATACTTTACCCCTCTGAAATAATCAAAAATTGATAGGAAAGGATTAATGTGTCAAAACTGTTTTGACACAGTAAAAAATCAGGAAGAAAATCATTATTTAAACATGCAGAGATTTAATATTTAGAACACATTCTGATACAGAACTCCTATTCATTAAACCTTGGACACATTATTCACAGAACTTTGTTGGTTCATCAGACATAATAAGAAAGGGAGAGAGTTAAGCTAATTAAGTAGTAATATAATGTAGCCGGCAGAAATGGAACTGTTTCAAATATTCAAAAAAACTGTAATCCATTGTGAGTGTGGACCTCTAGTCAGTGGTGGTGGGGTGTTGCTTGGTTTGCAGTCTGTCTCTTCACTCTTCACTAGCTGTGTTCCAGGAAAGAATCAAATGTAAATTAAGACATTAATAAAATATCTATAACAAAGAGCATACCATAAGGTCATTGATATTTACAGTACTTCATTTAGCTGATGCTTTTCTCCAAAACAGCTTACAATGTCAAGCTACTGACAATTATTTACCCATTTAAACAGCTGGGAAATTTTGAGTGGACCAACTCAAGATAAGCACCTTGCTCTGTGGTACTACAGCTGAAAGTGGGTATCAAACCTGCAGCCTTTGGGTCTAAGGTAGT
The DNA here is from genome assembly GCF_900964775.1 of Scleropages formosus. Classification (NCBI taxonomy): domain Eukaryota; kingdom Metazoa; phylum Chordata; class Actinopteri; order Osteoglossiformes; family Osteoglossidae; genus Scleropages; species Scleropages formosus. The sequence goes on from NC_041809.1 coordinate 20,055,321, forward strand.
AGCTCTAACCCCTATGCTACCATCATTAGTAACATGCCATGAAGCTGGAGACTGTGTCTGGTTATAATATCATTATAATATTTATTATAATATAATAAATATATTTAAAATATCACCATCCTTATGAAGAGCCAGTCAAGGGTGCTTTATTTTAAGGAATGTAAAAGGATAACTTAAAATTTCCAGGGATAACAGTTTCAATGTTTACAGATAATCTTCTACTTTACCGATTTGCTTTCAGAAATTGTTGGCGCATTATACTGACAGTGACACACACACAATCTTGAGTTAACTCTGAGGGCAACTGAAACTGTGATCAGCAAAAGAGCAGAGGAACAATATGGGAAACAAATGTGGCACTGAGAGTAATGTTTTCTCTCCAAAGAAACAGGCAAAACAGTGATTTATGTGCAAGGAAATCGAATTAGGCAAGGGTTGTGTTTCTTTAATGCAATTCCTTTTGTGTATTTATTCACTGGTAATTATATACTGTCAATATAAGACATGAAGTTTTGAAAATTACGATCACAACAAGAATTTATTTGATTTTACTGATGCACCAAGCACATGGTCCTGAAAGGGCAGTTTGATGAACGGGGCTTTAATGCTTTCTGAAACAATAACCTTAGGTGTTCTTTTAATGCAACATGTGAATGATGTTTTTTATTTGAACTGTGGTACGGAAATAACAAAATTGCCTCTTTTTGTTTTGTATTTCTTCTGTTGACAGCAAATATCTCTCATTGTAGCATTTCTTTCCAATACCAGCTGTACAGAGAAATCTGGAAATGCAAATCTGTATCGGAAGCTTTTGCTGCTGATTTTTCTTGCATTTCTGCTATGAGACAATTTTCATCTGTCATGAAGATGTTGGCATTTGTCATTGATCATGCCCTCTCAGGGTCCCCAGCAGTTATCACGTGAATCTGGTGCAAGGCAGCATCAGATGACAAATGCACTTCAACTATGAGCCAGATATTTAATTGAAGGATAGCTGGCAGATGTCAAAAAACCATTCTTCTACAATAGTAATGATATCCTAAATCATAATGTAGTCAGACATATAAAGGGGGGAGTCACCATTGCCACCAGTGTTCAAGCAAGCCTACTTACACTTACCGGCCACTTTATTAGGTACCCCTTCCTAGTATCGAGTTGGCCCTTTTGCCTTTAGAGCTGCCTTAATTTTTCGTGGCATAAATTCAACAAGGTGCTGGAAACATTCCTCAGAGATTTTGGTCCATATTGACATGATAACATCATGCAGTTGCTGCAGATTTGTTGGCTGCACATCCATGATGCAAATCTCCTGTTCCACCACATCCCAAAGGTGCTCTATTGCATTGAGATCTGGTGACTGTGGAGGTCATTTGAGTATAGTGAACTCATTGTCATGTTTAAGAAACCAGTTTGAAATGATTTGAGCTTTGTGACATGGCACGTTATCCTGCTGGAAGTAGCCATCAGAAGATGGGTACGCTGTGGTCATGAAAGGATGGACATCGTTAGTAACAATACTCAGGTAGGCTGTGGCATTTAAACGATGCTCAATTAGTACTAACAGTTATTTGAGTTACTGTTGCCTTTCTATCAGCTCAAACCAATCTGGCCATTCTCCTCTGACCTCTGGCATCAACAAGTCATTTTTGCCCACAGAACTGCCGCTCACTGGATATTTTTGCTTTTTCTGACCATTCCCTGTAAGCCGTAGAGATGGTTGTGCATGAAAATCCCAGTAAATCAGCAGTTTCTGAAATACTCAGACCAGTCGACCTGGCACCAACAACCATGCCACGTTCAAAGTCACTTAAATCACCTTTCTTCCCCATTCTGATGCTCAGTTTGAACTTCAGCAAATGATCTTGACCATGTCTACATGCCTAAATGCATTGAGATGCTTCCATGTGATTGGCTGGTTAGATATTTGCGTTAACGAGCAGTTGAACAGGTGTACCTAATAAAGTGGCCGGTGAGTGTATACTTCATCTGGGTACTGTTGGTAATATTGGTTTTTGCTCCAGAACTTGAAAAACAGCTGTTGTTCTACTATTATTATTATTATTATTATTATTGCAATTGAAAGTTATTTAGCTGTCACCTTATTTAGATGACACTGATGCTATGATGATTTACAACATGACAATACTATACATACAATTTACATATATTGATTTGTCAGGTTGCAGACAGCAATGATTGACAGCAATGTGGGTGAAGAAGAAGTCACAGTAACTAAAAAGTAGTAAAATGTTTGCTTACAGTACTTTTAATGTAGTAAGTTAATAAAAAGTCAGTTAAAATAAAATCACAGCAAACTAATAAACAAAGATGCACAATAGATGTGACTGAGAATCTAACTTTATGTAAGTGTGTCGTTATTCTACCTGTACAGTTGGTTCTTCAGTTGACAGCCATCCTCCTGAAAGAACAAACCTCCCGCTTGTCCTTTACTACAAACAAAAAGAAAATGGTTCTCTGTGAAATTCATTGGGAACAGACATATTATAAAACGTGATCTCAGCTGCAATCCTGAAATTCACACTTCGACAAAAAATTTTAAAGCAATCTTTTATAAATAAATTTAATTATATTATCTTCACATCCCATATAAATCAGGGATGAAAGGAGATGTTCTGTATTATCCTTGTAATATGATTTTTATAAAATGAATGTATACCAAATGAACAGCAACAGCCTTGTATAACATGCTAGACTGATTTTTTTTTTTTTTTTTTGTCACTTTATCAGCAACACAAACCCTACAGAGAGCTGCAGCTGTCATGTTTAATAATGAAGTCTGAAACACACGAGATTTCCCACAGTATGTACTCGCAGCCAATCGCAGCATCACAACAGGCAAAACTGAATCCCACATGGTTGTCTGGTGCCTCATGTCATTGTATCCCACTGTCCTTTTCAACTGCTGGGCACAACGCAGAATTTAAAATAAACAATCCTTTTTTCAGGAAGAATGGTAGCACTGCAAGAAATTTTAAAGTGTGTTAAACAGGTAGCAGCTGGTCGCTGTTAAATCCAACCACTAATGTGTGTATTGTCATTTTTAGATGCTTGTCGGAGTTTTCTGGGTGTCTTCCTTTACAGCGAACCATGTTTTTTCCAGTGTGTGAAGTTCCCTTATTAGCTTCCACACTCAAAGACATGAGTAGAATTAATTTGTAAATAACTCACTGTGAATAACAATTTAACATTGTAATTAAATTAGACATTTTTGACAAATTTGGTAAATGAATGCCCGGCTGAAAAGTCAATTTATGGCAACTTGCGAAGGACGTTTTTTCCATTGTCATTTGTAATCCCCCAGTTTACTGGATTCTGTGCATTTAACAGACAATGCCTTGGCTCTGAGCAAGCATGGAGGCTTTCTTTTGAAACAAGGATACGATAATGGCGAGGCCCTAAGAAAGCATAATGAAGGATTTAGCAGTGACTGATGGGGACTGGGAGCATTGTGTCTCCTCTCTACAAGCCTGGCAGAGCAGTCCACTATTAGGGATCCCAGTCAATGCAGCGGCCAGGTCCTTTTTTGGCACCAACAGCCAAAGAAATTCTACAGTCCCATATCGAAGAAAAAAAAACATGTTTTCTGTTGTTCACTGATAAACTAAAAGCATTAATGCTGTTAAAACTTTTTACTTCCATGCGTGCCAACTGTTGCTTTGTGTGTGTGTGTGTGTGTGTGTATGTGTTTTTCCTGTGTATTTCCTTCTTATACTTGTCAGGATTAAGACATTAAACTCCTTATTCAGTAGTTTTTGTGGCTTCAGCAAAAAATTCTAAAGTAATCCTTGTGAAGCTTTACACTGGAAAATAATTGACAGTATTAGAAGAATTAGAAATTATGTGGCAGCTGAACTGCTAATGCATTTTAAAGTTATGTTTATTTATATATAAATTCGTATAGGTAGAAAATTTCATATTTATCTAATTATAAAAAGGAAAAAGGAAAAAGAAACATTATACTTTATGCTGTCTTACTTTTTAAACTACTATTTTGTCTTCAAACTCTTACTGATCTGTTTATAGATTTTGACTAGAATCATAAAGACTATATTTCTATATGTTAAATGTTACTGTTGCTATACACACGCACTTTCTGAACCGCTTGTCCCATACAGGGTCGCGGGGAACCGGAGCCTAACACAGCAACTCAGGGCGCAAGGCTGGAGGGGGAGGGGACACACCCAGGACAGGACGCCAGTCTGTCACAAGGCACCCCAAGTGAGACTCAAACCCCAGACCCACCGGAGAGCAGGACCTGGTCCAACCCACTGTGCCACCGCGCCCCCTAAATGTTACTATATGTTCTCCTTTTGTTTAAGCAAAAATATTTTTCTAATATTTTAGATGTGCCCTTAAAGTTTTTTGAGGTGCTTCCGGTTATCCCATGATTTCAGACAACATATATTTGCTGGGTTCAGAAAACCATCAGATTTTTTAAATGTAGCCTAATTTACATACCTGTAATGAAATGACCCACATTGAGTAAATAAAGCTACAACCTCATGACTGACACTTGCTGAATGCCTATCTGTGCATTCTTCAAAAAGTCCCACTATACATACATAAATATGATACACAGCAGCTCTTGTTGTCTAGTGCCAAGACTTACAGATATGATATGGTATATCACCTTATCCTTCGGATCTGTTTAGGAGAAAAGATTTAAAAAAACCTCAAAGCCATTTTTATTGAACCAGGTTTGAAATTTAGTTCATGCGAAATATTATTGAAGTAAGTAAATAAATAAATATTCTATGGAATGTCCACAGGGTGGTGTCTTTCACAACATTTTGTTAGTATGAACATCAGCGGCAAGGAAATATCTTTGTTCAGGAGGTTGATGGTTACCCAGTCATATAGGTATCTGATAGGTCTGCTGCCTTCTTCTTACCAAGGCTCTGACCTCTGTGGATGTTTCCCAGAATGCAGCCTAGATTCCTCTGTTGGTCTAAGTCTTAAGAGATCACTTCTCATACATCTCATCACTTCCCAGCCTGGTGTTCTTTCACCTTTATGCAAAGGCAACAAGTATTAGACTTGACATAACGTATTTCTTCATTACAGAATCTGAATCTGTTGTGAGTGATTGATGCTAGGGTGGCGACACAACAGCTTCTCGGGTGATTGTTGTCTGGTGCTTCCTTCACTAAATGACACTAAAGTCATTAACTTGAACTAGATGGGCCCTATTCAGATACATAATTTTAATATACATGCGAAATTTCTAACAATGGCTTCTGCCATCTCTACAAAGCTTTTAGGCTCATGCTGTTGTTTTCCCTGAGCTCAAAAAACAAGTTCAAATGTGATAAATATACTGTATTCCCTGCAAGTCAGGTTGTTACTAGTAATGGATAAATTCAATTCTATAACATTTTGCAGGATTGTGAAATTGCTTTTCATTTTTCAGAGTCTCAGAATTACTTGAAGTGGGCCATCAGTGTTGGTCAAGTGTGATAAGCAAAGGTGGTGAACATATCTTGTGTTCATTTGGTCTTGCATGCGAATGATCAATAGATCACTCATTTGTCATCATTAAGTCTTCAATACAGAAGCAGGACCACTATAACATGCTAGAGTGGAATCAATTTTTGGGTATGCTCGCAGAACAGAAAAAACTGTGGTATCCATAAATTTGCATTATAATGACTGGCCTCTAAATGCAGATCAGTGGCATTGATGCAGAAGAAAATTGTTGTAACTCTTAGGAGACTGTCTACTGGTGTTCAGAAATAATTTCCTGTGCCTCACAGGAGTTGTGTTGGATCCTTAAACTGTCAAATGCCAAAGACTTTTTTTCTCCCCATTCAAAGGGGTAGCAGATAGTATAGTGGTTAGAGCTGCTACCTTACACTAAAACAAACTCTCAGGTTTAACAAGTGTAATTTATTCATGCAGATCGACTTGTAAACAGAACTGTTTATTACCATTAATTTAAATGGGGAAAATGGATAATGTGTTCTTGAGCCACAAAAGGTTCACCTGTCATAGGAAGAGGGGGAGTATGGGTCATGTAGTATACGACATAGCAGTAAAAGCTTATGTCCCGGTTCATACTAGGACTGCTGGTACACACTTACACAGCAGACATGCAAAATACCTGCCTTATCTTTGAAAAGTGGAGATAATATATTTTAAAACTAAGTCCAGAATTTCAGAACTGCTCTGGACCCATTTAAAGTCTTTATACGTGTGTTCAACTGTACTTGGCTTGAGGTTAAGACCTATGATTTTTAGATACATAAAGGCAGAGACTGTACTGGGTTCAAGTGCAGACTTTATTTATAGGAAGAAAAGGAAGGGATCATAAAGTCATAGGACACAACGCAGTGCAGATAACTCAAGGGACTCAAGAAGATGTGACAGATATGAAGCCTGCGTGTGGTCAGTCTATGAGATCGAAATTGCTCATACATAAGAAGATTAATTTTGTTTGATATATTCCTTCACATTGTTCATCTTGCTGTTCTATTTTTATTTTTTTATTTTATTTTGTTTTTCCTAGGTGACATAGTAGCAGTGCAGGTAGTGCTTCACAGCTTCTTGTCTGTAACTTTGAACATAGGTTTCTACTTTATTATAACGCACTTTGAGACGCAGTTGAAGGAGAACCCTTCATTATACAAACTTGTACTTACCCTGAAATTGCTGTAGTAAAAATTACTGAGCTGTGTAAGTGGGTAAATCACTATAAGTAACTTAACATTGCAAGTCGCTTTGGAAAAAAGTGTCAGCTGGACAAATAAATGTAAATGTGAAAAGTAACAAATATTACAAAACTAGAATACATAGACTTCTTAAAACTATAGTAAATAAACATTCTTATTTGTTCTGGAAAAAAAGTTTTCACCATCACATTTAAACATTAATTAACATGATTTTATATGAGCACTAGAGGGGTGGGTGGCATGTTGGCATGGTGTCAGGGTGTCATGGTGGCATGGTGGGTTTGGCTGGGCTCTACTTTCTGTCAGGTCTGCAGTTCAAGTCCTGCTTGGGGTGCCTTGTGATGGACTGGTGTCCTAACCCTTGTGTTGCTGGGTTAGGCTCCAGTTTGCTGCGACCCTGCTTGGGACAAGTGGCTTCAGACAGTGGGTGTGTAATATGAGCACCTCTATTATGATTATCATAGGATAGTTCATATTATTATTGTCATTGTTATTAACTCATGTTGCTGTTATATTTTTTACTTTGTTTGCATAGATTTATTTCCAAATCTGGATATCTGGGCTCTCGTGCCTGGTATGTAGCCATGGACCAGGCTGAATTGCTTCAATATGCTGAATTGTTTCATTTAAAACATATAGTTATGAGTGTTTGCCATATAGTCAGCTGAGTTACTGCATGTAAATATCTGATATCCAATATAAATATATTAAGCATCTAATATCCAATTTAAATAGCCAGAACCATAAATTCATTTATGATCAACGCTTGCTTGTCATATTGCAGAGACGTGGTGGACCTGAGCCTATTTCTAATGCATTTAGTACTAAGTGGAATGCACCCTGGATGGGTTGCCAGTCTACTGCTAGGTAAATATCCAAGTAAAATAAAAAATATTTCCAATAACAATGTTCAAAAAGTGCTGAACCTGCAATCAAATGTGAAATGTGGCCATAGGTTGTGATAGTGTATATCTCTTTGCTGTCATGAGAAACTGATACTGGATTGATTATATGTACTGTGACAATGACAGCAGCGTCTGCTGGAAGAAACACTTTACAAACCAGGGCAAGACGGTAGAGTGGAATAATCTATCCCGAGATGAGGGTGGTTTATCTTTAAGCATTCTGCCTCTGTCGTTATTTTTTCTCCTGATCGACTTGCGGTCTGCACTGCTGTTATCAAGTCTGTCCTCTTTGCACACCCTTTAAATCAATTTATTATACTGGGCATGCATCCTGGGAAAACTGTACTTATTGTCCAGAGTACTGCCAGCATCCATTCTCCATTAGGTTCACTCTGAATATGCTTGTTCACAGCAATAAAATAGCACAACAACAAACATCAACACTAAAAGTAGACTTCCATTCAGCAGGGGTTTTCATTAAACACCTTTTAATTTTACTCAGATTTTTCTATTTCCAGTCTGACAAACATTAGAATATTTTCCACATACTTTTCATTACATTTGTTAACGCTAATTTTACAGGAGAAGCATGTGAATGCAAAGTGCAACAGACTTTATATTATGACATGCACTGCAATTTCACTTGAAAGCCTTAGAGAAAGGCAAGTGAATACATTTGATGGACTACACATGAAAGGTCCCCCCTCTTTTTGTCTCTAACATGCCCATTCCATGCATTGTATGCAGATAAACATGTATCTTTTAATTAAAATCCATAAGAGTAATGATGCAAAGCCCGGTGTCTCTGAGTAGGATGTCTGAATTAAGATATTGAGGTCTTCCACTGCTGAAATAATAAAATACCAGTGTACATTTGCATCATACAGGCGATGGCAATGGAGTCGGCACAAGGACTGGTCACTATATCTTGTTATGAACCCAGTGCCAGACATGTGTAAAACTGGAGTGGTCGCATCCACATGCTAATCCAAAGCTTGCTGAGTTCAAAACAGCTTAATACAGAGCAGCTCCTCTCCCCATCCACAAACTCCCTAGAGTTATGTTTCTACAGCTGCATTCGCTAACATGCCAGAGAGTCACCATAATATAAGATAACATGGCAGAGTCAAATGTGACTAAAGCTATTGATTTTCTGATGTTTTTCCCGAACAGTATTATTCATCTATTTAGCTGACACTTCTCCAAAGTCACTTACTCCTTATGTATATAGCTAAGTAATTTTTACTGGAGCAATTCAGGATAAAATTACTTTCTCAGGGTTATTACTGCAGGAGGTGGGACTTGAACCTCAATCATTCAAGAGCAATGCAGCCCAGTGCTGTATATATACAAGAAATATAGTACATATTATATACTGCATGGAGACAACATATACTGTATATAGTTCATTGTGTATTTATGTATGTGATTTTTAAAAATAATGAATACAGTTAAGAAACAGTGTAAATCTGGTCGTCTCTTACAGTGCACTGCTGTGTATTACATGCCGTGGTAGTTCTGAGTCACTGTTCGCTATCTGGTGTTTGGCATCAGTAGTGTGTCTTCCCTAATAGGACATGTGACCAGAAGCTCTCAAGCGGTGCGCAGATGGGCAAGGTGCTTGTTACCCAGGAAGGGTGGCCCATTGTTGGCCTTCCTTCTGGTGGTACCCTGGATTTGATATGCGGAAAAGAAGCACATTTGTATGTAGATCAAAACTGTACTGTACAATTAATAACTTTTTAGAAGCAAAAATGCATTAGAAAAGCACTCAGCACTGTACTTAAAAAGCACACTGGACCCAAGTGTATTAAAGTGTATTTAACATATGTGTACCTTTGGTTATTCTGCTAAGAAGAGCCACAAGATAGCACATTATTACAGTTATTATTAAGCTTCCCAAGGAGGGATTTAAATTCAAAGTTCTTACGAGCATGGTTTAGCTAGATAAGCATGTGTTGAGCTAAGCATAAGATAAAAGAGGTCATTAAATATTGATTTACATACTATTGGATTATTCTATTGTACTGTAATGGGGAATTAAGCAGGTTTTACTTTAATATGTAAACATTCTGTTGCAGATGACCTCCACTAGATGGTATCGTATTTGCATTTAATAAAGTTATTTGATGCTTCAAGATCTTTTTCTTTGTATTTATTGTTAAAGACACAGAATAAAAACCTTTAATCTCAATGAGGGAAAACTGAAAACGTATACCTGCGGACATCACTATTTGGCTATATTTTTTCTAAGCATTTGTATTGAGAGTAAGCCTTCATCATAAAAGGTACTTGTGTTTTTCATTGGCTTTTTTTAAACCATTGATGGAGATCAAGCTGTCAGATAATGGAGAGTCTTAGAGGCTTAATGACATGAACACTAATCAGGTTCAATGTCACATGTCAGGTCAACCAGTCATCATGGAAGCATAAATTGACTGCTTGATGCATAGGAAGGCATCAAGGGTGAAGTTTACAACTGAAGCTGCCTTGCTTATGAAGCCTTTGAAACTGGGCAGCTAAATGTTGTGGTCACTGTACCTATGGCTCTTCGGAGGACCAAAACTTACTCAACCTCTATGCAATTAAAAAAAAGACATGAATACATTCAAAAGGGTCTTCAAAAGAAACAGATCACCAGTTGAAGAAATAAATGACATAGGTGAGGCTATAACCTCTTTTATTTTGAATCCAAAAATAGCATGCATAAAATAAGCAGGGCTCATTTTTAGTATCAGCAAAGCAACATACATTATAAAAAGAGCTCTCATTGAGGAACTTGCAGTGGCAACCTTTTGATTATAAGTCCACATTCTGAAATAGCTTTTTGTTGTACCTATTGTAATGACTTCTCTTCTAACCTATCCATTGCAGTAGTTCCCTGAAAATGGAATCAAACATACTAAATAAATTAAACAAATCACAGAAATAGCACTTCAACGACAAGAGATATTCTTTGTTCCAAATTATTAATTGCAGAATTCTATTAAGGAATTTCAGTAGTGGAACATAAGTACTGTAGTAGGTTTTCAAGGTCATTTTTGGTTGATGAGACCATTTTAGAGCTGCTAGAGAAGGGATATACACTCACCATTCCAGTGAAGGGGTTAACTTGCTCAGTGAAATTACCCTGTTTGGTGAATTCCCATTGTAAAGGGATCGAATTACCAATCAAATTATTTCTCAAGGAAAAAATCAATTTTTGGACAAAGAACGTGTCATCCAAAATTTTTAAATTTTAATTTTAAAAACAAAATAAAAGGTATTTTTATACATGGCAATGACAACGCCAACATTTTTTACTGTATTTGTAAAAAGAATTATTTCTAGCTTGTATTAATGTTGCACATTACTTGATTTATTATTGATAACGTCTTGTTCAGTGCAGAGCCACGGTGGTACAGAGTCTACCGTGCCAGCATAGGCTGTGTGCCACTGTACCCTGGACAAACACATTTTGATAATTTAGCTCACGGATGTTTAAGATTTAAAAAAATAAAGCTCCCCTAGAACACATCTATGTCACTCTGCAAAGTACGTAGTCATGATGTTGTTATTGGTGTATGCCAAAATGTTATAGGTATTGTTTCACATTACAAACAAATGTTTGACAGTAGATGATCGTCATTTGATTTTGAGATTAAGGTTCCCAGTGTCCAGCCCCACGCTCTCATCCATCATTGGTTTGCCCGTTCAGGACATAACATGAATAAAACACAACTTTCACACACGTCTTGACATAATAATAATAATAATAATAATAAGAAGAAGAAGAAGAAGAAGAAGAAGATGAAGAAGAAGAATAGCAGTAGTAATGGAGCGGTTTCTGTTTTGATATTAGATTGACATTAAGCAATAGTTGTCAATGGTTGAGTTGTTGTTTTGCGCAAAGCATAGCTAAATGAATTTGCTGTGTTCTCTAATTTCCTGAAATGTTCCTATGAAAGTTTGTTGTTGTGATAAATGGTTGCATTGAACCAATAACCAAAAAGGGATATGTGCAATGTAGTCGAGAGTCTTGTTGTGTCTTTGTCAAGATCGCATGAAGCACGTTTATGGAAGTAAAATGGCTGAAAAAAAAAGGGGTATGTGTTTTCACAAGTTATAGCAATTTTTCATTGTAGTGGACACCATTATGAAAGCGGTTGGTGTAAAAAAAATTAAGAACAAGTGCATCATGTCTGATACCTGCTAAAGGTTTGACTAGAAAGTGTTTCGTTTCTCTTTCTTTATAGGATAATGAATTTCACCATTTAATATTTTTTTGTGCGAAAGTTATAGTTAGGCAGCATTGCATTGCGATTTTTTTTTTTCGATTTAAAAGAACATCATAATTATTTTTGATAGGAAAAGCAAACTTTTAAAGACTTTAAAATAAACTAAATAATTCATGAAACTGACTTTTACTTACATTTGACAAAGGGATTTAATAAATGGTTTAAATATAAGTGTTTACCATTAAACAAGTATTTAAGATAGTGCAATTCAAGTTCAGCTACCTGTGGATATTTCCACATGAGTGAAGGAAAACATTCTTTGAATCAGCATTACTTGTTATTTTTTGTGGTTTTTCATTGGTTATATGCAATGTTATTTTACCCTCCAGTGAGTCTGTGGCATCAGAGCTGCATTATGATATTTCCAGACCACATTTTTGTGGTTTTTTTTGTTTTAACACAGAAGCATGTGGGGAATCTAGCAGGCATTGTTGTACATTTTTTAAAAATAACAAAGTGGAAAACTTTACGGAAATTGGACACATGGAAAGCATTTTGGTGTTTTTTTTTTCCTCTCTTACCAGAAACTATGCACCATATTTGACCCTGAGCAGTTACTGAAAATGGTCTTTTCTTCATTTCCTGAGAGAAGTATAATAAACAGATTTTCCATTTGTGTAGAATTACAATCCTTTCTAAATAATCTTAGATAAATAACATATTAGTCAGTATTTGATTATCGCTGATTAATGTTTTGTGTTAACTGGCATATGTCAGCAAGAAAATAACAAACATTTACTGAATTCCTTAAGGAAACTCTTACTTATAGAGTTGAAAACTCACAGTGACCTTTATAAAATTCCTGTAAAGGGATTTAAAAAATGAATGGGTTTAAGTCCAGGTGGTTTACTGTGATAAAATGGTTGCAAGTACATATTTACCTTTAAAGTTGCGGAAACAATTGTTTTGCGACCGTGTTCTTTCCCTTGGAATTGGTCTGATAAAGAATGACATGCTGAAATGGGGACAAATTTACACTGGAAAGGAAATCATCTTTTTATAGCTTACAGAATGAAACGGCTTTACTTAATAAGCATTTGTAATATTTAATTAATGCTAAATGGAGTAACCTAATTTTAAACAAATGCGCCGTTATAGAAGAGCACGGTGTATTTTCACTGTGTAATTCTATACATGTTTATTTACATCTTTATTTACCTGGCATTCAAAGACTGTTAGTTGCTTTGCATGCTAATGCATGTAGCAGACACCAGCAATGCCTTTCCTAATGCCTCTCAAGGTGATTCATAATACTTCAGCTTAATTCATGCCTTCATTTCCTTGCATAAAGTGCAGTCAAGCCTCACTGCAATTTTTCAAGCACTACATTTTAGACCATCTCACATAACACTGTACATATTTTATGTTGCAAAAATAAATAATCTAAACCCACTCCAAAACCCATGTTAGCAAATAGGAAACCACATCACTGTCATTTGCCTGTTGCTCCATTTGACCTTGATAGTTGACCTCTGGAAATTCTCGCATGCTGTCTTCCCACAGCACCCCCCAACCCATGAAATGTGTGTATCCACTAAGTTCCTTGTAGCAACCACTTTGACAATATGCTTTAAAACGGAGGAACTAATGGGATAGACTGACAGTCTAAATCAAGTGAAAATATGCAAATAAGACTATGTGGACTTACTCTCTTCACCCTATTAATTCCAGCAGTCTCTAGCCCTAGCCTCTAATTTATAGCTTATTTCAGTTTGAAGACGAATGAAACCAATTTCAAATGAAAAATGAATTGCAAGTCCAGATCACTTTAAAATTTCAAATCACATCTGCTGCTTTAAGCTATAAATGGGCTCTCAGCAAGTCAAGGGACTCTTTCTGTACGAAGAGGATTGTGACATGGGTAGTCTTAACCGCAGGGCATCCATGAGCAATTACAGGTGGACCGGGGTGTCGGCCTATCAATTAGCTGTGCAACTGTCATGCAATACTGGGCACACTGAAAAATAAGTGTGTACGGAACAGCGGACAGAACTGGTGTCTCCACACCTGGGCTGTGCGATCGGAAATCGGGACAGTCCTGGCTCAAGCCTCTGTAAAGTTTACATGATCTGCCCATGTTTGCGTGGGTTTCCTCCGAGTGCTCTGGTTTCCTCCCAAAGACATGTTTTTCTACCTACAGTGTGTGTGCATGAGTGTACATCACAGAGCTCAGGTGTACAGATGGGTGAATAATTGTAGGCAGTTAATGTAGTATATTTAGCACTGTAAGTCACCTTGGAGAAGATTTCAACTCAATACTACATAGCGTGCATTCTACATCACTTTGGCAAAAAGCACCTGCTAAGGGAATGGAATGTGATATGTCTGCAGTGGTCAGAGTTGGAAAAAATTTGACTGAAAGAAATGTGTGTGAGGTTGATTAAACATTTCTGTATACTCACAACTGCCAACATATTGTATACATATCCAGAAAAGATCACACTTTATGTGTCAAGAGTATGCACGTTGTTTAGCAGGTTGATGTGACAGATAGCAATAAATTGTAGTGCATGGTAATTCAGCGTAGAAGCTGTGAATAACTGCATATGAAAGTTATAATATAATTACTCTGCGGCTCTGGAATTAATAATTTCGGCACCCTGACTCCCAGATTCGCACCACAGAAGTTGTGTGTGTGTGTTTGCGAGCTCATAATAACAGGGATGGTATTGTGATCAGCTGAGAGGTGAACTACCATCAATGAACACCGAGAAAGAGGGCTCATTTCTTATATGTGCACTTGTATGTGTGTCTTTGGCCAAAGGCCATGTCCTTTATAGGGGGTCAGATGGTATTACCTACTGACCTACAGTATTTCAGCTGAGATGAGTGGTGTGTCTCAGTGTGTTGTTCACACAAGCTCTTCCCTTGACCAATAAGGTTATTTACTATTGTTTAAGAATGTGTGCCATTTAACTGTTCTGTAAATCACCAACTTTAACATAATATACAGTATATGCTGTTTGCATCTTAGCTGTGTAATCCAACAATTTTCAACTCAAGTAGTAAGTTTCATCTCATGAATTAGACAAGAAACCATAATTGCGAATTCAGTTCTATATATAGTCACTGTAGTCAAATTAGAGTGTCCTAGGATTACTTTAATTATTGAATCAATAAATTCATCAAATTGTTTCTGCAAGTCTTGTCGGGCAGAGGTATTAGCCAAATGAACAATAATACAAATAATGAAGAATTAGCAATTAGATGCACAAACTCTTTGACATACATTTTCAAGGACCACAAGCATAGCTCAGTATGCCTTCTAAATTTCCGAGAATGACAAAGCTCACACAAATTTACTATTGACTTGAACACTAGTTATCACATGTTTTACTCTTTCTGCACAAAAGTGTCACTTATATCTTCTTACATTTGCTGACTGAAAATTATATTTTATAGATAATGAAAATAATTTAAGATTAAAAGCAGTTTAACATACCTAGTTCGCAGTATCATAGGTAGCTGAGAGTCCAATTATTTTTTTTTCCAAAATTTTTCCCACTTTTTCACCAAAAAAAAGTCAATAGAATTCTACTGGGCACCAACAGAATTCATTGCGTGTAATCTTTCACTTAATTGCCAGCTGATCTGTGACCTGTACGATTCAGGAGATGCATAAATGATGATGTGATCTGAAATGCTTCTGGTTTTCGAAAGGTGACTGTAAATGATGACTTTGATAGTCTGATACAGCTCAGGAATATAAGCCATCTATCCTCTTAAATGTCTCGTCTGTAACTACTATATTTCCACCCATCTTTCAGAGACTGATGCTTCTTTAGCACTGGGATCTGCAAGAGCTGCTTTTAAGAGACATGTTATACAATGAATTTTGCATTCTGGTGAGTGGCTGATGGAATGCAGATTTGCCCCTGCTACATATATTATGTATGTTCTAGATTTGCCAGGAATTTCCAAGTTACAAGATGCTGTTACAATGGAAATGCATTTGAAATTCAGACTGGTCAGCAAGAAATGCAAAGCACTAAATGTCAAACATGAAGCAAACATGAAGAAATAACAAAGTGCTATAGCTATATATAAATGTTATTGGCTGATAAGTACCTAGAGTCTGGAGTTGCCCGCATGTTATGAAGCTTATTTATATTGAAACATGCTTTATGTAAGGACCTATTGGTTATGTTTATCCAATCTTATATAGAATGTGTAGGCTGATGTGAAGAATTTTTTAACAATCGGCAAATGGAGTGAGGATGACATTTCTTAATTTATTTTTCATCTGTTAATAGGAATAGAATTGAATTCCCCTCTGGGATGAATGCTCTGTTTGTGTTGAACATTCGAAGGAATGAGACCGTAGAAATTGCTTCTAGTTTCCAGCCATTTATTATGTTTTGCAACTTGTTGTGGTCACAGCATCATTTCAGTGTTATTTCATTCATACAGTGCATTGCAGATGATTTCCCTTCGAGTCTGAGGGGCATATAAATTGAAGCTCATCTCTTTGCAGCATGACCTAGCTATAAAGATCCATTTGTGAGGATGGAGGGAGAGGAAGGAGGACTAATGTAGATTTGTCTTTTTTCACCCTTTGAGACTTGCAATAAAACACCCAGAAGCCAGACCGGTCTAGACGCTCTCATGCTGATCCTTCATTAGATTTTACTCACTCACTGTTGGATGTTGCATTTAGTATGTCTGGATTTCATTTCAATCCGTCTCTCTCTCTCTTTCTCCTTGGCCTTTGTACACAGCATGTCTTTCAAGGTGTCACAAAATACTATAAAGGAAAAAAGAGAGGCTCATAAATAAGCATTTTTTACTGATGTGAAGGATCCTCTTCACAGAGAGCTTGCTGGACCATGTGTCATACCTGGGTTAACTCTTTCCAGTTATTTCCATACAACATACAAAATAAATTAAGAAAGATTAATCTATCTTCTTGCTCTTAAAATGCTTAATCGTTTTAAAATTGTATTTCAGCATCGTAAAAGCATTAAATTTACTGGAAAGGAAGAAGTGAAAGCCCATGAGTGTATTTTCTTTTTGTAACACCCATTACGATGCCATTGCAGATTATGAAGTGGTATAAATAGAGTAAGTGAAAGAGGGTATGAAGAGCCGACACTAAACTAATCAGATTTCAAATGCTAGCAGAAAATAATCTTTATTTTCATTTTAGATAAATGAGTACATATTTGTCTGGAGACTCCTGCAGCTATGTTTCATTTTGAAAGTTTCATTTCAAACAAATAACATGAGTGAAATGATGATTTTTTTTTCTCCCTTTGATATGATTTACCCATGCCTTGATACCATCATTTCTGAAACTTGGACTCCGACAGTTAGCCAAAGGCTTCTCACAGCAAAGTCCAATGATGAGCAATTTGTCCACTTTTTTCAGGCACATGCATTAGCATCAGCAGCTGAGGCAGACAGCTGTCGG
Source organism: Scleropages formosus (assembly GCF_900964775.1). Lineage (NCBI taxonomy): Eukaryota > Metazoa > Chordata > Actinopteri > Osteoglossiformes > Osteoglossidae > Scleropages > Scleropages formosus. The sequence continues at coordinate 20,072,602 of NC_041809.1, forward strand.
TGGGAACTCAGACTCCTCAAGAACTGGTATCATCACAGTGGGTAAACAAGACGACGGTTATAGAACAGCAGCAGGTGTGGGGCCAGAGTCTGCTTCTTTCTGCAAATTAAATGTCATCTGCATGTAATGCCACTTGATGAGGACCACAGCAGCACGTGTTCAAAGCAAAACCCTGAATAAATTCAGCCGCGGCGATGAGCGCGCAAAGAGCACACATTGAAGCCAGTAGCCCAGACATGTCCTAGATCCTGGAAGTGGTAAAACAGTGTAGAAAACTACACACAAAGCACAAGGGCAAACTGAGCCACTTTTTGTCCTCCTTTCTCACAATCCCTCTTTGCCTGATAATCCCTCAAATGCTAAGATGCATATGGTGCTTTAATATAGATGTTGATGCATTTGGGCATAAGATTATAGACTCAATTAATGTTCAAGCTAGGAAAAATAATGTTCACTTCATTTTCAACACAGGGCAGAAGAATGGGGTAATATGCAGAATTTTGCCCATATGTGAGAAACCTGCATCAAATGAGGGAAGATGGTTGGGAAATAATGGGTCTTGCATTCAAACTGTTAGTGGGTGTTTAGACTCTATTCACACGGCAGGTCCCAAAAACCTTAAAAACCTATTTACATTTCCCACTTATAAATCAGTATGAATAAAACAGTAAATTTATTATACATTATTTAATTTTTTACATAGGTTTTTAAATATTAATATATAATATATATTATATTGTGAGTATATTAATAATAATGATTTAATTAAATATGCTTCCTGCTATTTATAGGCTCTTGTGCAAGAAAAAATAAAACTGCTGTTGCCTGCAGCATCCTTCTTTTAGCCAACTTCGTCAGTCACCTGCCAAATTTTACATTTCCTGCCAAGTCTTTTTCCCACACATAGTAGAATCCTTCCTTGAAAAGTTCAGGAAATCCTATAGGCAATTACTTGGAGGCAAAGTTTAGCTCCCAAATGGCCCTGATATTGAATTAGCTCAGCTGCCTCAAAAGGAGTGGATTCACAAAGGGGCGGGGGGTATGTATTCAAAGAGCACATTAGGAGAAATTTGTTGAGGCACAGATCACGAAAAATGCAGAGCTGCACTTTCCCAAACAGCCACAAGATTACGTCCGCAGCTTAAATGGCACCACCACCCCCCACACACATCGCCAGCACACCCCGCTTCCTCCAAATCACGTTATCAGTAAATGGGATGTCACCGAACGATCTCTTTGGGAGACCAGCGGAAGAGAGGATGGGCAATAAACAACACACTGGGTTAGTTTTAAACTGTAAGCTAAAACATTATCCAGGTAGAGATCGTTTCACAGTACAGCACCATAAAAATCTGCACTCCAGGTTTCCAAACAAGGATGAGCAAAGGTTTTAACAAACTGTAAAAATAAATGTAATAGACATCCACGGCATCAACATACAGTGCTTGAAAGTATGATAATAATGAATGTCATTATTTTTCTATAAAATGTTAAAACAAACTTTTAGAATGAAACAATTATAATGATTTCTGTTTACCTACTTGGTATCTGCCCAGTGCAATTTAGGGTTCACTTATTTTTGTACCTGCACTACTTTACTATTTCCTCTCAGTCATGAAACTGGCAACGACACACCTATTATGTCACATGAGAAACTCTAGTTCTGATTAAATAGTGATTTTGTGGTAAAACTAAGGGATACAGTACACACACACACACACAATATGTGCAACCGCTTGCCCCGAGTAGGGTCGTGGCGAGCCGGAGCCTAACCTGGCAACGCAGGCCACAAGGCTGAGGGGGAGGGGACACACCCCGGACGGGACGCCAGTCTGCCACAAGGCACCCCAAGCAGGACTCAAACTCCAGACCCACCGCACGGCAGGACCTGGCCAAACTCGCTGTGCCACTGCACCCCACCTCACCATAAATACATTAAAGAGAAATAAAATGTGATTGTTGCCCAAAATATAGCTAATGACTGTTTTTTTTTTTTTTTTTTTAAATAAAAGAACAGTAAAAGAAAAGCAGAATGAAAAAACTGTATGACCATTAGAAATGTGAAAGTTCTGAAAAGGAGTTCACAAAAACCCATCCAGCAATATAAAATCGTTTTTTGAAAGCTGTAAATTGAGATTTATGGACATAAAATATCCATTTCCCAAAAGCGTTCACTTTCTCTCTGTGCCGTTGCACCAAAGTGCCCATGAAAGCTACAGTACCTGAGCATTCATTCAGTCCCATGAGATCACACTGACCAGCGCCAAGGTTTGCACTACAACCCAGGGCTTCCCTGCATACTGTGGCCACTTTGAAATGTAGTTCCCACTGCCGTTTCAAATGCTCATCAAGTTCCAACCCTATGTATGGCTGCACAGATTTATCACCTTATAGTCAATGCTCCATTCAGCTGGGTAGAGAGATGAGAAAACAGACTTTGCTGTGAATTGAATATGTTATTATCAGTAAGAGCAGAGGGAAATAATGCAAAAGTAAAGTGGGAAAAGGAAAAAAAAGTCAAGTTAATTATGGTCTTCCTTGCTGTAGGTCTAAGAAATGATAAGCAAAAAAGTGAACAATCCCATGCTACCACAGTATTTTTCCCTCCCTATTAGAATAAGATAATGAAATAACTGCCCATTAATTCCGATGTGCTGCTGGCAGAAATCTGACTTATAAAACACGACTGTGGCAGCCACGTCGCTTTCTTCCTTCTCATAATTAAAAGCCACGTCGCACAATGGATGGCTAGTTAGAGATATGTGTGCAGGATGGGCCATGGGTAACAACAGGAAATGAAAGCTGCCTGAAAGCGTATTGGACATAGACGTCGGCTGTGGAGCGCCCTTATCTCTGTACGGCAAAGAAGCAACTGAAGCTGCAAACATGCACACCGGTGCAGCAATGTTTGCTTGACCCTTCTTCACGAACCAGCATTCTGCGTGGCAGAGACACGTGTGCAGCTCTTCACGTTGTGCGCCGACAGAGAGTTAAGGCATTCCTGCTTCTCCTTCAGGATCAAGAGAAAAGGCTGGTGGGTGTAGCCCTCGAGTCCTCTGGCCTCAGGATAGCAGCTGTCAACCCTGCCTCTAATGAGGATGTCTGAACCCACAGACCTCATTATCTTTGGTCTCTAAGGCCAATGAGTGCTCTCAGATCGCACTCATCACGGTCACTCACTCCTGGAGTGAACCAGAATATTTCTAAGACAAGACCCTTGGATAGCATGTGCTTGCTAGAACTTCTGCAAAAGTAATAAAGAAACATAGTTGTCCTCATTATCATTCTGTTATCATTCAGAAACACTTTATATCCAAAGTGAACCACATCTACTCAGTCACTATTCTTAACCACTTATCCTTGTCAGGGTCGAGGTGGTCCGGAGCCTATCCCTTTATACTGTATATTCAGAGAGTGAGTTAAGGTTTTGTGTCAGAACGAAAAACCTGTGGTCACAGGTTCCATTTGGTATTCCAACTTTTTGATGCTGGAATATTGCGCTGTTCCGATGTGAGTTCTGGCTCTTGAGTAACTTTGCTTGCTGCAAGATGAGCTTGAGAGGACTGAATAAGAGAGAGCTCAGGGCACGTATTTGGAGGTTTCTGCCACCAACGGCAGGTGTGATGTCATTCCCTTGTTGTTAATTAACCGGAAAAGCTGACTAAAACCGGGGCTTGGGCTATTCCTCCATGACCCCATGGCTTGCACATCGATTAATTACTGCTAGAATCCATTATGCTGTGTCTCCTTAGACACAAGAACCGCAGAGCTGAAAAACACACCAAACACAGGCAGGCTTGGCTTAGCGTGATTAAATCAGATAAAAACACATCCCCTGAATTATATTTCAGTGTATTATTCTCATTCAATCATAATTGCACCAAGAAGACCTTCTATTTATGGTTTTAGGATGATCCTCTTTACAAATGGTTAAAATTGTGCTGTAATCCATGGATTACAATATGTATGTCTTCTTGAGCCTGTGATCTTAACGTAATTACAGTATTAAGCGGTGATGTTTAAAAAAATATCCCATGCTTGTTTTTCTGCAGAAATAATTTTAGAAATGTCAGTTTGAAAAAAAAAAAAAAAAAAAAATGTCTTTCACAAATTTATTTATTTATAAGAAGAAATAGGGGGCGCGGTGGCGCAGTGGGTTGGACCACAGTCCTGCTCTCTGGTGGGTCTGGGGTTTGAGTCCCGCTTGGGGTGCCTTGCGATGGACTGGCGTCCTGTCCTGGGTGTGTCCCCTCCCCCTCCAGCCTTACGCCCTGTGTTGCCGGGTTAGGCTCCAGTTCCCCGCGACCCTGTATGGGACAAGCGGTTCTGAAAATGTGTGTGTGTGTGTGTGTGTGTGTGTGTGTGTGTGTGTGTGTGTGTGTGTGTGTATTAGAAGAAATATGTTCACAGTAAGAAGTCAGGACATTCATTGTTCAGCTGTTTATGGAGTCAACATTGCATGTCCATGCTGAAGTGTCTGCCTTTCACAACTGGACATTTGAAAGATCAGCCTCACGCCCTTCATGAGGAAATGACTTTCTGAACAGCTGATACTGTACATGATTCACATTGTAAGGGCTCTTTCCTTTCCCAATGTCAGCAACAGCAGACATGTAGAGACCACAGATTGTTGATAGATAATGCCTTCTTCTTGTATGGTATACGGATATTAATTCTGAAATTGCTACTAGCTGGTCAATCAGAAGGCAGTTGCAAAATATGTGTTTTAAAAAACGTGATTGCGGTTTAATTGTGATTCTGTTAATGCTCTCCCATGGTTGTGGCAAGACCTCTGAAACAGGTGAGTTTACTTTACAGGAAGTAAATGTTTGAAAGATATTCAGTGAAATTTTTTTTGAGCTTTTAAATTTTGAATATCGGGGTGCACCAATGTCAGAAAAGTATAAGAGTTTAACAATTTAACAAAGTCAAGAAAATTTTTTCTCTCATGTGGGTGACTGATGTAACACAGTTTTGTGTGTGTGCGCGCACGCGCGTGCGTGTGCGTGTGCGTGCGTGTGTGTTCAGTCATTTCTTTTGTGTGTCCCATCATTATTTTTCTTTTATCCCATCATTATTTTCTTGTTGGGGGTGTGGTGGCGCAGTGGGTTGGACTGCAGTGGGTTGGACCACAGTCCTACTCTCCGGTGGGTTTGGGGTTCAAGTCCTGCTTGGGGTGCCTTGTGATGGACTGGTGTCCTGTCCTGGGTGTGTCCCCTCCCCCTCCAGACTTATGCCCTGTGTTACCGGGTAGGCTCTGTTTCCCCATAACCCTGTATGGGACATGTGGTTCTGAAAATGTGTGTGTATATATCTATTTTCTTGTTATTTTTCCTGTTTCTACAGTGAGGAGTTAAGAATCCATATTGATTCTCTCCTCTCATTATCTTTTATTGCTTTTGCTGCTCTCTTGCAACTTGAACTGGAATTTGGATCTTTCTCACAATGAATTTCTAATTCATTGTGTTTGTTCCTTACTTCTTGAGAAGTGATGTAAAGAAACTTTGTCACAAAGAACTTACCAAATAAGCACAGGACAGATTTGAAAAACACAGAAAAATGTTACCGGTGCGGTAAAAATGAGGACACTATGGAGTATAACTCCGGGAATATAGCTAAATAAAAAAATCAGACATTAGACAAAATCAAATGAAGCAATTCGATTTCATCCCTCAAGGCCCAAAGGATGCCGGAGCTCTCAGTACACCATTAAGAGGTCAAAAAGGGAGTTAAATTTCATCAGTTGCGTTGATCAGTTTCCAGGTGGAACAAAAACCTGCTGGACTGCTGCTCTCTAGGACTAGAACTGAATAGCCCTGAACTAAAGCTGAGTCATTATTTTGCACCAAAAAACTGCATAAAAATGTTCACTAAATTATTATGCTAATGGTAACCACATAGGTCCTAAATAGTAAGCAATTAACCATTGCTTCATAGGCAACAGATTTTTTTTTTCAAATTCTGCCTTTAGAGTGACAGACATAAAAGGATTATTAAATGGTCTCCAGGTAAACTGTCATTTACCGCTGGTTTGTAATATGTTTATGAGAGAGGTTATGGAATGGTCCTTAGTGCCTGATTTCCTTTATGACAGAAAACCTTTTTTGAATTTACCATCAACATCTGTTACTGTGAACAGAAAGTGTAGACACTCCGACCTCAGTAAAGCCCATTCGGAAAGATCTAAAGTCCCACCACCAAAAAGAATACAGAGGTAATAAATCCGCAAGATGTTCTCACATCAGGGGTGTAGGAAGATGGAGCTGGACAAAGCTTCACAAGGACAAGAAGCATTTCTGCCTTCTTTGGACCTAGCCAGAATTTTACAGCATTCAACCAAAAACTTCAATCTTTTACCATAGGCACAGTGCGACAAATAAATAATGTAACTTCTTACACTCCAGTGTTGCAGTGAGACCTGATAACATCGTCAAGCCATATTAAAGGCTTCATAGATAAATGCTTTGACCTCAGCCGGCCATTTCATCTGTTACAGGATTGTATTACTCCAGCGGTCCAAGACAAATGTCATTTCAGAGAAAAGGCATTGTGTGTGTCACTGCTGTACCTATGGCAACCAAAAAGAAGTCGGTCCTCCCTGTCACGGCTTCAAGGTTACTGGAAACAAATTGTTTAAATAAAGCAACACCCAGCCGCAGTGTCTGGTCCTTTAAAAGTACACCAGAGGAGAGGAAAGGAAAGGAAAGAGATCTCCATCCACTCTTTGATGAAGTCTTTGAACAAAGAAAATACCCATTAAATCCTTTTCAGTGAATGAATTAATATAATTTCCAATACACCAAAGGCTGTCTATTTGCATATATACATGTATCCTTTTAAATTTTTTTAAAAATTCAAACCACAATGTCATACACATGATGTCCTTGTCATTAAGCTGTCCTTCAAGTTGTAATGTTATCATATTACTGCACTTATATCATTTTGGTAGAGGGTGACATGCAGTATCATTTCAGTGTTACAGTAACTCTGCACGGAGAGTCGCTCCTCAACTACCGGGCACTACATGCTAATTTGCATATTTGTGCACTTGGGGTGTTTTTGTTGTTGTCCTGTTAACCGGACTTGGGACATTCCAGATAGCGGCAGATTCTTGTCAGATGTAGGGAACTGGTGGTGTTCAAGTCACTCATACAGCAACTAGAAAACAGTTTTGGGTGTATCGATGCTTAGGTAAGCGCACAACGAGCTGAGCATGGTAGCTTTGTTCTTAACAGGTCATTGTTATCGTTTATTATAAACCTCAAGAACCGCCTAGTGGGCAAAGGCAAGTAACTGACACCATAGGTGCAACAAGGAGCGTGAATGTAGGATGAGCCTTTCCCGATGTTCAATCAAACCTTAATTTCAGTATTTGTGTATAACTCCCTTGAGAATTATTGCTAATGCTTTTTCTTTTTTCTCAGTCCCTCCATAACCAGACTGGTTGTTACACTCATGACTTAAAGTAAATTTCCAGATTTACAGTATACTGTATCTAAGGTATAAGGCTTGTTTGACTGCTGAATCCCTCTCAACATTCAAGAAGAGTTTCAGAAACCACCTCTTTTGCACCCACTTCTTTGTTGATCTCAAAATTGCTCTGTAAACTTTAACTACATAATCTGTCAAAAAAAATCCCAATAAATTTTATGTATTCTGTGTATGCATCAGTGAGGGAGGTGGTAGTGTAGTGGTTAGATCAGTTACCTTTGGATGTAATGGTTGCAGGTTTGATCCTACTGCCAGCTGTAGTATCCTTGAGCAAGGTACTTACCCTGACTTGCTACAGTAAAAATTATTGAGCTGTATAAATCTATAAATAATTGTAAGCATCTTAACATTGTAACTGGCTTTGGTAAAAGCAATAATTAATGTAAAAGTAAATATATATAGCTCTTTGTAATGTGTAAGAAAGTGGTGTGAGGTTGATTGACTGTACTCTGTGAATCATATGCCTATATCTCTGTCTCACCATCTGTTGGTGAAACGTACTTCTGTTTACTCTGAGTTGTACACCGCTTTGGAAAAAAGAGCTTCTAAGTGAATAAATATAACTGTAAATAAACACAAGTTGACAGAGCATTAGAATCTCTGGCCATGAGCCAAACTATGTATTCCCCTTTTTTTTCTCATTTGAGCACTGTGTGGTACGAGAAAGGGCAGTTGTACGGCTCCTGCACTCCCCTGCCACATCCACGACCTGCTGATTGAGGGCCTCTCCCCAATTAGGCACATCTGGTTCCTGTTTCCCTAATGAGAGCGGGGCCTGAATGGGCCCTTTGGGGCATTGAAGGATGCAGAAGCAGCACAAGTATTCTTGGCTTGCTTTGCTTTTTAGCTTGACTGATATACCCACCCAGAGCCTGTGTTGTTTGCCTCCTTAATGTAAACCTTCTCATTTTAAAACTTGCCACTGCCTCTCAGCATGTTTGCACCCTGGGGCACATTCAGCCTTTGCGTGACTGACAGGGTCGCCATCCACCCTTGACCTTGCCGCAATATGTTTGACTGAACACAAAACTTGAAGAGTGGTTGCAACGATGAATATAATGCAATTTCAAATAATCAAAGCCGAAACAGGTTCCTGTAGCTATGGTAGAACTATGGATATGGCATTGTGTTGCAGAATACTGCATAATTCCTGGTCCAAACTATGCCCTAATGGGAACAAAAATAGGAAAAATATAGCCATACCCTTCACCTGATCAATTTGCATGCCGAATACCATCCTCACTCATAATCTGCCTTGGTTTACTTAAACTAAAAATGCAGATATTTTAGATCAATGTCCTCTTCTAGATGAAACATTTTCTGAGATTTTTGTGTTGATGTCATGATTATTCTATGGAGCAACATGACATGGCTTAAGAACATCCAAGGAGCATCACGTTGGTTAACAGAATGGTGGACTTCATGCTCACACTACGCATGAGGTTTGCAGTATTTCAACATCTCTTTTTCATGGCAACAGTTTGAAAACACTAGTGCTGGGTTTGAAGTCCTGCTGCTCTCCCTTTTCTGTCTCTTCCTTGAGGGTACAAGTTGTTTGTCTTTCATTATGTTTGGCAAGACTCAATATACGGAAAGCCAAATCTATTGAAAAAGTAGGCAGCAAAGACAAGATGCTAACTAAGAATGCGCTGAAGGAGGTCATTCACTCTTTCCAAACGCGCAACCAATCAATACACTTTAATGCATGAGATCAGCACTGATGCAGAGCTGCATGTAACATCAAAATCGTTTTTCAAAAGAAGTTTTACAGGCTAAATGTGGGCATGGTATGAGAGGAATTTGCAACCCTAGTCATTTTCCCTTTAGAGATTCTAAAAACAGCATCTTCTTTGCTACACTGTCTGAGTTCATGATATAATATTTCCAAATCCCCAGCAGAACTATGACTATAAAGTAATTTTTACATGACTGATTTGGATGGGGAACAAGTGGTTTCAGCCTATGTGTGTGTGTCTGTGATCTGGATGGCATAGTGTGTGGTATCACAAGGTGCAGTAATAAGGAAATATTTATTTAATTTTAAGAGGCATGAAAGTGTGTAAAAAAAAACAGAAAAGATTAATAAAAGACTGATTGTATTTTTTTTTTTGAAAGAGGTAAAGTAAAACTTTTTTGGGGTGTATTTTATATGGAAATCATAACTTTACCATTTGTTCATTGCATTAATTATTTATTTCCTTCATACACCTTGTGTGTCTGCATATGTGTAGATAAGTAATATGGGCACAAACAAGAATGGACCGAATTCGTGAAGTATAATTGAACAAACATTCTTCCAGTGGGTCACAGAAAAGCACTGGAGTACACCATGAATTTCACAACAGGATTTCCAAATGTTATTTAGTATACCTCAAAAAGGTTTGCATTTCTGTACATCTTATTAAAAACATAGCTTGTACTGATTTCATAGGGTAATCTACAATCGAAATGGCTATGGCTACCTTGTGCCTAGTTCTCCTCGAAATGTGCCATCCGGGCAGCGGTGTCAAGTTTAGATAATAAGACACCGGCTCCAGTCAAGGACTGAGCAGAAATGAGCTGGGAAATTGATGCCAATTGTCAGCTTCCCTACTGAAAAAAATGTCAACAAAAGAAGACCCCTCAGGGTGAAAAACATGCTGAGTTGCTGTCTGACACTGAAGTAATGGAGCAGCGAACAGCGAATGCTGTTTATTTTAGAATATGGCATCTCGCAAGTCAGAGGGCTTTTTTCACTCATTTTTGTCCTGGAATGAATTCTCCTGCTTATTGCCTAAATATTGGTCTTTGTAAAACTGTTTTGTCATGCTTGAGGAGTAAAAAAGAGCAGTCCGAGAGGTGCTGTAGGACACAGGCACATAAATATCAATTCCACAGTAAAGCAGCTTTCAGCAACTGATGTATAAGTAACAACCCTGTAAGAGCTTGATTTAGTATTACAGGGAATAATTTAAATTGTTGAGTCATGGCAAAAACAACACTATAAAATATTTTTATGTTAGTGTGTACTGAACAGTGGAATATTGGTTGGAGGAATTTATTGTGAATGCAGTCAGAAAATTAACTTGATTCTGTTCACACATCAGGCAATGATATGGAGATATGAAAGATAAGGCTATGTGAAATATTGAATAAGCTGTTGGGCATTATTTTGTATTCTAATATGATGCTCAGTGATTGGCATCTAAAAATGTCCTCAACAGGGCTATTATTGAACCAGATTCCCAGTGAGTGCATTTCATCTCATCAGTCCTGCCTGAGAGATTACAGAATGAATTTTGGAATTACTGATCCTTTAAGGTTTGTTTAAACCCTCTAAAACATAAGCGAATATTTACAGGCCATTTTGATATTATTTTATTACACTTGTGTTACTATTAAATATGCACGTGCGAGGCAGAAAGACATTTGCTTAATTTTTGTTTTTTTTTTTTTTTTTTTTTTTTAAATGTTCAGCCACAGTAAAAGTAAAACACGTTTTGGGGCTTTGGATTTTTGAGAGCGACATTTCCGGATATGTTCACAATTTATGGAAATCAAAACTCACATTACCTCAGTCGAAAGGTTAAACAAAGCAACCAGTTGTAAATAACACGATCCACATTTTAAACGTTTTGTCGCTGCTTACGATTGCCTAATTGTTTAACAATTTATAGGTCGGAAAAGGTTGTTGAGAATGCACCAGTTTATGTGACTGTGAAAAAGCTACAAGTTAGCAATCTTTTACACTGCAGAAGGTGCAAACAATGTGTTTTTAATTTCAGAGTCTTTGCAGAGTAATGAATTTGTTCCTGTCAGAGCTAAAGTAATGGCAAACAAAACACTTTCTTTATCAGTGCACGCAGTCCATCTACCTGCGTTTTCATGTCAAACTGACGTTTGTTCACTATATAGGCTCTGTTGTCTGCCTTGAACACTTTGTGAATGTAGCTGGTTAAAATTCCATTCAGATTGTCTGGATGCCTCGCACAAGTGATTCGCATTGCGGCACATATTGCTTTTTGCTACTGAGAGGTAAGTTGCAGTGCCTAAGTGGTTTTGGCTATTATTAAATGGTTCACTTTCCCCCAAAATCATTTTGTGGCTAATTTTATTTTTGTTAGTTTTATTCAAACCCACCTGTCTACAAATTTCTGCACAATTTGCATACAAGCACTTTTGCATCTTTCTGCCCTGAGTCAATACATGTTATTTTGTGATATAGCGTAGTCTCCGTAAACATTTATTCTGGTTTATTCACGTTTATTTATGGTCTGAATATTTTGCTAGTCGACTAAAAAGGTTGTTTTCACATTGTGTATACAGATACAAGTCAAAATCACCAGTTTACTGCTCACTGAAGGAATATTGAAGATTAACATTTTATGGTCAAAAAGGCTGAGATGTGAAATGAAAATGCAGTAGTTACTTAGTCCTGTTAAGGACTTTTCTCTGTGTGACTTTGACAATACTCTGTGGAATGCAGCACTCCAGTGCTATTATGAGAGGTTTGCTTTTAATATGTACTTGCATATTATGGGTGACAGTTTTACACTTAATATTTTCTTGATATTTACTGAAGCATTTCAAGTTAAGTGCAATCCTCTTTTGTGCAACATTCTGCTTCATAAGGAATAAAGTGTACATCCTTTTGATCATGGACCGCCGTTGCCAGGAGTGCTGTCTGCACAACATTGACATGGTCATTTTACCAGGTTGGCCAAATTGACCATTTTCAGAGAATCAGCCAGTAATAAACAAGCAAGTAAAGACTTTCGGGAAAACCCTGAGACCATGGCTCTGTAATATTTCATGCTTAAGAAAAGGATTAATATTTAGAACATTTTCTTGAACATATCTTCAGTCCTAATGGGAAAACTAAAGTATTCTGCTTCTCTGAAGAAAAAAAATATGTTCTTGGGTAAAGTGCTGTACTTTAATTATACCTTAAAGCATTGCATTTAAATAATGCACAAATGATGTTTAATTGTATAATTTTAGAGTAAGTCTTTATAAATCACAAAGTAAGGCTGTTTTCTTAAATTAAAATTCCTGGGAGGAAAAAGAAATTATTCCAAATAGTTTTATGTAGAAACCATTTTTGTTTTATAGCCAGACATTTGGATATAATTTGTTCTGTCTTAATTCAAGCTGATAATTCAAGTTTACAGCCATATGTTTCTGGAGCCAGAGGAAAGGTTACAGCATTCCCTGCACTTGCTGTTTTCCTTAATATTTCAAAATTCAAAAATACTGTATTTTGGAAACTTTAAAAATTAAGTTATAATAAGCATGGCATCATAGGTATGCTTATCACATCACAGTAAAACTTTAAAAACTCTTTATTTTGTTCCCAGGTTTGTTTTTGAAAATGAAGACTATACTTGTGTCCAATGCTACAACTAAAGTCAAGGAAAGCATGATTAACCATAATAATAATAATAATAATAATAATAATAATAATAATAATTACTATTATACCTTCCGACTCCCACACAGAATGCCCCCCTTGCCTTGACTGCGCCTTGATATCCTGTCCATGAAAACCACAAACAGGAGAGGAGACAAGGCACAATCTTGGCAGAGTCTAACACCCACATTGAACAGGCTTGACTTCATGTCGAGTATGCGGACACAGCTTTCACTCCATATGTACAAAGACCGAATGGCCCGCAGTAGTGGCCCCTGTACCCCATACTCCCTAAGCACCTCCCACAGAATTTCCCAGGGATCACGGTCATAGGGCTTCTCCAAATCCACAAAACACATGTAGACTGGATTACCGAACTCCCATGTCCCTTTAATTATCTGTGAGAGGGTAAAAAGCTGGTCCACTGTTCCACAGCCAGGGCGGAATCCGCATTGTTCCTCTTCAATCCGAGGTTCAACTGGAGCCTCCTCTCCAGCACCCTGGCATAGACTTTCCCAGGGAGGCTGAGAAGTGTGATACCCCGATAGTTGACACACACTCTCCGGTCCCCTTTCTTAAAAATAGGGACCACCACCCCAGTTTGCCAATCCAAAGGCACTGCCCCCGAGGTCCCTGCAACATTGCAGAGGCATGTCAACCATGACAGCCCTGCAACATCCAGGGCCTAAAGCAGTTCTGGGCAGATCTCATCCACCCCCGGTGCTTTGCCACTGTGGAGCTTACCAACTACCTCAGTGACTTCCACCAGGGAAATTGACTCTGACAGTTCGAAAGCCTCAGGCCCTGACTCCTGTAAGGGAGGCATATTACTTGGGTTTAAGAGTTCTTCAAAGTGCTCCTTCCACCTCCCGACAATGTCCTCATCAGAGGTCAGAGTTTCTCCACTACTGCTGAACACAGCCTGAGCAAAACTCCTCCGATCCCTTCTGAGCTGCCGGATGGTTCTCCAGAACCTCTTTGAAGCCGACCGATAGTCGTTTTCCATGACCTCTCCAAACTCCTCCTATGCCCCGGATTTTGCTTCTGCAACCGTGGCCGCTGCTGCCTTTTTCGCCTGCTGGTACCTGTCTGCTGAGTCAGGAGTCCCCAAGGCCAACCAGGCCCTAAAGGCCTCCTTCTTCAGCTTGACGGTTTCCCTCATCACCGGTGTCCACTAGCGGGTTCTCAGGTTGCCGCCCTGGCTGGCACCAACAAGCTTTTGGCCACAGCTGTGCCTGGCTGCTTCCACAATGGAGGTTTTGAACAGGGTCCATTCAGACTCGATGTCCACTACCTCCTCGGGGACATGGGAGAAGCTTTCCCGGAGGTGCGAGTTAAAATCATTCCGGACAAGGTCCTCCGAAAGTCATTCCCAGCACACCCTCATTAAACGTCTGGGCCTACTGAATCTGTCCATCAGTTTTCCCTCCCATCTGATCCAACTCACCACCAGCTGGTGATCGGTTGACAGCTCAGCACCTCTCTTCACCCAAGTGTCCAGAACATGTGGCCTCAAGTCAGAGGAAATGACTACAAAGTCGATCATAGACCTTTGGCTCAAGGAGCTCTGGTACCAAGTTCAATTATGAGCATCCTTGTGTTCAAACATGGTGTTTGTTATGGACAAACCATGGCTAGCACAGAAGTCCAATAACATTTCACCATCCGGCTTTAGATTGGGCAAGCCATTTTTCCCAATCACCCCCACGCCAGATTTCCCAGTCATTGCCAGCGTGAGAGTTGAAGTCCTCCAGCAGGACTATGGAGTCTGTAGGTGGGCCCTGTCCAGAACCCCACCCATCCTCTCCAAGAAGGCCAAATACTCTGAACTGCTGTTTGGTTCATAAGTACACACAACAGTCAAAGTTTTCCTCTCTGCAACCCTAAGTAGCATTGAGGCGACCCTCTTGTCCACTGGAACAAAATCCAACTGTATATCAGCCAGCCAGGGGCTTGTGAGTATCCCCACTCCTGCCCGATGCTTCTCACCCCGTGCAACTCCTGAGTAGGAGAGAGACCGCCCCTGTTGAGGAGTCTGGTTCCAGAGCCAACACTGTGAGTGGAGGTGAGACCACCTATATCTAGTTGGTATTTCTCAACCTCCCGCACTAATTCTGGTTCCTTCCCCCCCAGTGAAGTAACATTCCACGTACCAAGAGCCAGTTTCTGTCGCGAGAGGTTGGGACGCCATGCACCACCCCGCCCTCTCCCACTGCCTGGTACACATTGCACCCGACCCCCATGTTGGACCTTGCAGGTGGTGGGACGATGCCTTTTCGGGCTGAGCCCAGCAAGGTTACGTGGGCTGCCCAGCCACCAGGCGCTCACTTAGAAGCACTACCCCCAGGCCTGGTTCCAGGGGTAGGTCCCAGTGACCCTATTCCGGGCAGGGTAAACTTTCTTCTGTTCCCATTTTTCATAGGGGTTTTTCGAATCAAGTTAGTCTGGATCTTCACTCCAGACCTGCTCACCTTGGGAGACCCTACCAGGAGCATACTGCTCCCAATGACATAGCTCTGGAGATCCCTAGATCACACAAGCCCTTCCGCCATGCCAAGGCCCCGATGCAGGAAGGGATAATAATAATAATAATAATAATAATCAGTAGGAGAACACGGAGACTAAGCACAGACAGGGCCTGATTCAAACCCTCGTTTAGACATAGGCACCAACACTACCTCCTGTACCATTGTACCATTGCACTGCCCACACGCATAAAAACGTAAATAAGTGAAGAAAATACCATTCTACATACAAATGCTCTTGTTTTTTTTTCTTAGTAGGGTTTTGTCACTACAGTGTTTACACAAAACAATCAGTCTGCACTACTGTTGAACAAAATAACCACTCTGCAAAAACCTGTCCTGCTGTTTGATTAGAAGCAGAGTTCCACCTACAGAGAGTTCAATTGTTCACTGTATTTGTTTCCAACCATTTCCTACCATGCAAATTGTTTTGTAAATTAATGGAAATAATCGTCAAGCACTTGTTTAATGTGAGTATTTACAGACAGTTGAACATGAGAAGTTGACCCTAGCTTTAAAATGTTATAATTACCTATCCTAAAAACATTTATGGTGTTTTAATATGTGAAAACAAATGTTAGATTTGCTGCATCTAGTCTTTTGACATCTCGACACGGGGCCTGCATTCATCCATTCTCAGGTATCTTCATATTCAACTCCAGGATGGGGGGCGGTGGTTCAGAGCCTGCCTAAGGAAGCATAGGGTGGAAAGCAGAGAAAAACCTGGAGGGAATGCCAGGCTATCACAGGGCAACCATATGTGCAATAAGTGCTTTTCACTTTCTCCAGTTTCCACAAAACACATTCTTTTGGAGAATGTTAGGAAAGACACACACACATTGGCGGAAGCTGCTTGTCCCAAGTGGTGTCGTGGCGAGCCGGAACCTAACCCGGCAATACAGGACATAAAGCAGGAGGAGGAGGGAACACACCCAGGACGGGACGCCAGTCCGTCACAAGGCACACCACGCAGGACTCGAACCCCAGACCTACTAGAGGGCAGGACCCGGCCAAACCTGCTGCACCACCACGCTCCCTTTGTTAGGAAAGAGGAGTACCCAGAATAACACCACACATACAGAGCCAGGTTTGAAAACACATTCAAATCCACAACCTAGTAGATGTGAGCTGCTAGCATTATCTGTTGCACCATCCTGCTGTCCCACATGTCTTGGAATCTGAACAGTTATTTTCAAGCAATTCTTAATTTAATTGCGTTTTTCACATGGATTGTTTGCTGGCTCATGTTTGTGGGATAAAATCAAATCCTACTGCAAAAATAAGATTAGCTTTTTCTGATATCTTCATTAGTGTACATCAAACAAGAATATCAGCACTGGAATGATATCTCTTTAAAGGGAGAAATGAAAGAGCACTGAGGTCACCGTTCTGTCAAGCCTTAGCTGGCACACATGCTGCTATCCTGCAATACAACCACATTTGTGTACGACGCTGGTTTTGTGATTCACTTCTAGATTATGATTTTCAGACAAAAAAAGAACTATTATTGTAGCTCAATATTGCCTGCACCAAATTGTCCCTTTGCTTGTGGGAATTGAGTAAATTAAAATTCAACATCTTAAAAGTGTTTTTTAACGAAAAATCACTACAAACAAATTGGCCAAAGGCAATTAAAGAAGGAATCTGTTTCTGAAGAGGTCTAGTTCATTTATGAAACTGTGATCAAGCGTTCTCTTAACTGAGATTCTTGTTCATGTACTCTATAAGAGTATTTTTTTTTTTTCCTTTTTAGAAATGTTAAAGTTATTGCCATCTGGACTTGCTTTGCCTTGTTTTCAAAGCTAACTTGAAGAATTCCAGTCACTCACTTTCAGCAGCTACTTGTCCTTGTTAGAGTCACAGTGGTCTGGAGCCTATCCCAGAATAACACAGTGTGAGGCTAGAAGGGAGGTGCATTCTGAATGGGAGGCTAGTCCATTACAAGGTTCAACATATAACTAAGGTGAAAAAATACATGTGGCAGAACTGTTATGTGTTTGTAAATTATTTAATTTTTTTTTTTTCTGAATGTGTGTCTGCAATATGTGAAAAGTGACTTTTAAATCCTGAATGGCAAATCTGAAAAATATTACTGAGTTGTAAATGGAGAGAAACAACAGCAGGATTACGATTGTTTTAGTAAATGGAAAAGACATATTAATCAACACCAGGTTCAAGAAGGACAAATAATGTGGGGTGGAACTATTCTGCAATCCAAAACCACCATTTAAGGTAATCAGAAACAAAACACTTAAGGATATTTCAAAAGGAGTGTGTTTCATTCAGTTATTTGCTTTACCTTAATAAACTATTCCCACGACTATTGTTAACTTTTTGTGTACTTCAAAATTGCCTTTTGTGTTTAATTAAGGAAACTGCAAATAATATACCATCACTTTAAGTACCATGGAAGCCCGTCAGTGAGCGCCTGCTCTATGTGAGGCTGAACTTCAAATTTGCCAAGCTATTCATTGTAGTGGCCTACACACCCATCGACAATGCTGACGATGAGTACAAGGACCAGTTCTGCAGCGTACTTCAAGCAGCACTGGAGGACATCCTAAGACATGACATTCTACTCCTGATGAGAGACTTCAATGCAAGGATTGGTGCCGCATTGAGAACAGAGAGAGAATTATAGGATGACATGAACTAGGAGACTTCACTGACAATGGTGAATGAATCACGAATTTCTGTGAAGAAAACAACCTGGCTGTTAGCAGCAAGGTCTTTGCACATGAGACGGTTCACAAGCTGACTTTGACATCACCAGATGAGAGAATCGAAAACCTGATTGACCACATTGTCATCAAAAGCAAGTGCAGGCACTCCCTACAGGACATACAGGTGATGTGGATGCAAATGTTGGTAGTGACTTCAACTCACTGGTGGCAAAGCTGACTGAAACTGAGGAAAGCGAGGATTGGGGACAGCAGAAACCAATGTTTTGACATTGCCAGTCTGAAAGACTGAGTAGTTAATAAAGACTTCAGCATTGCTGTTAAGAACCAGTTCAGCATCCTCCAAGACGCAGCAGCGCTGACCATCTATAATTTTAAAAAAAGCCTTGACTGAAGCAGCAAAAGTGACCATGGGGTACAGGAAGAGCATCAAGTCTGATTGGATATCTATCGACATATAGAAGGCCATAGAGGAGAGGAAGCAATTAAGAAACTTCTGGACTCCTAGTCCGATATTCAGATAAAATTTCATGCAGCTACTTGTGTGATGTACATTGGTTCATATGGTGGAAAGTAACAAACTAACTGTACTTTAGAGTTACGCCTCTGCATCTAAGTCTCGCTTTCTGCTAATGTAATGCACGCATTGTATTTTCTATGAGATGTACATCGCTTTGGAGAAAAGTGTCTGCTAAATGAATAAATGTAAATGTAAGTCACCCAGGCTGAGAAGAAGTTAACATTGCAGTACAGAGAGAAAGACAGAGAAGTCAAGATGGTAGTGAGGAGAGACAAAAGGCGGTACACAGACAGACTTGCTGAAGAAACCAAGGCAGCTGCTGAGCAGAAAGACAGAAAGACAGTCTACCTGATCACCAAGAAACTATGGAGCAACTAAGGACAGAACCAGGATCTCCCAGTGAAGGGTGAAGTTGGAACACCCTTCATAGATGAACAAGTACAACTACAGAGGTGGAGAGAGCATTTCCAGAGGATCCTGAACCAGCCAGACCCACCAGCGCTTGCTGACATCACTGATAAAGAAGAAGCTGGACATCAACATGGGAGACATCACAATCCAGGAGGTCAAGAACAAGGTCAAGGCATCACCCTACTGTCTCTCACCAGCAAGGTGTTCAGTCGCATCATCCTTCAGCACATCACAGCATCGCTGGACACTATACTACGCCAAGAACAAGCTGACTTCAGGAAGGGGAGATCCTGCGTTGACCACATCTTCATCCTCTGCCAAATCCTTGAGCTGTCTCATGAATGGAACAGCTCACTCTACATGGTGTTTGTTGACTTTGAAAAGGAATTTGGCAGTCTGCACCATGCCTCACTCTGGAAGATCCTCTGCTACTATAGCATTCCCCAGGAACTGGTCAACATTATCCAGTCCCTCTATTAGAACATTGAGTCCCAGGTTATCCACAAGAACTGACAGAGCCATTCAAGGTGGACACAGGAGTCAAGCAGGGTTGTATCCAGTCACCAATACTGTTCTCCTTGGGAATCCACTGGCTTCTGAAAAGCATCACCCAGGGAAAGCGACAGGGCATACAGTGGACCCTGACCACAGTCTTGGAGGACCTGGACTATGCGGATGACCTGGGGCTACTGTCAAGCAGGCACCAAGACATCCAACAGAAGACAAAGAGCCTCAGTGAGACAGCCAGTACCACTGGACTTAAGGTCAACACTAGGAAGATGCAGGTCATGAGGAAGAATGCCACAACCAACACAACAAGTCACAGTAACGGCAGGTCACTGGAGGATGTGGAGGAGTTTTTCTACCTGGGCAGCAAGGTAGCGACAGACGGCGACTGTGAAGGGGAAATCAACACCAGAATCAACAAAGCCAACCAAGCCTTTGCCATGCTCAAGCCCATCTGAAAAGCCACTGGCCTCAGTATCCACATAAAGATCAGGATCTTCAAGAGCAACATCCTCAGCGTCCTCCTGTATGGATCAGAGTGCTGGAAGGCCACTGTCACTATTGAGTGGAAACTTAAGGTACTCCAGACCAAGTCCCTGCGGCATATCCTCAAGATCTTCTGACCAAACACCATCTCCAATGAAGACCTCAGAAACAGGACAGGGATAGGCACCATAGCAGAGATAATCCAAGCACGCCAATGGAGATGGCTGGGACATGTCTGCCGCATATCACATAGCTCTCTACCCAGAATACCATTATGCTGGACAGCCCAGGGCAAGAGAAACCCGGGAGACCTAAAGAGACCTGGCGTAGAACAGTCAAGAGGGAGCTGAAGAGTAAAGGACTGACTTTTGAGATGGCCCCCAGAGCAGCTGGAGAGAGAGTCAGGTGGAGGTCCCTGGTCATTGCCTCAAGCACTAGCTGGCATGGAAAGGACTGAATGAATGAATGAATGAATGAATGAATGTCACCATCAAGACTTCAGTAGTTCCAGCGGCAGTACATTGTAATCAGCAAAAATTATCATTCACAGGAGAGCTGTAGAATGAATAAGCAAAGACATTCTGGCAATTTTTCTACAAGGTGGTTCTCTGCGGTATACAGTTCAGTTTATGATTGCAGTAAAACAAGAACATCATATATCTGTTTTCCATTTGCACAGTACAATAAACATCAAATTAAAGTTTATCTCTTTTTGAAAGAATCATTTTTCAGCAGGGACCTGCGCAGTCAGAGAATTGCGACCAAACTGTTGTCGATAAATGCTGAAAGAATAAAGCTGCAAAATCGATTCAGCATTTCCAAGCAGTGAGAGCTGTCATGCACTGTTTATTATGTGGGCATCAAAATTTCTCACACACAAAATGTCCCAATCTGGCCTTTTTCTGCAGAAGTACCCAGCTTTGCAACGCTATGGTGCAAGCAGCTTCTCTTTAATAAGCTTTGTGCTGACTCGGCTAACCAATCTGTCCTCTTACCAGTGAAACATTTCTGATACAATCCCAGTTCAAGACTAAATTTTCTCAAGTCAGGATCCCTATTCCTGTCATAAAAATGGCAACCATTTTGATAATTGAGACCATTGAATAATATATATATATATATATGTCTATCTTGGTGGCACAGTGGGTTTGACTGGGTCCTGCTGCCTGCTGGGTCTGGGGTTTGAGTCCTGCTTGGGGTGCCTTGCAACGGACTGGCATCCCATCCTGGGTGTGTCCCCTCCAGCCTTGCGCCCTGTGTTGCCGGTTTGGGCTCCGGCTCCCTGCGAGCCTGTATGGGACAAGCGGTTTCAGGCTGTGTTTGTGTGTATGTATACTGCAACCATATGAGAACCATATGTGTTGAAAGAGGTTTCTTTTTCATTATGACATTGCAGACCAGGAACTGTAGGCCTTGTGACTCATCAATTGCTCTTGACCTTTGTGACCTTAGCTAAATTACCTCACACAGTCTTTTAAGTCATTCTGCATGCTTACTCATGTTCCAGTCTCCCTGTGATTTCATGACAACAGTATCAGGGTCAGTGAAAATTACAGTATGAATCATGAAAATTGCATCATACAAGTCATACAGTATATCTGCTAAGAGGTTCACTGAAGCTTTGGGGACATTCCGTTTTTGTGGGTCCGTACAAATGTTACTGTCTGCAAAAATATAGAAGTGTTTTCAATGCAATTTTTAATGAAAAAAAGAACTTCTTTAAACAAAATTAACAATTTGTTACGATATTGTTAACAGAAAGATGCAGCTCAAACACAAATGGTGTTTGGAAGCTAAGCAGGTGTCTTTTATTCTTCCAAGTAAACAAATTATTTATTTCTTCTGGTGTTGTGCAAGGTGGCTACATGCTCGTTTTCTTTCTCGTTTTTTTTTCCGTAAAACTAAACACAACTACTCCAGCAAATTTTATTTTTCTCTTCACTGTGAATGCAGAACAGCTGTGGAGTTTGTCTATTGCTCTATTGTGTCTTCTCTCCATACTTTATCTTACTGAGGACTGTAACTGGGATAGGGGCAGGGTTGTATATCTGAGGGATCAGCTGCAGGCTATGAAGAAGCTACCACCACAGAGGTTAGATATTCGGGACATAGCAAACAAAGTGAAGGAAATACAATTGATGCATTCTCTCCTTCTTTATGGAAAATGTAAGCTCGTTCATAAATATGATGAAAGAACTGGCAGCACTCGTGAGGACAAAAAGGCAGTACCATGAAGGTAGTATCATGTGCCCTACAGATATATGGCTGCATGAACAAATCCCCAACTCCAGCATTACTGCAAATGGCTTGCAGACTGTACATGTGATCAGAGATCACTAGCAATGTGGAAAGGTGGAGGGCTTGCTGTGCTTGTGAGAACAATAGTTGTATAATTTTGCGAACATTACAGTTAATAACAGATCTGCAATCTAAGCACTGAACTGGATGCCATCAGTATTTTCCTGGATTATGTGTCGTTTTCCCACACCAGTTTGTTTGTTTGCATTCTGCCCTCTTCTAGTGCAGAAGCAGCATGTGTCACCATCTGCACGATGACTGCGAAATTACAGCTGCAGCACCTCTGTGCTGTCTTTGTAGTCTCTGAAGGCCTTAATCATGTCACTCTGTCCTGAGCTCTACCTACATTCAATCACTTTATCATGTTCAACATGAGAGAAAATGGTTGTGTATTTTATACAGCAGTGCTAGAGATGCACACAGATTTATAGCACCCTTCCCCATACAGCAGATTTTTCCACAATGCTTGTCTACCTCATGCCCCTGTATAGCCCATTATACAAAAACAACCAGCTATGGCCACCCTCCCTTAATGAGTCACATCTCAAGCATTACATACCTTTTTGTCACCAATATTTCCTTCCTTCCCTCTATTACCACCATCATGTTATGTTAGATTGTTTTTCATTGCCCACCAGGGAAGAAAAGAGCTCGGGCAGCTCTGCCATCGCAAAGCTTCAGGACCTGATGGCATTTGACCAGGGGTGTTGAACTGATGTGCAGAGCAGCTATGCAGAGTTTTTCAGCATATTTTCAAGCTGAGCCTGAGCCTGGAAAGGTCCCAGTGATGCGGAAAACAATCTGTGTCCACTTTAAACCCGTGGTCCACACTGTACTGGACCGTGTACAGTTCACCTGCCAGGTGAAAAATGTTGTCATTACCCATTAAACAGAGCATAGTTCCATGCTCACATGGTAAGCAGTACTGTGGCGACATTATCTGTCTGCCTGCCTGCCTGTCTGTCTGTCTGTCTACGGAGCTGTGTGAAAGTACGTTAACCCTGTAGGGATGGCAATTATCCTTGGGTAAAATATTGCAGGTATAAAATCTAAGCTTAAAATAAACCTATAAAATAAAGAAACGATTAACACACCTTATTCTAATGATTTACTTGGTTTAACAAATTAAATTTGAGGCTCACTTATTTTTGCATTTGCGCTATTTCTGTTTTCTACTACACATATGATTTCCTCTAAAGAAACTTATGGAATTGGTAGCTACACACCTACGCTTTTATGTCAGATGAGAAACACTGCTTCTGATACAGCAACAATTTTGTGGTAAAACTCAGGGATTCAAGGGGTTTATATACTTTCAAACAGCAAATACTGCTGTAATATGTTGCTTCTTTGTGAAGTGTGTCATACGTTCAAGAACTTTCTTGTAAATTTGTTGTAGAAACACGTTCAGTATACAAATTTATATTTGTACCACACATAAATCTCGCACGTATACCAAGGAGACCAGCAGCTCAACAAAAGAAGAAAACTGTGAGTTCAAGAGGAAAACTAAAAGGAGCTGAGCTTTGCCATAATTCTATAACTTGTTGTCCCCAGTGCTTTGCTTCAAAAATCATTCCCTGCTCATGAGCAACACATTGCTATTTAAACAGATACACCGTTTCGCATGGCTGTCCTCTATAAAACGATACATTCCCCATACACAAGATGTTCTAAAGGAGAATCCCTTCGCTCCAAGTTTTTACAGTCTGGGCAGTATGCCAGTTCATATCTCCTTAGAGTAGCCTAAAACACAGTCGCCATCAATCTTGTGAAGCCAAGAGAAAAAGGAAGAGAAAAAGAAGTTTTGAGTCAGTATTCTTAGAATGGATGCAGTTCCCACAGTTGCCAACTGAAGAGGCACAAGGCTCGACAGCAAGTCACGTGACACTTGCAGTTAAATCTTGCTAAGCACAGAAACATCACGCACAGTTTTGTGGGGAGTATTTGCTTGGCAAGAGCTAACAAGTGGCCTGCAGGGTAGCTTTGGGTTTGGTGGATTCGGTCAGCTTGATCGACAGTGCTGAAGTCCCTCGCCACTCGTGCTCGACAGTGTGCCTGAGCTCATCTGCTCTTTTCCGAAATGTTCAATCATAATGGGCTAGCCGAGGGGGGCATTCTCATGTTCCAGTCAGTGTGACGTGTCACGTGGCTCTAATCAAAATCCGATCAGTAGAATTAGGCTCCACTGCAGCAAGTTTGTATTCAACACTACACACTGAGTATTACACCAGGCAGTGTGGCACACACCATGTAGATATATAAATATTAAAGCACAGTTTGAACGATGTGTGTACTGTTGGCACATTAAAATGTGTTCTGATTCCTTACGGATCATAACTTTTGAAAGGACATGATTTAATGCTCAGAAGCAATGTGAATGAAAAAAGAATGTAAACCATAATTAATGTAAAACAACTAGACCAACACTGATGTAAACCAATAAAGTACATAATTAATGTGTAATTTTTACTGTTTAAAATGTCTGTTTGTGGTTGTTGAACATGTTTCTTTTTGACTGCAAGAACCCCAGGTACCTACTTAATTTTTCCATCTTCAATTTCAGTGTGCAAGGGCAGATTAAGAATTAATATAATACCTGATATGATATTCACATATATTGTGAATAATTCATGAATACTGTATTGGTTTGTTGAGGAAGCATCTATTATACACTCAGTAAAATGACTCAAAGCTATATGATAAGGAACATTCTGAGGTATCAGTGATTTTTCTCCATAAATTAACTTAGGAAGTAATATTGCCAAGAGCCAAGTTGGTACAATGAGGAGAAAAGCATTTTCTTACTTTTTATCAGCATATTTCTTATGTCTATAATTAGATGTGTTCTGTAGCACTTCACTGTTCCTTACATTCCCTTTGTAATGGGTTATTTTCTGCTACTGTGTGAGCTATGTGATAAATATTTCATCATAGACTACATTCTTCGTTGTGTTTTGTTCAGTGAATTCTTCAACGTCTACCTGTTTTATTTTGTAAGGTGATTGGCTTCATGCTCAAACAACAGTTTTTTTTTGTATATATCTGCTGACTTTAAAGATCACACATCTTACGCAAAATCATAGTCTTGGTGGAAAAGTAGCAATGCTGTGATGAATGTATGATTAAATGATTGGGGTGTACGGTATAGCTGACTGTCAGTGCCACTCGAGGTTACCTGGAAAATATTTCAGCAGTGTCAACATTCTTGAGTTGCAAGTTTCTTCAGGTGTTTTTAAACTTTACTTATTTACCCCTACCAGTCATATTTTGTTTTTGGCACCTGTAAGCCACAAAGTAATAATTGCAGTTATTTTCATTTTGAACTTTAAATTTTGTTTAATTATTTTTTATTGTTTGGATTTTGTTTAAAACTGTATGGAATTACTTAGAGCTGAGACACAGCTCATTACACCAACCTCAGGGGTAGGATCTCTGCATTATACACTGTTTTACCAAGTGCCTTGATAAAACAAATTCACTGAGAGAGACTTTGAATCAGAAGCTTGACATGTCTGTTATTGATCCTGAACGGTCATGTATGTGTGCTAAATAAAGTCTTTCCTGCCTGCACCTGCCTTAACATCTAGGAACAAAACTTCGAGATCATGCACATAATCTACTTTACTCCATTGTTCCTTCACAGGATGTTCCCAGGAACATCTCAGGTGTTCTATAAATGCAAAACCATCCTGGGTGCTATGATGTTAAGTCTCCTGGAATGACATTCAGAAAAAGTTTGATTTTGATTTGATTGTTCTCTTTTCTTGTTAACTTACAGCTCAGATTTCTTTGTTCATCATATTATTGGACTTTGGCTAATTGCGAAAACATAATCGGCAAGGAAATGTGTTTTACTGTTGTGTTCCACCCCATATGTGGATGAAAAGTGTTTCCATTTCTTCCAGTTGAGACATTGCCATTTGATTAGCAGTTCATAGTTGTAAGGAATTCTGGAATATTGGGGAAGTTTATTATCTGTGTGATCATACCAGAGACAAATGGTAAAATTTTGCCCCTGAGCCCTTGCTCTATGTATATGGACATATTTGCCATTTCTCAGTGCACTGTCTCCATCTGTATATTGCTGTGACCTTTCACTGTTCGTAAGACTAATCTAAAAAATTATGTAACATTACAAAGCAATTATAGAAGGTTTTTAAAGCTGTGAAACATTACATGTCAGCAGTATTCTCTAAATGTGCTTTACCCTAAAGGTTTATCTATTTCTCACAGTACATCCAGTCAGAATGTATGTCTCAGACATCTAGAAGGACAGCTTTGTTTACACAGGTAGTGTGATAATCTGCCTGCTGAATTGCCCTGTACAACAGTGAAGTTATCCCAGCACAGGACAGCCACGATAGTGGTTTTATTGAATCCTACCAAGTGTCTCTTTGTAAAAGCCTATTATGGGGTAATAAAAGCACAAAACATAATAGAACAGAACTGTTTTATGGGCCAGAGTGAAGCCCAGGGCTGCAAACCTATTAACGTGAGTTATCCTCACGATGTCTGAACATACTGGTTTTATGACACTTAAGCGTGAGTGCTTATGATTTTAAAATTAATGCTTTATAATTAAGACACAATCACAGTAATGTGATGCAAGGATTCTATTGTAAATTCTTATGTTTTAATTCACAACTCATTTTTACGTGCAGTGACATTTCAAACCAGCATGTGCTTCATTAGTGAGACAGCTCATTTCGTGGAGTGCAGATACCTTAACATTAAAGTCATGGGATTCCAGTACCACCAAGGCGAAAATACAGAATTCATTCATTAAATCATGAGAAAGTGAGAAACTGGACATCACATCCCTAACACTAAACACACTTATCATAGAAGGGAATTTGACATATCAGTTTACCTATATTTCCATGGTCAACAGATTATTTCAGATGGATTCTGTGTGTAGCATCTAGCCATTTAACCAGTGACTAAGAAAAGAATTTTAAGAATTCGATTCCATTTTTATACTGTGTATTAAGATGTCCTCTTGAGTAAAAAATTGCAAAAGCACTGATACAAAGATACAGAAAACATAAAGACAGAGAAACTGGTTTTGTTGTCATAATATTTAGACTGCACTGTATATTTTTTGTTGCTTTGAATATTTTGAACATCCCAATCAAGCTGTAAAAGGGACTATGAATTATGAATGTGTTTGTGCAGGAAAACAGGGAGAGTTATGTGGCATCTCTAAACGGTGGGGAAAGTGTGCATTTACATATCCGCTTCATCTCTCCCTCTGAAGAAGGTCACGCGGCGTGGAGGAAGAAATGCACGTTCAAGAGGAGAGGAATAGCAGAGATGGTAGAGTCAGTCCCCTTCAGGCATAATTCACAATGATTTGTGCCTCCGTGTGGAGCATAATGATCTGAAATATCTGAAAGAATGAAGTGAAGGATGATATCATTAGCCAATTTCAGACACTCTACCTTCGCAGAGTTGTACAGGAAGCCTTTTTCTTTTACAGCAGTTGAGCTAGAATCTTGAGGCAACTGATGGAAAGTACTCTAGGGGGTCATGGTTCAAGAAGTCCCTGGTTCTCCATGAAATTTATGGCCATGAACTACACCCCCTATTATTGTGTAGTGCACCTGAAATTATTATGCAGCCTCTTGTACTGATTATTATTTTCATGACCAGTGGAAGCATGGAATAACCAGAAAATGAGAAATACCTGTAGTTAGTGTAAGGGTACCATCTATTAGCAAAATTAGGACCCTCTTCAACTGAATATATTTATTAAATTACGAACCATTTTCTGAAACTTTTTGCTTCCCTTTTTTAATTTTCCCATTTATCACCCGTACTCTTATTGCAGCTGAGCTGAACTTATTCCCAGGTCCTCCTCGTTCATAACACGGAGCGATAAACAGTGGACATGGCCGGCCTCCGCGGTGCAGGACCTTCATTTAGTTGCTTCATGTCCATCATATCACAAGTCGCAGAGAGGCATGGAGGAGCAGCCTGTCCGAATGTGGGGAGAAGCACACATCCTGCACCAGCTCACAGCCAAGAATCCATCACGTCTCCTGGACCCTTACTCGGTAATCCCAGTTCTGTTCGACGTCCTGGCTGGCTTAAGCCATCTCCTCCCCGGTGGAAGGATGCCAATTATCTTCTGACACTTAGAGAACTCCTGGTTTCAGACAGGGGATGATATACTGTTTTTCAGACTCAGACACAGTCTGAGCTACGGGGCTCAACTTGCTTTCCATATAAGGGCTTTTACTGGCTGCGCACCTTGTTCACCAGGCCCTTTTGGTGATGCGTTTGTGACAATCTCCTATGCCCTCGAGGCAGAAGTTTAAATCCCTGCCTAGCCGCATGCTTTATACAGCCATATGACACACAGACACACACACAGACACACTTACAAAACACATATAAAACGCACAAAAAGAAAAATATCTGCTGTCAAAACAGATGTTGTGGCACATGCAGAGAATGTAAATTTTGTCCAAAATACCCAGCCATGAAAATTCTGTTTATGTACATCATATTGCGACCAGTGGCAGAGTAAGAAAGGTCTATATATAACTACTTGTACATGCATTTTAAAAGTGTCAGTGAGTTGCTGATGGTGCTGACATTGTTTGGTGCACCACTGAGAGAGACAATGTTTCCCTGCACCCAGGCCTGACACTTTATTAATGGGCTGATAAATTGAGCTTTAGGGGACAGGCAATTGAAATATCCCATTAAATTCAGGTATTAATTTGCGTTTTTTTTTTTTTTTTTTTTCCCCGTTCATTTCAGGCAGCATTTTGCATTTGTATGAAACTTTGTTGGCAGCCCTTCATTATATGACCAGTTGGGAATAAAGTAGCTGTCAGGTACATATAGCTTTGGGATCAAATTTAGTTGTTCACTGTAACACACACTGCCATTAGCTGTCTACATGCTAATCTAATTTCTTTATTGTCAGTGTTAGTTTTTCATTGTATGTGTTCTAAAATCATTAAAATTGTTAGTGTTCATACTGCTTCATTCTCTTTTGCACCACTGCTCTTCTTTCAACCCAAGGTAGAAAAAATAAAATTTTCACGACAGCTGTCGACAAACCATCACCCTCCCTGTACTCCAACTTTCTTTTCACCCACATGCATTCCATAATCCTGCAGCTGCCCTGGCTCCCGACGGCTCAATCACCCGGGCTGTAATGCGAAATTGATTCTCTCTCGGTTTCATCAAGTGCAAATTAACTCAGCGGAGGAGACCCCACTCTCCTCCCTCACATCACTGTGTCAGGAAGCAGGGAAGGCCTGTGTGCGCATGGCAATGCAAGGACATAGGGGAGCTGATCAGAAGCCCCCACTGGGGTGGTGACGGGGTCTGTGAGTTATCTATGGCTGTAGATTATATAGTGGTGAAGAAATTAGACTTGATATTTTAACTCACCTCCTTTCTTCTATCACTTTGTCTCGGTTTCTAAATATTCACAATAATGCAATTATTTTCCGTGCTTTTCAGTAATTGATGGTTTTTATTTCTCGACTGTGTGCTGTTTTTCTAGCGTCGTGCACTTAGTTTCAGAAATTAATTAACATTTCGAGATGAGACTGTTTTGTCATTGAGAGAACTCCTCTTATGTGCACCGCTGTTTTCAGAATGCTCCAACCTACCAGCCGGAATTCGCAAAGCTCTCGACACCAAATGAGACTGAAATGAAAACTTTGGCAGAGGAAAGTGTGTTCAAGGTTTTTTTTTTTTTTTTTTTTTTCCTGCCATCACCAAGAACTAGAAGCATTTTGGTACAGTTTCAGTTATTGCCACAGTTTCCTGAAGTATATGTCTGTCGGCTACCTTCCTCTTTCGGACATGAAAGGTCACAGTGCGTTGCATCAGTCGCAGTCGGGTGAGTCGAAGAGCGGCAGGAATTTGGATTGATAAGACAGTGCGGCCAAGCCTCCTCCGCCGCCGTACGCCCAGCACAGCATTTAAGGTGAAAGCATCAAGAGTCAAAGCACCGTATGTACTGCTCCGAAACAAAAACTCTAATACCCCATCAACCATTTTCTACCTGACATGCCAATTGGTGAGATAAAGTCAGCATTTTTATGAGCACTGGAGCACAGTGGAATTTCAGTTTATTTAGGAGAAAACCGCTGGTTAAAGTCAATATGACAACCTCAGAAAATAGAGGGTTATTGTATTTATGCTCAGCAAAAACTGATTTAGAGTCATAGACAAGTTGGTCAAGGTCAGAGAACTTTCTCTGTGGGTTAATATCTTACTTTTTGTGACTCAGCTCAATATTTTACTAAGAAGCAAAATTCCTGTAGGGTATTTAATAATGTTTAAAATTCTACATTGTTAATTTGTTGCTTAGCTGATGTACTTGACCCATTTATGTAGGTAGTAATTTTGCTGGAAAAATTTCTTGCTCAAAGATATTATAGCAGTAGTAGAGAAAAGGGTTTAAAACTGCAGTCTTTAGCTGACAAGTTCGTCATACTCAGATCCTTAACCGCTGTGCCACCTTTTGCTCTGTTTATTCCCTTGGATCTGCTTGATATCTCTTATTTCTCGACGTAGAGAATTTTAGGTGTTTGAAAAGATGGGTAACATAGGCAACTGTGTAGAGCACATTTTACAAAAGGATGATCATAGTCTATGAAATTAAAAAGTATGCAAAAGGCAAAGTGCATGCTTTACATATGATGTCTTGCAAGCTTTGATGAAAGTTGTTAGGGCATTTACACAGTCTTGCCAGATTGTGTAAATGTATCATGCAGGCAACTCATCTTGTACTTTTATATTACATTTACATTTATTTCTTTAGCAGACGCTTTTCTTCAAAGCGATGTACAACTCAGCGTAAACAAAAGTGCATCTCGCCAACACATAGAAACAGAAATGTGCTTCTTGAGTACAATTAACTTGTCTGCTGTCACCGTTTAAACCAGCACACATTACATGGGTATTTGCACATAGAAATGGTAAGGGTGCCAAATTTTAAAACCGATATAAACAATATCACAGGAGTAGCAGCTTATAGAATTACCAGCCATATTATTCAGTGTTTTGCCTTAAACTCTTTGTCGAAGAGTGGCTCTGTTCCTTCATTGATCTGCTTGCAGTATTCCTCTTGACCCTCAGACATACTTCAAAAATATAGCACTGACATATTTCTGGAAACACACATTTTAATTTTTTGTGCAAGTGTGTTAGCAGTCACGGGGGTGCGGTGGCGCAGTGGGTTGGACCGCAGTCCTGCTCTCTGGTGGGTCTGGGGTTCAAGTCCCGCTTGGGGTGCCTTGCGATGGACTGGTGTCCCGTCCTGGGTGTGTCCCCTTCCCCCTCTGGCCTTACGCCCTGTGTTGCCGGGTAGGCTCCGGTTCCCCGTGACCCCGTAAGGGACAAGCGGTTCTGAAAGTGTGTGTGTGTGTGTGTGTGTGTGTTAGCAGTCTATGTCAAACTTTATCCCAGAACAGAAAACACACATTCCTCTTATAAAATTAGTCTTACATCTTAGCTTGTAGGGGGTATGGTGGCGCAGTATGTTGGCCCGGGTCCTGCTCTCCAGTGGGTCTGGTGTTCAAGTCCTGCTTGGGGTGCCTTGCGACAGACTGGTGTCCTGTCCTGGGTGTGTCCCCTCCGTCTCCAGCCTTACGCCCTGTGTTGCCGAGTTAGGCTCCGGCTCCATGTGACCCTGTATGGGAAAAGCGGTTTCAGATGATGGGTGTGTGTGTGTGTGTATCAACTTGCAGCAATTTCTTTTCAAAAAGCAAATTTGCCATTTTACTTCTCTCAGTAGCCAAAGCAAAGAAAACAATTTTTGTGATGCTTTGTGTTTTCCGCTGTAATTCTGTGCCATATTTTAAGCCCCTCATTTTCTTCTGTTTTTGTTGCTAAGCTCTATCAGATATGTCCTAATGTTATAGTTCTGTTGTAACAACATTGTTCACAACTACTACGAAACTTTTGTAGACGAGTTAATACATGCAATCACACCCGGAGATATTTGAGTTAAGAGAATTCGACTTTAGCATTAGTTTCATTTCATACCCCTACATTGGCTTATAAGGCATTTCCCTGTATTTACAAGGACCACATCTGAACAGTGCCTTCATAATCATTGCCCCCTGTGAACTATCCAAAGGACGTCAGCTTTATTGGTTTGTGTGTGTGTGTGTGTGTGTGTGTGTGTGTGTGTGTGTGTGTGTGTGTGTGTGTGTGTGTGTTTTCACTGATTTCTCATGTCTTTCCTATTCAGTTTTTTTTTTTTTTTTTCCCTCCATTGAAGGTTGATTTTAATGGGATTTTGTGATATTTTAAAATAAATGAGTGCCACTTTGCCACTCAGGGACACATACAAATTTTACCATTGAACCTCATGGTAATTATGCATTCATCTTGGGAACGGTTTTTCAAGAATGCAAGACTGCACTTCATCTCGTTGAGATACAGTAGGTGTCACGTTTTCCATTCCTATATCAGAATGATTTTTTGAGCCAGTGCTTGTTGATGTATTTTCCAATGTGGCACACCCTGCGGCAATCACCTAGGGATACAAAATCTCTTTTTTGCCTGACTTCATTTATCCCATTGAAAATATAGGAATGGAACCTCTCACCCCATTCCATCCTCCACAGCTTGACCAGTGCTGCTAGATAACCTGACCTGATCAAAATGGGACCCTAATGCACAATATATCATAATTCATCACATTAAAATTAACGAGACATGCATTACCAGGAGTTTTCACACCTGGGCAAAGAAGCTGGCTCTTGTTCTGTGTTTTGACTCCTGCACAACACTTGAGGGAAAGCCACACATTCCCAAACAAACAATAATATTGTGCCAACAATTATCAATCACTATAGGAAAAGGCCTTCCTCATAGGCATTTATGATTGTTGTCTAGTAAACTCTATCCCTATCTGCACTACTACTCCCAAATAAATTTTAGATATAACAAATCGTTATGTATCTGACTGTTGACGACAGACCTCACCAAGTGGTAATGTCTGCAGCTTGTCTTGTCTGCTGGAATTAGTGATAAAGTTCTGCCCTTTCAATTACTTTGAGCTTGATGGACAAGAGCCAGTAAGTGGAAAACTAGTCTGGCTGCTATGTATTTGAGTATAGTCGGAGAAGAAGGGTTTTGATCGGTGGTAACTGTCAATTTTACACTTCTTCAAGCACCAGCACAGACATGAATTTATTATGAAATTCCAAAAACATAGCCAAAAAAACTTCTGAAAATGATAGAATCATGTATCTGTGATACAGAATAATATAGCCAAGCAAAAATAGAAGTGGTCTCACTGAGTCAAGGAGAGCACAGGCTGCTTATGGAATTTGCATCATCCCCTGGATTGATAACTATTTGGTACATTCATTCAATATATTCCATTTTGGGGAAAATGCAAAGGACATCACAATTAATTGTTACTGAACTTTAATGCCACTTTTTCTGGGGTACATCTGAGGGCTGTTGCTGAAATCTAGAACTTGTTCATTTATCTTTTTGTGTTTTATTTATTAGCCTTGTGTTTCTCTGGTGCTCTGATAACTCACAGCCTAGTATCATGTAATCGCAATGAACTCTAACATTAGACAGGAAAGGATATTCATTTTTTAATAGTGATTAGAAGTTGTATATCTTAATATGTTTCTAGTGTTGCAGTGAAGCCAGTTGTTGGTTCCCTGAAAAAAAGGTAATAGTTATGATGCAGCACTGCATTTTTTGGCTTCTGATGCTGCTTTTTAAAGCACTGGTGGTTCCAGTTCTGGGAAACTGATAGCTCTAGAGCTCGAGGGAAGTTTGTATTTGAGAAAGAGAGAAAAAGTGACTGACATGAACCACAAACAACAAAAGTGATAAAGTATCACTAGGTATGCAATCTTTTCGTTTTACCAGTTCAAGTCCCAGAAGGGGATTGTGCTGTTTTACCCTGGAGCAAGGTATTTAACCTACCTGGAACGCTTCAGCAAAACAACAATAAAAATATATCTATTATATTAAAGATTAAATCTTAAAGCTGTGGAAGTTATTATGGATAAAATAGTATTTGGATATCATACCTGCTTTTTTAAAATCTCACTCCAGCATTTTCTGAAACAGATTAGCATTCTTTGTTTTGTTCCCTCACCACCAAACATGAAATAATTTGATTGTGCTTAATGTACCACCATTTGCCATGGATAGAGTTAGGTATTACTATAATCAGAGATCTAGTTGAGGAATAGTTTACTTACTCCTCCGAGATGAAATGCACTCAATCAGTCGTTCAGATTTTTACCTATATATGTCTCTTTAGTCTAGCACTTCAAGGAGCATACTGAATATTCGGAATTATTCACGTAGGAAACTGGAGGTGTAGTCACAGCTGACAATCTGAGAATTTCGAAATGACAGACCTGATGTCCACTAAGGATTTCGCTGTGATCAGAGAAGAGTTTCAGCCAAGGAACTTGTTTCATCAGAGTTCTCTCTGGTACTCTTACAGAGTAGAAACACCTTCTCAGTTCATCAGGGAAGCTACAGAAACTTGTAAATATGCTGTTTCCGGTTTGCATTAGGGCTACCCAAGCATAGTTTGCAAGGAAACGTGTTCTGTTTTCTGTCTGACCAGCAGAGTTCTTTACCCTGCACTGTTCTACAGCAGCAAATTTCTGCAGCCCTCATTGAAAGTTTGGAATAACTGTCAACACCGCATCTGATCTTCTTTCTAGAGAGAAATATAATATCAATACACATTCAAACTCCCTGACCACTGTAAGAGGCTGCACATGCTTGAAAAACCACTGCAAGCTGAATGTAGGTGCTTTTACTTTACTGATGGATTGATTTGTCAATTGACCAGTCTTCTTGTCCCTCTTGCCCTTGTGCACTGAGGCTCAACATTTCCATGTTAGCGTATACATTAAAGAACAGCAGGCAGACAGCCACCAGCTTGGGCTATCGTTCAGTTCAGTTTTTTCAAATGTCCATTGGACGGCAGTTATCATTTTTGTGAGAGCACAGTCAATACAGTTCACTTTGTACCTTCAGCCGTGAATACTGAAACCAAGGTCACCTGCAAACAGGCTCCAAAAATTGGAAAAGGAGGACTGTAAATGGCTTGTATGTGGGAACAAGATTTCACTACCTATAGATTTTTGCTTGTACTGTAGCCAGAAATCTTTGGCTCAGTGAACCAAATTGAATGACCAGTCTTGGCTTTTACATTGAAAAGCTCAAAGATTCAGTTTAATGTTGGAAAATTTGCTCAGAAGGGTATTTAAGTATATGTCACATAAACTGTGACAATGTGTTATACAATGTGTGTATGGTGAAGGTTATTGAATACTATATTTTTTTTGCTTGTGTGTATCTATTGTTTTTGGGTTGCCAAGCCATGCCATCACAGTTCGCAGATTTAAGTGAGTTTTTTGGATTTTACTAAGCATTTCTTCTTTTGTGCCTTGGCCTTGATTCTCATTAATGTAAACAGCTTAATCAAATAATGGCAAATAAAATTACTAGACAAATATAGCCTAAAACTGAGCTTTACTAGCTAGTTCTGAAAACCTTAACCCATGCCAACTCAAAACTCTCCATATAGTATACTGAGAATATAATGTGTCTGTATGTGTGTGTGTTATACCTATATATACAAAGGGTGTCAGGTTTGTATTGCCATTGTTCTGAAAATGTGAAGAATCTGCTACAAGACTCATGCCTTCAAATCTTCAAGGGGATGGGGAGGTGTGGCTACAGGCTTGTCAATTTCTCATTATGAGATTACAAGCTCATGTATTTTCCCAAATTTCATGAAATTTCAAAGGAATTTCATCATTTTCATACAACTCTGAAGTTTGTGTCAAGAAGTATATCTTCCTACCTGTGTGTGGGTCTGAGATGTGTTCCAAATGCGTGACAGTTGAGAGATATGTAAAGTTATTCCAACCAAGCATTGCCATCAAAATCAGAAATTTAAGTTTCATTGCTGTGCTAGCTATGGGAGCTTTAAAAATAAACTTAATGTCAAGAGCATTTGTTAAATAGCTATTTAATAGCTCTTGAATACTGGAAAGCATGCATTTGTTTATTTACTATGAAACAACCATACAATCATGGCATAGTTAATTCTACTCTACATACATTGACTGAGCAGTTTGATGTGTCAAAAACAAGGAAGGCAAGTAGAAGAGAGAACTCTAAAGGTGTGACATTGTGAGGACACATTTTCCAAAAGCTAGATGTATTAAATGGTAAAATTCTGCAGTATACTGGGATAAGTAGTGTACGTCTGTTTGTATAATACTGTAATGCATTGGTACCTGAACATTGTCAAAAATTGAGCTAACCTTGTTAAAAAATATAGCATTGTGCATTTTAATTTCTGTATTTTCTATTCCCTTATATAATCCTTCATCTGAGGTAATGACAATTCTTGAACAATGTTGTTTTTTTCTGTTACGTAATCATCAGTGGCTTTTTTACTTAGTAATCCTACATTTGTATTTGCTGTCTTTTTAATATTTTTTTTTCTGATGATATAGATTTAATCCTTTGGAATTTGCTTTGCTCTGAAAGCCAAGAGATCAAGACTCTGTTGTAGCAGCAGCAGTCATCTGTTTTTATGGCATGTTTATAAATAGACTTTAATTTTAAAAACAGCTAAATGTTTTTAAATTAGATCAAAGAGGTTGCAAATCTTGTTTAATAGCTATTCAGCATAAAATTCACTTTTCACTGGAGTTTTGGAGCAAATTTAAACAAATTCTTTGCAGCTCATCTTTCAGTATTTAAAGCACTAATGAGAAAAAGTTTATGCAGGCAAAATGAGGGTGCTTTTTCTTTACACTCATTTCTATTTTAATTCTAAGATTATCTCCCTCTCTTACGTACCATTAATGAACGGGTTTGGGTAAAAAACAACTCCTCTGAAAAAACTGGACCAAGAAGTTTTTTGCAGTGTGTCTTTCGTGACCAGAACCTTTTATAGCAGTCTTCTTTATTCTCAAACACTATATAGTGGACCAAGTCAGCAAGAGAAGGTGGCTGTCAACCTACCTGCAGTAAGCCCAGCTCACTGTTAGCCTCAAAGTTTGGTGTGGCCCCAAATTTTCCACAAGGGGTCAACATTTGCTGTTTTTCCACAAAAGAGTTAGCAGTTCTGTGGGCTTTGTTTCCAGTCCAGAGGGCATGGAATGCATCTCACACGGCTTCTCGTGCAATATGTTTCTGTTTGCCACAACATCTGCTATGAAATCCCCGGTCCCATTATACAGCAATAATTGTTTTGCCGGAAGGGGCAAGATAACACTGATTCAGAGAAGACAAACTTTAGGAAGGGTAGTATGTCAATATGTGGATGGACCAAATTTATTGTGTTGCTTCTGCTCCAACTTCTTTGTTAGACCTTAAGTTGAACAGAATATGTTTGTTCCACCACAGATTAGTGCTTAACCTTTCAACCTTTCCTCCTGCTAAAGGTAACAACTTTATTGGATAGCTGGCATTTTGCTCCTTGAGGCCTGACCAAGTGCCTGTCCAGCTCTAGTGCACTCACTGAGTGCTAAGACACCCCTGGGGTGCAGCCTGCAGTGCCTTTCAGCATCTCAGCTGCTTTCTACATCACGAGTCTCTCTGAAGGTAGAATGGCCTCTTCACCGGTCCCACCACAGGAGGCTTGCCCTGCTAAATTTGGGCACCATTGTGCCATGATGAACTGAGGTTAGACCTCCTTACTCTAGTACCATTTAGGATGTAAAACAAACCACCATGAACACAGGACAAAGGCAAGACCATTTAAGAACAATGTACAGATAGTTTCTGAGCAACATAGTGTGCCACTTATGTAAACTTGGACAGGCATAAAAAAATACTGAAGGTCAATGGCAAAAATTCCAAGCTACAGAAAATTTGCTGTTTACTGTTTACTCTAACGGGGGGGGTACAGTGGCACGGTGGTGCGGGTCCTGCTCTCCGGTGGGTCTGGAGTTCGAGTCCCACTTGGTGTGCCTTGCGACAACTGGCGTCCTGTCCTGAGTGTGTCCCCTCCCCCTCCAGCCTTATGCCCTGAGTTGCCGGGTTAGGCTCCGGTTCCCCGCGACCCTGTATGGGATGAGCGGTTCTGAAAGTGTGTGTGTGTGTTTACTCTAACACTGCAGCTGCTCGGTGGTGGCATGCGTAAGATACAAAATGATCACCTAAATAAGTAAATATATATATTTTTAACTATATTTGTTTATGCACCGTAAGTGGACACAGTGGCACAATGGCTGGAGCTACTGTCTCATAGCACTTGGTTGTATGAGAAAATATGAGTTTGGTCTCTGCTCAGTCTTTCTGCAGTTTGCATTGTCTCCCTGTGTAAGCCTGCATGGGCTTTTTGAGCAAATTTCCCCAGGGGGGTTAGCTGTATGGGCCGTACCGTCAGCATTTATTTATGTATACAGCTCCATATACAGCTCCGTATACAGCTCCATACACAGCCAGATGTGGTGGTGCAGTGGGTTTGGCTGGGTCCTGCTCTGAGGAAGGTCTGGGGTTCAAGCCCTGGTGGGGGTGATTGTGATGGGCTGGTGTCCCCTCCTGGGTGTGCCCCTCTCTTTCTGGCCTTGTGCCCTGGGCTGCCAGGTTAGGCTATTGCTCACTGCAACCCTGCTTAGGATGAGTGGTTTCAGCTAATATGTGAGTTCTATACATACACCAATTCTATATACTACTACCAGTGTAATGTATGGTGGTTTTCCATGGTGTCGACAGACTGACTGTATTTCAAGAACTTTGTGTCTGTATCTGTGTAACCCTCTACCTATTGATAAGATGCACTTTTGTGTTTACTGAGTTGTACACCATTTTGGTAAAAAAAATCTGTCAAGTGAATAAATCTTATGTTTATTAACTATTTTTAACTTATTTATAATTCAGTATTCATTTATTTATTTTGTACTTAGTATTTACAATGTATATATACAGTATATTACTGTTAATTAATTTGAATATTTTAGATGTACAATATACAGTATAGTACTGGATAGCAAAATAAACATAATTTTCTATTTGTGTTTTATAGAAACACACACAAAAATAGAAAAGATAGAAAGGCACCGGTAGAAATAACATTTTAAAGATATGCACTCACAATGCAAAAACATGTAACCAGGGAGGCGTTATTAATTGTTGGGAGGGCAAAATTAATTCCAACTTACGTAAACTTTGACTTACGTAAGGCTTTCTGGAACAGAACCCTTATGTAAGTTGAAAATTGTCTGTTTTTGTAAAACTGTTTTATCAATGGGTTGTTTTATCAAAACAAGTTCCATTGAAATTACAAGTGTTTTACATTTTTTTTAAAACTTTGGGATACAATAACAGTTTGTATACATACATGCTGCATAGCTCATTTTGTCATATAACGTAGCTGCAATTCAATACAAAAAATATATGTGTGTGTGTGTGTGTGTGTGTGTGTACATGCTATAGATACAGTATATATGTATACATATGGTGTAGTGTCACTACAGTGTGTGCTTCAGGGACCCTGATGCTGCAAAGCCACAGGATTTCCTGATTTTTCCTTATAACTGAGCTCCCAAGGACTGCTCAGGGGTCTTTAATCTGTTTTCACCAGGGGCCAGTTGTGAATTGGTCCAATTGTCACACATGTAAAAAACCATACAAAGTGACATATTAAATTTTAAATGCTTCAATTAAAAAAATAGTTTATTTTGCTGTATTTTTTTAGGTGTGGCATTTGTTCAAGTGTGTGTGCCTATAACTGTATTATCGTGTGATTCAATAAAATGTGTAGCATTCATGGGTAGTAAACTATGTATTAATAATTTTACAAATGTTCTTTATGTGGTTTTTATCTGCATTATGTGAAACAGATGATTACATTCATCCCTGGGTCCCGGTGTTGGACACCCCTGGTCTCCATTTTTTAAACCAAAAAATCTAGAAAAAAGTTAAATAAAATGTCTCTTTTACTTATTAAACTAAAACAGAGCAAAATAAGTTTATGTCTGTCAGTACTCATTTGTTCCAGAGCTAAGAACAATTAAGTGTTTGATTAAAAGAATTAACTTTACTGATTTTAAGGGGCAAATATTAAACCTTTGGAAGCATCTTTTCACCATCATGATAGCAGTTTCTCACCTAAGATTAGTTAGTTAGTTAGTTAGATAGTTAGTAGTCGAAAACAACTGAATTCTCCAATATTTGTATTCAGCTGAATCTAACATGTTGTATTCATATGGCATTGGTATTTTCTCTTGGATGTGCAGTTTTGGAGTTGTGCTCTCTTAACAGTTACATTGTGCTATGTAACAGAAACATTTACGTTTATTCATTTTTAGCTGATGTTTTTTTCCAAAGCGACTTACAATGTCAAGGTTACAATTATCACAAGCCTACAGTAATTTACCCATTTATACAGCTGGGTAATTGTAACTGGACCAATTTTAGGGTAAGTACCTTGCTCAAGGGTACTACAGCCAGAAATGGGGATCCAAAGGAAGCAGCCTGTTACAGAAGACTAGCTTTATGATATTTATGTGGAGGGTAGCACATCTGAAGAGCAAAAAACAATTGTACTATAACTATTCATATAAGACCAGCATATATGTTTTCTTCAGTTTCAGCTGCAAGGAAGGTAGGGGACAGCTGGTAGTGTAGTGGTTAGAACAACTTCCTTTAGACTCAAAGATTGCAGGTTTGAGCCTTACTTCCAGCTGTAGTACCCTTGAGCAAGGTACTTACTCTGAATTGCTCCAGTAAAAATTCCCCAGCTGTATAAATAGGTAAATAACTGTCACCTTAACACTTTAAGTTGCTTTGGAGAAAACCATCAGCTAAATGTAAAAAAGTCTTTTAGTTTTTTGTATGTAATGAACATCATTTAGTATGTCCAAAAAAAAAAAACAACTGACCTGCAATTCTCCTCCCCAGCATTTTGTTCTCATCTGCTGTGATTTGATCCATGTGTAATTACTGTCAGTTTTGTGCTTTCTCATCCACGGGTTACCTAAGTGCTTCTCGCCTCCTTCGGCAGTCCGCTCTGTTTAATCCAAGGGTTTCATTCCCTAGAAGGACCTAATAATAAACACAACAGCAGCTACACTCTGTTGCCGGTTTACAAGGAGGAGGACCGAAGAAAAATGAAACCTTTGACAATAAAGGGGCCTGCAGTTCCCCTTTGGTTCGTCACACTCCAATGAACCTTGAAGTAACCTGTTTAGAGAAAGAATGAGCTAAACACAAAGAGAATTAACTGTCGATTATTGTCAGTCTCTATTGTGGTCCTGCACACTGGCACAGCGGGTGACATCATTGCCTTGCAGCCCTTGAGTTGCTTTTTAGAGGGAATGTTTGAATCTATCTCTTACTGCATGGAGTTTGTATGGTTTCCCTCCATTTGCAATTTGAAGACGAGAAGGCAATATGAAACGACATCTCTATCGTCTCTTACCAAGAGAACCACACAAGTGGTTGCTATGAGACGAATTAGACTTGACAGCACTAACCCTACCTGCCTGTGGTAGTCCTATTGAAATAAACAACCTTTTTAAAGTGGATTCCACAATTTTATTTATCACTACAGTAATGTGGTAGCAGCTTTGTGTCATTTAGGATTCTGGGTGTTTAAACTTTGCCTATGCTCAAACAGTAGAATGAGGGCGCGAACACTGAGGTGTCCCTCCACTCTTCAGGCAACCTTAATATGCTCCTTGTACTTGTACATGAACTCCACTGAGGACCGCTGCTAATATTTTTGGTCCCCTACAAAGAGCCCACCTCAAGAATGGATTTTGTGCAGCAGATTTAGTCAGTTGAGATTGAAGCCATCAGCCTTTAGACATGGTATACAGGGGATAAGGTTCCATTGGCACAGTTTGTCGAGCCACTT
The DNA here is from genome assembly GCF_900964775.1 of Scleropages formosus. Taxonomy (NCBI): domain Eukaryota; kingdom Metazoa; phylum Chordata; class Actinopteri; order Osteoglossiformes; family Osteoglossidae; genus Scleropages; species Scleropages formosus. The sequence continues at coordinate 20,114,774 of NC_041809.1, forward strand.
TCACTTTGTTTATTGACAATCAAGCTTTTGAGATGTAAATTGGTTTTTAATCAAGGTGTTCTTTACATTGCAAAACATTTGTAGTCTAAGTGTCAGAAGCCTTTATGGATTGTATCTTAAAGGTAAATATGAATTTTGTACATTGAACTTTCTTCACTAATTAAACCAAACACGCTTGCAAAAATAATTGAATAAATTATTGAATAAAATCAAACCTTCAATACAAGTATGCAAATTTGTATTTTGTGTAACCATGGAAACTACTAACATTTCTGTTGCTTCCTGTTCCTTTTATCTACATAGAGTGCCATCCTTCTAAACACATCAATCTTATCCGGCAGTACAGCAAAAACAAGGTTGAGTGCTTCACAACTGATCCTTTTATAACCTAGATATGTGGCAATCAGTTGTGTACAGTACAGTAAATGGTTATACCTCGCACATAAGCTGGAAATCAAGACGTTTCACATTTGGTGAGAAAGACTGTCATGCATTTCGATTCATTTTCTTAATCACACATTATTTTGACTGCATTCAATCCTGTACCTCGTTCTCCAGTTTTAAGATGTTAGGAGTAAAATCAAAAAGCCAGCTGTGGATCCCTAAAGCTCCATGAAGGATTCAAGATGGTAATGTAAGCAAACACACAGAGGAAAAAAATACCTGACAACTTCTTTTTTTTCTGTAAAAGTTATTTCCAGAACAACACACATGAACACCAGCATATAAATGCAGTAAATCTTCAAAATAACTTGTAGGATTGTGTGTGTAACACTTAAGACGTTTTCACTGAGCTATACATGTGCTCTGTAAAATATAGCCGACATGTGGATCTCTGATCATGTCTGAGTTGTTCTGTAGCACAGCTGAGACTCATAAAAAACACTGGAGCAACATTCTTTCTGGAAACTATTTACTATATATACAGTATGCTGTTGCCTGAGAAACATGTATATCCACAAATACAGAAAATCTGCCATCAGCGTAAGCAGCACAGCTGTTTATCTCAGTTCTGAACAACTGTTCTGACATCACTGGATTTTTGCATCAGTGTCAATTTCTCTCGCCATTAATCAGCTAGTTATCGTTTGCCTTACTACTCATAGCTTGCTATGAAGAACTGCACCACTTTGCAGCATTCCTCCATAAACCCTGGTCCTCTTTGAAGTAATAAGGCCACTCTCTCTCAGTGCACAACTGAATACAAGACTGAATAGAGTAGTAGACGAGCTCTTAAGGGCCCCACTGGGACCACAGTAGGCATTTCTTCAGATAGGCCAAGTAAATTAGGAAAGACCAACGGGATGTTCACGTTTCCAGAAGGAGACATATAACCAAGGGCAGACCTCAGCAAGCTCCATGGCTGAGTTCTTGACTTCTACAATGCACCCATTAAGTCGTTCTCCGTTTTTATTAGCTGTAAATCACTGGCCAACGTAATGGACAGTGGTGAGCCTCATGGCACGTAGAAGAGCAGTTTGCCCGCCAACACTCAATTAATAATCCTTGGAAGGAAAGACCGAGGATTAAAACATAAGGGATTTCTCATCTTCCACTGCCTTTTCGCACTGAAGGGTTCAGCATGATGACTGCATGATGTGGCTCTTTCACTCTGAAGCAGAATAATTACTGCATTAATAAAGAAAACAAGGAAAAAGACATATGCTAACCTGGGGTAAAATAGACCAATGATAGGCCCCCAGAAATAGCTGGAGAATAGTTTATTTTGTCAGTTCAAACCAAAAAGTAAAATGTCCTTGTACATATAATATCAGAGGATGATACAAAGCGTGCTTTGTTCTATTGATCATGTAAATTATAATTACACAGACTGCTTAGATGTCTTGTCAGTGCTCGGTGCCACCAGCAGAAGCTTAATTTCCTTTGACTGAATATTGCACACCCACACACTCAGTCTAAACCAAACCCAGCAAGTGAACATGAATAAATAATCCCTAATGTCATATTAACCAGCTCAATTCCAAGCGGCAAGTTGCGCAACCATTTTCGCCAAGGAAAATACCTTGCATGGTGCATAACAGAGAGGGACAGAGAAACATCAAGACAACCTGTCATCTTCAGTGAGCCAAAAGAACAGTTCCACTCATTGTTGCAGCAACCTGATAAACGTTGACCCCCTTACTAGCTCCAGAGACATTCTTGTTAAACCCAAACTTATGCTGCAGTTTGCATAGTATGGAGGCACCGCAGAACTGCCCATCTCTTCTTTAGTGAAGGAAATTGAGTAGAATGTTTTCACTAGCACTCTGCATTCCAGCGGATGCCCTTAACAGAAGGAGTGTGCGAACAATGACCTGGCAGGAAAGGCATATGCGAATTCATATGTTTGCAGCAACTGTAGGTGGTAGGCACAAAAAATTAATCACAACTCTCAAACCTTATGAAGTTAAATAAACTCAATTTGCATAATACAAAATACCCCTTTTGGTTTAGTAATGTCTGCTTCTGAAAACAAAAACACTACAATTTAATAATCATAACAGACAACTTTCGTGGCTTGCCCTTTTGTAAAATATTAGACTGCGAAAAACACACTGAACAAAACTACCTACCATAAGAGGTGACTGTACACATTGGCGCAGATTAAATAATTACTAGTTCCAGGGTGTTTATTTTTGGTATTGCTTCGAGAGAGTGGGCCTGGAGGCAAAGTACAAGCCTGCCTGTTGCTTGGTGTGGCTGAGCATCCCAACATGCCTTTCTCCTTGTGCCTAATTGTGCTGCATTTTTCAGTTTGCTTAGACAGAAGATCTACGTATCCCGCTCTGCTTGAGAGAAATTTAATAAAATATCTCAGCTTCCTCATGACCATGAATGTATTAAAGCAATCTGTATCCCTTAGTACCTGTGGTAATCTCCCTCTATCTTTTTACCAATTTGTTCTACCAAAGAAGACTTAGTAATCACTTTTTTGTCAAGACATCAGTTTTCTTCACCACCTGCCAAAATATTTTAAGTGTGAAGCTGTCAGACTACGTTCATTATTCCACAGATGGAGACAAATTACATATTTTACCAAATAATATGTGATTTCTTGACATTGCTAAGGAATACAGAAAAGAGACAATTCAGCATTATACAAATTGCATTTAAAGAGTTTGCATTACTCAGCTTTCATTTCGCCCTGGAGCACAAGAGAAATTAATGCAGATGGTGAGAATTCAGAATTATTCAGGTCTTACATATGGAATTAGAGGAGGACATTAAATCCATTCATTTCCATCTATAATATCTGATAGATTTGCTTTGAAGTATGATTAAATTAGAGATGCAAAACTATGAGAACAATATTAAGAAAATTAAAAATGGTTTATGTAAAATTTTTTGTATGTCATAAATAAAAGCATTCTTACCATCATACATGTGTTATGCTGAAAAATTCTTTTGGAATTTTGTCATTTACAGTTATATGTACATTTACATTTCAATTTACTCATTTAGTAGATGCTTTTCTCCAAAGCAACCTCCATTTTATAAAAGATACAATTTGTGCATTTCATTAGGAGAAAAAGTGACAGTTGCAGACATGTGATTATTAAGTACAGTTAGTTTGTTTCCACCCACCATATAAACCAATGTTCATCACACGAGTAGGTGCAAAAAACTTTATCCGAATGTTGACGATTCCTTTCTAGTAATTATCAGTACTCATGATATACTCCTTTTAGGAAAGAAAAAAGTGATTTCTATTAATCACTTGCCAGGACCAGGGTCATGGTGATAATAATAGTAACGATAATCACAACAAACTCAGGAAGGGCTTCTGTAACAACTTGGAGATGTTCACACACCAACTAAATGCACTTGAATTTCAGATGATCACCCTCAGAGGAACCATAAGCAGATGCTTTTTTCCAAAGCAACATGCATCTCATAGAAAATACAATTTGTGCATTACATTAGGAGACAAACAGATACTTGCAGACGTGTGATTCTTAAGTATAGTTAGTTTCTTTCCACCATATTCACCGATGTTCATCACATAAGTAGCTGCATAAAACTCAGAATATCGATGATTCCCAATCACCTTTCTACTAATTTCGTTTTTTTTTTTTCAGATACACAAACATTTACGTAGATTATAGGAGCAGCTGCATAAAAGCTTATCCTGACAAGGCCATGAAGCTATGGTCCATGAACATTTACACCTTACATGAACTTAAGAGATCATGGGGGAAGTGAATCTGGAAGAGGTGAGTTTTTGGACCTTTTTTAAATATGGACAGAGTTTCAGCTGCTCTGAGTGAGAGCGGGAGGTCATTCCACCACAACGGAGCCAGAAGCGAGAACATCTCTCGTGTATGGGACCAAGAAGCGGGCAAATGTGGAAGAGCGTAGCGGTCTGGTTGAGGTGTAGCAGTTGATCAAGTCTTGTAAATAGCTTGGAGCAGTTTTATTGATGCATTTGTAGGCAATAACCAGGGTCTTAAATCTGATTTGGGCAGCTACAGGAAGCCAGAGTCAAACACAACTTGGGCAGCAGCGTTCTGTATCAGCTGTAGAGGTCTGATGGCAGAAGCAGGAACTCCACACAAGAGAGAGTTGCAGTAGCCCAGAGGGGATGTCACCATGGCCTGGACAAGTAGTTGGGCAGAGTCAGATGTGAGGAAAGGACGGATCCTGCAGTCCAGGTTGTGGCTTCGATGTGCTGATAGAAAGATTTAAGTCAATCATCACTCCCAGATGTGTAAGTTTTCTGTAATATTTCTCCTGTTAATCTGAATCTTAATCCTATGAATCTGGGAAAAAATGGAATTCAGAGAGAAATGTAATCTGAATTGAGTTAAGGAAATGAAACAGTTTTGCTTTTGCTAAGTTACGTACTCGTATCGCTGTTACTTAGCATTCGGTTGTTTTCAAAAAGTCATAGAATAAGCGTATGTTGAGTTACAACGTTACACTACATCAAACAGTCTTGAATGTGTCAACTGAAGTGAGACACTGGGTTTACATGGATTGGCAAGGACTGTGCTTTTATAATGTTTACACCATATTTCTGGTGACAATGATAGTGGCTGTAGCAGTTCCTATTTTAGCAGACCAGGTCATTAATATGCTCCTGAATCAAAATGTACATTTGTGCATTTTACAACTACTTAAGCATGCAGTTAAAACATAACCTCCCACACCTGCGTAATGAATATCTTCACATTCCATTCCATTCCATGTAAAAATCTAAATAATTCTGGCTATTCAACTGCAAAGTCTAAAAAAAACATGGAAATACTGGAATTTGGATTTTAAATTAATACACTCTGAAGACCTTTCAAAACAATAAAACATATTCTTCACCCCCAGGGCATTAGATTTGGTTGTTTTCGTTTTTTTGTGTGTGATCAAATCCACCAAAAAAAGGGTTTCTGAACTCTGAAACCAAAGAGAAGTATGATGCACAGCACTGGGATATTGCTTGTCATGAAGAAAAGTAAAACACCAGGAATAAACGTTTTTTTTTTCATAGGCTTAACTCCCTTTAAAAAATCCCAATGTCAAATCATTAACCAGTAGTAGGGCTGGGTTACCGAATGAGTGTGTGGGTGTGCTGTACTACACCATTAGGTAGTGTTTCTGTACAGTTCTCAACAACTGCAATCTTATTTTTAGGAAAAAATTACTTTACACCTAACCTTTTGTCACTTCTTCTGTAGATCTTATCTTGGTTCTCCAAGCTTTTTATACTGTCCTTATTTTTCAGTTGCTTGACAAGAAAGTGAAGCTCTTTATTAAACACAGAGGAATATATGAAGCTCTCAGCTCTATAAAGAGAAGTGGCAGAAGCAAGCGAAAAATGTGTTACAGGGATTTTGAGTGATTTACTTAAAAAGGATTTCTTCCAAAGATCTCATTGAAATAGCAAAATAAGAAATGATCATTTTGCACTATGCAACACTGAAATCATTTGTTGTCCAGTAATAGATATTTAATTAATAATTTCAAATTCTTCTCAATAGAAAGACTGCTGCTTGGTCTAATACCAGACTTATTGCTGAAAGTAAGCAAATTTGTGCTCAACAAAACCCTAAATAAGCACAGTTGACTTTATATGCATGCAGATCAGCTGTACAAATTTGGAAAACAGCACTCTAGCTGCCCTCAGTCACTGAAGGGAGAATAATTTGGGTTTCATTCAGCTAAGAGTTTGTAGAGTCAGCAAAATTATACCTATCTTCTCTAAAATATCTGCAAAATCAAAAAAGCACAGACGACCAAAAAAGTCATGGTGTTGTGTTTCTTCTTGCGAAACATCACCTGGGAACTTAAATAGCGTAGCTAATTGCTTTAAAAGACTGTAGAATGTGCGAGGGCGTCCGTGGAAACTGGATGGGAAGGCCAGAGGCTGCAGAAGTCATCTGACGGAACCACCCGGACATTTTTAGACGTGGGTCTGCCGTAGCGAGCACTGCCTTCAATGGACGTAAGGCATGACTGTGTTTCTCTTCAGCTCATTACACAACGGTGCACCCTTAGTCAACACTGGGTGTGTAATCAGCTCCAGTCAGGCCCCTGCTCAGAAATGGTATTCACACCCCATCCCCTAACACCCCATATACCTATTGCACAGCAGTATACCTTCTGTAATAACTGCCATTCCATTCGCTCAGTGCAGGCCATAAACTCATTACAAGAACCGTGTTAATGAGACACTTCACATGATTAATATGGTGGCCTACTAATGTGACACATGGATTTTCCTTCTGTCTCCTGGCTGGTCCAGAGCTGGACAGCCCAAGACAAGTACACTTACAGCTGTGGGATAGTGGGCATTCCCTTGGGATCCATCGTGGAGCTCCAATGTGTGAATTCTCACAGACTCCTCTCCTGAGACTGATATCTTTGACTGCCTTACGACGCATCCTCACAGCTGAAAACCCACCGGGAGGGTCAGACTTGGTTAAACACAAAAAATATGTTTGCAGAGCTGGGACACATTGAGCTGCAGACAGAACGGCCTACACTGTCCTGCTTCAAAGGAGACTTCTGTGTTTTTTTAGATGGAGATGTAAAACCTTGATCTAAGAAATAATGGTTTAAAAAATTAGGGACTTTATTCTTTATGCTTTGCACCTTAGAAATTGCTCTCAGGATGCATTAATGAAAAATAAATTACTTTTTTGTTGCAGATACTGCACAGACTATATGGTCAATAGGGAGTAGTGCTGGTTGTGGGTCCGAGTCTGTTGAATCCAAAAATGGACCTGTATGTTGGGCTTGCACTTCCCACGATTAGCTGCAGATCACGATGACCCTGACTTCATGAGCAGAAAAGCACAGAGCATGAAACACAGACCCATCCATCACAGAATACTCACTATATATGTAGGGCAATTTTGAGCCACCACTTCACCCACATCACATCTCTTTGGACCACTGGAGACCTGAAGACATGACACAATGCAAAGTCCACACTGTGGCTGGATTGAAATACACAAAACTTTGGTAGTGAGGTGCCAGAGCTACCCGGTGTACCACCATACCACCCATTTATTGCATGTATATGAAATGTTAATAAATTATTTAGATTAAAACATATTATTATTATTATTATTATTATTATTATTATTATTAAATTGTTACATTTTTACAATAAAGTTTATCGGGGGGGAGTGGTGGCATAGCAGGCTTGGCCAGGTCCTGCTCTCTGGCGGGTCTGGGGTTCGAGGAAGGCTTGGCGTGGACTGGCGTCCCATCCTGGGTGTGTTCCCTTCCCCTCCAGCCTTGCACCCTGTGTTGCCGGGTTAGGCTCCGGCTCACCGCGACCCCGTTCGGGACAAGCGGCTTCAGACAATGTGTGTCTGTGTGTGAGTTAAGGGTTAATATTTGGAACTGTATTAAAATTCTTTTATTTTTAATGGAAAAACATTTTAAATATTTATTATTTATATGTAACATCATTTTCACCCATCGATAGTTGCTGAAGTGGTCTGCTCATCTCTATGATATTACCTGATCCCTTTACAAAACATTCCTCACTTGATTTACACTTGACGTCTTCACTTTATTTAGTAGGTGTAATCTATTACTCTAAGAAGATGAAATAAAGCAAACTAAGAAGCTAACTGCAACCCCCATTACAAAACAGCTGACATCATCTCATCTTGCTGCGATCACAGCCAAGGTGTACTGCAACAAATGCGGGGTGAATTAAAAGGTTTAAGACCCTAATCATAAATCTCACGGATAGTTCCAGAAATTAAAACACCCCTGCACTCTGGTGTCAGAATCAGCCACATTAGGCCCACTGTAAAATGGGAACAGACCGGGGTGGAATAAATTATATTAGCATGAAAATTAATTTGTGATTAATACGCTTTTCTACAAAGGCCCAAAGGGATTACAGGAAATTATGCCATTAGCTTTAGGAAAAAAGAAATCTGTCTTGATAGGAAGAAATGAACGACCGCTGCAGGCCACTGTTCAGTCTGTGCCGGTGAGAGCCGGACCTCTCGTTTATCTCGCATTCCTGGGAAGTGGGACATGGATAATGGAACTAACAGTGACAGAAAGAGGTTCATTGCAAATTATCTTTTTCTTCCTCTTTTTATCGATGCTTTTCCAGCTCTATTTGTTTTTTTTAATTGTGATCTTCTGCATGCCAGTTACTCTTCCAGGTGTTTTAGTTAGAGCAGAAAGTGAAGACTTTGCAGTGTTTTAAGACAAACAATGTAGTCCTATTCATGTTCAAAGGGCACTTTTAGAAATTTAATCGACCGCTAACCACTATGGTATTTACCCTGTACTTCGATGAACATTTTCATTAAAAAAAGCATTTATTCATTTAGCAGAGGCTTTTCTCCAAAGCGACATACATCTCGGCAAAAATACAAATTTGTGCATTACATTAGGAGAAAGGGACATAGCTGCAGACATGATTCTTCAGTAAAAAACTAGTTTGTTACTTTCCACTTGATGTACAGATGTTCATCACTCAAGTAGGCGCATAAAATGCAGGATAGACGAATCCTGATCACCTTCCAACTTTTTTTTTTCTTAAGGTACACAAACATTTACGTACAAAACAAGAGTAGCAGCTGTGTAAAGGCTTATCTGGGCATGATCATGAAGTTAAGGTGCATGAACATTTACACCATACATGATCTTGAGAGATCTTGAGCAAAGTGAGTCTGGAAAAGGTGAGCTTTCAGACCCTTCTTGAATACAGATAGAGTTTCTGCAGTTCTGAGTGAGAGGGGGAGGTCGTTCCACCACGACGGAGCCAGAACCAAGAACCTCCGTGCTTTACCTTACATGCATGGGACCACCAAGCAAGCAGAAGTAGACGAGCAAAGGGGTCTGTCTGGGGTGTAGTGGTTGATCAAGACTTTTCTAAGTAGATCATTTCTAATTAGACTGCTACTTATCATTATTGCTGACAGAGTATCCCGATCTGACAATAACAAAGTAGAAGACAAAACAAAACAAAATATTTTTATGCAAATGTAAAAATATGTGAGGTGCACTGAATATATAATTGTATTGCAAAATCTGGCACATTGATCTCATGTTAGGACATTGGATTAAAAAGCAACTTGCGTCACACTTTGATTCATGGAAGGGTGTAATTGCCTGGTTTAGTGCAGATTTGTTTTGCCGTGTTGTTAAATAAAAGCATGTAGTATCCACGCAACACCTGGAGGAAAGGAGAAGCGCATTTCCCCGGCCTATCAGTCCAAGTCTAAACTAAGATTCAGTACTTCCTAAAAGCCACTGCATTTCAGTTAAAGACCAATCCATTCAGTCCCTAATAAGAGCTGCAGTGCATAAAGTACATCATCACTCTGCAAATATCCCCAAATGTAAATCAGTTTATTAAAACAAATGGTTATGGCTCCGTGAGCTTTTCGCTTATTTCGTCGCTCCATTAGGTAAATGAAATAGAGGCATCTAAGCCATCTTTTTGTTCGCCTAGCGGTGATTGAATGCGCGATAAAAATTATATTAGGTCGGCATAAATTGCCTGGTTCCAAAGTAAGTGGCACAGCGTTCACACGGCAATAAATAAAGGTCAGCTCATTTGACGGAATGCCTTAATGTGGCTTGAAATTTTTTTGTTCGCCAGGGGATTACAGTGTAAAATCTGGCAGACGCCAGTGACCGCCTTCATCCAGACGGTCTGTACCTATTTATATCTGCGATGCAACGGCCCTCTGGAAACCACATGTGCATGTGAAGAGAAGAACAAAAAAAATGTCATGGTAGAAAGCAGAAATTTGTAGTTTAGGAACGATGCTATAGGCTCAGATGCATGAGCGCTGGCTTTGGCAGCCACACGCTGTATTTCATCTGCCCGGACTGATCCGCACCTTTGACCTGTGCACACGAGCAGCCGACCTGCCCGACTCCCAGGTTTAACTGTGGTAATGGGCAGATAAATAGCCCATGCTCTCTAATGTCGGATGTTGCTCAAAACGCTTTCTTCATAAATTACTAACAGCTCTGCTTAAAAGCAACAGAGTGGAAAATTAAAGAATGTTACTTCTGAGGCTGAGGCGACTGGATTAAACTGGGCCAATAACAGGTCCCCAAGTTCCACGCATGTGAGGAGCTTTCTTTTTCGCGTGTGGCTCCATGCCGTGAGTTGTCTTGCTCTGGAAGGGAGTGCAAGCTCTATTAGTATGTTGTTCGAGTTCTAATGAACCATGGAGGGTCGCCGAGGAATGAAGTGGAATAATGGTTTCTGGTATCTTCATAGAAATAGGAAACAGACAGGCTGGTAGCTCAGTACCTGAAGAGAGTTGTAGCATGATTCTGCACATTCTTACATTTTCCAGTCTCTGTACTGGAAATACTACTGCGTAATGTGGTTTAAATGCAAATTTGCAATTGGAATTTATGTGTTTAAAGCATTTACATTTATATGTGATACTGTATGTGTAAGTTGCAGCAATATACTTGTTACTAGTGTTTTTGTTCATAGGGGAAATTTGCAGTTAATCCACAAAACTTTAATAAAAATTAACCACTGAATATACCTGATTCTAAGCTTGTAAAACTTGTGGTTGTACACAAAGTACATAGACTGTCTGTAACTCAGCCAGAAATGAGCACACAAGACTGATGCATGTTCTATTATTAAAACTAATTATTGCTGCTTGCTGATGAAACTGTATACATTTTTAATAGACTTGAGTAATCAACAATGTGTAAATTTCCACAAATCGAATTACAAAGCCTTCCATCATAGGACAAAAATCATTAGCATTAACGGGGCAGCAGATGCTGAAGTGGTTAAAGCACTGTGCTAGTATTAACTAGTGCTCAGGGCTCCAGATTTCCACCCTTGAGTACGTGATGCATGTTGAACTGACCTGAATTGACTTTGTTCAGTAATCAAATCAGCTGTAGAGCAATAAACAATGCGAATGTAAAATTAAATACACACACACGCCGGAGGGGGAGGAGACACACCCAGGACGGGACGCCAGTCCGTCGCAAGGCACCCCAAGCAGGACTCGAACCCCAGACTCACCAGAGAGCAGGACTGCGGTCCAACCCACTGCGCCACCGCGCCCCCCCTAAAATTAAATAATATTTAGAAAATGGGATATACACCAGTTTACAGTGCTGCTTAAAAATATGTGAACCCCTTGTGTCCCTTAGTTTTACCACAAAATGGCTATTTAATGACAAGCAATCTTTCTCACCTGATATAATAGGTGTGTAGCTACCAATTCCATATGTTGCTTAAGAGGGTATCGTGTGCGTAGTGGCAAAACAGAAGTAGTGCAGGTGTAAAAATAAGTGAATTCTAAGTTGGATTAGTCAAACTAAATTGGTAAGTAGAATCAGATGTGTAAATCATAATCATTTATTCATTTTATTAGTTTATTTTAAACAATAATGATGGCCATCCCAACCAGGTTCACATACTTTCAAATAGTATATGGTTTATGTATTTTATTTTTTAATGTGGTTGCAACCACGTGACAATATATTTAATGCTGTTTTGCCAGTCTGATGGGTGGCACTATCAGCCAACATCTCACTCTTTTCTTGGGGGCGGTAGCTTATGAGGTCACCAGGGTTCTGGGCAAGGCACACATCTCTAATGAGGTGCTTGTATTTCACTGGGCAAGAGCCCGTCTCCCAGTCCCACCACACCGCACTGATGTTTCTTTGGAAACAGGCAACCAGAGACACTCCAACATCTAATACGCTGTGATTTAGAGCGCAGGTATCTTGTGGGTGGAGAAGGTGGGTAATGTGAAGGTCAGGGGAGGTAGGAGGTGGAGGATAGAGACAATAAGGAGGGATGGTATATGGGGGCAGGGACACTTAGTATTCCTTCCCATGGCTACTCAGATTTTAACATAAGAGACGCTGAAGACCAAAATTTTGGTGCCTGGTTTCTTGCATGAAAAGAAATACAAAAGAATTGTAAGGTATGGACTATAAGCGGTGGGAAAAGACTGTTTTGATAAAGCGTGGCTAACACGGATTTATCTCGGAGACATTAGGCCCCGATTTTTAGTCGGTCTCCTTGCGAGCTGTTAAACATTGGGATTTGCTGCTTAAACAGCCATTTCTGTTTCAGGGGTGAGCCAAGAAATGTGGATTAGTCTGATAGGAAGCAGGCAGGATCATCAGTTCACCTTATCTCCTCCGCAGCTCCTTGCAGATTGCCGCTAAGGGCCGAACCTTCTCCGCTACAAACACAGTGCTCCAGCACATTACAGAAAAGAATCTCCTTGCCAGAAAGGAGCAGAGCTCATTAGCATGGATGCTGGGGCAGTTTGTAACACTGGATGGCCCATGCTGCTGCTGCTTGACTCTGGCCTTGCGGGTGTTGGCGCCACAGCTCTCCTAAGTCCTATGCCTCTTGTGTAAAGGAGAACTTCTAGCTAAGTTTCTCGTATTTTGCTGTGAATTAGCTTTTAACAGAATGTAAGATTATTAGCCTCACGCAATTTAATTGTACTTGGCTTCATTAAAGTTTCCTGAAATCACATATTGCAGCCAACTAATTGAATTGTCTTTTAGTCACAACAGCCATGGAGCACACTGGAGGCCACTCTAGTATGACTGTTGATCTAAGTCGTGATAAAATTTACTGATGTTATGGAATTAGAATAATTTTGTTCACTCTTCTTGAAAACAACAACAATTGTGTGTTTTGTAAAAGTCGGCTGCCTGGTGGCATTTCCATAACGCTAACAGGCTTGAAAGGCAGGTAATTGTTTCAACTGCTGTTCTGTTGCTGTTTTTTCAGGATATCCTTGAACTGCTTTTTAAACCATTTAAACATTATCATTTTAAACGGAATATTTCAGCATTCATTGCTGTAAGATAGGAACGTGACATTGACAGTCTCTCTGGAGTTTAACATTGTCTGGCAATGGCTTGTGCAACTTATATAACTGAGATTGTTTCTGTTTTCACTGCACATTTTGCCGTCTCCTAATATAATGATGTTTCTAATACACAGTTCATAAAATTCAAACTAAATCCCTCTACAGAAACTGGGAAGTTTAAAGATAACAGTATAAAGAAGAAATGGAAAGGAAAAATTCAGCAAGGAGAAGAAAAACTCTTTTTTCTTAAGGAAAATAACTCACATAGTTGTATGCTATTTGCTCCTTACAGCAGAACTAAAAGGTAAAGAAACTGTAGAGTATTGCTTTAGCTGTGCAGTAACGCACATTACCCAGAATGCATTAAGTTCATTTGGAAAGAAATGTAGCCTTCTCAGACAGCCAATGTCCTTTATTATAATGTCAGGGGACAAAGAGGCAAGAATTGTTTAGCTCTAAGAGAGCAATTGTAATAGAGTACAGTATAGGGGCATGACACATATGTTACTGCATTACAGCTCTCTACAAATGGGCTAATCTTAAACAGTATCAGGAAGGGCAGATGATATATTTAACTAGAGCACACACAATTTCTTTGCAAGTTTATAAGGAAAAGAGTTTTGATTTAAAAAAAAAAAACAGTAATTGGAAGTAAAATTGCCTTACAATATAACAGATGTAAATCTCTTTTATAAGCATTTTTTCATGGGTCTTAGCATGAAGAAAATGTCAGCTGTATTTATTTTCCTCAGAAGTCTTCTTTCATACAATTTCTTCATTGAACACTCACTCACTTGCATTAAGTGCTTGTCCTTGTCAGGCTTGTGGTAGTCCAGAGCCTATCTCGGAATCACTAGGAGCCGGGCTTGGGGGCAGTATACCCTAGAAGGGACTCCAATCCATCACAGGGTAGCCGCACACAGTTACATATTCATACATACAGGCATGTAGAGTCCTTGGGTTGTGGAAGGAAACCTGATCAGTCAGAGGAAATCCAGATAGACATGGGGAGAACATGCAAACTCCACATGGTCTGAGCTGGATTCGAACCTACACCCGAACAGCCCGTGAACTGTGAACCAGTAGCGCCACTGAGCTGCCCTCATTTATCATGGTCATAAATTAGAAATATGACTGATATGAAATATTTTGCATTATTTACTAAAAGTTTTAGTTCTTGAGTAACAAAATTTTAAGCAGTTTTAGTGACTTACTGTATATTCCCATGTTAAAAAGGGTACAAAAGCCTAAAGAAGAAAGTAAATTCTGTTTCTCACTGCAGCTCCTCACATTTGACTGAAATGTTATTTTCAGTTTTAGAACAAAGACATAATGGAATATCACCCGAAATAAAGTTGTTACTTGGTAAGTGTGCTCAGCATGTGCTTACAAGGTACCTTGAAATTACAACATGGTTAAGCAGTTTGGGACCATATGCGCAGTCGCGAGAAATGAAGACGAAAATCTTCTGTCAGTTTCAGTCCCATAAATGGAATGCATAATATATAAATTCCAACATAAAGAAACTGTCCATTATATAAAGTATATCCTTAACACTAGAAAAGTAAAAGAGGAAGCAACGGCTGACTTGCAGTTTGAGCCAGCTTTCCCAGTAGATAGTGTTCTGTTCTAGTTTGCGTTGCAAAACTCCTTCTTTATGGATGATGTCTCGAGGTATACAGGAAAACCACCCAAAAATGAAGAGCCTATTAAATTAATTATTGCTCTCCCAAAGTAGGCAGTATATGTCTGTGTCCCTCATGTAAGCACTTCCATAAGAGACTGGTGATGCCTGGATGAATTGTTAATGTAATGGACCAGTCTGGTTGTGCATAATCACCAGCCTTCCCATGCTATGACATGAGCTTGGTTCATGTGGCAAGTGGTGCAATGGTTCTACCTACACAAAGACTGCTGCCCACCTTCGTGGAGACAAGGTTTGCACATCCCCTCACATTTGATTGCCCAAAACGTGCCTCACATCAGTGGCGGAGGACATGGTGACTTGTCAGTACTTTTTCCCTGCGATTTGATTCCCCCGGGTGTCACTTTGAGCGACAGCACTTTGCTCAGCTGTTATATGGAGAAGCGGGAGAGGTAGGGGCAGGAAGACAAAAAGCAATGTCATGTAAATTTAATTAAGTCTATTAAATGCAAACCAGATAATGTCAGTGAAATGTCCATCCAAATCTGTTTCCCATTGTTTCTGTTTTAAGTGGAAACTCCGTGATTCAGTGATTTCTGCGTTAGGAAAGTGTGAAAGGTCACAAGTGGGAATTACCGCCGCTCAATCGCTGCTGACAGTATATGCACATCTCAGACTGTAAAGAGGAGCTGGATGGATTGTCACCATACATAAAGTGAGCACCCTCAGTAATTGCCCTGCTGCCGTGAAAAAGTTCCCATTTTTGTACACTGGATTCTGTGCAATTATTTAATTATTTACGATGGCTTTTTCTGCCTTGAGGGCACTGGCGTGAAGAATTTCATAACAAGGTGGAATCTGTCGATGGCTAAAATCTGTTTGTATTGTTATTTTTATTAATGTTTTAAAAGCAGCAAGCAATGCATTGGTTCTGCAGCATGTGATCCTGCTTCGAGAAATGAATACGTCAACTAGACTAAGAACCTAAGGCAGCTTCACTGAAAGAGAACATGACGTAAAAGTAACTTTGAAGCCTAAGAAGTGGTGCATTGTTGTTTCTCACTCACAATTTCAGCACCTTCCACAGAGAGCCATTAACATCTCTGGCCACTCTGCCAACCAAATCAAGGTGGTGGTTCTCATGTGTCTAAAGGACTCAAAGTGAGAGGCTTCCCAACAGCTTTCTTCTAGTTGGTCTGTTAATTTAATGGAAAATATTTTCCAAACTTATTATCCAAGTTGCAGCATTTCATGTTTGACATAAAGTCTCCAGATAATTTTTCTGACAGTAATGATTATGTGGGGGTGCGGTGGAACAGCAGGTTTGCCCTGGGCCTGTTTTTCAGTGGCTCTGGGGTTCAAGTCCTGCTTGGGGTGCCTTGGGCTGGACTGCTGTCCTGTCCTGGGTGTGTCTGCTGCCCCTCGCCTCTGGTGTTGTGCCCTGTGTTGCCGGGTTAGGCTCCGACTTGTTGCGACCCCACTCAGGACAAGCGGCTTCAGACAATGTGTGGCTTGATTAAGCTATTTGTTTAGAGTTTATTCTCTAAACCAGTTTTATGTACAAGCATCCCTCAGTTTACAAAGGTAATTAGTTCCTGAAAACCATCAAACCATCAAATTATTCAGTTGTGTGTGAAAGTAGCAGTCAGAGGCGCTACCATGTACTGAATGAATAGAGGTTCAGACCCCTGTAATATCCTTGAGCAAGGTATTTGCCCTGAATTACTCCATTAAAAATTTCTCGGCTGTATAAATAGGGAAATTGTTGAAAAACATAAGAGTAATTTACTTTCAGGAGCGTTTGCTGCATTGTATTTCAAGGCAAGTACCGGGAAGACTGAGTGTCAAAAACTGACACAATCATTTGTTATCCCTATGTACAGGCCTTTTTTCGAAACACTGTCCACTAGCTGTGCTTCTAACATAAAATTCAGATGCAACCCATTTTCCCAACCACAGGATGTTGAAGTCTCAGGGTCGGGGTTAGTCTCATCTGATCATACAGTTGTAACAATGTTTGTTAAATCGCAACCTTTCTTTCGCTCAAATCTCCTCTTGGCAAGTTTGTGCTCAAGGCAACGGTGAACTGTCATCCAGGTAAAACCACATAATTGTATTTTTGGTGCTTCATTTCTTCGGCACTAGTGTTTTCTTGTGCTGTCAGCAGTGGCTCTGTTTCTCCATGGCGATGTTCCAGAAGCAGTCATTTTGTCTTTAATTAGACACTGTTTACTTGTAACAGGGTGTCCCACGCTAATTGGAATAGCAGTAGAAGTAAGCCAGATGTTGACTTAACCTTTACGGCACCTTAATCCTTGAGGTTAGCCAAAGGAATTTAATAGAAGCTGATTTGTCGCAGGGTTTAGTAAAGTCACCAAACTATGTTTACTGCTCATCTTACTTTTTATGTATTGTTTAAAAATGGTTCTTTTACAAAGCTTTACAGGATGTATTGGGAAGGGTTAATTGTTCATTGGAAGCCGCTTTCGAGAAGAGCGTCTGCTAAATAAATAAATGTAAACGTAAAGATGTTTTCCTGCCATATACGCACAGGCGTTCATCGATGCTCAGTCCAAAAGAGTGTTTTTCATGAACATGCTTCTGTAATGGATTTGTTTTACCGGAATTTTGTAGTTGACTCATCTTATGGCATAGTACTGCACAGCCTGCTCTGCTTATTCGCATGGAGATTTTTCCCTTCCATCTCTGTAACAGAGGATTATTACGGATACAATCGCTGACAAGCACTGTTCTGGTTAAGGATTTTCTAGGGTGTGAAATATCACAGTGAGGGATTAGAACAATAAAATATTACACTAATACGATTAGCCTGTGATCGCTGTTTGTTTTTGTTACCTAGATTTGGTCTGAACTCTCCTTTCATGTGCTTATGTTGACATTTAGGTTGGGTGGTGTTTTGTGGGCAGAATTTCCCCTGTGCGCACAATTACTTTCCTTCTGTCATTTGCATGTGCACCCTGTGCCTTGCTGACAGTGACAGGCCCACTCCAGGGTTTATACAATATGCATACAGCTGAGAGCCGTCGGTCTCTGCAGAGCTGGCGAACGTCCAGGTTTGAGCACACCGGTGTCAAAGCTTTTTCGTTTGTTTCTATGGATACAGCTGTGCTCTCGCGTGAGATGTCCATCGGCAGCCTTGTATCCAGTGTTGTTACTCTGATTGATTTGTGACCTCCAAGGGCTTTAACATTCCTTGCTGTCAAGGAGAACTGCAGCTCCTGTGAGGGGCGTCACCTGGCAGCTCCACTCACCTCAGCCACTCAAACGCAGAGCCAACTGTCAAGCTGTAGGTATTAAAACATCCCGTCAACATGGGGGGTATATGAAATACAAGACAAAACAATTAACACCACAGTGGACGGCATCAACGAACACCACACAGCAAACGTCCATAGTACTTTTTTTGAATGAGACACTCTAAACTGATACTTAAGAAAGGACTAAATAACAGTTTGTACTTTAAAAGCCCTGCTGTATTCCTCAGAAAACAATTCATTACTGTGCATTATTCACTGCTGATGCTAACATGCACGTAGCCTGCAAAAAAAAAATAAAAAAATAAAATTGCAATGTTTTGTGCCTTGTCTCCACATATCAAGTACCCTCCTCACTACTTCCCTGTCTTGAGGACAAGTGTGGTTGTTCAGTTTTATTCATGTTCAGCTTTCAGCAACACTTTGCAAAATGTGCTATTGTTATTAATGTAGAACCTTAAGAGGTAGCAAGTTCACCTGCTGAGGCCACTACAGCAATTTGCAGCAATACTGAAGGCGAAATGGCGGTGATTAGGGGAAAATGTTTAGGTCGTAAATTAGATGAACAGCTCGGTCTTTCTTGTGATTTAGATTAAGCTCTTTCTTGCGTATTCAGAATTGTAAAATGTGTCCACCCTCATTACCACTGGCCATATTTTTTCTTGACAATGGGACCAAGATTAGAAGTGGAGTTTCTCTGAAATTATTCTTTACATAGTGTATGCACAGCAAGCATACCGAAGGATAGCGCCTTTTATAGTTTCTTTTATGAACCACTTGAGAAAACACCACTTGAGAAAAAAAAAATGTAATGGCACCCTGCTTATTGCTTATTGTGTGAACTTTATGATGTGAAAATCTGTGGCAAAGACACGGGGTTTTCAGTGAAATCACAGCCCCCCTGCTCCGTAACTGATTTTCTGGTGAGGTTTTTCATCACAGAGTGGAGACAAGCCACTGTTTTCTCAAGTCCAAGGTCAGCTTCTGTCAGTCTTTGGTGTTCTTGCACAAGATAAGAGATCTATTTCTTTGACCAAAACATTCTTTATGAGGGAAGTAAAAACACAGATACTCACACCAACTGAGGACTGCAAGTGGGCCCCGATTTACGATGGGGTTACATTCCCCGAAACCCATCATAAGTCGAAAATATCGTAAATCAAAAATGCATTTAATACACCTAATACACACCTCTCCGTGACAGACTGGGAGATGCTGATTGCTGTCACTGCCCAGCATGGGAAGAGAGTATCGCTCCACTTATCATTTGCCCAGGAAAAAAATCTAAATTCAAAATTCAAAGTACGGTTTCTACTGAATGTCTATTGCCAGCTCACCTTCGTAAAGTCGAAAAAAATCACAAGTCGAACCATCGTAAATTGGGGACCACCTGTATATGAGGCACCGTGACACGAATATGAAGAGCATTTGTGTACAACTTATTACTGGTATTTTGTCTGTCGGAGGCACAAGATGGAGACCTTTGTCTGATATGTGCTCTGGTAAGGTTTTTTAGGCCATGGTGCCTAAAAATGTAAGCCCACTTTATTCATACCCCTCATTAATCAATATTGATTACTTGATAGATTAGCCTACTTGCTTATTTTTCCCTTAATTCTGCCCCACTAGTTTTTATTGGACTTTCACTTAAGGACCTTAATTAGGTCATCATTTAGGGCCTTTCAAAGCTGATATGTGATCTGTAACCGAGCAAGGATTTTAGAGGGACATCTGTCCAAAAAACATAAGCTGGCTTTTTGTGCTGGAAAGTCCAACTTGTTTGACATTCTGAACACTTTATAAGGACAACAGAGCAGAGCACTGTGGAGACAAAACACTGTTTGGAAATTTTAGATACTGGGGATGCTCACAGCTAATATGTTCTTGTTTTATGTTCACCTTGCATAATGCAAGACAGTCAACTGCTACCTTAAGGTTGGGATGTGAGTCAAATTAAATTATGGGGGCAGTAAAACAGTATAATCAAGATCAAGGATGTCTCCCCATACATCACTAGAGCATGCCATGTCCTGTTCCGGAAATCAGTAGACTGACCCAAGTGCAGGGTGAAGCAACTTTTATTTTGGAGGATCCAAGAAGCGTTGTCACTAAAAGGCGTGGGTCTTCGAGGTGCGTTCGTCATTGCACGGGAAATCCAAAAGACGTGGTGTGGTCGAGTAACAGGCGAAAGGTCCAAAACCCAGGGAGTCAAAATCAGGCCAGGAAGAGGTCAGGGAACAAGGGAGCAAAGAAGAGGACAGGGGAAACATGAAGGCTGAGTCACTAGGTTGGTTAAGCGCAAGGCGAACAAGGTTCCACGTCAGCCTTAGCTCTGCCGCAGCCTTTTATGCCTCTGTCCTTGCCGAGCCCCAGGTGTGCCTCGTTGCTCTGGTGGCATTGGCGTGGCAGATCCATTTACATAATTATAGACAAATAATTATCAGATGCTAATTGTATATCTTTGTCTTAGTTTGGGACCAGTGAAGCAAATGCAAATATTTTTACTTGCATCCAATAACAAAACTCACTTCCATGTATTCCTGTAAGTTTTTTTTGTTTTGTGTATTTGGCATTAAAGAGCATTAGATCACCTGTATCTGCTATGCTAGACATATCTGGTTTAATATGTTCCTTTGTTTACCTTTAATGTCAGCCCTTGTTTTCAATGCTTGCATCCATCAGTGTGGAGCTGTTCACATTTGCACAGTTGGCCTGCGGTTTCCCGCTATCCCATGGGGATCCCAGGAAAGAATGACTCATCCCGTTTTCAATCTTTTACAGATTTACAGAAGCCAGCATTAATTGAGTGAAATATTTATAACAAACATGCAAATAAATCACCTAACAGACCTGCAAAGTGCACATGTGCTGGATACTACATACATACATTTTGCCCAGTGTCAAAGGCTGAGACATGCATGCAGCCTGATGCTGATGTACGAAAGCATATATAATTTACCTGGTTCTTGTTGTTTTGTTTGGTCTATGAAGCATTGTTATGCTGCACAGTAAATATATACACAGGGTGTTTGCTGTTTGCCATTATCTGAGGACAGCCATTTTATATGTGATATGT
Organism: Scleropages formosus; assembly: GCF_900964775.1. NCBI lineage: Eukaryota > Metazoa > Chordata > Actinopteri > Osteoglossiformes > Osteoglossidae > Scleropages > Scleropages formosus. The sequence continues at coordinate 20,136,080 of NC_041809.1, forward strand.
GGGGCTGGGGAGAGGGGATGCAAGGAGACGGCTTTCCACCTCTTATCAATGCACAGTAAAGAAAGAGTACACACTCAGATAACTACATTGACCCGAATTATTATCTTGTAATAGGTTTAAGGGAATGTACCAACATGTGCTCTAATTAAGTCTGTTTTATCTGTTGTGGAGGAGTGATCTCTTTGGGCGGAGATCAGTCGACGAGTACTGCTGTGTCACAATGAGTCATTGATGCGCTGCAGATATTGGTTTTTAAAAATCTGTCCCAAGGAACTAGCTGGGTTCCTTCTTTTCAGATGCATGCCCATCTGTTATTGGCACTCTTTCATATCCTTATTATCTTTCAAGGACACCCATGATCTGTCAAAACAATTCCTTTAAAACCAGCAGTTGTTGAACAGTAGCAGGCTTTGAAATAACTCCGGAGAAAATAACTTCCTTTTTTTGTGTAGGTCCTTTTTGAAGCCACATCAGTGTGGGTCCATTGTCAATGTGCCAGTGTTTTAAGTCACTGGAATTGTGCAGGTTACTTGTCAAGTCATTCCAATAACGAGTGCGGCGCTGAAGACTTTTCTCAGACGCTTGCCTTGATAGCGAATGTATTGGCAGCTTCTCTGTGCTGAAATAATGCCAAACACAAAGGGCTGCCTCCAGATGAGGCCGTTAAATTTTACAATGTAGTAAAATACTCAAAGTTCGATAGTGGCCTAAAAAGCCATAAAATATTCTGATTTCATGCAAACTACAAAAACAGCAGAAGTAAAAGCCTGTTTATTACTACATCCAATAGTGCGGCATTTTTTTCCATCAATCCACTTCTGCAATGATTTATGGCAAAAATAATTTATAAATGATGCTGCAGTTTGCATAAAAAAGCACACTGAAATGTTATGAATCTGTTTCTGCTTTCAAGGTTAATAAACTACAAATCAGACTGTGCCGGTGGGTGGTATGCCCAGTATGATGCACGATAGGACAATAGCAAATAGTTTATCAGCTGTGAAGCAAGAAGAATTAGTCAGCCAGCTTTTACACGCAACAAGGAATGATTGCTAATTATTTTCTTGATTCTTTTTATCATTTGACAACAACTGATATAATTGCCTCAAGAAAGTATTTATTTCCTTTTCGTCTTACTGTATTTATGTAATCTGAGCAAAAAGTGGTTTTTAATTTATTTGTATCAAGATTAAAAACAATTGGTCAGCAGTAATTAATAAAATGTATATTTATTGGCACTATGTTGTTTTTCTATATTATATTGTTGAAGTGGGTCTTATAGTAAGTGTTGTGCGGAGTGTTCACAACCCTGAATTGAGCAAGCTGTTATTGATCCTGGGTGGGCAGGTGAATGGACTGACGGACAAGTTAAGGATGCGATAATTTCTTAGGCTCTGGCTCCCCGCGACCCTGAATGGGACAAGCGGTTCAGAAAATGTGTGTGTGCGTGTGTGTGTGTGTTTTTTTCAATCAGCTACCAGTAGAAGAGTTTCTTTTAACATGACAATATTCAGAAAAATATATGAATAAATATATAACATTTATATGTTGATAAGATATTGAATTACAGATTTATGTAAATCAGTAAAACTGCATGTCATTTTGGGAAAAATGGGATATATAACAGCATATATAATATATAACAGCTCAATGGCAGAAAATATAACAGAAATTAGAATTGACCAGTAATAGTAACTACTGATTTTTTTTTTCTTTTTTACACAATTGTTTCCAAAATGGAATTTGATTGCAGTTTGGGATTTTTAGTCTTCTAAAACACTATGCGCATATTTTCAGACCATGTCCATGACAACTTCTTACTGTAATTTCTTTCACATTAACCCTTTTGGCACAACTAAGGATTCCACCACGGAAGTATAAGCTCTGTCATTTGGTTAATCTTCTGAGCTCCCACCTTTGGAAAGTGAGAGGTTTAATTCAAAATTTGTTAAATATTAAAATGCTAATAACAGTGAAGGAGTACATAATGTTTCATATGTCTAATGCAAAACAAATTAGGTCAAGGTGTCTCTATTGCTATCTCACTTTTACTGTCATCATTTTTGTTTACATTTATTCATTTAGCACACACTTCATCAAAAAGAAATGTAAAATCCATGGTGTAAAAAAGTGCACATCAACAGCTTGGCAAGCACATACATAATTATCAAATCAGAGTTTGTTCATCTGACACCTCTGTGTTTTTTGCTGGCACTCAGTACTTTAGTACCTGAACAAAGAACTGAGATACAAATAGAAAATACAAAGATAATCATGACAGATGATGTGATGCAAGTTTATGTTGCTGTTAGGTGATTAGGAGGAGAATTTGGTCTAGAAGTAGTGGATTCTGAGAGCCTTCTTGAATCATGGATGGGATTCAGGAGTTCTGAGGGACAGAGGGGGCTTATTCCATCACATAAGGGTCAATGCCAAAATATCCTGTATGTTTTGGACCTCTAAAGTGTGGGCCCAAAGAGATACACGAATGCAAGCGTTCTTGCTGGGTGGTAGGGAGCGATCAGTCCTCTAGGTATCATGGTTCTCATCCTTTGACCATCATGTAGGCCATAACCAGAGTCTTGAATTTGATACAGGCATCCTCAAGAGGTCAATGAAGAGAAACAAGCAGGGGGATACATGGGAAACCTTTGCCAGGTCAAACACAACTTGTGCAGCAGCATTCTATATCAACTGGAGAGGTTGATAGTGGAGGTTGGAAGACCAGAGAGGAAGGAACTGCAGCAATCCAAGTGGCATATCACCATGGCCAGGACATGGTCTCTGCAAGATCAGATTATGACTTCAATGTGCTGGCAGAAGCAGAGACCATAATTAGGAGCAAACTTTTGACTGATGAACTGAATGAGTGAATTTTCAAGTTTGATAGAGAACAAAGTAGACATCTAGAAAAAACTGGCTTCAACATGTATAGGATTTCAGCTCTTGTGCAGTGCAAAGTTAGAGAGCGTTTTGTAAATGTTTTGTTTCTCTTCCTTCAGACATTTAACACCATGGAGACATTTAACATGCATGGCACCACCCATTTGCTGTACCCTACCTATAGATGTCATAATTCATTTACAGCTTCTTTTAAATTCACCTATTGTCTGTCTGCAATGACCTTTTCCCAAGGTTTGCTTGAGCATGCAGTGTGGGAGCGTTACTGGAAGGGCAGACAGGAGGCAGGCAGCTTTTTGCGTGGGAAAACAGCTAGCAGTGCAATGTAGAAGCGAATGAACCAGCAGCAGATATGTGTGAGTAAAACCTTTGAAACACTGAGGGGACGACTCGCCACTCGCACGTGCGCCTCTGAGGCGGAGGCCAATAATTAAAACATCTCCTTGCAATCTACAGAGGAGCAATTTACATTTTTTCAAGATTGAACCCAAGCTAATATCAAACACGTCTTCAGCAAATGCAGATAAGTCATTTGGAAAGACAACTCGTTATCTGCAAAATATTATTTTGATAGTGAAGAAGAACAGTGTAAAATTAAAGCGCAGACTGGCAGATGACACTGTTAAAATAACTCAGATCCAGAAGAGACACTGCCATGGGATATGTGGAGCTCGTTGGGATTCCAGTGATTAATAGGCACCTTTCAAACCATAAAGAGAGGAGAAATACTTTCTTATCAGTGTCTCTGCAGATCCTAATGAACACACTGAGAGCACGTTTTAGAACGGCTTATTAATGCAAAGCAATTAAAATTAAGTTCAGCTCGTACTGTAATCAGCATCCATGAGCAGATAACCCCTTTATCCCAAATCTAAAATGGGAAAAGTATGACTGTTTATTGCAACTCCAGTTACTTTCTCACCTTAACATCTGGTTTGCGAATCTACAGCATTAAACATGTGCTTGATGACGTAAATAATAAGGAGATCCATGGATGCTTGGGAAGGGCATTCAGTGTTGTGCATGTACGACGTTTACAGTATTGGACATTCCTTTCTTTACAGCATAATTATTTGCTTGTTTACTCATGATATTCTCAACACTGTATCTGTCCAATGGGTGCAAAGACAGCGTCACTGCTGTCACAGGAGTGTGTTTCCCTCTGACTCTCAAACTTCCGAGCAGCTTTGTAGGTTTACGTCTTTGTTATTCAAGAATGTGTTTTCCGGTTTCAGACTCAATAAACACATAGAGCCTCTGCCAACTAGTCCGAGACTTTGCCTTTAGAATAGAAGATGTCTATATAAATTTTAGTGGGATTTGACCATTTGTACTGTGGCAACCTCAACAGTAATGTGCTTAAGGGACAGAATTTGGAGTCTGGTTAGTGATACTCATCTCTGCCTGGAGGTATGGATGACTTTGAATATATAGCCTGCAGTGTTTGGCCTGACCACAATAAACATGCTTTTTTCAGATGATAGAGTCAAAGCTTTCAGAACATTTTCCTTCCTACTGTACTGACAATTTTCCTGTTGTTTTTTAAAAACAAGGACTGGTGTTTACTTAAATTTCTAATGAAATATTTCACTCTGATCCTCTTTTAAAACCACGTGTGAGTGATGTGTCATTTTAGCTTCTGTTTGGAGCCATTAAGCTGTCAATGTAAAGACGTTGCTTTAGACCCCATTATTAGGTAATGTAGTGGTTGAAGATACAACCCAAAAAGCCATAGGTTTGAACCCCACTCCATCTTACTGCTGCAGCACCCCTGAATAAGTTATTTATCCTGCACTACTTCAATAAAATACCCAACTGTAAATTTGGTCAAATCTTGTAAAGTCACCTGAGATAAAAAATGAAATTAGTTTAGCAGCAATAGTTTTCTAACTAATTAGCTTAGTCCATATAATGTCCAGGGAGCGCTGTGGCTCAGTGGGTTGGACTGGGTCCTGCTCTCCAGTAGGTCCGGGGTTTGAATCCTGCTTGGGGTGCCTTGCGACGGACTGGCGTCCCATCCTGGGTGTGTCCCCTCCAGCTTTATGCCCTGTGTTGCCGGGTTAGGCTCCAGCTCCCTGCGACCCCGTATGTATGGGACAAGCAGTTCAGACAATGCATATAATGTCCTTATCCAGGATGACTGCAATAATAGGACACTTTTTCCACATGTATATTAGAATATTTCTCATATTCATTCAAATTGGCTACCATGTTCAGGGTTTAAGCACAAAGACATCTTTTTCATCCACTGGGTTGGAAATGCAGTATTTTAATCACAGCTGTAATTGTGAGAAGCAGCAATCAAAACTACCTTCTAGTAATTTTACATAAAGTTAGTGAAGTCAGTGTACATGGCATTTTTTGAACTGTGCTGAACTGGTTTCAGAGGTGCCTGTGGCAGTGTACGTAAGGGTCTGACAGAGCCGCCCGGTTCCTCCCGCCTCTTCCTTCCACACACACACACACACACACACACACACACACACACACACACACACACACACACACACAGAGAGAGAGAATTTAATACAGGTGTTTTATGCTTTTATCTCATCAGACTCAGGCCTGATACCTTCGGGATTCTTAGTGATTGGATTGTAGTGCCTCTTTCCAGTGATTTCTTCAGCTTCTCCCCAGCCATATTGCGGGCTGCAAGTATTATACACGTATACCTGACACTACATTCGAGGTTCAATGAGTAATAATCACAGAGCTCCACAATAAAAGACAGGTATCTGTTAGTTCCTGCCTCCTCGATGGTGAAACGAATGGATTTCATCTTTTTTCAAGAATGTTTTGCAGCTGTAAAAATGGAAGCACCTTGGTTCATTACAGCTGGGTGACTCTATGAAAACAGAGAATGATAGCAGACAATTGTGCACAGAAGCACACTTATACCTGCTATATATCTGATCATCTTGTAGCAAAGGAGGCTGAGGTTGAGTTGCAAGAAATGAATCTTTCAGTGCAACATGAAATGTGTTTTTGCAAGACTACATTGAAACATTTCCCAAAATATCTGATATGATGGGATGTGATGAACTGTAAATCAGTTTGAACACATTGGGCATTTACTGTAGCCAAGTGTGTCAAACTGCCCACTATATCTGCCCTGTTGTGATCACAGCTTTTAATGCATCTTAAGAATTTAAAATACTGGCAAATTCCCCAACCAAAAATGTCAGATTAACAATCACCATGATACATGTTCGTGTACTCTTTGAATAGGGAACCAAATGCACTTAGTGATGTTCACTACAAGGAAATCTCATTTCTTTCTGTTTTCTACATCTTTTTTCTTCGAAAGGTCTTAGCATTCCTACCATTCTCGTTCAAGCACAGCGTCTGAAGTTTTAAAGGTCAGACAATACAAAAATGGCCTTAACCTTTTGTCATTTCCTCAGAGGTAACAGATTATAGCTAAGACATAAAGGGCTTTCAGTCCATTTCGGAGGGTACTGCCTTAGAATTGGCTTTAATTGGAAAGCTGTCAGTTCAATAAGTGTGGTTCAGAAGAAGGTTTTGCAGAATTTCTTCCTGTTACGTTTACGGTGAAAGTATAAAGAAAACACTTGATGCTGGAAAAGAAAAAGCCTGTGTAAGGCATTTAGAGTGGGGATGACAAAGACACTCAGTGAAGAAATCTTGTCAATGCCAGGGTGTCAAGAGTGAGAAGTCTGATGAAAGCTCAGTCTGTTATTTTTCATAGTACCTACATTTTGGAGCTCTAACATATTGTATGTATACATAAGAAACGTTGTCTTCTTCAAGTGGACTATAAAAGCTTGTACCAACGTTTTATTGTTGACATCATACCTGGACCATGTTGTTCAAGGTCGATGTTTAAGTTCAAAGACTTGTTTTGTCAGATTTTTTTCCATGAAGGGTTTGGCGGCAGGTTGCTTTCAGCAGGGAAAAAAGAGATTTGATGAGAGGTGTACAACAAAACAAACTAGCTGAATTAAAGCGTGTGGCTTTGTGAAGTAATGCGGTGCTTGGTATCATAAAATGTTTTTTTGACTTCGGTATGTTTTTCTGTGTTTTGATCGGAGATCACATTATACTTTCCGAATTGTTACTTAATTTTGGCTCACAATAAGTACGTAAGATAGAAAAACTGTTAAGGGTCCTGCTTAGTGCTTCTTGCATGTGAATGTGCAGGGATAATCTTTCCTTTTCTGGAGAAATCCCAAAAGAGGAAAAGATATTAAAAGTCATGTAGCTTGTGCAGCCATAGAGCAATCAGATATTCAACTCGCGCAACATTAACAATGATTTATGAGCAAACAACATGTTCTCTCGACATCCTTTGTCACTTTGCCGTGATCTCTGTTGGCAAGACGGAAAACTCATAAAAATCCGAGCAAATACTGGAAGTCTCTGCCAAACTAATCTGCCAAAATGATAAACCGGGAACAGGTGGCATTTTTATTGATCCATTGCGGAGCACTCTTTACTGTCTTTCCAAAGGACCTCTCTTTCTGTTGTTCAGATTTAAATTCAACAGGTCTCTCTTTCACTTGAATTTGGTCCTGAATCACTTGCTATTGTTTGCTTTAAGATAATGTCCCTTACTGCAGCCCATCAACTTTAATCTTATGACCTGTTTAGTGATATGAGTCTTTACACTGTCCACGATTCACCTACATTGCATCAGTAAGGGTTTTTCCACTGTTCCCGTCCACATGTATACATTCTGAGCCTGGCGAACTCATCTGCATAGTCGGTGAGCTGGACTGCACAGCATAGCAAAAAATATGGGAAGAATGAGAGAACAAGAGTTACTCTGCCCTAATGTGAACTGAAAAAAGGCTTCTTGAACTTGGAAAAACAGCATGTTGCCAATTAGGCCCAGTTTTAGAGAGTGATATTTATGTATATATGTATGTACACACACACACACACAGATGATACTCTTCTTCAAAGGGGCTAACAATGATAAGTCTATACACTAAACTGACTTATTCACTGTCCATGGAACGTGACGCAGGGTATAGCCTAGGAAGGATACAGGTCCGTTTGGACCATGAGAGGAAACACACACAAACATAGGGAGAACATGAAAACACCACACGGGCTGAACGAGGATTAACCCTATGCCCAATCGCACAGCCCTGGTGCCATGAGGCGCTCATGCTACTAACTGCACCACTTTGTTATCCTAAACTGTACACTAATGATTGTGCCATATGCTAAAACATAACATGTCATTATGGAAAAGAAAGGCTTAGGATATGTGACAGACAAGTTTTTCCTTGGATTTGAGGGAAAGCAACATGTTTATAGCAAAATTTCTCTTTGAGTCTATGAAACCAAAGGTTTACAGATCATGGCTCTCCATATGCTTTCTTGCTGTAAACAGGCTTTTTTCTGATTTCTTGTGGCACTGGTGTACCGCAGTACCAAATGGCAGATTTTTCTTTAATTTTAAATGACAGATGCTTTGGACCTTCAAAGACTGTACTGTGTCAGGACTGTGACTCAGCAACTCATTAAATACATGTAGAGTTTTATCTCCTAGTGACCCTATTTATTTTCAGTATTTTGAAGGCTCCATTAAAGCAGTGAAGCAGGACTAAAATGATATGCATTAAATGCAGGGATTAACGGGATCAAATGAGCCTTGTTTAGTCAAAGTAAAAGTTACCTTTCTACTTTGGTATTTTAACAGTCATGTGGTTATTGCAGTAGAGAGATTTTGCTTGATTCTGAGAGCTCCAGTATGTATTTCCTCTGTAACAGTTTGATGTTGATGGTGTAGGATAAAAACAGTTACAATGGGTAAAGTTTTAAGACCATATCTTATGTAAAGGTTTACAACCAATAAAGACTGAAGTTTAGCTTCTGAGTTAAGACTGTGGCTCAGATACATTTTTTCAGTCCGGCAAAGGTTAGAATAATCTCTTTGGCCTTCGTGATTTCCTATGACTTAAAAAGAAAGATTTACGACTAAAACATTGCCATTAAGAGAGGAACCAATTAAAACTACATGTTCATCTAATCTGAGCTGTGCTGCCTTCAAGGTATTCACATGCTCCTTTATCAGTTATTACTGCTTTTACAAGTGGGATCCTTCATGACACTATGGTTGGGCGGTAAATTGTTACAAGGATCAATTTTAAAAGGAACTCATTTAACAGGCTAATTAAGACATTTTGAAATTTATACTAAATAGGATTACATGTCATAACCAGGCTATTGATAACAACGTACCCGAAAAGTCTTGGCAAGGTGGGTGGTCTACAAACTTAGAGGAGCTGGCAACATGAGCTCCTTGGTCTCAAAATGCTCTGAGCAATTTTTAAAAGCCGTTGAGTTAGCAGTGAGAATTAGGTGCATTGGCATATGGACAATAAAAACAGACAAGAGTGGGACGAAATGAACGCAGATCTCCAGTGGGCGTACAGCTCTGTCACGGCGTGCATTTCACACCCCCGCTGCAAGAGGATCACTGAGAGTCTGCTTGTTTAAATTCCTCCCAGGCCTCGGCCTCTCCCTGTGGCCCTTCGGCCCTTCGGCCCCTCGGCCAGCAGGTAGGAGTTCTAATCTTCTAGCCTGCAGAAACGGTGCGTGCATCCAAGTCCCCACTTCTGAAAACTGTTTACTTGCTGGGAACCCTGCAATTGCCCTTTACTGACCTTTTGCTGCATTGATCCCACAATTCCATCCAACGCCCAATACCCTGGCACACACCAGTTTTGCTTGGTCCGTGTTTTTCAGTGTTTTTTAATTCGTCTCCCTTAAGTCTTCCACAGTTTTCTCAGCTATCTTCCTGATTAATCTGTTTCCTTACATAAAAAAAATCAATATTTGAGTATGTTCTTGGCCCACACTTTTAAATATCTCCTGCTGATGTTCAAATGCAGACATTTTTTCTTCAAAACTAATCTTGCTGTAGATCAACCAAGCAATAAGAATACCGATGGAGAAATATAACATTGTAATTGGATCCAATGTGCCATGCTTCAAGAAATCAGAACTCCCTATTTAATTCCTATACGCAGCGTGATGTTAAAAATGAGTCTGTTTTGAAAAAGTTGATTTCTGACCTCAGAATCTTGGCACTGCTTTTGAAGTATTAACTGCTGTTCAAGTATTGTACTGCCTAAATATCTCAGTGAGTAAAGAAAATTTAAAGTTCTTGAAACCCCTGCAGCCTGCTACTCCTTTTTTCTGCAAAATGAGAGATGATGTTTCCCCCTACAGTGAACCTAATGTCAGGGCATGGTCAGCCTTGAAGGCATTTCAAATGCGCTTAAATAACGTGTTTTATTGCAGCTGAACCTCATTTGTGACATTTCTGAGGTTTCCATTTTAGTTTCCAGGGCAAAAAATTTCCTTGTGGACTCTTTCAATCTTTGCTTTCCATAGGAAATTATTTTCTGTGCTTTTTAGGTGATTACTGGCTAACTGACATTTGTTCTGTTTCATGATTATGATGCATGATAATAAAAGCAGTGTTTCGGGGGCAGCGGGGATTTCATTTACTGCCTCCTCTCAATTGTATTTTTGAGTTTGAGGGTTTATTAAGTTATGTTTTTTTCTTCATTGATTATATTGTTCATGATTTGTTGCACTGTTCTGTTTTTTTACCAATGTATTTTTTGCAAAACATATTATTTCAACATTGCTTACAAAACATTTCAGGACTTAATGTTTAGAGTTCTACTCAAGTATTCTGTCACTATATCATGAAATTAAAAGCTCCATGGCAGCGCGGTGGCGCCCTCCATAGCTCCGGTGCCTGGCAGCTCATGGATTGCGGGTTCGGACATAGAAATCCAGCTTGGCCTGTAGAAAGTTTCTGTGTTCCTCACATAGTTCAAAGACTAGTTTCTGCTAAACTGGTGACTCTAAATAACCTTTAGTGTGTATGTGATTACAGTGGACCACTATGCATGTGTACATCCACTACATTGACATCCAAAATTGAGGCCAATTTCCATACCTAACTGCTCTCTGGACTTTTATTGAAAAATGAGTCCACTTTACTGGCAAGGTCTAATGCAATCAATAGCAGAATTATATGCCAGCACGTGTGCTTATTATTATAAGCACACGTGCTGGTCAAACGATATCCTTCACAGTTCTCTAGGCACTGTGTGCGAAACCTTTGTTCTCTAGTCTCATCCTGCCCAAGTGGGAGGCTCATTTCCAGTTGGCAGCCTTTACAATATGATAAGAACAGAAGTTTTCTCAGTGGCTCCAGTGTGGAGAAGACAGTCTGTCTGCATTGCAGTATGCATAATAGGCAATGGTAGCCTAATAACTCTACTCCAAGTCTCAAACATGACAGAGCAGTTTTTTCCCTTCCTCTCTATATATAGAAACTAAATTGCCATGTATCATCTAAATGCTATAAATGGCATTTGTTTGTTTGACTGGATTTTGAAGTACTGTAATTTGTTTGGCTTGACTTGAAGTTGAGTACTGATGTTCAATAAATATCCATCGAAATATAACTTTTGTGAGTAATCTGATTTACATTTTTTTTACAAAAACAGTTCCATTTTTGGAGAAGTGTACCAGGAGACTCAAAAATGTATCAGTCCACTTCTATTGAGAGATCTATTTCTGATTTTAATTGAGATCATAGTTTTGTTTACAATGACCATTTATTTTCTGTGACTTCCATCTGCTGTCATGAGAGCCTTTTAAATGGATCATTTGAACCAATATGTAAATACTCATGGAGAAAGTATGAATTTTTTTCATATTTTTCAGTGCTTTGGAACTTGCTTAAAGGAATTAAAGTAGAATATAAGCTTAAACTTAAACATAAACTTAAATAAGCTTTACTCATGAAATTCAAAGAAGTTTCAGTCTGTGAAATGAAGCATAATTCCTCAAAGTCCACTGTAAACTTGTTTCTTTGAACCGATTACAATATTCTGGCCATCAGGTTTTGTGCTTTCAGTGTAATTTGGTCTCATTGCAGTTCCAGCCCAGGTCTGACAAATTAAAGACCCATTTTTGTTTTCCCCATAGCACACCAGGAATCACCTTGAAAGCTTTATAGTTATTTTCATTTTCTAAAATTCTTCAGAAGGGAGGTATTTAATAGAGTTCAAATGAGTCATTCATTCCTTCTCTTTTATTTCCTCTTTCAACATTGTACCTCCAAAAATCTGTAAGACAAATGCTGAAAAATATTTTCTTCAGCAAAGACATGGTCTTGAATTTATTTAAAACTTTAAAAATAATTAAACACATTTATAAATGAAAAATGGGGTGCTGGAAAACAATTTAGATATGTTAACATTAAGGTCAGTAAGCTGGTTCAGCGGGTAGCACTGGTGCTTCACAGCTCCTTCAAATCTGGCTGCTGACTCTATAGCTTAGTGTTGTGTGTGTGTGTGTGTGTGTGTGTGTGTGTGTGTGTGTGTGTGTGTGTGTGTGTGATTGTCCTGTGATGGACTGATAACCCATGTGCTTCCCAGATAGACTCTGGAATGCAACTGCGACTCTGCATTAGGACAGTTATCAAGAATGAATGAATGTCTATATATACGATATATTGGGATACGGTGACCAGAAAAGGAGTTCTGTTGTAACAATATCACAACGTACACACAGAAGTCCTTCAAAAGTCCTTGTTAACAGTGTTAACGGTTGCTATGAAACAAGCCTTTCTTTTTTCCGGAACACATTTTTTGAGACCGCAAGATGTGTTTTCTCATATTTTTTACCTTTTGTGTACCGCTACGCATTTGTACACATAATTTTCAGGCCACATCTTCTTAAGTTTTGCATTTGTGTTGTAATAAATTAGTGTTATATGTAGAGAGCGGCTAGAAGACAACACAGCACACAGAGTGGAATTGTGGTTCACCGTAACTCCCAGCTGTCTTCATTTGGTGGACCTGCGCAGGGCAGATACAAGCTGGCTGGGCTGAAGCCTGAGGGAGAGGGTATGTGAGCAGGGCAATGCTTTTGGTGTGCATACGCGGGGTTTGTCTTGCGTTGTTTTTCCTTCATTTGCCCTCATCGCATGGATTGGAAAAATTTGCAGCAGAAACTTTGCCGCAGTGTGTGTGTGTGTTTGTGCTCCTCGGCTCCCAACCCGTTGTCTGTGTGTGTGTATAATAGTATCAGAACTATAAATAATAAGCAATATCCAGGTGGCAGTGTCCCATAGAATACAAAACATATGAAAGCGGAAGGTTCTTGTCGCTCAGATTTAGAAAAGACTGGCCTAGAGGAACAAACCAAATTAAATTGAAAAACTGTCCTTTGATACTCTTCTGAAAAAGAAGTAAATAATACAAAAGTCACCCTCACAGTTGCAGGCTCCTGACTTGGGGACTTTCCTGCTTAAGCAGTGTCATGAGGCCCAACCTCAGAGTTTCCTCAGAAATAGTAGCCTGAAAGAATGTAGGAGACCAAAAGGAAAGTGTTCCATCTTTGTATGAGCTTTTCACACCGCACTGCTTTGAAATACTGAAAGTGGAAGTGCCAGGAAGAAGAAAGACAAAGAAATGTAAATGTGAACACCCTGCTATAACCTTAAAAATTGTTCACCGAGGAACTTATCACACCAACTTCTTTGATTTCATTTTCTCTGAGTTTATTCTGTCCAAATAATAGTGTCTCCAAATTATAGCTTTAAATGGCTTTTATAACAGCAGTCCCTTTTCAAGCCAGATGGTTTTATTTCATATCATAATATGCTTAGCAGTTTCAGTGAGCATCAGGACACTGTTCGCTCTTGTGTAAACTCTGAATCACATCAGTTTTCAAAGAACAGCCGTGCCCAGCACCCATGCTTAATGTTCCAAAGGTCTGTCAGATACAGCCTCCCACTGAGAGCAAAGATGAGAGATTTTCATGTGGCGAGACACAGGGGTTATGTAAATAGAATGAGACAAATTTATGACGAAATTTATCTTGCAGATGAAGTCTTCTTCTAAGGACAGAAATGCATATTTCAGTGAGGGCTAAACGCACGTTTAATTTAATTTTCAAAAGACGCGTGATGGATTTTCAGCTCCTCGTACGTGTTACTGTGGTGTCGGAGTTGAAGCTCCTGACAATGACAGGGAAGCTGAGCTGTGAGCGTGAGCTGAGGTGATGCGCAAAGTTCGCTCTGCATCTCCATCTTTGCCCTGCTGTGTTGTTGTGGGAACTTTAAAGTTGTTTCCCATTGTCTTTTCCTGCTATTTTGTCTTCCTGTCTCCGTTCCTAATATTCTCCAGAGCACTGTCAGCAGAATAGAGCAGGCTTGTCTGTTAGCAACAGTTGGTGGTCTTATTATTATTTTGGCAGCTATAAAGTTTGGGGATTATGAGAATTACAATGCTTGCTGTGCCAGTTCCAGAACCTCTTGACAGGTTATGGTTTTGAACTGCATCCATGTTGCCTGTTTGTGGAGAATTACTGCTATCTGGAACAAAGCTGTGGACAGCCTTCAGACCGCACTCTGCAAAACACACTGATGGTAATGCGAAGGAAACCAAACACTTTAGTGACATGCAAATCAGAGGAAAGCCTCGTGAAGTGACTTTGCGTTCCCAGTTCCTACGCTCCGACTAGGCTGCTGCTTTGTACAGTTAAAAAAGAACAGAACGGAACACCAAAACTAGTCCTCACATTTTACATCTGGCAGAACTGCACAAAAGAGGGAAAAAAATCTGTTTTGTCTGTAGCGGCAGGCTAAGACGCTCTTTCCCGCACTTTCACTTCCAACACCCAGTGTGACGCTGTCTATGATTATGACTTTGGCTGAATGCTGTCATGCCAAACACATGATATTTCCGAGGGGATGGGAGCCGTTGAACATAAATACAGTGTCTCAAAAAATACATAGCCTACATTTTAAAATATGATAACCAAGGATATTTTCACTATGGAATGCCAACAGAAAGAGGTACGTGGGCATCAGCGGTGAAAATTTCAAACACCTGGTCTAACTGAACATTTGTAATAAACCCTTTATTTCATTGGGGAACACACCCAGGATGGGACACTAGTCCATCGCAAGGCACCCCAAGCAGGACTCAAACCCCAGAACTACAGGAGAGGAGGACTCAGTTAAACCCACTGCACCACTGCACCCTCCTCCCTTTATTTCATTGTACAGCAAAAATCTACCTGCAATAAATTTTACGAGCACATGAATGTGTATACATATTTGAGACACTGTGTATAATGCCTATCGTTGTCTTTGCATAAAGCAAGGGAAAGACCCAGCATGCGCATTTATTAACTTTTCACAGATCCAACATGCATCTAATTAATTTTAAATTCAAATTACTTATTATTGCGCAACCCATTAACTGATCTTCCTAATGCCATATAGTATGGATCCTCTTATCAGACTCGACATCTGCTCTTGTTTTTTCATTGTATTAGATGGAAAATGCAATGATTTAATGTACCAAAGTCAGGCCTAATTACTAAAACTGTTACTTGTTTTACAGCAATTAAGAGTGATTAAACTAGATCAGTCCAAAAATATACTACGTGCCACATTGTATTAATCTGCAGTCATTTACTGTTTCAGCATCACTGCACATTTAGTGTCAGCTCATGCTTTCCAGTGGAGATCTTCTCATCCATTTCTCCTAACTAGGCTGCCAGGCCTTTATCCTGACTATTTGGATGGGATGCCTCTGTAGGTAGTGTGTGTCAGGACTGGAGACAGCTCCAGCCCAGAAGCTGGTCGGCCACTTCGCATTGAGACTCATGTTTCTGATGGAGAGAGAACTTCAAGAAAAATCTGTACCATCCCCTGAACCCTATTTCAGTGTCCACCTCTAAGGATCTATCCTAAACTTGCCTTATTGTCATGTTCTGTCCTGCATTCACCGAGGCCTTTCTCCCAGTTCCAATAAATCTGCATGCCCTTCCAGTCTGGCTTCAACTCCCTCGTGCGCCGTGGCCGTTGGGATCAGTGTGAGTCAGGACAAATGACCTCAGGAGTGCTGAGGTTTAATTTCCTTTCCCCGTGAAATTCGAGAATTATCATTTCCATTCTTAATGATCTTGCAGCGCCTCTGTTTTCCAAGCTGCATAAGCCGTGAAACAAAGATTTTTGTCAAGCTAAAAAGGTCACATTGCTTTTAAATAGAAGCAGCTGTGAAAACCAGCTTTCTAACTGTCGAAGCACATCCTGCCACATTCAGGCTATCTATATATTCAACTGGACTCAAAAACAAGGAAACTGGACACATTTATACCGAGGTATAGTTGTATTAGTGTAACCAAAATACACCCAGCGTGTTCCACTGTTTGTCTGTATATTTACTACAACGGATTGTGTTCCTTAATTATTTTCCGAGGATGTTTTATCAGTAAGGGGGGTGCGGTGGTGCGGCAGGTTTGGCTGGGTCCTGCTCTCTGGTGGGTCTGGGGTTTGAGTCTTGCTTGGGGTGCCTTGCTATGGCCTGGAGTCCCGTCCTGGGTGTGTCCCCTCCCCCTCAGCCCTGCACCCTGTGTTGCCAGGTTAGGCTCTGGCCTCCCGCAACCCTGCTTGGGACAAGCGGTTTCAGCCTATGTGTCAGCCTGTGTGTGTGTGTGTGTGTGTGTGTGTGTGTGTGTGTTTTACCAGCTTATTTTACCATGCATCTGTTGCACTATCCTGCACATTGCAAGTGCGTCCTGGTCAACTTAATTTGGACTGTGCTCCAAAGATGCGATTAACAAAGACAGACATGATTACAGTAATTACGAGACAGGTACATTTCCAAACGCTGCTGGAGATTATGTTTGTTTATTTAATGAATTCTGCACAGTTGTAGTTACTTATCATTGACAATAACTTGCTAAAACCTTGCAGGAGCATTCACCGTGCCATGGAAACAACATAAATCACGCTTTCTTGCATGTTATACTACTTTCTGCAGTGATGTTCAGCAATAAGGGGTTGTCAGGCACACCAAGAGACTAATATTAATACCAGTCTGTTACAAGGGAAAAGTAAAAGCACCTAATTTTAAGGTCCACTGGTAAAGAGACAACTGTATTAAATCTTCTACCAACAAGACTTGCTTTGTGTGTGAGTGAGAGGAACTCTGTGTGTGTATGTGTGTTTGTGTGTGTGTGTGTGTGTGTGTGTGTGTGTGTGTGTGTGTGTGTGTGTATGAGTTTTGCTCCATGGCCCATAGTGTGTAGATATATTTCCATTTGGTTGTCATAATGACATAGATTAAATAAATTAATTGGCATCAGCTGTGCGTACGCTAGAAATTAGGTGTCAGTTTGTATCCTACAGCCTTTTTCCTTTCTTTCCTTATATCCTCAGACTTAGCTGAGCATGGCTGCATCACCCTAGTCTTGAACACAGGTGCCACTGTGCATTGTGCACAAGCCAGTGGACAGCCTTGCTGGGAGATTTGATCCTGTGGAAGAATGGAGTTTTGTGGCTTTGAGGTTTAATTCTGTCTGTTATTTTTCCATTTGAATGAAGCAGCAGATGCAGGGCCGCTGAAGGAGGTATTTGGTTTGGCGCTCTAAGGACCATTTAAAACACACAACACCAGCAGAATCTGTGGGTACATTATCGTTGGGAAATGTGAAAGTAACACCAAAAGGTTCAGAGCCAGGCTATGATCCTAGTGCACCAGCAGTATTTCCGCTCCTCTTGAATTACATCATTGCTGTGATGTATAACATTTGGAATTCGTTGTCGTCCATACTTCCTAAATGTGCGGGATCTGTTAAATCCATCGTTGAGAGACTAACGCTTGGCCGGGTCCTCTGCTGGGGCTTGAAACAAACACAGGATTGCCTGGTGTTTTAGCATTTTAGCTGAGCACAGTGCTCGATAATGGTTTAATGTGATTCTGGGATGCAAATTGATAAGCATTATTCATTAGCAAGTTGTTAACTCAAGCCAGGATTATTACTCACATTTACGATAGATGATTAAATTTAGTCATGTCTTTTCTTTTTCATTTTCATTTTCAAGGTTTGTTTGGTGCTGTAACCTATACTCCTGAGGTGTCATCAAAAGAACTATCCTTTATTTGCAAATTACTGCTACACCCAACCAATGTTGCCCTGTAATTAAGCTGCTTTAAATAGAATAATCTGCCAAAAGCATATTATGATGATGCAGGAGGAAAGTGCTGTCTGGTGTGGGAGGGCTGCAGTAATGACACTGAGTGTTCATGAGCAGAGAATTGTGGGAAGGAGAGATGGGAGAACATAACAAAGAGAGTTTGTCTCAGAACTAGCTATATGGAGGTGCTAGCACCCCCGAGTCCTACTGTGTCACATCCAGACATGACAAGGAGTCCAACATCCTTAACGGGCTGAGGTGGAAAGTGGTCAATAAGGAGCTGTGCCAGAGCTCTGACACACGTCGCCACTCAAGTTTATCACAGTATGTAGCACAAGCTTCACCAGTCAGGACAGGGTAGTCCTTAGACAGCTGTTTGGTGGAAACGTAGTTACACACAGTGCTTCTCAGTTTAAAAAAAAATAATAATTAAATTGAATTTTTTCTAATTTTTCAACAAATAGGAAATGTACTGTGTTGAAAAAAATGATTCCATTTCCATTCAGGAGATCACAAAGTGCAGTGATTTTTCTGTGTCTGCCAGAAAGCATCTGGTTAAGGGCTGCCTAGATCTTGACTATGAAAATTTTGAAAAAAACCAGAAAAATTATTTATCTGGTTGTATGAAATAAAATTTAAAAACCTAATTGAAGCCAGCTGTCTTCAGTTTATCCCACAGAATCACAGAATATATTTGTGTCTGTGTACATTTGTGTATAGATAGATAGATAGATAGGTAGATAGATAGATAGATAGATAGATAGATAGATAGATAGATTTTTTTTAACCAAGCCAATAAATTGTTGCCAGACTATTTAGCAACATACTGCCAAATACAGCTTCACAACAACTAAACTGTGAATTTTTATTACTGGCAATATTTTGAGTGTAATGTATACTCAAAGTGGGTATTCTTGGCATAAACATACTGTGTTAGCTTTTATAATTGCTAACGCCTACATTTTAAAACCACAGCCATCATTTTTCACATAAGCACTCATTCAAAGATTGTCTGTTTGGAATGATTATCTGTATGTTGCAAATTGTTACATTACCTGGGCAGATATCACTTTTAATGGCACCCTCATCTGACCAACAATACACACATTACAGCCACTGAAGTCTCTTTTTCTGTCCTTGGTACACTCTTGAAACATGAATTCACAGCTATGATTCTTGAGGTTCATAACAATGTTTGAAATTAATGAAATTAATATTTCATATTAGGCTACATCAATAAACTCATCGTCAGCAGGAAGTCAGTGTTTTGGCATCGGCAACATATTTAGAGTTCCAGTACCTTCTAATTTCTGTGTTGGTGAGGCATGATGAACTGATGTGAACTGGCGAACATTTTACTCCTGCACCAGTTGTAAATGGTGGATATTCATTTTTGGATGTATGCTGGACGTTAATTTTTGTACAGGATGATGTCTATGGCCTCAGTCCTCCATTCTGGTTGGGGTCAAGATTAATGTTATGTCATACAATGATTCACACACCCTTTTGGTGACAAGAAGGTTTGTCTCTTGAACATTCTCGGCAAATTATTGAAATGTTGAAATTTGAAATAGTGCAATCATATCAAGGTGTGATTGATGAGGTGAACAGGGGGTGGAACATGGCCCTAATCATTTGCGAGACAAAGAGAGTCTGATGATGCTGACTGTGATCAATTATTCCAAAAATAGGAGGACACATCAGAGGTAACTGAGTATATTGAATTGCTCAGGTTTTGCAATGTACCACAAATAATTGAAATGAAGTACAATGCCAACATATAAATTATGAAGTTTCTTCTGTTTTATTATTTTCGGAATAAAATTTTTTACTTTTTGTTTCTTTTTAGAGTAACAGTAACACAATAAATTTTAGATAAAAATATTTGCATGTGTACTTCCAAAACAGAAAAATAATAGTCGTTATTCTTGATCTTTTATTTTTCTCTCTGTTCCAAAGTAATTTCACAGACCATTCCTATGAATTATTGCATCTTTTGCAAATTATATTCCCAATGCTGAACATTAACTGCACAAAGGTAGATCAATAAAGTTTCATTATATTTTCACATTGGAAAGGTTATTTGGAGTTGTCTACAACCACTGAAAGTAAAAGGAAGACAACCAGAGATTTTTATTACAACTGTATTGTATCACAACCATATTAGCTTCTTCATCAATGTATAAAGTAATGTGGCTAAGATTAATAGAAAATGAGTGTGCTGAACTTTGGAGCCCATGCCAGAAGGTAAAAAAAGGAGGGTGGGGTATAACAGAAAGCTAGAATGATTTGAAAGGATGGATAAGACTGCAGAAAGTACACCGCTGAATGAATTTAAGGAAGCCAAAATTCCGTGGTCATAAAACATACCATACCATACTGATGTACGGATGTTTTGATAAATAAACATATTAGTTGAAAGAAAACGTAATTTCAGTTTTCAGGTATCACCAGAGGGCTGCATAATGTTGCTGAGCCACTTAGAACAGTTTAGTATGCAGAATAGGATTATATTTTACTGCTAATTTGATATTAATTTGAATGTGAAAAGAAAGCCGTTGTGCTCTTCTCATACTGCTTTCACTTTCTGGCAGTTTATCTCTATATACATTGCAGGTTACAATATTGGCCAAAATTTTTATTTTCCAAATGAGCATGTTTGTTTATGTTTTTTGATTACAACAAAAACAAAATTCCTACAGCAAAATATTTCTGTTTTGAGATCTGGCATCCATAAATATTTGCTAATTACTGTATATTGTTATTCATATCTCAAGGAGCTCACGACAGAGTCAAAGTCCCATTTTTGTTTGAGAAATGATATTTATATATTTGTTTAATACCAAATAAATACACATTACAAAGTGCACGTTGATGAAATTAGAATCTCATAAAAAGTACATCCAACATTAGTAAATATCACCTTTTTTCGTACTTCACCAAGGAGACACTTGGGCCGGGACGGAACTGAAACATAGGCTTTCCTAGTAATAATTAATATCAGTGGAGGTTTTTCCAGTTGACACATATCAGTAGGGCACCACACTGCAGCTCTGAGAATCCTTTTTTAATTAGGACACACGAAATGACATTCCTCGCAGTCCCTTAAGATATAATAAAAAAAAAAAAAGATGTCCTACAAAGGTTACAACATGTAATTGATTTTCAGACCTGTATGGGCTTCAAAGCAGATCAGATGTAATCCAGTGAAAACAGGTTTATATAAAGGGGCTCATCTGTGTCATTTGTACTTAATCAAAACACACTCCACATCACCACTGCCACCAGAGTTATCCCAGCAATCCCAGGGCAATCCCCAGCTCCACAACAAGACCGGAAAACTGCTGAAAGTTGTCAGACTGCCCCTGCTTGTGTTTTGTCATAACATTAATTCAGAGTTATGAAAGTGCAACATTCAACGTTCACACATACGGTAGTTATCCCTAGACAAAACGGAAACAATATCAGGACTGCTCATAGTCTCTTGACTTTCTCCTGCCTCTTATCTTCCTGGAACTGTCTAGCATCTGATCTCCTGTGTTGCTCAGTAGGATTTTTCATCTTTAGTTTCATTTTAACCTAGCAGTTTGTTCTCACCCACATCACCAATTTGTCTCAGTTTCCAGTAGTTTACTTTTGCTTAATCCTGACTGTAATGTTAAACCCCAGGTTGAACGTGTGCTTAATGTTAATATACCCTCACTCTGAGCCGCGTAATATTTAATTTCACAATGTCATTCAAATTTCGTCTAAAACCTTATCTATCTATCTATCTATCTATCTATCTATCTATCTATCTATCTATCTATCCATCAGGTCAAAAGCTCAAGACACCTCAATTTTTTCACTATTGCCTCTGAACTTTTTGTCTACAACAAAAGCTTATCTCAAGCGTACTGTACCTCCTTTCTTTGCAAAACACCCTGCATGTCTGTAGTTATCCCCTCCCAGCTCACCTCTGCCCCATCCCGCAATGCTAACATCTGAAAATCGGTCTCCTAGCAACCCCCTAGGCATGAGGAAGGTTTGTGTTTCCTTGGAGTGTTCTTGGTACTGGCCACTCTAGATACGGTGATCTTGATTCACTGTGCTCTTTGAAGTATTTACATAGCAGTATTTCGAAACAGGACTGTATAATGATGGAGTCACTTTGAGAGCTCATGTGATCTCACTGCTGAATAAACACAGTGGATTGCACCGTGTTTTACAGCTTATTGTACTCTGTAATGTTTTCTACTGGCATCTAGTAATGTTGTTTACCATAAAATCATGTTAATGAAGGATTGAGGCAGATGAAGAGAAGATCACAATAATTGGCATATAATTATTTGGTAATCAAGGACCAGTGATACCCTGGAAGGGGGCCAATGCAGCTGAAACAACAGTAGCAAAATTTTGTTTTATAAATTAAGCAATCAAAACTTAAAAACTGATTCTCAACTGTGTTATTAACATGGTGTTTCTTAGACCCATATGTCAGTGACAAAGCACCAGACCTCAAAAAAGTTGAGCAGACACTATCAAACCACTTTATATAAAAAAACAATTAGTACAATATTAAACATGCTGTTTTTTAAAAAAAAATAAACATCTCTTTTTCATTTTTTTCCATCTATTTTTAATTTGATCAGTGAAACGTATTTTGAGCATCACAAAATATCTTGGGTTTAATGTCACCGAATGCAAGGAGCTGGCTGAGGATGCACAATTCCTTGTGACAGGCTGCAAAGCATGAATCATGTGACCTGAACTAAGTCTCAGAGTTTGCTGATACAAATTAGAAGAGTATTGAGTCTCTGCAGTAAAAAAAAGTCGATAAAAATGTTTTATGTGATGATGGGTATTAATTCCTTTAAAAAGTCCTTGGGGGCATATTGAATGTTTTTTTCATCACAATATTGTTGAAGATGAGGTTTGAATAATATTGTCTGCTATAGCTATTCAAAGGCGGAAGAATAATCAATGATAATTAATTGAACAAGGGTCTCTCTTTAAAAAGCACCATTTCAATTATGAAGAAAGCAATTTTCATATTCTACTTTAAATGATTTAAATCACACTCCCCATGTGGCCTGAGGATGTCAATGATTAAATATATTGCGTGTCCTCAGAAAACCCTCTTTGGAGAGAATTTCGACCATCCAGTAGCAGAACTGGATCTATCGATCTTTTGTTTCACTGTATACTGCACCAGCTGTATATATGGTTGAAATGACAATAAAGCCACTTTGACTTGACTTGACTTTGACATGATCTGAGCGCCTCCGCTGTTAAGTATAAAGGATGTGTTTTTGTAGACTATAATTATCCAATGTTCCTTCTAAACAATTCCCATCATTTTAAAAAGTAGTATTCACTTGAAAACAGTATCTGAAAACTGCAGCTAAATAAAAGTTTGACCATTTAATAAGTTCGCATGAGCTTTTGTCTAATGTACAGAATGTACTAAACACATTTCCCAAGAATATTTTCAATGTATGTTTTGCACTATTTTGTTTTGTATTGCCTAACATCTACTGGTGCTACTGCAGCACAACTGCCACCAGAATCAGCATCTGAACATTGTATTTTTTTATATTTCCAAAATATATTGCATGTACAGTATGTAAATATACAAATATACAACATCTAAAATGATAATCCTGACAATAACCCAATCAGTGTTTTACTGTAAGATTTTATCCAAGTGGATTCAGTGCCAAATGGAGGAACAGTTGGGCTCTGACTGCAAGGAAACCTTGGCAGCAAGAGACTCCACAGCAGTGCTCCTCTGAGACATAAAAACTGTGAGACATTTTAAAATTTGAAACTTTATCCCGCTGTCCAATTATCTTACCACATACACCATATGCTTACCTCTCACCATTTCTCACCTTGGATTCAACCTGGGGCATTAGGCAACTTGTCCTCCCTAATAGTCTTTTTGGGAGCCAAGCTGGAAGCCGACCACTCGCAAGTGGAGCTTCAACACGTGTTCATATCTTAAGTGACTGGAAGAGCAAGGCTTATTAGTAACAGGAAAGGCTCCAGTTGATTCTTAAAATGCTCATGAATAATATAAACTTTGTTTCTCCATTCTAGCTCAGCAGAGAATAAGTGGAAGATGTATGCTTTGTGCTACAACATTTGCTACAAAATTATAAAACGTATAATAATTGTACCATCTGTTGTCTCTTAAAAGAAGCTTTTATCCTGGTCCTGTTTTTTTTTTTCTTTTTTTTGCTATTTGAATTTCGAACCAAATGCTGCATCGCTGTTTACTTTTCCTTGGCAGTAAGTATTAATGACACGGACTCAAATAAGGAAGAAATATTTTTAATCAATAGAGACCTTGGCATTTTTCGATGGCACAGGACAAGAAAGAGGTTGACATTAGTGTTTCTTGCTTGTCATGAATGAAGCTTGAGGTGCTGCACTCAGTGATTAAAGAAATATCCAAATGTTATGACAAGCTGTTTTGCCTCTACTTGGGTATATGGAATTACGTTTGTTTTTGTTTTAGACTGTTTCCTCTAGGGAGAAAAACAATAACGTGCTTTCTTAGGCCTTATGCTGCTGTGAAATTTATAGTCGGCATCAAAATGACATTTTGATATCACCTGTGCATCTGCAAATGCCATTTAACTTGGCTTGCAGGCTCCAGTTTGATATGTCAAATTCAATAGTGTTTCTCTGCTTTCTCCCTGTGTGCAAATTTGCCTGGGCAGGGTGCACCACTTCTTTGGACTCACACCTCTACCTCCACACTCCTCTGCAGGGTATATAGCTTCAAGACTTCTGCTGGGTCCCAAGTAGGGGTTTTGTGGGCAACAGGCCAGAAACAAATAAAATTGCAAGGCTGCAAACAAAATAAACACTACGCTGAGGGACACTTTGCAATGACTCGGCCTTCCAACTTTTTCATCTTTATCTATTTCATGCGGTAGAGCTGTTGCCAAACCTAATTTGGAGTTGTGTAGTTACAGAACTGCAGATCTGTTTAATCTTTTATACATGAAACCTATTAAATGTCCCAGATTTATATGGTAGCAATGCTCCTTTTCCCCCGAGAAATGAAAGCCTTAGTTCAAAGCTAGTATGATATACTGAATGAACAGATATCCTCAGTAATATAGTTTTAGCCTTTAGTGTGGATGATGACAAACATATTTAAACTGTCTGTCTTTGAAAAATTGCTGATGAAAATATTCAATGCATACTTGGACAGAACATGGGTGAACCTTGGATGGTTAATTTATTAAAACCTTATTTCCTTATATACTTGTTACCATTTTAGTCCATTCTAGTATTAAAAATGTCATCCAGCATTAAATTCTTGTTGAGCGTCTCGATTGTGAATCAGTACCATCAGGTATATACACTTCTGTAGAACAGAAAAAGACCAGGTGAAATCAGACAACTTATATACTGTAAATATGCAACATTTATCCAGTACTTATTACAGTTTAAGCTTTACCTTATCATATAGTTTAATGCAGCACACTACAGTAATTACACCTTCAACCAACTCTGCATTTCTGCCTGCTGAAATTACAGTTTTAGGAGCAATGCATTTTAACAATTTCATTTAAGTCAAGAGGTGTGAAATGAAAAATTGATGTTTCACTAAATTTGCTAAGGACTAAAAAGTAGCAGTTTGATGCAAAATCCAGTCCAAGAAAGCTCCCTCTCTGGGAAATTAAACACAAATAATTAATAAGGAATACATCAGTAAACAAACACAAGTCTTACCTTATGTGTGACAACTTTCAACAGTAAAATAGCCACTTAGAGCATGACACAGAAAACCTGATGAATATTTCTGTCATATTTGATGTAATTATACCTGGTGAACACATTCCACCCTTGGGGCCGTTGGCTATATGATGAGTGTTTATCAGGAAGTTGGTGTCTAGCTTCTTGAAGGGGAGAGAAAATAGATTTTGTATGTAGTTTTTTTTTTTTGGTTTTTCAAGTCTTGCAACTTTCGTAGTGTAATACTTAGTGCTGTAACAAGCTATAAAGCACATTCAGAGTACTAAAGTATAATAGCACGCCACAGTCGATTTAAATAGCAAAGCTGCTTGTGCATTAACTTCATTTTCAGTTCTATCCATTGTTATCCAACAGTTTTCTCTTTGTTTAGCGTAAGGTTATATACAGTTGTTCAGTTCTGAAGAAAAGGCAAATGAGGAACAAACCTTGCAGTGTAAGAATGGGAAGAAATAAGTTCTAAGGCTTCACAATGCTGCACCATATAAAGATTAGGAAAGTCGGCAAAACAAAAAGAGTTGCATTGTCTTTCAGTGTTGTTCAAGCATTTCATCCCTGACCTATAACTATGTATATCTGAAACAGAACAATTATTTTCTGAAGGCAACAATCGGACTTGTCCGTGGATTTCATCAGCAATAGCTAGGCCTGAAACTGCGTTGGGTGTTATCTTCCAGACCAGCCTTCATTACCCCGGCAACCTTGAACAGTCTGTACATTCAGCTGCAGTACCATTCATTTGGAGGGTTCCGGAGCCGGGGGGGTAGATCTGACCTTTGCCTTGGGGATTAACGCTGACACTTTTTTCTGTATTCTAAGTGACAAGAAGATAGGGTTTGACTTACTGACATGCTCATCCATGCCCCAGGCATCCATGCCCCGGCCAGTCCCCACTAGTGTGCTCCCCCATAATCAAATGAGCTGCACTCCATCACCTCCCTTAATCCCTGCCTCCCACTGTGATCCCGGATCTCCCTGCCACTGTCAATGGACACAATATTTTCCAGAGCTCCAGTTCTTGCTAGTCTTGTGCCGTTTCTTCGTTCTCTTTTTTGGCTCATCACACCAAGCTCCCCGCCATTTCCCTCCTCCCTTGCCTGTGTGCCACTCATACTGCCAGGATTGTGCAGTAAATATGGCGATGTGCTGAAATACAGGTAGCCTGTATCTGCACATCCCCTGGACACCTTGCTGGAGGAATAGGCGATGCAGGTGTCTGTGGGGGGGGGGGTATAAATAGCAGAATAAATAAATAAAACAACTCATTAATGGTTTGTTCTCCCAGGGATCTGCCCTGGTCCATTTTGATCTCTGCACCCTTACTCCTGCTCCCGTCATCTTTTCCACGCAAGAATTTCTCTTCATATCACTGCTGATTGGTTTAAAATCAGTGTCACATCACATAGTGCTTGTTCACTTATTTTCCTTCTCTCAAAAATACAGAATTATAAGTCTAATGCGAGTTGTGCCCTTTCCATAGTTGTCATAGCTAGTCCTGGTTTCCTCAACACTCTAGGATGCCCCCCGGCCACGTGGACATATCAGACAAAGAGGAGCAAAGCCATCCACATGCCACTGGGTGGCTTTTTTAACAGAAGTAGTGTTCTTTTGGAACCCCTTTCCAAAACCACAAACAAGCCTGAGGCAAAATATGAACCAGAAATGCATGGAAACATTGCATATGTCAGAAGGGCACATTATTTTCTGTTAGTAATTGCTGTAATTACTAAACAAGATTTCTCTTTGTGATTGTGTTTGTGAAACAGTTTAATTGCTCTGCAGGATAAAGGTATAGCAAGACAGAAGCATAAGGAGGAAAACTGTAGAAGTGTTTGCTATAGGTGTTTTTGTACCCTAGTATTTCAGAGGACAGTGAGTCTGACTACTCTCCAGAGTCTCTGCCTTCTGTTTATCCATATAGTTTTGTTACCATGCCTTCAGATCCTAGACTAAAGAGAACCAATTTTGGAATCAGTTCACCTACATGAGCTTTAATAGGAGGGGGATGGAACAAAAAGATGCACGGCTCATTGGTCTAGAAATGTCCACATTTTCCAAGGCTTGGCCAGCACAAAGCGTCTCGAACAGGTGCAGAAGTATGGGCACAAGTGTAGCAGGGCACGCTAAACAATCTTGCTGCTTGTGATTCGGGCTTTAATCAGCGCTAAGGAGAGAAATAATAATGCAATAACAGCAGCGTATTTGCACTAGCCCAGCAGCACGGTGCGTATGGCAGAGCCTTTGCTCTCCAGCCTACACGCCCCTCTGTTTGATATGCCAGATGCAGACCGTTTTTGTTCATCAGCGCTGGGCAAAGTCAGAGATCAGTAAAACGTGGCCTCATCATAGCTTTCATGTGTTTCGGGGCACACAGGATTTGACTGTTTCTTGCTCTTTCAGGACATCCGCTGAAAACAGAAGGCTAAAAAAAAAAAATCAAGTGCAAAGTATATTTGTGAATTTTGAATTTCAGCTGTGGGCCTCGTTTTTAAGTTTGTTCGCTTCCTGTGGGTCAAGAGCTTTCGAGTGGTGGCCTGTCGTGCATTTCAAACCTCTGATTAAAATGCATGGAAATGGTTAGACTGGAATAGATCCAAATTAATTTCAAGGCAGCGTGTCACAGAATCACTTAAGCAATTGTCACTTCCATATTGAAATACGGTTTTGTCCTAGTTATGTAATGATTCCTTTGTAATGATTGTTATCCTCTGCATGATCAAAACATTTCATTATGCAATGTGTACATTTGCCAGAATTCACCTGCTTGAACATTTTCATATTTTTACTGCGATGTAAATGCGTAGGAATCACAGAATTTATTGGCACAGTCACAATCAGTTCAAGGTACAAGGGTTGTACAAAGGTCATTTTAGCATGAAACATTGTGTTAAAGTGCTGCATTGTGTATGTGCTGAGGGAAAAGAGGAGGCAAAACTTTCTCCAGCCCTGTTGCTCATGAGATAAAGGGCATACAGAAATGAACTGCCCTTCACATCTGTACAGTGAGGTCATGTCCTTATGAAGATAGCAGAGAGTCATGTTTCCCTATTTCCATTAGTAGAGAGTAGCTTTGAGGTTATTAGCACTCCTTCACCTGTAAGCATATATTTTTCTGGACACAGCATTAGAAAAGTAGAGTTGTTGCGAGCCAACAATCGGCTGGATTCGCAGGGATCGCCACTTCTTCCAGAGCACCTTCACACATGCCAAATCGAAGCTGCAAACCTTTGCGCTGGCCGAACCGAGGCACTGTATTGACTGTCAGTGAGGGTATACCTCATGTGAATTCAGCCCTGAAAAGACTCGGTGGCGATCAATAGCTAATTGCTAATCCTGACCTGGTACGGCACCATTCTGGTGGTGGAGGACTGGTAGGGGCCACCGCAGACAGAGAGCACACCAGCCTTGGGGGACTGGAAGTGTGCAGCACAGAAACAGCCCTCGACCCAAAAGTGCTCAAAAGCTGAATATTTTCCAGGTTCAGTTTCTGGAGAAATTACAGGTGGTAGGAGTGGAAATTGGAAAAACCAGGAGACAAACAGTTTATCAACCATTTTTTCCCAGTTGATCAGGGGTTCTTTTTTCATCCAGTCTTTAGCACTCTATGTGCTGCTTGTATTTATAATCTATTGCTGTACTTCTTTAAATGATTTTCAAGTACACTACCTTTTTGCCCTTTCACTTCATATGGTGTACATTTGCACTCAGCAAATATGCAGTTCTCCTAACTTATTTTTAGCGGCCTTTGTTAATTCTGGAAGTTGCTAGAAACAGGATAAGCAAAAGAAACACATCCAAACACTTTGTGCAGGATATGTGTGGTTCCTCCCAGTGCGATCATCTGGAATTCAAGTGCATTTGGTTGACGTGGATACATCTCCAAGTTGTTACAGAAGCCTTCTTGAGTTTGTTGTGATTATTGTCACTATTATTACCACCGTGACCCTGATCCTGACAAGTGGCTAATACATTTTTTTTTTCTCTCCCAAAAGGAGTATATCATGGGTACTGATAATTGCTAGGAAGGAATCGTCAATATTCAGGTAAAGTTTTGTAGAGCTACTCGTATGATGTACATTGATTCATATGGTGGAAAGAAACAAACTAGTTGTACTGAAGAATCACACATCTCCATCTGTGTCTCTCTTCCTGCTAATGTAATGAACACATTGTATTTTCTATGAGATGTACATCGCTTTGGAGAAAAGCATCTGCTAAATGAATAAATGTAAATGATAACTCTTGCAGAGTTAAAATCAGCTACAACCTGTACTGTTTGAGGCTCGTGACAAACACATTAGACAGTGCTTTATTTTAGTTACAATACGTCCTTTTAGTGTGATATCAAATTGTGCGTAGTGGTCCCTTAGTAGGGTCATGGAGTTCGATGTGTGTCCTTGCTTTTGGTAATCCAGGCTCTCCACGGTGACTATCTCTGTTGAAGCACAACAGTGACTCACCCTCACATCTTCATTTCTGTTCTTTCTCCCTAGCTTCAAGATTTAACCATGGAAAAAGCAGATTCTCCATATCAGAATGAACAAGTTTTGCTTAATTGCCCGTCTGCCAAACTCAAAGTCACTTAGCAGGGTTGACTGCTTTGATTGCCGCTTAGCTCCACAAAGCAGCCACAAGCCTGTGCTAGAGGATTTGTATATTGCCAATTTCCACTTATAAATGCTCCTTGCGCCAGCAAAGGAATGGCCATTGGATTTGTTTTCAGTGTCGCATCACTTCTGGTCGCACAGGCATTTCACCCACGAATGGTTTGTGACTCTGGCTGTAGAACCTACCATTTAGCCATTGGACTAAATGCTTGGAGGAGCATTGCATAAAGGACACGGCTAGTGCACTGCATTAATGAAATGTTCCTCCTTCAGGCGTTGAACTCTGTTGATTTTATTTGTCCATATGTAGACATTTGTGCACATCACATTCCCTTTCCCTGGAATAGGTTGTGATGGAATATTGTATTACAGTGTTATGTTCCCAAATTCATGGAGGTGTGAATTCAGTCAGGAAACCTGTTCCAAAAGTGTCTTTATTGAGGTATACAAAGTATGAAACTTTTTTGATAGAAGCTCAGTCAGAGGTTTATTTGTCAATACATTGAACAGCATGTCTTTCTTGACTTGAAGACAGTGGGGAGAAGAGAGTTGCAGATACTGAGACAGCAAAAGACGGGAATAGGTGTATAAAGGTTTAAAAAGCATATATGAAACAGCAGTGTTGGACTGGGCCACTTACATTTCATTGGTGTCATTTTTGTAAATTCTGTGAACTGGTGGGCAGTGATTCCACGGCAGGGAACGGGAAGGCTCATGATGGACAGTGCTCATCTACCTGCCCATACCAGGAAAAGCTCATCATGACTAGCTGCTATCATTTGGGGACTAATTGACATGGACATATTAAACAACTGGTCTGAGAAATTTGGAAGATAATTATGGTGACAGTGCAGATCTACCATTGTGGATTAAATTCATGAAGAATGGAGGATTTTTCTTGTTTTTCTGAACCTAATTTATTTTCCCTTTTGCATTTGACCTTAAGGGGTCACTCACCTAATTTGTTTGCTTTGAAAATAAAACTATTTTTTGCATGGGAAAATGCTGTCCTGTTAATTCTGTCATGCCTAAGAGGCCACCTCAGCTGTACAAATGGGTCCATACAAACTGTTTTTGAAGGAAAAACTAAGCGGATGCTTAGCATTTCATATGGACAGGATGGGCAAGTTGGTCAAGACAGAATTTCAGAAAGCAGCTTCCCACCACAGTCCGTTGAAAGCAGAACTAAACGTGGTTTAAAGTACACTTATCTTAGATTAGCATTTCAAAGAGAAAATATTAAATGTGTGTAGAAATGAATTGTACACATTTCTCATTCACTTTCATGTTTCCCTTTCATAATTCAGCTGGAGAATGAAGATATAGAAGAGAGGAAAGAGTCAATATCTGTATGTCAGCTGAAGCAAAGGACTAAGAAGCAAACTTTCTCAGTATACATGATGATTAAATGGATTTAGACCATTTGATTTTTTACAAGGTGTAGAACTATAATTTCTCACGAGACATAATAATATGATAATTACCCTCCAAAGTCCATGCAAGCATTTAATGATTTTGGGTTTAGCTATACTATGTAAAGGTAGAGAGAAACTTATGAAATCTTGAATTATTTCTACTGGACAATTGTGTGACTGAAGTCATTATGAGGTCATTTAAAAGTCTGCATTCCATTTTATATCCATGAGATATGTTGCATTACACAAAATGGTAGCTTTCACTCCTCCGTAGGAACCAACTTTTCTTCTCCTGCAATCCTGAGCATCTAGCCCCTTCTCAAACATATCTTAAGTTTTTATTGTTTACAGGATCAAGCTAGGTTTAAATTATAACCTCTGCCTCACAAAAAATAAATTGACCCTAAAGCTCTCTCTCTCGCTTTCTCTCTCTCTCTATTTAAGAAGGGTCTTAAAACTCATCTATTCCGGACTCACTTTGCCCATGATCTCTTAAGTACATGTAATGTAAATGTAAGCTACATGATCACAGAACCTGAATTAAACAAAGTTTACTACTTGGCCTGCTGACACTGGGATTGGAAGCTCCTTGTTCAAGAAATTCAACTCTTTTCTCTTTTCACAGGAACATACCTGTGATGATTCAAAATTTTGCTTCAAAGAGTTTCATAAATGGGGGGTGCGGTGGCGCAGTGGGTTGGACCGCGGTCCTGCTCTCCGGTGGGTCTGGGGTTCAAGTCCCGCTTGGGGTGCCTTGCGGCGGACTGGCGTCCCGTCCTGGGTGTGTCCCCTTCCCCCTCCGGCCTTACGCCCTGTGTTGCCGGGTAGGCTCCGGTTCCCCGTGACCCCATATGGGGACAAGCGGTTCTGAAAATGTGTGTGTGTGTGTGAGTTTCATAAATGGTACTTCTTATTGCCATTTTATATCTAAATTCTATTTCTGTTTTGCACAGAAACTGAATAGAAAGAAATGAAAATAGCTAATCTAAATCAAATTTGCTGAGGAAAAATGAATCTGCACACATATTTATCTTCAAATAAACTATTTAAACACATTCACATTTCAGTTCAAATTCAAAACAACCATTAGACAAAACTTTTGTTTTGGGAAGTAAAATAGGTGGTTACGAGAACAAAATTGCAAAGGAACGTCTGTCTTGTCTGGATTTCAGAACTTTACAACATTGGAATACAGCCAAAATAGTAAGAACCCAATTAAAACACTGACTGTCAAATAATATATTTTTTCTCCTTCCGTTTAAGTAGGAAAAGCTGATGTAAATATTGGTTGAATATTAGAATTTGTGTTGCATCCTTGGATAACCATGATTCATGCTCTAATGCACCCTATGATGAACTCTGAATTCCTGGCTGATAATCTATCCCTGATGGTGGAGATAAAGATGGTTGGTTGGATGAATGGTTGTGAATGTCATCTCATATTAGTTGCACGTTTGCACGTGTCTTTAGGAAGACAATCTGTTGGGTGCCAGAGCGCTTAGCAAACTCGATTTAGTTCCTCTTTAATGGTTCACTATAATTTGATTCCTTGGTACCCCTTTTTTGTTATGTGTTTAAAAGGCCTGTCCATTCTGTAAGAGCAAGAAGGTATTGTGGTACACAGAATGCATCTTGTTCTCTGCCTCAAAAAAATAAATCAGTTGTCCAATTGACATGTCTTCAGCACTTACTTCTCCAAGCCTCCAAGTACAGTATTAATTGGGATCCAGTCCAGAGTTTCCACATTCTTTCCCCAGACAACCTTTCAGCACAAATTATATGTAATGGTTGCAAGTAATTAAATGAAATTCAAAAGAACAAAGACAGATGGAATCCCTTCAAACTTTTAGTGAGTTCAGCTTTTACTGAGTCACAAAGTTGTCGCATTAAGGCACTCTCATTTATGAAGTCCTGGGGCTGGATTCAACCACACTTATCACTTTAAGACTGTAGGACCAACCCATTTGCTGCCTCATTGATTTCTCTATTATTACATAACCTTCTTTTCTGTGAATTGTAATAATAATCAATCATTTTATTGACCGTTTGATGTTGTCAGGAAGTAACACTTGTATGATAGCATTACTATTGTATTAATAAAATTGTCCTTATGCTTTCTCTTACAACTGGAAATTAGTATGTTGAAAATCCAAAATTCTTTTTTTTCTTTTATAAATAGCTGTGTTTATTCTAAATGTGGATCAATGTCGTTGAAACCTTCTGCAGAGATATATCTTCAGGAAGTTAAAAAATAGTTATGTCTGGAAACCAGTTCATTGTTAGATACTAGTGGAACTTCACCTTTCTCTAATGACTTCATTCACTAGTTGCTAAATTCCTGAAATGTCAGTATGCATTTCAGTTTATCACCATTGTCACACCAACATTATTTGGTGAGAGTAGTGTTGTCAGAGAGCGGTGGCAGAGTGTGCGGCCCACTGTTGTCTTTGATGGCAAAGTCAGAGACACAGAACTCTAGTGCAGCTGAAAGAGTTTAATGTTCTTGCGAAAAGTGCTGGCTGTTTACAATATTGACAGCTCCAAAAAAAAATAACATACAACACAAAGTACAAGAGCCAGAGAACTTCTTGCCTTCAACATTAACGCTTTCAGCACCTCACCTCTGAGTTGTAGTCTAGGGCTCCTTATATACCACAAGCCACACCCCTTTTAGGCCATACCTTACTTAAAACCTCCAAGGATCCACATCATGGCCATACATTGATACAGCACACCTAGACACAGAAGACATGTAGACATTAATTTGACCCATAAAATATACACGCACACTGACTGAAGCTGATTGTCCCGAGCGGAGTCACAGCAAGCCGGAGCCTAACCCGACAACACAGGGTGCGGGGCTGAAGGGGGAGTGGACACACCCAGGACGGGATGCCAGTCCACTACAAGGCACCCCAAGCGGGACTCGAACCCCAGACCTACCAGAGAGCAGGCACAGGCCAAACCCTCTGTGCCACCATGCCCCCCCCCATAAAATATTATCAGATATAAAAAGAATAAATATAAATTTCACACCTCAGTGCTAACATATATTTAACACCTTTGCCATAGTGGTGCACTTCAAATAAAAGGGCGGGCACTTCCAGTTGGGGTACTATAAAGCCTGTTCAGACAACTGAGGAAACAGTAAGTAATACACCATAGAGACAGCATGGAAAAAAGAAGAAATAAGCAAAAGTAAGTAGTGTAGTACTGCTGGAAATGAATTTACCTGTTGCAAAATTACCTAATGCTATATTTCTGTGAGGGGGGGGTTCAGTGGCGCGGCGGGCTTGGTAGGGTCCCGCTCTCTGGTGGGTCTGGGGTTCGAGTCCTGGTTTCAGACAGTGTGTGTGTGTGTGTGTGTGTGTGTGTGTGTATTTCTGTGTGTGCACCCAAAAACACCATGTTGTGATACTGTAGTGTTTTTATTTTCCTTGTTGCCACTATGGTAAGAGTATTTGTGTGTTTCTGGTTTTTATAAAATTTTTCGTGCAAACAGAACTATAGGGTATAGTTGTATAGATGTATATAAAACTAAACAGTTGAAGCATGAGATAGATACTGCTAGGGTTAGGGCAATGATTTTATACTTTATTCTGGAAGCATTCATGTATGTTTGAGCCATGATACTCCCCCTGGAAAGCTGGACTGATGATATGGAGTTCTAATGGCCATTGACTGTTCATGGTTTTCTCCAGTCTTTAACCTTTCTGTCAATTTTATAGATGCATCAGTTTTTTTCTCCTCTGCTCATAAAACCTTGTTTAGATTATCGGTCCTTATCAGCCTATTTTTAACTTCTTCAGTCTAGATTTTTTTTTTTTTTACTTTAGAACCTTCAAATTTTTTGATTTGGCACTTCCAAGTTTTACTGATTTCTTTGGCGGTAGTTTCCAATGTTCCCCAAAATGACTTTTTTGTTATAGTTCTCTAGTCTTCATATTGGTTTTTGAAAACTGACACAAGTGAATGGCATCAAAAAGTTGTTTCAAAACACCTTAACCCTCTATCAACCTTCACAGTTCTTGTAGGTATGCCAGATCAGTGCAACATGGAAAAAAAAGGCATTTGATGGAAGATCTAAAATATGGAGGGGTTGAACACAAAAGTGCTACTGTTCCGTCATTACATAACAAGCACAATGGTACCTCAAATTACTAATAACTAATTTTTGAAAATTCGTACATCTCCCTGTTAATTTATTTTTAATTGCATTTTGTCCACTCTTCTATTTTCTAAAATTCCTTTCTGTTGTAGAGCAAAAAAGACCTGCATCACTACTTGACTCCACTCCAGTACAACAGAGACCCCAATAAAAGTCTGGGACCTGGTCATTCCATGTTTCTAATACAGCTGAAAATAGAGCTGAATCATCAATTACAAAATGAGAAATGCTGTACATATTTATGGGTAACAATGAAATCCTTCAGTATATAGCTAAAAGTGACTAAAATTGAATTAATTCTTAAATTAATTTTTGCCCCAATACTTTTGAAGGACAGCTCTTCAGAGCATTGCAGACTGTGCAGTTGGGTGGGTCTTATTTTAACTTGTAATTTTTTTCGTAATAAAAATAGTTGCCTCAGCAATTAAAAGAGCTTGATATTTAAAGTGAAATTTGTGCAAAAGCATAGCACTGCAATAATATTGATTGCAGGGTGTCAGTTAAATGCACGTCATGTTACACTCATAACTCATTACTTTTCCAGCTGTGATCTATTGAGGGGCAGTACATTAATGGAGGTGATGTTAATCTGGTTTTAAACCAAGAGACAGAGCCTACCCAAGGACCCCTGTGCAGTCCAAAGCAATAATTATCCTAAACAAAGGCATGAAGGATCTGGGGATATGTAATATGTGGCAAAAACTCCATTTGAATTGGGAGAGCTTCTATACTCACAAATACTAGCTGTATGTTCAGCAGAACTAACCTTGATTTAGCTTCACTAGATATGTTCTCGTGTAAATGATTGCGCTTTACCTTGCTGTGAAACTTTAAAAACATAACTCAATCAAAGTGACCTATAACATTCCTATATCTTGCTCCCACGGGAGGATAATTAATCTATAATTAAAGAGATACTTGTATTGAAACATTAATGGAACCTTACTGACATGCCACATTAATGGTGATAATTATGAGAGGACACAACTTGTCAAATTGGACTCAGCTAGAAGAGGGAATTAAAAACACTTGAACTAGAAACCGCTGAAAATGAAGTTTTTAAAAAATGTTCATTTAAAAACTTCAGTGTAGTAACGCACATATTCAAAGGCAACAGTGTCAAAGAGCTGGATCACTTATAATGAGTGTAGCTATGGGACAAGCTAACTTTTGTCCTTGATATACTAAAAATGTTTCTTATATCAATGCAGAATTAAAGAACTAGTCACTGTGCACAGTAAACTTCACCATAGGAAATACTGGCACAACACACTTTTTGAATAAATTGACACTTCCTGAGATAAGTGAGGAAGACGGGAGAATTTTTAATGTTCACAAACCCAGACATGGCTCTTTCTGCCATTAATTCTCTGCTGGGTAACAAGGCCCTGAGTGTAAAATGCAGTGATCAGGTCCTACTGACCAAACTCCAGTGCCCCTCAATAGTGACCCCTGCCAGCACACACCCAAGAAAGATAATGAGATGCTGTAATCCTGCCTGGCCCGGGAGTTCTCTAGTGCCCGACAGAGACAAGAGCATAATGAGCTGCTCTCCTTTATCAATCAACCAGAATTTTCTACTGTGTAGAAGAGGGGTAGAAATGAGATGCCTTGTAAGCTGAACGAAGAACTTCCATACTTTTGCCACAGTTGCTGATCGTTTGCAAAAAAAGGTGGAGGGGTTAATTGGTCATCCACACCCACGCCGTGCTCTGATTAGGTGCAAGTGTCACTGGGAGGAAAGTTAATGTTTGTTATTTTTGCCCTAATGAAACAATTAGTATATGACAATCGCAATAATTATGAAACATTTATGAATATACCCACTGCTGAAAAGGTTTTCCTGGCATAGGCCGCTCATTTGTTTTCATTAAGGATTATGATCCGTGTCAGCATACAACATGTAGGTACATTTTCCATACAGCATAGTTGTATATTTGATTGACAGGATCAAGTAATAAAAAGCTTGTTTTGTTCAGCCAGATGTACAAGATCCTAGCTGTAGAGAGTTATATAGACACCTACATGCAATACATTTTAAACTGAGGACTGGAACATAAATGGTGACTGTATGTTTCCAAATATGGGGGGTGCGGTGGCGCAGTGGGTTGGACCGCAGTCCTGCTCTTCGGTGGGTCTGGGGTTCAAGTCACGCTTGGGGTGCCTTGCGGCGGACTGGCGTCCCGTCCTGGGTGTGTCCCCTTCCCCCTCCGGCCTTACGTCCTGTGTTGCCGGGTAGGCTCCGGTTCCCCGTGACCCCATAAAGGACAAGCGGTTCTGAAAATGTGTGTGTGTGTGTGTGTGTGTGTGTTTCCAAATAATGCTTAAAAATTTGTCAAAAAAGTTACATTCTTAGCTGTTCAATTGCTATAGTATATCCTTTGTAAGTGTGATGAGTTTATACTTAACTGCTAACTATTATTAGGTGTGCAGTTGTTCCTTCGCCATTTGTATAATACACACACACACACACACACATTTTCAGAACCGCTCATCCCATACGGGGTCACGGGGGAACCGGAGCCTACCCGGTAACACAGGGCGTAAGGCCAGAGGGGCAGGGGACACACCCAGGACGGGACGCCAGTCCGTCGCAAGACACCCCAAGCGGGACTCGAACCCCAGACCCACCGGAGAGCAGGACTGCGGTCCAACCCACTGCGCCACCGCACCCCCCATTTGTATAATATAACTGTTCAAATCACTATTTTTCAAATATTCCAATTCATCTTCAGAGGGATATTTTAATTGATATCTCATTGAACGAAAAGGAATTATTTTGCAGTAATTCATTTGCAATTATGTAATTGCATGCATTCATTACCTAACTTTTAATCATAATAGATAGATGCTATGAATTCCAGTTGGAGAAGATGAGAAAAACGTCTGAAAAGGCATTTTTAAAAAAATCAGTTTTGTTGCACAGCCCTATAGAAAGATATGGTAGTTGATTCAAAAGTTCATGCAGACCCGAACTCATACATGCATGGCAAAGAGACAGAAGGAAGTCAGTTTTTTCGGGCCACTGCCTCATAAAAGACACCCCCATCTGCTATACGGTTTCAGCCAGACCATGGAGTGGAGTTTCCTGTTAGGGAACGGTCTGCACCCGTCCCTCACACTGATCTAGGAAACCACAGTGGAGACGGGGGGTGAGGAGCGCAACCCGAGACATCTGGAAAAAGTATGGGATAGACACGATGGGGGCGGGGACTGGTCTCTCTGGCGACATCCATCCCTAGGCCTTGTCAGCCCTTTGACAGGCCACAGCTGCTCCAGATTGTCTTGGCTGTCCTGAGCTACCGCATGGGTCTCCAGTCCTGTGTCTTGGTGCTCCATCAGGTCCCTGGTGTCCAGGACCTCATACACACTCTTCTCACCTATCCCTCCCCCTGTCTGGGCCCCGATTTCATTAGGCGCCGTTCTTTTTAGAGCCCCTGATGGGACTGCCGGGTCAGCCGGTTTCCATTTATTAGAGCTCGCCTCATTTTCTAGATGGGTTTCATTCATTACTACCCCAGTTCTCTATTTCTTCACTTTATGAGGGCAGAGGTTGTAATGTTTTAGGTGTTCAACTGCCATGTGGGGCAAAAACGAGTGTCTTTGTGTTTGTGGGTTGAATCAGTGTCATTTCCCTCATTCTCCATCCTTGGTGTAGCAATGTATGCTGGGTAATGCGCTAACAATAGATTTCCCTCAAAATGCCAAAAAAGAGAGCTCCATTGAGCTCTGGAAATTAGAATACTCCGAATACTACTATATATTTTCTCTGTGGTTCAAGATGAAACATGTGTCACACAATTCTCACTTTAATTTCCTGCTTAGCAAGAGCAGAGCACCAGAGAGTTACTTGAACCAGCAGTCCTAAGTTAATTTATGTTTTATTCCAAATGCCCCTTTTCTCTTTCTTTCAGCAGTTTCTACATGTCACATTTGAGTTTCCTGTTCATTTCTTCTCAGTCATGTACCTGCAGAGCTGATTTTTCCGCTCTGTGCTTGGCAGTTCCTCACATTGGTGCTGTTGGTAAGTGCATTAATAGCCTTGATTCCCTACTGTAAATCAGCACTTTGCTTTGTTTGAAGTCAATGGGGAGCTCTTGGATTGCCTCTCATCTCCTTTGCGTATAGTATTCTGTACTGCTTAAATTTCTTTTTTTGAGGCTGAAATATAGATCCTAAGTTGACCACATACAGAAAGGCAGTAACTCATAGGCCACTGGCTGTCAGCAACACCCCTGCTATTACCTGACAAAATATACAGTATTAAAAATGTATTATGCTTTGATATTAAAGCTTTAGGCTAGCAGTTCTTAGTAAACATCACCTGGTAAAACAAATCCCTTTTATTTCATTTCAGAGACATCCTTCATGAATGCATGTAGCTTTTATGTCTGTATCTAAATATCTAATCTCCTAAAGTACAGGAAAAATAATCTGTCTTGTATGTGTTTCACTCTTTCTTGACTCATTTGCATTTTCAGGGGCTAGTTTTCTAAACAACAGGGAATTTCTACTTCTCAGTTAGACAATACATCTCTAACGGCTACCTGTATAATCTCTTATTTACTAGTAAAGGATTATAGATAATGGGACACCAAAGTCACATAACGGTTAAGGACATGGGCTGGTAATCTTAAGGTTGCTGATTCAAGGTCCAGTCTTTTTTTCCTCTG
This sequence comes from Scleropages formosus, assembly GCF_900964775.1. NCBI lineage: Eukaryota > Metazoa > Chordata > Actinopteri > Osteoglossiformes > Osteoglossidae > Scleropages > Scleropages formosus. The sequence goes on from NC_041809.1 coordinate 20,176,597, forward strand.
TTGTATGTTCAAACAAGGTGTTTACCCCGAATTGCGACAGCACAGTATCCTCCTGTATGCATGAATAAAATATTGTAAGGTGCTTTAGATAAAAATGTAGTAGTAATAATCTTGTTGGAAAATGAAAACATTCCATATATTTTTGTACATTAAAATTTCACAAGTTGGTAATAGGTGGTTAGCAGGTTATGTTGCCAAGCCTAGAACTGCTAGAGTTGGTAGTAAAGGGGTATACAGCAGTGGTGTTATTCGCAGTGTTCAGTATATAAGCTTGTCATTCATATGACCTCTATATTTGCTTAACAAGGCACTCGCACCCTGACTGAGCTCTGCTTCAGCTATCAAAGGACGTTCATTTGGACAGCACAGCTACGCAAATGCACTGCATGACCTCCTGTTCCATTTTGCTCCAGGCCATGCTAGCATTCTGGCAGGAGCCAAATATTGATTGTTGAAATGCACAGATTATGGACCCATCTTTGTCTCATCCTGTTGAATTTTAAAATTTCCACCATGCCAACGTACATATTTCTCACACTTAAATGTCAGTAGCACAAATATTACGGTAGCTTTTATAAATGGACATTCTTGGAGGCATACTCCATGAACTTCCTTCTCTGTGATGTGTCTCTAAACATGTAGAAGAACAGGAGAAATACAAGATATTTCTGTATTTCTACATATACTGATCCATTTGCAAAGACAGCGACCACATCAGCTCACAGGGTTTGAGTGGCGTCCAAAAATGGATTGAGTTTCATGTGAGGTTAAATAATCATGCCTTTTATTGTGGCCATTCATCACACAGCTCATTGGTGCTGCGGCAGTAATGGGTGTGCTTACAGCGTACCCTCTGTCATGTCCAACACTGGCTTACTGTATCCCTCTCTGGAAACAGCCCGCAGTGCCCTGTGGAAGTCAACAGGATGTTGCAGTACAATCCTCCGGTTTAAAATGAACATTTTGTATGTGTACCCATTCATGGCTCTACTTCTATAATTAAGAAATAATAACATGTGCCTGTGTTTTTTTAATGTATGCATCCATCCATCCATCCATCCATCCATCCATCTTCTGTCCCGCTTATCCTAAAAGGGGTCGCGGTGGCAACAGGGAGAGCAGAGAGGCCCAGCCGCCCCTGTTCCCTGCAACTTCCTCCGGCTCCACCTGGGGGATTCCCAGCCATTCCCAGGCCAACTGTGAGATATAATCCCTCCAGGGGGTCCTGGGCAGACCTCGGGGCCTTGTCCCCATTGGCCATGCCTGGTATACCTCTAGAGGGAGGCGTCCAGGGGGCATCCTTATCAGATGCCCGAACCACCTCAACTGGCTCCTCTCAATGTGAAGGAGTAGCGGCTCTACTCTGAGGTCCTCCCGGATGTCCGAACTCCTCACCCTGTCACGGAGAGTGAGTCCCAGCACCCTGCGGAGAAAACTCATTTCGGCCACTTGTATCCACGATCTTATTCTTGCAGTCATCACCCAGAGTTGACGACCATAGGTGAGGGTAGGGACGTAGATCGACCAGTAAATGGAGAGCTTCGCCTTATGGCTCAGCTCCCCCTTCACCACTACAGTCCGGTACAGCGACTGCATTACTGCTGCTGCTGCTCCCAGTCTGTGGCCAATCTCACGCTCCCTTCTTCCCTCACTCGTGAGCAAGACCCCAAGATACCCCCAGGCCCTTCCTGGATCGGGGTCTTGGCATGGCGGAAGGGTTTGCGTGATCTAGGGATCTCCAGAGCTATGTCGTCGGGAGCATTATGCTCCTGGTAGGATCTCCCAAGGCAAACAGGTGTGGAGTGATGATCCAGACTAACACGTTCCAAAAACCTCCATGAAAAATGGAAACAGAAGAACGTTTACCCTGCCCGGAATAGGGTCACCAGGAGATCAGGCCTGGAGGTAGTGTTCCTAGGCAAGTGAATGGTGGCCGGGCAGCCCACGTAGACCGGCCGGGCTCAGCCCGAAAAGGCATCGTGGGGGGGCCATGTGGGCCCGCCGCCTGCAAGGTCCAGCATGGGGGTCCGGTGCTATGTATACCTGGCGGCGGGAGGGGGCGGGGTGGCGCATGGCGTCACGACCCCTCGCGACGAAAACTGGCTCTTAATGTATGCATACATTTTTAATTTACATGTTGTCATACCTGCTATCACAGCTTGTAATGTAACACCTTTCCTTGTTAAACCTATTGCAAGTCAAACCAGTACATTTGATTTTGAGTTTCATTCAGACAGGAAGCTTTTTTAGCCTTTAACAATGAGCATAGTGGATTGTCTGTAGCACTGAGACACAGAAATATAGTGTTATAATGTACACGGCTATGCAAACATTGTTGGGTTTTTGAGGTTAAGTCTGTCCATGTACCTCAGCCATCCTGCATAAGCAGAATCAGATGGAATTCAGTGACAGAAGGAACCCCACTAGAGAATAGAAAACCACATGTATGGATGCCCCAGTTGGAATGCAAGACCAGTGGGTCACTGGATGGAGCACTGATTTATATGTTTTGTGTTGACTTGGGTCAAAGCTATAAGCATATATACATATATATTATCCTAGTTTAAAAGCATGTCTTTTAATCTAGCTGCTTAAATGAGTGGGGGCAATTTACTTAGTGACTAAGGTGCTGGATGATGACAGGAAGGTAGCAGGTTCAAGTCCAGGGTGAAGCTTTGCTGTTTCTACCTCTGATCTCAAGACTCACCCTGAATTTCCTGTGTAAATTACCTTCAGTAAGGTAAACTGAAAATGTGAACAGTGTCACATGTAAGAAGGTATTTGGTAATAAATGTAATATACTGTACAAAAAATGCACAAAGGAATAGATTTGCTGTTGCTGTCTTTACATGTGAACGGCTTCCCATTATCATGTCCGCATATTTTCCTGTTTGTTGTTCTGGGAGGTGATTGCTTTTACAGAGATTTCAGAGCAGGACCTCAAGAAGGGCACTGGGATTATGTGACACACGGAGGAAAATTTCCACACAGGAATGCTGTCAGACGGTTCTGATTTCACAGCCCGGCAAGCTCGCTGTAGCAAAGCACCCGAAGTTCTTCTGTGAGTGAGGCAGCAAAAAACAACGGCCGCTCTAATTTATCCTAATCACCGGCTTGTCAGAAACCATTATTTACCATGGTACTGAAGGCTTATTATCCAGCTTTGCCATTTTCCTGCTCAATGATCAACACTTCAGTGTTTTATACCTAGACTCTTTGTACGCTCACCACTCTACTCTGTTCACTCAGTGGCAGCATGGACTGGTCTGACAAGTCATTAATATTTAAACTCTTAATTGGGAAGACTATGTGTAAAGTGTGTGCTCATTTTGGCATAATGAGCTCAGAATTTAAAGCATCAGTCTCACATACAGAAGTTACCATCACAAAATACATTCTGGTTATGCTTTTTGGAGGGGCTCTGACCTTCCTGATTCTTTTGTTGTATGACAGTAACAGACTCTATCACGGCAGCCTGTCTAACTTCTACAGCCCATCAGAAACTGAAACGCAGCCTTGCTTTGTAGACCAATCCATCATAGTTAATTTACACCTGAAACAGAATTATCATTCTAGACCTTCATGCCAATTATATTCTGTTTTTCATTTTTGCTCTCTCCATAGCAACATACATTTACTAACTAATATTTATCTGACATGGGGTGTCCAACCCACAGCCCACATGCAGTCTGGTGCCTCATGTAGTGCAGCTCACGAGAACATTTGTAAATGAGTATATACTATATCATAAATACTATAAATTCAACTGAATTATGCAGTAATACAGTTATGAATGAGATAAACATTGAGTCGCCAGTAACATGGAGTGACGGAACAGCAGAAGACGGAGATGCTCTCCCAAGTTAGGGCTATTAGTATATATACAACAGTAATACATACTGTACAGGTACTGAATGACAGAACAGCAGATGCAGACCACACACACACATTTTCGGAACTGCTTGTCCCATACGGGGTCACGGGGAACCGGAGCCTAACCCGGCAACACAGGGCGTAAGGCCAGAGGAGGAAGGGGACACACCCAGGACGAGACGCCAGTCCACCGCAAGGCACCCCAAGCGGGACTCGAACCCCAGACCTGCTGGAGAGCAGGACCTGGTCCAACCCACTGCGCCACCGCACCCCCCCGCAGATGCAGACCATCATACTATTATTACTGCAGTTTGTTAATTTCCACTATCTGTACAACTTGAGAGATTGAATTTTGCACTGTATTAGACATGTACAAGAATTATTTCTGGCAAGAAAAGTATCCTATAATCATTGACACACACGCAGACTGAAACTGCTTGTCCGGTCATGGCGAACTGGAGCCTAACCTGGCAACACAGGGTGCAAGGCTGAGGAGGGAGGGGACACACACCCTGGACAGGACAGCAGTTTGATGCAAGGCACCCCAAGCAGGACTCGAACCCCAGACCCAACAGAGAGCAGGACCCGGCCAAACCTGCTGCGCCACCACACCCCCCCCCACAACTATCTACAATTCAGATAAATCACTGAATAATGAAATTGCATTGTGTTCAGGTAAGTAATGTTTTTAATGCTGTTGCTCTCTACAATTAATATTTTCTCAGTTTAATGGACATTTGAGTCACCAAGTCACTATGATTTTTACACATATGTCCATCGAACCAGTTTATCACAATAATGATTGTGGCCCCTGACCAAAAATCAGTTGAACACCTCCATCAAACACCTTTGTCCAAGGCAACTTACAATGCAAAGTGTACTAACTAAACCCTCTACGTTCACATATTTGTAAAGTACAGCAATGCATGACACACACACTTCCTCTCACATACACTATGGGCAATTCAGAGTAGCCAATTCACCTGGAACACATGTTTATATTGTGAGAGGAAACCAGAGCACCCCGAGGACACCCACATGAATGCAGGGAGAACGTATAAACGCCTTAATTCAAAGCCCACAGCCCAGGAGCTGTGAGGAACCAGTTCTACCTACTGCACCATTTGCCTTCCACTTATGCACAGTAGTCTAGTGTATACTGACATTTTGAAAGTATGAATAAGGCATTCACTGAATGTTGGTTTTGTTCCAGACTCTCTGAGTTTTAAGTATGGTCCCATGGTGTTCAAGTCTGATGGACTATAGAGACTGCATCTGGTTTGCTGTCCTGTGAATAGACAACTATCAATAAACCAGAAAGGTAAATGAGGAAAGAACCCAATATATGTGGTGCTGTTTAATTACGTTCAGCAAATTATTATAATTTGAATTCATTTACATTCCAGCATGAGTACTGCACTCAGCAGGAGCTCTGATGACCGGGCTAAAAAAAAAGCCTTTAACAAGCACCATTATTTCTTTCTTTTCCTCATTCAGTAGGAAACAGAGAATTTCCGCTGCTGACGCTGGCCTTTCAACGGCAAACAGCAGTGGATAACAATTAAGGTTTGTCGTTTCACTGTATCTTTGGAACATTTTCTGGTTGCATATAAATGAAATCCCATCTTGAGAACTGTGCAGCATGCACTTTTTATATAGCCTAGCCATCCCAGATAATTCAAATGTGGGTTCTGCCTGTTTGGGGCAGGATGTCGTGATGACCATTCCCACAAACATGGTCCCTGCTCCCAGGGTGATGCGAGTGATTTATGGCTGAGGGAGCACAGGTGCTGCACGGCTGGCGACACCGAGGAGCAATCTAACGCCTGGGGTGTTATCGAAATGAATGTGACTCACAGGAACGCCTCGCCCAGCAGACGTACACAAATCCACAGGATTATGTTCTCGTCTACACTCCCCCTCTCTCGCTGTCTCCCTCGCTCTCGCTCTCCTTCCCTTATGTAGCTCAGAGAAGCTCTTGATTAATAGAATTTATCCTGATTAGTCTCTCTTTCGTTGTGTGGGAGAAGTTAGAGCAGAATTGTTGAAGATAATTTTCTCCAAAACTGGGAAAACATGCTGATTGAAACATAGCATTAGTCTGTTTTCACATCAGGATTAATCCATTTAACAATCTCCAAAGCAGCTTGTCATTGAGCTCCTTCTCTGTCACCAATAGTTTTCTAATCTTGGACTTTTCTGTTGGATGGTGGTTTTTGGGCTTCTGGATTGAGTAAATTCTGCGGCCTAACAGGTTTAAGCAAGACTTGTCAATGGGAGATGAGGACAGGCTACATGTCTGTATTTCAGTAGATGACCCCTTTTATGATATAGCGTTACCCAGACCCATGTCTGCTTCAAGCTAGAACAGAACAGAGGACTTACATGTGTTTTTGTTGAGAAAATTGAATGATACATATTCTATACCACTGTCACATCTTTACTGCAATAGGAACTTGCATTTTATATTCATTTTAGAGTTCATGTTCATTATGCAACCACAACCTTCCATTGTCATGACCCCATTTTCACCATGGAGCAGTTCAATTTTGGCTGGTGATATTAAAAAATATCAAAAAACATGTTACAAAACATGTTGAATGGTATTCAGAAGTCTTCATCCTCTTTTCGTTCTGTGCTTCAGATGTTGGAACTGGCAAAGGTTCCGAGTTCCTCCCATTACTGGAGAGAAATAGCCAAGAAAAAATAGAACAAAGGGGAAAAGAAGAGACAGTATGTTTCATTATGCATTAAATTACTTTCTTTCAGGCAGTGTTTGTTGTTTCATTACATTCAGTGTGGAATCAATTCTCCCATTTAACTCTTGTCCTTTTTGTGTAATATTTATCAAAATATATATAAAACTTAACTGTCATTGATCTGAAATGTGATTGTTTTTGTGCCTTTTCGCTACATTTTTTTTTTTCTCAAGTTTTAGAGACTGGCACATCTATGCTGTAATTGGTTGTTCGCCTTAATCTCAGCCACATATCATAAAAAAGACCTGAAGAACTTGTTGCATGGCTTCTCCCCAAGTTTCTCAGCAAGGCCCATGTGAGAAAGGGAGATGTGTGCTACGACTTAAATTCTCCAATTTTCGTAAAGAGAAATTATATGCTCCGTCATATTTGAAAGCTTTCTTTTTATCTTGAGAGAGAGGTTCATAAAGTACTGTCTTTATGAACTGACACAGTAAATAAGACACATAAAAATCAGAAAGACACGATAGATGGAAATTTCATATTTCTTCTGTAACAAAAACTCAACACATAGTGAGTTTCTTTGACTCAAAGGGAATTCTTATTGCCCTTTTCCAAGTTTGTTTATTATGTAATATGTTGTTTTTAAAAAAAGATTTCATGGATACAATCAAAGATATGTCAGGAGTTCTCCCTCCTCAGAAGCGGGTCTAAATTATAAGTTTTGATCTCAGTGAATAATTCTGAAAACGTCGTTATCACAGTGCTGTATTACCATGTTTTATAACCAGTTTATATCAAATGCTGTAATACTGCCTTAGGTCTTGAAAAAATTCTGGAAGTTAGCCAGATGATCTAAACTTCACCTTGTTCTCAGTGTTTATCAGTCTGGCCAACCTACTGGTTCAGATTTGTCTTAAAGTACTATAAGAACCTGACAACTCACTGCTTTGCATGATTATAAACCCCTGGTTGCCCATCTGAAACTATCTTTGTGTACAAACATCTCAAACTCTCAAAAGAATCACGTAGCTCTTTAAAATTCTAAAATAACAGAAAAACTAAGACGCAAAAATAAAGAACTCTGGTTTAGGTTAGCCTTAAGATTGCGAAATTGGCTCATAATCCTTGTCATTTCACCACTATAATGGGTCAAAAGGATAAAAATATCAGCCAAATAACAGTTATTCTAGTAAAAGTAGTCATTTGTAGCTGTGACTAAATTCAGTAGCACTTGGGTTTCACTCTTGCATGCTGTTTTATCAGCCTGCTTAGATTTCTCAAGATGACAAGTGTACAAAAACATCTTATAAGATTATGCACAACTAATTAAATAAACATGTTAATTAAATAATTGAATTAATTATTAAATGTGCTAATTCAATAAATGTTACACACACACACACATTTTCAGAACCGCTTGTCCCATACGGGGTCACGGGGAACCGGAGCCTAACCCAGCAACACAGGGCGCAAGGCTGGAGGGGGAGGGGGACACACCCAGGATGGGACGCCAGTCCGTCACAAGGCACCCCAAGCGGGACTCGAACCCCAGACCCACCGGAGAGTAGGACTGCGGTCCAACCCACTGCGCCACCGCACCCCTGTAAATATTACATAAACATGCCAATAAGCACAAGTCTGGCAACTCTACACTTATAGTGTGATCTTACACTGTGTTTCTCCAGTTTCTCCATTCAAAACAAGCCAGGCAGAAATATTTCTCAACATCGTCATTCACTCCTATTTTTTAGCCGCTTTCATTCCGGAAAAAAAGAAATCTGGAAAATGAATTCACGCCGTCATGACAAACCTTTTCTGAAAACCTACAGTTTAAAATAAGTCATCAGTACAATTTTCATAACAAGTCTGAAGTGATGTAGTTTTGGAGGTCTGCTTCTTGCGAAGCCACAATGTCAGGGTTGTCAAAGAAATCCGGTTTTCTTCTACATAGTTAATCACATGAAGGTTCAAGATGAAGCACAGACGCTTTTGCACATACGGCCTTTGACACTTCAGACAGTTCTGGATGTGCCATCATTCGTCTGCCAAAGAAGCATAAACAAACCAGGGCCCAAATGAAGCAAGGTTCTCTGACTGACAATCCCTCAGCGATCCAAAACTGTGAAGTCTCTTCACTGAAAAAAAAACAATGGCAGGACCCTGAGCGTGACCACACTACAAAGACACAATAATGAAGACACATACATTTAAACATACCGTTGTCATAGAAACACTGGTTTTACTGAAAGCAAAATTAAGGGTCTTTCTTAATTCCCTGAGACATGACTCATGCACAAGACTCATGGACAGGTACTGAAATATGGATGGGATTTTTTTCTGCTAAAGTTAAATATTACATAGCTAGCCCTCCCCTCACCTTTACCTTGAAATATCTTAAAATGTAAGTAATACAAAGAATGGCTATCTGTTACTATTATCTGCAATCTGTTTTGTTCGATTGCAGATGCTTAATTTTTTGGATTCAGAATCTGTAGACAAAGCACCATTCATGGCCATTATTTAAAGTCAGACAGATGATTATATTCAGAGGATTATGCTGGCATATGGGCCAGAGGGGATTCTCAGTTTGAACAATATCCTTATTTGCTGCAATTCTATTTCCAAAACACATCCCTGTAACAACGAACTTGACATTTCCATTTTTCTTCAAGCTGCAGTAAACAGTATTTTTAAAACCTTCAAAGCCTGAAATAAAGCTTGTGATTGCCTGGAATTCACCACTGGATCCATAACCTGAAACCAAATTGTATGCATTAGTTGGTGATTTGAGGCCCTCAATAGCTGTTTTAATCAAATAACCAGCAATGAAACAGACTGCCTAAAGCCTCTATATTGCATATGCTTACTCCCCATTTCCACAAATCATGTTGCAATGTTATAGAGTTGCATTCAGGTGTTTTAATGAAAGTAGATGCTGCTTAAAAAAACACATAAGAAAACATCAAATCTGAGTGAAACTTTACAGACCACATACTTGTGGAAGTAGCACAGCGCTTAACTAAAGTTGTATTCTATGTTACTGTAACACTAAAGCAAGTGGCACATTAGCCTGCCTTGAAATTTATAAGCAACAGCAACTTGCCTACTTGATTGTATTTGACTTCTGGAACGGAAAATGCAATGTTGGAGAGAGGCTGGCATTTAGGTGAATATGAGTGACAGTCTACTAATTTTAAAGAGGTTGTAGAGCAACAGAATGCACACGCAGTAATAACATTTCTTTAAAATCCATGTTTTTTCTAAGCACCCTGCATGTTTTAAATCCCAGCAAGTGTGATACAGCAACTTAATATAGCGACTTAAATGGTTCTACTTACGAGACGCTTTGTGTGGCATGAGTAAGAACTGTTTTTCCGCTTTAATCTGGCACTCCAAGCTGTTTATGTGCATTTCCTCTCCAGCTGCCGCTGTTACGTAATATTACAGTCCCTGTAAAATTCTGTCCGCCGCACCGCAGTAAAAACCTGTCATTGGGCTCTAATTTCTCCTACATTTATCTAATTTTAAATTGCAGCCTTCACAACATATGCAAGATGTGTTGTCTTTAAAATTGCACTGCCCTTTTCTTCTTGCTGTCAGTTTCCATATATTATCCATGGACTCAATGAAAACACTGAACTTGGGATGAAAGAAACACAATGGCCAAAAAGTGGCTGAGCTTTCTCATACTTAATTTATGCATTTTTAAGGATAAAATGTTTCCATTTGGAACTGCTTCAATGAGCATTATTTTGTTATAACACAGAATCCGTAGTGATGGACAAGGGTGTAAAATGTCTTTATTTGGAGCAGATCACTCCTGCTTCCTTTAAATGCACCAGCAACAGGAAAGGTAAAGGTCCTTTTTCTGCTGTCATTGCTGGCATGGCTAAGATGTCCTTTTTAAAGACTAATTCTTTAATCTGCACCAGGTGCTGAGAAGCACAACCACTAAGTCCCTCTCTGTCAGCAACACTCTGCCATGAAATTCATTACCTCCCAGTTGTCAATGTAAACAAACCAACCGTGCCATTCTGCTCTTGGTAGCTGTGCTTGTTTTTGGAAAGTCTCAGGTGTCAAGTATTTTTGGGTTGACGCCAACGATTTGGGGGGATGTGTCCAAAAGGGTTCTCTGTTAATTGCCTCTGATGAAGTACTATCATATGTTGCACCGAAATGAAAACAAACAGATTCAATTCTGCAATGAAAGTGTAATAAATGTTTACTCATATTGCCTCGTATTTTACTCCTGTATTTTCATATATATTCAGCCCTCATTTAGTTTGGGACCCAAGCGCCAAAAAAACAGGCCTATTATTCAGTACAACAGACCGTTTGCCCTTATGCCATCATTTTAGTTCCAAAACAGTTGTTTTATTCTGTCAAGTACATTTTGGGACAGAGACCCACGTGTGATGTGTCAAAGCCTTAGGGTTTTGTCACTCTGTGCTGTTAGTCTGACTATTTCCCTTCAGGACAAAACCAGCTATTTCCTTTTTATCTCACTGGCAGTCTCAACCAATCCCAACCACTCGCAAAAGGCAAATACATATCAAAACTATAAAAATTTCTCCAAAGCAATCCGCAGTGTTAAGATACTTACCATGATTTACCCATTTCTACAAGAGGATAATTTTTACCTTATTTCAGGCATGGGGACTACAGCAGGAATGTGTTCCCAGTCTGCGTCCTTTGAGTTCTTATAAACACAAACTATAAATATTAAGTCAGTTTATTCAAAGCACACACTGCTAGAGCAGCAGGCTGGGAAGTGGGAAGAGTACACCTGAAACTATGTAATTCAATGCTGACAGTGTATTTTAGATCTGTCCCCAGCAGGACACAATGGAGGACAAGACTTAGGACTCAGTCTGGAGTCCCAGAGAGCCAGTGTTGAGACACCCCTAGCCTATCCTGCACACAGCCCACACCTGAAGGTAAAGATATTTCTGCATAACTTCAAAGCACCAGTAATGTGTGTTATTTTCAGAGAGTGAAACAAGTAACCAGTGTTTCTTGTAAAGTTTATTTAATTTATTTTACAGCCAAGTTATCATATTATATAGTATGGAAATGTCCCTTTCCAGGGTGTACCCATGCTCACACATTATGCTGCCTGGTCAAGAACAACTCCATTCCTCCATGACCATCCATTAGAGAAGCAGTTATTGAAAATTAATGACGGAGCAAAAATTTAACGCTAAAAGACAAACTAGTTATAATAATTTTTGTTTATTGTAAAAATGTTGGTTTTATCACTGCAATACATAAAAATACTTTTTACTTAGCTGTTTTTATTCATTCATTGTAGGTGACACATTTTCTGTCCAGGAATACATTTTTTCCTGTTAGAAATAATGGAATTTTGCCCCCTCACAATGGGATTTCTGCAGATGGGGAGCTTTTGTTAAATGAATTAGCACTCTTGTGTGAGAAATGGGTGTATATATGCTCAAACTCATTTTTAGTCCTGTAATCTGCAAACAGAGCAGTCAAAGACTGAGATTTATTTTTACTAATTATTTTTTAGGAACTTTATCAGTTTAGAAACCATCCATGTTTTTTCTTCATTTTCGTGGTACTAATTCAGTCTGATTCTATGTTTATGCATGAATTTGTTTTTGCAGGTTTTATGCAGCAAATACTTGAAATAGTATTTACATATCGTATAAACATCAATACTTATCTTGGCATCTGCTCTTTCCGGAATTATTGTTGGAGTATTCTAAATAAATACATTTTATGTCGTTTTTAAGCCATTGTATTGTCAAGGGGGGACTCCGGGATCAAGCCAATGGACTCAGATGCGGTAGCGTGATTATCCAGTGGAGCAGACAAAAGAATCATCAGGGACGGGTACAGGTCATTTGATCAGCAAACGTCGTACAGAGGGGCAGGCAGAAGTCAGAACCGGGAAGACAAGAGCAAAGAGTCGAGGGGCCGAACAGAAGGAGAATACACTGCTGAAGAACTTGGGCGAACCGAAGCGCTGTGGTTGCTCACGAAGAGGTTCCGCACTCAGGAGTGTCTGAGCCGTCCTTTCATCCCATGCCTCCTTGATCAGTTGCACGTGCAGGAGCGGGGCACACGGCTGTGGGCGTGACATGTACAGCATCATGCACTGTATATCATCTGCTGTTACGTAAACATTTTTACTTGACCTCCAGCTCATAACTGTATCAAATACATTCGCCGTGGCACAAGGTTTTGAGAACTGGTTTGCTCATGCACAACAGAGATGGCTACCAGTATCATGAACTATTGTTTTATATAATTTTATTATTTTCTTACTCATAACACAGAAATACTTATTCATTTAGAAAAATTTGCTTCCAGCAATTTTTTTTCCTTCACAATACAGGATTTCTTGCCCTGGTTTGCTGGCGCTTGGCGCGGTCTGTTATAGTTATTAACTTAATGACCTTCAGTATTGGTCCTCAGCAGGTTGCAGTTATGGGTTTCACGGATATGCACCTGGAAGGCAGGCATCCAGCAGCAGACCTATAAACACTACTTTCTCGGACGGGATTTGGTCTCAGATTTGATTAATAATTAATAATTAATGCAGGGTTATTTTGAGGTCAGCCTTCTAGCCTATTTAGCTTTTTCTTTAAATGAATAAGTGCAAACAGGTCTATTTTTCAGAAGAATTAGCTGTCTTAAGGTCCCAAACAGTGTCTCTGCAGTGTTGATCTAAAAAACTCCAGGGCAAAATATTTGACTTATTCTTATTCTGACATGATAAAAATTGGAAGATGCAAAGAGGTGTATTGATTTGCATTTGCCCAGCCAGTCTACGGTGGTCCAATTTGTCTTGGAGGGAGGGCAAAGCAGTTCTGATCCCAAATCTATGAATTAGTGAGTCCCAACTCAGTTCTGGCTGCCCCAGTTCTTATTGTCTTACACATCACCTTGAATTATCTATGTGAGGTAGATCTGATCATTAGAGAGGAACCTATTTAAGACACAGGGGGGCGCGGTGGCGCAGTGGCGTGGTGGGTTGGACCGGGTCCTGCTCTCCGGTGGGTCTGGGGTTTGAATCCCGCTTGGGGTGCCTTGCAATGTATTGATGTCCTGTCCTGGGTGTGTCCCCTCCCCCGCCAGCCTTACGCCCTGTGTTGCCGGATTAAGCTCCGGTTCCCCGTGACCCTGAATGGGACAAGCGGTTCAGAAAATGTGTGTATTTAAGACACCTATAATTACAAATGTATGAATGTTAGATCTGATTAATCAGTGATACATAACTCATATATAAAGCTGTTACTCATACACTTAAATTTACATGTATACATTCAGCAGACACTTTTCTCCAAAGTGACTTGGAACTCCGAATGAAGAAGGTTGCATTTCACAGTAGAGAAAGAATTTCAGATGCAGACACTTCCAATGGAATCTGTACCATTTCTTGTTTCAACGTAACACATCATATCTGTGCATAACAATGAAATGACAGCTTTTTGTATAGGAAATAAATGAAAATTCCGAGCTGGATATTATAGTTTGTGAATGACTTGAAGTAAAAGCTTAAGACACATTTCCTTTGGGCATCACTTAAGACACTTATTTTGGGCATCAGTATGAGCCAATATAAACATCTTTCAGTAAGGCTGGCAACAAAAAAAACTTGAGTGCAGGCCAAATTCTAAGACATATGTCACCATTTTCGTAATGAGAGAGAGCTGTCTGTTAATGAGTAGAGAGGATCCACATACATCATGGGCCCCACTCACCACCTACACACAAAGCAAGCCTGTGGCCTTTTAGCCGTTCTTAGTATTAACTAATGCACCAAGGAGGATATGTTTTGACACAAGCAGCACTTAGTCAAAACCTTTCTCTTGGCACCTTATTATCTGGATGAAAGTGACATTCTGTGAAACTGTGTGTGGGGTGGTATATAATTTTCTGAGGAGGAAATGCAAATGAGTTCAGATGCCCATGCTTGATTTTAGCTATTTGATCATAGCCTTTCTTCTGAGGTTTTTTGTTTCTAATGTGATTTTGGGGTGTTATCTCCATTGTTTCTTTGTATAAATGTCTTAAAGTTATATGTCTTAAAAGCAAGTGATGCATCACGTGTTGTAATGCATGCAGGCAGAGAATTTCTTTTTTGTTTTTCCAACCGGTGGCTGTCATATTTAGTCACATAAACAAGCAGGAGCACGGACTAGTGAGGAGCGTGACAGACATTTAGGGCTCTTGTTCATCCCATTCACCAAACCCAGGTGGCCCTGGCTTCTGATTCAAAGACAGTATGGGCCCCTGTTCTAATAACAAAAGGCAGGGACCACCAAGCATGGTGTAACAGGACTGGTAGAGGGTCTTCAGAGGGCTACCAGAGGAAAAACTGCTAGCATAATATGCCAGTCCTCCATCGCAGTTATGGGTTCTCACAAACGAGTTGGTGTGCATAGTCATGACAGAAGCCAGTGGAACTGAATGCAACTGCAGTGGCGTAATGTTTCTGCACCTGTAAAGCTGACCTCTTATTAGGGCCCAATGACTTGTATGATTCCGCAGGAAAGCATTTCACTTGCACGTGACCTCTCCTCAGTGGATTTCTACTACATATTTGCCACTTGTACAAGTGAGGGTCTCTTGGCTCTGTCAAAGGGTGGGGGAATATCTGCATTCCCACCCACAGCACAGTTCAGTTCTAGGAATACCATTACACAATTTGGTTTCACGTATGATGTTTACTGCAACTGCACATGTCTCATACGGATGTGTTTCTTACATAGGTGCCTGACCGGTTCCATGCTATTCAATACTGTTGCAGCCCTAAACACACACACACACACTTTCAGAACCGCTTGTCCCTTACGGGGTCACGGGGAACCGGAGCCTACCCGGTAACACAGGGCGTAAGGCCGGAGGGGGAAGGGGACACACCCAGGACGGGACGCCAGTCCACCGCAAGGCACCCCAAGCAGGACTTGAACCCCAGACCCACCGGAGAGCAGGACTGCAGTCCAACCCACTGCGCCACCGCACCCCCCAGCCCTAAACACTTAAGCTAAAATCTGAGAAGTTCTTCGACATCAGCTTGTAGTTAGTAGGAGTATAAGTGGAGTATGGAGTAATGAGGAACATATTTTCTCAATGCATTTAATTTGGATGTGTTTTAAGGATTCCCTGGATGCACACACACACACACACACACACACACACACATTTTCAGAACCGCTTGTCCCATACAGGGTCACAGGGAACCGGAGCCTACCCGGCAACACAGGGCGTAAGGCCGGAGGGGGAAGGGGACACACCCAGGACAGGACGCCAGTCCGCCGCAAGGCACCCCAAGCAGGATTCGAACCCCAGACCCACTGGAGAACAGGACTGTGGTCCAACCCACTGCGCCACCGCACCCCCACTCCCTGGATGCATTATCTAAATATTTCAGGTTTAAGCTGACCTTCTGTGAACTGTTGAAATTTTTTGGTTACTTTTTCTATATTGATTGAAACAATTTACCACATAGCTAGACTTTACTTTTGGGTAAAAAGATATATCTAACCTGTCATCTCATGAGTTGTCTGGAAATTGATATCCAGCCTCTTAGAAGGAATGGGAAAAGCCTCCCCCTTCTCCAAGTGTAGCACAGGTTTACTAATGGGACTGGGATGTAATCTGAGGCTTGTCTTCACTAAAGAATAAGATGAAAGGCAAGAGCTGGTGCCCTTTCCAAATATAAGCCTCACCTTCCTCTGGAAGGTGCCTCAGCCAGGTGAAATGAATGTTTGCAGTTGGAAGTAGTATTTGAAAGTGTCCCTGTTTGAAGGATCGACATTGCCTCGAAGTCTCCAGCGTGCCGGATATGGTTTTTGCACTCATACGCCATCTATTATTATTCATCTCAAGGCTGATGCAAGTCAACAAAGCTAATACTCGTGGATTTTTTACTGGAAAAGGCAATCTTTACCATTACTACATGTAACAGAATGTAATCAATTTATTGCATTGAACCTTGACTCTTAGCTTCCATAGATTCACAAAGCAGTCTTCCCAAGTCTTGGCGTACGAAAGGTTATAATATTGCAAGTATGTTGTAATGATGTAATGATGGAAGCGTATCATTACAACATGCTTGCAACCAGTAGTGTTTTCCAGATGTGTTTGATAATATTTTTCTCTTAAATAGATTGCACAGAAAGTAGGGATTTGCTGTCATCAGCTGCCAGTGAGATCTTTGCTTCAAGTTGGTGGAGAAAGAAATTTTGAGAAAAAAACTTTTAAATTCAGGGAGCTCAGGAATATTCCCCAAGCAACTGAAAACTACAGAATGGGGAATGGAATGAAGAATTACTTCACTGTTATTTCCAGCTTGAATACATTACAAAAACTTTAATTTGTGGGAACTTTCTGTGCAAAGTTTTCAGTTTAATTTGAAATTAAACTGGAATTTAGGGACATAATATAGACCAGGTGGCAGCACATTTTGGTTATTTTTTTTCCCATTTATATCCCACACACAGCTATTTGTTGAGCTATTTGGCTGCTGCTTCTTCTAAATGTTGCCACCGGGTATATTTACACTCCAAAAAAAAAGACCAAAGAAAATGGTAAGTTGACCGTCCATGGGACTAGAACATAGTCAGGAAGCAAGTTTACTAACCCTTACGCCTCATTTGTTTCCAATCAGATCACATTGCAAAGGAACTCTTTGCGCATTTCCTTTAGATAGTTTCACAAACATGGCAGACAAAAGCTGGAGGATATAGACTAACTTGTCTTTCACTGCCATGTTAACATTCTTTTGTGTTCTCCTCTTTTGTGTTTGCTGGTTTGTTGATTTATGTGGTTTCAACTGTATGCAAAAAATGCCAAAGGGTGGCTTTGTGGTTTTTATTTTACCCATGCATTCATCAACAAAAATGACCGTGTACACATTTTTTCATATATTTTCTCAGAATAATGTGGCAAGCTCTGTTGGTGCAGTACCTTTTCATATGCCCAGCTGAGGAAATCAGTGGATTCTGCAGTACATTTGTCAGGATTTGCAAGCTGCAAATAACAGCTGTGGAAATGTTTCAATTTTCTTCTTTGAATGGATGAAATAAAGGTTTCCCCCAGAACCAAAATAGCACAAATTTAGCATAATGGTAGACTTGGAAAAGAAAGTCCATCTTGGGTACCCACACTGAAATGCTATCAGTTTTGAGAGTCAAAGAATCATCTGTAGTGTGGTAAAATATGGCTACATTGTGTGAGGAACAGAGCAAATTTCTTTCCTTTTACCGTATTATATATGCTTTCTTCTACATGTTGCTCTTTTCATAATAGTCATTCTTCTCCAGATTACTGAATTCTGGTCTATGCTCTGCACAAGCTGACATGTCAAACCCTCATATGCATTTCAGTGATTTGTTTTTTCAAACAGCATCTGCTAATTGGATTATGTTTTGTTGAGGTTTATTGATTAGGGTGCACTGAAATATTTCACAAATTGCTTTTTATGTTTGTGAAGCCAACATTTAATACTGTGAAGGTGGGTTTGAAAACTTTGTCTGTCATTCAGATTGTGACTTTAAAGCCCTTTTGCTTTTCATTGACAGCTCCCTTTTTACAAGGTGAGAAAAGAACAACTTGAAACATCTTCCTGTTGGGTGGTAATGATTTTCAGTAAGTTGGAAGGTCAGATTTTAGGGTTGGTTTGGAGTGAACAAACTCAGTAGAGTAACACCTTGGAGAAGGAAGCCTGATCTCTGTCAAATCTAGGCTATGAAGGTTTGTTGGCCATGCCGTTGTAGCACTGACATTCCTTCACTTGTCTGTTGGATGATAACAGCAGAGGAGGTTAGTGAGCGTGCGACTGAAGGTCCATTTGTTTTTGTTATACTGCCTAGGCCCCAGACAGAAATTGACTGACTCACTCACATCTGTTAACCATTTTTCCTGGTCAGAGTCTTGCAGTCCAGAGCCTAACCCAGAATCACTGGGCACAAGGCTGGTGGGGATACACCATGGATGAAATGCCAGTCCATTACAGGGTAGAATTTGAATTTCTCTTGCATTCATCTAAAAACATGGAGTTTTAAGATTGTTTGTGAAGGGTGATGAAGGGAAGTGTTTATGACTATGTGACACCTATTTGATGACACCTTGAGTTTAACAAGAAAGGATACCGTTTGAATGAGTTTTGGATGGAGCGGCGTAATGGGAACGAAACCATGCGGGAAGTACAAAACTTTTTGTCTTGCATGTCTAGCTTTATTATAATAGGAGATTCAAATGACACTGAAAAACAGCAAAACATTTTCTTACTTTTCTTCAAAGTAATGATCTGATAAAACTGAGCCTGGATTAATTTGTAAAGTGGTTTTTCTCCTTGCTATCATTTTTATAATTCTATATAAATCCAGCAAGTTAAAAGCATATATCACTTTTGGAAACATCTTGAAAATACAGATGTGAATTTTGGAAATGATTTTATCAAGTTTCATAATAGAAAAATAGATGGTGGTTTGGGTGTGCATTGCTTTGTAATTTAGCACAGTCATTACCAACTGTGCTAACTGAAGCATTGCGTCTTGTCATTACTTATCCCCATTTGAGTTTAGATGGATTGATATTCGGAGTAAGTGAGCTGAGACTTCCTACATAGTACTACTAAAGTGATTGTTTTTCAGATTTTATTTTTTCACTTTAAAAGAACAAAATATTCCCATGGCAGTGACTGAATTCACTAATTCAACTGACCAGCATAACGTAAAATTTCCTGCTATCATGCTGGTCACATGCACAATAAAGGCATATTTAAAATGCAGCTCTTGAAGGAATTTACTACTTGTCAACCTGCCAATTTCCATTGAGGGTAAACAATGCAAAAACTTGCTTGGTCAAACTTTCTGATTTGTTTTTTTAATGCAAATGCCAAGCCAAGAAATATCAGACAAATTCTGACACTTCTGAGGGGAAGCGGAGTAATTACAGCTCATGTCTGACATACACAACATTCACACAAGGAAAATGAATGCTAATAGACTAAACATAATTACGAGACCAAACTGTTTGCCCTCGTAATGGCTTCAGCCACCAAATGGCATCCAGAAGTATTTAAGGGTTAGTTTGCCCTTCAAGTTTGGCTGGGTCCTGCTCTGTGGTGGGTCTGGGGTTCGAGTCCTGCTTGGGATGCCTTGCGACAGACTGGCATCCCGTCCTGGGTGTGTCCCCTCCCCCTCCAGCCTTGCACCCTGTGTTGTCGGGTTAGGCTCCAGCTTGCCGTGACCCCGCTTGGAACAAGCAGTGTGTGTGTGAGGTGGTCCCTCAAACAATGATACACAAACAGCAAAGCTACCAGTTTTTTTTGTACAAACCTGTATTTCCAAAATCAAAGCATACACACTCTGTTCCATTGTGAGTCATAATCACAATCTTCCTTTGTGAAGGAGCATGTGAGTCAATTAGACAGTGCTGTAGCTTGTAACCAATTACAAGTGACTCACTTTTTGTAATCTTGATCGCAAAATTAGAGTTGTGATTCACTTGTCAGAAATTTGCATAAACCTACCAGTACATTGTTTCTTTGAAAGAACCTAAGAAACATATTGCTTCCACCTGAGAAGTAGGCGCACAACGAAATAAGGGACAGGTGTGGAAAAAACCTGCAGCCTTTCTTGGCTTTCACACATTAAGGAAAGACTGACTAAAGAGCCTTAAAAACATTGGCATTGCAAAAAGTGCGCTTCTTATATGTTTTGAGATAAATGCTTTGGTCAGCATGTTGCATTTTTAGAAAAAGCTTATGAATCCCTGTGTTTTGGTTGTTCTTTTGTTATAATTTGGATTAAATTTTTGAAAAATAATATGTGACAAATGTATGACATCCATGTTGTTTCTGTGACCATGTCCTGATGACAGCCTTTATAATTATTAATTATAGTACCCTAAGATTATTTGGTCAAGTCTTTAACTGTGTTAATTGATTGTTGTTTCAGTGTTTTTTATTGCTTGATGAGTAAAGCTCAAAAACTTTGTTTCAGCAGTTTAAATCTTCAGAATGCAGTATTTGACTAGACGGTATGAATTTAGGTCACATATCAAAACTACTTGATCATGCGGTGTTCAGATGTGGCGTACAGTCTGGGATAAAAAGAGATTTGATGCTGGCCTGGAAAGGATTCTTTGATTATGTCTAAAAATGCTCTTCTCTAATGTCCATATTTCTTCCCATGTTTTTTCCTGGTCTGCCTAATAGATTACAGCCTACATGGTATTACACAAATCAGCCTCTGGTTTTTGTTTGGCATCAGACAAAAACATACACAGTTTTCTGATAAAGCGGCCAGAATATTTTTGAAAATTTAATTGTATTACAGGAATTTCAGCATCTTAAGGATACATTTGCTATGGTTTTGCGTGAGTTTCAGAAATGTGTGGTGCAGTGTTTGAAGTGCCAGTTAATTGCTTCTGAGACAAAGTTTGCAATGCCAGTCTTTGCCAGGTTTATCTATCGATTGTCTGCTTCTGCACTGGGGAAGACTCCAGTACATCTGCAAAGCCTGATGCGTGCAAACTCAGCATTAGCTGTGAGTCACCATTGTGAGGAAGAATGTAAACGTTTTGTGCTTCTGGTTCATTCATCAAGTTGGGTCCAGAACTAAATCTTGTTCTAACAATAGCAGGGATTAGCTTTCTTTTTTGCCAAAACTAGTCTTTCAGGGCCATGAACTCACCTTTTTAGTAAAAACTCAGCCTGTTCTGTATAATTATATATAAGGCCAAAAATGATATATTCCAACATTTGAAACAATCTTTCACTGATGGAGGGTTAGACCTGACACCAGACAACTGTGGGTCACAAAAAGACTGTGTTTCCATGCTCACCACTTTGGACTCCTGGCAAAAATGATGGTGTAAGACTGGTGCTTCTTATCTATGGAAGTTTACCACAGCAAGCGGGGTACATACCAAGCTGCCCAAGTTGTATGAACATGTCAATGAATGCAAAAAATGTCAATTTCATAAATCCTACCGTGGAGCAAAATAAGAGACTGAAGGAAATGGAAGGATGATTATATGGTCAAATAAAGTTCTCTGATAAGTTTAAGAAACTGTCTGTACTGTTTTCTAACAACCTGGTGTGTTTTGGTCTATGTCCATTTTTACTGTTAGTGCTCCTGCCAAGGGGTGTGGTGGCGCAGTGGGTTGGACTAGGTCCTGCTCTCTGGTGGGTCTGGGGTTCAAGTCCTGCTTTGGGTGCCTTGTGATGGACTGGTGTCCTGTCCTGGGTGTGTCCCTTTCAACCTTGCGCCCTGTGTTGCTGGGTAGGCTCTGGTTCCCCACACCCCTGTATGGGCCAAGCAGTTCAGGTGTGTGTGTGTGTGTGTATATATGTATACTGCTAAACAAGACCATGACTTGACAGAAGCTGGGTCAGCTCACTTTTAAACAAATGTAATATGTATTAAGGTAGACTTTCCTGTATGGTGAGCAGTGTAAGAGCTGCCCTACTTCCTGGGAAACAAGTCACTAATTAGAATGGTCAGTGTCTTGCTGTCTTGAACAGATGGTGAGCTCACTCTGCCTCCCTTAAAATGCGTCATGGCCTGCGATCCATGCCGTTACTATAGCTGGTAAGCACAACTCATACATTGCAAGAGAGACTTACAGTGAAAACATATGGAGATGTTTAGAAATCTAGAAAGCTGCAGTTCCTGGCGTTCAGATAAGTGACATGGGTATTTACTGCAAAGAGTATGCATTGAGGTAATAATGTTGTGACACAGGAGTTAGCAGAAGCTGAAACTCAATGACCCCAGGAGATCCCAACAATTTCCTGTTTGCATTTCTCTCACTGTTATTAGGTTTCTGCATTTTGTTTTGCAAAAACAATCACAGAGCACGGATAGGTCCATGAAGCACTCAGATCCTTGAGAAAACAAATATAGCGTAGTTAGTATTTGTCTACTATGAGATATACACCATTTTAAGCTGCATTTTGAATGTGATCATTAGTGTATGGGTTCAATTGTCAGTGAACAGGAACCTTTACTGGTGTTAAAGACATCCATGAGTACTCCATTACAAAAAAAAAAAACTGAAGAGCAGGTTCTTGGTACCATATTTCTTCATTCGTGTGTTAAAAAGTTGATATGTTTTTCAGTAATCAGTAATCATTGATACTTATGCCTTGTTCTTTCCAGAAGTCATTGTTCTTAACATTTGTTTAGTTGACACCCTTATCCAGGGTACTTGTGGTAGATAACCTTGCAGTGATTGATCTGTTTATGCAGAACTGTATTCTTAGTATATAACTTCAGGGCACGTACCTTCCTAAAGAGTATAGCAGGACTGGGATTTGAACCAGCAACCTTTAGACAGTGAGGGAAAACCTCTATAATCTAGGACACCCAGTAATGGCCTTTTTTTATTGGTTGTAACTGTGAAAAAGTAAATTTACTAGGAAACTGACTAAAGTACCGGGATAACACATTAAGAGGCAGGTACAGTAAATTTCCGTTTTTAAGACCTGCCTTACAGGCTTACTTTTACTGCTGATGTCACGTGATACCAGCAGAACATCATCATCATGGTGGCACAATATATTGCTGTTTTATACTAGACAGAATAATTGTTTCCTTCAAATATTTAGTAGTGAAACGCTTTTGGACTCATGAAATAGCTTGAAAATGAACATGCAGATGAACATGTATTTCATGTGCGAGGTTTCTGCTTCGGGCTGGTTGGGGGATGGGGGTGCAGTGAACGGACTTGTCTCAGTCCTAATCCTCATTTCCCCAGGATTCCATGTCAAGCTTTTCCAAATGCACCATCTGCCGTTGCCCAGACGGAGTTGGCGGCGGAGCGCGGCGCACTAGTTTATCCAGCGAGTGTCCCCCTCGAGCGAGCGCGCCGCGGTGCCCAGGCGGACTGATCCGAGCTGTATGTGCTACGGCTGTTCGTTGTCACTCATCCCGCGAGCGGCTCGCGAGCGTGCCCTGAAAAAACGCGCACACGGCGAAGGAGCTTTTCTCACAGAACAGCGCCGGGGGAGCAGCAGGAGAAAATTATAACAATAATAATCATTTGCGTCGAAGGAAGAATTCCGCCAACACGAACCCCACTCTGCATTCTTCTGGGAGCATACATTTTGTAAAAGAAATTGCAATGCTTCAAGCCAGGGATATCATCTGGGCATTGCTTTTCTTTGGCACTGCAGGTAAGGTCAGATTTATGAAATAGGTGCTTTTGCGAAAAATTTTTCAAGTTTTGAGCGAGCTGCACGGTTCTGTGTTCCGTCGTGTTGGTGCCGGTCCGGTGTGCTGCTGCTCCGCTCGGTGCCTCAGGCAGCTGAGGCGGACGGGAGCTGTCCCCTCTGCGCGCGCTGCGATGCGATGGCAACGTTATGCTCAACTCTCTTCGGCGCGGCCACTCACTGCAGTTCCACCAGGCACGGGTCCGTTCCACTTTAGCACATTGCCGCCTGATAAGTTCATTTCACTGCTGCGCGTGCTTCATTTTTTTTTTCTTTGCTCTTTTTTTTAAAAAAAAAAATGGTGCTTTGCATGTCGGTGCTGGAAAGCCTCTAAGTTGCGCTGCGCGCGCGGTCATTCATTATTGCTTTGCCGCGAGCGCTGCGGTGTCCCCGTGTCTCTAAGCCCGGAGAGAAACACCCATTCATGGTGCGACATGCACGTGCCCCCTCTTTTTACAGCTTTGATTTGTTCGGAATAGAAGAAGGTGCGTGGGAACTCCAGGTCGAGGGTGTAGACGAGCTGCTGAAGCAGAGAAACTCTCAATTTGCAAGGCAGGGATGATGATGATGATGTGCACCGGCGTGTCCAGCCCAGGGAGTTGTCAGCCAGCAGTGCAGAACGACGAGGGATCGCGAAGAGCTTTTCGGCAGTATGGATGTAGTTTACTATCAGCTGGGATCCAGTGCATGCAGGAGGTCGTGACATTTCTAACGCCTGCTGCTGTGTCTGCAGCCTTACTTGGAGAAGTGGTTCGTGCAAAGTGAAGTCTGTGGCTTTTTTACGCACAGCGAGATACATCGTTGGTAAACTCTTCGAGAGGAGTTTCTTCTCGATTATTTTCTTCTGACGGAGACTTAACTTAGGTCTTGTGGGTTTTTTCTTGCCTCTGTTCATCAGGAATCAGACCTCGAGCCTGGGGAGGGAGCCCACACTGCAACTGTATGTATATACAGTAGTATCTGTGTGAATTGGGGGCGGACCGCGTTGTCGCTGTGCCGCACACACTATAAAATCATGTCTCTCTGGGGCACTGCATTGAGAACTTTGATCCAAGGTTCGCGCGTTTATCTGTAACGCCGAACGGTCGCGGATTCGTCTGAAGCAACGCGCGGCGAGGAGAGCGAGCTGTCAGTCATGGAGTCCTATGGAGAGACCCGAACAATTATGTTACAACCACCAACACCAATTGGCGAGCAGAAATAATCAACAGCACTGGTGGGTTTTAAAAAAAAAAAATGCCACAGTGGTGGCAGAGATGTGCGCCACTTCGGCAGAATCCGTTATTTTTCCGTCCAAAATGACGATGCTAATAGCGGGGCGAGGGAAGCAAACGTGCGCTCTCGCTCGACCAATCAGAGAGCAGGAGGATCGGGCGGGAACGACCGGAGACGGTCTCAGTGTAAGAGCGGCGCGTACAGCGCGTCTCGCGGGGGCTTTGGCGGCTCCTCACCTGAGGATACCATCACTGCCTTTCTCTCTGCTAGCTTCATACCCATCATTTGTACTCTCAAACCTTTACATAATCTAACGAAAAATCCGCTGTCGACTTGTACTTACAGTAGTGGGACAGTCTCATTTAGGAGGTATAAGGAAGGAATCTCATGATGGGAATCAGCATCAGCGGAAAGCAGTTGATGACCCTAGACAAAAATGACAGAAATATACATATTTTTTCTCATTAAGAGAAATGTAACCTACTTTCATCTGCCCAAATAAAATACCTGTTAACTCAAGTGTGTGTTCTTCAAAGCGGAGACTGAAAGTGAGATTAGATTTTTGTGGAAGAGGATGTAATACTCCTCCCTGTAAGATGTTTTCAATGAAGAGTGGCAATAAAATATATATTACTGCAATGAAAGGAAGATAATTCAGTACTGTCTGTAACTAAAATATGTACGTAGTAGAAATATGTTGATATAAGCACAATGTTTGAAGATGAGTCAAAACAAAATTCTCTTTGGCTGTGTGCAGAAACAACTGTAGGTGGAGTTCTTGAGGCCAGATCAGCACAATGGTAGAAATAAAATATAAAATACTTCTAAATATTGGACTTCATTTGAACAGTTTCTCATAAAACCTCAAACAAAAAGATGAAATTAATTCAAAATCATGAAAACTCAATTAGACCATATTACTCAGATGGAGAATTTGTTTTTCAAATAATAGGTAATTACGTAATTTGAGCTGCGGTGTGAAACCGATCTAGAACATTTCTTTTGGTTGATCGAATTATTTGAATGACTTTCTGGTCCAACTTTCGATAATTCAATATACAGCAGTGCTAATGGCTTTCAGGTTCAAAATAAGTGTATTCCTCTTTCTCAAAGTGGCCTCAGTCTTTTTAGTGCACTGGAACATTTTGAGGACTGCTACACTGAAACAGTGAGTGCTTTCTTCTCAAGTACATCAGAAAAGGTCTGTTTTATTCATCTCACTGGAGCAGGACAAAAGATTTGTTTCAAGACTGTCTGACTTTAAGATTCAGCACCTGCAGCCATCAATCTCAGAGTGACAGGAGGCGTTTGGGGACCTGGATGCATATGGAGTTGCTGACTGTTGTCAGATCATCTGATATGGCACCAGATAGCAAGTGAACAAAGCAAGGAGTTAACATCATGAAGACGATCCTAAATTGCATTTTTCCTTAGTGATGTTTATGTATTCCAAAATCTGTGCATAATGAGACCTTACCACATACAAAATATAATTTGTTCATCTTGAGTTTACAGTCTCCATTTTTACTGAGATTTTTTTTTTATTAAATAAATAGCATTCACTTTTCATATCTTTGTAAATCTTTATGTTCACCAACACCAATGAGCATATCATAAAACCAGACTTTTTAAGTTTTGCTTGTGTGTTGTGGAAGGTGGATGTATACATGGAGCATCTTGAAGACGTAATGCTTGTTATCTGTAACATGTAGAAGGGTAGAATTACACACAGCTTGTCTGTTCTGTTGTCTGTTGTATACGTCTATTGTCTGCATGCAGCTATCCAGCAATGCCTTTGGCCTTTCAAGCATATGTGCCATTGGTGTCACAAAATTCACTTCATTGCTTTGTCACTTCAGCAGTTGTGCCATATTTTATCGAGACGTGTCCCAATGAAACTGAGGAGTCACGGTTTTTACGATGTGTGTTTGTCAGGAAAAGCCATTTTATGAAGAGTAGGGAGAGAAGACCTTAAAAGTGGTCTTTGTAACCATTGAATATGTTTTTAGAGTCACCCTCAGGGGAAGGCTGGTCTGAACAGTTGTCCACAGTTGGGTGGAAAAAATAAACAAATCCAAGATGGCCAACATCTGGGACTTAGACTTCTGTGGGAAGTTCAAAGCCACTGTGAAAATAAGATTGCCTATTTTAAGATGGGGAAATAGTAAAAACCTAACAAGGGAAAATTATAAGGTTTTGAGTGAACCCTATGGAAAGAAAAATGAATAAAATGTCGAGCAGCTGTATCTTGCGAGCTTTGCCCTCATCTAGAGGGAAAGGAGACAGTTTAAAGTGCTGTGGTAGGTCTACACAGATATTGCTAGGCTCCAATTATCACTGTGATTTCTTAAAATTGGATTGGGTGCTTATGCAGCTCCCTTTCTTAAATGACATTTCACACAATAGCTCAAAGTAGCTGAACACTGGTGCTCATTTGGACTAGACTTATACCTTGTGATGTTAAATGCTTTATAATTCATAATTCAGCTTCATCAAAATGCATTTGGTTCCTTTTAGAATGATGTCTTGATGGAGGTGGGTGGCAGTTGAGGTTTTGAATAGATTATGTGTAGCGTTAAGTAATTTTCACCATGCAAACAAAGATTCGGAAGCTCCTGTTGCCTTTGACAGCAGTGTGAACAATCTCCCCCTGCGGAACAGACCTTGTGTGCTCTTATTACATCTGGTGTTTCCTGGTAGAAGTTTCAGCTGTCACTGTTGAGTTTCCATATTTGACAAAAACAAAAACATATCTTGTAAAGAAGCACTGAGCAAACATTCTGAAACCTCTGAAAAACAAAACCTCTTCTTGCTGCTTTGATATATTAGCCTGAGCTGTTGAATCCAAACTGTTTACAATGCATGATTGGAGATTAAATAGACTTCACATTTTGTAGAAATTGAATTTTGCATTTTTGTCTCTGGATTCATAGATAAGCATACATTTGTAAGAACTGATTTCCACTTAATGTGTTTTCCATATGGAAAACATTCCTTTTAGGTAAGTTCAACAAAAGGTTTTACCAAGCAGAGCTTGCTGGCTTAGTGACAGCAATTGTCACAGTTTTTCTGAATTACAGCGGTAATGGTGGCACAGTCGGTACAGTGGGTGACTTAAAACTCCTTGGGATCAGACCAGGGTTTGAATTGGGTTCACTCTGTATGGACTTTGCATGATCTCCATCTGTTTGCTTGGTTTTCCTCCTGGTGCTCCAGTTTCCTTCCACAGTCCAACAACATGCATTTCAGGTGAATGCACGATTGCCCTATGGTTGACTTCCATGATGTATAATGAATCAAACTCTATTTTTCCCAGGATAGGTTCTAAATTGGACAAGTGGTTATTTATAATGGATGGATGGATGGATGAATGCAGAGTCATAACAGAGAGGACAAAAGGCTATAGATAGATAGATAGATAGATAGATAGATAGATAGATAGATAGATAGATAGATAGATAGAAAAAAAGGCTGCTGTAAGACAGTTTTTAGTTTGGGAAAATTTGAGTTTTTTGCCGGGGGTTCATAGAAGTTTTTGGCTTTTGATTTGATCACATGTTGTAGCTTTAGCATGGGAAGTGTTTATAAATGCATTCTTCTAAGACTGTCAAAGTGTGCAGCCAGCTTTGTGGTTACTGTACTTTCTACCTTTTGCAGTTAATATGGAATCATTTTATTGTATTCTGATTTAAACCTTAAATACTGTGAAATAAATAGTTGCCTTTGTTGGCTTAAGGAGCATATTTAGGTTGAGCTGATAACAGCACTTTATATATCATGGCTATGGGCTGGAGTCAGTCTGTGTACCGAAAACAAGGGAAATAACCTGCTTAGGAATCAGAAGGACCCTCACGAGCACATTTGCCAGTGCTGCATTACATGCAGATGAGAAGCGATACTGCAGAGTTAAATTTCTAAAAGCGTATTATTGCTTTTTAGTTTTGCAGCAGCAGCAATCTCAGAATTTAAATTTCTTTGTATGTTCCTAAACTTCTCTGTTATTATAGCTGAGCTTTTTAGAGGCAAAAAAATCAATACACAGTAATTGAAAGAGCCATCTCTTATTAAGGTTATGAATTTAAAAATTGTAAGTATGAGCTCTTATTTTGATTTTTTTGCTTCATAAAAGCGGGGTGGTGTGCTGGCGCAGCCGGCTTGGCCGGGTCCTGCTCTTTGTTGAGTCTGGGGTTCGAGTCCTGCTTGGGGTGCCTGGCGTCCTGTCCTGGCCGCCTCCCTTCGACCCTGTGCCCTGTGTTGCCGGGTGAAGCTCTGGTTTGCTGCGACCCTGCTCGGGACAGGCAGCTTCAGCCAGTGTGTGTGCTTCATGAAGCACCCTGTAAAGCTTTATGTCACTGTGGTTTTCTTGTATGGAAAATTACTCATACCATTTTCTAAAATGGGCACACTTTTACTGTCTTGAAGTATTTCAGATGTGAACAAGACGGAGCAAGTACAGGTTTTCTCGTTTTCAATTCATGGCCTTCATAGCCATCAGAACTGGCCACATGTGGTTTCACAGAACTTAAACTGAGAAAAGTATATCACAGAAGAACATAGAATTCTATTTTGTTCAATTTGTGATTTTCACTGTCTTATTTCAGCAACTAAAGTTGGTTTGAGATTTTTGGGATGGTATTCTGTAAATGCTACAGTGTTGTCCAGTGGCATTGTGTATCTTTTTCAATTAATTTGCAAGATGAAACATGTTGGAGTATGCATTTTGAATGTAGTTCCCTCTCCTTGTACTTTACAGTTTCTTCTTTTTAAGAGATGAACTACCATAATGTGAAATATATAGATTATCATTAAATACATCAAAAAATGTGACTCTCTTGCCACTGCTCATTTCTTTTCTATTTCTTCATTGCTGTTTTTGATGAAGATGGCCTGCTTTTGCATATTAATCAGCCTCTGAATGGGGGCCCATCTGATTTGCATTGTGTGAGCTCTGAAGGCGACCCATAGAGCATCTGGGAAAAAAAGGAGGGAACTGAGTTTGATGGGCTGAAAAGCAAACCCTGCACCCAGTCTCTCTGAAAGGATTTCCCTCCATTCAAGTGGAAAGCCTCATTCAGGGGCCAAGAGTGTCCATGTGCCGCGGGGCCATGGCGTTGTATGCATGGTTCCTGCTCTGTTTGTGTGTGTGTTTGTGTCTGTGTGTGTGAGAGACTGTTGGTACATGGGGGGAGGGGCAAAATCTGTGTGGCACTCTGAATGCCCCCCCCTCCACACACACCCTTTCTTCCCCCGGTCTGGGAGTGACTCATCACTCGATGATGTAATCCCTAGCAATGGCAATGGCAGATCCCAGGGGCCAGAGGCCCCTACCACGCCACCACCACTTATTAAATCCATCGGAGCGTGCCATTGGCTGCAGGTGCAAACAGGCCTCCTGCCTACCCTTTGGGAGAGCACCACGTGTTTAGACACGTTTCATTCTGGGACCTTTATAATGTAGTTTATGGATGTAGTTGCCATAGTTATGTTTTGTGGGCAATTGCACATGACACTCATTTCAGTGGTGTAGAATTAGGCAGCATTTTAAACATTCTTTGTCATCTGGTCTCATTCTCTTTTTTAAAATTGAAAATATGTATGTTGCACTTATCCGTGCTACTGTTACAAAAAAACGTCTTGGAAAATACCTTCAGAATATGCTTCCAATTCTTGAGCATTACCGTCAGTTACATGTCAGTTTAATGTCCGTTCTTCAGAAACAAAGATGATGCTTTTTTCTCTTTTATTCTTTATACTGTATTTCCAATGACAGGCTTTTTTTCAACCTTCTTCCAGGTCAAAGCCTTGTAGTTAGATTGGGTCTGCTTGCTTATTTTAGCTACAAGGAACATCTGTGTCACATAAGGATAGCACTTTTCCACTGCCACTGAGATACAGCAGAGCATTTCAGCTAGGCTAGATTTGCTGTTTATTGTGCTTGTTATGCTTTTTTGGTTTCAAAGCAGCCATGGATCCAAGCCTTGGAGGATGTAACACAAGCTGTGACAAACACAGAGCCCAAATATAATTCCTGGAACAACTGAAGCTCATTAATAATGCATTTTCATTGATGGGAAAGATATTGGGTTTCTTTGCACATAATGAGGATGAGGATAAGACAATTAGAAGCTTTTCGTTCACCTGCCCAAGGAGCTGTTTTGTTCTGGTGAACTGGTTATAGTGTTTGAAGTGTTTTTTTTGGTTCACTAGGGCGTGCAGCAGGGCTCACCTTCAGCAGTGCATGGAACAGGTTGGCATGCCGAGGTATTCACTAAGGGCTGAAGCCCGATGTGGAAGCTGCAGACAAACCTCAGTCCATTGTTCATTACACATGGAAATATTAGGCGTATAGGATGTCAGAGTTTTAGCCACTCGGCAGCTCAGGCACCTAACATAATTTAATTGTATATTCCTTACTGTTTTCAGTCTGTGTTAAGTATGTCTGTCCGTTGTTTGGTTATTTGTACAGTTATTCCCTGGGATATGCCCATGCGTGTTACGACAGTTTGACTTTGTAGGAGTTTCCTTTAGTACCCTTACTTGGACTTACGGGGTATTTCTTTGTATTTAAGCATCACAAGACATTTACATTTTCCCATAAAATACATATTCATATTTCCCCATAATTTAGCAGATGGTTTTCTCCAAATCAAATTAAACTGACTAACTCTTCTTCAGATGACATCCTTGCCCAAGGTGGCTTACAGTGCTAGATACACTGCACCAAACTCCCAATAGTCATTCACCCATTTATATTGCAAAGAAATGTAAGAGAGAGAGACACACACACACACACACACACATACACATACAGAAATGTCATTTAGTGTCACCAGTACACCTGAAGCATATGTCCTTTGGAGAAAACTCACATGAATATAGGGAGAACATGCAGACTCCATGCAAACTCAGCAGAGATTAAACCTATGTCCAGTTGTACAGTCTAGGTGCTATGAGACACCATTTCAGCTTGTTCCATAAGTGTATTGTTTTAAATTCTCCATATTTCTGAAGTTATAAATAACAGGGTGCAGAATGACACTGTATTTCTTCTGTATGAGTTGGTAATGCTGGGTGTCTGCCTCATGTATGTCACTTACATGACTTTCAACATGCTGAACAACCACCTTCTCCACAGCCATTTTGATATGTGTGTTGGGTATGTAGGCTACTTGGTCTCACTTTGTGTCATATACAGATGGTCCCCAACTTACGATTACATGGGGTTACATTCTGTGAAACCCATCGTAAGTCGAAAATGCATTTAATACACCTAACCTACCGAACATCATAGCCTAGCATACATGTGATGGCTATTATGGGCTTTCTGCCTTCATGCTGGGAAATTATCTTGAGTTTCTCGTCAAGAATAATTGCCCTCCTCTTCTTTTTCCCACCAGTAGCAGAAGAGACAGATGGGCATTTCTGTGACATTATGGATACACAAAACACAACTGCATGACAGATTCGGAGATGTGGATCGTTGCTGCTGCCCAGCATCATGAGAGTATCGCACAGAATATTGGGAAGATCAAAATTCAAAGAACAGTTTGTACTGAATGTCTATCGCCAGCTCACCATTGTAAAGTGGGATAATCATAAGCTGAACCATCGTTCAAATTGCTTTTCCCATGTGGGGTCGTGGGGAGCCGGAGCCTAGCCTGGCAGCATAGGGCGTAAGCCTGGAGGGGACACACCAGGACGGGATGCCAGTCTGTCACAAGGCATCCCAAGCGGGACTCGAACCCCAGACCCACTGGAGAGCAGGACCCGGTCAAACCCACTGCGCCACTGCACCCCCCCCCAAAGGATTTGTTTAATGAAAAATTTATATTCTTTTGGCTAAAGCTCTTCAATTGCCTTTCAGGTTATTAACTTTTTTAAGCATATTGTTTCTTTATATGGATGCAGCCTTGTGCCAGAATGTATTTGCATATTTAAACTGTATTTATACTTTGTGAAATTATTGTTTGTTTAAAAGTCTTTAATCTCATGATCTCTAGTTTGTTTATTTCATTAGTGGCACAGCTATTGACTATTAGCAACTTCCTCTCCAACGTTTAAAAATAATTAAAAAGTGGTTCAACCACAGTAAAAAAAATGTATTTACTGTCCATCCCTACACATACATTACAGTAAACAGGCTACCTGTTATGGAGAGCAAATTGACCTGCTCAACTCTGCAGCAAAGTAAGTCAGTTCTCAGAAGTCTTCGACAATTTTGTACAAGTTGAAATTTAAAGTTAGGCTTAGTTAAAAGTAAAAACACAAGAGATTTTTACAGCCTTTTGGGTGTAAGGTGATTCATGCATTTTTCCAGAAACAACAGAATCATAAAGTGAGAATTGTCAGGCCAGTGTCTTCTCTTAAATTTTAAGGTAACAAATGCCATTTAACATTAAAATAATTTGGTGCTTTTGCACATTTTTAATTTGTGTATTCTGGGTATGAGATGTTTTTGATGTAACCTTTTCCTGTGCCATTTACCAGTTTTAAACTGATTGTTAACCAACTACAAAAAAAATGTCCTTTTTCATTCCTGGTAATAGCTAGGAAAGTAGTGTTGTGCAGCAGGTAATGCTCGTGTCTTGTTCTGCAATAGGGCATAGTTTCAGTCTTTGCTCGATCTGTATGGAGTGTGTATGTTTGCTTAGGTTTCCTCGGGGTCTCTGTTTTCCTCCCACAGTCCAGAGTGGTGTTTCAGGTGAACTGGTGACTCTAAATTGCTCATAGTATATATGAATGTGTGTTACATCACTCTGCTATACAAATGGGTGATCATAGGCAGTTTAGTACACTGTAAATAGCCACGTAAGGCACCTTGAATAAAGGTGTTGGCTAATACTAGTTAATACTGTATGTTACTTTTGAGAAAGGCATCTGCCAAATAAATACATGGTGCATGTAACCGTCCACAACATAGAGAACAAAATTCCTCAGTGGTTATTGTGGATGAATGTTCGTTGTTTGTTAACTTCTG
This sequence comes from Scleropages formosus, assembly GCF_900964775.1. NCBI lineage: Eukaryota > Metazoa > Chordata > Actinopteri > Osteoglossiformes > Osteoglossidae > Scleropages > Scleropages formosus. The sequence continues at coordinate 20,210,561 of NC_041809.1, forward strand.
TTACTAGATCACACGGTGGTGTTGCTTCAGTTGATATGCAAATGTGCACACATGCCTCTGCCCCCTGCTACATAAAGGGGTCTTCTGCCCCTTTGACTGAAACGAATCCCATTGTAGGGCTGTGTCTTTGTTTTTAAGGAGCCCTGCTGTGTTGCCTGAGAATGGAAGAATGTGATTTATTGGGGTTAAGTACCCAAAACAATCAAAGTAGGGTTCTTTCTAGAACCCTGCTGGTATCACTCTTAATTTGCAAAATGAGGCCAGTGTTGAAGTAGACAAAAAGAGGAGAGCTGCAGTAGGAGGATTTTTTTTATGTATGTGTACGACTTGGTAATATTTATAAACTAAATTCATACATACAGCTAGTAAATTATGGATAGTATATGTTTAACCCTTTGACAAGGATATCAGCTTGACCTTTTTTTTTTAGGTCTGGGTAAAATTTCTGAGTTTTGATGAGAATTTGTACAGCTGAGATTGTTGGTTGTCTTCTGTGGAAGGACATGCCATTTTAGACATCAGACACAGAGTGGCACAGGGTAGAGCACTTCATTCCCAGAAGAATAAAGACAGATTTACCATATTTTCATAAATTGTCCACATTGACAAATGAGAAATATTTTGCAAACAAAATTGTATGTATTTACTTTGAACTCAGGTGGATAAAAACAATATGGATCCAGAGCAAATGTGGAGTTTTAAAACCAGTCCCCTACCAGTCCCCTCTGCATCAGTCTCCTGGGGCTGCCGGGATAAAGATGAGCCTCCATCATTTAAATTCTGTGTTTATTCCATTGTTATGCTACGTTCATTATGGTTTCTGAAAAACAACCTTTGAGGATTGCACTCTCGTGAGCAGGGTACGTCATGTCAACTGCATTACACTTCTACGCATGGTTTGCATTATTTCTGGCTTTCTTATTTTTAAAGGGGATGAGGAGAGAATTGACAGAACAAGCTGACATGACACGAGCCTGTCAGATGAAACATAGTATTGTGGTTAAGTATCTGGTCTCATCATCCCAAATCTTCAGATTAAAACAAAGCCACCCCTCTGGCTCATTCTTGCCTCAGCGGTATTGCACTGATGGAAGTGTAGCCCAGTGGATATGGAACTGTGCAATGTCAAGGTCTTGGGCTGAAAAAAATGGCTCAGCTATCAACAACTGTGTTTTGAAGTGTGGCACAGTGGTTAAGAAAGTGTGTCAAACCAGTAGTCGGAGTTTATTAAAATTTAGGGAGGAAGGTATTAGACCAAACCCCTGGCCATGCCCAGTTGTTGTTCACATACAGGCTATTTAAACACCCACTAACCTTCAAACGTTTGCGTGCACTGTTCTCCACTTCCTCACTTCTAAACCATCTTAACCTCTTTCTCCAAAGGTGTCCCAGTCGAAGGGTCCATAACTTTGTCTGACAGCACATGTGAGCCCTTCAGTGGACTTTAAGCCAAGACAGAAAGTACACTAAGCATTCACCCTGATGCACAGACACTAATACTTCTGTTTACACTGCCACTGAACATGCATAACCCGAATGTACCCTGTTTAATTTCCAGCAACGAAAATGAGAAACGCCATAATGTATAGGAAGCATTCTCTCTATTCTGTATGAAGGACAAGCCAGGATTACTAGTGTAGTGGGCAACAGAACAGTGGGATATCATACCCAGTACCACATGCCATTGGTGCAGTGTTCATTTGTATGAGTTTTTAAACCTCTTAATTCCTACCTGGCAGCTAAGTTCTATGTGGTTTCATGTAACATAAGGAACTTTGCCTCAGTCATGGCTGTCATGTTTTGTGATGTTTACGTGGTGATGAAAAATCAATTATTCTGGCAGCCAGTTCTAGCAAAGCTCTATTGGTTGGCAGTGTCTGTCTTCTCTCTCACTCCTCTCTCCACCAAAGCCACTTTAACCTCTTCTACTTGCAAAGTGGGAGTTCTAAAACAGTACAATGAGCGACACACCTCACACTTAATCTGCGTCGGCAGCCAAAGCCCAGTGGCATTTGCCGATCGCATGCGTCAGTTAGTTCCCCGTCTTTGCATTGCAAACATTTTCTTCAGCACAGCAGACCCTATCCCAGCCTGCCCGGTCAGTGTTAAGGGAATGTAATATCAGGGGATTTGCACTCTCTATGACTGGATGAACTGAATTTTGTGTTCTTGCTGTCTTTAGACAGCATTGAAAAAACAGAAGAGGTACTGAACTTTGGATCCTAACTTACAGAGGTATATAAAAACTTTACGGATCCCAAAGGGAGAGGGGGGTGCGGCGGTGCAGCGGTACACCAGGTTTGGCCGGGTCCCACTCTCTGGTGGGTCTGGGGTTTGAGTCTTGCTTGGGGTTCCCTGTGATGGACTGGCGTCCCGTCTTGGGTGTGTCCCTTCCTCCTCTCGCCTTGCACCCTGCGTTGCCAGGTTAGACTCCAGTTCGTCATGATCCTGCTTGGGACAAGCAGCGTCAGCTAATGTGTGTGTGTGTGTGTGTGTGTGTGTGATCCCAAAGGATATCATTTACATTTATTCATTTTGCTGATGGTCTTTCTCTAAAGCAACTTACAATCTTAAACTGTCTACAAGTATTTACCCATTTATAGTGCTGGGTATTTTTTACTGGAGAAATTTAGGGTAGATACCGTGTTCAAGGGTATTACAGGACTGGGTGAGATTCCACCAACCAGCATCATTTTGGGTCCAAAGGCGTAGGTCTAACTGCTACACTACGTGCTGCCCACAAATCACTGTTGTACAAATCAGCAGTGTACTTAGAACAGATAGTGACAGAAGACAGTGAAGTGAAACAGGAAGAAATAAATAGTCTAAAAATAAAAGTGAATAGTGCGAAAATAGACAGGGGATGCAAATAAAGAAGTAAAAAGTATTGCTGACAGCTTAGCATCACTGGGACAATAAGAGGTGAGTACCAACTCCACAGTGAGAGGACCCATTGCTCAGCACAACTGGACCAGTCTATAGTTGAAGGTGCTCATCTGTCCATCCAGGGTGATGTGTAGTGGGTGTGAGGAGTTGTCCGTGGTGGCTGAGGGTTTCTACGGAGTCCTTCTCTGGACTCTTTCCTCCACAGCATCTTGTCTAACTTCCAGATCTGAACCACCAGCCTTCCCAGTTAGTGTGTTTAATCTCCTGGCATCTGTACCTGTAGGAAATGGGTGGCACAGTGGCACAGCACCTGGGCGGCACCTTCCAACATGGATTTGAATCAGACTCAATCTGTATGGAATTTCCCAATTCTCCCCGTGTTTCTGTAAGTTTCCTCTGGGTGCATAGTCCAAAGACATGCATTTCAGGTGAAGTTGTTGCTCTCAGTTGCCTGTAGCATGTGTACGTTGAATGAGTGAATGCGTTACGTTACTCTGGGGAATAAATGGGAGAATGATTGCATGGAGTTCAGAAAGTAAGGGCAATCTTGAACAGAAAAGGTAGCACAAGCATTTAGGGTAAAAATGGATCCTTATTATTTTGTCAATGTACCTTGCTTCGTAGAAAAGTGTCTGCTAAATGAACACATGTAAATGCAGGGAAAATGGGGGAGAAACACAGTAACAACAGCCTTTAATAAATAAGTGGTGAGTCCACTTTTGACTTAAAGGGTCACTTGAATATACTGCTTCTGACCACAAGTATTTTTCACCATTAGCATCCAGCTCCTGAACGAGTGCCACTGAGACTGGCTGCCCATTAATAACTCGATGAGTCCTTGTGCTCAGAAGGAATCGACACACATTAACAAGACTGCTGAGGCGATGACCCTGTGTGCTTTGCCAGATCTTCATGATATGTAAGGCCTTCATCTTACCTTACTCCAGAATGGGCAAACTGCTTCACTAATTGCTGCTTCTGGTGCCAAGCGTAGAGGTGGGGGCAGCATGAGCAGGAAAGGGCAGAGATGCTCAACGCCACAGGGTGGAAACTTCATCTGGCAGCTCACTCTCAGAGGTCTGTGGCGGTTTAAGCAGATCAGGATTCAAAGCAGCACACAGTACCTTTCTCTTAAAGTGGCAACATCATCCAAGAAGGATGTGAGGATACACGAGGTGGCTGCTTTTTTTATAGCTTCATGGCCTCTCAGATTTCATGTTGCGTCGTTGTCTGGTGCTGAGGGAGTAGCCTTGAAGATGTGTGCACACTAAGTATCACTTGTCCGCATCACTTATATGATTTGGTTTGCTGTGCTATCGAAGCAGACGTTGGTAAGAACGAGGCAGCATATGGCGCCATGTTCCATCGGTTTACATCCTGCAGACAAAAGGAGTGTCAAGCTGCATGTGATTGATTCAGTCCCTCGGTACGGGCATTCAGATGCGGCGCTCGGTGGAGTCAGTCCTGGGGTCATGGGGCCAGCGTTTTGTCATTTTCCAGCAGAGGCACCATGCATTATTCAGCCTGTAGGCCTGAGCCAAATGCTCAGACCTTCTTGGCATTCTTTGCTGGCTTGTGGTGAATCTGCACATCAGAGGAGCTGGTACTGACCCTGAAATACTCAAGAAGCGAGCTTCATTGTGTGGTGGTTTCCTGATAAGGAATGCTTTACGCTTGCAGATGTGAACCAGGCACTGCTGGATGCTCACTGATACATGTAACAGTTCAGCTGGCTCTTGGACAAATATGTACTCCATTTGTGTGAAGTAGCACAATTGGAAGGTGTGTGATACATCCCTGTTCACTGTGGCTTTTCCTTTTGAGTGTTAGAGTCTTGCCATTATTATAATTAGCGATCACGTCCCATCTTGTCATTGTCCTCTGTCTCTCTCCTTGATATGTGTTTCCCGTGAACGACATGGTGTTTCTTGTCGTTACAGCGGGTGAGGAGCAAATTAAAGTTCAGTTTTGGAAAAGTGGTTTACCTTTCCTTTGGTTACAGTATGTAAACAGAAGAAGGCTGTCTGCCAAGCAGCTGAAGAATGATTTACCTCTTTGAACAGCATGATAGATAAGCCTCTGAGTCTAGAGCTGAAAAGGTTGACTCCATTAAGATAACTTGTACTTGGAAAGACTGCTTTCCCAAGCAGTAAAATAGTGTCCCCCCTGCTGAACTGAAAATAAAGTTACAACAGGGCACTGGCTTAACAGCCGAAAAGGTAATAAACTTTATTCTTAACATACATCATTCTGATGAAAAAGACATAATGGGACCGCTCTTGCTGCATCACCGGGGTTTTAATGAAGGGTGAATGTGCACGGCCTGGTCAAGATCAGAATCAATCAGGATGGGCTATTTAAAGCACAGCCTCGTCGGAGTTCATTGTGGAGCCATGAAAAAGCCACAGGGGTTTGTTTTGCTTGACCGCAACAAGGGCTCTTAATTTGTTAATCTACCTTTCTGAGGGACAGATGGTTGGTGCTATATGTAGGCTGTGCTAATGCAGAGATAGCTTTGAGTGTTTGTTTGCCATCCTTTTCTTATTCAAAGTGTGTTGTTTAGCAGGAAGTCATTTTTTAAAAAGTTTTTAACTTCTCTCAAACTTCAGACCGTGCTGAGAAGAACAGGGCGGTGCTCTGTGCTTTTCTGTTGCAAGTGCTGGTCTCAGAATAATTTGCCGGAATTCAGTTTTTGTCTGTGCTTAGTGATAGATGGGTGTCGTTTGTGCATAACAATGGCAACTAAAGACAAGTTTTAAGTATGTCGTACATATATTTCGAGAGTTATATGAGGTTTACTAACAAACTAAACTGTGAGCATTACAAGCCTTTAGCACAGAAATATCTTTTTCAAATTTCAATGCCAAAGCCATAATTTTTCTGTCGTGACTGGTTTATTCTTGTCTGTGTACTGTGTAACACTGTTTTGAAACTGTACTTTCACACTACTGAGAGATGAAAAGGAATATCAGTCCCTTGGATGTGGGGGGCTAGAAGAACATTATTAAAGGTTTACAGTGTAAGCGTATCTGAACTATTACCACAGAACCCATTACTAGTTGGACTTCAGAGAAGCTAGGCGGTATGTGTACTTGAGTCCCCGCCGGGAATGCTTCGGCACAGTCTACAGACACAGTGCCACGGCCCATGGGAAGCGGTGAGATTGCGTTCGACCTCGTTGCAGAACAGCTCCATTCAGGAGTGACCAGAGAGCCAGGTCTCCATTAATCATTCTGTCAGATTCATCCAAGGCAAATTATTATCATCAGAATATTTTGAAGACGTTAAAAAAAAGGCTTTTGCGGGAAATGAATAATTTTGTGCTGAGAGAAGCGAAGGGCTGCCTAACATTGCCCTTCTCTAGTGAGGATCTAATGGTTATTAAAAAAACAGATGACGGGAGATACACAGACATGGCTAACCGCCCAAGGACAGTGCGTTTTGCGCAGCGTTCTCATTAGGAGCACAGACCCATTGTGTGCAAATCTTAATGAGCTTCTCCGCTATCAGGGAAAAAACAAAAGAGAGTGGAGAAGAAGAGGGAGCCGGCATGTTTAGAATACAACACATCCTCTCTTTAGTGGGAGACACGCCGATTTGCCTCCTTTGTTTTTATGAAATCATCTCATGGGTCTGGAGACTGATTCTTGTTACTGTTACTGGAGGCGTTTCTGAAGACCACCTTCTTCGGGCAACGTAATGCATTCATTACTTCATCTACCAATAGGATGATCTTTGCAGTCATAATGTCATCACACTTCAAAACAGAAATGAAGTTAGAAATCTTTTTTAGAGGATTGCAGAAAACCTGGCACAAATAATTCCCCTAACTGGCACAGGCTTTTGTTGACACCACACAGGACTATTTCTTTTCAGTGCCATTCGACTTCCTCAGCATGCCAGAGGACATCACAAGAAAATGGTAACAGTTTCAAGCTTTGCGAAACATGTGCAGGGGAGTTAAACTATTATAAACTAAAATTATATAAAACGTACTTTTTTTGGGGCAGTTTGCTCTGCATTCTGACTGGGAGGACTGGTAGACTGTACTTTGTTTGAAAGAACCAGAAAACGCATAATGTGTTGTTGAATGGGCGGGGCTTGGTGGATGGTGCTTGTTTTCAGACTCATGTTATTGGCTGGAACTGTATTCTGTCATTTGCTTAAAATTAAATATTGATTTTGTGTTTCCTGGCAACAGGGTACCAGCAGTGCTGTGAGCTCCCTATTGGGGGTGCACAGAACAATAGCGCGGAGTCCGCGGGAGGCGGCAGAATGAAGGCAACCGTTAGAGCATCCAATCACTGTTCCAGTTTTCAGTATCAGGAAAGGATCAGCGTTTCAAGTTGTTCACCTGCAGCCCGCATTTTAATGCTGTAAAAATGCAAAAGCATTGTGCATCTGGTGACGAGCTGTATGAGATAGCGTTAAGTCACAGCAGTAATGCCATTTCTGGATCCCCAGTGGAATTTACTAGCTATGACAATATTCAGTGTTCCTCTCGGAGATAAGTGTTACCTTGTTCGCTAAATGTTCAGCTAATGGGCAAGTGACAAGGGTATAAGATGCGTCACAGCCATGTAAATGCTGGTTCATAATCTTGATTCTTAGCTGCAATATTTAGTTAAAATATTAGTTAAAATATAGTTGAAAATTTTGTTTGAAACGCTGCCTGTCCCACCAGACTAAAGCTGTAACTATTTTACTGTTACCAGGCTACATATTCTATAGCCAATATTTATTTTTAGGATTGAATTATAGTAAAGAGAACCAGCATTCGTTGTAACATGTATATTGCATTGTATTGCACTGGCTGCTGGAATGCATCTTTCCCAAAGGAGTACGTGTTTCATCTAAGTTCATTTACGACAGCCATTATATTTTATGGTAGCTGGGAACTGTAATTCATTAAAAATACATGACTTGTCCTTTTTGAATTTCTGTGCTCAGTTTTCATAATGTGTGTGTGTAAACATTAACATATAAACATAAACACAGAAATCGTGAAATACAAGAATTGGGAGAATGGGAACAGACAGATCAGCAGGCAGTAGTGCTGATTCGTAAAGATAATTTTTAGCAAATTGCAATCCTGTGGGAAGAATATTTTTGCTTCAGACTTCGCCACAGTGGTATTTATATAATTTTTCTTCACCTTTTAAAGAATATGGTCATAATGGTTTGAAGTTTCTGGGTCAGTGGATGAACTGTGTGCTGAGTAAGGACCTATCCCTTAGTCCAACATGATGTATAGTGCACACATGAGGGATGGAATAAATCCCCGCTTCTATAATTGTTTTTAGAACTTCTGCTTTCGGGTTAGTCATGGTTTATTTCCATCTCCAGTCTGGTTCACACATGGATCACATTTTGATGGGTCACATCCCATCTTCAGCTGAAAGTGTGTGCTGGAAGGTCAGAGGGATGACTGCTGCTTTAGACTTAGGGTTACCAAACCTCTCCCCGGTTGGCCTACCCTGAAACCCTCACTTCAAGTATGTTCTTTCCTCCAGATCTCCGGAAAAAACCCTGCATGTATCACGAGCTATTGATTAATGGAGCAATAGGAGAGAGGGGTCTGAGGAAACACTTTGTGGAACTCACTTGGACACGTTTTTCCTCAGTCCGGGTAATTGGACCATTAATCACAATGGCAGCACCCCATCAAAATTATGGGCAAGCAGGTCTCTGGTGGACCTTTGAGGAAGCATCTGGTGGTGCTTTGGTCTGGATTCTGCTCAGTACATGGTTGGGGTAGCTCTGTGAGAGTGTCTGGACCTCAAGTCAGGCATTAAAGCATGCATTCATAACTAGTAACCTTAACTTTTGACCTCAGCTGCAGCGACATAGAGGTGGGGGGTTTTGTTTGGGACACACTAAATTTTTTAGGATAGGCCCCACATCTGTCCTTATTTTGACCTTGCCTTTAGATACGCTTAATGCCTCTCATGCTAATCAGCATCTAATGATCACCAGCATGGCTAAAATTGTGCAATCAGGCCACTTTGGCCAGATTAGCTCTTGTTGCCTCAGGCTAGTATCTTAATTTGGTGATGCCCATTACAGAAATCTGTAATAAGAATATCAGTAACACACAGTTCTTTATAAGGCTGTCTTAAGCATGGTTTTTAGAAGTGTACGTCATTAATACATTTTTTTTTTTTTTATAAATGCGCTCACTGTATGTAGTTTTTTTCCCCTTTCTTTCAATTTTCATCCATATCTTGTCCAAGATTGTGGTGGTCCAGAGCCTCTCCTGGAAGTACAGGATGTGAGACAGAGTACGCCCTGGGGCGGACCCCAGTCTGTCGCACACATTCTTTCAGTCACATTCATCGTAATGTAATAGTTTTTGGTGTGGATAACATCTTGGACCGAAAACCAAATCTCATAGGAATTTCTTTTACATTTACATTTATTCATTTAGCAGACACTTCTCTTGACAGTGACTTACAAGGAAAACACTTATTACTGGTATTTACTGTTAGATGCTGTTATTTACACTGCACTGAACTTCCTAGTCTTTCACCCATTTACACAGCAGAGAAATGTAATGTACACACTCATTCATGTGCGCACACGTACGCACACTCAGAGTAAAAGTTATTTACACACACATACACACATTTTTTATCACTGTTCGTGGCGGGAATCTGAAAATGAGTTAGTGTTGAAGTGCCAAACAAGTGCCACAAAATGAACGTATGCAAGAGGAGATGTGACATTTCAGATGAGAAAATGCGAGGGCGTAAAGATGCGGCTAAATCAGCAAAGCAAAAACAATGGGGACAAAAACAACAAGGAACGTGCCGTGAGGAACACCAATTTCCTGTGGGGCTGAGCGAGAGAGATGAAGCGCCAGTGAATCTCCTGAGACGTGGCGGGTGCTGCTTGTGTGGAGAACATAGAAAAGCCTTTCACGCGCTTAATAATTGAATAAAAGGCTAAATAATAAATAATATGTTGAATCTCCAATGCTTGGAAGAACATGTCAGACGGGAAAATGAGCTCGTTCTTGAAAATGTGCTGGTGGCGTAAAGCTAGGATGGACCAGGAGGTGGGGTGGGGCAGGTAAGGGTGTTAAGTGGAGGGTGGCAGATGGCCTGGCGCCAGGCTGTCGCGCTGGGCCACCCCCTTGGGAAGGAGAGCATTGCTTATTTGGGGTGGAGTCATGCCAGACGGACAGACTAAGGGATGGCTCCCTGCGAGCACGGCGGCCCCCTCTTCTGCTTGGCCTCACCTGTGATGCTGAGGCAGTGCGGCACATTCAGGCCTGGAAGATGCTGGAGGTGATAGAAATCCAACGCGGAGATAAACAAATGTAGAAAGACACACAGGCTCGCCAGTATGTCTGCTCGTTCTCCCTGTCTCCCATTCTTTCGCTTGTTCTATCTGTAACGCACGGGCGCACACACACACACACACACACACACACACACATATCCCTTTGCCCAAAATATTGACTAAACATTGGCTCTAAAATAAACAACACTTTATGAGCATAAAGAAAAGTTTAGATGCCATTCAGACAAAAGCTTGAATTCCAAATACCCCATCTCTTTCTTTTGAGAAAAAAGTCCCGATAAAAAAAATCTGTGGAAATTCTCGCAATAATAAACAAATTCCTGCAGTCCAAACGCCACCATTGGGTTACATTTTTGTGTCGCACCTCCGAGTGGAGGAGCGAGAACTTTTTGTCCACACAGTGCTGTGCAATTTCGGCACAAGGAGCTGTCTATCACTGGCGCAATGAATCATCATGCCTGAGTGAGGACAGAAGAGTGCTAGCGGCACGGCACAGCCTCTGGGGCGGCCTTCGATCCGCTTGTTTGTTACGGCTGCGCGAGCCACCTCTATTGAATAGAAGGGCGTTGTGAATCGGTTGTCAAGGTTCTGTCTAAAGTGCTAACGGCAGCTCTTTATTAGCTGCGTTTAATCATGAAAAACCATCACTGACACTGTGCTCCACACCATTCATGAGATATCTGCATCCAGAATTTTCCCTGGCGATTTAATACGGACATATAGATTTGAAGAGGAAGGTGTTAGGGAACTCTTTTCTAGCCTCCTTGTGGTGCATCATCAGAGTGAGACAAGGTAGAGACCACATGATTCTGTAACATTAGCAAAGCTTTGTTAGCTATACGGAGCGATCCCAGTTTGGTTTCAGGACGACACGTGTGAAAAGGTGAATATTAATTTCATCCTTGTAGCACGAATGCTGATTTTGCCTGCAGTGTCCTCTTAAGACTGCAAGCTCAATAAACCTCAGCGAGGTGGCAGGATGTATGGCGGTCGCTGGAAATCCATGCCGTGGCGAACATGGCTGCTGTTCTCTGTTAAGGGAACGTTCAGCTGTCAAGGCCCCTCTGGTACACCTTCAGTCCTAGATTCGAAAATAGCTTCAAGGAGAAACCACAAGTGTGTCAAGGTTAAAAATCAATACAGCTCATCCCTTCATAGTGGATGGGCGAACGCGACTTCCCCTCCGTGTCTCAGAGACATGATGAATTGTTTTCTGTGGCAATATAGCGGTGGGAGTATTTGCCTGCGCCCAAATGAGCATTTTGAGGTGAAAATAATGAAAGAATGAATCAGTGCTTTTTTGTAGAACTACCAGTACAATGAGTAATGAAGCATCAATAATTTTTTTTTTTTGCCCGTTATTATCGGAAAATAAAGCAGATATTTTCTAAAGAAATTTATTATTAGGCTGCCAGCCACAGTGCCAGGTTTTTAAACACTCTCTCATTGTTTACAGAGATACAGGTTCAAGTCCTGGTGACGAGTACACATTATGGAATGGCAAACGGGTAACTCGCTTCTCCCTAACCTTTTTGCAGTTCTCCGCTGGGCTCTGGAGCAACACGTGTTATTCTGGCTGCGTCGCCGGGGAATGTGTTGAAGTAGCAGCTGCCTGCTGTATTTATTTTCGCTTTGACCCACACAATTCGATTTCATGTAGTAGCTGCGGATGACACATTTTTATAGACGGCCGTAGATGAAGCGAGGTGTTTGCAAGGTTGCATCTGCAGACTCTGGATTGATAGCATGTACATTAAATAGATGGTTTATTGCTCCCTGGAGTGACATCACATCTGAATGCATTATCTTTACAAAATTAAAAGACATACAGAGAACTGGTGCAGCAGCTTCAACAATTGTTGCCGAAAGCAGCAGTGAAAGGAGGGCTCCTTCCCTGCATTTTCAACCATGCGCTTTCCGAACGGCTGGCAAACTCTTCTTTTTGGACACTGATCTCCGGCACAGACATTATACACATAGACGCTGAGGTGCTGCCTCCGGCATATTCGCGGTGATGTTTTTATGGTTGTTATTTTTTATGACCAGATGTAGTTGAAGGGGAGTGGAGGATAGTAGGGTTTCATCCTCCCCGACTGCACCCTCTGCTGAAGGAGTCCACATACAGTGGCTCCCATTGTCTGAAAGCAGTGTCACAGTTTGACTTTTACGCTCGTAAAGCGGAAATAATGAAAAACATTACTTATTTACTAGAGCAGGGAGCGGTCGAAGATTCCGAGTGGTTTAACCATTTGATAGCGTGAGCTTCGGCTTTGTTTCCTGCCACCGGGCTTACGGTAATCAGCTCTTACACAGCCCTTTGCGCACCGTTGTCGGCTGAAACCGTGACACTGTCGCACGCACAGCACAGCAGCTCCGTCTTTTTCGTGCAAGAAGTGGACACATTAGTTCCAATGTTCTAAAAGAAAGTGTCGGTGAAGTTTGAAATCGGGTTGTCTGAAGAGCAGCCCGAGGACTGCGTGCATCTTGTCGTCTTGTGTAACACAGCCCGCAAGAACATTTGTAAAGTTATATGTTCTAGCTCTCATAAATACCATACATCGAACCAAGTCAGAAGATACTATAGATAGACACACACTTGGAACACATGCCACACCTGAATAAAATATAAGACAAGAAACAGAACTTTCTCATTTCAGACATTTTAGAGTCAGTGTGTCACAATGTTTTTTTATGTATGGAGCCCTTGGTACGGTTCACAATAATGATTATGGGCCTCAAGCACCCCTCAAAATATTTCATGTAGTATCAGGGTACCAGTTTTGGAAAAGGCTGCATTATTTTTCTTATTATTTCTTTTTCCACTCCTATTATTTTTAGATGAGATGTTTGTCTAACAGGGGGTGCGGTGGTGCAGTGGGTTGCACCGGGTCCTGCTCTCTAGTGGGTCTGGGGTTCGAGTCCTGCTTGGGGTGCCTTGCGACAGACTGGCGTCCTGTCCTGGGTGCGTCCCCTCCCCCTCCGGCCTTACGCCCTGTGTTACCGGGTAGGCTCCGGTTCCCCGCGACCCCGTATGGGACAAGCGGTTCAGAAAGTGTGTGTGTGTAAAGTAATCCCAGACAGTTCTTTGTGATTATTCATGCATTTTGAACTATTTTTATTAGATGGATTATTTATGTAAGAAAGAAAATCTTTGCTCAGTGTCTTTTGTGGCAGTGAAAAAGAGACAGATCTCTGACCTGCTGCAAAGGTTGACAAATATGGGAACTTTCAGAAAAATGCTGTTGAGAGGTGTGTGTGTGTGTGTGTGTGTGTGTGTGTGTGTTTTAAGCCACAGATATTGCCGGGGCACAATATCAGACAGTTCTGGCGTGGCAAGGCCAGGTGATCGATGGTGTGTAAGAGGAGATGTCTCTATTGGTGGTCTGTCTGTGGAAGTCCTTGAGTTGAGGATGCCATGTTTATGACCCTCAAGAGGAACAGTCAGGTGAAGGGCTCCCCTTGCTTGTGTTGTGGTGATACGGTTTGGGTTTCCTTGTGGAATGCACCACCGGTGTATTCGTGCACTCCCGGTTTAATAGTGCACTTAATCACGCATTTCCCAATGTAAATTAACATCCTTCATGTTGTGACCAAGCTCAGGGTTTATATTCCTCTAGTCCTTCCATTTCCCTTCTCCCCAGAACACATGCTGAATTCATCATACATGTTTGTTGATAGGAATTTGTCATTTGTCTCCTGGATTTACTTCCAGCGTTGTGTTTATCCACCAAAGCCAGACTTGTCTGTGCTGCAATTTTAAGAGCGTTTCTGAGGCGTGCATCTGTCTAGGCAGCATTCTGGGATTGCAGAAATGCATGCATACGCCTCATCTGAGGGCGGATGAGGTTATTGCACCCGGCTCCACGATGGCGGCGGGGCCACGTTCCCCGACTGTGGAACACTTGTTTCCCTGTCACTTGATGCTGACAAGTGAGATTTTTCCCTGCACTGCCGAGATGCCTAAATGTAATTTCAGTCGAATGCTGCGAAGCACACTAACCCCAAGCGGGAACAGAGTGCTGGCCATTCTTGCCAGGGTTGCTCCGTTCAACTTTTGTTTAGTTGTTTTTGTCTTTCCAGAGGCACTTTGCCTCACAACGTCATTGAAATGCCCGTTTGAGATGTTGCTGGCAGTGAAGGCAAAGGGACACAGGGCTGCCTTTGAGAATGGCGGCTACAAGGGTGGTATTGAGAAGGACCAGGAGGCAAGAGCACAGGACAGTCTTGTTGCAGCTGTTAACGAGGCTACTGTCGGACGCCAGCGCGAAGAAAGAGCCCGAGTTTTGATCTCGTACCCCACCCTGCTCGGGCCCTTCTTTTCTTTCTACTTTCCAATAACTTTTAATTGCCCCAGTAATGTTGTTTTACCGAAGAGAAGTTGACGGCTGGTGGTCCCAGAAGTACACAACAGCAGAGCAGAAATTAAGTGCTCTTTTGGTCTTCTGTGTGCTAGAGCGCAACTAGTTTTGGATTATAATCCTCAGAGTTACTGCCAAGACTAATTATTTGTGTGCTCAGTGAAATGTCTCCAATATTTCAGGCGCAGTGTACAGGCTAGCCGCTGAGAGTTTTATGTGTCTCAGAAGGCACTGCCTGTTCCAGCCAGTAATATTTTTTCTTCTGGTTCTTTCAAACATCATGGATCCTTTATTTTGTTTTTTTTGTTTTTTATTTCTTTTTTTTTTCAAAGAATTGATCATAAGGGAAGTCATTATCAAGATGTTAATAAAGCTTAATAGCGATGCCTTTGCAGAAAAACCATCCAGCACTTTCAGCGATAGCTGTTCTGCGCTTCTGGTACACTTTGATGAATTGTTCTGTGTCACAGAAGTTGATCAGCATCTCTCGTACTGTAAACAAGGGAGCTCGCCGGCCGTCCATTATCGACTGCGTTTGTGCATGCTACAGAAATAGTAGGCTAAGTGTGACAGAGCGGAGGGAGGGGTGTCCACATGACCGAGCCCTTACCAATAAATCTATAGTAGCTCAGCTTTTTACAAATGGACTGCTTTTTTCGTCTGACGAAATGGAAGGATTGATTTTGTGTACTAAAATATGTCCCTTCACTGAAATACTTTAAACACGTCAAGCAAGAAGCATTCAGAGCTTTTTAAGAATTAACAACTCATTTGGACTTTTTTGTGCAAACGGCATGCTGAAAAAAGTGAAAATGACTTGGGGTGATACTGAAGCACCCTGCAGTTGCACCCAGCTACAACTTGATGAAAGAGAATGTCAATGCATGCAACACAATTACGGTTTGTCGATGCACTCTCGGTCAGACAGGGTGATGGACTGATGCGTAGCTGCAGGAAGATAATGGTGAAATAAGTTAATAAGGAGATCATTCAGCTTCTCAAATTGTTCTTGAAGCAAAACCTACACACAGTGTTGCGTGACAGTGGCGGAGGCCACAGACGCATGGCACTACGAGTGCCCCGTGGCCGCATTCTCCATCCTGTACGGTGATGAGGCCCTTGGTGAAGGCATAGCAGTTGCGACATATCTGCAGTGACCAAGGTTCCTGGCTTGCCCGGTGCATGGGTGAAGACACGGAGATTGCCTTATGATAAATGCGATGGATGCCGAGCGTAATGTTTTACAATGCAGTTGTCAGACCATGCTGACGGAGATGGCTCTCGCTCGCCGCGTTCTTCTATGACTCATGTTGGTGCTGCTGACAGGCCCCCACACAGTACATTGTGTCCTGAATGCGAAGTGAGCGGGGCTATAGGACAGAGCTGGTCCGAGTCACAGGGCCACAGACAAGGCTTTCTTATACCTTCTTCTTTTCTGCGCTTAAGAGCTATAACAGGTGCGCTCTGTTCCCACTTGGATGGGGGGATTCATGCTGTTGGAAGGGGGCAGTTTTGTAGAGTTGAGTAAGGCCACCTAAAATGTGCCTGTAGCTCTCTAATCATTGTCATGTTCGTCGGCGGGAAGAGAGGCTACGGACCCAATTGCAAGTGCACCGTTTACTAGCAAGTGTGGGTAGACAAGGTGAAATAGTGTAGTCACAGAACAGGAAGCAGGTCACCGAGGAGCAAAACATCGTACTGGGGAGAATCCAAAAACCGGGGTTCAAAAACGAAGCCCTAGGTCGAGATACCAAAGACACATTGGGGGATGAGCAAGGAAATGAGGGCACTGGGACATGGGAGAAATCGCAGGAGCCTAGCAGCACGGAGGTCGCATTTGCTTAACTGAGGTTCCGTGATCCAAAGAGTGCAGTGCAGCTCTTTTATGCCCCTTCTCCCTGATCTGCCACAGGTGCATCTGCTTCATGTGGGGACACGGGCATAACAATCATTGTGACTGCAGCTGATCAGGATGAGAACATGATCATGTTCTGGAATCTTACACAAATGGCTTTCCAGCGTATTTGTTTCACAGAGTGGAAATCAGAGATTGGAGGCCCGCGCTGCCTCCACACCCCTAATATGCACCTTAAGAGTCTCAGATCATTTTGTGATCAGTAGTAATGCAGGGATCTTTTTTTAGTGTTTGCTGATCCAGATGAGTTTTCTTTGGTTATAATTAATGATCCAGAGCTGTCTGCTCTGATCTGGGTGTGATCTGCTCCTTATACTTCACTGAGCTGCCTGACCCCTGCAAAGTACACACCCATGCAGATGCTCTCCCTAAATTCTGCTGCTCTTCACCATTGCAGGAAACTTTCACTTTGATGCATACTTTGAGAGTAACTGGGATTTGAGGTTTTTTCTCCATTTTTTGGATGATCTCTTTAGTTTTCCATCAGTTGTTCAGATTATAGATGTAGAACTGCTTGTATTTCTACACACTTTGTAAGCAGTTCTTTCATTGTTGCTGGAAAAAAGAAACAGTACTGAAACATTTATTATACTAGCATTCTCATTCGCCTGCTCTCAAAAGGTCAGTCTACTAATGCAGGATTCTTTTCAGAATTGGGTAAAAAATGACTTTGGACCAAATGGGTAGTTTCAGGCATTGGATTGGGACTTTGTTGTACCGATGAAAATGCATGAGTAGTTGATCCAGATTACTTGAGGTAAAATGTCCAGCGGAATAAGAATGGTAAGGTATTCCATTCCCTTTCTGTTACAGTCCACTTTCTCAGAGTTTGCTCAGCTAAGAAAGAAAAAGAAATTTCATGTGAGGTTTGTCTTAATATGTAAAGCATGTCATGGTGGCACAGTGAGTAGCACAGCTGTCTCACAGCTCCTGGGTGGTATGTGAGAATGTGGGTTCGATCCCTGCTCAGTCTGTGGAGCGTTTGCATGTTCTCCCTCTGTCTGTGTGGGTTCCCTCTGGGTGCTCTGGTTTCCTCCCACACTCTGAAGATATGCTGTTCATGTTCCCCCATAGTGTGAGAGACAGAGAGAGTGTGTTCCACTGATGTATGGATGAGTGACCCATTGTAAGTAGTGTATCTAGCAGTGTAAGTCACCTTGGTGAATAAGATGTGTGGACTAATAACACTGCGTAGAGTTCTTTGGCAGTTGCTTTAGAGAAAAGGCGTCTGCTAAATAAAATAGCTATTCTTGCTATTTTAACTGTAGTGATACTGAAGGTACGTTCCTGAATGATGTGCACCTGATGAGTAAAACACGAAGGGAAGATGCTGTGGATTCATTGTCACAGACAGCAGTGCACTGAATTACCATTTGGAACTGGTGTTGAATGCCATTTTCAACAGTCACAACAGCAATAACAAAGGCACTGGAAAGGGTGATTTTTTTTTTACCCGTTGCTTGTGTACGTAATTCAGGCCATTTGACACACTAGGGAAAATAATGGACAATTTGTTAGAGGTAGGAGAAATGGTGATTTTCTGACACGGGCAAAGTACTGCAGAAGCTGTTATCGGCCAGAGCTGCATTCACGTGCGCTCCATCACAAGGAGATGCGCTGATACATCTTACAGATTGCAGTTGCGTCTGAATGTGTTCCACTTAATGCATTCAGGACTCTCCTCGCAGCTCCAGTTGAAGAGTGACTTAAGGGTGGGGTACGCTAAAGGTAGGCACCCCTTGCCATTTTCGGGAGACCTGCCCTTAAACATGATCCTAGCGTTCAGCAGGCGTAGTGTTCTTTTCTCCACCCCTCCGCTGTCGTTCACCGCAAAGAGCCGTCCGCAGGAAATTAAACTCCCGACTCAAATGTCCGTGGCCATTCACCTCTCGCTGTTGCTCAAGCTGACATCCACTCCTTTAAGCAGGCCACGGAGGCACGCAGAAGAAGCCATTTCATCCCACTTGCGCGGAGTTTGCTCATGAGCCATTCGGTAACATTATGCCGTGAGGCTGCATTCCCAACATTTGAGCTGCATACTCATAAATCACCAGAAACATTTTTATAACTAATTAACACTTAAATTATTGATAGCTCTTTTTTAAAACACATGTCATTTGCTGCGGGAGGTTTACAGGACCGTCGTTACCTTTTCGTTCCAGTTCCGCCACTTCCAAGTAATTGGGCAAGACTGTTGTCTAGTCAAAATGCTTAGAGACACACACACGCGCACACATTTATACATAAAATATATTTCATCTGTCTTCAGCACTTCTGCCCTGCCGCCCTTCTCTCTGATGCATAAAATGAAAAGTTTTTTTAGTTTTAATACGATGAAACAGGCTGCCCACACCTCAGGATAAATAAATAACAAGTGTTAAACCTTCTGACTGTAAAATGCCTCGAGGTTGCAGGCTGACATCGCCGGAGGAGGCACCCTGAATGCATGAAAAATTTAAACGTGCTATCTCCCAAGAAGAGTTACTTCAACTGAGAGCTTAATTTGCAAAGCTTAGTAAGGAAATGCATTAAGTCATGTCACTTAAAGTGTCGGCCTGCCTCATTAATAACGCTGTTTGCAAGGGCGGCTTGATGCTACTGAGAGGAGAGACGGCCGCGCCTTGATTCCCTCTCCTTTGATGGCACAGTAGACTCTGCGCTCTGGCACTAGCTCTCACTTAACCACAGTAATTGGTCTACAGTCGGAGGTAGCTGTTGTTCCAAATGGGAGGAGATGGCACACTGTTATAGCCGTGCCTCTGCTATCATTTTGTTTGAAGCTCAGGAAGTGTATCCCAAGGTGAGGTGAGAGGGGAAATGTGACTTACTCTGAGACCGCCGCTCTCCTCTCCGCTCTGCAAGGCCAGTCGTCTTGTGTCAAACCTAAAAGTAACAGATACGTTTAGCTGAAATGTTGGTTCATTGGCACAGTGTTGGCCAGTGTAAAAGTATAAACAATACACTTTGTTTCTGCTCTCCCTTTAGATGTGGCTTCAGCATGTGGAAGCTATCATAAATACACACACACACACATTTTCTGAACCGCTTTGTCCCATTCAGGGTCGCAGGGAGCCAGAGCCTAACCTGGCAAAACAGGGCATAAGGCTGGAGGGGGAGGGGACACACCCAGGACGGGACGCCCGTCTGTTGCAAGGCACCCCGAGCGGGACTCGAACCCCAGACCCACCGGGGAGCAGGACCCAGTCCAACCCACTACGCCACCGCGCCCCCCCGCCATAAATACACACACACACACACACACATTTTCAGAACCGCTTGTCCCATACGGGGTCACGGGGAACCGGAGCCTACCCGGTAACAGGGCGTAGGGCCGGAGGGGGAGGGGACACACCCAGGACGGGACGCCAGTCCGTCGCAAGGCACCCCAAGCGGGACTCGAACCCCAGACCCACCGGAAAGCAGGACCGTGATCCAACCCACTGCGCCACCGCACCCCCCGTCATAAATATTTTAAAAATATTTTTTTAGAATGTATACGAAAGTGGGCAACTAGAACAATGCGTTGTGTTGTGTAGCTGCATGCTGCAGGCACGGTGGTATTTAATCAACGTGAGATGTTTTCTTTGGCACCAAAAACTGAGAGAAATCCTTGTCTTTTTATCATAAAATCGGTAGCGTGTACCACTGGCTGATGTTCAGGAGCCTTTTCATTATGCTCTGCGTGGAAATTCTAAAACCATCGACATGCCTATGACAGGAAGATGTGTGCTTCTTCTCAACATACAGGGGAACGCAGAAATGTGGATGAGAATTAATTACGGCCAAGTGTGATGCAGGTGACCCCTTGTCAGTACTAAAGCATTTGTGTTGATAGGTGCACTGGCCGTATCATTTTTTATTTCCGTGCTCATTTGTCTGCGTGGCAGGCCTTCGGTAATTGCTCACAGAGTGCCCCTGGAGGTCTATTCACCACTATAGGAAAGATGCCAGCTTTGAGGTGAGACCTGTCCAGGAAATCACCAGGAGAAATGAAATGCGTCAGAGACCCTTCAGGAGCTGTCGGCCAGGAGCCATTTGGGACAGGGGTTGAGAGCCTTACGGAAAAGAGGAGCCACGAATGGTTCGTTTAAGACTGAGAACTGACCCAAAAGTATCTGGAAATGTTGTGGAAAATTACCAAGTCAGTTGTTGTAGAAAAGGGTTAGTTGGGTTCAATGGACGTAAAAACGATATTGAATGGAGTATGCGTTTTCTGGTTTTCTTCGTGAAGCCCATTCATTGTTCGTGGGCCCCTGTTCGGGTGAATTTTAGAGCCTCGCTAGAATTCCGTAGCACAAAGGTCATTTCACAGGTAAAGGGCCCGTCGCCTTGTTGCATTCTCGCTCGAGGTGTCTGTGGCCTTGGTGGGCCGGCTTCCCCGTCAGCGAACCTGTTGTGCTGACTTTCCTAATAAGAAGTTATGTGGTGCGCTGCTTGGTAATGTTGGAATTGCTTTTGCTGAACAACAGTTACTGGGTGATGACGGCACTAAATCAGAAGCTGGCAATCACGGTGGGCAGCTATTGCCGGCCTGCCTCGCCAGCTCCCCGAGAGACAACGGAGCGTTTGTCACGGCCAAACCTTGTTAAAACGGGGGTCATAAACCGGGCACTTTTAAAACATTAAAGGAGTAAATGTGACAGCCGTATTGGGGAGGTGATGCTATCGTAAGAAGGGTCCTGAACCGCTCTCTTTATACAGCGTGACAGGTGACTGATGTGAATTGCGCAATGCTCCAAGTTGTCCAGGGGAAGAGACATTTCCCTCCCAAAAATGACCCAGGCTCCTTGGTGTGGGAAGCGAGAAGGCAAAGAAGAGATTTTTTGATTAATCGCAGAAGCAGAGGATGCGGGAGACTGTGAAAAATAGAGAAGAGCCTGGCTCTTTTGCGTCGTCCAAGCAGTGGGGTCTTGTGCTCCAGTCGTTTGAAACCCGGTATTTTTTGCCTGTTTACATTAATTGTATCTCTGTAAGCCAAGCTTTTTGGCAAAACAAACCGCTGCTGAGCATAGGCAGGGCCCCGCTTTCATCTGTGTGTGAAACAAGAGCTTCTTTCTGTGCCCTCCAAATATTTGGCAAATTTGAAACTGCTTGTATTTGTTTTCCTTTGTCGCCCAATTCCTGCGCGTACTGCCACATCCTGGGTAAAACTTGAAATTTCTTTTTGTTGGCAGTCGCTCCTAAGGAGATAGGGCGAGCTCTTCGGTGGAATGGCACGTCTTTCTCTTTGTTTCTCCTGTCCTTCTTGCAACACTTACCTGTGCTGCTCGATTTCAGCTGCGCCACAACCGATTGTGGACAGAGGTCTCGTGTGACCACGTGTCTCCCTGTTGTGAAAACCAGCCGAGCGAGAAACCGGAACACAATTTTTAGCAATGGCCCGTCTGATTTTTAAGAACGTTAAATGAGGAAGTTTGTACGCATGGATTTGTCGCAGAGGTGTAGTGCTTCAGACTGTTGTGGTGTAGTTCCTTAGCTGTTTCCACCCCATGGCGGCATTGATAGGATGTCTGTTTCCATGGCAAACCACTAACTGGACACTGAATCTGAGTGTGATGTTTCCGCTCACAAGTCAGCCAGGTAAACGTGGCTGCATATTTGGTAAAATGTACTTCATAAATTCACTGTTTCAGTGCCTCGGCATGTATCTGAAGCTACTTCCCATTTGTATATCTGTACATTTCATTACCCTAATGAAATATAGGATTGCGTTTGTTTTAAATAACTGCTGTTTTATGAAGCTTTTTTCGCACGTTGCAGCAATGTGCCATTGTCTTGTGTCTTAGACCAGCAAACTACTAATCTAGTATGTGAGTAAGTACCATCCACGTAGCTAAAATAAGGAAAAAACCATTCATATTCACATATTCTGGCTAGAAGTATTTAGGTCATTTTTCGGCAACTTGTGTTTTCATTTTTTATTTTCAAGGCTGTTATTAAAATATCATATTTGATAGGCCCAGGATGGTAAGTGCAGTAGCCTCAAATTTGAGTTTACGTGACAGTCTCAGACTGAGGAAATGGCAAAATAGGGAAAAGAAAAAACACTGCAGATAAAAGCAATGATGATGGTTCTAACTCCATTTAAAGGAAACCGAAATAACAGATAGCCTGCAAGATAGTGTCTCCATTAGGCAGATGGCACTCTGTTGCTGAAATGCTTGTCTGCTCGACAGTTGAGGGGTGAAATATACTGTCATACTGATAAAAGTAATTGCGTTTTCATAATCTCTGAAAAGCTCAAGGTTTGGATTAGCATGACTACCTAATGGGCAGGCATTGCCCCGACATTTGAATTAATGGAGATGCCTGTCACAGTGTAAGCGCGGTAAAGAGCGGACAATCAATTTTTACAGAGCTCTTGAGACAAAAAAAAGGGTTTGTGGGGCCGCTTTTGTACTTTTAAATTGTTTGCCATGCCTTGCAGGGTCCACGTTAATGTTGGAGTCCACTCAAATGGTGCAGATATGATTAGATATTCCCATTTTCAGCACTGGGTCTACCACTCACTGCATTTTATAAAATGCTAACAAGCCTTAAACACACCCTCTGATTTCTGAGGATAATTACGAGCTGACGTGAAATAGAGGGGCATTTCAGACTCGACAGGGCATTCATGTTTCAGCGTGCGAGTCTTGAGCCTGGCACGCTAACTTTTCGTTGGGTTTCCGGACTTCATAAATTATTAATGCTTCAGGAAGCTTAAAGCAGTTACATCAAAAGGAAGTGCTCAGAATTCTGTGGGAAAAGAGGCAAGAACAAGCTGTTTTTGAGATGTCCCATACAAGAAGAGCCAGCCAATAAATAAATAAATATACAAACAAACAGACAGTATTGGCATTTTACAGCTCCTTCCCCAACAAAGAAAGTTTGGATTTACACCAAACAGTTGATTCACACAATGCTGGCACCAGACACACTCTCAACACTTTCTGTCCCCATGTCTTTGCTGTGTTTCTGTGTTCTCTATTGCAGCACTCCTGGTATGAAACTCAAATGTTATATGAATGGTTTCACACACTAATTTGCCAGTTGTTGGTCTATGTACGTATGTATGAAAGCATTACTGCCCTTTTTCTGTTTTTCCTGTGTCATACGACGGCTGAATGTATGCTAATGACTGATGATGATGGCAGGTAACGGTCAGTGTAATAAACTCAGAAGTGGAACTTGTCTGTGCCACTTGATCCTTTCAGCTCCTTTGTCATTCCCCATGTGTCAAGGGCTGCACCAACAGTAAGTCCCCAGGGGTCAAGAGGTTCTGAGGAAAGGCCTGAGGTATGTAGGGAACTGTGGCAATTTTCACAAGGTTTTCACCAAAGAGAAGTTTCCTTTCCCAGCTCAAACGTGTACTTACACTGTGCTTTACAGTGACCTGCAATCACAAATCAGCAGCTGAAGCTAGTTTGTCTGTAGCTTGCTTTTAACTCAATGGCAGTACTGTGCAAATTTTAACATGTAAATATTTCAGACAATTGCACAGCATGATGACCGCGAGGAGATCGGCACTGCTTCTTCAAAGTGCTCAAATATGATTTGACCTGGATGACAACTACAGTAGCCCGGTGTTAACCATTAAAATAATGTTCGCTTATCTTTTTGCCTTGGGCTCGTTAATAGTTTTAGTGTACTGTAATGGAAACTGACGAAGTCTGTTAGCCTGGCACGGCTTATTGAACACGTTCTGGGAATTTTCATCTAAATAGACAAACTGTTACTTCTAAAGCTTGTAAAGATTAGTACTTTCTACTTTTCAACTTTTGTAGTAATATTTCTGTCCTTGTGTACAGTATAGGAGAATTTTCATTACTTAGCTTAAGAGGCATAGAGGAAAACATTATGTGGTTTTAAATAAGACGACACATGCTTTTTCTGTAAAAGGGTGACAGCGATGCTTTTTAATGAGGTTAATTTACACAACACAACGCTAATGTCTTTTTGCCCCAGAGGCGTGACGCATCGGGCATCCTCAGTTATGTGTCGAGCTGCAATGGAGGGAGACTACGGCTTGATGTGTCATAGCAACACTTACACACAGGGATGTAAAGCTCAACTGTACCTGCCACCTTGTCCTCTTTGTCATACAGGGATTTCCATTTGGATTGATACTGTGGTATTGCAAGTCTAGCCTAGATACTGTAACAAGTATTCGTTTCATTTTGTTCATCACTTATTTTTTGCTCTACCTGGGTGAATGCCTTGCTCTTCTTTTTAAATTTAAATTCTTTAAAAAATTATGAAAATGGATTCTTTAATAACTTCCATTTTCTCAAAATAGGAAAGCACAGTTTCAAGCAAAAACAAATTATTCCGATGGCCGACTGCATTAATGGCTTAGAAGTGAGAAGAACGGCACCCGCCTGTTGGTCCTGCGGTTCTTACACTGACTCATTCCCAATGTTCACTCTCTTTTCCATCTTCATTTTGCAGCTGTAGATACACCTTCAAGAAATGCCTCTTCTTGTTGAAGTTTAATCAAGTTTGGCGGAAAATATTTTGCCCCTGTGTGCATAGTTCCGTGTTGCTACTTGTTCTTTGGAAGTTTCCTTGCCAGCGACGGGCTATAAAAACCCTCTCCTCAAAATACCCCCGCTGCAGATGTATGTACAGTGTTTCTGTATTTGCTCAGCGCGCATGGCTGTTTTAACGAGAGACACGTATGGTAATTTCCCCTGTCAGCACATGGTTGTCACCGCCACAGCGTGACCCGGTGTTCACAGCAGAACTGTTGAGGGGTGTGGCGTCGCGCACCGTGCTGCCTTTGTGTCTGCGAGAGGCTCCGCAAGTACGCGTGTGGGCTGGGCTCACCGGATATGCCCCCCCACTCCCCAGGCAAACAAGCAAGGTACAAAGGAGTGCCACAGTCACTCTTTTTTCTCCATAGTCCCTCTCCCTGCAACTGCTATAGTAATCGAGTAGCAGTGACATTCATTGACACATACCTTCCCTTTTGTCCTGAGTGATACATGTATACTTTTTCGACAAAATATAGACATGTTTTTTAGAAGATGCAAACGCCGTGTGGGTGGAGTGAGCATTTATGTGTGAGGTTGGGGTCCGGGGCATCGGGGAGGCAAGGAGCACAGAGGTCATTTAGCAACGTATCAAATAACAGGCCCATTCTGCATTTCCACAAACATTTTTTTAGCGATCTGAGTAAATAGGGCTGTTGACCTTTACGATCAAATACGGTCCGACAGTTTGAACATGATGGAGGTTTGAGCTAAAAAGGCTTCAGTCATATTGAAAAAACTAAATAAATAAATAAAACCGTGGAGGGGCTGTTTTTTCACGGGAGCCGCATTCTGATCACATCTGTAAGTCGATCTCCTGCTCGCATCAAGGCCACAGGATGCCTCCTCAGGGTTAAGGGGTTGGTGGACGCAGGTGAGTGGGCAGAGCAGAGTGCTCTTTACTCTGAGGGACTCCTAAACCCCCCACCAGGACTTATAAGTGCAGCACAAACAAAATGTCTCTGAAAAGTCAGACGAAGCTTTTCTGCGGGAAAAATATATCAGTCATACGCTTGTGTAAAAAATCTTGGTAAAAAGAAATGCCGAGGACTAGGCTTACACACTTTAAGTGAACTGCAGTCTTTGTAGATTAGAAAAGATTGAACTGCCTTAATAAATGTTGTCAGTGATAAGAAGTGTAAAGGTGTAATATAGGAACGCTGGAAAAACAAGTTTTCAGTCAATACTGATTATTGTAACCATTCCAAGTTAAGTCAGTGTTTAAAATTAAATTTACTACAAATGTCTGAGTAAAGTTAAAATTGTTGAATCTCAGGTCATATTTTCATGCTACTCACAACCAGACTGCAACACTCCTCTTATGAGAAAAGTAATGGAAATACAAAAAAAAAAATGTATCCGTCCATCCAGCCATTATCAACAATTGGTTTTCCAATACAGAGTCACAGCAATCTAGAGATGTACGTTGCTTTGGAGAAAAGCATTTGGTAAATGAATAAATATAAATGTTAATGTAATGTAGAGCGTATATCGACATAAGGTAGGGTACACCTCAGATGAGAAAGCCAGTCTATCAGAGTACAATAACACACAAACCCGCTCACTCATACACACAGATACACACACACATGCTCACACATTATAGGCAGGTTAGAATCCCCAGTCCATCTGAAAAATGCCTTTGGACTGTGGGAGAAAACCAGGAGCACCCAGAAGAATCCCACGTGTACATGCGGAGAACATACAAACAACTGAGCTGGACTGGAACCCACATCCCAACCCTCAGGCCGAGAACTCAGTCGTCAGTGCTACCCTGTGTGCCATTGTGTCACCCTAATACGAAACATATTCAGTCAGATAAAACAAGATGTTTTTCTTTTCAAGCCACCTCCTTACAGACTTTTCTTGCTTGCTTCATCTATTGCTCTGAGAAGAAACACACACACACACACATTTTCAGAACCACTTGTCCCATATGGGGTTGCGGGGAACCGGAGCCAACCCAGTAACACAGGGCGTAAGGCCAGAGAGGACACACCCAGGACGGGACGTCAGGCCGTCACAAGGCACCCCAAGCAGGACTCGAACCCCAGACCCACTGGAAAGCAGAACCGTGGTCCAACCCACTGCACCACCCCACCCTGCAACAAAACAATAATTAGGAATATTACTCTGCTACGATTTTGTTATCCGAATTTAAATATTGTGGGATATGATAAAGTTTTTTCAGTTTAACAAAACATTTAAATTTCACAGTACATATGTGCCACTTAAAATGTTCATTAATGTTTTTGGCGTTATCAAACAGTATATGGCAGGCATACCTTTCGTAGTCCCAAAGTGCAATTTCATAATTGGAGTAAAAGTGCATATATGTGAAAAAGGTGAAAATTGCATTCAAATGACAGCTTGGCTCCTTTAGTGTTCAGAGCTCATTGTCTGCACTCTGTGAAATGTCCTGTTTGCTCTAAAGGATAAGATCTGAGAGCTGTGAGTGTCAGGCTCACACTGTGCAATTACAGTAGCGGGAAGCTTGTAAAATACCATTCCAAGCTATCTGCTTCTGCACCAGCAGCACAGGCTCCTCACCGCTCTGCGACACCTTGCCCGAGTTTTCCTGTCATTGCCTTCTGAAAGCAGACCGCATCAGAAATAAGCCGGGTCCGACCTGTCTGCTGTTCGTAGGAGTTTTCGGTGCACGACAGTTCAGCGTAAATGATTTACAACCAATACACCTTGCAAAGCTTTAAATGAGGTGTTTGTCTGTTTGTGTATTTGTTTGTCTTGTTCCTTTTTTTTAATCCTCGTGGGTGAAAATATCCCCCCCCCCCCCCAAGAACAAGTGAAACACGCCAAAGAAGTGTGTTTCAGGTGGTCTGGTGTCTCCACAGTGCCCTTACTCTGTGGCTGTGTCAGTAAATAAGTGTGTAGGTGTGACTGCTCTGCAGTGGTCCGTTGTCCCAGTCAGGGTGTATCCTGACTCACGCCCTATTCTTCCAGGATAGGATCCAGGCAAGCAGTTATTAAAAAATGGATGGAAGGAGGATGAAGGAGCAGCCGTTTTGCTCTGATCCTCTGATTTTAGTCGGCTTTCCGTCCGTTAGTGGAAAGATCCAAAGGCTTTTGGTCCGCGTCTCTGTTTTTACTCCTCTTCATCCTCTCCTTCATCTTTATTTTCCCAACAGAAACATGTGCATTCTGTGGCCAGCGGTCTCATGTTTAGGAGCATCTAATCTTCTCAAAAATAAATCCATTATAACTAACAAGAACCATAAAACACTGACCGCAGACTTCTCAATCAAAGTTGAAAATCATGCATTATTTTTGTTGTTGTAATGTCATGTCTGTTTGCTTATCTGTCCACAAGGAAGAAAAGTTACTGACAGGTGGTCACGGTCAGTGGCCTTTAACGCTGATGTATTACCAAAGGTATAGTATGTAATTTAATTTAAAGAGGCTTGGTTTATTTGTACTACAGATTATGTTATGACCCCCGGTGTTGCAAGGATGCGATGTTACCTGAGATAGGATTAATCTCTTAAGCCAGTACAAATGTAATTACTCATAAGCAAACAAAATACACTCCAGTGTCCATTGTTTGGAAGTCCAAAGACAGCACAGTCATAGCAACACCCTTCAAACTTTCCAAAAGACATGCCTTTTTAATCCACAACTGTGGGTCTGCTGTGGGTCCCCTTTTCTGAGTTTGTTCAATAATCCCGATTAACCTGAGAGGTTGGGTTCACTCGGTGGTGTTTATCAAATAGCCTAATGTTTTGTCCTTCGAGCGACTGGAAGTCATGGCATAATGTAGCACTTAGCACTGAAAGGAAATCATTTCAGGTGCTCTTTATTGCGCAGAAAAAGTAACTTCCATTACAAAAACTCTTTGTGTACAGACGTGCGTCGCTTAATGACAGGGATACGTTCCAAGAAATGCGTCGGTAGGCGATTTCGTCGCTGTACGAAGATCATAGCATACTTATACAAACCTAGATGGTACAGCCCCGATGCAGTCAAGAGACACGGGAAACACGAGATTTATGACGCTGCTCCCGGCGTAACACATCATACTGTTTTACAGGAAACTTTTTTTATAAGTAGAAAGAGTACGCTCTAAAATGACGATAAAAAGTACACGCACGCACACTTTCCGAACCGCTTGTCCCATACAGGGTTGCAGGGAACCAGAGCCTACCAGATAACACAGGGCGGAGGGGACACACCCAGGACGGGATGCCAGTCCGTCTCAAGGCACCCCAAGTGGGACTCGAACCCCAGACCTACCGGAGAGCAGGACTAGGGTCCAACCCACTGTGTCACCGCACCTCTGATAAAAAGTACCATATAGGAAGTACATAACATACGTGTTTATTGTCATTATCAAGTGTTATGTACTGTATATAACCATATGTGCTATACTTTCATGCGGGGATGCGGTGGCTCAACAAGTTTTGCCTGTGTCTGCTGTCTGGTGGGTCTGGGGTTCAAGTCCCACCTGGGATGCCTTACAACAGACTGGTGTCCCATCTGACCTGTGTCCCCTCCAGCCTTGCGCTCGTTTAGGGGTTAGGCTCCGGTTTGCTGCGACCCCGCTTGGGACAAGCGGCTTCAGCCTGTGTGTGTACGTCTATGTACTTTTATACAACTGGCAGCGCAGTAGGTTTGTTTATACCAGGACCACCACGAACACATGAGTAACACATTGCGCTACGACGTCACTAGTCAATAAGAATTCTTCAGCTCCATTATAATCTTATGGGACCACCGTCCTATATGCAGTCAGTTGTTAAGCGAAATATCGTTAAGCAGCGCATGTCTGTGTATTACCACAATGAATAACTGAAATCAGTAGACCAGGAACAGAGAAACTCATTGAAAACCACTGAAGTTTTAATTACTTTTGTGTTTTTGTATTGTTGTAAGTTTCGTTCCTCATTTTTCAAAAAAGGGAATTTAGGTTCAGGTGATCCAATAATAACGTAGGCAAATCCAATTCCCTTTGTCATTCGAGGCCCCATAGAGTTACAGAGTTCATGCTGCGTAACCCAGTAAGGTATCTTTTAACCACAAAAAACAAATAACAGTGGCGATGTGCAAGACCAGGTATTGCTTTCGTTTTTGTTCAGTCAGAGGAGAATAACCATTAGTGGATCATTTTCATGTTTAATATATCATTACTCGTAGCACTACTGACACTTAGTTGTAAATGGATTTTTCCTGAAAAGACATTAACAAGTAATTATTGTGGTGTGATATAATGGGCTCCGGGCAATGGGTGGATTATTATACCTGAGATAAATTTAAATTAATCTGATGAGCTTTTGAAACAGGCTTACTTCTATTCACATTACAAAAAGCAACATTTAAAGCAGGTACTTGACTGTAGCACCATCCACATCACTTGTGAAGAATTGTTGCACTCAGATTTATGTAATGATGTCTTAGTGTCTGTCACTAGAAAGTAAGTGCTTTCTAATCTTCTGTTTTTGGTCTTCCTCCCTTGGTGCTGCTGTCCTTTCTCGTGATCTGAAATTGGCTTCTCTTGCATCTGTGTGCCCCTTCTAAAGGTAAGAGGTTTTGTAATTATTAAAAAAAGAATCAATCTGAATGCTTCATCCACTTAACATTATCACTGAATATATGCCTAGTTTATAGATGGCAAGGATATAGTGAGAGACTGTGTGATCAAAAGACTAATTTGCAGGTGAAAAAAAATTAGTTTGGTGACTTAATAGCCAACTTGTAGAAAGTAAAAGCTATATGACAGGTGTCAATTTGATTTCCTCTGTATATATTAAAAAATATACATATATTTTGCCCTGAGATACAGTCAACTTGGTTACCTTGTTATCTTGGTTTTCCTGCAACAGTAGTAGCTGAATGCCATGAGCTCGTTTACATATCACTTTCATTAGGTTTATGCTCTGTGGGTCTGGCAAATGAAAATAAACATGATTATTTTTGTAACAACAACAACAGAAATGAATCGCAATCTGGCATCGCTTTGAAAAATTTCTTAGGAAAAGAAGCAACAATTTTCTCGCTCTCCCTCAAGCCTTGAATGAGTGCTGGTTCCAAATGACACACACATACCCCTCTCTAAAACCCATTAAAGTTTACTGGTGTCGGAGTTGGACTTTATCTCGGCACTGCAGATCTGGATGCGATTACGGAGCGCTGCTAGTCTCTCTGGAACCTGTCCAGTTGCGGCTTCCCTTTGTGCTTTGTTGCTCTGCTATTTCACATTCCTTCAGACCATGACTCTGACTCCAGTGCTAATGCCTGAGCTTTTAAGGTTGGGGACAGAGACCGGTCACAGCCACCCCTAATCCCTAAGAGGCGTAATGCTGCTTTATGCCTTAAACATACATTTCTTGACAGATGATCATTAAATGTATTGGAATTCAGAGCCCTTTGTTGTGGCCTCCTACCGCCTTGAGTCGATGTAAGCACCTAGAACAGAAGCTTCAAATATCAGTTACTGAATCAGGGGAAAGGCCGTTCAACAAGGAAAAACTGAATTTACAAATTCCGTAGAGTTTTCGAGTAAGAATCATAGGGTTATGTTAGAGTGATGTCACTCCCAGTGAACACATTACTTGGTGGAAGTTACACATGAAGGCCGTGCATAGGGCATAATTGTTGCTATGTCATATTTGAAGGGAATTTGTAGACACAATGAGTCCTCTTTGTTCGGCGACCGCTCGCTTCTGAGACCAGGATAGCATCAGGTAAAATGTGCAAATAGCCATAAGACACTAATAGTACTATGGATAGCATATGCTGTGGGTTTGGCAATCATATATGTTAACGAACTTGCTGCGCACTGCTGTTACTGTACTGTATAACTGTGTTAGTAATGCAATAGTCAGATTTTTTAAAATTTATTATTTACGGGAGAGCCTTCATATAAGCAAAATGTTAGATGGAGTGCGTTCAGCTAAAGAAGGTCCCCCGTAGCTGAGGAAAGGTAGTGAACTCTTTCTGTGCGCCCAAAACACTTCTGTGTGAGATAATCAACATGTCAATTGACGCTTCGGTTGCGGTGGCAGAGTAGGACACAAACAAGAAACCAAAGCGGAGAGAGGATTCAAAGGAGCAACCGGACATGTCAGTGTCTTTTCCACTGGGGCTGATTAATTCACCTCAGACCTGGCACCGGGGTAAGGATCTACTGCGTCGATAATACACAGGAGGAGAGAGAGCACGTTGGAGCTCGGCTAGAGCTTCGACCCATTCGGCTCTCGGCTAGCATTTATCCTGCATTTCCCTGTGCTTTGTTCTCCTTCCCATTAAAATAGCCCCTGAAGGTGTGACCTCAAGACACAGCTGATGGTGAATGGTGTCATCTGGGCCCAGTTTGCGTTTACCTCGTTCTCATGGCTGTGGGGCAGGAGCAGGCTTCACTTATTGTTACTGGACCAAACCCGATGATGTGGCCCCCCCCCAGCCTCCGTGATCTCCGAAGCCAGGTGCACCACCTTAGAAAGTATCAGAAGTCTGCTGAGCCTGGAGTGCTGATGGCCCTGTGTCTGATCATTGGAACAGGAGCCATGTGACTTCCCCCGCAGGGATGTGCAGTGCTCCTCTTCGTGTCTCTCGGGTGGCGTGTCCTCGCCAGCCCAGAGCTGTGCTCGACACGACTCTGCTGTTCACCGAGGTTGCTGTTCTCACACTGTTAAAAACTTCTGCGCTGAAAAGTGACTTCTGGACAACTAGTCATAACGGCAAAGTCAGTCCTTGTGGTTACTGTTACGAAATGAGCACACTTAGTTGCCCACTTTATTTTTTGTACTCAAATCTTCTAATTGTGCTGGGCTGTGGGAAGTTACCGTTTGTGTCCTTCTTCGGTATTAGCCTGGTGTAGTATTTTAAAGAATGGCCGCATACTATTGAGTACTAAAAAGGAAGCATTATGTGTTACTTGTGGATACCTGGTGCTACCATTCAAGGTTAATGCTGACAAAGGTGCTGAAAAAGGGTGTCAAGTGAAAGGGCGCCTCATATCCACAGAAACCATGCATTTGTGCCTTCGTGTGACAGTTCAGGTGGTGGCGTATTGCGATTCCCAATGTTATCTTAATCACCTTTATACACATTGGCCATATTTCATGTGATACAAAAAATACAGATAACCAGGCAACTCAAAGTATATGTCGGAACAATATGAGAAGAACAGTTAAGAATTTTAAGCTGTGTGGCGTAATTTATGTTATGTTTTAAACTGAAGGCCAGAGTATGGTTTAAAAGGGTGTAGCTGTGGCAAGAATGGTGTGTGGCCTATTGAATGTCTTCCTGCCTTTCCATGCTAATTTGATGGAGCTGAGAAAATGTAACCGTAGATAAAGACGATGCATCTCCTGCATGGAAAGTGCTGCGGCGTTGTCCAAAGCCTTCATCTCAGCTTTTGTTGATTTATTTACATTGCTTGGCAGCTCTGCGTGCCGTTCTACCCTGCTCCCTCTCTGGGGGCGCAAAGATGAGTGAGATCCTCGAGGCGTCGTTCTCCTCTGCTTGCTTGCTCCTTTTGATCAGCCTTATTTGACATTGCCCTCCTTGAGTGAACCGGAATTGCCAAGAGAGCAGGAACTCAGGCAGTGTTGTAAAAACAAACGCAAAGCGAAGATTCACCTCTTCCGGAAGCGCATGTTGGCTCATCCTGGTGTGGTAGCCTGTCTCGAGGTGTTACAGATCTGCCGTGAGGGGTGTAGGATGCATCACGGAAGCCTACCGGCCTTCCTCCTAGCAGACATTTGTCCTGTCTTTCAGTGGATGGATGGATGGATGAATGGAAGGAAGGACGGATACAGGGGGAAGTGGGCAGGGGCTGCTGGGAGATCGAGAGTTTCCCTGGATACACGTCAATGTTGCGACGAGACAGAGAAAACTGTCCACATGCTCTGCAGACCATCTGAAGAAGCCCTGCCCCTTCTGCTGATCCAAGCCCCAAAAATGGAATTGAGGCAAGTGGGAATCTCTTGGCATGCGAGAGGTCTGATTTTGGTGGCCCGTGGGTGGGACTCGGCCCACCGCTCTCCAAGACTAAAAGGAGCACAGATTGCTCCCCTCAGAATTACACCAACTGGCCACAATTACAGCCCTACTGGAGCCAGATTTAAAAGAAGCTGCAATGGATGGGGGATGGAGGGTGAGGCACTGGTCAGTCCCTGCTGAAGAGGCCTGCCCTGATGCTAGCACACATCCCCTGTTCAATGCAAGGCCATCGGAGGCGTGAAAAGAGTTGGGCTGTGGGTCAGGTTACACTTGTCCTGTGGGTCGACGTCACGTGAAGGGTATTGTGGTAATGCTGTAGCCTAATTGCCTCAACATAATTCATATTCTCCTCTCAAGGGGAGAGTTGTGAGGGACAGCTGCACGGCCGACTTTACATGCCACGGCACACTTCTCCTTAATTTGCATGAAAATGAATGTAAGGGGTTTTCAGCGACAGGATATCAGATACATGGAAAAACGTCCTGGTTGAATTTACCATGTTGAATTATTACAAGTAAGAGTTGCCCTTGCATTTGGACTCTGCTGCCAGCTCTTTTTCTGCTTTGTTTCAAGTATTGAAAAATAACCAAACTCAGTGTTAAATGAACACATCTGATGTTTGGTTGTCATGTCTGCAGGGATTATTACAGGAAAGAGAATTTAAGTTACATTTGTTTTGTGGGTTGTTTTTGTTCCACTTCTAATGTCTCTGGTACGCTGTATAGACGTGTTGACAACACACCACGGATGTCACATAATCTTCAAAACAAGGGCAGTCTATTCCACGTCATAAGTGTGAGATATCTAGCACTCTGGTGTTTACTCATCTATCTTATTGATGTTGAACAGGATTCCAGCTACAGTTCTGGATTGATTTCTGGAGAGATGGAATAAAAACAATTATTTTGCCCACCCATCCATCCATCCATCCATCCATCCATCCATCCATCCATCCATCCAGCCAGCCAGCCATCCAATTTCAATAACCGCTTGTTGTGGAGAACTTGAACCTATCCCAGAAGCACTGGATGCAAGGCTGACGGTGGTACATGCTGGACGGGATACCAGTCCATCATAGGGTATTTTGCACATGAAAAATTAATATTCCTATCATATAATTTCCTTGCACTTATACTTCTCATTCAGTGTTGTAGGCACATCTGCCTTTTGTTAAATCCATTGTATTTTACGATGCACCATTTAATCAAGGAGGTAGCTCCTGTGTACACCCCCCCATCCCTCACATTCACTACACAGAGCAGGCCATGAACTATTGCGGACCAGGAACTGGGGTAGGGCTCATATGTCTGTTTATGCCCTCACGAGCATAATTGAATTGTTGCTCTCCCTCTAAATAGATTACAGCTGTGCTTAGCGCTACATGCCTGGACAGCAGACATGAGCGCCTGTCAGTCTGTTACAGAAAGGCTTGGGCCGTGTTTAGCCTTTAATGGGGGAGAATGCAGGTGTCCTTATCGTGCAGTGAGGACACGTTTGCTCATTATGTTGTAGTTGCACAAAGCCGAGGCAACTTGGATCACAGGCCTGTCACCCTCTTTTTACTGTGGTGCACAGCACAGTGCGTGCAGGACTTTGACATTAACAGGGACAGCAGTAGTGGGTTTAGGGGTCCTGCTGGAGTGAACAGTGGACTAATTCTGTCTTCCAGCTCAAATTTCTTGGAAATAGGGAACAGCTACTTTTGTTGTCTTTAGTTATGGAGAATCATTCTGATTTAGCTTTTTGTGCTGAGAGTGAGTGTACATCTGTGTCAGTGACCGCGTATGAAAACTTGTTATTTTGAGGTTAAGAAGTTGTATCCAAGTATGATCTTCAGTTCACACCTTTCTTCCCCATTTCTCAAAGGCATGACAGCAGTATGTCTGCTGGGACTTGAATATCGCCGTTATGGGATTGCCTACACTACAAAGAATATTATTCTTAAAAACCTGTGGACACAAGCCACTACACCAGTGTTCTGGGACTCAGCTGCTCCATAAGCACTCCTTTACTGTGTACGCTCTCTGTTTCAGCTGTTTAGAAATAGCTTCTGAGAGTAGATTATGTGTAATGTACATAAGTTGCTAATGATACTGTCGTTGGAATGACAAAGAAAAGCTGCATTGGCAAGTCAGATCACAGGTAGCTGTAGAAATGAAGAGCTGCTTGCATGAGCTCTGAATGCAAAGACCCCTTTGTTGAAGTTTTTCAGTCTGTTACATTACATCTCTTGTTCACCTAAACGTATGTGCAACATTGGAAAAACTCAGCAAAAATCATCTGAGAGATCTTGCATGAATATTTGCAGCTTATTGGTTTTCAGATAAAGCATATGTCATAATCATTTGAAAGGTGCAGCCCAAACAATGTGAGATGTGTGCCACTGCCATATTGTCCCTTCCCGCGGGGGATGGGAAATCCAGCATCATCCATCACCCCGGGCCTCTTGTACCTTGCAGACACCCTGTGAGGATCACCTCTGAAACTTGATTAAAGGTTTGAGAGGAGCTTTTATAGGCTCCCTGACAATTGCATGAGCTGCTCACTTGTCTGCTTCTATCATGCACATATCTACTTGTTAGGTTTATTCATCTTTATTTTTGCCCCATAGATTTATGGAAGACATCCCCATCTGCCTTCGTAGGGCAAAGATATACTAAAAGCTGTGCTTACACTTAAGCCCAACCCTCATCCCAATACACACACACACACACAAAGATGGGCACCTCATGAAAGTGTGCCTCTATTTGCAGAAACAAGGGAATGGGGACAGGCTGGAAGGTATGGACATTTTCAGTTTCTTCTCCATGCTGAAGATACCGAGGAGATCTTTGTACACTGCTTTTGTTTACAACTGGAATTGTTTAGTGCAGCCTCCATTGCTGAGGATTGTTGTGTACTTTCAGAAGTGTGTGTTCCCCCAATGAAACACAGCGATGGGCTGCCTTAACAAATAGAGAAAGGTACAAATGTAACCACAAGTAGCTGTTTGTTGATACGAGGAGGTTTGGCATGCAGATAGTATGGCTCCATCTAACCCACCCCCTCTTTTTAAGACAAAGTCCATATGGAAGTTTTGAGTCGGCCGAAGAGCAAAGCCAAAACTGAAGTGCTACAAAGACCAGCTCCCCGCACACAGTTGCAGATTGTAGGTCGTATTTCACAAATTGTGTTTTGTTCCCTTTTTTTAGTCGTTGGTTCAACGATTACGCATTTTGCTCATGTCTCCAGACACGGACAGCTGCTTTGGAAATCAGAAGACGACGTATTGCGTTGGTTAATGGATTATGGTAATGCTTCAAGGCAAATAGTCAGGCAGAACAATGGGCAGCACAGTCTCCTTGTCCACTTGCTGCCAATTTTAGACTAATGTAATTTTTGAGCTAGTAATTTGATAAATTGTATGGTAATATCATCACCTCTGAACGCTGTGGCTCGCTGCAGCCACAGATGTCCATTCACATGAAAAGTCAGATACCGTCTAGTTGTTGGACGTGATGCGTCATAAAATATTTTGGCCTGTTGGATTACTTTGATAAAGGAAATGTTATATTTATTGACTTACTGTCAGAATTATGCTCATGTTAAGAAATACTAAGATGATTCGGTCTGTTAGATATAATATCATCATTGACTGAAAGCAACCAAAAGTTGTAGTGATGTCTTTGGAAGAAAAGTGAGCATAGTCTGGTTTTGACTGAGTAATATGCAAATTTTACACCAAAATGTGGCAACAGAGTAAAAGTGGGCCCTGTTCCCAAAGTCTAGATGGGTCATGTAAAGTTTTACCAATTAATATTTTATACAGTGCTAACTGTAATGTTTGCTGGCATTAAGAAAAAAGTGCATTTGGCTCTTAGGGACAGTGTGATGGTTGTGTAAGAATTTAAATTCGCACTTTGATATTACAGACTGTTTAACTCTGCCAGTCGGAGCTTACAATGATTTTAAACACGGGCGGATGCGTTTCAAGCGAACTGCCATTGGAACATGTGCTCAGAAACAAAATGTTTTGAATCCTGTGGCCAGTGTTTTGGCTGAAGCTGAGCTCAACTGGGGCAGGCCAGTGCTTTTAGTAGCAAAACACTGATGGTTGTGGCTGCTGATCACGGTTGTCATGGCAACCAAGACATTAGCTTAGAACTGAAGATCTTTGTGGAAAAAAAGGGAGAGTTTTTGTGAGTCTACTGTTAAGATTTTTTCATCAATAAAGTAGTAATGAGATACAGGGGAACATTTAGCTATGTTTTTTCACCACTGCAGTATTAATGTATCACTTGTTGGGGGTAATTTGATATAATTCCTTGCTAGCCCCTTGGTGATCCCTGACCAGAACAGTAATAAACGCATTGTTCTCAACAGTAATTAAATTGATCGTTCTTTCTCTTGTTTGTTAGCTGAAACACTGGGAGAAAAATGCCACAATATAACTTTAAGTACATTTCTTAAGTCTATCAATTGGGTGATCATTGTAACTCAGGGTAACGTTACTCATAGGTTTAGCGGTTATGTGTGGTGTCTGAACAGTGTAGGTGATTTGACATCCTTCGCTTACCTCTCCAGTTACTCACAGCATCTGCTTAAAGTACTGTTGCTCCCTCCTCTTCACATTTCTCCAGCATTGTACATCTTCACAAGCATTTCTGAGCACCTGAATAGGTAGTCTTTTTCATGATAACATCCTAAGGAGAAATGCGAGCAGCACACGTGCCTCGTTTTTCAGCCCCGTCTCAGAACGGCGAGTGTTTGGTTCTTGATTTAGCGAATCATCACTGATTGATTGCGTGGAAACGTTTTGTCTATTTGAGGAATGGGTCTGGGCAGAGCATCCACCACGCGCTGGAAATCATTCTCCCCTTAATTTCTGTTTCTTCACTGAGTTGTCCCTTTCTAATGGGTCCAATTAATCTCCTTGATCCACGAAAGACATTCTGCAAAGGCCCGTCAGCACTCCCTGATCGGGGAATGGGGGGGATTCAAGGGAAACATCCTCGCAACCATAACAGGCTTGTTGACTGTTCTAAAATACCATTAATTTGTGAAAACAGTTTTATTTATTTATTTCCAAGGCAGTGGCTGACACATTAGTCCATGGCTGCACGGGCAGGAGGTTCCGCCGCCCAGATAAGCAAAATCTGGCAAAACTGTGGAATTGTGCTGCATGGATGAGCACATGCCAGATATGGCCCATTAACCACTGAATATGGCTTTATTGCTGCCAGTCTTCCATGTGGGCCAGTGTGTGTGTGGAGAAGGGAGCAAAGCCACAGAATATAGGGGGCAGTGCCTTGAGCCACACCCTCTTCCAATTGGCCCCACCCCTTCCCTTCCTCATCCATTCCTTGAGAAGAAGTTTAAGAAATGCCAAATGGCAAGACCGGGGTGGGTACCCAGGTGTCGTACCCCCAAGACCTAGGCCAGGCGATTGGTAAAAGACTGGCTACATTCTGTTTTCATGAGGTACCAATCATTTTTGGTCCATTTTAGCCACCCTGCCCACCCCCCACTGGCCATTTCATCAGCAGTGTGTTTCGTGTGGCTTTGCTTTCTGCTGTGAAGAGATTTCCTCCTGTGCTCTATTTAAAGATGTTTTGAAGGTTTTTTTCCTTTTTTTGGCAGAACAAACAAAAAAAGAGAAAAGAAAGCAGAGTGCTGTAAGGGCATAGAGCAGCTCACCAGATCAGCTCTAAAAAAACGCACGTTAAATATTCTGTGAATAATTCAGGCAGCGTCATCGCATTTTCAAATTCTTTCATGTTGGGGAATAAACAAAACAGAATAATGATACAGTTTTTGTATGCTTAATTGTTGTGCCCCAATTACAATACTTCCATGTTTTGCCCTCAGGTGGACCAAGTTTAATCATTGGAGGCGGGTAAATTCGGAAGAACTTATTATGTGAGTTCTCCTGGGTGTGATCTTACCGGTCAGCAGAGTATGTGACATCTTTGATTTTTTTTGACCTCTGCTAGCACTTCTTTTCACACCAAGAAACAGACTTGAGTAAATGCTTATTTCTTAATGGGGAAAGTGCAGTTTGGTGGATTTTGCAGCCACTTGTCCACCACTTAAAGACGATACAGAAACTGACCAGGTCTAGTTGCGGGTAATTAGATGAAACGTCTGGCTACACATTTGGTGGTTTCTGACCAAGCACTCAGACAGAAGCACTGGCCAGAGGGCCGTACCTAACCTCTTTATCACAGCATTGTAATGGACTCTTGGGTGGATGGTGCTGTTAATGAGCTTCACTCCATGTCGGCTGCTGTGGACACAGCTGGAAGTGCAAGGACCTTGAAGCAAATTTGATTGGAATCGCCTTGAGTATTCTGATTCTGTCCTCACATGCCCCTTCTATCAGAGCCCGAGTGGCCACTTTAAGCAATATCACATCCGATTTACTCAAAAGATGTACAGAATTAATTAAATGAGCTGCACAGGTCATCTGGCACGTCTTCCTTTTGTGGTTGCTCTTTTTATTTTCCTGTTTGTTTGTTTTAAATCTTCATTTCTGGTATCATGTTTTGCTACAGGAACATGTTACCATTTCATCTCACAAAATGTCAGATGAAAACAACTTCTTGGCTTGCTCAGAATACAATAGTTGCTATTTCACAAAGAACATATTGTTTTGCTGATACACTGCTGAGTCGTCTGAGTTTTGTTATTCTGTTCAAAGGAGTAAAATAACAATATGTATTTATTGTGTTGTGTATTGTGCTCACTTTTGCGTAAAAAGTTACTTGTTGATTTTTTTTTTTTGTTTTGTTTTAATTCTGACGTACTGATTTGCTTTTTATTTGCAGTATTTTCTTTCTCTCAGATATAAAAGACTCATTACTAAGAATAAATAAGTACTGCATTCTCAAGAATTAGATGAACCAGTGTTTCTTTCTCACTAAAATCAGAATTTTTTTTTGGAGTGGAAAAAGCTCTACTTTTTGTTTATTGCTTTTTCCACTACTTCTGTAGCAGCTTTCTTTTTACCTCAAAATTGTTAAATGATGAGGAAGGCAAGACAGTCCAGCACGGGTGTGCAATCATGGTTTGGATTTGAGAAGGAAGCTGTTCAGTCAGGGTCCTTTAGAAGAAAAAATAAAAATACCTAAGCTTTCATTTCTCGAGTAACCTTTGTGTGCCTGATACAAAACTCATGCTGGTTTTAGAGGGCTTTTACTTTTCTCTGGTTTTTTCATGTCTTTGTCTCAGTGTCTGCCAGTAGTGGGTCTCTCCACATGTTTTGCCGTATACGTTACCGCATGCTGGAGAAGCCCCTAGATCCAACCAACTGCCGTATGCAACGTGTTGGTGCTCCGGGCTCTATTCGTATTTGCCCACCATTACCATTTTATTACTTTACTTAGTCTGCTACTTTAACTGATTGTGTACATTGGTTCTGCTTGGCTTTACTGCCATGTAAATTAGTGCCCTGACTCTATTCCTTGGTTCTGTGTCTTCAAAATTCTCGTTTCCACTTCTTTACGTATATTGTAGTTTTTTGTGGTTATCTTTTTATATGATTTGCTAGATCTTCCTAAAGCAGACTTCATGTTAACCTCATGTGATTTTCCAGTAGAAGTAGAGCTGGCCCTTTATTTTACTGAAATACCCTGTTGAAAGGATCTTTTCTGATGAAATCAAAGCTTGCTGTGTTGATGAAGTCCCGGACTAGCCCACTAGAAACATTTTTGTTAGTTCTGCGTTGGCCTCGGTAATGAAAACACCTTAATCCCAGCACTCCTGGCTTTCCAGTGGAAAATGCATTGCTGCTCTGACGAACACAATGAGAATGGACAGCATGACAATTTGTATGGAAATGATGTTCCTCAGCTGAGAAAGAAGAAGCTTTCTTCTGTGTGCGTGGCATCTTGAACCGGTTTACCAGCTAACGATGCTAAGCTGTGTTACCTTTTTATGTGTATTCTATAGGATGACAAAGTGCACAAGCTGCACTCAACACTGTGACCTACAATGTGTCAGTGAGTGCTCTTTTTTTAGGGCTACCCGTTTATATTTTGTTTTCCACTTTGCACCATGGTCGCTGCTTTATTTCCACCTGCTCCTACTATCTAGTTAGAGTTTTGAAGTGGAAAATTGCACTGGATCTCTATTCTGTCACCCTCAAATTGGGCATCACTGATAAATGACATCATTCTGAAGGAGCGACAGTTTGAATATCTTTGGGCCATTACACACTGGGCTCTCAGTGCTTATACTCACATACACGCCTTTCTAGCTGCCATGTCGTTTTGCAGACTGAATTTGTTGGTGGTTTCTCAGACATAAATCTCACTGTTTCCCCAGCTCCGCCTGGTGGTACCTAATGTTTTTCGCTTAGGAAGATGTGAACTCGGCAAAAAAATGATTTGAACGGGCAGGGAAACGTTGCACGTGCCTGCTCTGCATAGAGGCACAGGGACTGCTGCCCCCGACGCCAAATTCTTTGTAATTTGTCTTTTGGAGTTTTCATCAGCGCTTTTGCCTTTTCCCCCAGTGACCGACATTGGCCGTTGCTCGCACTTTACTTGGTTGCTCTTTGGCTAAAATCTCGGCTCCAGTGAATTCGGGTCTTATGGTCCACTTACTGCAGACAAACACCCGTAGCCACCGCATAGCATAACAGTTTGACCTTTAATGACAGAGAGACTGCAAAACCCTTTTATTCCTGCACCTCTTCAACATCTTTACAGCTGTGCACTCTTACTGGGTTACGGCATCGTCGGACGACGCGGCTGCGGTTTAGGCCATGGACGATCAGCAGCGGCCTTGTGAAGACTTCAGCAGATGACGAGCCTGAAATATTGTACATGCTGTCTCAGATCCAATCTATGTGAATGTTTCTCCAGTGTTGTACCGGGGCTGCAAGGTGGACACCTTGGACCTTTTGCATTGCTCACAATTTGTGTTTTTGAGACTTTATCGGGCATATGGAAGAACTGGACACAGTAGGGCTGAGAGATTTTTTTAAAAAAATCTAAATCCAGGGAACCAGCCTTCTATTACCGTGTCCTTTGGAATATATTTGCACTTTTAACGGAACTGAGATTTACAACTTGATTTTGCTACGTTTGGTATTGTTGTGCAAATTAAATATTCACTCGAGTTAATAGAATCCCTTGATTTTTCATTCTTTGCATTCTTATAGAAAGGGAACTTTTTGTACTTCAGTCATATGATTTTCATGCTTGCGTGGTTCTTAATTACGCCACTTCTGGATAAATTATACCTGTGTATTTTTCAATATGTTAATGATAAAGTGTAATGAAAGGAGTGTAATGGAAGTGCAGACATGCATCGCTTAAAGACAGTAATACGTTCTGAGAAATGCGTTGTTAACCAATTTCGTCATCGTGCGAGCATCATAGCGTACTTATACAAACCTAGATGCATTGCCTCAGTGCGGTCAAGAGATGTGATAAACATGAGATTTATGATGCTGTTTCCGGCATAATACAGCATACTATTTTACCGTAAACTTTTTTTTATAAGTAGAAAGACTACACTCTAAAATAACAAGAAAAAGTACAGGATAGTAAATGCATAAACCAGTAACATAGGTGTTTATCATCATTATCAAGATCAAGTATTATGTACTGTGCATAATTGAATGTGCTATACTTTTATACGACTGGCAGCACAGTAGGTTTGTTTACAGCTGGACCACCACGAACACGAGTAACACAATACACTAAAACGTCACGAGTCGATAAGAATTTCTCAGCTACATTATAATCTTATGGGACCACCATCGTATATGTAGTCAGTCGTTAAGCGAAACGTCATTAAGCGACGCTTGACTGTATACATGCAGTATATTATTAATTCAGTATATGCAAGTATTGCTTCATTGTAATTTTTAGTACTCTAATCCAGTAGCATTTAGCATCAAGTGGCTGTAACTCTGTAATCTCAGAGTTTATGGCCTGGAGCCTTGGCCGTGTCATGATATGCCCAGTGGAAGACGGGAAATTTCCTTCCTTAAGTCTTTAAGAAAATAAACAAGGACATGTAAAGAAAAGTTATCCCATGGGTGTTCACTGTATCAAACATAACCCCACATGCCATCAATTTGCTGC
Organism: Scleropages formosus; assembly: GCF_900964775.1. Taxonomy (NCBI): domain Eukaryota; kingdom Metazoa; phylum Chordata; class Actinopteri; order Osteoglossiformes; family Osteoglossidae; genus Scleropages; species Scleropages formosus. Next base: position 20,254,572 of record NC_041809.1, read on the forward strand.
AAGAATTTGAAAGGCTAAAACGTGGGCTCAGCTGGGACCCTCTTTTTGTGTGTGGCAGGGGGGTGCGGAGGTAGCTGTCGTGCATTAAGCCTGCTCTTAGCCCTTTGAGCCCTGGGAGGTAGGGCTGCTGGGAGGTCAGCCCCTGGAAGCTAGACAGGATGAGGCAACAATTATGCCAGCAACAGGAAGTGCTGAAATCATTGAATGCCCTGGCTGTTTACTCACGATGCAGATTTTGCCAAGTTCTGGGTGGTTTTTAGTGTTTCTCTCATTGGTTTATCGAGGAAACACAAAAGAAACTATTTAAGATGGACGTGTACATATTGTTTTCTTTACCGGAGCTGTGTCAAAGTTGCAAGAGTAGATGTCCTTTGTTGGTTACACTCAAGGGGCAAAGCTGTTTCCTGACTTTTTCTCTGAGATTCATCTACAATGTATCAGCATGCCTTGCTTTCACGTAGCTGATACGCTGGAATTAAACATAAACAAGATGTCCTTTTGCTTCCTTGCATGCAGGAAATGGAAGTAACTAAAAGCTTTAAAGTAACTAAAAGCAAGTTTTAATATTTTTCCACTGGACTCAGCTACCTCATCAAAGTAGCCTAATAGTTCTGTTATTCAGTGCAGTAACTTAATGCTACTCGAGTCACTTGATTTACCAAAACTCAAGTGGTAAAAATATATGCAGAGAGTAAAATTAATAAATTTGTATATAATCACACACACACACACATTTTCAGAACCGCTTGTCCCATACGGGGTCACGGGGAACCGGAGCCTACCCGGTAACACAGGGCGTAAGGCCGGAGGGGGAGGGGACACACCCAGGACGGGACGCCAGTCTGTCGCAAGGCACCCCAAGCGGGACTCGAACCCCAGACCCACCGGACAGCAGGACCGAGGTCCAACCCACTGCGCCACCGCACCCCCATTTTGTATATAATCGTTTTCATTAAAAATTCTACTGAAATTTGTATTTACAATGGTTGTAATATAGTCTTGCATTATTTACATTTACATTTTACATTTATTATTTAGCAGCTGCTTTTCTCCAAAGCAACGTACATCTCAGCAAAAATACAATTTGTGCATCGCATTAAGAGAAAGAGACTTGGCTGCAGACATGTGACTCTTAAGTAAACCTAGTTTGTTACCTTCCGCTTGATGCACCGATGTTCATCGCTCAAGTAGGTGCATAAAACGCAGGATATATGAATCCTGATAACCTTCCTACAATTTTTTTATAATAAGATACACAAGCAAACTTATTTGTTCTATAAGACATGATTATATTTTAATATGTAATTTTAGTACTATGAATGAAATTCTTTAGTAGTGACAATATATTATAGATAGAAACACTCATATAATTAAGTGTATGTTTATGTTAATGACATTTTATTGTAATACTATGCACAGTAGTGCAGTACTTTTTATTTAAGATCACAGAGCCATTGGGATTTTCTTAGAATAGCTGCTGCTTTTCCCCAGACCGTGGATGTGATATTAGAGCTGTACAGGTTGGCTGGAACACTGCTAGAGCACAATGTCCAGCTCTACAGTACTCTGCTGTATAACAGCAGCTGAACACAAATAGAAGGATGTTTTTATACAGTTCGGTATAAAACGTACAAATCGACAGATGAGGCAGTGCTGGAAATGCAGGATACGCCACACTGTTCCGTTGTATACAAACACTGAGCACAAAGTTATTTTTGAGCTAGCGACCCATCGTCCATCCTTTACACACAAACCCCTAAAGGCAGTCAGAGTGGTGTCCAACGCCCAGACCGTTGACATTCTCATGCCATGTATCATCTAAAGCTCCAACATACAACAGGAAATGTGACTAGTGATTGAATGTGTTGTGGTTAAATATTCTCCACTGTAACTAAAGCTTCCTGAACCATCTTGTACATGGCCAGCGCCTTAGGACAGTGTGCTTTCGGACCTATGCAAATTTCATACAACGCGTAATTACAGGCTGCATTCTGGCCCGGGGCGACCGAGGGGGCTGTGGAGCCGAGATTCCACCCCAGACCCAAATTTGGTGTGAAAAGCCAGAGTGGAATTTGGCTGCTGTTTTTCCCACTTGCTTCAACATTGTGTCCAGATCTGTCAGGGACATGGACAAGTACAAACTTCACTTTCTGTAATTAACTGGGCACATTGCCTCCTGGGCATCGTCCTGTGCACTGTACAAAGTGATGCTCCGTTTAAAGGAGGACTACAGCTTCATCCTGAACAAACACATGCTATGCAGAAAGCAGCTGGCAGTTTGAAAGTAGAATTATGCTTGAAATGTTGACTGTGACGTGTAACATGCAAGATTTGCATTTTTTCCCCAGCCTAGTTGACAGCTGTGGGTTTGACGCGTGCAGCGTGAGACAGCTTGCTGGGCTTGGTGATCAGTCATCGTGTTAATCATCTGAACGGTAAAGAGCTGCCACTGTGATTTGTCTCAGTGCTGGTATGCCACTCCTCAGTGGTCAGAGTGGCAGGCCTGCAGAATAAATGATCTCATGCTCCATGGAAACTGGGGAGTCGCCCCATTCAGAAAGTTGTAATGGAAATGTCAGGAGTAATTTGATATAATCTGACCTTTACTTTGGAGAGGTGTGTTTCACAGTCCTCTACCTTTGTCGCTAAATGTAGCTGCTTCCCGCGGCACCCATGTGGTGCTTACATTGAAAGAAAAATCGGGAAAATAGAGGCTTTCTTGACTGGTTATCAAGTGGCAGTCCTACCGCACTGCTTGAAATTACTGTCAGCATACATGGCCCAGCTCCACTGCTCATCCAGACTTTAGATGACATTCCCAGTACCATCTTCTACAAGGGCAAGAATAAATGTGCAGGGAGTCATGGATGACAGGGAGGTGGACTCCCTATGCATTTATTATAGGTGCATATATGTGTACTAATTCAGAAGAGGGAATGTCTGGTGTGTTTTTCCCCCACCTTATTTTACCATGATTCCTTTATAATGTCTCACAGCAGTAGCTCAGTGGGCTTGGCCGGTTCCCACCCTTTGATTGGTCTGGGGTTCGAGTCCAGCTTGGGGTGCCTTGTGATGGAGTGGCGTCCTGCCTGGAGTGTGGCCCCTCCCCGTCTAGCCTTGTGCCCTGTGTAGCTGAATTAGGCTCCAGTTCACTGCGACCTCACTTGGAACAGGTGGTTTCTGACTGTGTGTTTATTTGTACTCTAAGCATTTTGTCAATAGGCTGTGAAAAATGAAGTACAGGAAATTACTGCCTATTTGTTGTAATGGTGGTGCGTCAGCTATGGTGTGGCATAACCTCAAGATAACACAGTCATTAGGTATATTCAGAATGCTACACATTTTGGTTTATTTTAAGTTTGTACCTTTTAATTTTTTTATGTGAAAAAGTCCAGACATTCCTTTTATCTAAAAGTAGCCACACAGGACAAATTAACAGTTCAAAATAATTTTGTGATATTTATCAAAGTAAATAGTCCTTGGAAAACCAAATAGTTCAACCTCGTGCAACATAAGGCCATCGAAAGACTGTATCATGATTATTCTGAAGAAATTAAATATTCTAGCTTTATTTCTTCCTTAACTCTTTAGCAGTTGCATAATGTGTAAAGATTTGTAATTTTCCTGAAATTGGAGCTTTCATATTGAACTTTAAATCTATTTTGTCTTTTTTTTGAGAATTTACAGAAGTGTAATGTATTGTGTAAGGCACCAAATTCAGTGAATGTTCATAGTTTGGACAACAAGCTTGTGAAACCTGATGCTAAACAGATCCGGATGAATACTGTAACTGTTACCCTGCTTTCTTCAACTGCACTTGCCCTTATTATTTTGTGGTTTGTTGGGTTTTATACTTTTTTCTAAGTTTTGAGAATTTGCTATGAGGCTTGGACATCTAACAGAAATTCTGCTTGGTTGTTATCACATATGGTTTTGAATGGATCCCAACATGATGACATTTGAAAGTGTGGCTGAAAGCGGAGCTCTGCCAAGGACAGATTAAAGTGCCGTGATCAGATGGGGTCTTCGGGTCGTGCTTGTTGTGGTACCAAGCCACTTCTAACATGGTGTCAGATAATGATGTGAAGGTGGGACCCTCACTGGAATTTCTCAAATCCCTTAAGTCTGATTTGGTATTCAACACTGAAGCGAGACTGAATGGCCTCAATAGAAGAAGCTCAGGAAAAGAGCTGGTTTAGGTTAGGCACTTAAAATAGCTTTGTGTTCATTTCCAAGTCACTGCTATGACGCATCAGCAGTTGGATGGTTTTCCTTTATCTTGTGGTTTACTCTGAACTTCATTGTTGTTTTTATGAACCGACAAAGAGTTTATGTTCAAGAGAAGAAATGAGAGGGCCCTTTTGTTTATAGAGAATTTGGATAATTGACCGAAAATGTGGTTTTGAGAAGAAGAATACCAGATATTTCTGCTTTGTTGGAGCACGCCTCATTTGTGCTGAGATTGGGTTCTGTAAAATGTTCATCGTGACCTACAATTCCTCACTGAAAGATGCTGAAATTTTCTGAGTCCCAGTAGGGCACTGAAAACCACAACCCTGAAGCTCCTCAGTGAGTACAGATTTTTGTCATTTTTATTGCATCTGGGACACACGAAGACCTGGAGACTCGTCATGTGACAGAAACCTACATTTCTGTGTAGCATTTTTCTCACCAAGTGAACCCAAAGCTTGTAATGTGTTATTGTTCCAAGTTTTTTTTTTTTTTTGTTTTACTTGGACATTTTGTGAACATTTTGGGCAGGAGGTGGGGAGAGCCATCATTTCAAAAATATGTACATGGTACAGATAATAAACATCTAGTTGCAGGGAAATGCTGAGTGAGCAGTTTCTTTGTTGTCCTTGTGTGTATTCCAGCAGCTGTTGGTTAATACACAGCAAGAATCTGTCTTTTAAAACATGATTACGGAATCCAAAAGAGAAGCTGGGAGTGGAAGGTTTTTGGGAGGGATCTGTGATAGTCCCGAGGCTGAACAAAGTATGCAGGATCACCTATTAATCTGGCTGTTGTGAGTGTGATAGTATGAAGGACTATCCTCTGAAGGACCAAACACACATTCCATGAAAGGCTAAAATCAGCATGCTTTTTTCCACAGAAACTGGAAATACCCACACTTTTACTGAGTCTTATTTTTTATGTGCATCTCCTACATATTTACCCAGGATAGGGGTCACTGATTTGACAGACGGCATATTTGCACTCAAAAGGCCCTCTGTACACTCCCAGCCGCTCGGACATGGGGTTATTGTGTGTGCTCATGCGAGTGCTACTAATTTGCCATTCATGAGTCTTTGGGAATAGGAGCCATACTAAATCAACTTAATTATAAAAAAAAATTTGCAAAAAGCTTCAGTTTTTTTGTGCTGTGTCACAGAATGAGCGCTTATGACACTGAACATTTTACAGGAATTTTAGAGTGATGCCCTTCTCATTCTTGTGTTTTTTTCTGATTTCTCCTCTGACAACCTCCTTTTCTCATTTTTGCTCTTTTGTTTTTTCACTGTTGCCGGCTGGTGGGTAATTTACAAAAAATCCTTTCGCATTCGGTGGACGGGCCCATTCCTGCACCCCATTGGAGGAAATAGGAAGATTGGCACGATAAAGTCCCTGAAAATATCTTGTGTCTTCATAACAGGTTTTCAAAGATGTGTATTTTTGGCTCATTCCACATTGCAGCCATATCTGGCTTCTTCTTACTCCGCTGAATCTCTTCCCTGCTACCAGCCTACTGATCCTTCGATAGCACACTTTTATCTTATGTACAGCAAAGAGAGGGATTCATTACGACTTTTTAACCTCCAACTAGTTGTAATGAGGAAAGGTTATTCTTACATGCTTGTGTTATTAAAATACAGAGAGGCATTGGAATGAAGTGTGCTGCGTGACTTCAGGAAAGGGTTGTGGAACCCAGCTGTGGTAAAAGTATAAGGGATTTTCTTTGAAGTCAAGGATATCTTCAGATGTTTCGTGCTGAAGGAAAACGTAAAAGCAGGTAACTGAATCCATATGCAGCATTCCTTTCCAGATGAATAAATTTCCAGCATTTCAGCATAAAATCATAAGCATTCGTGATGCTCTTGTTGGTGAAAATATGTTCAAAATTAATTTATTATGAAGTGTAATTTTATGTTTTATAAATAGTCCGAAGGGGGGAATAAAACATGTTAACAGATGTTGCTCGCTGTTGTTCAACATCCACAAAGCCAGTTTTTTTCTTATTTATTTCTCCTGTAACCTTGACGCACAGCTTTCCACACACATTCAGTTTCCCTTCTGCAGATGTAATCAGTTCAGCACCTTTCTGATTTCTTCCTGTACAGTAAAAGTGACTCATAGTCCTAAAATGAGGATATTCCTCTCATACGTTTAATTTTTCTGACTGGAGTTTAGGAAGAATTGCTAGCTGGCCTAAGAGTAATTCTGTATGGGGGTCTCTACCATGTTGGAATAGTTCATGGTGTTATGGCTACAAAGACAAAGGAAATCGGCGGAAATCCTTTGCTAGATATAGAAAATAAATGGAATACGCCGAGAATCTCTCCCCTCAGGTCCTGTTAATTTCACACTTGGTCGCCTACTGTGGCGACATGAGCCTTAATCCTAGGAATTTAATGTCAGGTGTAAGTGCTACTTGTGTTTTTGGGGAAACACTGATGCACTTTCATTCGAAGGCCTCTTGCTTTGTCAGGGTGTGGGGTTGTGCAAAATGAGCAAAAGTGCCATAATTGTGCTTTGATTGCAGCAACATGGCTATTGTCATTAGTACCATTAGCAGCCTGGCCTGATGGGTGAAGAAGAGATGGCCAGAATGAGAAAGGAAATCCAGTATTTTTGTGTAGTAGTTCTTTCTTTGTGTTTGTGATCAGTCAAAACAACTGACTCTGCATTTCTTTTTTCTCTTGCGGGCCTTGCTGACCTTCTGTTGACTGAACTCTTCTGTATTGATATCATAAAGGTAAGGCAGCTTGTGTACTATGGTCCAACACTGCAAACACTGTAGACACACACACACACACACTGGCTGAAGCTGCTTATCCCGGGTGGGGTCATGTCAAGCCGGAGCCTAGCCTGCCAGTGCAAGGCACGGGGCTGGAGGGGAGGGAGACACATCCAGGATGGGATGCCAGTCCACCACAAGGCAGCCCAGGCAGGGCTCGAACCCCAGGCCTGCCAGGGAGTGGGACCTGGCCAAGCCCGCTGCGCCACCATGCCCCCCACTGTAGACATGTCTTTTTAATATTGGTCGTTCGAAGGTAGAAATGTGATACCCCAATATCATCGTAATAATCATAATATTGTTTATACTTTTATTCCTACTGTCTTATAACATGTAATAATAGACACAAGGTTTCACTATGATAATGTAAGAAGTGCTGAACAGTTTTTGTGTGAATAAACCAAGGTAGGTGTGGTCAGTGATTTTGTTTTGCTGCTTCTATATAACCTGCTTCTCTGTAGGCTTGTTAGAAATGATACTGTCACTCTGGAAGGTACAATATTCTCAAGGTGCCTTGCAGTTCGAGGTCTACAGTAGCTGTGTGACTATTGAGAAGGGACCGTTCTCACCGAGCAGTGGGAGTCGTAGAGAGGAGCATCCTTTGCAGCCAGTGTCCAGCAGACAGTAGTTTATGCCTTTCTCCTGATGGCCGGGGGAACCGATCACGCTGATGGTATGAGGACTCAGACTGAGATGCACCTAGCAATTAATCATGTCGTGAGATGATGGTTGCTGCAAAGCCTTGGTTGGCACGATTGTGTGAGATTTTTCATTTCACCGAGCAAGGGCACGTCACACAAGGTGGGTTGGAGATGGGGGCATTAGACCCAAGCTCATTGACATGGCATCTCACACATCACACCTGCTCCACCTCATTCAGCATTCCTGACTGCATTTACTGAGTGTAACTCATCTCTCGGAAAGGATTATTGGCTAGGATCTGACAAGGACAGAAATGAATCATAAAACCCCAGGCAAACCTCCCGAATCGTAACAAACTGTCGATATAGTGCTAGACTGACTGAGACAGGCCAGCCCTGCCAGTGTTGGCTATAATCAGTGCCTCCATTGTTACCAGAAGTTAGGTTTTCCAGCTCTATTTCTTTTTTCCAATAAAAGAGGTCTTCAAGTTAATCGTTTTCTGCTGTTAATGTTAAGTTTCATTTATTCATAATTTTATCAAGGGATTACATATCTCTTCCAATTTCAGTTGAGTTTTTAGCCTTTTCCATTGTACACATACAGAAGAATAGGAAACCTGCATTTTGTCAGATTCAGACATCTGATAAATATCATTTCTTAAACTTTAATGGAATATACTAAGTTGAGAGAAGTTTGGATCATGCCTCATCTTTGTGCTTTCTGATGAAATGCCACTGCTGCCCTTTTTCCATCACTGAGAATCAAATACCCAAGATTTATGATAATAACGTGGCAGTATAAATAATGATGAAACTAGCCTTATGAATCTTCCGTTGAGTGTTACTGTGTTACCACTGTTATTGAACTCTTTGGAATTCCTCTTGGTGTTCAGTCTAATGTTGATTCTTAGAAGCTCCTTGCTGAGATGTTGCCAAAGGGGTGAGATCTGCTGGAGAGATGAGTGTATCGGAAGCTTTTGCCCTCTCCTTCCCAAACCGGAGTGACTTGCAGTTTTGCCTCTCAGCTCATTGCTGAGGACTGTGCCCTGAGCGCGTTTGTAATGCCAGGCACATCGAAACCATAGATAGCTTATGGACCTTACTGACTGAACATATTTGTTTATTTTCCTACTGTTCAATGAAATACTTATGTGGAACCATTTCCTATGATACCAAGGGAGTTTGTATGGGGCATTGTTGAGAGTTAGGAGAGGATGTTGGCAGTGAAGAGCTCCTGGATTTCTCATTACCTCTGTATGATAAAATGGACAGCAGCGGGGAGGTCGTGGACTGCTTTAACTCCGGGGATAGAGTAATTACGAGCCAGCAAGGACAAGGAGCCACATAGCCAGAAGACATGCTGCTGGACTCTAGCACAACTGTAGAGGCATGCGGAATTTTACAGCCGCTGACCTTCGTCCTCACCTCTGAAAAAGAGAGTGAAATTTAATACTGGGATATGTCGGCCAAGTGAGTGTTCCCCTCCCAGCCCTCGTGCCCCTCCCCTTGATCAGTCCTGCACAGGACAGCACAGATGAGCTGCATGCGAACACAAGAGAGTGCTACTCTTATCCTCCCCCAGGAACCACGTCTTTCACCCCCACCCCAGATGCATGGCACAGAGCAGACGTGGTCTCCTCCTTCGTTTTCTTTTTGCTTATAATAGACACACTTGGTTAGCAGCAACACATTGTGGACGGCTGTACCGTTTGTGTTCATGGGCTGTCGAGTCCCTGTGCAGAGGAGAAAGGAGTCAGTCTGTAAACACCACCCAACCTTCTTCTCTTCTCCCATTCCCTTGAGATCTTGGGCATGCTATTACCTTATACCCCTGGGCTTGAGACACACTTACAGGCAACGCTTGCCAACCACCCTCCCACCTCTCCTCACCCCCGGATGTCAGGAAAGGAGGAACCCATTAGACGCTTCAGTGGAAAGTGGTAGAACAAAGACATTTGTAATGCAATAATAGCAAATTAAATCACTAAATAATGGGGTTCCTCCCCCACCCCTTCCCATTCCACCTCTCCAATCTGTGTGCAATCAAGCTCCTGCAGAGACAATTCGGTATTTTAATTATGTTCAATTACTATTAGGTTTCAGGCCTAGAGGACAGGTTTTGCACAATAAGAGTGAGGAGCGATGTCTCTTGGTTGAATCCTGAGCCCACATTGGACACTGACCTCCTGTTACGCCAACCACGTGCAGGACCATGCTGTGCTCTTTTCATGTCACTGCAGTTCAGAGGGGGCCACTCGTGAGATACTTGGTCAGTTGGCAGCAGAACATACATGGAGGTAACATGGCCAACATGGGGATTTTACATTTGTGACAATGCAGCATTTGATTTCCCTTCAAGGAAAGTGACATTGTTAGTAGGGGTCCTGATCTGGGACTAATCCAGGGTGGAAGAACTCCATCAAGCCTTGATGGGTTACATACACATGCACTGCTGGTGGATGCAACTGCATTGACATCAGAACATAACGTAGTGAAGTTTTACTCCATTGGCATACTTCATTCAGAGTATTATTTGTATTGAAGGGTTCTTTCAGCAGACGGGTGTACTTCGATCTGTCTTTTTGTTTTAACAGTCTGAATACTTTCGAACAGACATATTGCCTCAATGAAGGCTTTCAGTACAAAAAATGCAGGCCTTCGTCAAATGTTTTTCCCGCAGAATATATCATTATATTGAGAATAATGATGTTAATAACTGACTTTTGTGATGAATGACTAGAGCAAAAAAAGTTCACCTGTGCTTTCAACCCCTCTTTTTATTTAGAAAACCTTAATTTATTTAGACAAGGTTTCGAGAGCCTTTCTAAAGTTGAGAACAGGTGTCTCTATCATGATTATTCATCTTTCTTTTATTTGAAAAAGACAGGTGCAGAGCAGGCTAAGCTGACTTGTGTTATTGTGCAGAATCCTCCAGGGCCCCGAATCCTTGGCCAGCGGCACAATTTCCGCTGACCCACACAAGTGTTCTGTTGACTGGTCCTGAGGGGAAGCACCCCAAGGGGCCTCACAGGCTACCTTTGAGAAGTGTATGTAGAGTGGAGCACAAAGAGAGGAGTTTGGGATCTTGCCCCAGGGGATGCTGGGAACCTTCATGCCTCGAGGTCCCATTGGGTGGGGACATTCATAAAAAAAATACCTCTACTGCTTTTGCACGAGGCCAGAAGCTAAAATGAAGATAGCAGTCCCCACCCCCCACCAATACAGCCTCTCAGCTTGCTGAGTGGCGCTGTTTTTTTCATCTATCTACGTTTTTATTGCTGCCTCCGAAGGGAAGTTGCTGCGTCTGGCCATAAACGAGATCTCCGCACAGGAAGGGTTCGCTTCAAGCAGCCGTGTGGGTAGAGAAGGAGTGCCTGTGTTGAGCTCTTTAAATGGCTTTGATAGATGAGATGTAGGGAGAGGCGTCTGGGCAGGACACATTCGCCTGCTCTTCCCTCCTCTCTGTGGGGGCTGTGGAAAATGGCCTGGCCTACAGGGGTTATACTTGAGCTGACTGAAAGGGGGGCTGCTGGGTGCCCAGTGGGGTCTCCGCAGGAAGGCATTCGTCCACTGCACTGTCATCCGTCAGGTTCCTCAGGAAAACAAGGTGCTAAAGTCCTGTCCAGAGGGCTGGCAATACATGATGATTTATTAAAGTGCAGTGTAGAAAATGGTGCAGTTGATTGGAGTCACTTGAAGTTGTGGAAATAAAATAGGCAAAATTATTTTCTTATAAGGATTATTTGTGGATGACAAGCGTAAAAAACAGGAATTTAACACAAAAGAAAAGAACAGACATTTAACCAGGGAGAAGTGGCATTTACCAGGTAAAGGACTTCCCGCATAGCTAATATAGACTTTATGTAGATGGAGGGCTCCTTAAACAATGACAAATGTACTGATTCCATTAGCCTTGATGCAAGGCATCAGTGGGTGAGGGTGTTGCACAAGAAACTCCAAGAATGGTGCATTTGCCGTTCTGCTATTAGCGTAAGGTCTTTTTGGTACTTCAGCATAGTCATGTAGCAGTGTGAAGCCTTTGAACTGTGGCTTTCCACGCACCCCCCACTGACCGCACACCACATCTGCACACCTTGTTTTTGTACTTCTTAAGACAGAACATTAAAACCTGCCCGCTCCTCTACCATCGCACACCATGTGCTTTTAAGTTAAACATGACTGCTTGACAAAAAAAGCAGTGTTCACCAAAACTTAATCGCTGAACGAAAAATGGGGAAAGGGAAAATGGAAAACGCTTGTCGTACTGTCCACGGCTGACAAGGGAGCCACTGTGTAAACTTAATGTCACGCCCCCGGGAACGAGCAAAACGGCAACACCTGCGGCCAATTAAGAAGACCTGGGATAAAAGAAGCTCCGCGTCCACACCCGGACGCGGTTTCTTGCAATCGCCCTAGTGGTCTTGCAGCTTCAGCCTTGGTGCCTTGCGCCTAGTGTCCTGTGTGTTCCCGGTTCTGACCATTGCCTGTTCTTTGACCACCCGAGTTCGGATCGCCTGCTTTTCTCACATTCGTGCCTGGAAAGACCTACGCTTGTTCCTGACCCTGATCATGACTTGTCCCTCGAACCTGATTTACAGGAATAAAGACTAACCCGCAGTTAGGTTCACAACTCACCTGTCTTCGGTCCTCGTGCTTGACACTTATCAAAGGGTTGTGTATTGTTCGTGTTTGTGACGATGTTTCCAGTGACTCTGGCAAAATTTAGGAACTCCTTTCAAAAACTGGTGGTATATCTGGGGGGCATTCCCACGGTACAGTGTGCTCCATGAAGTCCTGGTTTAGTGGCACACGACCAAGGTTCCCACTTACCTTCCAAGGAATGGCATCATTTTTTTTGTAAAACCAAAATTTGAGTGGTAGTGTTATCAGGAGGAATCTAAGCGCACGGGTGTGTATGTTCACCAACTGATGGTGAGGTTTCATGCATCGTTTCTCCTCCAGCACACGGCTACATTAGAATTTTCTAAATAAGCACTTTTTCTTTGTGTATTTATTAAACAGAAACACAGAAATGGCAAATGAACAGCTCTTATTGGAGGTGCCGAGTAAATGACCCCTGACAAGCTGCCCACTTGTTGGAACGAAACACTGATGTGTGCGCTGTGATTTTTCGTGCTGGAAAATCAAAGCCAGCCTTTTCACCGTTTTAAAAATCTCATTAACCTCCGTGCTAGCAGACACTGCCCTTGCCCCAGCGCCACCGCGTTACAGACCTGGCCCGTGTGCCCACATTTGCATGCCGTGTGCCCTGGCTCTCAGGTCCGTAGCCTTTCAGGTAGTACACACTTTTCATTGTCTTCTTGTTAAACTTCACTCTCCTGACTGTGTCTTCCAGACAGGCAGACCTCTCTCTGTGCCTCCCCCCCGCCACACACACACACACACACACACACACACAGACACTTTTAAAACATATTCATTACTGCGGTGTCAGAGGTCCAGGTGGGAGAGGTATGTAATCAAGTGTCGTATGAAAATACATTGATTGCCCTATTATTTTGCAAGCAGTGCTCTGATGTGTATAAGGCTCATCCAGACTGAGGGCTGAGGTAATGCCACCAGCAATGAAGCTGTCATGCTTTCACTACTTCCTGCCAGCAGTCACCCTGAATAACAACAGGGGCTGTTTGGAGTGCTTCTCATCCAACCTGCTTTTTAACCCCTCCTGTGGTGGATGTGTACATCGCTCACCCTATGAAGATGCTGTTTTGTGCCAGGACTGTCCAATAAATTAGATATAATGAGCTTTTAAAGGAAAACAGCACTTTAGGCTCAACGTAAACAACATATTTATGCTTTCCTTTCTTTAAATATCAGAAAGTATGATTTAATAAGAAGCTTTCTAACTTTGACAAATGCTCACGTTAAAGTGAGAGAGCCTTTTCTGTTTTGTTTCAGAATATGGCACTTTTTTCTCAAAAGAGAAAGCATGCAAACTCCCGGGATTATAAACTGAGGGAAAAAATAACCCTTCAAAAAAAAGGGGTCCACTTTTTCTCTGAAGTCATTGCTGGGTCATTGTTATTCACCAAGCGTGTTCCTGGTTCTCTCAGCTGCCGAATGTGTTGTCATGGCAACCAGCAGGCCTCCTGTTGCTGATGTTGATCAAGACCTATCTGTATGTGTGTGAGAGAGGTGAGGGCTTTATCCCTTGCAGCCAGTGGACTTCAGTGAGAGGGCCGTCAAAACCACTCTGATTGCCAGTGATCTAAGGTGACTGATGCCTTCACTAATGTTGGATTAGGACTCACGATGGAGAAAGAGCCTGATCATCAACACCACCAAAAGAAAACAAAAAAGCAAGGCACCAGGGACTGAGCTGGAGGCATTTTTTGAATGCAGGAGTGTCATTCCTGACTCAGTGGTGAAGAACCAATAAGGATGTGTCAACATGCTCCAGTTCACATTTTTTCTGCATTTGCATTTTTGAAAGGCATTTGCCAAGCACATGGGAAATTAGGTAAAAATATGTATGAGTATACATACATAAATAGATCTAGATGGACAAATGGAGAGGAACGGAGAAAACGGAACCCTTTTCTGTGAGGTTCAACATATTTTTGCGGCACGCGTTAGCCTAACAAATAAATGTGTTTATCTGCAGTATGAACGTCCCCTGTATGATTAATGCTTCAGGATGAGAGTGGATCCCAAAACAAAAGTATAGGCCTCTTGACTCTCTTTATGCACGTTCTTATGGGCTCCGTTTCTGTTGCCACCAGTCCAGCCCCTTTGGGTCTAGCGCCTCTTAGAGATGCCCGTCGCTGACAGGGACTGCCTCCTAATGAGAGAGGCTTGGGCAAGAACAGGCACTATGAGCCACATCGTACACAGCAAGGCTTACACACAAGTGCTGCTTTCAAACATGTTCCTGATGCTGAGGTTCATTCAACTTTCAAGCAGTCATCATCATCCTCCCTGCTGATTTTGTTTATTTAAAGCTCTCTTTTACTTCAAAGGAATTATATCTGAGCTCTGATGAGAGCAGTGCACTGCTTTTAATACAGTTCTTGTCAAAAGTAGTAGGAAAAATAGAGCAGTACATGTGAATTAATACATGAACTTAACTGCAACGTTTGCCATAAAGTTTTGTTAAGATTAAGGTGTGATTTGTAAAGCAGTGTCAAAGCAGAAAATTAGCTTGTATCTTAAATATTTCTTACTACTGAGGGATTCCGTTGTTAAAATGGGACTTTTTGGTTCTTTTTTCCCACAATTCTGTCAAACAGGAAATATGGTCAGCTTTCTTTATCTTGCTTTCCAACTATACTTGCAATGGTTAGTTATTTCAAAAACTGTCTACTGTAGTTCTTTAGTGAGTGCTTGTGTCCAAAGCTATTTTCATAGGTGAACTTATTATACATTTATGTGCAGTATGGAGGTGCTTTTTGTGAAAAGCTAAGAAAAATTTGTATGGAGAAACAGACAAAAATACTTTGGTAGATACATAGAATTTAGCAGATACATTAGGTATATTAGGCTGAAAGGTAAAGTGGAAAAACAGTAAAATCTCAGGAATCTCAGTTCTTAGATTGTTTTCTTCATAATGGAAACACTTCATTCACTATACAGTGGGATATACCCAGTCCAGATCAATATAAACAAAAAGTATGGCCTATTAATGAGTTGTTGCTGGTTTACTTTTCTTGTTACGTGCAGGTCTGTCTGCTACTGCGTGTCAGCATAATCAATAGGAAGTGATTTCAGGTGGTTTTGTTCTTATAATAGGCAGAACATAGATGAATATATGATGTTCAAGAGCAGCTGAAAGTGCTGTGCTGGTCTAGACTAATTTGGAAATTGCCTTCCCACCCAGACACAGTTGGAACAGCACTGATCAGATATGGTTAGGTTATATATTTCTTTGGTTCACATGCCTCAATCTTTAGTGTGGGAACTGTGGCAGACTTCAAAATAACAGTGCAGGCCTCTGGGGCGGAGATGGAGATCCCAATGATCAGTAGACCGTGTGACCATGCGGATTTTGTTTGCCGAGCTATTGGCGAATCCCAGGATCGAGTGTGGTAATATGGGTGCAGAACCGGCGAAGAGACGATATCTCAGAACGCACAGAGGCCCGTGCTGTGTCACGCCGACATCAAACCCAACTCCTGCAGGCGTGGCCTACCAACGCAGTGTTCGTGAAGCATAGCATCAAATTTCTTTGAAAAATAAATGGAAAGAAAGTCACATTTCACAACAGGGATGAAGACAGTGGTAAATATTATTCATGAGACAAAAAAAGGTTATTACAAAATTAATGTGAGCATTGTTTTAAGCAAGTGAGCCAACTGTGTACTTTTTTAATGTCTGACTTATGTGTGTGATTCAGATGTCGAGAGAGAGCGCGTGCATGTGTTCCGCCTTTGCTAGAAGTGAAAGGGTTCATGCGAGTCATGTTTTTACTGGAGAGTTCAGCCCCCATATTGATCGGCTCATCCCTGCTCCTCCCTGTCGTCCGTTGTGTTTTTCCGGGCATTTGAAAAGGTTACCCGGCTGTGAAACAGAAAAAAAAAACATCCAAACCGGCTGTGTGGAAAATATGCAGTGCTACAGCGGCCCGGCGTTGCGGGATGCACAGTGGACCGGGAGTGTGCTCAAGGTTGGGATGCCACGGCTAATGAAAACAACTGTAAACGCATTCGTTTGCCTGGGTGACAGTCCTCATCTGGCCGTCCGCCTGCCCGCCCACGCCTCAGCCTTATCAATGACTCTCCCCTCCCCGGAATCTTCCACATACACAGTTCTTTCAGCCTTTCAAATAAAATTCCTAATTTCTTTTTTTATCTGAGTAACGGCTGCTCCCCTGGTGAAGATCAGGGTCCTGCCTGGTTGTCACAGCAGTGCCCCGCCTCTTTTCCTTCTTTCCATTAAGTCTGGGGATTATTCTTGGTCGGGAACACCTGAAACAACAGAAAGGTTTAACATTGACAGCTAATGATGTTTATTAACTTGAGCTTGAATTCCTGTAAAAATCCCTTTGGTCTGCAAAAGTGTTCGCAGTGTCTGTTCCCACTGTGCGGGACCTCTGTCACCCCCTAAGACCTGCCATTACTGTCATAAAAATGAAAAGAGTCTTGCTTTGAAGCCGTCTCGGAGAGGTAAGCAGTGTATAAGGTAGGTGAAATGGAGTGAGGTGGAGACGTCTTACATAACGCCGTGTCTGTTCTGCTGTAGGGGATGAGGTCATCGGTGGCATCCGTTGCTTTATTTAATTTTTTTGTTTACCATCTGCAGGTTGGGCAAACAAAGGGCTCGGCTCTGTGAGATCCCACTGTCTATTGACATAAAAGCCATTTTTGGTGTGGTGAGGTTGCTGAGGAGGCAGGGTGTCTCTCTGCCCCTGAAACCACAAGAAGCACTCGCCTCCTCAACCCACTGAATTTGGCATCATCTTTGTCTGAATGTCACTAGCAGCTCAGTTCTGGCCCTCATCACAAGGTTAATAAGAGCTGAAGGATGCCATAAGTGATTGATAAATGACAGTTGGGGCACCTCTCACTCTTTCCCATTTAAGAAGCCTTATTTAAAGAGTAAGAAGACACTTATATCACTTCAGTTAAAACACAAATTGAAGTGCTGAACTAGAAAAGATGCATATTATCATTAATTGCACTCAGTGTGTTTTTGGTTACATAAAAAGGCAATTAAAATAGAGCTTCTTGGACCGGAAAAGGTTTTGTCACAGATCAGTGGAAAACAGCCTGAGATTTTCATAGAATTTCTGACTGTTAACAGCATACATAGAGTGCAGGCCTCATTCTCTGCTTGGCCTATTTTAGTTGTTCTTTTTTCCCTATATTTTTTTAAATGTAGAGGGAGTGAAATCAATGCTTTCCATTAGTGCAGACGACTGAACAGGCCCCTGATGGAAAGCTCAGATTCGACAACACCGGTGCCTGTAACCACACCATGGTTTTTGCGTAAGCCATCCCTGGTGTCAAGGATTTGAGCTGTACCCACACTGTACACTACATTGAAGGCCTTTCATTTTTAGGGAAAAAGAAGGAAACAAATAAAGCAGATTCTGTATTTGCCCCACTTTATTCAGGCTCCCACTGATGTACTGCACAGTTACTCTTTCTAAACGGGGTTGTTTCAGAAGTGCCATTGGCTGCCGTGGACCTCACCCAGGCCATGCGGGGGGGGGGGTGGGGGTGGGGCACTGATTTGAAGCTTTCCTGTTCCACCTCCACAGTGGTCTGTTTGTACTGCGGAGGGTCATGGTATCCTGCCAGAACCTGTGATAATAAAATACACTGTTTAATCCCTGCTGAGGGTTGCTTGGGAAAAGGATACGATAATCATGATTAAGCAACAACATCCCAAGGTTACAAAACATCACAGTAAATGAAAGGGTATCCTTGAGTCCAGTGCTGGAAAAAAGCATGGTAAATTTACACAGCAGTGCATTTGTGCTTTCTGTCTGCGATAATTAAAGCAATAAATTGTCTTGAAGTTGTAAATTCCACTATGATAATGGAGCAGTAAAAATATAGCTTCATCTGTGATAATAACAGCTCTGAATGCTGCTTATGTGGCTTGTTATCAGCTGCATGGTGGATTAGTTGGGAAGAGTGTTTATATAAATAAAATGGCTCACTGAAGTAAAAACTCTGTGGTAAGCCAAAAAATTATATTTGTCAATGCCTGGAATACACAGGCCTCAAATTCTCACCCCACAAGCATCAGTGATATATATTATTGCAGGCAGAAAAGGGAAATACCTTGAAAAAAAATGTGTGATTAATTTTCTGAATAAATAAAAATCATTACACTGAGCAGTTGGTGATAGTTTTACTGTCTACCTAGGTAATAGTTATGTTTTGCATTGATGCAATTTGTAGTCGATGAGTGATGTTTCTCAGGCTTGTATGAAAACCTTAGTAGGTTCTTGTTGACACGTACAGTTTATATTGATTCCATGCTGTTATATCACCAGCCATACCTTTTTGATCCTCCTACCCAGGGAGCCTTGCAATCAATAAAGTCTGGGACCGTTGCATCCATTTTTTTCCTGTCCAAATTTCTTTCTGTTTAACTTTAGGCCTAATCGCTTTTGCTGAGAGTCTCTGGCCATTTATATTGTGACCTTGCATTCAGTAGTTTTACTTTTCGTTCGTGATTGATGTCCATCGTTCTGTAATTGTTAACACTGAGTTAGGAATATATAACAGTTAGTCTCTTGGGTTTTCGTATAGGTGAAAGACAACAGCCGCTTCTTTTCTTGAGCTGTGACTACCTTACAATGATGACAAGTCACTGAAAGACAGAACAAGGGAGTGCCATCATTAAAATTCTTTTCAGAAAGGGAACGACCCTAGCAAATGAATTGCCGTTCCCTTTGAGAACCAGTGTGCTGATGTAAATTAATGTTGGCATTTGCTGACAATGGGAACTTCTTCTCCTAATGCAGGCTTGATGGTTTGTCCTGAGAAGAGGAAAGGAGCAATTCTGGACAAGTTATACAAGGGATCAGCTAACTGCAATCACCGGGGAAAACGGATATTTGCGTTTCTTTTCTTGCTACTGCAGTCCTTTTTTTCAAGAGCTACCACTGCTAGTTCGGCGCAAACTGTTGAAGTCCGGTTTGCTTACTGTCTACATGTGGACGTACTCTTGCACATTCATCGACTTCCTTGGTGATGTTCTTGGGCTTGTTGCCATACATGTGGTTATAGTCCACCATCTGTTAAAATACTGCCCCAGTATTTTTTTTTTGCACTGACTTATGTTGTGTTAGTTCTTCTGTATGAAAGACAGCTGTGGCTAATTGAAAACAAACTCAATGAATTGGAGAAGTACAGCACTGTAATCCAGAACGCTGAGAAAAGGTAATCCTGAGACAAAGAATGCCTTTTATCGTCAAGAACAAGTAAAGGATATTGTGGTCTGTTTGCTTGTGTTTGCTGCACGTCTTTGAGAAAGAAAGGCCTTCTGCTGTGGATCCAGCACTTTGTTTATTTTTTAAACTCGGGGAAGATTTTCTCTTGTTTCCTGCGCAAGATTCATATTTGAGGTATGCTGAATTCTTAGCATCTGGTGATGTGATACTTTCTTACCCTGTATTTTTTTTGGGCGGTGTGCATACAGGTAATAGGCTACTTGTGGCCATGTTATTTATGCATGGCCAAGCGATTTCAGATTGTGCCCCGAGTGTAGAGTTACACTTCTAGATGCACAGAAAATTAATGGTGACCCTTATTTCATTGTTGTTTATTAATTAATGTGATATAATTCTGATGATGTACACTTTCATTTTCAGTGCTTTCAAGGTATCTCAAATTTAATACCTTTGAACATGAAGAGGTGATATTTGCATACAATAAACCATCATTACTTCTCTTTTCAAGCATCTCTCCTGCTTGATTACCATTTTTTTCACTTGCCTCGGATTTTGTTGGCTGCATTGCTCATCATTTGGCATCAGTTCAGATAGGGTTTTTGTGTTGAGACATATGGCTTATTTAAGACTTTTCACGGAATCATACACTGTGCCATTAGCTAAATCACTGTTGGTATAATCACTCTTGCTCTGATGTCACAGTAAGATCAGACAGTAGGTCATATACGAGGGAATGTAGTTCAACTGTAGTATGTCTGATACAAAGAGAGTTGTATAAGTCTTTTAGGATTGCGAGTTGGCTTCAGAGTACCTTGATCCACCAGAGGGACACTCCACTTCACACTGTCCGTTATGGAATCACAGGGCAGTCAGCTGGAAAGGGGAGCAAATGTGCGTTGGCAAAATATCTTTACAGAGCTGGGGAAACACTTAGTAAAATGCGATGCCCTCATCCTTCAGAAATGATGACTTTTATGGAACAAGTTTTGTCAGGGGTTTCCAGCAAGAGGAGTAATTTGAAGCAGCTAAATATCAGGCTGCTGCTTGCCAGCACCAAATGGGATTGTGTTACTCATATAAGAAATGGTCTCACTGGACAGAAGACTGAATTGGACATGCTTCTGTTTAGCTTCAAATTGGAAGCAGATGGGGTTAGCTTTTCTTCTCTCTGCGAGTTGAAGTACTGAGCCCAGCCGCATCAGTTCACTGAGCTCGAGGCAAGCTGTGGTCCTTGGCCTGTTTTTATGTTGTGCTGCAAGCCTGTAGTCAACCCGTTTGCAGTAGCCATGGAATTCTTATCAAGAAAGGACGTCAGCCAGTTTAGTTGCCGACCTTTCACGGTTCCTAAACTTGGTTCGATCGTCTTAATATGACCAGATTTGAATCAATGTAGGATGAAATGGCAAGGCACTCCTGATGGACAGGTCGATTGTAAGTCTCCACCGATTGAATCCTGTAGTGCACATGGTGAAGATAGTGTCGCTTTTGGTCCTCATTGCTTTGTGAGACCACTGTAGGTAAAATCTGATCCGAAAGTGTCTGAGAATGTTTACTCTGCCGTGACAAGACCTCAGGGCTGTCAGAGAGTGCTCTGTGAGTTATTTTCCATTTAGTTTCCACATTTAATTATTTAAACAATTATTTGCAATTTAAATTAAGTTGGCACATAATTGTTGAGCATTCTACATCAGTTTTGACTTTGAAAACTCCTTCCTGCACAACCTAATTCATTCCCATCGTGTTTAGAAAAGTGCCCATGTCTACACACACACACACACACACACACACACTTTCAGAACCGCTTGTCCCATACAGGGTCACGGGGAACCAGAGCCTACCTGGTAACACAGGGCGTAAGGCCAGAGGGGGAGGGGACACACCCAGGACGGGACGCCAGTCCATCGCAAGGCACCCCAAGCAGGACTCGAACCCCAGACCCACCGGACAGCAGGGCTGTGGTCCAACCCACCGCGCCACCGCGCCACCGCACCCCCTTTTGCCCATGTCTAATTCCTGTATTTTCTCATTGCTGCAAATGTTGTTGTGGCATGCAGTTCTCAGCCCATCTCATTTGCAGCTGTGTTTATGTTGAGAAACATTGCCCAGTCAACAGTAGGATCATGATATATTATTCAGCCTACCCCCCACTGAGCGTATTCCTTCAGCCTTCTGTCTTTCTCACAGCAGAAGATGCACTCAAACTAAAATGGTTACCCTCCTCATTCATCAACTGTCATTCTTTCTCAAACTCTCAAGTACCAAAAACTTTAAAAGCTAAAATCAGACTCATTCTATTAATGACCTGATGAGGGAGTAAAAAGATAGAGAAGATGGATCAAGGGGCGGCACCTGTCACTCAGACATTATTGATTTCATGAAGTAGGAAAGTAAAGTTGACTGGAAGAGCTGGTACTGTGTGAGGGGGATGGGGAGAGTAAGTGCTGCTGGACTGATTGTGATTGACGGTTCATAACTCATCCCCCAGTTAGCAGAGACAATTTCTTCCTGAAAATTTCTTTGTTAAATGAAATTCCATTCGGCAAAGAAGGCATTTCCGTTATTCCTTTGGGTAGAAATTTCTCCACCCTTAAAAACTTGTCTAAATTTTACAGCCCTCAGCAGCAAAAAAGTTTCAGCAAATGCATGTAATTTACTTCAAAGTCTAATGAACCATAAGGTGTGTGCATCTTAATAAATTTTTAAAAAATCACTTGACTGTAAAATAAATTGCAGTAATGCTGTTGAAGACAATGTAGGTTTGTCACTTATCAACACAGCAACAAAGAAACACCACTGAGACATATAAAATCTGATTCCTACCCAAACACCTTTAATCATTGTATGCATTGTTGTATGTAATAGTGTGTAATACATATGTAAATGGTTATGATGATGATGATGATGATGATGACCTTGCAGGCTAGCTGGCTTGAGGCCTATGTGGCTGCTTACTCTGGGTTGACCTCTTAGGTTGATGACCTCGTGATCTGCTAGAGAATGGCTCTTCGTGTTTTGCTTCTTTCTTTAGGATAAAAGAGTTATAACACTGATTTGTGTAGACGTATTTTGTTCATCTTAGCAACTTTCCTCAACTTTACTCAGTAATACTTGAAATCCATGACACAAATGATGGTGACGCAACTTGCGCCATCATCATCTTCATGATCATAATCAGAATCAGAATGAGTTATATTGACCAGTGTGCTGACGCACACAAGGAATTTGCTGTGGTTCTAGGTGCCTCCAGTATTTACAGACAAACAGCTGACACAGAATTACAGAATAAATAAATAACATAATTACAGAGTATACAAACACGAGAGTATAAAAGGATACGTGTTTGGGCAGGATACTTCTTCATGACTATGAAATCCTGAAGAAATGAAGTTAAAATTTAAAATATGAAACTAATATTGTTGACAAAAGAACTGGCAACTTCGACGAAGAAAGAAAAGTTGATGAAAAGAGAGGAGTGGGATTGTGGAGTCATTTCTCATGCAGTGGTGACTCGTTTTCTAATTCTGCACCTTACGGAAGAATTATATACAGTGAAGGGGAAGTGGGCCCTTCCACACATGAAATTATGGACAGTTTTGTCTGTTTTGGCAGGATGCCCTTCAAAGATATAAAGATATCGGTATACATTTGCTCAATCTACTGTAACAAATTTCGGTATAACAGATGTTTAACTTTGGGATGAGTGACCCAACAGGATTTCCTCTTACCTCCTCAGGAGGACACAGAGGATGTGACTTTCTGAGCCATATATCTATGCCGTCTTGGTGGTCCGTGAAAAAAGTACAATCGGCTGTGAGCCTTTGAGTGCCCCAAAGCCTGCCAGAGCAGCACGACGTGATGTCCTCTAATGAGCTATGAATATTCACTGTACTGCTCATACCCACATGCTGGCACATAGTTCCACAGAGTTCCCATCTGCATAAATGATGCAGGTGGAACCAGCCTTTTGTGCAGAGTAGTCAGCATTCACAGCACCTGATTTTGGTGTTAATCAGGCATGATGTGGAACTGTTTAGAATGCAGATTTTGCTCTGCAAGACAGTTTGTTTATCCCATAATTCAAAGGTTTAACTATACTTTCAGAATGGCCAGCAAATCATTTATTGTGTGACATTCTGGCAAGATTGCCCTTGCAAAAAGCCTCTTGGATCATCGTGAACAAGCTTTTCCTCTAAGGGCTCCTCCTTGCTGTGGTTGAAGAACCTATGAAGCGAAGCGTCTGCCAAAACGAAGCTCATGCTGTGGTGGCGACGTGTTTATTGTAAAGGTTCCCTCTCTCGCTCTCTCTCTGGATTTCACCTGAGTCTGCACCGGAACATCCGAAAATGAGTCGGACAAAAAACTGAGAGCAAGCTTGTGGAACGTGGAGTGTCGGGCTTTACCACTAGGGTAAATGTAAAGGAAATAGGAGTGAGTTTATGCTTTGCCCGGTTTCTTTGGGTCACTCATTGCAGGAACATTCCCCGGAGTCTGTGTGTTTTGCTTCTTAGCTCAGTTAGGGTATGTGTGAGGTGGCCAGGGGCACATGGTTGAAAGTGACTTACACAGAGGAAGCTTGGCCAGGTTTTGCAGCAAAACTGAAAGCTTGTGCAGGAGGAAAGCACTCTCCCTGATCCAACAGAGGGAAAAGCTTCTGTCCCATCTTGCATAAAAGCCCACCACAGAAGTTTCACTGATCTGCAGATGCAAGTGTCTTGTTTGCCTTGAGGATCCTTCACAAAACAGCCACCCACTCCTGTCAAAGTGCTCCCCTTCTGTCTAACTGCAACCCTGAATGCTTCTGTTGAAGAGTAAGCAAGTACCCCTGCTCAGTGTAGTTAAGTAATGATGAGAACAAATAATTCCGCTGATACATTTCATCTGGCTTTTTCTGAGTGAAACTCCAATACATGGATCTTTAAGTCGTGTTAAGCCATAAGGACATATGATGAAGATAGGCCCAGAGTGTTTTATATCTGTTTCAAAGACCCCTTACCCAAGTTGGCTCAGGATGCTTGCTGTTGTTTCCATGGGACATTGTTGGGCTATTCTCCTGCAAGTACATGCCCACAATAACTCTGGCTGTGGTGTCCCAGGGGGACCTGTGTCCATTGAAAGGCTTTTGTTTTCCCTACATACATTAATGTGGTTGGAAGCACTGGCCTAAAGGCTTTTAAGGCTGAAAAACAAAGCATACAGTACCAGTGTGTTTTAGTATTCAGAACTCTGCCATACTTCAAAATGTTGATGATTGTTACAACAAACCTTGTGAAAGGCTTGCTCAGAGCTATCAAAGTAATACATGACTGCAGTATGAAAACAGTAGTCGTTCTGCTAGATTGTTATAACTTGACGTTTTGTATCACAGTGATACGCTGTGCATGTAAATCTTTATGTAACTCAGTGTTGATATGATATGTATTTCCCATCGCGTGTATGCGTACAGCTACTACAAATCTTAAATTGGAGGTCAGGCTTCTCAAGCATCATAATTAAGCCACACCTGGAAAATGTTAAACCAAGATTCTTTTCAAAGAGCTATTTACTATAGCATAATTTAGAAAATGTCTTTATTGTTTAACATATTGTCCTTTTGTTTGCGTTAGCCTAAAGGGAAAAGCAGCCCCTGCAGGCTTTACAGCGTGATATTTCCCCTTCTGTCTCCTGTGTTTTGTCAGTAGGCACCTCCCCCCTGTGATTTTTCTTGTGAGTCAACGAGGGGATTGGGGTTGGGGCCGTTGGGGTTGGTAGGTAGACTGGAGGCAGACAAAGAGATGTAAATCACAGTATGGCTTCTCTGTCTGCTTGTCCCATGGGAGGACAGAGGGTCCGCAGCCCGACGGACGCCTTGTGGCGGAGGAAGTGTTATCCCTTTTATTCCTTTTGCTAGGGACTCTCAGGAGGCTGCAGACCCCAGATGTTTGCGCCGGTGACGGTGGCGTCTGTCTGCATCTGTCTCTGTCTGTCTGAGAGTCTGTTTTTGCATGTGTGTTTGTGTGTGGAAGGTGTGTCTGTGAGCATATCTAGCACATGTGGGAGGGCCAGTTGCCCTGGACAGGGGCCCGGACACCCGATCCATGTCCTGTTAACAGAGAGAGGCCAGGGTGCCAGTACGCCAGGATATATCCACTTTCTCATTTACAGTGGGTGGAAATCTTAGCTCTGAAAAATAGCATCCTGAGGATTGTGAGGTTAATTGGACGCAGACAGGGTTGACCGCGCAAAGCACTGCTTGTGCAAACCTTATGAGATGGTGAGGATGTGTTGCCTGGAACTGAAGTAGACACCCCGTAACAGGACTTAGCCTCGAGTCGCCATCAAGTGGATTCCATGCTGGCTCTCTCTCGTGTTTGACCTGAAATAAATGTGTGCTTGAGTAAACACAACTCAGGGGGTTTTGAAGACATAAATTCCACAAATTGAATGATAAATTAGAATTACTGTTTTGCATTTCTTTCAAAACTGTACACTGTGAACCTAGAGGTTATATATCAGTTTTGAAAAGGCCCAGGCCATTTTTGCTTTCCTTAAGGAAAAATAAATGTTTAGTCTTTTGAAATGGACCAGTTTTTTAGTTGTCAGCTTGTATTAGGCTTATAATTGTATGTTAGGTTTCTATCAACTTCTTATGAGCTAGTAAGAATGCTTGTGTTCTGTTGTAAACTATTTGCAGACAGCTACAGTCTGGGGCCCATGACGGATGAGCACAGCATTGGAGTGAAGCTTGTATGTCGTATACCATTCGGGTTGCTTGTGCAGTCTTTGTCTCCTTTCATCAAACCCTGCCTTTCACTCAAGAAGAAAAACGGCCTCCCTCACCGCCAGTGAAGAAGCTGCGGGACCGTTCCGACACCATGATGCCCAGAGACATACAGCAGATACAGAATAGAACTTTGGATTGTGGAACATGGCTGCCGCTCCGAAAGCCCATTATGGCTGCCCAACTAGGGCTGGTGCTCTCTCAAACTCCTCACTGTGGAGAATGGGTCTCCCTGGAACTTGGACGGGTCTACTCCCCTCGCGTTGATCCCTTCCCTTGTCAGCGCTCCAGCCCCGCTCATCCCTTGCTCACCCTCCAGCATATTTCTTGCTTGCAAGCCGCCCGTTGAGAGAGACATGATCCTCGGAGTTGCTGGCGGCTTCGGGAAGCCGCCTGGGTTTAGCCTGAACGGTCGGTGCCAGAGCGAGGGAGTCTGCCGGCTTTGTCATTTATTATCCATTCGCTGCAGAAATCTGCCGGGAGGCACGTGGCAAAGTGGCTGCACAATGAATTAAGAAGGACGCGCACTTTCTGGGGAGAACACTGTTGTCTTTGTGTCGTCTTGCCAAATTAGTGTGATTTGGGAACAAGAAAGGAGAGCAGACAAAGTAGAGGCCTGAATGAAGAGTAGTGGAGTTCAATAATTGAAGCCTGCTAAAATTGTCACTCTTGTATGACCGTCAAACTTTGCAATAAAGGTCTTTACCTAGTTAATGACAGTATTATCTTGAGACATTTACTGCTGCTTTTGTGGAAGTTTTGACAGAGCCAGCTGATTCCCAGCTAACCCATGTTGAAAGAGAAAGGCACCATTAGAAATTAACAGTGTAATGACTACAAAGCAGTCAGTATCCTGCTGAGTAAATTTATGACTAGAGGCTGCAAGTCCCCTCTTTGCACATTAGTGGGTGCAGCCAGACTCACCGAACACAGTTTACCTTACGCACACATATGCAAGTAGACATCTTACATATTCCATTTCCATTGGGGTGGGTTAATGAGCACACAGGATGCTGCCCAATCTTCTCGGACGCCTTCGTGCAAAGCCACCTACAGTACTCACCACTCAGCAATGATTTACTCATTGGTACAGCAGGGTACTCTTACTGTATCAATTCAGGTTGCTAGAGCTGTAGAGGGATTTGAGCCAGGAGCCTAGAGATCATGCGGTGATGAGCATAAACACTCCACTACCTGCTGCACATTGGTTCTCTACAGCCAGGAGCCGTGCTGAGTCTCCTACCCGCTCGCAGAAACCACCGGGAAGTAGTAGTGCGCGAGGTGACAAGGTGGAGATCGCGGTAATGACTGATTCTGGGATGATGGCACAACTCTCTGTGGAAGTCAGAAAACGTTGCAGCATACAGCCTTCAGGCACAGCTGGCAGCGTTCAGCATTCACTTTTCCGAGAGCACCTCCACAGAACACAGAGGCCCTGAATTAGGCAACCTTCTATTACATGATAGCGGTTACAAGCTCTTTGTTGTCATCAGATGAAGTTTGCTGCTTACCAGCCTTCACTGAGTCTCTGAACCCCAGTCTCTGCTGTGGAATCAAAGATGACTCAGAGGTGTCGACTCAAATTGGACTTAAATCGTTGCCGATGCCAGAGTTTGGCTAAAAGGGGAGGCTTTTTTTGACCTGGAAAAAAGGTATGCCAGAGGAAAAACATAAACAAAATCATGTCAGCTTTGTCTGCAGCTGTGTGTCAGTGAGAAATCTTAGTGTTTGCCCTGTTTTTTTAGTCTTGGCTGAATAGAGATTTTGTCAGCCATCATGACAGTCAGACTATAGCGATGACTATGCTCTGGGATAGACAGCAGATGCTGAGATGCATGCGGCAACGAGAATCTTTCTGTGTCAGTGTCACCGTGGAGGCGGAAGTGAATTCAACTGCAACCCTGGCACCGAAA
The DNA here is from genome assembly GCF_900964775.1 of Scleropages formosus. Lineage (NCBI taxonomy): Eukaryota > Metazoa > Chordata > Actinopteri > Osteoglossiformes > Osteoglossidae > Scleropages > Scleropages formosus. The sequence continues at coordinate 20,282,764 of NC_041809.1, forward strand.
AATCCCCAGTTGCTCTTAACCTGTGCCTCTCAGGGTTTCCCTCTTTAATCTACTGGGAGTAGTTCAAGGTCAGGCCGGTAATGTAGCAGGAAGCACCACGGCTACACCCGCGTTCACTTCGTATAGCAAGGCCGAAGCCCTGTTCTCCGTTTGTTCGGTTGGTTTACGCCACGGTCAGGCGAGGCAGCGAGAGTGATGGGAGTTCACACTTCTCAATTCGAGACGTGCGTTCAGGAGTGGGAAAATTAATTGGCAGCATGTGAGACGACTTCGCACCTTCCGACTGCCTTCATTAATTAATTACACCTGTGGAAGGTGTACTTAAGTCAGAAGGAATGTTCCACTATAAGTTGCAACAAAGTGGGGTGAATTAAGACTAATTGACAGTGAGCACCTTTTCTGTTCTGTGTCATGCGGGCAGGTGCCGCGCTCTGGCGTATCGCTTGGCAGCCCTTCTTCGGTCTCGTCCACAGCGCCCTTCTCCCTCCACCTTCCGCCACTAAGGCGCAGCCCTGGCTCACTGGAGGGGCACAAGTCATCTTCTTCTCCCTGCCGGCCCTCTGCTTCTCACACACCCCGTGGCGCCTCGGAGAGCAGATTTAGCAAATATGGTGCAAACTCCCTGGCTCCCGGCTAGGATTAGAGTCTCGCCGCGCGCTGAGTCGGACACGGAGCAGGCGAGGGGGCGAATACAACCCGATAACTAGGGGCCCCGGATGACAGTTTCCAACACTATTTGTAAACAAATCCTGGAAACCCAGTCGGCCTGCTTTCTAGCTGTTGAATCCCCCAACACGCATGTCCACGCTGAAAATTTTTAATTACATGGTTGTCTCCCTGGAATTTACTGATTATGACATTTCCCCAATATCGCCACTGTAGTATACACGTCCTTGGGGTGTATTTATTTACAACAGCAAATTAAAACTGCCCTGGGTTTCCGAATGCTGTCGGAATCTACTCGTGCACGCGGCACAATACTTCAGTCCGCTGTAGGTTACTCCTTTTCGTAAGGCCTTTCAGCTGTGGTTATGTATATCTCAGAATTTGCACATTTCAATAATTTAGTGGGACATTACTCCTGTGAAGTGAATCTGAATAATGCAGGGTATTATGACTCAAGATCTGCCGTCTGCATTCAGGCAGTTTAAGATGATTAATTTAACATCTGGACCAATACAGTTTCAGTCAAAGGGGCTGGTCCGTGTTGTCACTCTGTCTGCTTCCTTACTTGACTTAAAGGCAAAAGAAACAAAATTGTGTCTAATATGCTGGATCCCTTATTTGTGTCTCAACTTTGGGGGAATGCCCAACCATTAATTGAATTTATTCCAAATTTGGAACGTAATTCCCAGAACCTGTAGAGCTCTTTGGTGAATTCTTTGCTGCAGCACATCATACCCAGTGTTCAGGATGCTGGGAGTAAATGATAATTTATTTCTATTCATTGCTCCCTGGGATATGTGGTCTTTAACCTGTGTGTCCTGTTACTCGAGCATCAGACAGTGTTCCTCTGTCCCACACTCTGTCAGCTGCATGCACATTGATTGCTGAACTTTGGCGGGTTGCCTATTCCATCTGTTTGTTCTGAAAAGCACCCGTTCTTTTTCGTACCAGCTCCGCTATGGTGGGAACAAGCAAATTCCCCGTACTCAGCACGGTCACCCAAAGACACTCGTTGTTCATCAAATAACTCTGGGCAAGTATCTCCCCTACTGAACCGCTTTGTGTACAGTACGTGGTGCAGCTAATGTCTTGTATTTTTTCTGTTTTATGTTTTTTGTTGGCAACCGGCAAGCTGCTTAGAATACCTAATGCTTCTTTTAATTGTCTCGGTCCCAATTAGAAGCGATGAAACCGCGTGACAATGAAAGCCAAGGTGATAAGGAGACCATCGTGGTTAAAATATCAGTGAGTCACCACCCCCACTCCACACCACACTGTGTAATCGTGTGTTCTGCCGTGTGCAGTGGATAGGCAGCGATGGTGCAGGTTCCCACGCCCCCGTGGCCAGCGAGGTCGATCTGTGCTGTGAGCACCACACCATGTGCTTCCAGCTGAGTTCACACTGACGCCATTGGGCTCCCATCTTGTCTCCCCACGTGTAGCCGTGTGCACGGTTCAGTCCAAATTGTTATGCTGGCCCGACCGACCACAGAGATCTGCGGTGCTGCAGAAGCGATGGGAAGGGCTGGCTTTGGATGGTACTTACAGATAGCTGTACCACTTAGGACTAGTCTGTAAGGCACGAGGAAGATCCAACAGCTCAGTTTAGCAGTGATCTCTAGCACAGCTCTCAGCTGCACTCACGTTAAAGAAGTCCGTTATTCGTTTACATATGTGCACATAGATGTGTTTGTGTGTGTGCATCTGCAGGGATGCGTCTCCGTATGTGTGCACACATGTACATGTGAGTACACGTGTTCCTGCACATGTGTCTGCTGGAGCGAGGGGATGGCGGACTGCTGATGCCACAGCCACTGCCGCTCACGTGAGATGAGCTCATGCATGAATAAGTGAACAAGGAAAGAGCTTGGAGCTTATCTTTTCACTTACCCACAATTCTCTTCTGTCCTGTTCTCCTTTTTTATCTCTCCAAAAAGACAGGGCGCGAATGGGGTAGGAGTAGATTTTTTCTAATCCATATTTATATAGGTGGACATATGGATTACAAATTTGGATGCGTCTCTGATAGGTTACGGGTTCACATCTGAAGAGTGTTAATGCTTTTGCACACTTAAGCAGGGTACTTAACCCTGCACCACTTCCGTAAATACCCACCTGTACAGAGGAACACAGTGTAACACTGTGAGTGATGGAAGCTGCAGAAGTTCCCTTTAAAAGTGTCTGCTGAGAAACTAATGTAATAATAAGATCCATCATTCTGCCAGCACTTCCTCTGCAGGCTATCCTTTCATGCTGGTGTTTTGTGTCTAAACCTAAGCTCTCTAATGAGGTGTACTTTTATATGCATCTGCAGGGGTCCCGTTTAGTTGATAGGCAACCTTTGCTGGAAGACTCTCCGTACGCTCAGTGTTGAGTCTCGGGTCTGTGCAACATGGCACTGCGTAGATTACATAACTAGAAATTGGATTTGTGCTGGATTACTTGAATTGCTATGGCACATTTTCCCCCCTCTTGCCCGCCCTTTTAAAAATAGTGCCCTTTTTTTCAAACAGCTTTACTCGCCCACCGAAGTTGGGGGAAGGGGAAGTGTGTGGCTTTCCGTCTAGTTACCCGTACATATTCTGTTTGGGAATAATGCAATCTTATGGCAGTTGTGAAAGATAAAGTCACTCCAGTGTGACAGATAACACAGGGCTCGGATGCCTGTCCGTTGCTCGGCTTTGTAACCATGCTCTCTCTGTGTTTGCGCTTCCCGTCGAACAAGCTGGGAGAAAGTGCCTACAGGCACAGAGACACTGAGACATTCCTTCTGTACCGTGTGCAGTAAAACTTGCTAATTTGGGTCCGAACAGTGGGGAATCTGCTCCTTGATGTAGCTTTTTTTCTTGAAAATGGAAATATAAAATTATTATATTACAAGGAACAAATGGTTTTATTCTCAAAGCTGCAAATGAAGTAGCCCCAGGGTTTTAAATGTAAAGTAATGTAAAAGGTGAATTTCCAGGCAGACACTCCTTTGAGAGGGGAATACTGGGGAAACTGTGAGCTTTATGAAGCTATTATGAATGTTTAGAAATAAAGTGTTGTTTGGGAGCAGAATTTATTTATTCATTTATTTAAGTTTCACTTGTACTGTAGGAAATGTTCCTGGAGCTGCACTGATTTCTGTTAAAAAGCTGGTGAATAGAATGTATTCAGTAGACAAACTCCATGTCAGAATGTCCCAATCACTATTCATCCATCGGTAAAAAGGCCATGTTGAGCACCAGGGCCCTGGAGAGGCAGGGCATCGGTGTCATTGCAGAGCAGAAATCTGACCTGAGCTGGAAAATACAGCCCTGTGGTTAATGTTAATTACAATAGTAATGGCAGCCTGGATATGAGATACAGCCTTCATTCGTTCTGAGCAGGATATACAGTAGGTCCTTGGCAGTCTTCTCTTTATGAGGGTAATGATACACATAATCATCAGTACATGGCAAATAGTCACTCCTTGTCTCAGTTGCATTTATTACTGTTTTGAATGGCTCAAACACATAGGTAGCATAACATAAACAAACTGTACTTCCCCTAAAGTAATTGAAAACCCTTATGTTTAAAAACGTATGAAGTACATATCCAAAATTAAAAATCTGCTGTAAGACACAATGTCTTTTGGGACAGTGTTTCGTTCAGAGCAGTAAACTGGCCATTTGTGCACAATAAAAATATTTCAGTACAAAGGCTGCGTTAAACTGGTAGAAAATGTTCAAGAGCAAATGCTGACAAAGTAACTAACCATCTAGATTTAGATTTAGATTTATTCATTAATTTAGCAGATGCTTTTATCCAAAGCGATTTCCAATGAACTCTATGTAGTATTGATAATCTGTAAAATAATCTACTTCATGCACACATTTTAAAGATGTAGATTTTTTCAGAAAATTACATATTTTCTGTTTTCTAAAGTTATTGTTTTTAGCAGAGCACGTGCAACCTGTCTGCTCCTGCTGAGCTGGTTGATGGCAGTTAAATGCACCCGAACAGACTGGCAATGTGGAACCACCTTATTCGGCTTACTTATACAGTGTTTACACCTTGTGTCTTGTATTTATGAGTGATGGCGCTTCTAATAACACCAGGAAGAAAAGTCGAGCTGTTACCATGGAGATGAAGTTGAAGGTGGCAAGCGGATGACAAACTTTGCACATGCTTATGAGACGAAATTACTCCACAACTAAGACTGAGTAGGAGTTGAATAGGAGTTTATGTAGACAGCGATTTTATTTCCAAAAATGTAATCTTTGTTTGGACACTTTGTGTGTATGACAGTCCTGAGATGGACCGGTGTCCAATCCTGGGTGCACAAAGCCTTGTGCTAGGTGACTCCAGGATAGGCTCTGGACCCTCACTAGGACAAAGTGGTTAAGTGAGTGAGTGCAGCTAGAAGGTGTAAACATAATGAAATATCCCTTTTTATCACACATATAGCCTGCAAGTAAATAAAAATGCATCTCTTTTTATAAGTTTTTATTAATTGTGGTTTAATGGTAAAAATAACTTTGGAGTGCCAAATAAGATGAGCTATGAACAGTCCTCCAGTCCCAGCAAAATGTTTGTAAATGCTTCTTTTTTTAATTTAATTTTTTTCAGCCAAGGACACGTGTCATTATATTAAGCCCGCTTCACCGTGTAGTTATTGCCTGTTAGTTTTTGCCCTACTGATGGTGTGTGGCTGCAGTAGTAATGCTGCACGCACCATGTAGTTATAGCCTGTGGTATTGTTGTCATTACAGCTAATTTAGATTTCAGATTATCATCTGAAACCTAATGTATGCAAATATAATTGTGAACTGAACCAGTGGAACAGGCCCTGGGGATTGTCATATGTGACATGGATGGATGTGCCTACCTCCTTGAAATGCATTTCTCATATTTAATGATTGTTACTGTCTTCTCTCTCTTCTTGGTCGGATGATCCTTTCTGTTCCATGGGCCACCCCTACACCTTGGTGTTGTGTTTACCTCCTTAAGGTAAGATTAATTGCGCTGAAATGAACAAATGTCAGGTGTTCTCATAATTTATGTCATTGTGAAGGAAAGATGAACATCAGTGCAGGCATCTGGTCAGGCCAGGAGAAGGACCTGCACTGCGCCTAGGAGTCTGACAGTTTTCCCCAAAGCTCTGGTGGGGAAAGATATGATTAATGACCTGCTTTGTAGGGCGGAATTACTCCATGAACAAATAATGAGCCAAGTGGAGACGTTTTCAGATTTCTTTGTGTTTTTCCTTTTTTTTTTGAGAAGGCAACCGATTTCTCAACGTCATGAAATATATTGCCTGGCCCTCTGTGATTACGTTATTAAGTATTTTGATTGGGTTCGTCAGTTTTGCCGAGGAGAATGTTGGGAATTCATAAATAAGACTCAAACCCTACTGCCTTGCCAAGTAAGGCTTCCATTGGCTGGAGGCAAATGAAGAACTACAACCACAGGGAAACCACAAGCAGTTTTTACTCTTGGCAAATGCTCCATTTCGTCACACGGTTGTCAGTATTTTTCTCCCTTGTCAGTATAGACAGCATAATATAAGACAAAGCAAGAACTCAATTAGTCTGGTCCTACTGAAAAAATGTCTCCTCCTCTGTGCCTCCCATCCTGTATGTAGTTACTGTGGAAGTCCTGTCTGTGATCTGCTTTTTGTTTGCTGTTGTTTTTCATTTCTACTCTCCCTTTGTCTGTGATACCAAAAAATGTACGCAAAGATGTGTTGGATGCAGAAAATTGCAAGGGGTGGGGGGTGGGGATTCATTTTTTCCACAGGGAGAATCGTGTTTCCTTCTCTTAAGGTCTGAACGTGAGCTGTTGGAAAAGCGTATTGCTTTTCAGTTTAGCGACAGTGTCGCTCACTTGGAGCACCCCCACACCATTTTCTTATTACATTCGCTGAAGTTGGAGTTGTTTTGGAGACTAACCATGTCATCAGTGGGAGCCCCCCGACTTTCAGGCACGTTGTGTAAAACTGAGTTTGTTTTTGTCTGCTATTTCGCTGTGGTGGTCAAGGATTCTGCTGGAACCTGCTGGGCTCTTGAGTGCTGCTGCCCGCAGCGGGATCTTTCCGCTACTTTTGCCGTGGCCATAAACTTTAACGCCTTTTGGTTATTTTAAGATGCCCATCTGGACACTTTTTAATCGCAGTAAGTGAGATGTTACAAGCCTGGATATTAGTATTGCAGCAGCAAATGCTTACCTTACTTATTCCTCAGTGATATATTATTAATGTATTTGTCTTTGTTATGGGTAAAGTAAAATCTATAGGCTTAAGGTTATTGAAATTATAAGGGACAAAGATTCCGGCAGAAACTGTTACAATACACCGACTGAAAATTGAAGAAACAGCTCAGTTGTAATAAGTTATACATGCAGTGTATTTTCTTATATGAAAGGTCACATGAGCACTGTTTGCAATCTCAGTGAAGTATCATAAATTCAGTGTTATTTCTGGTGATTTTCACTGGAGGGTAATTGCAGCGCACATTGGCGTGAGGTCAGAGCGTCCTGGTGTCGTTTTGAGAATGGTTTTTCCCTGTCTTGGTGCAGTTTGTGGTGCAGTGGCACTTAATGGCAGATGCTGGCCGTTGGAGAGAGAAAAGGAAAATGATATGGCAGCCCATGCATGCTTTCAGAAAGGAGTTTGTATAAACAAGTACTCAGTGATTCTCTCCCCCACCCCTCTGCTCTTTAACATCACTGTTGTGATTGGGTTGTTGAATATTTTATAACGCTAACAAAAATGTAAAAAAAAAAAAAAAAAAAAAAAAAAAACAGCAGCGGAGCCCGATGGAGACCTTACGAGAATGTGACACGCTCCAACTGCCTGCCTCCGCCTTCCGCCATGTTAAGCTGTTTCTCCCCCCAAAGCTGCGCGCTCGCATCCTATTCATAGGAGGATTACGAGCAAGAAGGCGGGAGAGTAGGGAGGTGGCTGTGGAGGGGGGTTTCCATGGCGACAGATACTAGGGAGTGTGACTAGTTCAGCAGCGTCGATGAGCGAGAGAGATCCAAGGCTTGCATTAGCAACCACTGCCCGCCTTGCTGTCAGCTCTTGCGCTTATTTTAAAGACTTCATAGCCCGTGTGTGCAGCCTCTCCCTTTTCTGGTGCTGGTTTGCGCTCTCAGATCATCACACACTGTCACACATGCACATAGTAGTCTTCGCTGCTGAGGAAGCAATCTGAAAGGCAAGACCAATACAATACTTTGCGGTCCAGTACGACAAAGCTCAGATGTTACCCTGGAAATTATAGGAACGTGCTTTGACATTACCTCGGACTGTTATTCACAGTATTAAGTGGCAAAAATCACAGTGGCAGTTTTGTTGTAGTTGCCTTGCTATTTTGGAAGTGTTTGATTGTAGTGTAGGTTTTGAACCCTCCGTAATCATATCTCATTAATTCAGCTTTAGCTCTCGGTTGCAGAGGGGTTTGAGTACTGTACAGTGTGGCATTATAACAGAATGTAATTTAATGTTTGATTTTTTTTAAGCGTTTTTCAAGGCCATCGTTTAAGCGTTTATGTTTTGCCTACAGGTATTTACAGAAAAAAGAGACAGAGAAAACAACTAATTGATTTTGCAGTATCTTTTAGGCTGCATCTAGAAACGCAAACGTTAGTTTCGCGTTCCCGGCAGTCGGTTGGCAGAATTCAGAATACAGGGCACAGTAGGACACACATTTTTTCAGGTGGTGCAAGTGGTATTTCTGGAGGAGCTGAGGTCGTCGTGCTGTACGCATTGTCTTCCCGTCTGCTCTGCCAGTCCCCAGCTAGATTTGCATGGCTACCCTTCTGTGTGCCGCACTAACAGACCGCCTGTCCGATTGGATGTGGGTCGTGGACTCTGAATATAGGCTACTTAGATAATCATCTTAGGCCTGGACACAGACGGTGTGCCATGTAAGGTTTATCGCAGATCAGAGACGCACAAAGCCAATCCTGGGACTGCCTGAACAGCAGCAGAGGCATTAGCTGCCCCTGGCAACAGTAGGCTTTGCCGCTGTGTCCGATGCATTAGCGAGGAACCTGTGATTAAAGCTGTCACGTTCCTGCTCTGGAGGTATTGATAACCAGACAGCTGAACATTGACCCCGCTGATAAACAGATCTGCATTTTCTAAATAAACAGCAAGTAAGGAATATCTTGTTACCTTAGGGGGGGTTCCTAGTTAATAAGGCAGACCTTTATCAGCAAAACAAACATCCTGCAGAAGACGTACGCACACGCACGCACACACACACACACACACACACACACACACACACACACACACACGCGCGCGCGCTTTTAGTAAATTTACCTCCAGTGTGTTCTGGGTTTTTGGTGCACGTGCTGGATTTTGTTCAATTGAATTGTTCATTTCATAAATGGCAATTCAAGTTTTGTCAGTCGAGGGTGTCTTATGTTTTCAAACGTGTCAGCCAAATTCAGGAGTCGGCTAACAAGTAGTATTGCTGGTGGCAGTAGAAACAACTGTTGCAGCTCTGTGCTTCATTCAGCACTGGTGAGACTTAAAACAGAATGGGGTTAGCTCTGGTCCTAAATAAAGGGCTGATTTGTCTACATTGTTTGATCAGAGCTCACAAAAAGTGAGTTAAGTTAGAGGTCCTCTCTTGTATGCAGAGGAGCCAGGTTCAAATCCTGTTCCTGCTGTAGTAGCCTTGAGCACGGTGCTTACCGTGAGTCCATACAGTAAAAAATAATCATCTCTATAAATGGGCAAATCCTTGCAAGTAAGTTAATATTGTAAGACACTTGGGAGGAAAGTGTCAGTGTCAGCAAAATAAATGTACACTGACATGTTTTCTGTGACAAAAAAGGTATTAACTTACATTAAGTCATCTGTCCCACATCAAAAACCATACAAGAATTCCTCACCTAAAGCTTTTATTTTAATATTATTTAAATCACGCTGTGAGTTCTGTTAACGGCTTGATGAAGTGATTTTGTGCTGGTGCATTTTTAAACTACATTCATGGATTATACATGTTTTAGAATTGATGATTAAGAGAGTAAACAATGTAAAAAATATTTTCCCATATTGTCTCTGTCTTCAGTCATAATTTACACTAAAAATAGTAACAGTTTTAATATTGCATTCTCATTAAGGATGAGCATATTGTTGTCCTGTACATGTGGGATTGAATCTGGAGACCGAATGGCACTCCTGTCACTCGGTACTGATGATTGGGCTGAAGGTCTCATGTTGGCTTCACTCCTTTCACAATAGTAGCATGAAAGGCTTTTTGGCTCTCAGCGTCTGTCGAGACCGAGCTTCCTATCAGCAGAGATAAAACCGAGGTGATGTCCGTCAGCATCGACGGCAAACCTGCTGTTGGCCCAGATGACAGCGTGTCAAAAGAAGAAGATGGTTATTTTCGTGCCTGAAACATTCGGAGAGCTGGTGGCACAAATAAAAAGGCAGCTAGACAGGGCCACAGTTGGCAACGACGGCATGCGCGGCATTAAAGGAGATGTAGCGCTGCACTAAGTAGCCACAGCAGAGCAGGCACTACATCTTCAGTGTCACCACAGAGAACGTCCTTACGTACAGCCTGAAACAGCTCACGGGGACAGACTTCTGCTTACTGTATATTTAGCGAATGTGTAGCATGCCTCTAGGTGACAAATTTGCCAGCCTTATGACAAATTAAATGTTTTGAGAATGGGCAGCATGCCTCGGATGTATCTGCGGACACCACGAAACAATGCTGCTACTTAACGATGCAGAGATTAGCAGATTTCGTTTAAAATCACAAGGAATTCGTAATCTTAGTTTAGATTTAAACAAGCACTGTTGTAATGATGTAAACAAGTTGAACCTAGCAGGATCATATATGTCTGGATGCTGAAATGCTGGAGAACAAACAAACAAAGATGAACATCTGCGGTTATATTCATGGTGCCTTTTTCCATTGTGCACATAGTATGTGCTACGGCACCTCTGCCCAGGGACCACAGTTCGGCCACAGAGAAAAAGAAAAAACATGTCTTCCTTGTTTTAAATGCATACATGTTTAATTGGTGTGGAGAGTTGCCATGGCAACTGCTATGACCTGGAGTAATTCCCGTCAGCAGCGAGTTGAATAAATGGCTCAGGGACCTAGGGAGGGCTCCACATAGCCGTGGAAGAGGTAAAATTAGCACACAGAAGCACAGGAACGCCAGGCGGTTCCAAAGCAGAAAATAAACAAGGCATAAGAGGATTCTGTCAAAGGAACAAAACCGAAAATACGAGCAATAATAATAATAATAATTTCATATCCTTCATAGATTGCTTTCTGAAATGTCAGAGTCACACGATCACCATACAGATGAGTGACATACGTTGGGGCTCTTAACCGGGGCCTTATTGATCTCAGACAATAATGTATTGCACTGAGTTAGTCGCTCATTAACTTGGAGCTATAGATACACTGGGGTGATTTTCCCTGTGAACTCATTAACAGAGTCCTCCGCTTCAGCCCCCATCTGCACAGCCAGCTGTGTCTCACTGCCCGGCGAGCACTGCTGGGGACTGTGTGTGCCTGTTTCGTTCTCGATGGAATGTCATTGTGACGAATGTTGTGATTAGCTATCGGATTAGATTAGATTAAATGTTTCTAACCTTGCACTGTACGCTCTGCGGCTGTTTCGGTGAACTCACGTTGTAAGTCGTGGTTCGAGCAAAGGTGCTCATCCAGACTGTCTGCTTTGCTCTGCACGTTCTTTGTAATGTGGAGACGGTTGATGGCATTCCTGTGGTCTGAAAGAAACTTACGGCCTGCTTGTCTGTTGCTTTTCATATGTACATCTGGACGGAGCATTGCCCTTTTGTCTCTGGATGTAGTAAACAATGGCTGTCTGAGAGGGCCTGTTTCAGAGGCCTGTTCTTTAACATGACAAAAGTGCGGTGATGAAGGGCTCACAATGGAATCCTTTTACTCCACTTCATAATGCCAGCACGGAGTCCCCTTTTAAAACACAATACCAGCACGGGACATTCAGCAGCCGTAGATATTTTGCACAGAACCGGTCAAATTGGAAACGTTCCCCCGTCTGGGACTTTCGCGGATTAGCAACGTATGTCGATGAAAAATCGTAGGACGGCTTTTCTTAAACATCAAACAATGTTGAAACATCTAACTGCACGGACAGGATGCCCTCTAGCTCAGTGTTCTGCCAGGCGCTTTATCTGCAAGATTTAGCACATTTTATCAGCCCGTTCTCCATCTGACTCATTGCCGCCTTGCACACGGCTGACACGCGTCGTTTCCTGCAGCATCATTCTCTATATCACGCCCATTGTATAACATGTTTGGTGAGAGAGTAAATGCCCAGGATGAACTTATGCACTTGTGTTTTATTCACCACTAAGTGTAATGTCCTTTTGTCTATTACCCACCCCTCCGAGGCCCCCAACCTGACCGTGCCACCCCAGCAGTCTTTGAAGGGTCATCCCACCAAAACTGCACAGAGGCAGCTGGGCTCATTCATCCGTCCTCATTGGATTTCACATGAGTGGGAGGAGGAGCTCATAACTTCAGTCGCACCTCAGCCCACCAGTCCCAGTGGTTCACAATGCTGCCACCTCTTTGAGGTAATGTGGCTAGCAACTCTGTCAAAGAGGGAAGGAAACTGAGGGAGGCTGAATTTAAGCAAATTTCATGAAACAGAAATGTTCACGTTGAGATGCTTATCCCTTGTGTGCTCTGTTGGTGTCAACAGTTCAACAGATGGCTCATCTGAAACACTGCAATTGTTTACTCATTTACTTTTTTAACTTCTCAAACAGTGTTGATGCTTCACGCTCAGTGAACATTTCCTCCCACAATGTGTCATCTCCGAACAATGTTAATATTTCAGCAAATAATTAATGTAATTATAATAAATCCATAATATAAGTAATATGTGCAGAGTATTTTTTAACACCCTGAGTGTCAAGTAATTTTTCATTATTTTCTCTTGTTTAGAGCTGAAACTAATATCAGTATAGCTTAAGCACTGGAGGTCTTTTTGTGAATCGCAGAGAGCTTGTTTATTTACCTTAGCATTTGAATTTACTGAAAAGTGAAATGTTTCTCAGACCATATAAAACATGTTTTTTTCATTGTCCAAGCAATCAGAGATGTGGCCGATGATTGAAAAGCTTATTTTAGATTTGCAAGGTCTCGGCTTCTTCCGCAGTGCCATCTGCTCCTATCTTTGATATGGTAGTATTTGATAAAGAGTCTATCCTTTGGGCCTTTTTCTTCGGTAATGAAGCGCTCTGGCTTCTGATGCTTCAGGCTAATGCAAAGGCATACTAACTGGTTAATTTATCGAGACCATCTTGTAGGGGAATTGCCCGCTTTCTGTTAAAGCTGCTTTGGTGATCCTTCTGGCATCGGGAAGTCTGCTTCTTCTGAACCGAGGCCACAGACGTGCTGGGTCATATCATTAGTATATCATTAGTTTAGAGAGCTGTGCTGGTTTTCCTTTGAGGGACAGAGTGATAGCGAAGCACTTTGGTAGTGGGAGGGACTTAAGAAACAAATCCATGATAGTGTATATCAGTGGGGTCCTCTTCCACTTTTCTCATATTTATAGCAGGGTCCAGCAGGGTCAGGTGGTACCACTATCTGCATCACTTACCAGTGTAAATTATTCCGTGTGTAGAGTAACTGCACCAAAGTGTAGAGAACATATCCCACGTGCACATGTAGATCTTCTCGTGATGGACTCCACCACACTTGTTCATTGTCTGCTTCCGCTATAAGTTTTTCCAACGGTCCAGAGCAGGGAGTATAAAAATGCGGTCATTTAGTCTTCTTGTGATCAGCAGTTTCCCAGTGTCACATCAAATGCTCCATCTGTAAGAGAAGGCAGAGCCTGTTTTGGTTAACAGAACAGATGATATTGCACCATTGCATCTAATTATACAAGGCAGGTAGAATTTTCAAAAAAGTGTGAATGCATGACCAGAAAACTCACAAATTGTCTTCTGCAAATGTGTTAATTCCAGGAATTGTTTAGACAGGGATCAGCATTTTGCTCACACAGTGGCAGGAATTTTTTTAAATGTGCCAAACAGAGGAAGTGAACGCTTTGTTTTACCCCCCTTTTTGTTTACTTATTTATTTATTTTTAACAACCCTGTGTGAAGACTGTTGATCACATGTTGAGCTGTAATTCCCATGCCGGGAAACTTCTTTGCTGCAGGTTGACAAGGACTTCCCGTATATGTGAGGAAAAAAAGAAAAATAGCAAGCAGCTACTGAGAAAAGATAAGAGCGAGAGCAGCAATAGATAAGTAGCACGGGTTCACCTCTCGATCTGGACAGCAGTACGGAGGAGTACAGTGGCTTCACCTGCTCCTCGCTCTGCTCTCTTGCTGTTTCAAGGGCACAGCGCTCTGCAAGAGCCTCGCTGCATGCTGCCTGAGCTCCCCATGAGCGAAGTCCTCCTTCTCCCCCAGTTGGAGCAGCTCTGTTGTCTCTTGGACTCTGCCCGAGGCACATAAAAAGTCATGTATTATTCAGCGGGGAAGAGCATTTTGGGGCACAGTAAAGAGCAGCTCTCCTTCTAGCAGCAATCCCCTGGCACGTCCTCATTGGTTTCCCAATTTTTTTGGGTGTGAGTAATGTATCTTCAGCCTGCGCACTTGCAGAGCCACCACAGGAGTTCTGGCTGTAGGGCTCATCAGTAGAGACGCGGAACACCTTTATGAACTCTAACGGTTAATGGAAGGAGGTGTCTGTTCAGCAAGAGAGGACCACAGGTGCAAAGGTCCTGCCGTGAGTATGTGATTATGACTTCAGCTCTTACAGCTAATCACAGTACACTTACACACGTATAGAATTATGTTCATCCTTGTGAGGAGTTGTTGGTATTTGTGTACAGTTTTTTGCCTGATAATTGATTTTGTTGTATAACCAAAATGTAGAATAGGCCAAGAAATTACAGTTAGAAATAATCAGTTTCTGGTTTAGTTCCAACAGGCACTCGAATGGATTTAAGTTACTCAGCCTGTGAAGCTGCTCTTCCCATAACACAGACTGAGTCATACCCAGGTCTGAGGTGTGTCGAGCACCGGTTGTGGCCAGCAGTTCAGCAGTAGTGGAACGTAACTGCAGGAGACGAGGGTTCAGACAGCAGCATGAGACCACACTACTCCCTTTAGTCTCTGTGGCTATTTTTAAATGAAAACCATCTATAAACTGTAGTAACCAGAATTGATAAGAGTCTTCAGCTGCTGCCCAAGTAGACCTGACCTTTAGTCTCAGACAGCTTTTCTGTCACCTCTACAGCCATGGATAATTAGAAAGATCAACCATTTATTTCATGTTCCCTTCGCAAGAAGAAATATGCTGCTCAACACAATAATATATAGGCAGAGTCAACATGTAGCCAGTGAGGTTATAAATATTCCAGGCTTGGAAGGGTTTTCCAAACAGGCCTCTGTAGGTGGTTACGGAGCACGTTAAGATGTGAAAGTGTTTGTGTTTTGATATTCATGAATTTCGGTGGAGTTTCCAGTATGCAGAATTTGAGAACGTGAGAATGCTGATCCTGGGTAAGGACTGTGAGGCATGTCAAATCGGGAGGGGGGTGTGTCGGCTCGACGGTTACAGTCAAGGACAGCGACACAGCACATATCGGAGCGAACGCAGAAGTAGGTCAGCATCAGCTCGAGCGAGTTACTTTCGCTAAATTTCGAGCGCCTGTGGCGATCCATCTGAAATGTGGGAAGAGCATTGAAACCAAAGGAGATGTGGTTAGCTGGTGCTGGCGTCACAGTGTATTCCTGAATCAGCCGGTGCTTGTCATAAAGACAGCAAGGCCTACGAACTGACTGTTCTCTAGCGACACACTTCTCTTTCTGTCTCTTGTGCGGGGGCTGGATGTGCATTGTGAAGATTTGATCTCAGTAACCCTTTTTCTCCTGAGGTGTGCTACATGACAGTGGGAAGTAATTTAGTTTGATATTTGCTTAAAATAGCCACAAGGCCCTTGAATGGAATAAACTAAAAATTTCAATTATCCCTCCCTACACTGAAGTCTTACGTAAAATCCATTTTGAGTCAGTTCTCAACATCTTTTTTCACTTTTTGAAATGTCTCATTTCAGAATTTATGTTTTCCTTCCACATTTGAAATATGTTGGACTCATCGGAACGAGAAGGCAAGCAGCTGTCACTGAGCCAATGATTTGTGTCAAAGAAGTTAATAAAATCAATAATAACTAGTTCTCATTAAACTTGTTCTCATTGTCTTTCCAGTCCAGAATGTACCAGGTAACTGATTGAGTACCGAAACATGTATTAAGGTGCTGTGCAGTGTGCAAGGTGATCTCCAGCATGGGATTTGGCTGACTGCAGTGTAATGTCCTGAAAGTAATTGTAGTAGGAATGATGCAATAGTAGTAGCACACTTGTATAACAAAAATTTCAGATTTTTGGTTAGGAGCAAAAATAAAACCCATTTAACCATGGGATGGGTTATTTACAAATCTCTACATTCTGTCTCAACATTTTGACAAACATGGTTTCATAAGCCAGGTTACCTAAGGTTTACTGTAGGTAATTATTTATTGTATGTTATGCTTTCAAATATACTGATTTAAAGAGGTTTGATGAATAGGATGTTTATAATTTTCTCTTTACTTCAAGATATGTTAAAAATTAATTTTTACATATGACTGAAATAAATGTCATTTCACATGGCTATAAAAATATGTGTTCTCCATAAACTTCTGTTTGGTGCCAGTCGTTGGTGACTTGTCCTTTAGACATGTGCACCACTTGTCATCATGTTATTGATCACCACTGCTGTGGAACACCAGGTATGAGCTGTAAATGCTGTGAAAGCAAGTTTGGCTACATAAACAGAGGTTGTGTTTACCTCTCAACAAACAGAAATATTAGAAAATGCATAAGGGAAGACACTGCAAATAGGAAGAAATAAACCAGAAAATATTTGTATCTTTAAAAATTCACAGTTCAGTTGTTTGTAGCATGAGAAGCCAGTGTATGCCAAAATAAGTGGTATGCTTCTTGTTTGAGGCGATGGCCCCTGTTTTATTTGGAAAGTGAGTATTTTTGACAATTTTATTTTCAATTGTCAGAAGATACTTCCACACCTCACTTAGTTATGAAAAGAAGTTGTGAAAACTCTTAATTGCTGAAGATTCTTGGTTGGGAGATGGATTTCATAGTATCTTCAGTTAAGACGCACTTTCTAACCAGTCTAATATAGTATCACATTTTAAAGAGGCACAGTGTCTTTCCTCCAGTGCTTCATAGTGCAAATTAAGTTCTGAGCAGTTAAGACAGATGCAGTGAAATTTGTAGATAAGTGCTGTCTTCACCTTTTTCATATTTAATTGTCGAGACTGACCTTTGCAGGGGGGAATGGGGGCGCGGCAGGTTTGGCCGGTGCCCACTGTATGGCAGGTCTGGGGTTCCCTGCTGGGGGTGCCTTGCGACTGGCATCCCATCTTGGGTGTCTCCCCTCCCCCTTCGGCCCTGTGCCCTGAGTTGCTGGTTAAGGCTCCAGCTCGCCGCAACTCCGCTCGAGACAAGTGCTTGTTGACACCGGTTGGTTGGACTGTCCATTGCAGGTTAGGATTTGGAACTAGAGGTGTAACCCAGTCATTGGTATTATTGAATTATATTGAATTATATTGAATTATTGGTTTTTATACTGTTTTGCTGAGGGAAATAAAATGTTAATTTGTTTTTTTCCACTTGAGCAGATGCTTAGTTAAATGGCAGTATTGACCCAGCTTAAAGTATGTTATTACCTAGCAGGGCAGGTTTACCACAATGAGGGTGTGATGCCCATCTCTGTGGAGCCCAATCGGATTTGACAGAGACGCACAAGTGGTCCAATTGAATTTGACGCAGATTAATGGGAAAAAAAAAAAAATCACAAGCTTTCACCACTGCCTACCCACTGTGTCGATAAAATGCAGTTTGGCAGCGGTCGTAACAGCAGGTGAACAGGGAAGTGGGGTGGGGTGGTGGGGGTGCAGCGCAGGTGGAGCAGCACGAAGCTTCCCAGCATGTCGAACCCATCTGCTGCAATTAAAAAGGGCTTTCTTAGTCTCCCAAATTCTAATGTTGGACCAGCACCTTCATCCAAAAACTGCTTTTTAATTAAGTGACCACAGAGAAAGTTTTCCTTATGTTTCATCCGCCTCTTTTAGTTTTTATTCTTTGTTCAGGTTTAATTACTATAAATGTAAACTTTGTATTTCACATGTACTGTTTTTATTTTTAGTTCACAGACGTTGATCATAAAAACACGTGAAGATGAAGCCTGGCATTACTGCAGGTTGTATGATGACAGAGGTGCTAAAACGCTGAGCTCCCCTAATGACTCCCATAACCCTAAAAAATAGCCTTTGCAAATAACAATATACAGAATACTTGTGGTTGTGCAAGTTTATTTTGAAGCAATTCCCAGACTGTGGTATTCCTTTTTAGATAATGCCTGAATTCAGCAGTGACTCTTTCCATTCTTTGAACATGCTGAATGCATATACCTCAACCGTGAAGTTTTCTAGCCCATCAAACACATCTGATGCAACTGAAAAGAGGTTTTTAAAGCTCTGAAGATTAAAATTACAGCAAGCCAGATTAAATTTTTTTAAATAACCAACCCACAAATTGTTTAGAGTTTGTGTTAACATTTTTTCTTTTTTCCTTTCTTTTTTTTTTTAAAGAGGTCCATGCACAGCTATGCATAGTATCTTCACTGTTATCTCACTAAGGTGGAATCTGTCTTAATGCAACTTTAAAAAAAAAAAAAAACGCCAGGGGTCTTATGAAACGAAACATTTGCAGACTCCCAGGAAAAACTACTCATATGAGGGGGATGCACGAAACAGCACAGCAGTTGAGGCACTTTCAGCCACTTGAAGGGTCGAAGTGGCCCTTCCCTGCTGTCAGGATGACGCCATCCTATTCAGGAGGACAACAACTGGCCCAGCAGGTCTATTTATCGAGTGGCGACAAGGCCGCCTGGGTACCCCGGGAACGAGGCGGTCCACTCGGTCACCGTGTCGCATCCGTCGCTCGTCTGGCTCCGGGACCTGCTCATTACCCAGAGTGCTGCAAAATGACTGGCTGACAGTCAGCACCTCTCACAGTGGAGCACAGGATGGCTGTGCTCGCGGGTGAAAGCAAGTAACACGATTACCCCTGGGCTCAAGTACATGATGGGTAATTCTGCTGAATTATCTTAATGTTCTCGAATGAAGGCCTTGCCATGCTGGGAGGCGGAACATTCTGGGCCCTCTGCATGTAGACGTATAATGAAATGCACAGCAGTGTATTTTTGTATTGCTTACATATTCCATAATTATCTCAGATTATACCATTGTTTGTTTGTGTGATGGATTCATTGCCTAGAGTGATGTGTTTATCTGATTAAATTAGTTTTCTATGAATGTCTTTAAAATTACGCAGCAGAAGTCTCACTTAATGAAAAGCAAAGAGAGCAAGCTGTGGGGTTCGTCGCTGGCTCTTGTTCCAAAGCACCTTTTTTTTGGTCCTCTTGCTGCCTTTTGACAACATTTGCCTACATTTAACCCCTGGGAGGGAAGGAGCTTCCCATCAGATCGGTTTTCTTTTGCACTTTCTTTATAGAAGGGTCCCATTGTTAATGTCGCAGGCTACTCCAGTGCAATGCTGTGCAACATGGTGGAAAGCAGTGAACAATGGTGAGTTGCAGTCTACTGCAAAAACGTGTCAGTAAAACTTTCAGAAACATCAGCGACACCTAGCCTTCCCTCTTGCACCTCTCGTGAGGGGCAATGGCTACTCTAAGCCTTTAACAATGTGGACGTCTGCCAGGAGCTTGCTCACCCTGGACTCGCCAGGCACTGATGGATGACACGCGCACCAGGAATGGCGGAAGCAATCATTTGGAAGAGCAGGCCAACAAATCATAGAGGAAAACACCACAGAGGAGGAACGACCTGCATCGAGAACCTGCCACAGAAGAAACAGGCCACAAATCTCTTGTCTGGCAGAAAAAAAACATTCCAATATTAACTTGTTGGCATATCTCTGCTCTCTTAATTTATCTGAAGAATAAAAGTCAGGGCAGTTCTCTTGACGAGAAGCTCTGAGAAACCTTGTGGATTTACTGCATGTTCATTAGGATTATAAATGTTGCTCCTGGATCATGGTGATAGGCGGGTGAGTCATAACGGAATGCGGCAGCCAGCTCAATCATCCTGCGTGCATTCATGTCAACCTCCGGCTCACGACAAGGCTCACGTGGCGAGAGACTATTGTTTTGATTCATGTATGGCACTCTGTAAGCCAGGGGACTGTTGCTCGCCAGCATTACAGTAGCTGCAAAATCCA
This sequence comes from Scleropages formosus, assembly GCF_900964775.1. NCBI lineage: Eukaryota > Metazoa > Chordata > Actinopteri > Osteoglossiformes > Osteoglossidae > Scleropages > Scleropages formosus. The sequence goes on from NC_041809.1 coordinate 20,302,760, forward strand.
TTTATCCACGTCAGCCCCAAAGCTCCAGCTGCTACGCTCAACCTTTCTCGTCGGTTCCTTCCGCTCGGAGTGGGGTCTCGCGCTTTCTCTGCGATTACTGCGTTCCTCACTCCGACATACACTCGCTGCCACAGATGGCCATTAGGGGGCACTCTCCCAATCCCAGCTACAGAGAAGTCGCTGTTCCTGACAAGAGCGTCACTCTGCTTGACAAGATAACCACCGGGCTGTCATCTCTTGCGGTTTTCACTTTTCATTTATTAATTAACTCTCTGTGTCTTGTCAAATGGCTCAGCACACGTCACTCAGATTTGTTTTTTTCGTAGAGTTCACCGATCGCTAATTGTTTGCTGCAATAAATTAAAATATATGCATGCGAAGAGCGAAAAAGGCGCTGTTTCTAATTGTCGGCGAATTACAGTATTAGCGGATTAATTTTCAGCTCGTTGCCGAATTACCAATTCTCAATGCCCGGAGACTTGTCGCGAAGAATCAGTTCTTCTTTTCCTTACAGCTTTTTCTATTCAGAAGAGCATTTAACAGCTTTCTGTTCCTCCCTGTGTGCTGTCTGTAAATGCCAGAATCAGTGACGTGGTTTCAGTTAAGGGACCGGGATTAAGAGTGTGTTGAACAGCTAAGGGATATTCGCCGTGAAGCTGCGAGCCTCTGATATCGATGGCGTCTCTTATTCAGACGACATGTTGACACCGATTGTCTCAGTTTCATAAGCGCCTGTAAATATTTCTACCTCAGCAGAGTCCCAAGTAATTAAGTCTTTTTTAAAAAATATTTTTCGGTGCCAGTCTGTCCAAAAAGGGAACAATAATGCTGTAATAAAATGTGTTAACTCATCATTTATTGGCCACACAGGGATTTTCCATCCATGGCTGGGCTTAGTCACTGAAGCCTGACACTGTACTGCACAGGCCCTGCGTGGGGGATTGAGAATTTGTTTAATACTTTGGGCCATGACAAAAATTCAGTGTGGATATCTAGCCCTTGGGATTTGGGTACTCTACCATGCAAACACAATGGCCGTTGTCAAGTGTCTTTTTCCTTCTTTTTTTAACTGGCCCTGTTTTTCTTCGAGGGCTTTGCTGCCAAGTTTGCCAGACTCACAGCCTAAATGTAATGAAGACATCTGCGGTCATTCCTTCCCCTAAGCTCTCAGTGTCCACTCCACTTGGCAAGGATGCTGCATTTGGTCATTTGCATTCATGTTCATAACACAGTGACTTCAGGACAGGACTGCGGTAGATGATCCTCTGCTGGATATGCAGGAACACATTTCAGCTCTCAGTTTCTAGCCTTCAACCCACTTTTCCAGAATGCCATATGTGTCTGGGTTACGGAGGTGACCACGGTGACTTCAGGGCAAGGCTGCTCACATGGGATCAGATGCTCCCAACTTGTTACATCGTGTTGGATGTCTTTCCTGATGCTAGTGTGTGGATGTCGGGCCACGTCAGCCCAGATGATGAATGTTCCGCTCGTTTTGACGTTGTTAACACATATGTTTGTCACTGTCTGCAGCCGCACATGGCCGCTCTGACATCGTGCATGTTCGTGAGATGTCTACGAGGCATGAGAGATGCCTGGGAGAGATGTCAAGGAGAACCAGCAGACCATCTGATGGCAGACTGTATTTGTTTTGAGTCCTTTCCCCAGACTGACTGATGTCAGTACCCTCTTTCCGTTAAAAAATTTTATAAATGTGCCATGAATCACAAGGAACCAAGTTTTCCCTTTTCCAGTCTTTTGCAAGATAGAGGTCTGCAAAGCCCATCTGTAGCCGTGTCACTCGAGGTTACAACACAGCAGGCATATTTCTTAGAGGCTGAACAGAGATGTGGCAGTGTCTTGCATCTTTTAGTCCAAAGTTGCTGTATGCACCGCAGAAGGCCTTATGCCCTGGTTTTGACAAGAGATGGAAAAGGACGTCACCTTCTGAATGGTACTGCTCCTGTCGACTCAACATAAAGTGAACACCTCTACTCTTAGTTAAATGTTGCTACGCAGCAAAGGAGGAGGGGGCAGGCTTGGAGCAGGAAAGTCTACTTTTAAGGTATCCACAAATGGGAAAGTGGGAATCAGGTTGCTAATGGAGTAATATTCTCGCTCCAAAGAAGGTGAAGGAGCTGTGTCGAGAGCAAGGGATGAAGGAAGCCCTTTCCAGAAATGTTCCTCCTTTTTCAGTTTGCAAATCTTTGCACATATGTCCCCAGGAAAAATGCTAAAATCGAGAGGTAGATGTCACAGTCCATGGGTTTTGTGCGAGGTGTGCACAAAAAATAGTCGCTTATTTAGAGTTTTGATGGCCGTGGCATTTAAGTGGCAGCCACCCAAGGCCGAGGAAATGCCATTATGCCTTGTTCCTGCTGAGTCAGCAAAGCGGCGCGTGATGTTTGTCTGGAGACCTCTTTCAGAATGGGTTTTTGTTAGAAATAAAGGAAGTGGGAATGCTCGCTTATTTGTGCTTAATATCTGGCTTTTCTAAGGGTCTTTCTTTAGTAAATTTGCCATTTTTATTCATGCTGTATACAAATACTTCTAAACAGGGTCCGCGTATATGGGGAGTTTAATTATAGGTGTCACACTTTGATAGTGAAATCTGAAACAGCATTTCTTGTAGTTTTGCTTCACCGTGCAGTTGTGGTCTCACTAAAACCAAAGTTCTCAGATCGGTTCCTTTTAATTAAGCTGTTGTAATTGAGCTGTTAATTGACTGAACCTCATAGCTCAAATCCTGTTAAAGTTAACATCATAGTAGAGAAGTTGTTAATTGTGTTAAGGGAAATTAGTGTTGAGGAACACTCGTTTTGGCATGATTTACACCACACCATTCATTCAGTGAGGAGCTCAGTGAAGGCACATTAATTGTAATCTCCGCTAGAATAGAAAGCAGCATACGCTGGGGGTCACCAGGACCATTAATAAGTGCTGTGCTAAAAATGCACAACAGTGATTGGACCACAGGTAAAAGGTGCTAACAGAAAGTACGCACTATTTCGTTCAGGACTGAAGTGTTGCAATATTTACAAGAATAATAATAATAAACATAATAATATGTAGTAATATTTCATATAATGTTTAGTTATTGCCATTTTCAGGTGAAAATGCAGTATCAGTGAAAAGATGGCAATAATGCATGCAGAAAGTGGCCAAAGTGCAGAAACTCCAGGATAAAAACTCTGTGTTGGAAATATGTTTGACAAGTCTGGTGCTCCTGCCTTTGTACCGTCTCCTCATTGAATGAATGCTGACATGTCGCTTTCAGAGAAGTCCTATAGCCACATCTTTTTTTTAATTCACTGCATTTCCATAGTACCATTGTTGTCTTTCAAGATGATTTTTTTCATTTTGTCATAAACCAAGGTTACCGCAATGCAAGCATGTATGATTAATGTGATAAGCAATAAAAAAATGAGACCATGGGGCAGACTTAGGGGTATAAAGGTGAAGTTAGTTCTATAGCCATCTGTGCAAAGAGCTGGACTTCAGTCATACGGAATGAAAGGGGGGTGTGCTCTGGTAAAGGTTTGTGGCGGCACAATATAGTGCGCTTTTTCAGGGTGTTGAAGAAAAACAGTAAGAGACTCCATAAAACTGGGCCAGTTCACACGAGCCCTTCACTGGCATTCCTCCATTTTGTCTGTAAAACAGGTTTTTTTTAATACGGATTGATAAAATCACAGAGCAGATCTGTCTGCCAGCTTCACAATCTGAGCGCTCTGTTTTTGTGTAACTTGCCTTGCTCTTTTTCAGCATCGGGACCAGAAGCAGTAATTTTGCTGAGAGACTAGCAGTTTTCCTGCAGATATTGCCATTATACTGGAACAGCACGCACCAGCTCACGTTCGCTGCCCACAGCTGGACTGGGCTGCGGGTAATGGTCCCGCCTGTGAAGTGCACCCCTTGTGTTGTACGTTACTACTGTCCGTTGCCTGTCAGAGATCAGGAGCATCTTCTGGGTTCTGTAAGTTGCTATATCCAAATGTACAAAACGCATTTATTTTTCCGTTGTGTTTTGTGGAGGGCTTTCAAGTTTTGGCATTAAACACTTGGAATCCATGAAGACTTAGTGAAGGCAAAACGCTCCTTGACTTTGACAAGTATATGACCCAGAAAGAATAGGTCTGACTCCAGTTGATCAAAGCAGGCACTTTGAAGAGCAGAGGAGCAGCAATCAGCTGAGCTCCAGCTTTGCTCTGTCTGCTTGTGTTTGTGTGCATTGATTTTTATTTTGTTTTTTTTCTGATCCTCAGAGTTAGTTCTGAGGGCAGGTAGATGCATGGCTTTAACTAATTTAGTGGTGCTCTCGGGACTGTTTACGTCGGACCTCTGGTTTAAAATGTCGCAGGGCCCTAGGGCTGCTAAAAGGGAGCTGTTTACAGTTAACCTCAGACCTGTTTTTTTTTTTTTTTTGGTCACTGAAGTGGCCCTTAAAGGATGCTGATGAGTGGCGGGTAGCTGTATTCAACAGCAGAGCTTTTAGTTTCATTAATGTAGCTCTTGTAACAGCTGTGGAAGCGATTTCATTTTATTAGTCTGATTAAACCATTTTCCCATAGCATTTCCACTATTAAAAACGTGTTTTTACAGCTGTGCTTTCCGCGGCATGTCAGAAGAAGTGATTGTTAATAAAAATGAGAGTACTGGTTTATAAACAGAGGTTAATCTCTAAGAAAACCACTTAGTAAGCTATTAAATTGCGAGAGTATCCTAGATGTTTGGATTATGAATTTTTGAAGATACAAACATTTTCCACATTATTTATTTATTCTTAATTGCTTTTTCTTCACCGCTCTGCTTTCTCGGATTTTTGTCCGTCATGGAGTGTCAGTGAACTGTGTTTCTATGCCTTACCGTTAATTGGTAGTAAAATGCACCAGAAGAGTGTAGTAGAGAGAGACCGCCTTCAGTCAGCTCCCTTCCAGTGTTTACAGGTCCTGTCTGGAGTTTGAATGTTTGTGATCAGTAACACAATGATGACTGTGCCACATATTCATGCAGTTGGGATTAAATGCATGTCAGCACATTTTTATTTTCAGTCATTTTAAATAATTTTCAGTTCACTTTAAATATAGTTTGAAATCACACACACACACATTTTCCAAACCACTTGTCCCCTACGGGGTCACGGGGAACCAGAGCCTACCCAGCAACTCAGGGCATAGGGGACACACCCAGGACGGGATGCCAGTCCACCACAGGGTACCCCAAGCAGGACTCGAACCCCAGACCCACCAGAGAAGAGGACCCGGTCCAACCCACTGCGCCACCACACACACACGTTTTCTGAACCGCTTGTCCCATACGGGGTCACGGGAAACCGGAGCCTACCCGGCAACTCAGGGCGTAAGGCCGGAGGGGGAGGGGAGACACCCAGGACGGGACGCCAGTCCGCCGCAGGGCACCCCAAGCGGGACTCAAACCCCAGACCCACCAGAGAGGAGAACCCAGTCCAACCCACTGCGCCACCACGCCCCCATTGTTTGAAATCAATAAAAAGTTAAAATGTTTAGATATTTATCTTGTCATATATTTATATATGTTTATCTATCATAGCTTTGTCTGAACCTAATCCTGATTCATAAATCGAGTAATATCTGTATTGTGATTTGCTGTTAAATAAAGCTGAACGGGACCAAAAGCTGGTGAAAATTGCAGACACTTAATCGATTGAATTGGACAACATTTTTATAAATTATGGCTTTATCTGAGCTTTTTACAGAACCAAACCCTCAAATAAATCGAGAGATGTCTGTATGTCTACGCTTCTGTTGATTTTCAATCAGTGGTAAAAGTGGCTTTGGACCTACAGCCAAATTGAGTTTCAAACCCCCTTTGTCTCGATTGCATTCCTGAGTTGAGGAACCACTGTCCAGACATGAGTGTGGAGTTGCTCCATGAGAGGAGCCCAGAATGAACCTCTGCCTCCTTCCAGTTGAAAATGACATCATAATTATAATTCCATTGTAATTCCTGCTTCGCTCCTCTCTCTCCACTGCATACATTTAGCAGAAGATGTAACCAAAAGCCAGTTGTGGCAATTAAAGTACAGCCATATGGGTTTCTGCAGGGCTTTAAAGCCTGTCACAGACCCATGGTTTCAGGTGGGTTGTCCAGCGCCGCGCTGCTCAAGGATATGTCCAGGAGCCCTGGTGTGAGTCTTGGCCTGTCGGTATCACAAAGGCACTCGTACCAGCAACGGAGTCACCGCGGGGATTGCATTCAGCAGCTGCGTACATCCCTTTAAACTTAACAGAAAGTAATGAGGCTGGCGCGCTCATTGGAACACAAAAAGCTAAGCGAGAAATAATGAAGGACTTAGTCTCGTGGGGAACTTTGAGTTGGCCGGCGGGAGTAGGAGGGAGAAGCACATTGGTTTTTCGACGAGCTACATCAAACGAAGCGCGTGCGTGGAGCTGCTTGTTTATCTGAGCGTCAATAATCCTTAAAATAGTCTGCAGCAAGATGGCTGGCTGTGGGGCTTCCGACTTGCAGTCAAGTGCAGAGTGTCTGTGCTCTCATTTAGATCGCTCGGAATCGGAGCGTTAGTGATTGTACAGCTCAAGAGTTTGTATCTAATTTAAGGTTCAGGTGTGCAAAGGAGAAGGGGGGAGTGGTGGCGCAGTGGGTTGGACCGGGTCCTGCTCTCCAGTGGGTCTGGGGTTTGAGTCCCGCTTGGGGTGCCTTGCGGCGGACTGGCGTTCCGTCCTGGGTGTGTCCCCTCCCCCTCCGGCCTTACGCCCTGTGTTGCCGGGTAGGCTCCGGTTCCCCACGACCCCGTCTGGGACAAGGGGTTCAGAAAGTGGGAGTGTGGTGGTGCAGTGGGTTGGACTGGGTCCTGCTCTCCGGTGGGTTTGGGGTTCAAGTCCCGCTTGGGGTGCCTTGCGGCGGACTGGTGTCCCGTCCTGGGTGTGTCCTCTCTGGCCTTACGCCCTGTGTTACCGGGTTGGCGTGTGTGTGTGTGTGTGTGTGTGTGTGTGTGTGTGTGTGTGTGTGTGCAAAGGATGCTTGGGTTAATGTTCACAGGGCACCAGAGAGAATGGGAAAGACTGAGAATTTCACGGCTTTGCTAGAACTCTGCCGTGAGAGTCTCCTCTTTGCGCTGGTTTGGTGGCAATTGGCGGTATAACATAGCTGAGACTATAGCAGTCCACATGTTGGATGATGTGGAACACTTGGAGGAACTGGACGTGCTGAATGAACTGTCTCTGTTGCATTGCATTTTACTGCTATATCAGACTATATGTGATGCCCCCACTCTCTAGCAGTGATGAAACACAGCTAATAGCCAAAGTGCTATTAGGGCAGCCCACACCATTCCCTTCGACTGCCCAGGTCATCGATCTCTGACCGCAGGAGAGTGGGGTCGTCTTCAGGGTGGGGGCACCTCACCGCAGGGTGGTGAGGGTGTAGAGAAACAAAATCCATTCTGTCTGACAGTGTTCAGAAGTGGAGGAAACTTAACCGAGGCTCCTGCTGAACTAACAAATTGCTATAGCGCGTGCATGTGTGTGTCTGTGTGTGTGTGTTTCTGTGCGAGTCTTCACGATCAGTGGGATTTGTGTGAGATATGAATACCCTCAGTCAAGGGTGGGTGCCACCTGTCTCCACTTAGCCGCCCGTCCCTGTGAATTACAGTCAAAGCCTGACCCTGCTCATTCCAAGATGCCGGATTTCGCTGATCCCCTCGGTGGCTCCGCTGCAACAGTGTTTTTTCTTCAAAGAACGTCTCATTAATCCCTTGCTGAAGTTTGCCACGGAAAGTTTATTTTTGTTTGTTTGTTTATTTCATGCATCTCAGTTTGCCCTTACAGTAGGACTGCTGGTACATCAAGCTATGCCGTATCTACAGGAGTTCCGCTGATTTCAGCCTCTTCAACCGTCTAAGGGGATAAGCAGCTATTTACTGGTGTTGGTGTTATCATTGTTAAGATTAAGTCACTCTTTTAATTGGCCTCCACTTTGATTTCCTCTGTGCTGAAACACATGTGGCGGCCCGGTGGCACAGCTGGTGCCATGCAGCTCCTGGGCGTTTCGACCTCAGTCAGAATCTCCCTGAGTTTGCATGGAGTTTGCATGTTCTCCCTGTGTTCATGTTCTTCCCACTTTGCTCCTGTTTCTTCCCACAGTCCAAAGACATGTGCTTTAGGTGAATAACTGAATTGCTCTCGTTGTGTGTATGTGCGAATGAATCTGTGTGTGTGTGTGTGTGTGTGTGTGTGTGTGTGTGTGATTGCCCTGTGAAGGACTGGTGTCCCATTCATGGTGTACCCTGCCTCACATCTATGTTTCTGGGATAGGCTCCAGCCCACTACAACCCTGCACTGGACAAACGGTTATCGGTAATGGATTGACGGATAACTGGAGCACACCTGGCTCTTTTTTTGTCTCCTGTTTATGGATTATGGTGTGTTTGCACAGACGAACTGAAAGCCTCAGGTACGGTGCGGCTGCTCTTGCCAGCAGAACTAAGGTTTCCGCACAAAGCACGGGACAGACGAGCTCTCTCTCACAAACTCCCTGGGCGCGCAGAGAGTCACGCAGCATGAGCAGGTCTTCGCCAGCGCTTTTCCTACTTGTTCCATATGAAGTTCACCGGCGCTGACCTCCCCTGCAGCACCTCCAAACAGACATCTTGGGCTGTCACGCAGGCGCCTTCCAGATTGGTTTGTTTACTGAAGTGTGGCACTCTTTTTTCATGGAGGAAAGGTCCTGATGGAAACTGCCAGTGCAGATAGATAATCACCTCCAAGTTTTCTTTTTTTCTTTTTTCCTCTTCTTTGGGGGAGGCCTTGCTGGCCAAGATCAGTTATAGAAATTCCTGAAGGAGATCAATGGGTAGGCATCCAAAATATTTCATCTACTGTGAGCATGCTGTGAAAGAGGCACTTAATAAAATTGTAAGAACAAGTATTTGATGAGAGATTAAATATTATCACAGCATAGACAGGCGCTAGTGACAGGTGTACAGTTTACTTTTACTTGTCTTACTCTGATTCTGTAGAATGTATATATTTATTCATTTGGTATGGAGCGATGTAAGACAGCAGATGTGCCTGGTGGAATTATGCCTTCAGCACAACAGGCCTTGGAGCAGGATATGAGGATTTGTGTGTTTTGGAATACGGGGCCAATGCAGATCCTGCCGCAATGCCTGTCGCGAGCGTCCCTGCAGCACGCGGCTGTGCGTCTTTCACACGGGGACAGCAAGGCCCAGCAGCAACATCCTTCGCTTGGCTCTGAGTGGATCGCACCTGAACCACACACTTTGGGACACCTGGGTTGTTGAAATCCCACCACTGCCAATCGCCAGCCAAACCTAATGGTGGCTGGACTTAATAATAAGTTTAATTTTCTTTTATTCTCTTCGAACTTGTGTGTTACAGGAGACTCCATTTCTCTCTGCAGTGTATGTGTTAGAAAATTAATGTCGTAGGAGACGTACTGTAGTTACAGCCTAGTTATTTCCCTCTAGACAGGACATCTTTAATTCCTCTATGGATGTGAAATTCATTTATTAAGTTATTTATCCACCTCTTTTTCAGTCAGTGAATATAAAGCAAGCCTTTCGCTTTGAAAACCCTCAAGATGTCGTTTTATTAACACTCAGTATTTATCTCTGACATCCACTTTGTCTTACTTATCAGCATGAACTAAGTGTTCCGACTGCAGCGTTTCACTCCAGGAGACATCGCTTAGGCTCAGCAGACCGAACACCATTCCCGTTGTGGAGCGACGACGTTTAGCCCACCGATTGTTGGGGATTAGAGCTGCGGTGGGTGAGCGTGGTGCACAAGGCCAGGAAGATGAGCGAAACAGCGTCTGCGTGCGGCCGAGCTGATAAACTCGTTCCTAGCAAAGGCGACGGCGCCCGGTGGCATTGAGCAGAGATCAAAAGCGCCGTCTCCACTGGGGACGTTTTCGTCCCTGATCTGCGCATCAGAGTCATTCAAATTAAATTTCAGATTATGCAGCAAAGCACTTCTAATATGGAATGCCAAGCAGTGTAGGTTTCCCAGCGGCCGGGTGGCAACTGGTCGGCTGGGGAGGACGGTGTTTATACATGTCCTGAGGGAGGACAGAGTTGCTTTAACCTCGTCCATGTTTCGCTGACAATGCAACCGACCCAACTGCTCCGACGACTTCCAGGGCCAAACCAATTAACCTTAATAACCATTCGGTAACACTGCCACCGTGGGAAGTTTCAAGAAGAAACACACTGTGCCCCCCTGCATACCCCACCCAAATTAATCTATACCTTCCTTTTGTTATCATTCCAGCATAAATATCTGTTTACTGAGGATATCTCTTGTTTAAATGTCTCCCTCAAGTCCTTCTGACCTTGCAGGCCACAGTTCTGAGGAGTTTCGAAGCAGGGACCTTCAGCAGGCCTACCATACGCCTGTTTCGCAGTGCCGTCGCCTTGACTGAGAGCACTTCATAGCTGTGTTATGAATATTAACAGCATTGATGTTTATTGTACTAACTGAAAATATGAACGTTGAAAAATAAACTCATTAATTAATAGAAAAGCATACAAATGTAAGGAATCTGTGCTCTGATTTGGATAGAGCATCTTGGTGTGGTGTTCCCAATAATTTCCTGATGCATGAATCATGGTTTTCCAATCTGAGAAGTGGTAATCATATACGATGATAGCAGCCCATTCTAGGAGGGGAGGCGAGAAAGAACAATTGCTGTTTGTAATTGCTGTTTTGAAAAGCTGGCGCTGTGGCTATTAGCTATGTTAATGAGACAGGCTGTTGACCCTGAAGGAAAGGAGCCGGATGATTTTCAGCTGCATGATTGGGGGAGTGGTCCCTTTTCAAGAACCTCTTTTTTTCTCTATTCAGCTTTCAACCATTGACGACAGCTGGACTTGTTTTGTTATATTTGGAAAGGATCAACAGCGTGCACTTAAAGATTGAGATACAACTGATCATGCTTAATAGTTTTGTTCTCAAATCAATAAAATAATTACCCATCACAGTGTGTCCGTCGATGCGTTCTTCTGTTTTTTCCTTCACCCGTTGGGAGGGTCGGAGGCCGCGCCGTAAGACTGGCGTGCGCCCCGACGGATCCGGATGTCATGTTGCATCAGGATACAGGCCCCCTCACGCCTCATACTTCGGCACAAACCCCTTCCCCGTGCTTCGCGGCCTGCAACTCCATTCAGCGGCAGAGATCTAAAGACTGCGCCTGCGGCTCCTTTATCTCCGTGAAACGCAAGTGTGGCAGAGCGCCTGTATCTCCATCAGGCGAGGGAGCTTTCGGGCAGCGCAGAGCCATTTTATCTCAAGTTTGCTGGCGTATCCCCACTCCATGCTGCAGCAGACCCCTCGCAGGTCCCCTCCTCCCCAACTGGAGTTAAGCGTCCTGCTCCCCCCCCCCCCCCCCCCCCCCCCCAGCCCTGGAGTGAGGCGGTACCTTAGATTACTGCTTAATGGCAGCGGATGAGACCGGGGTCTCTTCTATTTCCAGATTGTGCACAAATGTGTTTTGCCTCTGGCCAGCTAATGGTACATTACCAGTTGAACTTGGCGGAGAGAAGGAAATACAGATGTCCCAGGGTGATTAGCCGTTATTAGGGTCGATACGCCTAACAGATGCTTTATCTGTCTAACCAACTTACATAGCTTGTGTTGTACCTCCATTATTTGCACCATAAATTTTACCAAATCACTTATGTTGCTCTAGATTTGTGGTCACACCCGAGTATGTATTTCACATTTGGTTTTTTTTTTTGCCACTGATGGATTAGCGGATTAGTGTTTATTTTATGTCTTTTGTTTTGTTGTTTTAGTATGTTTGAATAATTAGAGCGCACTTAGTCCTTGAAAGCTCCTTGGATTGCACACTGAACACTACCATCATGTCTGAACATTTTTTAATAGAAGACAAATTGGACTGAAGAGAAGAAAACAACATCTGATGCAATAACCTAATTTGGAGCCTTTGTCTTTTCATCCATTTATTGGCTTTTTCCTTTTAAGCGTAATAATGCTTAACGGCCATCTTTCTGCTCCGCACATTGATTCCACGTCCGATTCTCACGGTTTAATCGCAGAGGCTGCCGTTTGGGTAGAGGATAGCTGCCGCCATGTGTTCACTTTATCTCCGCTGCTTCTCCCCCTTTGATGCAATTAGTCAGGGATGAAAGGATGTGAAAGTTGCCTGGATGAAGCAGGGATAGCGCGGGCGTGAATGTTATTGTGGCGCAGAGAGTGTTGTGGCAGCCCATTGTGAAGCGCTTCTTCTGATTTTAATGGAAGGAGCGAACACAAAACAAGACTCAGACAGTTCTCTGTGGAGGTTCATTAATGTGCAATGTGTCCTGAAAATATAATTATGATCGAGATGGTTCTGAAGGCGGGAAAAATTTCACTTGGGACATGACGGGTGCTTCTTTCGCCTCTGTCGCAACTTGAAATTGAATAGCTTTGGTAATTGTGTGTTATTCAGAACAGTGCCCGTAGCAGAGCAGCGGGGGGGAAAACGACCAAACTTTACTCGCCACATTTATAGAGTCGGGATCGGCTAGGACGTCCCTTTGTTGTACACGCTCCGTCTGGTCACGTGGGATTGAGGGCAGCCTGTACCATAGTAGCTACAGTATGTACATGGCTCTACAGCTGGCTTTTGGGCCAGAGGAGAGCAAGTCTCCGAATGACACTGCTGTCGGCGCATGTGTTCGCTGTATTTAGCATTAATTGTTCCAGGAGAATTCGTGTGTCGCAGAAACAAGTAAAGTGTCAAATTGTAATCTCCTAAGCCACTGCACAAAAGCACCATTTAAGCACTTCAGTTTTGTACTCTAATGTTGTAGTTTTCTGTGTCTGCGCAGGCATTATTTTTGATTATTTTGCACGAAGTGGGGAGACCCAGCGCGAAGCCCATTATACCGGGCTTTTTCTCCGAGGCCGTCGGCTTTGTTGCTGCGTGCCTGGGTCTTCTCTCACGCCCGTCTGGGCACAAACAGTGCCTGCGAAGACAGGCGGCCCATCCGCTAATGACCAGCCTTTCGGGGACACGGGGGGCTCTAATGAGGGTGGCAACACCCCCCAACATTCACACACCTCACCCTGCGTGCCCCTTGCAGGCCCGGCCGTTTGGTGCCGTTCGCTTGACATCCCGCTGTAACATTCAGGTGGCTTCAAATGCCCGTAGAGCTTTTTTTGGCACGGAGAGAGAGATGTAAGGGGGGAAGATTCATTTTCCTAAGGTTTTCAGCCTTCTGCGGAGTTAGAGGTTGCCGCAAGGGGAGTGACAGCATCACCTCGGGGACAGATCCGGTAATACGACAGCTTCGCAGGCGCTGCTGATTGGAACGAATGGGAAATTGCAAAGGTTTTCTAAGGCATTCAGTTTGGGACTTGAACCGAAGCATGCGAGCCCTTCGTTATTTTGCTGTTTTTGCCAGTGCCGAACTGATCCTTTACTGGGCATCTGAGGGAGAGAAAATGAGTCCAGTAAATCAGTGTACAGTTATGGACAGGGTGACAAACAGTGACACCAGCGCCCCTGATATCCTGCTACCCGTTGCATTGATCCAAGGCCAGCGGCAGAGCGCGTTCATTTGAAACAGCTGCCATGTTTTGTTTTGCTGTCTTTATTTAATTATTTTACTTATTTATAACTTGAATGTTGTGCTTGCTGCCAAACCAAAATTACATGTACATAATTTAGTGAGAATGGGGAGTAAAAACAGTCATTAGTTCGGCGCATTTCAATCGAGCAAACACTGAAGAATCGAGTTCAGATTTGTGTGTTTTCCAGGTGTGTCAAAACCTTCCTCTGACATGCTGTTTGACAGATGCGTTACTGATTTTTCTGTTGATGCGTAATATCCCTTAACTCTTCTTTTTAGTCTTTTGCACGTCTGTTGTTGCGTTCCCTGGCAGAATAAAAATGTCACATTGTCCAAATATAGGTACGCGTATTCTTTTTTTAAGAACAGGACTTAACGAAAAAAGATAACATTTTAAAGATATGAAAAAGGTTTATTTCGAGAGGCACTTTAATATGAACGTCTGATGTTTAATTTAATGCCTCATTGTTAAAAATGGTACTTATCTTGACATCGAGGGTAAGAGCACTATTGGTGCACTCTTACAACGCCCTTGTTTTTATGTTTTAATGTAAGATTTTGGTGGGTGATAAGCAACAGCAGACAGATTGTGTTTCAGCGCACAATACCAGTAATAAATAAGGGAGACAGATGGGGATTCTAACACTTTATGATATTGCACTTCAAACAGAGATGTAAGCAGCACTGTTTCCCACATTAGTGTGCAGTACTGTAGTAATCGTGCAGTGCCTTTAAATAAATATTTGTATTATTAGGGCTTTTTCGTTGGATGTCATGGTGGCACAGCAGGTACTCCTGGTACCCCACAGCTCCTGTGCTCTGGGTTTGAATCCAGGTTCCAGTGTGGCTCAGTCTGTGTGGAGTTTGCACATCCTCCTAGTTTTTCTGTGGGTTTCTTCCCAAGGCCATGTGTTTCAGATGAACTGGTGACTCGAAGTGGCACCTAATGGCACCTTCAGATTAAATGCAGTATTTCTGACTTCTCTCCACTGCCCTGAATATGTTTATGTGAGCGACTGCTCTTATTGCAGGATAAGCTCCTCAATAACAGCACCAGCCTGCCGTTGTACGATTGCTTGCAGGGCCACCATACTTTGCTCTTCTGCACACACGGCGTCTGGAGGTCAAACGACCGAGGGGGTTGCGCGAGACTGGCCTTGTTCGAGGACGATCCCGTCGGCTGCGGATGTGGCTGCAGTCCTGCAGGTGTGCTGCTGCCAGATGCGCTCTTGGCAACGGGATTGTATCCTCTGGCACTAATGAGGGCAGCAAGTGGTGTACACCCATAACTAATGAAGGTTACCCATTGTCATGCATCGTCGTCGCATTTAGCTCTCTGAGGACAAACAGTCTCTGGAGCAGCGGGGCCTTAGTATGTTTCGGAACCTTATTTCCCATCAAGCACTGGAATGTCCAAAGCACGGTGCTCAAGCTAGTTGACAGACTACTGGAAGGGCCTCGCCCAGTTTTCCCCAGGTGTGCTCCGCTCAAGCTTCGCAGGAACCACAGCGCCTGACACATCTCCTGCTCTTTGATCACAAGCACATCACGACTCATCTGCTCTGGGATCGCGGCGCACGCCGCTGGTCTACGTTGTGGTAAAAATAAACCACCTGAAGACACTTTGCTGCAGAAGGATATGTTTTTAATCTGTCTCGCAGTGCTTTAAGCTCATTGCGAGGAGCCGAAGTCGCACCATCAAACACACGTCTTAACCAAGTGCGGCTCTTAGCTTTACGGATCAGAGTGCCCGTAGCGCGATCCTTTCCCCAGAGAGGTAGCCCGTTAAAGACGCGTCCTGTAATTCTGGCGCAGACAGACGAGGTGACGCTTCCCTCAGCTTAGCTGTCACCCATTGTCGTACCATCCCTGCTAACCTTGCTTTTTAAAAAAGACATTTAAACATATACCATGTTGAAACACAGTCAGCCTTTTTCTCTCTTATGCAGTTATAAAAATGTGCCCTTGAATATCTTCTGGAATAAAATAGCGTTACCGCTCGGTTGCCATGTTTTAAAGTTCACGTCTGTATTGCGTGGTAATTTAACGGAATTGATATTTATGTGTTCGGCTGAAATTCCTGTTATGCCGGGCAAAAGTACACAGGAGCAGTTTGTTTGGACAGCTGAGCGTTAACCGCTGCGCACGCTAGTTTTGAAAGGAAAAAAGTGGCTATTTCAAGTCCTTAGCTGCTGTCACCAGACAAAAATAGGCTGGAGGGATGATGTATGGGTGGAGGGCTGCTGGTTTCAGTGAGTTTGCAAGTTTGCAGCAGCCCGTTCCCGTTTGCGCGTTAAGATTTATGTTTGCATTCAGATGGGGCCATTCGACACCCAGAGCATGCAGGACAGCTCATAAGACATGTGCGGTTTAGAGATGTCCTGTGTATGGATTTCACGCTGTTGCTCCATATCACCACATCATCAAATTCATACTGTGCTGTATGTAGAAGGAGGACACATCTGTCAGATAGTTTATGCAAAATATGTTACATATGGCGCAGACAATTATATTTACCATATTTTTATGACAATTAGAGGCACTGTCTGCCAGTGTGGGCTGAGGGCTACGGACAAATGGTTTTAATCGTTAGGCGTTTAGTACAAATGAAGGTTATATCTCATATTGCTAATGCAATAGCTGTTTTGCTCCATCCCATTATGGGAACCTGAAAATGTGGGCTGGCCTTAAATCAACGTGAAGACTGTCGATCTGGGTTCCAGTTTGTTTAGGGTCCCTTTTGGGGGCTTTTTGACAATCGTTCTCTTTGTTTCCAATTACACAAGTCTCAAAAACTGCTGTTTATTGGTGGTTTATCTGCAGTTTAAACACCAAACGACGAGCAGTGAGACTTTTGTAGCAGCCTTACAGCAGCCATTAAGAAAATGGCCAAGCAAAAAAATCTGTGCACTGTGCTTTTACTCAGTGTGTGTGTGTGTGTGTGTGTGTGCGTGCGCACGCCAGTGCATGAGTTTTCTAGTAACGCTGCAACTTGAGAACTGTCAGGGAAACTTTGAAAATGGCTGTGAATGCAGATCAGTCATGCTCGCTCCTCTGTGACTCATTTTTCACCGGTCAGAAAAGCAGATTCCAGATAAACACTGTCGTTATCTTTCATTAAAATGGAAAATTAAAATCTGAAACACTCTGCACGCGGGGACTGCACGTGTCCCGTTTGCCTTGGAACGCGTCTGAAGGAAATGAACTGCCTTGCTGACAGCCGAACTGCTTTTGAATTTGTTTTTCAATTAACATATTGATTTGCTTCACCGCGTTGTAGTTCACTTGTTTCCCTTTTGCTCGCGCTCCGTGAGGAGGCCGTGTTGCACGTTTCGTTTTGACAGTCGAAGTCTTGTGAGATTAAGGGTTTGTGGTACGTTCACGCAGAGGCTCGAGTCTGTTGTGTTTCGGTCACCTTGAAAAGGAGCTGAGAAATCGTGCCTGGGCCCTTGTTGTCTTGTGCGTGGACTCATATTGTCTGCGTTGACAGGTGTCACATTCTGAGTGGGGCTTGGCCATTTCTGCAGCTGTAACGTGCTACCCTGCACCGTGTAGCACAGTGACAAATTGCACATACCGCACCTGAATTCAGTGCGACTGAAACAAATGCAAAAAAGCTATTTTTCTCAATTTTATAAGTAACTCATAGGGGGTGCGGTGGCGCAGTGGGTTAGACCACAGTCCTGCTCTCTGGTGGGTCTGGGGTTCGAGTCCTGCTTGGGGTGCCTTGCGATGGACTGGAGTCCCGTCCTGGGTGTGTCCCCTCCCCCTCCGGCCTTACGCCCTGTGTTGCCGGGTTGGCTCCGTGACCCCATATGGGACAAGCGGTTCTGAAAATGTGTGTGTGTATAAGTAACTCCTGCTGATGTATTTCATGAAGTAGGATTCCATGGATAGCATCGTTTTTTTTATCGCACTCTCAATAAAAACGTGGGCTATCTTATACTGAATCTGTGTCAATCCTCTGGAGCGCACTTGTGTTGGCCGCAGTACCTCTCGGTACCTTTCAGCCGACACAAATCAGAATACTTTGAGGGGTTTGCAAATGGCTCTTTTTTCCTGTGCTTATTTTGTGTTGGCAGCAGCACCACAAGTTATGTTCTCAATACGGTTCGGTCGATACTACACATTTAAAGCACTGTCCATCTAGCACATAGCTTTTTGCTCTCTACGAATTAAGCCGTTAATTAAAACCAGCATAACCACTTTCGTCGGTTCCATAGAAAACAAAAGCCTTCTGACCTTCTGCTGTGAAAGCCAGAACAAATTGCTCTTACCTTGAGCCTTGAAGCATCTCTCTGGCCCATTGGCCAGTGTGTTGCTCGTGTTGTGACCAAGCTCAGAGGTAAGGATGGTTTGCCATTCCATCTACACTTTTTCTGCCAATTGATTAGTCATTCCTTGGGTGTGGTGAAGGTTTGAAAGAGCATTCGCTGCCCGCTCTGCGCTTGGTCCGGAACAGTCCTTCGCATCCTTCAGAGGAGGGACGGTTCAGTGAACATCACTCAGGCTGTTGCTTCACAGACAGATCCATCAGAGCACATCGGTCTGAGCCCTCAAACATGAGCACGACGCTGTCTTCAGCAGTCGGGTGCGGCGTGGAAGCTGCAGAAGTGTTCTATGTCACGGGAAAACGTGAAACTTCAGAGAAGATCCCACTCGATTCACTCTTTGCAGTTTGCAGAGGTTCATACTCAGTTCAAAGTTGAAAGTTGAAACGGTTAATATTTACGGTATATGTTAAATATGTTTGTCTTTGGCATTTTTCTTGCTGTTTGACCCTTTCATTTGCCTCCAGGCAAAAATCTGCATGTTATGATATCAGTGCTTTCATTACTATTGACGATGAGACTCCTGATGTTTACTTAATATAGAACGATGAAATGCAGTACTTCAGGAACCTTCCATAGTTTGAACAATGACCTCATACTTCTTGACTGACTATAAGTAAAAAGTACAGTGGCATGCCTGCTTAAGTTGCTTTCATTGAACTATGCTGAAAATTGAGGTATAAAGTGCTGTTATTGAATATCATCCCAACGCAAGACCTAAGGGTAATTGCAAGTGGAAATTAAGTTTACAAGAGGCTTATAATTTTTGATCTTTCAGCTGGTGTAGAGCCCTAATTGCTACATTTATTCAGAGGAGCTGAACGGAGGGTTTTGAATGAGTGGTTACGACAGTACTACAGGTTCTCCTGGGTTCTAGTCGCTCTTGTTAATCGCGCAGCATGCTGCCGCCCACCCACCTGCAGGCAGTGCCACGTCCGCGATCAACCTGCCTTTATCGCTCAGTTGGAGCCATTTTACCAACACAATGGCCAATTTTGAAGAATCAGCGCACCTATAGGTAGGAATTACGTATCTTTGATGGCGAAAGATTGTGGTGCTGTGACAGTTTCAAATGCCGTGAGATTGTTTTCTTTTCAAAATTGCCCGATAGAAAATGCTGCATTATGTGCATTGCACTTATTATTGTTATTAAAGTAAAAATCAGCGTTCGGTATGATGTAAAACTGATATACTCTGTCAATTAATTTACTACTAACGAGTCTGAAGGTTCAGTCAAGCTGGTGAATGAACTGTGGTACTTTAGCTACATGCTTTCTGTTAAATAAAAAAAAAAAGGCCAGTGGTTCGCATTTTTTATCACTAGCGCCAGTCTGACATATGAATGTGGCTTTTTGGTATTCAGATAGTGCTGTGTAATTGATCTCTTTTTTTGTCACGTCTTTTTACCATGGTAGCACCATCCATCACCTCCCACAAGGCTGGTTGCTCTTCTTTTCTGCGCGGTTGTTCGGCATGCTGTAAACAACACAAAATGCACAGGTACAAATCTACAGGAAGAAGCTCAAAGTCTGCACAGTAGTAGCCAGGTGCAATTTCCAATGACATGTACAAGTTACAGTTCTTAATAATTGTCGCCTTTGCTTTTAATGGCTTGAGCTCCTGGGATAAAAATCACTGAAGTGTGCAAAATGCTCTGCTTAAGATCATACTCTTAAAAGTCCTTCTCTATTTGAAAAACAAAGGAGAAAAGCCCAGAGTTTGGTGTGGCGATTTCTTCCTGACTGGGCATGTGAACATTCCACAAACGGATATATAAATGTGCCAGAAGAGGAAACAGGATAACCGTAGGACACGCCTGTGTGATCTCAACCAAAACCTCTCTCACCACCAAGGAACATTAGTCCAATTAAATGGTGCATCCCTGTAATGTGTTTCCTGACTGGCTCTACATCAAGTCATTGCTGGTGATATAAGCAATAAAAAGCTCTATGCATGATTTTGATGTCTTTCATGCTGCAGTATTACATCATAAAGACTGAAATGAATCCACATGGAGTTTAATGGGGGGTCGTATTGGTTTTTAGGCGTTGATATTGAACATGACATATACTATCCTGTTTCACCTTATGTTGAACACAACGTGAAATGTGTGGAATAGACCTTTAAAATGATTGATGAAGGGCCCAGTGTATGTCTGCTTTCGGTATTTGTGTAATGCACATCATTAAGGAAGGACACACACCTGAATTCCCATAATCTCTTCCAGTAGAATCCATCTCAGGAACATTTTCCAACTTATGTTTAATACAACCAAAAGGAATATTCTTGAAACAGTGTTTCCAATTTTAAGACAGAGGGAGGCCATTTCCAGCAGAGGAATCAGTTCTCAACAATTAAATCATAAGAATCTCAAAGCGTTTTATCTGAGATTTCCAAATGTATGTCGTGCACTGCAATAAAGCAAAATAAAAATGGGCCATACTGAATGTATGCTTACGTGACTATTTTTGGGTGAAACACAAGCTACTGTTTTCTTAGTTTTTTTTTTTGTATGATTTCTCTATTTTGGTGTTTCCTGTATTTGTCCAGTTTGAGATCACCTTGTGATGTTTTTCATTCTCCATTTCAGCCTCCCTTCAAGTGAACATCACACCTGCCCAGGGCGAGATCAGTGTGGGAGAGTCCAAGTTCTTTCAGTGTGAAGGTAGGCACCTTCTTCTTGACCACAATACCTTAGAACACCAATCACTGGAGTCTGGCACTAACTTAGGACATCTGCTGCAGACAGTGATTTAGACTCAGATAAAAAAACAGTAGCTTCTGTGCTTTTTCACCAGATAAAATAGTAAAATTCCAGTGACCAAGGTGGAGATGTTAGGGCAAAAGTATGTCATTTTGTCATTTGCATTGCTGAAGTTGCCTGAATCAGTGGTTCTTTCTCCTTCAAGTTGTTGGAGAGGCAAAAGAGATCGACTGGTACTCCCCAAGCGGCGAGAAGATTCTGCCAAATAGGCAAGACATCAGCGTTACCCGCAATGACGAGGAGTCCTCCATCCTTACGATCTACAATGCCAACATTGACAACGCTGGGATATACAAGTGCGTTGCCAGGAATGGCAACATGGAATCTCAGGCCACAGTCAACGTGAAAATTTATCGTAAGTGCTTGCTTCTCTTCTCATGTCAGGCAGCGATATTCAGCATTGCAGTTCAGAAACAGCAGTAATGTGTATTTACAAACACGGACCAGTTAAGACATCTTGGTGGTTCCTGCTGTTGACATACATTGCAGTTGATGCAGTAGATAAGTGCAGAGACTGTGCATTTTCTGTCACGGATTTTCTATAGCAGTCTTTATGCTGAATTTTTACACGTTTTTGTTCATAACAAGCATGACAGTGCTCAGTGACCTTGTATATTATTTAGCTAATTGGTTTTTCCAATATGAGCCATTATGCTTTCTGAACAACTACAGAGGTTTTCTTCTGCTATTGGCAACAACAGAAATAAACATGAGTCAATACTAGTGAAAGTAAGTAGCAGAAAGCGTGTTTGCAGTAAACGGTGTCTTGCTATGCCTTGAAAAAACATTGTCGCAACAACCAGCAAATCCCACCTGTGCTTTCTCTCACAGAGAAACTCACATTCAAAAGCGCCCCCTCGCCTCAGGAGTTCAACGAAGGTGACAATGCCGACATAGTCTGTGACGTGGTCAGCTCCCCTCCGCCAGCCATCATCTGGAGGCGCGGCAACACCAAGATCCAAGTGGAGAAAGATGGTGAGCTACGGAAGTCAACGGTTATGCTTCTTTGTTTAGCCTTTTGTCTTTTAGCTTTTTTTTTCTGTTGTCTTTTCATTTTTCCTCAGCCATCCATTTCAGGGATGTTCCCACTGAGCCTGCAAGCTCAGCCATGCATTTTGATCAGCTACATATTCTGACAGAGTGGATCAAGTGTGAATAGGACACTGAAATAATTTTTTTTTTTGCCATTACATTTCCGTGTGATGTATTGATGAAGATAAACACATTTTTTAGTGATTTTAAAAGGATGAGCGTTTCATTTGCAAGCCAAAGGAGCGTTTTTCCAAGTTTTTCCCAAACTGCAGCACAACTCATTTTCTTTTCCCCTTTGAATGTTATTTGGAGCAGCTTATTTTAACCTTAAAGTGTTCCTCCCTCTCCCTTGCAAACCACTGGAATACACAAGCTAACCACAACTTTCTGGTGTGTGGTATTTCAAGCATTCGCTTTGTGGATGTGTTTTTTACTGTGGAACCACTAATTATAGCAGAGAGTGAAACTCAGACTGTGTGTAAAAAACATTTTCATTGTTTCTTCAGTTAACCTCTTCTGTACTCTTGCCCTGGTCATATATTACAAACAGCGAACAGTCTCATGTTTTCAATGCCACAGTCATCCTGTGATCTGTGATACTTTTCACTTAATACTTTGTCGACTTTCATGAATTCCATAGCTTATCAGAACTGCTGATAAAGGCTACAGCGATACAGTCACGAAAAATCCCTGCACAATTATAATGATTTCAGTTTTATGTGTAGTACAGGAGCGATGAGTCAATAGCGTATGTAGGCGCTTTAACTGTCTGTTGATTGGAACATGCTTCTGAGTTTGTTCATTTAATCTCCGTAGGTGACTCTCAAATCGTGTTCAGTCAAATACACAGTGAAGCAGTAATACAGTCATAATGTATCCTTGTATCAGTGAAATACAACACATGAGGAATTCTGCATATTTCCGGTTGGATTTTAGAGTTTTCTCTCCATTGGTATTGTAGAGAACAGTTCTATCTTTCTCTGTGTTCAGTATTACTACAGTATTTCCTACAGTATTCAATGTTTTTTTCATGTAAAAACATGGTTTATCGTACATGTACAAAGTTTATTTTTCACCAATTTTGACATCTAAACTATCTTTGGGTCAAATAACTCTGTAACCAAATTCTTTGGCTCTATTGTTATATCTCAAAGTGGCAAAGTTTGCATAGAAGTTGTGCATTCAAACAATCTAACCCCAGAAAAAAACAGTAGTCAGGATAGCATGGAAAGTCCTACGTTTGCAGAAATACTTGCTGATACTTTTTGAAGTGAAGCTCCCACATGTTTTTTGTTGTGTTGCAATTGTGTCCTCCCTCCACAGTGCGTTTCAAGATCCTGGACAACAACCACCTGCAGATCAGAGGCATCAAGAAGACTGACGAAGGGTCGTACACCTGTGAGGGCCGCATCATGGCCAGGGGCGAAATTGACTTCCGAGTCATTGAGGTCATCATCAATGGTGAGTCCTCATGCACTCCCTCTTCCTCTCTCTGCTCGAGATTGCCAATGGCTGGGAACTCCTGTTGAAACATTGCTATTTGCATTCGTCATTGTACAATCATAGCCCCAGTTTTTGACGTATAATTGATATGCCATTTAAAAGCATCAGTTACAAGAATTCTGGCATAATGATTTTTTAATTATTGTGACTTAAAAGAGCTTGCAATCGTAGCAACGTGTACAGCTAAATATTTACCGAAATTGCTCCTGTAGTTTATCTCCTGAGATTTAAGCCATCGCATTTTTCATCATCACACCAATTGTTACCCCATATGTGGTTTGCTTTGCATGTGTCCAAACTGTTGTTTACAGTATTTCTGTTTGTGTGCTGCTATTCTGGCTGAACTAATGTACTCAATCTCTTTAGTCCTGCCAACCATCAGGACGCGGCATGCCGAGCTGAATGCCACGGCTGACATCGGGCAGTCTGTGATGCTGGCCTGCGATGCAGACGGGTACCCTGAACCCAGAGTTACATGGGCTCGGTAAGGCAGCAAGAGCCAGGCATCCTCCTGCGTGGTGGCTCACAGAGAAGGACAGAGACCTCAGCCCAAAAAACTCTTTATTTTTCTGAGCACACACAAGAGTACACAAGTGTTCTGAAGCAACGGCTAACAATGCCAGGTCTGGGTTATTGAATGCATCAGCCACTGATTAAAACTCTTAGTCCTGCAAAAGCAGCCCATTAACCATCAGCCATCTTGTTGCTGTTGCTTGTGGAGAGCTTTGGGATACAGCCTCACATTGAGAAAGGGGCTGGGTGTGGCCTGGAAATGAGGGAGTCAGCACAGGGTTGTTACGCGAAGATGAAAACGCAGATCTGAAGATCCCTGGTCCCAAAGAGAGCGGAAGCAGAAGGCAAAGCTGCTTGACAATTTGCCGTTTGTTTTCGGGGGCCACAGACAGTGAGTTCATTTAGATCCTCCCAGGGGGCAGCTGTGGGATTTCTACTGCTGCTGTGGAAGATGAGGCCATCATCTAAAGACTGAAAACTTTATTAGCATCCAGCCAAAGTCCCTGAGGTGCCCATGTTTTAACTCTCATTTAGACTGTTAAATTTATTATTATTGTCCCTGCTATTACCCCGGATGTATATTTTTACTGACATTTTATAGATATACTTGTGGCAAAAATCCTTGTAATAATGTAATTTTAAGTTATTCATGTCTTTGAATATGTAAAATATTCTGCGGATTTTCTGAATTGGGGGCTGTGGCAGCAGAAAGATGAGATGACTGATTCAAGTCCTTTTTAAGGGCTTGGGGCTTTTGTTTTCATCAAAGTGGATAAAGAATGAGCAGGTAGAACATATCCCATGTTTTGGTTAAGATGAACACAGAAGTGCTTCATCTGCATCACTCTTGCTTTCATTTTTCTCTTCCAGCAATAACATTGTCCTTGAAACAAGCGACAAGTACAGCATCAACGAGGATGGCTCTGAGATGATAATAAAAAACATTGAGAAAGTGGATGAAGGGGAATACACGTGCATCGCCAAGAACAAGGCTGGGGAAAAGGAGGCAGAAGTCAGTCTGAATGTGTTTGGTAAGAAACAGAAGGAACAGCTCCTTTGTTTCTTTCCGTTTTCCTCATTTTCTTTCTGTTTCTGAAACCGGTTTGATTTCTTTCAGACCTTTTTTCACCCATTTGTATCAAGGATGTGAACCACGACTGCTCAGAATATCTGTTGAAAACTACCTGCCTCCTACCTATTCTGTGTTAAGGTGCATGTGGATGACAGTGCTGTGTGTATTTTATGTGTTTATCTTGTATTTTGTGCTCTGTTACAGTTCAGCCTAAAATCACCTACCTAAAGAACCAGACAGCATCTGAGCTGGAGGAGCAGGTCACACTGACATGCGAAGCTACAGGGGATCCCACCCCTACCATTGTTTGGAGTTTTGGCCGCCAGGTCTTCAGTGAAGGAGAGCAGGTTTGAGCGGGGCGGGGAGGGAGTTGTGGTGGGAGGGCACATGAGAAAGACCAGGGTTGTGGGTGGACCAAAAGATGGACCAAGAGCTGACATGTCAGTTACTTTCTCTCTGCTGAATATTGAACCGACCCCCAAAGCTAGTGCAACAGCATCCCATGACCATTAATCTACTCCCAAAAGTCCCATAGCGCAGGGCAAAGGACATGTCTGCAGGCTTCCCTCAAAGTCTCCTCTTGTCATTTTGTACATTGGTTCCTCCCTTGTAGGATCCTTTTAAGATGTTTTATCAGGAATTAAATCAGTAAAGTGCAATGAAAAATGTAAATACTGATAGATTTTCAGGTTTCCATTCAAATTTGAACAGAAAATCCAGATAGAATTAAATGAAATCAATAAGGAAGACATCTGTATTGTTTCCCATATTCCTGCTGTCAGTTAACTTTTCAACAGCAACTGAGAAAATGATATAGAACAGTATGAAACAAACAAGCCCCATGAGGACGCTACAGTTATGATCTTATCAAGGTTCATGAGTTTAATGCGATAAAAATCACCAAGAATGATCAACAGATATTCCTTCAAGAATCTCTTGGAAGATTATCTGCAGATTACATCTACGATGAGACTAGACTTTTGGTTTTCTTTCTCTGCATTTTTTTGGGGAGAAAAGAAAACGCTGAGAAAAAACAAGGAAACACTGCCATTCCCTCCACCAGGTGTGTCATGTTTCAGTCTCACCATGCTACCATCATCAAAGTGTGTCCATTTGCTGCATGACTCAAAGCCCGGGGGCAACCCTTTTACCAGACCCTTAAAAACCCCAACCAGCGTAATGTCCCTCATCACACTCCCCCCACTCTTCGACCATCATGCGTCATGTATTTTCGTAGAAGGGCGGCAGCAGGCACGGGAGCACTGACCCATCTATGAGCTCCGCAAACCCTCGTGTGCCTGCCTCACCCAGCGCCAGTCACTCAAACAAAAATAATTAGCAGCTGCAAAGCCATTTGGCAGTCATCGCATCTCCATCACCGCACAATTGGGCAGCAGCGTCCGACGCTCTTGACCAATATTCAGCAATCTTAAAAAGGTCCCACTCTTACTGTTAGAGACAGAGAGAGTATGGGAGGGAGGGAAGGTAGAGAGTGAGCTCACCTCCAGAAGGAAAATTCCTTTCAAAGCCTTGCAGTGCCAAGGACAATGAAGGACCATAATCCCTTGCTAATTATTTTTGAATCTTGTCACTCTTCTCTGGTCTGTCTGTTTTGCCAGCAGCACCTTCACTTATCATCCTTGCTTTGAGTGGAATAGCTTTTGGAGGGAGGGGAGGAACAGAGCAGACCAGCTCCAGCCAGCTGTTTTTATGTCTTTCTTACTTGAGTTCTCTCTCTGACATCTGCTAAGACATTTCCCAGCTATTATTCTTTTTGTCCTGAGATTATTGTAATTAATATAATTTATTTCTAGGTTTTGTGGTACCTCTGTTTCAAAACACAGGCTTGAATCAATGAAATTGAAATATTGGTAGCATTTTTTTAAATGTAGCAACAGTTTTTAATAATGAAGAATATGCTTTTCCTTGCAGAAGTAGGAGTTGCATTCAGATTTTCTGTGCGATCCCTGCTTTTTGTCAGACCCCTTTACCATTGCTGTTTCAATAGGCTATCCCAACTCTACATTTATGTATTCCAAGCCCAGTTTGAAACCTTTCGGATTCACATGCCATCAGAATGAACAGGGCTTTAATTATCAAGCATATCGATCAGTTCGATCGATCAGGACCAGAGCATGAACATGCCACCTTGTGATTAAAGGTATGCTGGATTTGCCCCCGATGGCCCCCTGTCTCTCTCGTGTCTCTTCCGCTTTTCTTTCCCCCAACAGCTGACTGTGTAACCAGGGCATTAGGAGCATGGGTTGGCTCTCAGTTGGACAGGAGTACCTGCAGCCGATTCAGAGGGAAGGAAAAATGTTAGCAGTTTTGTTCAGAATGCTATTAAAGGTTTTCTCATAACTTTTGCAGTGGTTTAACATTCTGTTGCTTCTGCCATCTCCGCTGGACTGTGACTTCCTGTCAGACATAGTCTGTGTGAGACCTGCCTGCAAAGAACTAAGAGCAGCTGCCTCCATTTAACTACAGTGCTCAAGTTAGCTGTGTTAGAAGATTTGAAACATGTAGCCTCATCTCCAAGTCTGGCTGTTAGTGTCCATAGGTGCTTAGTCCTTAGCATTTAGCTCATACAGTCACATACTGAACAGATAAGTTGAAGGACACACTGGAAGAATGTGAATTTCCAGCAGTAATGATTTCTGAAACATTCACCATTCAGGGTGGGTGGAGTGTATATATAGCCATTCAGGCCTCTGCTCTCCTTAGTATGATGTGTCCCCGACTGTACCTTTTCTGCACCATCGCCTCCGGCTTTGTCTGCGCGTGTTGGGGCAGACCAAGTGAAATGCACCAAGTTCAGGTCAGGGCGCCATTTACGTGGATGACCTGGTGGTAGTCAGGGGAGAGCTGAAAGAAAGAGCATGTGCAAGGGCTGCAGTTTGCTAGGACAAAGAAAGATAAATGGGATCCTCATGCAGGATGTGGAATTTTTTGTGAGTCAGGGGAGAAGTGTGCCAGCAAACATTCGTGCTGGTGTTTCCCTGAACGGGGCTTGGCTTTCTGTATACACTCTTGTGTGGTTTCCATGGCACCCCCATTTCCCTGCACAGGACGCAGCAGGTGATAGCAGAACAAGCGTCATATGCTGATGGAATGGGATACTTGTTTCTGCATGGCCACCACCCTGAGGTGCTCCAGTTGCTCAGAAAAGTGGGGTGACTTCTTGCAGGCTTTCATTTATGATTTTCTCACTGTTTTTATCTCTAGGAAAAGCCTCAACTCCTCTCCCTTCGCTCACTTGCAAAAGCTCCCTGGTACAGATCTTTATAGAGGCCCCCAGCAGGCTACTACAGGGATTTCTGCTTATGATTTGTCTTTATTTTTAAGTGTTTTTAAGTGTCCATTCAAAGGGTCTCTGTGTTGTCTGTGTGTCTCATATTTTGTGTAAACAGATTCCGTAGGGGCTTGAAATTCAGACAGCCTTTTGCCTGTTAACAACTTTCAGGTCCGGTGAACCCTTAGTCCCTACCCATAATGCTTTTGCTGAATGGAGGGAGTAGAGGGGAAACACTCACTCGGTCCGCTGTAGGCAGGGCACATCAGGAGCTGTAGTCCCATGTAGTCCTGCTACGGAGCTTCAGTTGCCGAGACTTGATTTGTTCACACACCAAGGTCTTTCTCGGTCACTTCTCTCCATCCTTTGTGCTCTGATGTATGGGGAATTTTTGTGTCTCTGTGAAAGGTCAGTTTTGACTTGAAGTCATTAAAGGGTAATGCTACAAAACCACAGCTGGCCAAACCACTGGGTTTAGTAAGTGGTGCGAATCATGACCTGCAGCAGAGGCAAGCAGGGAGCACAGGCTGACCATATTGTTTGTGCAAAAGATGATCCTTCAAAAAGCACTGGAAACAACAAAACAAGAGCTCTCCTTCAACCCAGTATTTATTAAACCTGAAACCTTAGATGTCATATTGAATAATATCATGTGTTTTTATATATTTATATACATTCATCTCTTTTACATTGTTTGTTTTTGCTAAGATTCATTTAATACTCGCTTTCAGTCTCTCTTGTGTTTTGTCATGGATTTTGTAGCTCATTTAGGAATGTTAAGCGGCTCGTGTTTGAAGCAAAGTTAATTTAAAAAAGGCCAGATTGTCTTAGACTATAATGTCTTCCAGACACATGCGATTACTTGTATCCTTTTCAAAACTGGAAATAAACGGAGAGATTTATATGATTTAGCTTTCATTAACTTTTTCAAGGTTTACCTTTTTCTGTCGCTGCATTGTTAGGGGTCTCTGGAAACTTGTATACAGACAAGATAACGTCTGCTGTTGTGCCCTTTCCTTGTGCTCGTATTACTGATTCATAGTGTAATAGCCACAGTGATATTGTACAAGTACAGAGTTATTAAGGGCGCTAATAACTGAACATGTAATGATTAGTCATCCCAATTTACGCTAATTATACAAGTTATTATTCAATTTTTGGAAATGAAAACCTAATGACTGCACTACTGTGTTTATCCATGACATGCAATTACAAAATGCCATCAGGATAGGAATGTGGAGTGTTCTCGTTTGGAGTGTAACCCTGAATTGGGAAAAATGGAAAATTAGACTTGCTTGACATTTAAATCAGAGAGCGCCAACTCAAATGGACGAATTGCAAACATTCACCCCAGGTAGCTGCCAAAGCCTCACTTGCCCTTATCAGGGCGGTCAGCCTCTCTAGCACGCTGTCGGGTCTCAGCCGGCGGCTTTTTTTCGTCCGTGTGGGGTCGGGTTTGTGGAGAGCTTCTGCAAAGTGGTTGCTTCAGATGCAAAGTGCTCTTGTGGTCATTAAGGTAAAAGCTGTCACGAATTTCAGTGGCCCAGTGTCATCCCATTGGCCATCCTGTGTCATCATCAGGAAGCCCCATAGACACCTTCCATTCCTGTTTCTTTGGTTTATCTGTGTCATGGACCAGACTTGAATGTTCATGGAAATCAGCACGCATATTCATAGTACCTAAAATTAATAGATAAACAAAAAAACTACTTGGTATCAGTGTTATAACTGACCAGAATTTTTTATTAGCATTAGCATCATTTTAGAAATAGTAAAAGAATGATTTAATATTTTACAGCATGCATGCCAAAATATAAAAACCGTCAGTGTTAAATAAAAAAAATCATTGAGGTTTCAGAAGTGCTTATGTTAGTCTTCAGGGAGGAAAACGACTTGGTAATTTACCATAGGAAAGACACTTCAATTCTAAATCTGCACTAAGTTAATTGTATATTCAAAATTAATTTGGTAATCAAGGTGTACATAATATTGCTGAGGGGTTTTAGAGGTGCTCAGCCCATTTAAGTCCAAAGATTGACTTGCTTATACGTAGCCTAAAGTAATTTCTCCCTTTTTTAATGAACAACAAGCACACTCAGAGTGCCCTATTCTGCATAATGTATTGATAGTCTTTTAATACTAAATTATAAAATGGACCTCATTATTCACAGGAAAATGACTTGTCCACGTCAAGTACCACTTGAGTTTTTCAGACACCTCACCAGTTCCTATGACCAAGCGGTCAAATAAACGGTGGCCTGGACAATGCACTATGCAGAGGGGTCTCAAAATGTGCCTAAAATGTGAAATGTCTTATGAAGTCCTGTGAAATGATGAAGTGGCGGAACTCCTCTGGCACCCTGGTGTTTAAACAAAAGACACTATTGTGGTTTGACACCCAACCCTGTCCACTTTTTATTCATGCCTGCGTTAAACAGTAATGGCATGTTTGATAATGTAGTTCTATCTTTCTTTTGGAAACCTCTTCATCTAAATTAATTTTGAAACACTAATTAAGGTAAACCACAAATCCTTGTTAGTTGCTGTCAGTATATATCTATATATGTAAATAATGTAGAGTATATGTTAATATGTACACTGACACTTTATTTCCATTTTAAAATATTAGAAATGTGGAAATACTAATAGAGAGTACATACACGCTCATTGTGCTCCATGTTTGAGGGCAGTATGTCTGATGTGCCACACCTTACTTTTCTAACAATGAAAGTACATCCTCTGTATGCATCTATATCGAGGAACATTTTTGAAACCCCATTAAATGATGTACAGTACCAGTCAAAAGTTTGAGTTCACCTGCTGAAAACTAGTTTTTGTAGAAGGCATTTGGTTAACAAGTTTTAGCTGGATTCCAGCTGATATGTTTTCTTCTGCAGCAATTCCCAGAGATGTAGGACACTTCAGTCGACTTAATTTCCCTTTTTATGTCTAATTTGTCCTGTATAAGCGTTGCCGAGGCATACTCAAACTTTTGACTTGTACTGTATGTTGTTCTGTTACAGAATAATAGCTGGAGACCAGTTACATACTTTAACTACATGTGTAATATAATTAACAATAAGAAGTAATGAGTTTTTAAACATGTAAATTATCCTGTGTAAGCATGAAAATATATTTTGTGCATTAACTTGTGGTATGAAAACAGCTTTTGAACCACAAATTACAGGCAAGGCATTGAAACATAAGAATTTTTATCCCAAAAGAGGAACAAGCATCCTTAGGGCCTGGTTTAAACAGCACAATTTTTTAATTAGGTTAAGCATTTGTTTGGCATTAATGCCACTCTTTGGAGAGGGTCTTTAGACAGAGTATTAGCATATCAGAGAATATTTAAATATATTATAAATATTAAATTCTTCAAATAAACATCTGATAATATTAGCCTATGTAAACAATTAGTAACTGAAACTCTGGGAAATTAAATAATAGCCACCAGTGTGCATGCTGCAAATGAAAAATATTGCTATATGTGACAAGAAGAGCTCATCGTTTTTAAAAAACAACAGACTCCTCAGTGAAATTAATGAAACTGTGAGATATGTGAATATGCTAATTAATGTATTTGTTTTTTTATTGAACTCATGCATCTTTTAACATGAACTTAGTTCACTGGACTGCAACAGGTAAAATTCAGGCTGCATTCACAACAGAGATCTGTGCATGTGCATTTTAGTGCAATGCATGTCTGAACTGTGACTGAATATTGTTAAGAATTTTTTTTTTTTTTTTCTTTTCTTTTTTTTCGCCTTTTTTGTGTGTTCTGTTTTTGTGTTTTTCTCCAGGCTTCCTGGACTCGACCTGAGACGCACAAGGTATGGCTACTAAATCGTAGCCAGATCGTAGATACTAATGTTAGATCCTCCCAGCAAACGGCCGAGGGGAGTGTTGGCTTTCCCCAGCCAGGGCCTGTCTTACCCAGAAACACCAGTCCTGAGAGCCAGCTATCGGGATTACAGATTGGCACCTGCCCCTTGCCTCCTCGCACTAGGCTGTTGACTGCCGCAGTGCCCCTGGTCCCTGCCGCCAGTTTCTCTGTCTGCCTGCCGAGTGTAGAGGTCCAGTGGTTGCTCTTGCTCTTGGGCTAGGATGCTAAAGACAAAATGTCCCTCCTACCACACCTGACTCCCCTATGAGACAGGGGCGAGTCAACACTCTTACTCCTCTTTCTGCCTTGGTCCTCCCAGGGTGGTACTACTATCCCAGTCATGGACTAACTGATATAACCAACACAGCTGTAGACCCCAGTCGCTCCTCCGATCTCACATGTGTTAGGCAAGATAGACATTTGTCAAAATATTAGGTAATAATTTTCATAGCTGCATTTGCATAACCAAACTAATACTTTTTCTGAGCTAGAGACCAGTTCTTCTGATTTTTATTTCGTGCTTAAGTTCATTTGTATTCTGTATTTAGCATATAAATTGCGTGAGATGGTTTACCCTCTGTCCCGTGAGTTAAAATTAGTGGTTACACATATTTGTCCTACAGTGTGTACTACCAATAGCACTGTACAAACACACAATTGCACAGGTGTGAAGGTGACCTTTTCCTGCCACGTAGCTTTAGAAGTACCCAGAAATTTGAATATACATGCAAGCTCTCTTCCTCTCTGAGATGTAGGATTCTCACATAGGCAAGAGGAACATGATCATCAGTTGCTCACTTAGTCGAAAATGTATTTCGTATGTAGTGCAATTAGTGGTGGGTTTTGGGCATTTGCTTTAATCTGAGGAGAAACAGCTTGACCATCATTCTTTCAGAGACACAAATGTGACTTCTTGTTTTCCATTTTTACACCGTGACTTCGGAAGTCCTCTGACAGAGAAGTCCACCGAAGCCAGGTATTCGCACTTCAAATTCTTAAGGAGTGATTAGTAGCTAGTTTTTGTAGATAGTGCTCTTTGATTCTTTAATTTCTTTTTGTTTTTTGTGTTATAACATCTACATTACACGTATTCATTTAGCTGATAATTTGTCCAGAGCAACATATGAATATTTACCAATTTTTTTCCATTACCTATTATACAGCTTGGTAATTTTTTTAGGGATACTACAGCAGGAGGTGACATCTAAACCTGTAATCTCCAATTCCACAGGGGGTAGAGCTAACCAATGCACCACATTCTGCCGCTGCAGTTATTAATAGATTTTCTGTTTTGGTCAAAACATGGGTAGCTGTTATGGCAGTGCAGCATGAGACTGTGCACTGCGTTCTTCTTCCAGTGAAACTCTTGTGCCTTGAAGCGGTCCATATGTTTGTAGTACAGGCAAACATTACAGTTCTCAGCCAATGGAGCGCAATGTAGGACACACACCACACGATCATGATTGAAGTGTGAATCATGCGTGTATTTGTCCTTGCTTATTGATCAGATTTGTTGGCTTTTTACACACTCAAGCTTTCAGACACAAAGTTCAGGAAGATGTCTTCCTCCTGAAACAGGACATATTGGGGTTGAACTAATTTTCCAACCTCAGCGCGAAGGGAGTAGCACCAAATCAGTCTATCTGCCTGAGGGCTAATAGAGGGTTTCCTGAGGCTCTCGAACGCAACCCTGTTTTTTCGTTCATTGCCTAGCTCAGTGAGTCGCCCCGTCCTCTTAACAAGCTGGATGGAAAACGGGGCCCTTCTGCTCCTTTCATTAGTGAGATAAGATGCATGAACACGCGATTGCAGAAGCACACGCCGCTGCAAAGCCTCTCCTCACAAAGCACCCGCCCCTGTCTTGTAGTCCACAGTTTCAAATGCAAATACTGTCATCGAAGTTTCATGCACAAATGCAGACTGATGTTTGCTTGAGTACATTAAAGTTTCTCGCACCCTTAACATGCTCTTGAATGCCCAGCTAAAATACACACACACACACACGTGTATGTATATATGTCTATGTGTGCATATTGATCTCAGGAACCGATGTCTCTTGCTAGACGCTACATGAGCTGAGCTTTTCATTAGAACCCTGACAACAGTGTGACTGGAGTAACAGACTCTTCAGTGTAAGGAACAGAGTGCAATTTGTGGTGGAGAGTGCTCAGTGATCCGCAGGCTATGACTGAGCTCAGTTTAACATGGGGTCTGAGACGTTTGAGCTCAGCTGCTATGCAGAGAGGACATGGGCGGATCTGAGCAAAGAGGCAGGGGAGGCAGCGCACACATTTTATTGCTGGGTGTCTGTTTCACCAGTGGTAATCGGCTAAAACTGATTGCAGTAATGTCTCCGAAGCTATGAAAGTGGTGCTGGTGTGGTTTAAGGACGTGTCTCGTGCCATGGGACAAATACGAGCATGCAGAGTTGACTCTGGAGATAGGTATTTCAACTGGAAGTAACAAATCCAGAATTTACGCATGACCACAGTCTAGTAGGGGCAGGGCAAGTCTAGTGATTGTAAAGCCGAGGTCTGAAACAGCTATGGAGACACTGTTTTGAAGGACCACAAACAGGTGCCATGTTGTGACTACGCTGCCCAGAGGAGACTGGTCAAAGACTATTCAAACACACTGACTCATCTGTGTCAGGTTGAGTTATGAAGACCCTGTGGTTGTCTGAGAAGTGTGCTCATGTAATGAAGGACCTGGACTGCCTGGGTTCGTCAGCTCAAGTCTCCAGCTAACATTATAATCTTGTTTGCCGCTTTCGAGACTTGAAAAAATGAGTAAGGCCATGCAAATTAACCTAGTTCTTTCAGGCGTGTTAGGGTCAAAGGATTATCTCAGTTGTGCTGCTGTTACGTATTTATCCGGTGAACCCCCTTGTCCATAGCTACATTACAGAACAATGCAGTTTGCTAAATTCAAGTAAACAGAGAAAAGACAGAGGAGAAACACGTGGAACTGCCGAGGACCAAGAGGATTTGGGTTCGATAACCCACATACACATGTACTTTGCCAAGGAGTAACGTACCGAGGGAGTCTGCTGTCCGTGCGACTGTGTACTCGTACTGTAAACGTGGTCAATGTGGAGCCCCGCTCAAGGAGATAAACAGCCTAGAAACTGGGAAATGTTTGTAAAGCTCAAAGATGTAATGTAGGTCTTTAAACATTTCAAGCAGTCTTCTACTGTTACACAAATGTATAGTTGTAATGAAAATAAAAATGAGACATGTTTTGCTTGATGTACATATCCGGCTGACTCTTCCATATTTAACTTCAGTGCAAGGCTGACTCAGAAAAGAAAATATTTAATGAAAAGTAAGTGCTAAATCTTAAATCTTAATGATTACAAACGAGATACTTATACTAGGGATTTATTTGCTATACATCTGAAAACTCCGTTAGCAAAATGAACATTTTGTAAATGTAACGTTTTCACACGCTGTGAGTTATCAGTGTGAGAAAAGATATGCTAATCATACCCACCCACTTGGTGTTTATGAATAGATGGGCCGAGACAGGCAATTGAGCGAGATTGTGAACATGTTTGTACACTTGTGTCAAACCTTTCAGAACTAGGGCCAGTCTGATGTAAATGAGCTCGCTCCACTAGCTATGTGTGCACTTTTAGTTTACTTGCGCTCGGCAGGTGAGTGATCTCTGTGCTCTGCGTCCCTGCTCCTGCTCGGTATCCTAGGGTATCCATTCAGACCCAACCGTGTTTTTGTTTCCGTATGTTATTGTGTTGCTCTGAAAGTGCCTTCGGTTAAAAATTGCCTAAAATAGCATCAAGATTGTTTTGAAAATGCTTTATATTTGTTTAAATGTATGAATAAAAATTGTACGTTACTTCTCCAGAGATTTAGTGCATAAATGGTGCCACACAGCTGCGAGTTACATATTTTGCGTGGCAAGACTTTAATGTTTTATCAGTTAATGCATCAAAATTTATGTTGACAGCTTGAAACAAGTATGTTACTTAATTACTGTGCCATCTGCTGCTCATAAAAGGCATGAAAAGTGTCAGTAACATACCAGTACTAACTGGCTAGATGTATCACCCATGTGCAATGGAGAAAAATGTTTACCTGTTTCCGGAAAACTCGCCAAAGAGTGTACAAGTCCTCACCAGATCTTATTTTATAAGATGTGTCACACAGCTGTGCAGAATAAATGTGTGTCAGCTGGCATGACTAATAATTCAGTCAAATTTGTCAGGCAAGGGGTCGTGTGCTCTGATTAGATCAGGTCACCCTGGTCCAGTGAACCGCACACATTTAATTAATTTCAATGATTATTACAGTATTAAATAGTGTCATTGGAAAAAGATTTATAACCACAGTGCTCTTACCCTCCAGATACATAGTGAATGATTATTGTTGCTGCTATTTTTGTTCTTATTCTCATTATTATTGCATTTATTGCTGAGCATAATAATGTTTAGATTTAAGTAGCAGAGTCTTGCCCTTGTTTTTTTTTTTTTGTCTGTGCTTCTTTTTAACGCTTGGATAATGGAATATAAGACATACAGAATAAGAATACTCCATATACCACTAAAAAAAATCTGCTTGAAGGACTCTGAAGTATATTTTACTCGACAGATGTTATAGTTTTCGGTTTCTTTCAAAATTACTTTTGAAATTTGTTTTGAATTAAGGTCTTTTCTTCCAGCTTCATTGATTTTTAGTTTTAAATTGAAGTAATACTTCTAGGTGTTTGTGTTTTGGTGTGTGTGTGTTTGATTCATCTTTACTCATGTATGCAGAGGTTTCGCATACATGAGTAAATATTCGCAATAGGACTGTAATAAGAATGTTAATACTTCACTGCATGAAACGGTTTATTTAAAGAAACACACATTATGCCATCAGTGTTTTAGGCACCTCGTTTAAATACACATAATTACACTCAATTATTTTAAAATAGCGCATAATGCCCCCGTGACAAAGGCAGCCCGTGAGGCTATATGTGAGTTGTCGGCAGGGATCTCTGTGTGTGTGTGTGTGCAGTTGTGATCGCTCTTGGTACAGCAGCAAATACGTTTTTTTTATATAAACACCAGTGCAATGTGATTTTTTTTCCTTCTCCCTATTTTGTTCTTTCTGTTCAGTAGGCTGTGAATGTGAATCAAGATTAAAGCTGCAGGGCTCCCCTTTTAAGAAAGGGTGTGGGAGGCTCTTCTGAAGGGCTGAGCTCTTTCCGCCAAAGACAAGCTGTGCTTCGTAAGGGCGGCTCTAATGTCTGCTTTTCGAAATCCAGAGCACTAACTAGCACACACTGAACTTTGGCTCTCTTTGGCTATGTAGAACAGAGCCTTCCATCATGCCACCAAGAGCCTGTATGTGGAAATGCATCACTGAAAAATAAGGAGCAATCAAGGTTCAAGACATGTAGCATGATGCTTGCTCTCTGGAGGGTGAAGTGAACAGTCAGGTGTAAACTGCAAAGCAGGTATGGAGTGCAGTAGTTAGACAAGGTAGAACACCGTGTAACGGCAGAGAAGTTGGAAAGGAGTGCTTAATGGATTGTCCTGACAGTGTGGAGCGTGAAGGCCCTGAACATAACCTCTAATGCTTCTGCATCACATCCTCCCATGACTGATATTGCTCCATTCGCTCTGCCAAACCACAGTGTACTGTCGGTTGCAGACTGTCAACGCTGGGCAGCAAAAAAGACTATTTATGTCGCTTCTCTGTCCAGTATCATTCTATTCCACATCTTCAGGACATATTGGCTAAAGGGATATATCTAATGACGCTGCCACTGTGTGCAAAGATGGAGCGCTTGAGAGCTCGGGTTTTCGAACAGACACGTCACACCATGCTGCCCGGAGTGTAACTGACTGTGGCGGCGAAGAGTGCCTTTTTCTGAAGGCACTTAACTGATGTCCTTGAATGCCTCCAAGAAAGTCAAGCTGAAATTCTCATGTCAGTAACTTTGTCTTATTTATCCATAAAAAAATGAAACAGAGACATGTTTTGCATGTGCAGTTAAATTGTGTCAATAGTGTGATCTTAAGCCACGGTTCATGTAACCATGCTCACCTTCCACTCTCTCCCCTCCCAGAGTCTGGACGACAATGTGGTGGTGCGTAGCCACGCTCGCGTGTCCTCTCTCACCTTGAAGTACGTCCAGTTCACCGATGCCGGACAGTACCTCTGCACTGCTCGCAACGCCATAGGCCAGGACGCCCAGTCTATGTACCTTGAAGTGCGCTGTAAGGATCGCCACGCTTGATCCTCCCACACCCACCCTGGCACTCTACTCCCAATCTCACGCCCTCAAACTATTTCATCTGTAATGGGTTTAGTGCACATATCACACTTATTGTTAGCACACTCTGGGTTACAGGCCGTACTCTCAGTGACACATCTGTCAATAAAAAAATGACATAAAACCAGAAGCAGGCAGCAGAGTGGTGAAGGGAATGCACTTGTGATGGTTTGGCTGCCATTTAAGATATCAGAGAGGGACCTGCATCCTTCAGCAGGGCGCTTAATTTCCATGTAAATCGCCAGCCATACAAATGAATAAAGTGTGAAATTTTGCTCTCCATAAGTCGCTTTGGACAAAGTGTTCACTAAACAACAGAACAGTAATAATCCTGCTTGTTGTTTCTCACACTTGGAAATGCAATAATACAATGGCATAAAAGGGATGTGAAAGGCACCGTATCTAAGATAAGGCGGCCACTGCAGATACAGCTTGTTTTGAGCTTGATCAGCTTGGACTTTAAACATTGCTTGATGTTATTTTCATCATTGTTTTTTTCACAGCTTTTAATCCCCTAGTTCCAGCACTCTGTTGGTTTACAATTGAATTTTCTGCCTTACAAGCAGAAAAGTACCCAGTGAGATTTAATTTTAAGGACTAAAAATGTTTCTTCTACCATGTTATGTAGCCTGTTGTTTAGCTGGAGCACCACTGCCATCCAAGAGCAATGTGGTTAAATAGGAAATTAATTTTTATGCTGCCTCACTCTTCAGAAAGCAGTATTTCAAAATGAGCAGGAAAAATGCTAGATAATGAAAGCCTAATTGGATTAATTTCCTTTGCCCCAGCAACAAGCAGTCTGGGCTGCTATTCGAGATAGCATCGTAATACACAATTGATAAAATTGTTTGGAATTGCAATTAGACAGCCTGAGTTGTTAGTAATCAGTTTTTTTGGTTCAGTGTATGGAGAAATTTCATAATTAGAGATTAAAAAAAGGTGCTTTGTTTGGACCAGAGTTGTAGGTCCACCACAGACGAAACCAAAATGAGATCATTCCGTTACGCTGATTGTAGATGAGATGCAGCACTGGATGCCGCATTGAAAGGAGTGGGCAAAGGCGGTGAGACAGACTGCAGAATACGGTGTAAATAGAATAAAACGGCCCGGTCCCTTGCGGAAAGCACCGTTTTAATGCCACCGAGCAGGCTTTATTTTATCCAAAGCACAGCGACGCGAATGAATTCCCAAACGATTCTCCATTTTCACCCTGGCTGGGAAAGGCATCAAAGAGGACCCATTTCCTCTAGAATTTTAATAAGCAAGCTGCTAGGCATACAGGCACAAGCATCTGACCATGCACTGGGGTTTAAAAGTAGCCTGCCAGGGAGTGGATGTGGAGGCACACACCACTCACTCCTCTGTTCCCAGTGATTTGGTGCAGGGGGCGAAAGAGGTCGGCTGAAGGCGCAAGCAGCATAAATCTGTGGGTCTGAGTGGAGGCTGAGGGCTACTGCTCAGGAAAGCCTGGGATGAGAGAGGCCTGTCTATCTGCACTCTACAGGTGGAGCCAGATCTCCATCTCAGGAGCGTTGTGGGTTCCCGGAGACCTGGGAACGATCCAGCTCCCTGTGATTCCGCAGCCACTTCGCTGCATCTGCAGATGGCTTCCACGCTGCTCTCAGTGACTCAGCACCCTGCTTATTCCCTTTCATTTAACTGGGAGCATCACGCAGACAGAGAGATTACAAGTGCCAAAACCATCTTTTGGCTTTACGTGGAAGGCTTGAAAGCCCAATTTACACAAAACACTTAAAACAGAAAATGCACAAGGCAGTTTACAGTTTACAGGCAGTTCTGTCTGTAATCGCTGTTGTTCTTGCTATGCAGAAATACACGAACACATCAACGTTTTAACACTTTCTCGAGATCTTTGTCATATTTGCAGATTTTTACTTCCCTTGGTATGTTTGTTTTCACTTCCTGTTGTGTCGTAGAAGTTTGAATCTTTTGTCTCAGTTAAAAGTTTGCATCTCTGACTTTCGCTGCAAAAAAATCAAATGTTTATCTGACAACACGCTGGGGAGGGATTTGAATCGGCTCTGCGCTGACAGCTCTGGTACTGTTGTAGATGCACCCAAGATCCAGGGCTTGGTGACAGTGTACACCTGGGAGGGGAACGCAGCCAACATCAGCTGTGAGGTGCTGGCCCACCCAGGTGCCGTTGTGATGTGGTTCCGTGATGGACAGCAGTTGCCCAGCGCCAACACCACCAACGTCAAGATCTACAACACCCCTGCCGTGAGCTTCCTTGAGGTACATAATTTTTTCGTTAGTAGACGTGAGACTGCAGGGAAAGATCTGATCTGTATGGTTGTCATCTGGTTAAACAAGCTTATACTGTTTTCATCTTCTCTTCCAGTGCAGTACAAGTGAGCGAAATTGAGCTAAAATCTTTAACCTTTGTGGTTAAAGAACCTGTAGGAGCAAGAGTTCACCTGCTCAAATCCTCAAAAGTTCCCTGCTTCAGTACTTATCTCGAAGCTCTTTAACCATGACTGCTCATGTAAAATGCACGGCTCTGTGGGTACAGTTGATACTTAGGATGAAAATGTAAATTCCAACAAAAAATACAAAATTATTGCATTATGACTTTTCACAACATGACACTTCCTTGTATTAATGCCTTATTCCTTGAAGTGTGGCTTGTCCACATGATGACTTCAGGGCGTACACCACAGCTACGCCAGCCATGCTCTTCCTGCCTCGACCCCAGACCCCTGTTCCCTGCAGCCAGAAAGCCCATAGGGTTGGTTGCAGACATTCCTAGAACCATAGCTTGGGCCAAGCACGTGTCCCTCATCGATTATTGAAAGAGACAGGTGTCAGCAGGGGAAATCTAGGATACCCCAAGGCAAATGAGAAAAAGAGGTCAGGGAACGGTCTGCTCTCTCTTGTCCAGGTCACCCCAGACTCACAGACAGACTTTGGCAGTTACAACTGCACAGCCACCAACATCATTGGCTCAGAGTCTAAGGAGTTCCTGCTCATTCAGGCAGGTGAGTAACAGTCAGTCAGAGAAGGCCACTTGCAGTGTCAGCACAGGATGGCCAGTCACTGCTGTCAGATGCATACAGATTGTGTGTACATAAAATTACATTGGCAGGGAAGTCCTTTCTGTATTTCCATTTCTGCTGATTAATACATGAAAGCGTTCAATATGGCTGTGTATGGAAGGAATGCATTTTTTTACTGATATGAAATACAGCTATGATGAAAGACTTCCTTTCACATTCATTTCAAATAAATTCATTAACATGAAGATAACGGAGCTGGATTCGTAAATTCTTCCCAATTCAGTGGCTGTCACTCAGCATGCCGTCGTCACTGTCCGCATCATCACCAAGCGTGTTCTCGGTTCACACACTCTGCATGTGGAGGATCTTTGTGTTTCATAACAAAACATGTCAGGCAGTCTGTGAGCCACTGATCTGCGCATTTTATAGCACAAGTTGGCCATCCCCCAGCCCTGTTCCCCTTGTAAATAATGATTTTGCTGTCACCCATAGATGTCCCCTCAGCCCCCACCATTGAGCAGGTGGAGCCATATTCCAGCACGGCGCTGATGAGGTTCGATGAGCCCGACGCTACCGGCGGCGTGCCGGTCCTCAAGTACAAGGTGTTGTGGCGTGCAGTGGGCCAGGTGGACTGGACCAGCAGGGAATACGAAGCTGATGATGGTGAGCACGCCCACCACAGGTGGGAGCGATGGAGAGAGGGGAGAAGAGGGATGAGGAGAGATATGACAGACCAGAAAATTGCGTTGTCAGTTCCTCAGACATGCACCGAGCGCCACATTGACTCCATCTCATGTGGCATCACCCAGAGTAGTCAAGGCGAGAGAGATGCTGTGCTCCACTTCAGCTTCAGCACCGAGCCAAGCCTGGCAGAGAGTTAGCATGATGTGCAGACGGAGATAGCTTTTGGGAGACACACAACTGTGTCACTTTGAAGAGGGAGAAATGAATGTTCCACAGCTTCGTCCGGATGATGCGGTAGAAACACGTTGATGACTTAAGATTATTATCTCAGAAAGACAATAACTTTCTGTTGTTCCTTGCATCAGCAGTCACAAGTCATTCCTACTGCAGTGGAAAATGAAGAATGCATTCATTCTTCTGCTAAATAACAATGCTTAAAACAGCTGGCAGGCCTCAAGATTCTTTTTTCACATTCCTTTTTCTTTATTTTCCTGGGACAATGCCTGTCTCTCAATGCACCGTTTCTGACATTTTTTTTCTGGTGAGATACACACACAAATACACACATAGGCACTATCCTCATTTTCCATTCTTAGTGCATCGTTCTGAAATTACATTTTGAAGTTGAAAGCATAGTGCTTATATTGTTATACTTAGTGTTTCATTTCTGCAAAGGACTTTTTATGCATGTTTCAATAAAAGCTGTTTCATTATGCATGCTCAGTACACATGCACACATTCCTGCAGAGCTCTCAAACGCGACCTAACTTATATTGCTTCAAATTTGCTCAAAATTTTAGTGCAGCCCAGGTCTGCATTTCACATAATTCAACCACTTAGGTCGGTTATCAGATCACTTGGGTGTAAAATGCTGACCAAAAACTCTTTCAGAATTAAAATAAAGACATTTCGATCGGTGGGTTACTGTCGTTACTTATTTTACAGAGGGCGTCACCTACATTAGTTTGTCACGTATGGTCCGTACCCATCAGTCAGTCAGCCATATGTCAAATAAGTTATTACAAAAATATTTGTAAGCAGGGGGGTGCGGTGGCGCAGTGGGTTGGCCCACGGTCCTGCTCTCCGGTGGGTCTGGGGTTCGAGTCCCGCTTGGGGTGCCTTGTGATGGACTGGCATCCCATCCTGGGTGTGTCCCCTCCCTCTCCGGCCTTACGCCCTGTTTTGCCAGGTAGGCTCCGGTTCCCCGCGACCCTGTATGGGACAAGCGGTTCTGAAAATGTGTGTGTGTGTGTGCGTGTGTATATGTAAGCGTTTAGCCAGGCTGTACAAAGAATTGCAGTCTTTAATTTCACACTTGTTTCAAACCTTTCTTTCAGGCACTTGTGGATGAATTTTCAGGGTCATGCTGGGTCATATAATATACAGAATATGAAAACATTTCTGTGTTACTCTATTATAGTTTGTCAGGTGGGATCAGCATACAACTAATATTGGGAAAGAATATAAGTTTCTGAAAGTTAAACATTGGACGAAACTGTTAGTTATACAAACGCAGTGATTCCATGTATAGGAATTCTCAGCTTGCCAAATGAGACTAGAAAACAAAGCAGTTTGTGTTCAAAGATCACTTCCAGTTAGCTAAACTGTAAGTCTGACGTGCAAAATAATGTATCCACCTACCTTTTGGGAATGTTAAATGCCCAAGAGTTATTTATATATATATTTG
The DNA here is from genome assembly GCF_900964775.1 of Scleropages formosus. Lineage (NCBI taxonomy): Eukaryota > Metazoa > Chordata > Actinopteri > Osteoglossiformes > Osteoglossidae > Scleropages > Scleropages formosus. The sequence continues at coordinate 20,346,420 of NC_041809.1, forward strand.
TGTAGTATATGGTTGTGCTGAGAATTTCACATTTTGCAGTATCTGAAAATTAAGGTAAGGGATAGAAGGATAGGAGTCGAATAGATGTATTCTTTAGAATTTATGTATTTGTTTGAATATGTTCTCCAGGAGGGAATACCATCACCATCGTGGGTTTGAAACCCGAGACCAATTATGAAGTGAAGATGTCGGCCATCAACGGCAAGGGTGAAGGGGAGAGCAGCTTAGCCCAGTCTTTTAAAACCGAACCAGTTCGTAAGTACAGTGCCTGCCCCCACTCCACATGCTTACCGGTGTCTACTGACCCTGCTCCTGTAGTCAGATGCCTGCATCCAATGCACTCCCTGACTCGACTCAGCCAAGAGGAACCACCCACACGAGAGATGCATTGAAAGACCACCTTTGCCTGTGACCCTTCACCATCTGTGGAGGGAATGGATGGTGACCCCTTGTGGCAGACAAGCCAGTTAGGCTCAGACCCCTGCCCCTTTCACCCAAAACCCCTAATGCCCCTCCAGCATAGTCAGTGTGCTGCTGTGTTTGTCTCCATCTCTCCTGTCACACGTCAATGCTTTTAGTTTGCTTCTAGCTGGAAGGAACCCAAAGCCAGAGCCTCGCCGCCATGTCTTCAAGGATCGATTCTGAATGCCTGCAAGGGACAACAACATCATTTGTCCATCAGCATTCACGATCAAAGTCAGATGGCTTCAAACGTGCGGTGTTCCTATTTCACATTTTCACCATGTTCAATCGGTTGCTGTGGACTTCTATGGATAAGTAATTAAACATAATATTAAGTATAATATTCAGCCCTACATTCATTTCGGGAACATTTGCATTCATTTGAGCACACAGAGGATGTTTAAATGCATATATAGAATAGAAAATGGAATATTAAAATGACATCTCTTGGTTCTGCACTTATAATTGGGTGTCCCTGTTTTAAAAGTTTTTTGCAAGTAATGTTTGTGTGTGTTAAAATACACAGTTTTTCGTATGAATTGAGCATTTAATAATTTTGCTCTAAGCAGTGTTTGGAGACCTTCTGGGTAATTAGTGCGGTGTAATTGTTCAGTGGACTTCATGCCTCTGACAGGGCAGACTACAGAGACACCACTGTAACTGTGGAAAATATTGTGGCATTTGCCAGATCTTGCTTTACACATAATTTTATGTTATTGGAGTTCATGGAGAGGTTCTGTAGTATCTTGAAAAAGCATGTAATTAGTTCTCTTGAATTTTGAAACTTGTATGATGTTTAACCATTATTTTTTGGCAGCCAGTTGTCAGGAGACCACTGTAGTTAAATTACAAAAATTACATTATTTGTTGTACCGAAAGAATTCTATATTTGAGCCCTTATGACTGGAGGTAGGAAATACAGATAAGAGAGGTATTGCCGGCGGAAGATTGGTATATCTGTTTAATTCTGTTCTTTCCTTCATCTTTCATTTCACATTGTTTCATTTGACTTTTAGTGTTTTTTTAAGTGTCTTGTCAATCATAATGCTTATATACTGCAAATCAGCACCCTATTGATTCAGGCTGCGATTCTTCCTGCCACCTCACTTTTCCCCTTTTGCTGCTGTGCTCCTGCTGTGTGCTTTCATAGCAACCCCACCCCCCACGGCCATCACCCCACACCTCCTTGACCATTTAATTATTTTAATCTAACGCTCAAGTGTTTCTGTTCTCACTTCTGTGTTGTTCTTTTTTTTCTTCATGTTTCCTTCTGTTTTTATTCCATTGGGAACCTCAGACTATTCTTTCACAAGTAAGTGCCACACCTGCCCATTGGGTGTTCTTTCTTTAATTTCTGTTCTCAAATATATAAATATAAAAATGTTTTTGACAACATTTATTTGAGACATTTTCCTAAGTCAGTACGTATGAACAAAATCTGACCTGGTCTTCAGATTTTTTGATATGTGAGCTCCCACTACGTAATTATGGTAACCATTACCAGCCTGCTTCCTCCTGTTTTACAGGCATATTTCTTTTCATTTCAGTTTAGCTCATCTAATTTAGCACGTTCACCGTTCAGTGTCCTGTGTTTCATGCATCTTCCAAACGGCATACCGTTTCATTATTTTACTGTGGATACAGGTTGGTTAAATGATGCTTAGATGATATGATGACATGTGATTTGTGAGCTGTGCTGTAGGTACTGACCCCGTTCCACTTTTGACACAGTACATAGTTCTCTCATGTTTGCTACTTAAATGGACCCTGCCTCTTCCTTCCTGTCTCATATCCTCTTCTTTTGAATATGACAATGCTAACTTGCCATTTGACCATTTAGCACTAACCAAATAGAAAACATAAGTAAGACTTTGCTTACCTCAGAATTTCCCTCTAATTACTAATTACATGCCTAGTAGTGCTAGCCATCACCTTTTATTTGGGTCTCTTTATAGACTGCCGGTTTCTATAGTGTGATTGGCTGGCAGACCACGGTTTCTTGTGATTTTTCTAATGCTGGCGTGCATTCTTGATTTGAAGTTATTGCAAAAAGATCCATACCTGTTGCATTATGTAAATACATGAGATGTTAACTTGCAGTGGGCATTAGTTATCTAGTGAATTCTTTCATATATTTTCACATGCTTCCATTCTCTAATGAGTAAAAGTATAAATCAGTCCCAGCTATAGTTTGGTCATGACTCTTTGCATGTTGACTTGGCATCATTCATTACAAGGTAATAATCCTGTCTGCCTTGATTTGTAACTTCCGGGAAAGTCGTGTAGGCTATACACAGTTGTAGCTAAACAAACTTTTTGCTTTCTATTCTTCAGACTGAATATTATGCAAAACACTGCCAAGTGCTATCAAGACAAGCATTATTTTGCTGTAATTAACACCAGCATTCTGTGTTTGGTGTTTTTCAGGGTAGACTAATTGAGCTTCATTTGCTTGCTGTTACATGTGGAGCATATTTATGGATTTGCAGGGTGATCAAGAGATCAGGAGAGCAACAGTGGAGCCATGCACTAAACGCAAAATCTCCAGTAATTTGTTCCTAGCTTAGTAACACACCCTATAGCAAACAAAAAAATCAACAGCTTTTGAGTTAGAAATTGACTCTCTTCCAAACACTGTTATTTAGGCAGAGCATCTCTGAAGGTTCTCAGTTCATAGAAAACTGATGATATATGGAATGAAAAGAGACACAAAGGTTGACAATAGCAGAATGGGGAGTTGTGTTCTGTTTTGAATTTATCCTTTGTGATATGTGGGAGTTTTCTTTAGAGGATAAAGCACAGGTAGGGGAGGAAACCATATGGGAGCTGCTTCATTTGGAGAGTCCCTGTTGTTAACATAGTGCCATTGCCTTGTACAGTGACTGCCAAATCCCCACTGACCGAGGAAAGAAGACATGTCTTTGTTTTGACCTACATAGACCCCAAGGTTAGGAACTTCAGACGGAAAATTAGGGGTGTTCATTGGAGGCATGTGGCCAGGAGACCCAGATCAGTCACAGTAACTGAGGATGAGCTCCAAGGTACCATGACGAGCTCTGTGGGTGAAACCAAAGCAGAGAGTGAAGAGGACTCTATTGTGGTGGACCGCACTCCTGTCCCACTCAAAATCCAGACAGAGTTCATTGGCCAAACTGCGACTGGCTCATTAAAGGCGGCGGAAGGGTCAGAGGATCAGACCACAGAACAGCTGGCTGAGTCAGCTGCCACACATATTTTCTCCCATACTGCAGTCATCCAGACCCCAGCTGGGAGAACCGTTATGACCCCAGTGGCTGCTTCCATGACACAAACAATGAATGGTGGAACTGTGGTGTGGTGGGGACCTGCAGACATAACTGCCCCCGCATGGGAGGGCAGCACTCCAACAGCTGCTTTGGTGCCAAGTTCGAGCAGAGTGTCAGAGCCCCAGCAGGGCAGCAGCACTACCTCGGACGGAACTTTTGTGGAGGATGATGTGGCTGCAGCAAAGGCAGCTGGTGCACCGCTTCTGTGGCCCCTTCACATTTCCACAGTGACACATAGCCTAACTCCAGTTAGAGGTATGGCAACAGGTGAGGCTGTGACAGACTCTCATCTTAGGGACCTCACTGAGGAGGCTGTGGTAAAATTCTCTGCAGAGGAACAGAACACCACGACACCCTCTGTGATGGTGCTGGTGGAGGGTGCAGCCTCAGAGGCAGCAGAAGCAGTGGGACTGGTTGAGTCCATGGTAACAACGCTTTCTGATCCACTGCACTCCACAGATTCAGGCAATCTGTTGTTTTCACCACATGAAAAAACAGATGCACATGATGAGTCATCCCCAGCTCAAAATATAAGCCGACCTGTAGCCACAACCCAAACTACAGCTCGAGCTGTAGCCCCATTTCATACTACAAAGTGGCCTACAGCCGAAACTCGCATTACAGCAGATGCTGTAGTCATGATCCAGACTACGGACAGGCCTGGCAGCATAACCCAAAGACCAGACACACCTGTAACCAGAATTCAAACTACAGATATACTTGTAGACACAGACAGACTTAAAGAGACAACAGCAACGACATCGGAGCCAATGGCTTCTTCAGAAGTGGTGACAGGGAAGGAAGCAACAGAAAGCAAGGATGGAGCAGTGAAGATGACAAGCCAGGCTTGGGTGACATCTATGGGGCAAGCCATATCAAGACATTGGTGGGAGGTGGACAGTGAGTGGGGTTTTTTTCAGAAATGGCGAGGCTTCAAAGCATCAGTGGTTGTTTTTGTTGCAGTTTCGAAGGTATGGCTTTTACTGCTTGGTTTTTCGAGATTTCTCAGGTTTAAGATACAGGATTAAACCTGTTGATACTGTGAGCTTTGCAAAGCCGTGTGATGGGTTTCAAAGATGCTTCAAAGATGTGGGGCATGTCACTGGTTATGTGTGGTTAATTGTTTGTTTTGAAACATTTACATCTGGAATGTACCTCAGTATTTCTGCAGGCGGTTGGACACACTTTCTGGCTTAGGCATGCAGGACGAAATGCAGCTGTTTTAAGAAATGCATGCCTTTGCTGAGGCTCGTAATGTGTGCGACAGAACAAGTAGGTAGGAAGTGTATGATGTCTTTGTGGAGTAGATAGCTTTTATGTCTCTTTTTTTTTGCCTGATGAGATTTTCACATAATGGCTGTCTACTATTAGTGGTGCTGTCCAATTTTTGATGGAGTGCCTGAAGTTCAAATTAAAAAGCTGGTACTTTTTAATTTACACAGGTGCTCTTGGTCTGGCTTCTACAGGAGGTGTCTCTTGTGTGTGGAACTGTGGAATTGTGACTTTTTTCACGTGGATGTCTCTAAAATTCATTTTGAAATTTACGTTCTGCCCGTATACTCCTCTGCCTCTCAGCCACTCCCACTGTTTCTGTCATCGCTGAAGCAGGGTTAGAAGTACCCTTAGAAACGACCTCTGGCTTTAGCCAGGCAGTCATTGAGTGGCAAAAGACTGCTGGTAAGTTAGCCACATAACGTTATTTTTTCTCAGTGTGCTAACAGCACGTGCAAGAATGGCGTTGCATTTAAACTGTCTGTTCTGTGACTTTGTATCTGAATATTTCAGCATTTCAGGAAAAATGCATATAGGTGTCTGTAATGGACTCCACTCTGTGTTTGGTATTAATTCAGCAAAAAATGCTTAACTTTTCACACTGAAAGCAGTTAAGGCACATGGTAAAAGTACCAGGAATGCACCGAAAATAAGCAAAAGCCATGAAAGTTTTTTACAGATGTAATTTTTTATGAGGGATGGATGAGAATGTTTGATAAAAATTCCTGGAAATGATATGCGTGGTAGTTGACAGTGCATCTGTGTTTTTTTTTTCACGCCGTAGCGAATAGTCTTTCCGGTGGTGCTGGCTCTTTTCACTGTGAACTGACTGTGAACCCTGATCTATCAGTGGACAAATGTCAATGCAGCTTGATTGAATTAGTACTTGCATTGTGGGGAAAAGGGACAGGTTTTGCTTGGTTTTCTTTGTGAGGCAGTGGGTGATGTTTGCTGAATAATTCAGATTTGAGCCGTATAAAATCCCGTGGTTGTATTTCTGTGCCAAAAAAAATGTACTTGCAAGCAGTATAATCTGATGAGGAAATGTATTAGGCTATTAGAAACATTTTGAGAGGAGTAATATCCATATGGACTCTTATTTTTGGCAGTTTTGTTTTAATCTATTCTTTTTATAATCAAATCAGTAAACTGCATGGTAGTCTAATTGAATCAGATGCAGCTTTAGCCTCCCTTTGCTTGAATTTTTCCTTTGTGAAATTTTGGCTTACTTTGGTTGATGAGACACACCAGGTGGCCTTGGTGTTGAGCGGTTGGGGAGCTACAGCAAGCAAGCAACAGGTCAGAGATATTGTTTCCCTTTTGTCTAGAGGGAAGTTCTTTCCACCAGGAATAACCTGTTTAATCCTAACGTTCCTTAGCTAATTGGTTGCTTAATAAACAGAAGTGATCAGTGCATTAATATCACTTCTGTGGAATACCTTTCTGCAGAGGAAGCACGGTAATAATTTCTTTTACAGAAAAGGTATAATAAAAGCTGAATTAAGAGTTAAGGAAAATCTTTCAATAGCTATTTGTGTCCTTGATATATGCAGTTGTATAAATGTATTTGAGAAGTACATCTACCTCAAAATACAATATACACAAAATGTATATATCTGTGCATATAAGAAAACAAATAATTTCACGGATGAATTTCTTATATGTGACACCTTTTGATATGCGCTACGTGAGTCCTTGTGTTCCTCTGAAGGTCTTTGGAAAGTCATGCAGTGGCATATTTCTTAGACTAACTTGCTTTTCATTTGGCTCTATTGCCTCTGCTGTGGTGGCAGAGAGGTTCTGGACAACCTGTCCACCGGGGCACCTGGGGGACCTTCTCCCATCAGTGCTTGCTTGCGACGGATTGTTGTGTGTACTGCAAGACGTTGCGTCTCACCATGTTCTCACCGTCTTTCAGTTCCATCAGTGACTCCAGCCCCCATATCTCCAAGCACTGCAGCTCTTAGTGAGTATGCCGTCGGCGTGGGTGTGTCTGCCTTCCACTCTGTCGCGCTGTTGCTCACTCTCAGTCTCTCTCACACTGCCTGCTTTGTCCCACCAAGCTCATACCCATAATGCACCAGAACTGGCGAAAGCTAGAACTACTCTAAAGTAGTGACTACAGACTTATCCGGCCGCTGAAGGACTGGGGACCAAGGGCCGTGCCCGGCTCTCGTTGCCCAAGCCTGTGTAGTGCACCATCTGACTAACCATGCTTTCCATATCAGGTCTACCCTCTGTATTCCCACAGCAGCCAGTACTTGGTTGTGTTCACTTTTTTCTGTAATCGTTGAATCTTACAGCGATGTCCATGTGAGCCACTCTTGGCAAAGCATCTATTGGTAAATCAATCAAACGTAAAATGAATGGTACAGCGTTCGTCTTGCTGCCAATTTTTTTCTGCAGGATTGGTTTTCAAAGGAAAATATTTTGCCTCTGAACTTCTTGACATTTATCTTTTAACGGGGGGTGAATTACTTGAATTCTGCAAGTAAATTTCTCGCATTGAATAAGCATACTTTTTTTGTCCCAGGGCAGCATGCCGCTTTAGACTCCTTGCATAGCTGAATTAGTCACTGAGTTTAACAAACTGCATGTGGTTTGATTAGTCAGAGGCAGGGAGGCACCCTGATGTTAACCTACATTTGCTGTTTGCTCCTTTCAATTTCTGCCTGGCATCCCTCAGAGGTGCATCATCTTAATGCATGTGCTCCTCTGGTTTTTCTCCACCTGTTCACTTTTGCTTTGTTTTACATAGCAAACAAGAACAGAGTAGGCTAGTGCATTTTCACGTTTACCATCTGTTTGTCACTTGTAAGCCCCCCTGCCAAGGATGGTGGTCCATCTTCAGGTGTCGTTGGTTACCCGTTTCCTCTCCTTGTCTTCGGTTAGTTCACTGAAGTGACCATTTACAGGGTTCCTTCTGATTAGCTCACAGGCCTAATCCTGCACCCGCTTCTTGTCAGTGCTGGAGACAGCATCAGGTCTGGTGTGGGCCAAGCTGCTCCTGACAAGTCGCCCGGGGAGGACCGACCAGAGAATGTGGATTCAGGGAGGCCGATGAACAGCAGATCGCCTTCTTTGCCACTCACACTCTACCCCCGACCGGGAGGTGCTGTGAGCTTGGAAAACGGGCAACAAAACAGTGACTGAACAGAATTCTGGTTACTAAACATTTTTCAAATGTCATTACATCATTGAACGTTTCCATAGTTTCCACGCTGAAGATGTTTTGCACTTCGCAGCTGTGGTTGTTTCGCAACTTTTAAACATCTCAAAATCCAGAGCATCTTTTCTGAAATTCAAATCTTGTGCTTGACTTCATGGTAGCAGGCCACATGTTTGGAGTAAGTGTTGTTTGTGGCTGAGCCTGTAGAACCCATAGCTGACCTCTTGTTGGCTTTTGAATATAATATGATCACTGGGAGCTTTCATGAAGCACTGGACTCTTGCTTTCATAGATAATTGTCATTGGATAGCATCCCTCAGCCCACTAGAATGTTAGCAGATGAAAACATGGATGAGAGGTAAGGCACAACTGACTGATGTGAGCACAGAGCTCATCGCAAGGGCATGTTGACACAGAGCATCTTTTCTCCCTTCTGCCAATGGGAATAATTACCTCCTGTGTCTGAACTGATCAGAGGGTTGTCATTCTCTACAGATGAATTTGTTTGTCAAAGCTTTTCAGGCTCGCACAGGGGTTCAAAGTGCCCAAGTGTTTTGCTCGTTTTATGACAGGTATATGTCAGAGCTCTCCTTTGTCCATCTCGTTGAGGTGAGCCTTGCAAGCTGAGGAATACATTAAAATTAGCAAATGTTGTTATTTCCTGCAGCAATTCTGTATGTGAAGTATCAGACAGAAGCCCATTTTGGCACAAACTGCTGAATTTCTTGCACACAGTCTTCGCTCTGCCAACACCTGAACTATTTGTTACGTTAAAGTGTCATCAGTGGCACACTAATGTGGTCCTGCCGAGCTGCAGGGGTTCCAAGAGTTTGAAGTAGAGGCCCTACAAAATCACACACGCCATCTGAAATGAGAAAATGACAGTGATCTGCCCTTAGAGTACTGCTGAAGAAGGTAAATTGGAAGATTGATAATCAAACAACCTTTTCAAATGTCACCCAACAAATGACCAATATTAATGATTTTCTCAGCAACTACCAACACTAACATTGCTTTTCTGATAGTCATTTAAAAATGTGTATTTGTCACCATCTTAGTAGGCTTTTTTATATAAAGTCTCAAATTTATAACTAGCAGTGTGCTAACAAGGAAGTAGTGAATATATTTGCAGAGAATCATTGATTACTGTATGTGACCATTACTGATAGCTGAGGAAACTTGCTTTTGTCTACATGTAAAGTGTGTGTGTGTGTGTGTGTGTGTGTGTGTGTGTGTGTGTGTGTGTGTGTGTGTGTGTGTGTGTAGTTTAGATAGGTGATGTTCACCTCCATATTCTGTTAAAATGAAAATATGGTGTAAAGATCAAAGAAGCTGTGAGCAAAGCACCGCTTCGTTTCTCCATATAATGAAGCATATTGTACTCTACTAATGTAGAGTAGCTTTGTAGCTTGCAATTTATCTTCACATAGGAAATTACACATGAGCATAATCTGAATATGAATCTCGTAATTGTGGCTGTGAAATGTGCGTCTGTAATGTGAAAAACAAAGACGACGCGTAATGTTTTCCCTTACAGGAGAGACGAGCTGGAGTAAGTATGCTGTGCCATTTTGCAATCTGCGTCGCCCAAGCGAATCCCATTTTGCAGAGGCCCATAATCACTTTATCTCTGACACATTCCCCGTCGTCATTGCCAACGATGACAATTGGCACCGTCCTCTCGCAGTGTCACAATAGGGAATTCTGCCTGCCCGTCAGGCGGCGGCGTCTGAGGCTAAAGGAGACCCATGGGAAGTGCCGCAGGTGCTGAGTGCGACACACAATGCCTTTCCATGGCCAGGGACGACGTCTGCCTGCGGGCATCTCCTAGCAGTTAAGGACACTAACTTGTAACCTTAAAAGACTGCTGATTCATGAGAGTCCCTGCCTCTATTCCCCTGGGAGAGGTACTTAACCTGAATTGCTCTGGTGAAATATCCAGCTGTATACATTGGAAGTGTTGTTAGTTGTTTCTGGTCAAGATCTCTCACTAGAGCCAAACGTGCTTTAAAGGGTCGTGGTATAGTGTGCATTGCACTCATTGACCAAGAAAATGGTTTCCTCTACCGAGCACCCTATGGTTACAAGTCAAGCTGGCCTGTCCACCTAAGGCATTTTGTACTGTGTTGTTCACACACCACGTTTGGGTCCGGAGCCGCCATTATCGGCCGTGCTTTGTCACCAGTACTGCACAGAATCCTCTGTTTCAGTCCTATTTACTCTCTTGGATCGGGGCCTTTTCTTCCGCAGCATCCATCCATGTATCTACCCACCAATGACAAATGTAATGCCAAAGAATTTTTTTTCTTTTGTTTTTTTGTTCTCACCATGTATCAAAAATGTGATTGTGAAATTTTTGATGTTCACATCAGTGTCAGCCAGAGGAAATTCTGTATCAGTGCTGTAGATTCATAACATGATAAGGGCAGTCACTATTACTCACAATACTTTAAAAGTTTTATTAACGATTCACAAAGCCAACATAGGCTTTGGAATTGATACATTTCATATACCATTACTGTTTTAACTCGTACCTCAGCCATCTAATGGTGTGATTTGCTCACAAAAAGCTTCTGAAGGTTTTGTGAGTTGTTGAAATGAACTGGCCACCCAGTCCCAGTATTGCTTTATGAATCTACTCGACTGTCCATATTTATCTGTATGTTTTCAATATGTTGAAAGTATTTATGTTGTGGATTTATGTTTTTCTTGTTATTTGTGAGTTTTGTATAAGTTGGTCAGCTGTCTTGTTGTTTAGTTCCTTGCTCATGTTTACATCAGTTTTTTTTGTATTTTCCATGTGCCCTCCTCCACTTTCCTTTCAACCAATCATGTGCGTGCATATCATGTGACTTTGTCATGTGGCTCTTGCATGGTGCTGATGATGTCGTCCACGCTGATGAGCAGAAGGTAAACTCTTTGTTCTGATTGGTCCAATTCATATGGAAGAATATTTTAAAAATGCCAGATAACAAACGTTTATATGTCAGTCTCTTTTCGCACTTAAGTCTTATTCATATTCTTACTTATCCTTTATAAATTAACCCATATTCTGTCACATACCCATAATTTTATAAATTTTTTTTCCATTAAAGACTGACATTTTGCCATTTTCTGAAAGATAGCCTTCAGGTGCTTAAAAGATTGTGTGAAACTAAATTATTATTGCATGCTTCTGCAAGGTCATTTAGGAATGAATCTTTCAGTCTTTTCAAATCTTTTAAAGTTTGCTGTCTGATTTTTTTAAAGATCAAACTGGTAAAAAATACGTTTTTAAGAAGTTTAAATTGACCTTAATTTGCAAAGTAAATGGTTAACCTCTGAACTCAGTAACTAATTTTCTCAGTTCTTTTTGTTACATACCCTGTTATTAACCGGCATAGTCGATCTCACTGATCCAAAAATGATAAAATTTAAAAACCAGTGAACAGACTAACAAACAGAATTCATTCAGCATTTCTGCATGCATGCAAGTTTGTCTTTCCTGATGCTCCCTCCTATTCCTGTTAGCGCTCCTCTGGCTGTATCCAGACTGGAAAGTGTCCTTTGCATGTCAGCATTGTTTTGTCTTACAAATACACATCATAGCCTTAAACGTCTGTTCTGCATGTTTGTCTGTTGCGCATGTTTAATAAAATGCATATGAAGAGCCCCCGGATGGGCATTCTTTCCTGAAAAGGAGTCCCGTTTACTGCAGTGCATTTTTTTAAATGTATTTATTTCAGAAGAATGCAGATGGGCCAAGCTGCAAAATTTGTCCTAAAAAATAGAAATCAATGACCATTTGTTTTACCCTGGATCAGAGTTTTTGCCCATCCTTTGAAGAATGTGGTCTTTTTGTCATGGAGTTATTCCTGGGACACATTTGGGAAAACGTGACTCCTTACTAGCACTGAAACCAGTGAAATTTCAAACTGATGTGATACTAAATGAGCCAAATCATTACATTCAATATTGATCAGTGAAGTTGTTGCATGTTATTGCATGTTTTCTTATTAGTTGCTCGTAATAAAATAACCTTCACACCATTGTAATTGTTTGCATTTGGGTAACCTTCATGTAACAGGGAATGTCATGTTTATACAAATTGAAAATATTTCATACACTGATGATTTATTATTTCCTTTGTGTATTGACTGTCACTACATCGAGTTCTGTCACTAACCTTTTATTTGAATTCCAGCATTATATTTTAACTGACAAAAAAACTGATTGTGTTACAGATATACTGGAATTATTTATATTCTGTAACCAAAGTCAGCTTGATCATTTTCTCACGTGCTCTACTTTTCTATGAATTTTGTAAACAAATTGTTTAAAATCATATCACATAAAAGCAGTGTTTAAAAAAAAGCATTTTGTGATATGCGTTTAAAGAGGGGAGAAGTAGTGTAACAGATGTCTGCTGTGTGCGCTATTGTTTTTCACGTGTTATAGCAAAGCAAAGTTTACTCTGGGTGTGTGTTAGCCACCGAGACACAACATGTGGATAAGTAGAGAGGGTGGGGCACTTAAACATTTGTCAACAGAGGAGCCCCCTCCCAGACTCCTATTTGCCACTGGGGGGTAAAGTGCGGAAGATGTCTTTCCCCGCATGTCTTAATTGCTCTGGTAATTCTCTGTGTAGCTGTACATGTTTTTAACATGACCACCTCCCCCATACACACATACACACTCACACGCCTCTGCCTTCACCTCCTCCGCTCGGCCCTGTTAACGTAATTAAAACATAATGCTGTAACATGTCCAGGCAGCATGCTGGAGGTAATTAGCATGTGTCCTGCCATTTAGGCTGTTACACTCAATAATGAGACTTTCCCTGAAGAAGCAGGATGTTTGAACAAGCTCACATTCCCACTGATGCTATTGCCCTGTACCTCCATGACATCTGAGTGAAGAGTCATTTCCTTTGGGCAGATACTGAAAAGTTAAACATTATATATTCTATAATTAAGCAAAACTTTAGGTAAACATCTTTGTTTTAGAGGTACTAGACTGTTTGAAACTACATTGTATATATTACAGTAATAAGTAGAGGAGAGATTCACAGTTATGTTCCCACTAATATTTGCAATAAAATGAGCACATTTTTTGATGAGACGTCCTGTTAAGCATAAAAGAGTAGAATTCCTCCTTCACTTTAAAGGAGGCAGTCAGGTAAATTTTTCTACAAAGATGATTTAATTTTTTTGCACAACACAAGGACAGTTACCATAGCTTTGAATCAGGAGGGGTGAAGTGCATCACTCAGAAATCCTGTGGCAACCTGGTCACAATAGCTGACCGCTGTGCCGCGATCTCTTCTCAGGGGAGCCCAGCCCTCCAAAACTGGAGGGGAAGCTGCAGTCCACGGGCAACACTCTCAAGGTTAACTGGATCAAGCAGGACGATGGGGGTTCTCCCATAAAGCATTACCTGGTCAGATACAAGGCCGTGAGTATAGAGCTCCTCAAGGGTGGGTCTCTGCAGTCCACTGGTGTCCTTTTTTGAAGGGTAGCAGCTTTCAGTGCTTTCCCAGAGTGCTACCACTCTTTGAAAGAGTTCCTCTGAAGTGGACATCATCAGAACAGTTAAAATGTTACAGCTGGATTTTTTTTAAAGATTTGAATGTATGGGCTGATGTAGCTCCATTACCTATAGGGAACCAAGACTTGAGCCAGCTACTTTTGCTCCAAACACCCCAAGTAATAGTATAAGAACAAAGAAGTAAACAACTTATCCCAATTCATTCATAGAAACATGCATCAGACTGGAAGCCGGAGATGCGACTGCCCAGTTCCAGTGAGTACGTGATGCTGAGTGGCCTGGACTGGAACACAGAGTACGAGGTCTACGTGGTGGCAGAGAACCAGCAGGGCAAGTCGCAGCCTGGCACCTTGAGCTTCCGGACCTCAGCTGAGCCCACAGCTATCCCAGGTACTGAAATATCCCTTCTCCCCTCTCCTCCAGCACTGCCAACCGGCACAGTCACCTCATGGCCTCTTGCCCCACAGGCGAATCAGCCCAATCCTTGCATCTAACCTGCAACGCCACCCAAGCAGCACTTAGAAATTATTTTGCCATCCTACTGAAAATATTTATTTTTCCCCTAACCTGATATCAGGAATTAGTGTGAACATGCCAGACTAAATACATCCCAGACTGGATGAGCTACAAACATTACACAAGCATAAATCTAATACCTAAATTGTGTACTGATCCTTATTTCATGGCAAAACAAATGTGGAGCTTAAGACTTGTGTGGCAGAGCTCTGCACTCCAGCTTGGTGTTCTTCCTGAACATGATACCAGTTTAACAACACTGATAAGCTCTGTTCCTCCTGCTTGGATGGCAGCAGGCAGTAGCTGCCGAATTCAGAGTTGTTCACCCTTTTAGTGGGTTGTGTAGTGCATCGCATCACAGGGCAGTAAAACTCCCTGTAAGGCCTGTTGCCTTCAACCAGGGCGCTGCAGTACCCCCACCCCCCCGTGACCCGTTGGCAGTGCTGTGCTCCAAGAAGTTTGCATTTGCATTTTTGAGCTGCCTCCCCACTGACAAAACAAGGGGCACAAGCTCTCTCTCTCTCTCTCTCTCTCTCTCTCTCACTCTGTCCTCTCTCTCTCTCTCCTTCCCTCCCTCCCTTCAGTTCTGTCTTGCACGCTATCTCTCTACCCCTTGTAATGTCAGGGTAAAGGTTTTCTGGTGCGATGCTGCAGCCGGTGACCTGAGACTGCCCCCGGTGGGGATGCAGCCGCTTGGTTTTTTGCATGGTGTCGCTTGGGACAGGGATTAATGCGTTGATGCTTTACTGAAACCTAACAAGCACTTGCCAGCGCATGGCACAGAGATAGCGCTTTCTCATACACTTCAAGATGGGTGCTGGGAGGGTGATATGGGCTTGGTGGGGTGGGTGTAACAGTGGGAGGTTTGGATCACTGACTGCCCTGGCATAGCGGGCCCTGCTGGACAGCAACGAACGTCCTCTCCACCCTGGTTCCTCTTAGTTCTTTTTTTTTCATTTCCAATTCAACCGTATGCCACAAAGAGCCAAAACGCACTCACACTGTGTGGCTCTGCTGGCATCGTGGTGACGGCTGTGGGCGTCCTGAAATATAAAGAGGATCTGCCAGCTCTCGCTGTAACATCTGCACAGTTCTCCGGCAACAGCTGCTATCTGTAAAGGCAACCAGAAAACCAGCTGTTCTTTCATGAAGCTAGTCTTCTGTTATTGAATTTCAGTCCTGCAACATTGTTGGAGGTAGAAGGCAGATGCCCACACACATAATGACAATATTGTTGTTATTTTTCTTCGTTATTAGCGTAGTTTCTTTTCGCCCAGGCAATTACAGCAAAAAGTCTGTCACTTCAAAAAGTTGAGCAGAAACTGCCTAAACACAAGGAAGGGATGGGATCCAGTCAAAGTACTGCCCCACACCAATTGAAACAGTACTGGTTTAATGCTGTTCCAGGGCTAGAATACAGGTACCCTCTTAGATTGTTTTATAGACTGAAAAAATCCAAATCTCCCCAGCTAAGAAAAAGCAAAGAAAAAGCTTTTAACAAAGACAATCACTTACTGTAGATTTAATAGCTGCATAAGGTCATTCATTCATTCATTCATTCATTCATTCATTCATTTATTCATTAATCAAATGATTAATATAAGTTTTACTTCACATTGATTTATGTTTTACTGGGGCAGTTTCCCTGCCATGGATACCTTGGGCTATTGATACATGTCTACAATGTTGAGATTTTAAAGTAATCTTAACTTTCCTATTAATTGATTTTTCCTTTATTTATTATTTTTCTAATCAAATGGTGAACTAAGTTTTCCATATTTTGTCTGGACGAAGCTGCCTAGACTGCTGTTCAGCATAGTAACATGAATTACCATAAAGATCAGATTTATCAAGCATTTGCACCGGGGTAAAATCCTCTTTTTTTCAGAAAAACTTGCTTGTCCTTGAAAATAGACTTGAATCTGTAATTAGCATGTAACTGTTAAATGGTTACATTAACCTTTCTTGTCTTTAAAAATTAAAAATCTGTTTTTGCACTGGCACACTGGCTTAATAATTGTGGCCCAAAATATCAACTGATCTACCAGGGAAGTTGTCTTGTATTTGCATTATTGAACTATTTAGCAGTCTCCTGGCATCACCTTACCTATGATAACGAAGCATCTCCAACCCTTTCCTCACTTCTTCACCCATGGCCTGCTATGCCATCCATTGACATCTGCTGTGCTTCTAACCTGCTGTAGTTACTTTGCTTCGGTTTTCCTTACCCTTCCATTGAACTATAGCTTATGTTTCTCTAACTTGCCTGAACTCCTTTTACTTTTCCCTTTGGTTTTGGTTTTGTTACCTTCCAAGTTTATGTTTCTGTGTTTATGACCTATTTTTCTATCTTTCTCTTTTTTTCTCTCTCCCTCGTCCCCTGTTTCTCTACCTCCTCGCCCTCTCCCCTCCTCCTTGTTGTCATGTGCGATCGTGGACACCACTGGACCATCCCATTGCCATGCGCGCACCCTTTTTATGCGTACAATCACTTAAAAACACTCGCACACAAACACTTCCTGTTCCTGTGGCCTGTCGCTGTACGTGGTGCTGTGTTCTGTGGTGCTCGTGTTGGGCTCCAGCAACCCTGGG
This sequence comes from Scleropages formosus, assembly GCF_900964775.1. NCBI lineage: Eukaryota > Metazoa > Chordata > Actinopteri > Osteoglossiformes > Osteoglossidae > Scleropages > Scleropages formosus. The sequence goes on from NC_041809.1 coordinate 20,363,262, forward strand.
CTGCTCCTCTGTGACATACACCCTCTTCTCACTCATCCTCTCCACGCTGACTGTCTTTCTGCTCTCGTAAACCCGGGTCCAGCTCCAGGAATGGGGTAGCCCACCCCTTTGGTATCCTGGCTGCTCATTTTTTTTCAATGCCTTCTGATTCCAGTGCAAAACAAAAAAAAAGAAGCAATATAAGTTCATGTCAAAGGGGATGAGGCAGTGCGCTTGATACTCACACCATTATGAATGTTTTTAGGTTGTTTTTTCCATTTAAAAATTAATTTTTAGCAAACAACTTTTACCTCCCCAGTGAAAAAGAAAAACTCGCGATACGTATTTGCTGTACGTATTTGTCTTCTCTTACAAAGCAATGGACATGAGCAGTACTGGAGAATCGCAGAAGGAGCCACAGCCCTTTGTTAACATACTGTTCTACCCGTACACTTAAACCTTTAGAGGCTGAGCAGAAGAACACTATGTAAGAGAAATGTGTGTCGACACTAATGTACTACCGGTAATTAATACAAGAGGTTCACATTCTGTCAACAGAGTACCCTTCCGCTAGCCCCAGTGCTTGTGCTAGAAGTAGAAAGGCCAAGCAGTACTACAGTTGAGACACTCTACAGTGGATTCTCACTGAAATTATGCCGTGACAAATGTATATAATGATTTTGAGTGACTTGTTTTTCAAAATTTAAAATACTTCCTTGCTTTTTGCCTAAAAAAATTAGGGTATTTTAATGTAAATGCTAGCATTGTTTAACAAGAAGGTAAATGCTGAAATGATCAATTTCAATACTGTAATTTGATGATATTCTATAACATGATTTTTTGTAAGTACACACTGTTGTGGTCCCATGAAGTAAAGTTGTGGATTTTAAGGAAATATAGTAATATACTGATGTGATTTTTGACAAAACAGCAGCTGTAATTGTTTGACTTCTGAAGTTTGAAATGCAGGAGTGTGCAAGCTTCCAGAATTTTCCATTTACCCATACTGTGAAATGTAAACGTAAAAACTGAGTTCAGTGTCACTTCATTTTGTTTTTCTGTAGATCTTGATGAAGTGGTATTTTTGGGCATCTGTAAAATGAGGTTTAGAGCAGGCTTATGACTATTTTTAAGTGAGAATAAGCTGCAGACCTGGGAGGAAGAAAATCCTTCCCTACACCAGATTTTGAGTAGTTTTTGTAAAGAGACCCCCTACAGAAAAATGCCTCTCTCCCCTGTTTTTGAAAGTCATTCTGATGGTAATAAATGGATACTTCATGAGTTGTGCTCCAGGTCTCACATATACCAGTCACGCTGTTTGGATCCTCATTTACATGTATGTTTCTTTCTTTTAAACGCAATTTGTGCTGCGACGCTGTCGTTTTATTTTTCAGTGCCAGCAGAATGGCAAAACAGTGATGTTTCGGGAGTCAGATGTGTATTTTGCACCTTTTTCTCCATGGTGGCATTTTCTCTATCAGCTGTCGTTTTGATTCTCTGAGACATGAAGCAGAATCAAAAAAAGAGAGGAATTTGAAATGTGTGGGGAAGCTGTTGAATTTGAAAAAGGAAGGACCCTCTCGGGGACGAGAATGAAGAGGTGGCAGCGTAGTGTGAAATAAAAAACTAGGTTCCTCATAAGCGCAGGTATTATTTCCATGGAACTTTGCCACATTCACCAGCATCACTCTTCCCACGGATGTTTACAAGGGTGAGAAACCAAAGCTTTTGTTTCAAGAGAAGATGAAATCCATGCTGGGTCAGTACGCGCGCTGGCCACGCCGCCCCAAAACACTGTGCCATGGCCTGCTGCAGATGTGAGAAGGTGTGGTCACTCAGAATGATGCAAAGCAGTTTGTTCAAATGATAATGGCAACTGTCAGAAGTAAAAGCAGCAGTAAACTCATTAACCAGCATGTTCATCTCAAACATTTGATATAAAACAGTTCCACAGCATGGAAGTGTTTAAAACTGCCTCATAAATAACAGCTAACAGACAATAATTTGTGATAGTTTTGACTGAATGAATGTGGTAAATAATGATTCTGTCGTCTGTTAGTTTATCGAGGTGATTGATTAAATGCTTATAAATTTTTTTTGAGTTAAATCACTGTTTAATTTTTTGCGCAAAAATTAAAACAGAACACAATAATGTTGTTAACTTAGAAAAACACGCCTTTTTCTTAAGTGTTTGGATTCCTTCCTGTAAGATGAAGTCTTTCATGTTTACAGTTCTTTCATTGTCATGGAAGTGATGCAGTTGACCTAAGTAATGAAAATGAACCTTATAAAACTTGGAACTAATAGTTTTTCGGCCATGACGGTTTAGAGTATTATCACAGTTCTCCACGCTGGATTTATTTGTTTTCCTCACACTTGTGTGTCAACACCCATTGGAGCTGAAATGCAGTTCATGGTCCTTTGTGACATGGCATAGAAGGGCCACCTGCGCGAACCCCAGTGTTTACCAACACGAGAGCAGAAGTGCCGTGGCAGCATCCTGAATTGGACCCCTTCCCAAGGTGAGGGTTCCTCACCACATGCTGTGAAAGACCCCAAGAAAATATAGTAGCTGTTATAGCAGCTATATTTATTGAGCTTTATACACACAAAAACGTAAGCTTGGAAGTTAACAAAACAAAAACTAGTACACCTTTAACACAAGTCACAGCCTCGGGTGTAAATGTATGAAGACTGCTATCGTAAAGTTGCACTCTTTATTCATATAAACTGTCTTTATTCAGTCTCAAAGTGATTTGGAAGATACAGTAGAGGTAGAGAGCATTAAATCCTGTGCAGTGCATGCAACTCCAAAAGGATGTATCTTGTAAAGATCAAGCTGTTCTGCTTTGTTTATTTGGATCTAGATCTGCGTCTCATAAAATATGCCAAAGCACGGACACTGTTTTGCATTGTAATTTCCCATCAGCTTCCCGGTGCCCAGTATTGATTTGTCAAGTTCTCTCAAGCGATAGGTGGAGTTGTAACTTGGGGAGGTGGAAACCTGTACAACAGATGCACAACAAATATTTCTTCATAATTTGAAACATTTATTCAGCTGCGCGCAGTCCGGCGAATGCTGCAGCAGCACAGCGGTGTTGTCTTATCTCGCGCCCACCCAGCCAGTGGCTCTCATCGCAGCTGTCCGCCTTGGCTCACAGCGTGGCGATGGCCAGCCCATCATTTCGCCCCCACACCCCTGCACCAGCTCCCATGCTGGCTGAGCGGGTTCGACCACGTTTGTGTGCAGATCGCTCCATGCCCGGCTAGCTCAAAGCTTGATATTTGATGTAGGACGATAACAGTTAAGACCCTCTATCTTGGAGCTCGCCTGAAGTGAACGATTTCTCTCAGCTGAGGTACCTCATACATGAGCAGTTTTATTTATGCCACTGTTTCAGTAAAACGGAACAAGAATTCAAGCATTTCGTAAACTGGCAAGACACTGCACCTCACCTTTCAGTCCTGCCAGCCTGCTGATCATAATTTTATCTTTTCTCAGCACATTTTACCAAAAGCTACTTTGCGTTGACATTCACAAACTCCGTCTCATCCAGCATCCTTGTACAGTATCTGCACCCTTTTTTTTTTTTGTCTCTTGATCCACTCTTGGTCATCAGCCTATTGGTAAGTGTGGCTGAATGCTGACATTATTGAATTTGTATGACTTAGTATCTGGTCTTGAGCTCCTGACACGCATGGATTGGACAGTTGGAAATGCATCAGATTACTAGAAGTTATGGGAGAGTCAATGTTTTTGTCAGTTAAATGATGTGCTTTTCATTAATTTGAAATTAATTTAACAGTATAATTTTGTTTCTCTTTATTGTATCATACATTACGTACAGATGTTTAATGTTTAGACAATTTCTGTGACAGTGGCAGTTTAATTTTCTTAGTTTTTTTTTTTTGTTCTTGTATATATAGTTCTATGCATTTGATACATTGCTAAGGTGCACCAGAATTCCCAGGGTGAACAAGAAATTCCAAATCAAGGTTTTGTATGTATGTAACCTTGGAAGAAAGACATCAACTTATCATATAGATTTTATGTATGTCTTAACAGTTTGAAGAACTGAAGATGAAAAATGGAAGACTTAGCACCATAACAAAGTTTTATCATCTAACCATTAAATGCATTAAACTCTGAGAAACATGTGTTGTAGTGAGTTTGTGTTTTGTGTCATCAGTCGTTCTACATCAGATGAACCTGAATACTGAATTCTCTGTGCGAACTGTGTTTTTCCCCAATGTTTCAACTTTCCAGGGCGGTACTTCAGATGGTTAAAAATATCATCCTCAAGTTCGAAGGTTCGGGTTAATTTGACACGAGAGTATGTCGTTAAGTGAGTGGTGTAGTCTTAAGTTGGTCTTATTATACTTTTATGTGTAGTACTTTTATTTTTGTAGTTTTTTAATGTTTGCATGTAAAGTGGTGTCATGCAAAGTATTGAGTTGACCGAATGCATGCTAATTAATTGTAAGTTACAAAAATAGAAATAATTATATAAATATTATTAAAACACTTTCCTGATTTATTCCTGCTAAGTAGTTTGTGTTTTGACAACACAGCACTTTTACTTTCATTAATTTTGACATACCTCTTGCAGTTTTGGCATTTCTGAGCTACTGGAATAACATTTTTAGTTGTCATTTTTATTTACTGCAGTGTGTGTGGGCTGCAGTTGCCAAGGAAAAATATTAAGTATCTAAGACATTAGGGAGGAAATGTAACCATTTTATTACGCACACATATTTCAGTAATTTAAAGCTTCACATAAGACACATTACATTATACAAAATCTTGTTCATGGGCAAACCGAAACAAAAAACAAGAAACTTGTTTTCAAGTGTTTCATTTTGTGCAATTACCTTATCGAGTCGATTAAAATATGCTCTAAAATGGAGAGGTTTTTAATACTCCAGTTCGTAAACATACTGATGATATCAGGAGGGTTAAACAGGTAAAAATGTTTAGTTTGCATAAATGCTGTTGTTTCAGTTTAATACCTTCTTCAGTATTTCTCCATGCATGGTGTCATGATGCGACACCACTGTTCTGTCCATGCACTCTCTCTTCTCTCTATAACTCTGGTGACCATTGGACTGAACGCTGTCTTCTTTATCCCCACCCCCTTCCCCGCCGCTGTCTCTGTACCCGAAGACCCCATCGACAACAGCTCTGGCCTGGGCACAGGGGCCATTGTGGGCATCCTCATTGTCGTCTTTGTGCTGCTGCTGGTGGGCGTGGACATCACCTGCTACTTCCTCAACAAGTGCGGTCTGCTCATGTGCATCGCTGTCAACTTCTGTGGCAAGGCAGGGCCAGGGGCCAAGAGCAAGGACCTTGAGGAGGGCAAGGCCTCCTTCACGTGAGTGGCCTTTCCCAGTGCTTTCAGGCCTCCCTCCTACAATTGCGCTCATCAAGGCTACTCTTATTTATCATTACTATAGCCTCAGAATACATTTATTTCACCCTACAATCACCTTTTACTTTATAACATGAGTTCCGCCCTATAAGAAAATTTCACAATACGATGCAAATTTCATGGCATTCTTCAAAGTCTACGAAAGTTACAGCGGAGACGTAGCTGGAATGACAGCCAGTCAGTGATGAGAATATAGCCATAATTTTTTTTGTTTTGATTTTTTTTTTATAACTATTCTATGGTTATTCTTATTCAGCCAATGAGCAGCTGGAGGTGGTATGGAGTATCTCAGTGGCTCCAGTTGGCCTCATGGTTGGAACTGCCTCATTGTTTATCTGACCCTGGTGGAAGTGGCAGTGCTCCGATGATGCTCATTGTTCCCTTAGCGAAATTTAATTCTGTATGTTACGTTTCTTACTCACCACCCCACCACCAATATCAAGACAGCAGCTCTTCCAGTCTAAAGGAAAAATGCAGTGTAATTTGTTGCTGATTTCTATATGTAAGTAACAATAACACTTTATTAATGCCCATCTAGGGTCTGTGAAACAGCTGCACTCTGCTGTGTCACCGTGTCTGCTGGTTCAAATTTTTTTATGTTAATTATGTTTGTTCATAATGTTTTTTTTATTCATGAGGTTGGAAAACATGTTTTTAGAGCTGGAAATATTTTTTCTTGATTGAAATCTTTTTGGGCTTTTAAAAGAATTGAAAGTGTTTGCATTAATGTTATGCATTAATGGTCTTACAATGGTTTCACAATATGATATTTTTGCTATGTTATGTTGGCTGTGGAGTAAATTAATATCGTATTGTGTGCACACCTCCCAGACGTACACCCGATCCATTTCTGCAGTTTTGGCTGTGGCAGTGTTTGCGGAGCCCTTTCACACGAATGACCTTTTCTTAAAGGTACAATAGCAGGGGAGCTCCCAATAACTCTTTGGTCTCAAGTCCATATCTGTAACCACAGTGTTGTTCGCTGCCTTTTTTGAAAGATCTAGATGGAAAATGTGTATTATTTCCAAAGACCCTGCCAAAAATAAGTCAAATTGTGCAAACAGTCCAGCTGCTGATAGCCACCAGTCTCTCCGCCTGTGGGGCCAACTCGTCTGTCTGGAGCGACTGCACACTGCTGCAGAATTAGGGGCAAAATGATACTCATCAAGATGCATTAGGGGGAGATTGGTACAATATCACAAGTTCCCAGAAGCACACATTTTTTGACATTATGTCATAAACCTGTAATGCGATGACTATCAAAGCCATATACTCTAAATCCGATTCCATTTGTGCCAGGCCGTTGTAGACAACGTATTTACATGCCGTTGCCATGAGAACCAGGTCGCTGTAGCTGCTCAAGCACTGGAGCGGTCCCGCGTATCCCAGCTTATTGTCTTTCCCAACGAGTTCTGCCCCCCTCCCCACTCCAGGAAAGACGAGTCCAAGGAGCCGATTGTGGAGGTGAGGACAGAGGAGGAGCGCACCCCCAACCACGAAGCAGGGGGGCAGACCGAGCCCAATGAGACCACCCCACTGACAGAGCCTGAGTAAGACACCCTTCTCCCTACTTCTGATCCAGTGATGTACTGGCGCTGCTGCGGGAGCAAAGCCTGCAGGGTGTGGACATTTTGTCTCCGTATCACTGTTGTTCCGTCCTAGACGTGCCGGAAACACTACATGCTTGGCTCTAGCTGACTCAGCCTACACAGGAGTTAAATGATCTTTTAAATGGATATGAAAAGTTTTGAGTGCATATATGTTTCCTGAAGACTGATTTAAAACTAATATCCTTACATGGGTAAGGACTCTTTATAACTAAATGCAGGACACCAGTCATGTTATGAAATGAAAGTTGTTGAATTATGTATAGAAAATGTAAGCCTCTGGTGGGTGATCTGTTCCTCAGTAAAATGAGAAGGTGTCTAGGACTATGCAAATATGCCTCACTGCCATGTTGGTGTTTTACTGATAGCTTGGGATTTCACGGGGCTGGGAATACAAATTGCTCGTCTGTCCCCTCTGAGAACAGATTGTAATATTTACGCAGAAGGAAAGGGTTTATTCTGGAATGATCTGTATGAGTGAAAGACGTTTTTTTTTGTTTTTCATTTCAGTTGTTTTTCTGTATTTATCTATTCAGACAAAGCAATCAATAGCGATGAAAGTTTACGTCTGGAGCTTATGTCAGCTGAATGTTAGTGTAACAAAACTGCACTTTTCACTTCCTCCCACTTGCTGTAAATGACTTTCTCCTGCTCTGATTGTTTCGGTTTGATCGGGTCTTACTAGCTGGGGGTCTTCCGCAGGCTGGTGCTTGGTCACAGCATGATGCACTCACTCACGTACTAGTCAGTCGCACCCCCTGCAAATCCCGACACTCTTCTTTTTCTCTCTCACTGGCACTATATTGTGTTCTCTCTCTTCTCATCCTCGTCTCACAGGCCTGCTGCTGACACCACTGCTGCAGTGGTGGACCTGCTTCCCTCTGTCGCCACTAACTCTGACACTGTCACTGAGAACAGCCCCGCTAGCGAGTCCACTACCCTTACCTCCAGCGCAGCTGTGCCGCCAGCTGCCAACGCCAAAGCCACCCCCCCAGTCCCACAGTCTAGCACCCCCAAGCCTAGCATAACTTCCCCTTCCTCCACTACACCCGCTCCCTCCGCCGCCCCCAAGGAGGCTCCCTTGGTCGACCTAAGTGAAGGGTTGGCAGCCAAGGCCGAAGTGGCTCCAGCCACCAACGGTCCAGAGGCCGCCGAAGCCATGAGCAACCCCACGCCTGCCTCTGACCCGAGCCCCACCCCCACTTCCCAGCCCACCAAAGCAGATGCCACGAAACTCCCTGGGAGTGAGGCACCACAGGCCACTGCAAAAAGCCTCCCTGAGCCATCCCAGAACCCCACTGCCACTGACAGTGCAGCCAAGCCCTCCCACAACCAAGATTTACAAATAGACGGAGGACCCTACCAGACCTCAGACACTGACCTTGCCAAGGATGTCTTTGACGCTCTGGGCAAGCCCACCGGGCCCCCTGCAGACTCCACTGCTGTACCCACACCAGCCCAGGACGAGTATGGCTTCTTCTAGATGTCTTATTTGTTTGTCACCTCTTTCCTGTCACCACCCTTGTTGTGTCTTTCCTCATTATCTGGTGTGTTTGTGGTTTGTTTCGATGCATGTTCTTTCTCATTAATGCCACCACCTTAGCATGTGAGCTGCAGGCACCAATCACTTTGTATGTCCTCTGAGTGTCATGCACAAGTGACTACTTCTGAACTGTGTGGGGTCGGGTGGTGTGGAGTGAAAGCCCCCTGCTAGGAACATAGCCCAGAAGGCAGAATGGAGAGCAGGCTGAGGGGTGGGAGTTTCTCATTGATCATCTCACCAAGTGATCAATGGCAGGCTGCGCCAACACTACGCAAAATGGATGTTTGTTGCCTCTCTCCGTTTTGAAGAACGGTCCCCTTGTTGCTGTTTCCCTTGTTTATGAGCCATTTCATTCTGAGACACTTTAAGGTTGTTTAAGGCATTTCCATAAGGTTTAAATCTAGTTGATGGTTGTAGTGATGCGTCGCCGCAGCAACAGTGCTTTCCTTTCCAGTGTACGCTCGGAAAGGAAAACGCTCCCTTTGTGTCCATCCATCAGGAAAGTGAACACGAAGTTGAAGAAAGGCCAAAGTCGAATGATGGTCTCAACTTCAGGGTAGTGGCCAGATGTCAAAGTTGATGGCTGTTTTTAAGATCTCCATTTAACCTTAATTGGCCAAAGATGAACCAGATATCTCCCGGGGATAATTAAACTGATGATATAATACCATTAGAGGAATTCTGGTTCCAGGACTGCTCCACTTGGTCTTTGCCAAATATCTTCAGTCAGCTAACTTCACTTTCACTGAATAAACTGAACCTGGAAGTACAGCCAGAGTGGTTTTATAAAATGGCTTCAAACTGATGATTGAAAACAACTTAAAGAAATAAAATTGCTGCACACTGAATTAGGCTTTCTTACTGTTCTACTTGGCTAGTATCAGGGTATTGAGGTTCAGATGTTCAGTGTTAGCGCCTGCCATAATGGGGCTCACCTTCAACGAGAGTGACAGCAATAACTGGCCTGCTTGAACCTGTGGATGAGTTCAGCCTGAATGATGCCTCCAGGAGAGACCACATATGTCTCCTCCATTAGAGACACAGCTCTGGAACTCATGGCACCAGCAATGGAGGGGATTTTCAGGTGCAGCCACTGCCAGTTGATGGCCTCTCTCCTGTGCTTTTCATTATTCTGTTTAAGCTGTCCAATTAACAGAGTTGAATATTCTAATTATGACAATATTTGCACGAGTGGTGTTAAATATAGGGGTTACTTGGATTGTGGCATATCAGATAATGGAATCAGTGTATGTCAATACCGTTTAATGCTATGAGCGCGATGTCCGTGATTCCTACCCGCAATTTTGGGTCATCTCAAATTATTGTTTCTAGTCCAGCCGGTCGTCTTTGCTCTCTGAAGTAATAACCAGAAGGTGCCACTCACTCGAAGTTTTACTGCCGCTGCCAGTGATGTCGACAAAGGAAAGAGCAATTGTCATGTCAAGTGTGCGTGTTGGGGCTCATTATCCAATCAGGATTGATTTGAGAAGAAGAGATGGGGGAAAAAAGTAAATCCGTTAAACTAAAAGTTTAGTGACCACTTGCAAAACCCCTCGAGAACAAAGCAGAGCGTTTAGAATGTTTTTTTAAGGCTTTTAATTCCTTCTTTCCAGGCAAAACCTTGGTAGTTTATTAAGATGCTGGCCATGAAGCTGTGCCCTAATGCCGCCTCATTGGCATCCATCTCTGACATTCATTCATAGCGAACCGTGGAGCTGCTGTTAAGGGTTTCTCTAGGTGAGGAGCAGGTTGCTGCTGTTAAATATTAACAAGTGCCTTTCCGGTCACCCTCCGACACTCGCACACCGCTAGAGGCGACATCTACTTGCCTCCACTCCAGTCCTCTGTGTCGTTTCATGTCTCTCGAGGCACAGAAGTATTTCACTGGACTCAGAGAAACCATGCTGCGGGAGGGTACTTTGTGGTTTCCCTCTGTTCTCGAAGGGACCCCCAACCTACCCCCCACCCCGCTACCTCCCCCATCATGTACTTTTATTCAACTTTTCCTTGCAAGATGGAAGGGGAGTCTCATGGTGCGTCACGTACTTAACAGCTTTTCTAGAATGATTTATGTTGTTTATTAAGCTGTCAAATGTGGCTGCATTCAGTCATTGGGGCTCTGGTATGCAAGAGCAGCGGTTGATCATCTTATAAGTCTGAAACTCAGCCTTTGCGTTCTTGGTTTTTCTTTTTACCTCTTTTTGAGTGATCATCTGAAGAACCTGCCAAAAGCTCATTTTAGGTGTTCTGTCTACATTCTGATTGACTAAGTGCAAAGTTTTACCTAGCTATCTACTGCAACGCTGTGTACTTTTGTTCATTACCTATACAGTTAGTAGTAATAACAAGAATAACAGCTGTATTTTACACCCAGGAGTATGACTAAATTTACACTTCCATAATCGGGCTTACCAACATTGTTACTGCGTACATACACTTAATGATTTAAATGGAGACCTGTTGTAACCGTGGTCTCTTTTATCTGTTGTTAAGGCATTTTCAGCACGGGTACAATTTCAGCATGCTCTTTTCCAGCAGTAAATGGGGAGTGGGCCGTAAGTGGCACCCCCACCATGGACACCAACATTTTCCGCTTGCTTTCCGGTCCTTGCTGTTAGTCGTCGAGTAACGGCTCATGACTCCCACCTAGTGCGCATACGGGGCTTTGCCACTGCAGCTGCAGGAGAGCACATTGGCAGCACATAGTGCGCACAGGGTGGCTACATCTGTGGCTTTACAGCCATCAGTGGTGTGCATTGAGGTGTGACTTTTTGGAGTGAATCTTGCTCATTGTGGTGCAGGTCAGAATCTGGCTTGTCTCGGAGTTGCCAGGTCTCCGGCGATTTGTCATCGTTTTCGGCAACGCGGCTGACAGTTTAAAAGCCGACGGAGAACGGACAGCACCAAAGGCACATCCTCTGCTGTCTGGCCCAGCTCTGGAGACCTCTTGTCGGACGTGTGCAGGACACTTCTTCTATTTGATAACCTTCATGGATGACAGTACTGTTGCCGGTTGATTGTAGGCTTAGGTTAGCACCACGTCCACCCCCGTCCCAGTCCCCGCAGTTTTCCCATTTGCTGCGTTATCTATAAACCAGCAAGAGCTCAGGTGCTCCCCACATCCTGTTTGTTTCCTGCAGGTTTCCTGGCTCCCCCTGAGCAGTTTGGAACACACTTGTGCACAGTCTCTCAGTTTGGTATCCTTCAGCTGCCAGGTCGGCGGCTCCGCCACACATCCAAGGTCGATAATGTCCTCTGAACACACTGTCAGCCTTCACTCACTCTGCTGCTTTGTGCATTCTCTCTTAGTCGTGCCTTGGCACAGAGAGAACCTTGGACATCTGTGAAAAAATCATCCCATTTATTAAAGAGCGGCCGCATAGCGTCGCCTCCGTCGCGTTACTGAGCGCACTTGATGCCACGGGGTCCCTGCGCGCACTGAGGCCCCGGGGCTGCGAGGAGTGAAACATGGCCGCTCACGCGACGGAGAAGTAATCGCTGCGTGCGGTCGTTCTCGTGGAGCGGCCCCGGCAAGAACGGCACGGTCCCTGCAGAGGCACAGAAAAGCACAGATGGTGTGGACGGAGGTGTATGATGTGTGTTTTGCTGCATCTAATCCCAGCTCTCAGAAGCCCCCACCACAGATCGGAGTCTATCCTCTAGTCCCAGGCAGGAGCTCCACTCAACTTCATGCATCTTGCACAACAGAAATTGTCTTTGACATTCAGTGCAATCAGGTCTCCTGCTGCCCGCCTGCTATCGGTGATGCCACAGCGTGTGCACGCCCGTTTACATTTCAAGCCTTTCTCGCAAACATGGCTGTGGCCGTAAGGATCACTGCGCGGTCAACCGGTTTGCGGTAGCCGTGTGCATTGTTGCGCTTCATTTACACTTGTCATATATATTTTCAGGAAAAAAAAAAACAGACTAGTCTCACAAATGGTTCACTGCTATCAATAATTTTGCTGCAGGAGTGGAGAGTGAGAGTGCATTAAAAGGATTTTGCTATGGGCTCCGCATGAATGAGTCCAGTCCAGGCCTCAGCATCCTCGCCCCTTCCTAGGCGGAGACGGACCACTCTGCACTGGAGAGTGATCTCAGCTGACACGTACACCGACCTGTGTTTGCTTAGCCTTGGCTTTGCTTTGCTGACTGTACTACCGCGCCCCAGTTTGCGTTCACCTTTCGTACCATGCTGCTCCTTAACCCGTGCTCCATCTACTAACCTTGCATGCTTTCCACCCTCTCTGCTGTGCCCATGCCACCCCACAGAGACAGAAGCGGAAGACGCACCATCTTGTTTGATGTGCGAATCAGCTGCCGTGTGCTTTGCCGTGCGGATGCAAAAGCAGCGCTCAGGACCTGAAAGAAGGGAGCGAGGAGGTGGCGCCTAGTGGCACCGGTTAGCAACTCGTGGCTCTTACAACGTTTTGCTTCCCCTCCCCATCAGGAAAATCGTCGTAGCAGATGACAAGAGCAAACCTGAGGAGACGGAGGTGAAGAAGACCCCTTCGGAGGTGAAGACAGTCCCCAACGAGGCTGCTCAGACAAACGGCAATGAGAGCAAAGCGTGATGCGCCTGCAGCCACAGCCCCACCTACAGGATGTCTCACACACAACATCAAAAACGAGATTACAGGCGGTTTCTTTCTTCGGTGTCTTTTTTGAGTTTTCAGAACAAGCGATGAGTTTGTAGATTTGTAGAACGGAAAAAAAGATCTTGTGCACATGCCTTTATTTCCATGTATGTTTTTGTTCGGTTTTGTTTTTTGTTTTGTTTTCAGTGTATTTTTAACATTCAAAGAAAAAGCAAGATCTTGTATTTAAGCTGAATCTCAAGTTATTGGAGGGAACCAAAATCGAATTCCAAGAGCAGTCTCCTGGGGATTTAGTAACATCTCAGCCAGTTGGAGTAGATAACCACGGTAAATTTAGCTTTATCCAAGAATAATGCCTTTATGTTGTGCACATGCACATTCCATAACTCGTTACTATAATATTTCAAATCACATCTGGTTTAGTATATGCTGTATTACCACGTTTATTTCCACTGCTAATGAATTGTTTAATGTTCTGTTGTGTTAAAAGAATATGTGCAAAGTTTACTGCCTTTTATTTTATCTTTTTTAATCATTATTATTTTGAAGGTTGTAGTTAGAGCATAGAGCACTAGCATGCTTGCTTGGCGACAGAAGTTTTTCCATTTTTTTGTTTTTTTTTTCTGAGATGTTTACACGGCTTTTTTCATATTTCCCTTTTCTGAACATGGCTTGATTTTGTATGAAAAGACAGTGAAAATACTGCGTCCAACAGAGTAACTTTAGTCAGAGTTGTCGGTTAGGGTTAGACGACTGAAAAGTACTTTAGAAGCCACCGTTATTTTGTACGGACAGATGCAAGAGCACACTGTCCCTCACGTCCTCATTGACACGTTGCTCTCTGTTTCATTTCGTCCCGACCCAGCTGACCTGTTCCTCAGAAATATGCGGGGCTGACAGGGGTTCGGGAAGTGGGGGGGTGGGGGAGTAGATGTCACAGGGAACAGTCATCCATCACTAAGTTGAGGGGGGTCCCAAAGCCCCCGTATTTCCTGCGAAGAACCACATTGGCTTGTTTTACCAACTGACTGGATCGCGTTTTAAAAAGCTGTTTCCTGTTTCCATTGGTTTATCCCATGTAAGAAGTGTGATCTGATTAGAAGCTAATGTACGTATTGGGTTGTTAACCTCTTTTTATGCATATAGATCAAACAAATGCCTGAATGATTCTGTTATTTAAGCCATAGTGCTATGGTGTGGATTTGGAAACACAGATAACTCAATCAGACCCTTTTTGTACAGTATGTTTCTCATTCTTTTAGACTGCAAGCTTGTGCACTGTGAATGCGTGAATATCCTAGTGTGAATAAAAATGTGTTCTTTGTCATAGAATAATAACAAAAAAATCTGCATAGTTTGGTTGTGAAAGGTATAGCGAATAGTTCAGACAAAATGTTCCATGAAAAATCAATGACAAACACAAAAAAAGTTAAACTAGGGGAACCGGTGCCTTTGAAAAAAATGTATATTGTTCTTCTTGCGGCATGCGTTCCATATTGTTCGGTGTCACGCAGAGGGAGCGAAGACGGGCCACACCCTGCGGCCTACGCAGACCTGCCCTTTGCCAGCTGCTGTCAAAGGCCACCCTCCGGGGGGCGCTCACAAAGCGCTGTTGCCAGTTTGCAACTTCAGAGTTCGAAAGAAAAAAGTAAATAAATAGATAAATACTCGTCATGTTGCTCGGTGTGTTTTGCATATTACAGCCTCAGGGGATGAGAATGGAGGTGATCAATACTGTGTTCGTTTACACTGCAGGCGGGGGCATTGCTTACAGTATGCCTAAACATTATGCAAAAAACGAATAAATGAAAATAATTTAAAAAAAATTTACAGAGCATGATAAAAATTGCGTGCAGTGTAGGTGAGGGCTCGTCCCTGACTGAAGAGACAGCCTGCAAACTGACATACGGACACGGTGCGCCGGAGCACTCTTCCTACACTCGTCAGACGGACCCTTTGAGAGCACGTGCCGGAAACCGCCCGGGCGAAGCTAACATTCATCTAGTGAAAGAAGGGGACAGAAGGAGTTGGACAAAGTGGTTTTTTTTTTGAATGAGCGTGCATGAGTACTCCAACTGAATCTTGCTTCTAGATTTATGATACTGGTGTTGAGGCTGAGATTGAGTTCTAGTCAATGGAAACTTCAGTCCTGAAGGCTTTATGTGTCGTATGCCGATCTGGTTCAGTGTTCTCTCTACCGTCGTCTGTTCAGAACATCTTTACGTAATGGGCATTGAGTGATTTTACTCGGCTGCTGCGTCTCGCGGATAAAAGAAGCAGGAAGGGGGTTGGTCCGGCGCCGTTCCTTCACAGACCTATTTGTAGCGGTGTGGAAAAATAAACAGTGATGTTTGTGCAGCCCTCCGGCCGGTAAACGGCTGGAGAACCGCAGCGGCTCTGGGGCTTTTACTCAACTGCCGTAAAAAGTGGGACCAACTTACTTGTGAGTTTACATGAAATTTTAAAACAGTGTATTGTGCCATGAAGCAAACCGATCCAAGAAAGGAAGCCAGTCAGCGAAAGCACTTTTAAGGAATGTGAAACCTCGTCTGACAACAAGCCAAAAGATTCCTGTTGACAAATTAGTCTCTCCGATGTACGGATTCTCATAGGATATGGGCCTTGTCCCTCTACAAAGGCTGTGTCTCTGTCCCAGAAACCTCCATTGTCATTCCTACCCAGCATTCCCTGCTTTGGGGCCTTCTTTCTTGTATACAGATTTTTACTAAGTGAAACATTGGTACCACCTCTCCTTCCACTGTCACTGGTGTAAATACTGAGTACTAACCGAAAACATTTGACTTTGCATTCTGTCAGAAATACCTGTGTTCAATAAAAGTTGAAAAAGGAAAGCGGACGTGTCATTTTTCCACACGCAATATGCACGTGCCCTTATCCTAAACTTGTGTACTCCATACTCCACGTAACGCAGGCCGTGTTGACGCATTTCTCGCTGTATGGACTTAACGTGACTGGACAAAGATTTTTTTTTTTAAACTTCTCAGACACTTTATCCAGAGGAAGGTTGGCAGAATGAAGATCTCTTCCACATAAACAATTACACGTACACTCGTCTCCCTTATAACGGGGTTCAATATATGCAATTTTTTTCCAAACAACAAAAAAAAAATGATAAATTCAGAACAGTAGCATTATGTAGTCATTTTACTTCCATAAGTGTGCTTCACACAATCCTGACAAAGATGCACCAGGCAGTAGAACCACATACACGCGCACTCAACGAGTGATTCCGAGCAACACCGGTTATTGGATCAGAGCGGACGTTCAACACAATAATAAACGTGGGGTAAACAGTCATGGGAACATTGAAGAAAATTACAGACTATAATAAATTGTGTACGGAAAATGATGCTTGATGCGAAACAACTTGGAAGAACAACATCCTGTCATATTGATAGTACTAACCAATCAAAAATATTCTGCCTAATAATTTAATATCACAACTAAAATAGTACAATTTTTATTTTTATTTTCACTGTTACTTGTTT
This sequence comes from Scleropages formosus, assembly GCF_900964775.1. Taxonomy (NCBI): domain Eukaryota; kingdom Metazoa; phylum Chordata; class Actinopteri; order Osteoglossiformes; family Osteoglossidae; genus Scleropages; species Scleropages formosus. Next base: position 20,379,927 of record NC_041809.1, read on the forward strand.
CGCTCACGTGTTTCTCAAAACAGCTTTCGGTGTTTAGCTGCCTACAATTATTTAACCATTTATTCAGCTGGGGTTATTTTTACTGCGTCATTTCAGGATAAACGTCATGATCATCGGTACTGCAGCAGGAGGTGGGATTCAGACCTGGTTCTTTTGAGTCCTGATAGAAATAATAAACGTGTATGTATTAGCTCCGGTACCTGAATTATTATGAAACGCACATTTCTTTTAGGGAGAAGGGCCGAGGGTGGACTCAGGGTGTGCGTCAGTGTGCCTTGTCAACTCGTATTTTGTCTGTGCTCTTTACAGCAACAGTGGCTGCTGAGGGTTAGCATAGGTTCAGGAGAAAATAATTTTTTCCCTCATGAAACAATGTAATTTCAATCCCCTCGCAATGGAAATTTACCTAATGGGGTGATTTCATGGAACAAAAAAAAAAAGCATCATTATGTGAGGAACAGGAGAATATGGTTTCATACATACCGCATGTATAGTATGCTTTAGCAATATTACACCGCTAGTGGGTCAGTGTACGGAACCAGGAAAATGATATTTATATGATCATCGAGGCATCAATTACGGAAAATAGCTGTCACTCTTTACTGCTCCTAATGTCTCCTTTTGTCCCAGATTTCCGCACAGTTCGGGGACGAGGAAGGAGTCTGAGGGGGCAGTCCGGGCCCCTGGACGTCAGGGTCCAGCTGAGCTGTTCAAACTATTGTGGACTTTACCTGTTAAAAAGATGGATTGTTTCTAAAAGCTCAGTCACATCACTAGAAAGGCAGTGAACAGTTCCTTTTCATTTTTTTTTTTTTTCTGAACCGCCTGTCCCATATGGGGTCACGGGGAACCGGAGCCTACCCGGCAACACAGGGCGTAAGGCCGGGGGGGACACACCCAGGACAGGACGCCAGTCCGTCACAAGGCACCCCAAGCGGGACTCGAACCCCAGACCCACCGGAGAGCAGGACCCGGTCCAACCCACTGCGCCACCTGCGCCCCCCCTTTTCATTTTTGTACACACTAAATAGAACCCCTTGTTCCCAAGGTGTTCACAGCGAGTCACTTATTGGAATTAAATCAAAGCAGCGATATGCCATATGATGTACCCTTCTTATTGCCATTACACCACTGTTCACGCGTTTCATGAGCGACAGCCAAGAACCATCGGCGCCAGAACCGTGTTGCTTTTTCTGCAATCTGGGCGCGACAATCCTATCAGGAAGAGGTTTGCTGAAAATGCTGAAGAGTAAATGAAGTCACTGGTTGAATGCAATGCTTCAGCGGCAATCGGGAGAATCGGACTGTTGCCCAATGGACCGGTCGGCTTTAGGCTTTCGGCCCACCGGGTAGCCCGAGCAATGGATTTTCCAGCTTTCGCTTTCGCCCCTTCACCTCTGACACACACACATACTGTAACGCACAGAGATACACACGTATATGAGCCCCGTGCAGTCAGATCCATAACCTGAATAGCAGTTTGTCGGTTAATGATCACGTGGTGACTGAATGAGCGAGTCGCATTTCCTGTTCGGTGGCGTCGAGTTAAAGATGGACAACGACAGTGACGTGAGGAGAAAACATAAAGACGGCACCAAAAAAGCCAGGAGTGAAAAGACAAGTGGACTGGTGGAAGAAGCAATAAAGTGTACGAGAAGAACAGGGGTATTCGGAGTGAAAGACAGGCGAGAGACAGAAGTCACAGAAATTGTGCGTCAACAACACGGCAGCACTTCGAAAATAATTTAATGAAAGGTCTGTGCTGCTGGTCATCTGTACATTATGCTCATTTATTGTTTTGGGAGCAACAAGAAATCCATCAGCCATATTCATTGTAACAAAGTATTGCCGTTTCTCCGGAACCGCAGGCTGCTGTTGCTCTTTGCGGCCACAGACAGTCCGTCCGTAGACATGACGGATATATACGATATGACACGATACAGTACATGATATATGACATGAAATAATATATGAAATTACAGGGCAGCAGACAAAGCAGAGGCGCAATAAATGAATACAACAAAGACACGGGATGCGGTCACCTGGTACACTGCTACTTATAAGCTTAAGTATCACAGAATTACCTTGCAGAAAATGACAGGACGACTGTAGGCGTGTGCAGCGTCATTAAAAGTGCAGCACATGGAGCAAATTGAAGACGTGCTGCAGCACATTAAGACCCTCTCATTTCATAATAGAAACACAGAAGTGCAGTCAGTTTCGGAAGTGCAGGAGAGAGAGCAGCTTGTACTTCGGGATCCTTCACAAAAAGCAATAAGTGAGCAGAAGGACTGGGAAAGAACCTGGGAAAGACAAGTGAATACAGTGAAATACAGTGAACTGAGGTATCAGTCATAAGATCCCTCATTGGGTCATTTCTGTACTGGCCACGAGGTGGCGCTGTTTAGTTGTCAATTTGATTGTTTCATCAGTTGCGAATTTGAAGTGCAGCATTTGCACAGATCACATTTGACCATTGAGTTTCCCATATTGCCTCTGTCATTTTACATTTTACTCACTGAATTTACTCTCAATCCCGGACCGGTTTGCTGAGCATCTCTAACAAAGTATCAATACAAGAAGTTTCTCCTGCAACATTTGGAGCCGAAGCACACGTGGGCGAGGGGGATCTATTGCTAACAAATTGTATTTATGTAAAAAAAGAAAATGCATACGCAGCTTATATGAGAGAGAAGGCTCACCTGTGTGTGTGTGTGTGGGTGTGCATGTCTAGATCATAAAAACTCCAGTGTGTCAGAGCAACACACACCTCTTGTTTTGCTTCACCAAGTTCCTTAACTAGTCTCTAGCTATATGATGTCGTGAGGCCACAGCCTTGTTTTCTTCCTTGAGACCCACTATTGTGAAAATACACAGCTTTTTTTTCTTATGCACCTTACAGCTGAAGCTCAAACCTGCAACCTTTGGGGCCAAAGGCAGTAATTCAAACCACTACAGTACCAGCTGTCCCAAACCAAAGTAAACATGGAATAAACACTCATAGGAACATACATGAAATTACAAAACACAGTGAATCCAGGTAACTGTGGACAGAAACTTTATGCTGAGTGCAAGAGAGTAGCCAAGGCAGTGGGTAGCGTAGTGGTCAGTGCTACTGCCCTTGGACCCAAAGGTCAGTGGTTTGAGCCCCACCTTGAGCAATGTATTCATTCTGAATTGCTCTGTGAAATTGCCCAGCTGTGTAAATAGAACAACATTGTAAGTTGCTTTGGCAAAAAGTATCCACTAAATGCTTGAATATTATTGTACTCTACAGGGGACAGCTGGTAGTATAGTAATCAGAGCTATTGCTTCTGGGCTCACAGGTTGCAGGTTCAATCCCCACTTCTAGCTGCAGTACCCTTAAGTAAGGTACCGACTCTAAGTTGCACCAGTAAAACTACTCAGCTGGGTAAATAAGTGTAACCTTAACATTGTAAATCGATTTGGAGAAAAGCATCAGCTAAGTGTGTTGTGTTTTTTTCAATGCAAATATATAGCTCACATTTGTATTATTTCGTTTGTCCCGTCAGTACAGTAACGGGCAGTGCAGTGAAAGGAAATGCGATGCAATTCCCGGCGCTTCCACCAGGTGGCAGAGCGAAACTGTAAGTGCTCCATTGCTTTGTTCATCCGTGACTGGTGAGCGGCTCTTCGCGCGCACCTCACGCAATGAAATGACACCCTGTGATTCCGCTGTGCAATAAACTCCTGTTGTCCTCGTTCGACGAGAATTCTATTTTACTTATACTCTATTTTTGAGTATTTTGGGAAATTGTTTAAGGCAAGTTTAAATTAAATATCTACAGTGAGTCACTGCCTGCAAACTGTGGGAGCCTTGAATATATTCACTCTGTGTGTATGTTGCGTTGTGTACGAACTGAGCTGAGGTTGCGAAGATACAAACGTTTAAAATTTACTCATTTATACATTGTTTGTTTGTTTTGTTGGTTGCTTGTTTGTTTGTTCGTTCGTTTGTTTCTGCCGTTTCTGTCTGCTGCGCAATGGAAGCGACCTGCGTTGACGCGTCCGGCCGCTAGTAGGCAGTAACGCGCAGTCGAAGGGAACACGGAGTCGGACTCCTCCCGTCAACTGGCTTCCCCCAGTGTTTACAGCTCCTGCCTGTGCTTTTTCAGTCCGAAATGAACATGGAATTGAAGCTTGTTGTTTTCATTCATTTGAAATTAATTTTAATGTAGCACAAAGCTGATAGATAGATAGATAGATAGATAGATAGATAGATAGATCCCTTGGTGGGGAATTCAGCTGCATGCAGAGACATATATAGACACTACACAAATACATAGAAAAGCACATAGAAAAAAGAACGGCCACAAAGTGCACAGACCATGCAAATAGTTTCAAAGTAAGTTAAGTATAAATAAAGTTTAAGTATAAACTAAAGGGGCAGTTTGTAACATAGTGGTCAGAGCTGCTAACTTTGGACCCAAAGGTCACAGGTTTCAATCTCCCTCTGGCTGTAGTACCCTTCAGCAAAGGACTTACTTTAAATTGCTCCAGTGAAATTACACAGCTTTACAAATGGGTAAATAATTGTATGTAGATTAACACTGTAAGTTGCTTTGGAGAAGTAATAAATGAGTAAAGGAAAGGGGAATTAAAATGAATAGACAAACACATCTTCAGAAGTTCTTTATGTATTACGCTTTGGTCTCAATAAATCAAGGGATATCTGTATTATTAACCTTCGGCTTTGCTAAGAAATCGAGGTGCGGACAGATTTCCGTTCCGAAATGTGTTCACATGTCGTGCTGTTTAGTCGAACACAGCAGTAATTTACAGTTTTCTGTGCAAGAGCCATGTAGACATTTTACACAAGATGACTATTGTGAAGAATGTGCTGCAAATGTGTTTACTTTCGCTATCTCAAACTTCTTACCCAAGGGCTACATAACTGAGCGAGATTCAGAGAGATTTCTGGCCTCTTGCCTTGCGGCAAAACATTTTGGCAACAAGGAAACAAAATTGTCCCACAGGCTCTGCCAGGACCCTATTCCGAAGGTTCAGGATTTTCCATCTCGGAATACCGCTGGCCCTTCATCTTCAGCTGCCTATGAGGAACTCATAAATGTGTGGACACATTGTTGCCCCCTTCCTCATGGGGGTTAGTGCTTGTACCCATTGGAAGGAAGCTGTCACTACATTTACTCATTTAGCTGACACTTTTCTCCAAAGCAACTTACAGTGGTGAAGTTACAATTATTTATCTAGTTAGACAGCTGAGTAATTTTACTGGAGCAATTTTTGGGTAACTACCCTCATCAAGGGTACTACAGGTGGAAGTAGGATTCAGATCTGCAACCTTTGGGTCAGAAGGCAATAGCGCTAACCACTATGCTACCACCTGTCACATCTGGGACTGAGACCCCCCTGAAGGGGTGAGAGCTCCAAAAGTGTTTCTCCCTGATCAGCGTGTGGGCAGTGAAGCAGAAGACTCTAAGGGTGAGACAGAAGAATCCTCTTCAGCCTGGCCTCTGCAGGAGATGGGTTCATCTTTCCATCTTAACCTGTTTTACCATCATTTTACGTTGTTTATTGAATTTAAAGGTAAAGCATACTTTTCAAACTGTTTTCTTTTGGCCCAGATGGATCCGACAATGTCTCTGTCAGCCTTCGGGAAGGGGAAAAATATAGACGTATGTAATCAGATTGGAGGTGCTGGGTTCAGCCCAATACGCAAGAGGTGCTGAGACTACGGAACCCCCAGGAACCCATCCGGACCACATTTCCCCTACGTCCCCAGTCAGACGACAGGCTGGACAGTAGACGCCGAGGGTGCGTGAACTCACGTTAAAGTGTGACGGTGAGGGGTTCCGATCAGACACAGATATGAACACTTTGTACAGACTGTGCCGGGCATCACCTGTCGGGTCACGCTGCCAAGCGGTACGCAAAGACCAAGAGGAGCGTCGGCCTACAGAGGCTCTTTTCAGTTGTGAACTGGAGGAATCCCTGGAAGTTTGTCTTCCTGACAATTCTGTTTTTTTGTGCTTGGTTAGTTGAATTGCGGACTGCGCCACACAGGTTTTACCTTGACGTGGACTTGGCATCAGTAGTTTCATGAAGTGTTTTCTCATTAAGCTGGTTTGCCTGCAACGCCTTGTTTGTTGTTCTAGGAAATAACCGACAGCCAATGGGCACCACTGAACTGAGACTGAACACCAAAGCTTTGTCCTCTAACCCTTGCCCCATATTGTTGGGTTTCATTACTATTGTGCTGTCTTTGCCAAAATGTCAATGTAACTTGTTTCTGCGGCCATATCACTTGTACTGTGGGTGATTAGTTCAGGAAAAGGGTTGGCTGGAATACAGGAACGCATCTGAAGCATTTTTTTTTTTAATTTCAAGCAGAAGAAACAAAGTGTGCGATGGCGTGTGGCTGTCATAGCTCAGACCACCACAAACTCGCTCCAGACCTCAAGATGTGAGCTCGTTAAGACAGAAGAGCTTTGTGTAAAAGCTCTGTCCCTTTAAGAAGATCAAAAAAAGCGAACAGATGTACATTGAAATACATACTATGGAAAAATACAGTATGGCGTATATTCTGTACGCACTTTTGAAATTATGGTATGAGATGTAGTCTAGATACTTTAAAATTATTAACAAAGAGGGAACCACGAAGGATCCTGATAGTCCCTGTACAGATTTTCTTCAGTCTCCTGTGAGAAGGCGTTGTTGTTGGGAAGGACAAACGGAGCACAAATGGTGACTGCGGAGTTATGTAATCTCCTGTCCACCTCACAACGGACATGCTGCTGCCACACCCTTTCATACTTATTAGTGTGCGCTCGTAATTACGCTTATAATCCTCTTCAGTTACTCTTCTCATCGGTCCGTGTTTAAAATATAACAGTTTATAAACTGAAAAGGGTATTAAGGGGAGTTAAAGTCTTGAATCTCCAGCCCATATGCTATAGTTTATAAATAAAATATATAAAGGGGGGGGCGTGGTGGCGCAGTGGGTTGGACCGGGTCCTGCTCCCCGGTGGGTCTGGGGTTCGAGTCCCGCTTGGGGTGCCTTGTGATGGACTGGCGTCCTGTCCTCGGTGTGTCCCCTCCCCCTCCGGCCTTATGCCCTGTGTTGCCGGTTAGGCTCCGGTTCCCTGTGACCCCGTGTGGGACAAGCGGTTCAGAAAGTGTGTGTGTGTGTGTGTGTGTATGTATGAATAGGTCTTTATGTATATACACTATAATCCTTTACTTGTATCCCATGATGGAATATTTTTAGTTTATTTTGAACAATATTATTTGTTTGTAACTTATATGGGAAGGGATTTCAACTACTTTTTTTGTGAAAGATGTAATCGGTATAACCAAACAACAGCATTCAAAATTGCTTTGGAAACTGAGAGCTGCATTATGCAAAGACACTAAAATGTACAATTTGTAAATACAAAATGACATGTTTATTGAGAATATTTTCATTTTCCCTTGCATATATTGATGACATACCTGGATCTCGAAACCCATTGAACTCAGAGAAGTGTGTTTTTTCATTAGTACCATACCCCTTTAAAATGACATTTTCATTCTGTCGGTAGCAAGAAGGTTTTAAAGCTGCTCGTTGAAAGCTCAGCCTTGTTACTTGGGAAGAAAATAAAGAAAGAGAACGGTGAGTTTCCCTTTGAAAACATCTCCCAAGGTTGTACGATCTTCCACAAATCTGTAGATGCAAGGATAAAGATGGCAACGGCATCACTTGAACAATGACTGCGGTGACAACGACGCAAATCAGAAAGTCAATAAGGCAGCAGCTGGCATATCCTTGACGTCGCTGATGAAAGCTCACATCTCAATAGAGGACCCCACTTTACTGCCCCGACCACCCCCACCATACATCACCTTAGTGCGGGCCTTTCTGTACATGTGTCGAATAGAGTTCTTTTCTTTCAGCAGATGTAGCGACGAGTAAATTGTTGATTTTTACTACCTGTCTGGGCCATATCCCTGCCAATTCAGGGAGCATCGAGTGTCGTCTTATCATTATTTACATCATGCAAAACTTTTGTTCAGAAGGCCGTGCAGTTTAACCATTTATACAGTCATAGCTGGATTTTTCAGAAAATGTCTCAGGGATGCTGTCAATGGCCCTTACCTGGGACTCGAACCCCAAATGTTCATCTTATTATCAGTATCTTTAGCTGTTTTTCTGCCCCATTTGTCTTGTGTAGAAACTACTGCTTGAGGTTCAGAGAAGCGAATCTATGCTCCTGTCCAACTGTTTAATTGGTAGCTAGAGAAAATTTCTCAATGTGTATTAATTATTGATAAAAGGAGAATTATGTCGTTCGTACGGAGGAGCTGGCAGATCCCGACGAACGTGGATGAGACTGAAATAATCAGAATGAACTGGAAATCTTGGGCTACATCAATGGAATTTTCAGCTGAGCTCCATCACATCATCGTCTCCTCAGTCTAGTCCACCAGGTTTCTGCCCAGTTGGATTAGCGAGGAGTAAACCTACTTCATCAGTGATGTATGTGCTCCTCTCCTGCTGCCCTGTTACTCCAAAACTTGTGCAAACAAGGGGAAGATTTACAGGCTGAAGTGCGAGGAGGGAGTGCGCTGCACGGACATCCTTGGACAGTTAAAGGAGCTCCCCCCCCTGCAGCCCACGCCACTGACTGAGCTCCCTTGCAAGGTGTGTTCAGATGAAAAGAAAACAAGGGTCAGCCCTTGCAGCGGGTGCGGGGGTGGCTGGATTAGCTGGGGGAGATTCCATGCTCCCCGCAGATCGCCGTCTCCTTTTCCCAGGCCCACTGTAATATGATTACTCTGTTGTTGGCGATCGGTCCAGTGGTTAAGCACTAAGGAGGTGTGGACGCGGCTACCTCCAAGGTGGACAATGGGCAGAGAGAAGCTCAGGGGGAAGTTTGGAATTCTGCTCCACTGGGGACAGTTGGGTTCTTACACTTGGGTGGAGGGTTCAGGGGGCAGAAATCCCTTTTCTTCTCCGTGCATCAATGAGAAGCAGCTGCGAGGAGTCGCACATCGGTCCAAGTGAGGTGGGCCGGGGTGGGAGGGATGGGGGTGGAGAGGGGTCACAATTGACCACGGTCCACAGAGCGCTCACATCTCCCTGGCCCCCTCACCTGATGTCACCTGGTTTTGTTTATATGCACTTGCATGGAGTTCCCAACAGGCCGTGAAGAGCATCTGTAACCTCAGGAAGCTGGTGTCCTCAGAGTGACTGTATTCCTGAGGACATCACTGTTCTTAATCATTATTGTCTTAATTTCCAACAAAAACAGCGAATTAGACCCTTGCTTAATGCAAAACCTAATTATATTTAACATTTAATAGGAAAATCACACAGAACATAGTGAATGGGTTGTCTCAAGAGGAACACATCAGATTAAATATGTGTGATCTGCTTTAATTTTTAAAGAGGCAGCACCAAGTTTTGGCAGCACGTCATTCTAGTGTTTACCTGTACATAAGGCCCTCATTAGGTTCTCGGTTTTATTTGTAAACTCCTCTCCGTTTCATAGGCCTGTAGTTTCCGAAGCCTACAAGAAAGGGCTCTGCTTGGTCGTGGAGTCTGTTTAATTGCCTCGTCATTTATCATTATTGCCATTGTTTTTTTAACGGTGCTGAATAATCCAGTCGCCGCTGCACCGGGAAACAATGGACACTTCAGGCCCAACCAACACATGAAAGAAAGTTTATAAAATTTCCCCTGAATGGGAGCGGCAGGGAGCTGGTTTTAAAGGGGTTTAGCATTGAGCCTGGCCCTCTCCCATCCACAGACCTGCGGGACCCTTTGAAAGGCAGCCAACCTTCCCAAATCGTGAGGACCGAAACCTCGTTAGGCCCGAAAGACGCACTCCGAGATAGATTTGCGCCCTTTGTGGGAAGGGACAGGCCGGCAGCAGTGCCGGAGGAAGTTAATGTTCGCTGACAGTAAGAGAGCGTTCTACCTGGGACACCGGAGGGGCGTGTAGGGAAAGGACGGCTCGTGAAAGCCTCAGAGAGCCTCAGTAGGTGGCACCGGGGTCAGAGGTGCGAGAAGGAGGGGGGGCATGAGGATTTGCTGCAAGTCATGGGGCGTGGGGTTTGTCCCAGAAACCGCCACAAACTCAAGAGTCAATGTGTTCTGTTACTTCTCATATGTTGTACAGCAACCTGTAGAGCGTGTCTTTCACATGAGTTTTACATTTTAGTTGTGTATCAGAAGTACATGGAAACATTACTGTTGTTGTTGTTGTGATTGATGTTACTGTTGTTATTAAGCTGCAAACAGCTTTGTACAATTTATATAATAGAGTCCTGGAGTTATTCAGGGTAAGTACCTTCACAACAATTCTTTCTACTGTTCAGGCATTTTACCAAATGTACTATGTTAGTTACAGGCTACCTCATATATACAACAATGAGTTTTCTAAGCTGTATGTTGTGTTATATTGTGTTTTTCTGATGTAAGTGCTTATTCATTTTTTCTTCATTGTTCATCAAGGTTTCTGCATAAAGTGCAACACGATTATCTTTACCTGTTCACATAACCTAAACTGTAATTAATAAGCGTATAAAAAGTACATTTTAAGGGTGTCCTTGATAGGTTTAAACATCAGTGCGAAAAGAAAGAGCATAGAGATAATTAACATTTTTTTTCAACTGCACCTGCACAATGACAAATATATATATTTAGATCTACAAATTCTCTTTAATTCATAAAGAACTAGAGCTTAAAGCACTGCCTTTACTGCAGTGGGATCTTAATTGTACATTATTCATTGCAGAAATAATTAATAGTTACATAATTAATAATTAGACTGTTAATAGAACAGTAGAATCTTTCATGGGTTTTGCCGCTGGCTCAGCAGGAGTATTATGAGCCTTCCTCTGTCACCGTGGATGGTGACACCGGGAATCTGTAGCGTCGTCCTCATCAGCTGGGAGAAGTGGGAGGCGCTCAGCGTGCCGTGGTCAATGTGTAACAAGGACGCAATCATTGCAGGGTGGTCATTTTGGGGTAGCCATTGCAAAGTGGTTATTGCGAGGTGGTCAGTGTGTGATAGTCAGAGGTGGTAAGCATGGAATAGTCAATTTGCGCTGAACCGGTGCTTTGCCTCAGCAGGGGCCAGTGGATGTGTACAGACAGAGCAGCTGAGATGCTGGGCCCCAGGGTGACGGTTTCCTTCCTCTCCCATCTTTCTCTCTCTCTCTCGCTCTCCTTCTCTCCTTCCCCTCTCTATTAGCCCTAGGCAGGTGGCTCGGCTGGGCTCCGGGAAGCAGGTCCCCAGCAGCCACAAGAATTGACAGCATCAGCTGCAAGTCTCCTACTACCGCTGCTGAAATGAGGGGAGCGTCTTCCCCCCACCCCCGGAGGCGAGAGAGAGACAGAGAGACAGAGAGAATGAGAGTCGTGGCAGACGAAGGAGAGCTCCTCCAGGCAGCCTCCCCTGTGATCAGCGATAAGTCGCCAAACATGTCCCGAAAGCATCACTTGTTGCAGTCTTTTGTGAGCGCCCTCCACAGGGCAAGCGTAGATCTGTGGTGATCAAGCAGACTGTCACATGGTAAATTTGCAAAGGCTTGTGGAACACTTAGCTGTCAAAAAATATATTTATATATGTAGATGATGACTTTAAACGAGTTGCTTTCACATTTCTTGGCATTTAACCTTCATGTGTGATACAAGGTTGTGGGCGCTTCATCGGCTCAACTGAGGAATCTTCTGTCTTCTCGCTTATTTTCAGTTTACCGATTATTGTTACGTCTATTGTTGCTGTTGTCGATGATGATGTTGTGTTTGTTAAGTGAAACATTCATCCAGTATTTTTACCATCATGTAGTTGGACATTTTACCAGTCCTATGCTGGTGTGGTTTGTACCTTTCACATGGTTGCAATGGCCAGGACTCATCATGGATCCTGATCACAGTTGGACTCCGTCCTTAACCAGAACGCTACCTGGAGCACCCAAAGCACTTCATTACGCTGACCAAGAGGAAAATGCGTCCAATATAGTGCAGTGTGCTCATTTTAATTTAATTTAGGCCAGGACTGCGGTCCACTTGAGGGAAATTCCAGTACGAATCAGGTGCACTTAACTGGATCGACTGTACAGGAGCAAGTTCACACATGCATTTCACTGCCAGCGTAATCAATAACAAGTCAACAGTTTTTGTTGACCAAGTTTCGTTGACCAGCCAGTTCTCATTCAGTCCAAGTGTTATATTAGCTTCCACGTCAGGATGTCAAAAAGAGACAAATAAGTAGAGGTCAAAGGCAACAAAGGTACGCATCGCATTACTAGAAAGGGACGCGCTCCACCCTTCTGCTTGTTTAATATGCTTCATTATGGTAACATTAGGAGGACATGTTGAGGACCAAAGCCTCAGTATGGCGCAGGCAGTAAGGAGGGTGCAGCCGCTGGATCATCAGCTCAAAAACATCCCCCAGCACAGTTCCTAGATGTGCAGATGTGTCCCCAGACGAGGCGTCAGGATGAATGACACAGTGAGACATCTGCTGGACATCTCTGTCAGGACATCACACAAGGAGCAGACACCTCATCCCCCCGGCCTGCAGTATTTTAAGGTTCCTTATTTTCTAATAATTATCACTCTATTAATCAATCTGTAGAACTATCTTTCAAGAGATATTAAAAAACAATTCCGACGAAGTGCTAAAAAACGCTCCATTTTTGAAAAGTAAAATCATTCATTATCCATAAACGTTTCTATATACAACTTTTTTGTGTTTCCAGCGTAGCTCAGATGGCATGACCATTTCATGGAATTTAAACTGGAGCGTTTATATCTGATGTTTCCTGCAATGAGTGGCCTCGACTCATACTTTTCGCGGCCGACCTACTGCGAGGGGGGGTGGGCGGTTGGGGCGTCGCGTGCGGCTGAGGCAAAAACCCGGGAATCCAGCATTGCGCTGTGATTGGCTAGTATCGATGCTGAGCCCTGCGCCGACGCGTTCGGGCCGGTGGCGGCTTACTCATTAACGCTCGCTGTCTGTTGACGCGTCAGATGAAGGAACGCACCTGCGCATGCGCACACGCACGCGCCGCGTCTCCTCGCTGGGATTTGATAGCCCCCCTGCTGCAGCCAGAGCTCTCCCCCTGTTCGAGGTCACGCGAGCGCGATGGCCTACGCTTCGCGCGGCGCATCCCACGGGTGGACATTTCGCCGCGCGCTAGCTTCGGTTGTCTCGTCAGGGAGATGATGTGGCGGATGCTCCGGTGACACGTGAAGCGCCCGCCTTAGTTCCACACCTTCTCTTGTCTTGTCCGTCTCCTCCTGTCCATCTTCGGCTTTCACTCACTCGATATATAAGCCACTAAAGATTTTCTTTACTCGTGAGCTTCAGTAACCACATCGATTACACCCCCTCCCAAGTCAGTATTGGGCGATAATGAAAGTGGAATTACAGCAGCCGTTACATAATTATCATGGATTGTACCCCAAGGGGTAGGGGTGCGGTGGCGCAGTGGGTTGGACCGCAGTCCTACTCTCCGGTGGGTCTGGGGTTCGAGTCCCGCTTGGGGTGCCTTGTGATGGACTGGCGTCCCGTCCTGGGTGTGTCCCCTTCCCCCTCTGGCCTTACGCCCTGTGTTGCCGGGTAGGCTCCGGTTCCCCGTGACCCCGTAAGGGACAAGCGGTTCTGAAAATGTGTGTGTGTGTGTGTGTGTACCCCAAGGAAAAAAAACGAACCTTCTGCAATACAACGAGTTCGTTCCGTTACCAGCACCCAGTTCCACACTGTCACAAAATGTGCCACAAAACAGGGAACGTAACATGGAACCCGGGTTCTTAAGCCTTGACACAAGCCAAAAAAGCCCCCCCCCAAATAATAGAATATATAAAATCACTGAGTAAAATTGATAATATTCCCGTCCTCCCAGTAGCTCACAAGTTGTTACACCACTGCAAAAAAAAAAATATATATAAATGGTGTGTGACGGTACACACGGGCTTACAATGCAATAAACTCCTGTGTAAACACAAGAAAAGTAATAAAACTTAAGTAATAAATAAAATGAAACTTTGACTTATGTATTAAATGCATCACAATGAGCTTGTGTGAACATAACGCAGGGTAGGTCCATTTGCATTTCATTGCCTTTGTGCCTGTGCAAATGATGTAAATCTAACATAAAATTTCTGCAGTGATATTGCCGCAGTTCTGTTATTTACTTTGTTATAGCACACTGGAACATTTTGCAATGATTTACTTAAATTATTTACTTGGTAGGAACACCTTGCAATGATCTGCAGATGTGGTGAGTGATAAACTGCTAGTGCAACAACGTCCCAAAAATGTAATTGTTGACCGCAGCTCGGCAAGGCAGCAATCCAAAAAAACTAGTCTAAAGGTGGAACACAAATGCAAAAAAAAAAAAAAAAAAAGAACAATCCTGGTCAACCAGCAATAAGCGAAGCTCTAAATCAGACCTCCTTGAATAAAGTCCTTCATTAATAATTAATTTATTCAAACCAAGCAGTGCCCAATTTATTTATATCAAACCATGGTTAGTCAAAGGGCTTTGTTTTTCCACAGTAAAGCACTCCTAGGGTTTTAATACATCAGTCATTAATGAGGCAATTAGCTCAACTCGGCTCCTCAGTTCTTTGCGATTCCCTTGCATCTTAGTAATCTTGAAATAAAGCACTAATATTCATATTTTTCTACTTAAATGTACAACGGAAAAGTGAAGTCAGCTGACGTCCTTCAGCTTTGCAGCACGCTCAAGATGAGGGAAGTGCAGCACTGCGAATGAGGAACTTTAAGAGCCATGATCTGAACTGACCACATGAATCAGCAGTGGAAAAGTGAAAGAAAAATTTGCTGGATGGGGATTTTGCTGAACTCTTTCAAATCTTGATTGTGGAATTGGGGACTGTTAATACAGATCCACTTCCTAGAATATGCAGGTGCGCGCACACACCCCGATAAGATGGCAGTAAGGCCACGCGCAACCAAGGTGACACCTAGTTGGCACCTGACAGCAGAAAAAGTTTGGAAAATTCTGACCTTGAAAGTACGAGAGCTCACACAACGACAGGCTGAGGGGAAGACTGCACCGAATCAATGTGAGTGGGGCGAAAAAGCCTCTTCTTGTTCCAAAATGTCATCTTAATAGACTTTTCCCCTTCCTTCACCTTTGTGAGATGCATTTCCCACTTCCCTCACCGAGAGCCTGGGACCACTGTACTGTGAGTCCGTGAGCTCAGATTCTAGTGCTTCGTGATACTTGTCAACTGAAACCAAGGGAGTCGCTGGCACTGTTCCCGTCCCTCGGTCAGGGGAGGCTAGTATTGATTAAAAGCCTTCTTGAAGGGATCATCTTGTCACCTGACTAAATAGGTGTAGGCCCCAGACTCTGAGGGGTAAATATGCCTTTAGTAAATAAAACAACTCAGTCAACATGACCAGTTCACCCATTAACCTCGAGGAGAAAGGCCCATTAATTAGAAATGACTGTCAAACCGGGAGGGGATACGTTACTGTTTTGTTCTAACGCTGAAAAAGCTCAAGTTGCCTCATGTTGGGGATCTATCTAAACGTTATCATGCAGTGTTAGAAATGTGGCATCATGTTTCCCTTGCAATTGAGGTTTAATTCTTTTTCATGTCAAGAATTCACCAGATGTCTCAAATGAATAATTTGAAGCCACAGGAACTCTCGTGTTTATCACTAATGGAGACATTACAGGCATTGAAAAAGTTTAGTACAGGATACATTCTAAGCAGGTTATTTCATATGTAATGTACATTAATATTGTTTGTGTATTGAATATTTTTGTTGCTTAAAATATTTTTTCATTTTATACTATAATAATCATATACAATGCTTTTAATTTGCTTTCAACTCCATTCCAAACCCTGTACAGCTGGTTCTCGATTTATGATAGTTCGACTTATGATTTTTTCAACTTTACGATGGTGAGCTGGCAATAAACATTCAGTAGAAACTGTAGTTTGAATTTTGATCTTTTCCCTGGCCAAGCAATACGGGGTGCGATACTCTCTCGTAATGCTGGGCAACAGCAGCGACCTGCATCTCCCCGTCTGTATTACACACACGCACACTTTCTGAACCGCTTGTCCCATACGGGGTTGCGGGGAACCGGAGCCTAACCCGGCAGCACAGGGCGTAAGGCGGGCAGGGCAGGGGACACACCCAGGATGGGATGCCAGTCGGTCACAAGGCACCCGAAGCGGGACTCAAACCCCAGACCCACCAGAGAGCAGGAACTGGTCCAACCCACTGTGCCACTGCGCCCCCCAGGTGTGTATCAGTTGTACTAATTGCATTTTCTACTTAACGATATTTTCAACTTCCGATGGGTTTCATGGAACGTAACCCCATCGTAAACTGGGTACTACCTGTACTGTCAAAAGAAACGGGGTCACTTAAATATACAACTGCGTTGTATCTAAATATCCAACTATTTTCGATGATTTATAAGACTAAGCCTTATAATAATATCAGTCCTTGGGTGGACAATACCAAACACTACTTTCTTTACTTTTATAACAGTAGTGCTTTGGATTTTTTTAATTTCAAGAAAATTGCTCAACCTGCAATCACTGAGGTCACCATAACAGCTTTGTTTGGTATGCCTGGATTACAGAATGGATATTCTACTTAAGATCATAAAAAAAAAGCTTTTGCTTGGTGTATAGATGAGGGCCTTGTGTATAGGGCTGAATCCACCCAAGGTCAGAGTCGGGGTCAGAGGTCTGCTGCTTAGGTCCCGGCACATGGGATGCCCCAAGGATCATACGAATGAAAAGGCCCATTCACGTCCAAGCATGCACATCCCCCTGGGAAGAGAGACAGCACTGGTAATTCTTGTCACATGGCCCTTCACCTGAGACACTCCCAGAATGGTCTACAGAAGGCAGACGTGGTACACAAAACCTGTCCGGGTCACATGGATGGACGGACACTTCTTAAATGTTCAGCCTGCAGGGCTAATGGTCACATGTGGCAGTTCAGGGAGGACTTGTTTGAACATTTCAGTGTTCAACAGAATAAAAAGCATGAAGCTGCTGAGGACTCCTGTGCATCCTTCTAGTCTTGGGAAAGTTTATTTTAAAACAGGTGATGCACCAGTCATGCGCTGTGGCTCACAGGTACGCCCCTACAGCCAGAGGTCCGCAGCAAACTGGAAACACTGAATACCCACTAATTCGCAATACAGACTGAAAGGATCATCAGCATATGTTGTCACATGTGAAATGAGTGAGAACTTGGAATGCTGGAGTAGCCTTACAGGAGGGCTCTTGTCTCCCCCTAACTCGGTACAACAGGGATTAAACGGAGATTAGGCTGCTGCCTTTCTTCTGCATCCCTGGGTTAAATCTGCATTACCACATCGCCCAAAGGTGATAAAGCACCATGTGATCAGTATAACAGCAGCTCTGCAAAGCAGACAGGACAGAGTCAGAGGTTCAACAGGTTTTTACCCCCATTTTCACTCCCTTTCATATTCTTGACAACAGTTCAACGGGTTTATTATGTATTCCAAAATGCTGTAATGCGACACTATATGCAGCACTTGCTACTTAAAAGACTCCCACTGCCCGCCTGCACCATGGCATCGTCCGAGTTCCTTCCGCTTGCTGTTCCGCGTTGTGGTAAAAATGTTTCAGACGTTGTGCGTCGCGTACTTTTTAATTTTCCTCCGATTTATAGTGGGGCGCAGAAGCAGGACTGCAGCTGTGATCCGACCTTTTCAGGAACGGGTTTAAAACGCTTCAGATGCTCTGTAAATAAAAATTGCAGATTTCTGATTGGAATTTTCGTTTATTTTATGTCTTATAATTAGCTTCTGTTCTGTGTTTCACCGTTCAAGTACAGCGCGGCGTTATAAAGGTTTAAGTGAGTATGCAGAGCTTGCATTTTCACAGTTAGATTGTAATTAACCCAAATCAATACAGAGATGTGTTCACGTACTTTAAAAACATTACAAATAAAGACAAAGACATGGAGTAACGGGATTATAGCAATTAAATGTGTTGATCTGGGATGTCCGGAAACTCTGCATTACCCCCCAGAGGTGAGTGATAGATACACGCCGTGATTTTTCCACTCTTCAATGCGTCTGCGTGGATGTTGTCATTTGTATCCGAAAACATAAATAAATATATATTCTGCCGCAATCGATGACGGCAGAGCCAAGCCGTTTGAGGAAACAAATGTAAGAGTACAGTTTAATGGGTAACAGTTTACAGGTGGTTTTCCTCGGCTGTCCCCAGCAGAGCGCTTCAAGAAACAGTGCAGATGATGGATTCCGCCGTTCCGTTCTGGCATCAGGAGCTCGCGCTCCGACACTAACTCCACACCTGGCTAATTAGACGGCAGCGGTTACATTGTTAATAACTCCGGCGTCCCTAATTAGATATAATTAGGCAGAAGACCGCAGTAAAGAAAGCGCTGCGAGGGAGGGCTACTGGAAAAGCTGGGAGCACAAGGACCACCCCCAGAAGCAGCAGCACCACAAGCACAGACACGGTGTCACCTCATTTCTAACATGTTAGTTCTGTTTCGTTTCACTGGTGGTCCGTGACCTTCAGCGCAGTGCGGGCCGAAAAAGTGCGTCATGGATGAGAGAGAAAACGTGTAGAGGGACGTGTTATAGCGGGGAGCTTCTCTGTACGGGTGGCACGGAGGAACAGGCTTGTAAAGCCTCGTGTGACTCGGGTGGATGTGGATGTGCTGCACAACGGGCCGTATTAATTAACTGAAACAAATTGAATCGTCATACCCCGCGACTTGCAGCTTTCTATTTTGGGCAGAAGTGTAATAACTTGAGATATATGAGGGGGAGGGGGTTAAAATATTAGCAATAGTACCGGGAATAATACACAGGCCGTGCTTGTTTTCTTGATTAAAGTTTGAATAATGTACTCCAATTGTAAAAGTCACTACTGTCACTAGGCGGGAAAGAAGTTGCAGGTGTAGTCCTACAGCCTCTGTCATACTCAAGAGTCAAAGCTTTTTTTGCACTTCAAGTGGAATACTGGAAATTGTTTTTGAACTTTGAAAAATTCGAGCTGTCATTATTTGTTCATATTCTGCATGTGCAGTAATCATTTATGGTAGTGTAATGAGTACGGGGTTGCGAATATTTGCGCGTTTTCTTTTTTTTTTGGCCAGACAGTGTTGCGGAAGTTTTAAATTTACAAGGAATGTGTCATGTGTGCTTCCTGTCATTTGGAAAGGTGCCAATAAATTAATGCCGGGAAGTGCTCATTAATAACATTAAACGCGCAGTGTAAATGTACGGCGGGTCACTAACGAGTTAATGTCTCCTAATTAATTCGCACACGTTCCGAAGGGCGGACGTTAAAGACGGCAGCCCCCTAGGTGTCTCACTCTCGCAGTGTTAGCCTCGCGCGCACGGCTCGAGAGGAGTGTGGGGAGTGAGTCAGTGCGCTGACGTCACCGCCGCGTTGATTCGCTCAGCCGAACGCGGACGGTGAGTTCAGTGCGCGTGAGAGCGGGTCCCGCGAACTGCGCTGCGATGCAGCTGCCGTAATAACCACACACTGGGAAAACGAAACGTGCAGCCGAGGTGAGTGAGTGAGTGAGTGAGTGAGTGCGTGCGTGAGTGAGTGCGTGGGGCTCGCGGACCGCCACGGCACTTAAACTCATCGCTCTGCACGCTGTCGTGGGTTTATTTTCCAAAGCAGAAGTGTTCGTCGGCGCTGATGCCAAACTGTTTCTTTAAGCGTCACTTCAAGCAGCCACAAGTTCCATTAAAGAGCTCAGCCTAACAGTGCAGCTAGTAGTAGCTGAGTTCTGACTGAGCGCACAAATGTTACAGTAGAGGTGTGTTTAAAAAAAAAAAAAAAAAAAAAGTGTAGCATCCATTTGTGCCTTAGTACTAGTTTTCCTAAAGCACGCCACAAGGTTGAAGTCCTGCGTGCTGTAATTGCATGTTGAAGTTGACAGTTACATTCATCGCTTTCTTGCGCGGACGTACCGCGTTGACGTAAGCCGCGTGTTTTAGTATTCCGTGGATCACTACAGGAGGAACGTGCGGTCTGCTCCTACAGTTCACCGCGCGCCAGACACTGTGACGCGCACTGTGACTCCACGCACCCGTCTGCGAGGTATTTACACGCCTGGCTCATGCATAACCTTGTCATTGTTCTCGTGTTTTATTTGTATTGACAGGGCGTGGGAATTGCGTTTTCCGTAAGTTTATCCGGCGCACGGGTGTCGTTTTGTTGAGGCTCCGCGCACTTGCTGCGTCTCCCCAGCCGTTTTGGTCACACGGCCACGAGTGGAGGGTCCGCAGCGTGACAATTTCATCGTCTGACGGACCAAAGACATGTACATCACACGGGAGGGATGATGTATTATTATTGCTGTTCGATTTATTTTCATAATGGGAACACCGCTCCAAACGCACACCTCTTATTATTGCGTGTGTGCGGGAGAGTAGCGATCATATGGAAAACGTTTGTATCTCCTTGGACCGAGGGCTCCTGGAGCGGTTCTTTCCGCCCATCACAGAATATAAAAAATGTTCACCGGTGTGTTTGTACGTGCGCGGGCCGACGGCATGATTTAATACCCCTGCTTCACGTGGGTTAATTGGCATCTCGTGTAAAAGTCACTGATCGAAATGGCTCTTCAGTCAGCTGGAGCTGGATCGTTCTCTCTCCACATTGACTTTTCCTTCACTGCTCTGAGGAAAGCTGCAATGAAATGACTCTGTTTCGAGTTTACTGTTATTTGTGTCCACGGTGTACTGTATCGTATCGCTGCTGTGCGCTACAGCTAACAGTAAGGGAGCGTACGGTACGGAGCCGTATGGGCGCACCGTTCAGTTCTTTTCTCGGGCGAACGCGTCTCGACAGCAGCTCCGTTCACTTCGCTTGTGCTCGTGTGTTGACAGCACGTCCGAACGTTAAGAGTAACATCTACAGTTGCACACACACGTTACGGATCGATTACTTTGAAATGTTTGTGATGGTTGCGCGCTTCTTAATCCTTGACGTACATGATTATTTCAGCGAATCGCTTTCTTCCATCATAACACATCTTTGTTTTTAGGACATAAAGTGTTTTTTTTTTTTTTTTTTGTCAAAGCTTTTAATCCTGGTATTATTTGACAGGCAGCAGTGCACACGTGTCCTATTATTTTTATTATTTTTTATATCAGTAGGCTACGAAGTGGTGAATACGGGCTCCTCCATTGACATTCCGGTCGCTCCTCCATCAACAAGTCACTGTGCCCGTTGGGGGGAGGGGGGGTTGTCTCTTCATTTACACCCGAATCTCACTCCCTTTCGCTCGCACCGCACATCTCCGTCTCCATTCAGACACCGATCCGTCTGACAGCCCCCCATTTTTGCGCTTTTATCGATAACGTTCGCGCTCGGCGTTTAACATACTGGATGCCACTTTGCGAGTTGAATTAATGTGACTGAAAGTGTAACTGTACTGAGATCAGCTGTTGCGCCAATAGATGCCCTGCTGTATAAATGGGTAAATCATTGCAAAGTTGATTAGCTGCCATTGTAAGTCACCTTGGGCGAAGGTGTCGGCGAAATAAAGACGGATAGTGTTGCTGTTTCACGTGCGCGTAGGACCGACGATCAACCGGTTCACTTAATATTTGAATCGAGTCTGTTTGCGTATCTACTGCGATGGAGCCTCGCGTTGCTAAAAGCTCTACATCTCTATATTCTGTGTAAATGGAACGGATTGTTCTGCTTTATTTTTTTTAATAGTGCGTAAAGGACGTTTTTCTGGATTTTTATGTTCATTAATGTCGTACTCACAGGCTAATGGTTACCCACGCTATCTATGTCTGTGTTTGTTTCAGTCCAAAGTCTCCGTTTTGGGACCGGTCACTCGTGCTGGGAGTACATTTAATTTTAATATCATCTTCCAGCGATGGATAATTATTATAGAAAAGGTGTCGGGGACCCCCGGTGGTGACACGTCCGAGCCCGAGTCAGAAAAACATGGTGATCAGTGGCACTCGTTGACAGAACGGGCTCTTTTGGCTGGCTTTTTTTAAAACTATGGTATGGTGTAATGGACATGAGGCATCGTGCCCACTGTCCGGGGGGTCTGGTGTTCAGGGCGATAGTATGATAGCGGCTCCTCCATGTGATCGTGGTCCCGCCGTTACTGGCGCTGTTCGCTCTCCGCCCTCCGTGTGACGGGAATACCGAGTAAGATGCCATTTACACGAAATAAATAAAAATAAGATGTAAAAAGCGTGTATTGTCTAAATTTAATGTGGGTTTTTTTTTGTGTGTGTGTGGAACGGGCAGCTCACTCAGCCGTGCAAGGAGGAGGCGTGACGTGCTTCTTGTCCCACTGTCCAGGTCGTTTTCACGCCGCCGCTGTCGAAACGTGTTATTTCAATGGGGGAATATGAAGGAGCGCGCAGGTGAGGCGTGTGGAGTCACAGGGACGCGGCGGAGGTGCGTGAGCGCGGAGCGACGAGCGAGCGCCGGTTCGCGTGGACGGTCCGCTTGGCAGCGCGTGTCGCGTTCTGAGAGCCGCGCGCGCAGAGCTCGTCTCGTTCACTTCGCGGGAAACGTGTTTGGAATACGTTCGTGTCCGAGAATTTCAAGCGATGGCATCATGTCGAGGAGGGATTCTTTTTAATGATCTTTACTTTCATTCCCTTTTAACGCAGAACAACCAGAGCACTTTTCACTTGTTTATTTAGGACTCTTCTGTTAACATGTCCGGAATGCGATGTGATGGTCATGGTTTTTTTAATTATTTTCATTCATTTATTTATTTATAGCTAAATACAGGCGTTAATCATAGGTTAGTTCTATGCAGTTTGATCCTAGTTTGTTTTTGCTGTTTATTTTCATGCAATAATAATACTCGTTATAGAATGAATGCTAGATTTTTAATTTGCTTTCTTTGTTAAATTGTGGAATAACCTCAAACACGGCAATTTGGAAAGCTTACCTTGATCAATTTCATGTTTATTTCTCAAATTTTAAACACCACCCAGCCATCAGGCTTTCATATATAATGCAGTTCAAGTTTTCATCGCTGTACTGACTATCAGTTTTGTGCATGCTGCTGCATGTTTGAGTGTTAATGCATAGAACAACACATGATGCTTGTCTCCTACCATATTAAAATTGAAAGCATGGGCCCTTTTGCAGATGGTTGTCCGGCTGTCATCCCAATCAAACGTAGAATGAATCGGAAAAATGAATACTGGAATCCATCTTGCATTTTTATAGTGTAATCTGAACCACAGCTTAACGAAAACAAATTAATTCTTTGGTGTGCGCATGTTACAACCCTGTTTAACAGGAGTTTTTTTTGCTTTCTCTTTCCCTCTACAGATTATCTTGTTTACAAAGATAACTGAACAAATACTGGGGGGAAAGACAGCCTCATGAGTCTGCTCAGTGGATTTCGGAGACGTTATGGATTTGACTAAAATGGGAACGATCCACCTGCAGAACCCCTCCCACCCTACTGCTCTCCTGCAGAAGGCCAACCAGATGCGCCTGGCAGGCACGCTGTGTGATGTTGTCATCATGGTGGACAGCCAGGAGTTCCATGCACACCGGGCCGTGCTAGCCTGTACCAGCAAGATGTTTGAGATCCTGTTCCACCGCAACAGCCAGCATTACACCTTGGACTTTCTCTCGCCAAAGACCTTCCAGCAGATCCTGGAGTACGCCTACACTGCCACGCTGCAGGCAAAGGTGGAGGACCTGGACGACCTGCTTTATGCGGCCGAGATCCTAGAGATCGAATACCTGGAGGAGCAATGCCTGAAGATCTTGGAGACAATCCAGTCTTCAGATGAAAATGACACAGAGATCAATGCCAATGATGGTGGTGGTGAAGAGGAAGATGAATGTAAAGCAAGGCATGGGAAGAGCATGTTGATCTCAAAGAAGCATTCCATAGAAGAGGGTAGTTATGTCACATCTGCCCAGCATGGCTTGGCCCTGTCTAACATGGTTGATCAGAGTCCATCAGTTTCAACATCCTTTGGCATATCCACGATGAGCCCCACCAAGGCTGCTGTGGACAGCTTGATGAGCATTGGCCAGTCCCTGCTGCAGGGAAACATACAGTCTAGTGTGGGTGGTGATCCATTGACCAAGGGCAACTTCAATCCTCTGATGACTGAGATAAAGACAGAAATGATGCAGGTAGATGAGGGTCATGAGAGCCCTCAGACAATGGAGTCAAGCTCTTTGAGCAATGGAGAGAAGAGTGGGGAGTCAGACCGGAATCGGGAGGGCCCGGGAACTCCAACCCGAAGTAGCGTGATCACCAGCGCACGTGAGCTGTACTATGTCCGAGAGGAGGGTGCAGGTGACCAGCCAGGTGATGCCAACCAAATGGGCCTGGGAGGTATGGCTGGGTTGACAGAGAAGCACCTGAGCTCCTTGTATTCCGCACCACCCAACCACAAGAGTGAGACAATGCTCTCAATGCCTGCCTCAGTTGCATCCTCCATCCACATGCCCCCAGCCTTGGCCATGTCTATGGACTTCAGTGCCTACGGGGGGCTGCTGCCACAGAGCTTCATCCAGAGAGAATTCTTCAGCAAGCTTGGAGAGCTCTCGGCCGGCATCAAGACCGAGGGTCAGACCCAGGGTGAACGGTGTAACGTGTGTGGGGCTGAGCTTCCAGACAACAATGCAGTGGAAGAGCACAGGTAAATTTCTTGCCTCCGTCATTGTCATTTGCCCAACAAACAGGTGCTTAAATCTCGTTGCTTTGGTGTATGGAGGTGCTTTAAATCTTAGATTTAATGTGACATCCTGCTTTAATATTTACCAAGTCCCCAAAGAAAACAGAACAGAAAACACCAGTTGTTTCACTCTGTCTCTTTTTGCTTGCTAGGCAGGTAATTATTTGCCATGATTAGGTGAACATGATGTTCTCTTGGTTTGGACAGGGTATATAGTTCATGTCCAGCTTTTGGAATTTACTTGCAGTTATATGTACTTTCCACATGGAGGTCTGGAAGGAAAACTTCCTGCAACAGGGTCACTTTATGGATGATTTGTGGTGTTTCTTTTCTTACCAGGCTCTCTTTATTGAACTAACTGTAATTATGTGGCTGATTGGCTGTCATTCTCATTCTGCTCTTGCTCTAACCTCAGTGCTATGCTTGCGGGACATCTAGCAACCTACCAATTTTAGCAAAAATAACACAGAAGAAAACACATATGCAAGCTAAAGCCGCAAGTCTACCGGAGAGTTACCTTGGCTTTTGTTACAATACTTTGCTGTTACAATGGTTTCCCCAACACTCCAGTGCAGTGAATTGATTTTTTTAAAATAAATTTGGTAGTTTTTACTTTTTACTGCTTGCTAATAACTATATTACGAGAACTATAGTGTAGTGTTTCGAATTAATTATGTAATGGGATCATTTTTAAATTAACCTCTTTTAAATGGAAGTTGGAAAGATCTGGAGATGAAAGGATGAACAGAGCTTAGTGGATGTGCACCAGAATAATGTTTGCTGAAGGTTTCTATACCGAAAGTTTCTTTAAGCTCAGTTTTGCAGATCCTGTTTGGATGATACCTGGAATAAGTGCCTTTCGAATTGCACTTAGTTGTGTACTTGTGCTGAGGGGTGCAGCTCTTTCTTTGGAGAGAAGTTCAATCCAAAATGTTGACTTCAGGAGCATTGTAGTGAAAAAGGAGAGCAAATTCATGTGACACTTATAAATTGTGTGTGCGCAGAGTGGGTTTTTGCTGTATTTGAGAGGATGCACTCTGAATAACTGCAGTCTATTAGTCATTTTGGGGTTGGAGCACCACAAGCTGTTTGTCATGTTCGGAACGTGTCGCCCTGTGTTACTTTGAGCACTCCATTCATAAATGTGGAATGAAAACTTCGGCTTCACTGCTGACCACAATCCACATTGAAGTAAACGGTGGCCAGAAACAAATAGGTTGTGCCTCTTGTGCAATGCTGTGATTTCTCAACTCTTCAAAAAGAAAAATATCCTAAGATGGGTAGCTCCTGAATATTTTCATAGACTCCATCAGTTGTTCTTAGGAGTGATGGACACAATAGGCAAAACAAATATTCCAGTTGAGTTTTTAATTAATTGTTCAGAATTTGCAATCATATTGCAATGAGATCCAAAATTTTGGGTTTAATTACAGGTTTTTTTGTAACCGAATGCGGATAAGTTGGATTTTTTTTTCTTCACCATTTTGGGGCCGATTACCAACTGGCTTTCAAGGACCGGTGTTCTTTGTACCCCCTGGTGGGGCGGATCCGATCCTCCGTAGCACCAAGGCAAGCTGATCGCTTCCAGACCTGTCCTCGTGATTTGCGGCGAGCCCAGCCCTGGTCAAGCCCATTAGTGGCACCTGGTGGGGGGGTGGCTAATGGGAAGCAGCTTGCCACCTCCCACACCCCAGAACCCCCAGTCGTGGTGCGGTCATTGACAGACAGGCCAGCCCAGGGCCCCTGGTTGCCCAGGACAAGGAGGCCCTTATTAGCTTTATGAACATGGGGTATGTGTGCGGTGCGGGAGGGTGGGGGGATGTCGTCCCCAGGAAATGAGGCGCTGCCGCCCGGGACCTCGGCCTCGACCTCCACAGAGTAACCTTTGGGCTGGCAGGCTGTCCTCTGGTTCTTGTCAGTAGAGTTGGCTGGGGAGCTGTGGCCTGGGGCTGCTTGTCCTTTAAGGCCCTCCGTTCACTGTGGTGAGGAGAAAACGGTCCACTACAGTGGTTTGCCTCTGTTTATTTCATTAAGTTTTTTTTTTTCCAACAAACACTGACTTTTTTTTTTTTTTTTTTCTTTTTTAAGTTAAAAGTAAGGGTACAAACTTTGGGTGTTTAGACATGGAATGTGCTTTTCTAGTTGTATTTATCTGAGCATAAACCTGAACCACTAACCAATCCACCGACCTGAGGTGCATCTTGCCGCTTTCCTGGAAAAGCTGCCAGTCAGACTGACGTCTTTATTGTATTTCGTAAAAAGGCAGCAAGCAAAAAAAGGTGGGCGAGCGCCAGGGTGAACCGAAGCAGGTGTTCGCAAACACGGAGGCGTTAAACTTTTAGGGTCCCACGGTTTCGCTGCTTCTCAGGAATGGTGAGTGACTATTTTTAATCATCCTAAAGAGGGGTGAATGATTGGAGCGCTCCCTCTTACTGCGGTAAGTGGGTGTCGTCGATCTGGGCTGCCACTCCATACCTCCAGTGTTTATCCGGTGCTCTTGTCATACACCTGGAGAGAAGGGTGCCATTCCCAACTCTGCTGTCAGCTGAAGGAACAGTTTGGTTTTTTTTTTTTTCTTCCCCCACCCAACTGTGAAGCACACTTGTAGTAAAAAGTACAGTAGAACATGTTACACTTCTACATATTATGGATCTGTGATGGCTTTTGAACTATTGGCTTACATTTTGCTTTTCCCTTATGGTTGGGCGCTGCACAGTTATGTTCCTCAGTTGTGGGCGGCTTCGATTTGTAGATTGGGTTTATTGACCAAGGGTTCAGGGCCTTTGGCGTTTTGACACTTGGTGATCCATTTGTCCTAATCTGTAGGAATGCACAACGGTTAAAGTTCAGATGAAGATTTCATTTCGCTGTTCTTTCCCCAAAAATCCCATTCTCTCCTTAAATTTTCCCATTTTAAAATTTGTTAAATGATTTTGAGCATAGCAGAGAATATGCATTATGTGCTTTTTTTACTTATTTTTTTAAGTGTCTCCGCTCTTAATGAAGTGCACTGTTGGAGTGAATTTTGCCTGTGTGTCTGCGCGCTCACGGACAGCGGGACTGATACTGGAGCACTACTGATGAAGTGGTTTTCTCAGAAAACTGGTGTCTTTTATTTTAATGACATGTCTTTTATGGCTGCTGACTTCCTTTGAGTGGTGTTACTATCCTGTAATGTAGAATTTTGTAAGTATTCTTCAGAGGAAGTTCAGGCTTCTGAACTGGTGCGCTTGCAATAGTGGAAATGTGCCTTTCGTCTGTGGTGCAAAGTTTATGTTTTAAGATTGTCAAAAAAGAAATGATTTTTTTTTTTTTTGGTATGACAGAAGCTGGGAAAAAATGGTTTTAGTAGGGTTAAAATCAGTAGGCGTCAATATTAATTACTACCCCAAATTGTATATTTAGTTATGTGACTGCTTTAAGTGAAATTTGAAGGTTAAAATAAAGCCCCCCCCCCCAACTGAAATGTCCCCATTATTGCTTGAACCTTCTAACATGCTGAAAGATTACCATATGGTTTACTAAAGATGATTAGCGTAATTAAACTGCAATTAAATTAGTCTAGTCAAGGGATATCTCAAAATCAGTTATTGAGAGATCTGAAACCTGCTTGCTGAGGCTTACAGTTCAAAACAGAGTAATTATTAATGTGAGCACAGGAGATCAAGCATGCTGCTGCTCCTAACTTGTAGCTGAGGATGCAGACAGGCCGGTGTTTGCATTTGTGTGTAATGCGACAGGCATCGCGGCTGCCCATCTCGCTTTTTGTGTTGCTTTTCCGACGACCTTTTAAGCGCCCGCGCTCTGACGGCTCTCGGCACACAAGGGCTCATTTCTTGCGGCTAATTAACACAAATTTACCATCGGCCTGGTGTGGGGGCCCCAACTGTCTCCAGTTACAAACATGAAAAAATATTTCTGTTTGGGGGTTCGTTTTGGGCACAAACGGGTCAGGTTAACTGGCAGTAATTGTTTCCAGGTATCGCACAGGTCCCGTGTGTGTGAGAGAGAGAGTGAAAGTCTGTCTGTCTGACAAACACAGTGAAGGCATCCAGTAAAGACCTGCTTCCCGTGTAAATTTTGCCAGTTCCATTCATTCTGCTGCACCCTGGCATATGTCATAAAGCTCAGTGAAATGTGGATTGGTTCCAAAGGTTGTGGCCATGTACCGTTGAGGGGGGTCTTGAAGTATGGGAGAGTGGGTGTTCCTGTTGAAGTAGCCCTCAAGAGTAATACATTGATATATTGTGAGATTTACGATTGAGAGATTTAGAAACGAAGGGGGTCTGTTTGTTTTTCAATCGCCCGAGGTTTCCTGCAGGGGCTAAATCAAAATTCTATCTTCCCAGAACAGCGACTCTTTAGCTGGAGAAGGGGCTGACAGGATTGGATTTATTTCTTTTCCAAAGTTTGTGCTTGTGACTTCAGGGAACTGGGATTACTGCAACATTTGCGTAACCCCCTTGATAGGAAAATAATCAGTTTGCAAAGCACGGTAATTACTAATAAATAAATGCATGGTGTTCCGGCAAGGGCCTTTGGTTAATATTCTAGACGGTGCCGCCAAGTCAAAGGACTTGCCTCAGGTTGATCTGTAATGCTGTTACATGCTGTTGTTATGCAGATGACTTACTGCTAATGTACACCCCATGGGCAGGATATAGCAGAAACTTACTGTGGATAGTTTTGTGTGGGGGAGGAAGGACTACTTGCCCAACAGTAAACTTAAGACTTTTTTTTTTTTTTTTGATCCTCTTCTTTTTCTTCCCACCCCTCTCTAAACCTCTTGGGCACTTCAGGGGAAAATGGAATTGACACCTGTCCTTGTTCTCAGTCCCACATGATCAGTTTTGCTTTGTGCTCTTTAGGCCGCCTCGGTGCCTGGGTCTGGGTGGCATTAGCGCTAAGTCCGTGTTATAATAGCAAAAGGCCACCATGTGCAGCGGAGGTATGACCATATCGCTGAAAATCAACAGGGGAGGGGGGGTAGCTGGAGGTGTGGGGACGCTGATAACCCTGTGGTCTCCCCTTTGGTTTGTGAAGAGCAGGTGGGGCCGATAGAAGGTACGCTGCGCTGTGGGTGAGAATATCCCGAAGCGGTACGACGCAAGCGCCCCCTCACCTGAGGTTGGGGGGAGATGGAGCGCACCTGACACTCGCCCAGGTGCAAACCTTGGCTCCAACGGCTAAGGCTAGATGATACATCCTGTTTGCCAGATCTACCGCAACCAATGCTGCGATTGACGGGTAGCATGGTGGTTAAAGAGCTGGGCAAGTAATTTCAAGGTGAGTGTTGGCGTGAAGAAGGTACCTGGACTGAAATGCTGCATTAGACTACATACCTGCAGAAATAGCTAAACTTTAAGCTGCTTGGACCAAAATTTCATCCAAGCGATTAGATGGGGGGGGTATAAATTTCAACAATAAATGACCAGACTTCACTCCTCCGGTTCAGGCACGTATGCCACTCTGTGGTTCGATCAGCATGCCGTTTACTTTGTACGACGAAGCATAGTTTCCGTGGTAGTTTTGTATTTATTTACACCTGTTCAGCAAACACTCCCAGGGCACATGGTTGTTTGCACTTAGTGCTCACAATGACCATTAGTAAATGGCCGTGCTTCACCTGAACGCCCCCTTTCTCAGTGGGTTGCCTTTTATGCATCTGTTAGTTCATCTGCCTGTGCGCATACCTCTGACAAAAGATTTACTTCAAATGCACTGTAAAGAAGTTTTGTAACTGGGGCTGATGGGTGACTGTTTGCATGTGTGATGATTGACTTTTTCCATTAAATTTCACCCCTTCTCAACCATTACATGAAAGTTTAACAAGCTGCGTGACCACTGCGTAAAGAGTGTCCGGGAAGTGACGAACACTCAAACTGTACGTTTTCCAAGATATTATGCAGTCTGTAAGGTTTTCGGGTTGATCTTGTGAAATTTTTTTTCCCTCCAGGATTTTTAGGCATAACACAAGTGCAAAAGTGATACTGTACTTATTAGTTGACTGAGTGGATATTGAAATGGTGTATTTAAATAAGACACCCCCTGTTGTGCTAATTCAGCTTGATGGTGATCAGCAAACTCTCATTCTGGCAACGCTGCGGCGTTTTCTTGTACCTTTTTCAGAACTTTAATGCCCTTAATGTAGCCCACGGTTGAAAAGGTTTAAGTGGTGTTAATGCGGCACCGAAGACGAATAACTGTCCTCAGGACATCCCGTTATGCGAGGAGGCTTCTGCTGAGAGAGCTGTTGAACATTGCTCTTGTAGGTCTCTGCTTTATTTGGGAGTGAAGTTGCTCTGCAGTAAATCTGCATCTTGTTCACTTGCCCTGTAGTAATGTTAAGCTCCGTAGAAGCACTCTGCTGTAAATATAGTAGAACTGAAGGGCACTTTCAAAAATACCAGCTCTAGGGCTGACTGGACAGTGTTGGTGCTTGGTGTCCTGCTTTGACACCTCTACCGCAGGTTCTGGCTGAACGCCAGGGGAGGATACTGTTGTTCCTGGAATGTTCTCCTTTTACCTCTTCATTAGGTCAGTTATTATAGTAAAACAACAAAGCTGACCATACAAAGAGGTAGAGCTGCTTTTGTTGTCAGACTGACTACGTTGTCCAGCTTTTTTTCTGCTCGCTGAACTATTTTCGTCAACCTCTGGCCGGTACTTCAAGTGTCTCTAGATGTTTAGGGCACTGACTGAGCAGCTCATCATTACACTTTTCAGGAAGATGAGAACTAATGCCCGGGAACCTGCATCTTCATCACGTTCCTCAAGGTTTGCGGCTCTTTCCTCGATAGTGAAGAAAAGACTTGCTCATCAAATATTGAAACATTCTCTTTATGCACCACAAATTGTCCAGGAGGTTCTTGCAAGCATGTTATATGCAGGCACCGTGACACCCACACACACACACAGAAGGCTCTTTCCATTATTAGGTGCACACTTTGGATGACACGCTGGCTCAGGCAGACCTACCATGAGCACGTCTGCAGCTTATTGAGCAGATAAGGATCAACCTTTTCGCGTGAAGCAAGGCCTCTGTTGCGCGAGCGTTTCAGGGTGCTGGTTTATGCCTGCCTCTCAGCACAACCCCCCCCCCGCCCCAGGCCCCTGAGAGGCCTGCGTGATGCCAGGTGGCTGGGCCCCTCCAACCTGCCGCACATCGGAAACGGCGCCGCTCAGAGGAACGAGGGCGCAGCCGAAATTCGGTGGCATTCAACTGAATCCGCAAGGGGGTGGGGTGGGTAGATTAGCCTGTGGAGAGCTGTTGTGAGGGAGGTTTTGCCCCCGCAGGTCACCCCACGCGTTCCCCAGCTGCTTCTTTCTATGCTCTGTGGCAGCTGCTAAACCTCAACCCAAAGTCTGGCCTCTCGCTGTCATGCAAGCTGTTATGAAACTTGCAGTCTGCACGTCATGCCCCTGCCCTCACGGTTCAACTGCGGTCAGAAAGGGTGGAGGCTGGAGGCCACTTTAGTCCCCCAAACCTGATGGTCGCTCATCCGCTCTGTTCCTGTAGTCAGCCCGCCTGCAAATTCTTACTTGTGTTATCTAACTGACTCCTATCTTGTATGGTGTTTTATGAGGCAATAGTGACAGGCTGTAAACCTGGTGCTCCCACGCTTGCTTTTTTTTTTTTTTTTTTTACGACAAATAAAAACGGTCGGATGCTATCGGTTGCAAAATGGATATTGTGAAATTATAAATGGAGAAGTAGGTAGCACCGTATTTGGGAGGTCAGAGTTCAGTGCTGTTTGTTCCAAAGGATCTTGAAGGGTGCACTTGTTATGTTAGCCCTAATTAACCATTAAAATATTCAGCTCTTATGTTTGGATTATGGTAAACGGGAGGGGGAAAAAAAACGGATAGTGATAGAAACGGTTTGCTGCTGTCCAAGGACCTTTTTTAAATGTGTATTTGCCAGGATGTTTTGAACCGATTCTTGGCACTTCGCACAAGGATTATAAATATGCACAACCTGTAGCTCCTGTTCTCAGTTTCCCTGTGTTCCTTACATATGGTGACCCTCGGCGCACATATGGTGCGTGGCATGGACTTTAAAATAGTAAACCCCTCAACCAATTTCGGGACATGTTTTGCAGTTCCACATTATCACTGCAAACTTCTTGTGGCACCTGTTACATCATTTATAGGGTTTCTTTTTTTTTTTTTTTTTCCTTTTTTTGGTATTTACACAGCACTTGTCATGTTTGTGTGTGTTTTTTGTTTCAGCCATTGCAGTGCATTAATCCTGTCAGCGTGCCATTAGCATCTCATTTCTGGCCTCGGGACATGAAAGAGGGTGCGATGCTCCCTCGTGGGCCGTTGCGACACCCCGCCAGCGCCCGTTCACAATGCCGGCCCCGGAGCAAAGGGCCAACCCAAGCGTGCATGAGGCTGCGTGAATGGCTGCGCCGCGCCTCCGGAATCCCTGACGGCGGCCAATCGGAATGCTCTGCAGGCTTCCGCCAAGAGGGTCTCTAATTAGCTCTTTTGTTGGATGGGTGAATAGGGTGTGAGAGAGCAGCAGGGGGCCACGGGGCAGGCCCTGACGTACGGTACGGACCAGCACAAGGGGCACGGATGGGGGATGGACGCAAGACCCATCACAATGACTTTCTGTGCCTGTGTTCAGGTATCGCTGCGCCTCCCCCTTGGGACCACCAGGGTTAAGTACTCATCGCCAAACAGTGTTTCGGTGTGTCTTACACCTGCGGCGTAAGTCAGTCTCTTCGCGACGATCCTGAAACTCTAGTTCAACAAAGTCTAAATGTACTTTTCGTTTTACATATTAAATGTGTGCGTGGCTCCTGTGCCTTTCCTTCCCTACTTCCTTCCTCTGTGTGGACCGAGCAGGTGCAGCGCTCTGCCACATTTGTTCAGAGAGCTTAACTTTATACGCAGTTGATTTGAATTAGGGTTTCTGTTTATTTTTAGTGAAATCATTAAAAAAGATCCATAGCTATGTACAAAATGGATCACCCACAAGAAGCTGTTACTGCAGAGGCATAGTAAACGAGGCTTAGTGGAGCGTGCGGTGTCCCTTACTCTTCCCACATACCGACCGTGTCCCGCAAAGAGCCGCTGTCCTGTGTTGCGGCCGGCTGGGCCTTCCTGCGCCTCCGTGGGCTTCGTCGCAGGAGGAAGGCACGTGGAGACTGGAGTCTATCTGTGATGGCAGACAAAAAGTCTGAACCTGACCCCCCACCCCGGCCATCGCGCTGCCACGAAATCCCTCAGAGAGATTAAGGCCGGTCTTCCAGCGGCGAGGCCGGTATCAGCGGAACACGGGAAGGCGGGTGTCGCTGCTGGACAGTTGTGCTGGACCTGCACTTTCTAAGCTAGGTTGTAATCCACTGAGGATCAGTTGGGTAAACCTCAGGAATAAAGCTTAAAACCATAATTGATTTATGTATTTGTTGACCAAAAAAACTTGGGGGGAGCCCAGAAGGGATTAGCAGTCGGCCAAGGATGAATGATATACGGTATCCCCCCCTTCTCTGCCCCCCACAGACATTCTGTACTTGGGTTACAAAATATATTGTGGAGGTAATTCCAGTTTGCAGCAGATTTGTTTTTTCCACTGGGGATGCTCAGGCCGAAGGAATTAAGAAATGCCGCTGTGACTCCAGCACCCGCAATAGATGATCCAACTTGGTATTTTATCCAAAAGAAGCCGTTCTCCCTGTTAATGGTTCAGATCCATTTTTACAACCTTACATTGTAAGCTGAGCAAAAGTCATTCTTATTTTTAATACTAAATTGGGCCAAAATTAAGCGGGGGTTTTTTTTTTTTTTATTTTTTTTAAGCATTACAATATGTTGTCTCTATTTGCACAGAGTGTAAGAGCATGGTTATTTTCATTGAGCTGATGCAATTGTTTTGTATCAAATTAGGTTAGTTAAATAAGACACCAAAAGCTTGTTAGGAAAAATTAGGAAATTGGATACCGTGCAATAAAGTGGTTGCGGCCCCTTCTCTGGCCCGCCACCCCACCTCTGGTGTGAGTTGACTGCGTAAGTGGTTTAGTAGGCTACAAGAGAGAATTTCCTCACTAGAAGTGGTGGCTCTGCTCTCAATGACTCAAATAGCATCATTTCTGTTTCGTTCCGTGGCGGGAAGGTACAGATGACGCCGTCACGATCGAGCATGGACCGTCAAGTATGAAATGGGATTGCGCGCCCCCCCCCGTCCTTCTGAAACTCCCTCAAACCTCTTCCCGCAGTCAATTTTACACTCGTTGCTCTTAGCGTGACCTTCCGCGGTAACAAGAACACGTCGGCTCTCGGCGTTGGGGCCTGTTGCCATCCTTCCAGAGTTTGGGGTTTATTTCAGCTGGCCTCCTCTTTCAGCCACGAGCAGTTCGCGGCCTCTTGTCCATCCCCTCGCAATCCCCCCCCCCCCCCCCCCAACAGGTGTTGGTGCTCTTATCGCTGCGTCACGGCTTATCTCCGAGTTTCAGCTTCCTGTCTCCATGCACATGCCTGAAAGTGGGGAAATATTTCACTTAGCCTCTGACCCAGGCAGGCGCGTCCAGCCCAGAGGAGCGGCCGTTTTGCCACATTCGAAGCACTCTGAGAGCGAAGGCCTGCCACGCTCCATAGTCCCTGTCGCACGCGTCGCGCCCGGCGGCACGTCTGATTGCCTTTTGCGTCAGCCTGAAAAAAGTGGGGGGGGAGGGGAAAAAAAAAAAGCATTTGCTACAACTCCGTTCGTCTGGACCATTTTTTTTGGTGATCAAAATAAAACGAAATGCTGGGTTGCGAACCCCACAGCGCCCACCCCCACAGCTTGTGCAAAGACAACAGTGGAGGGTGCAGGACAAAGGGGAGAGTGTCTCTTAGAGGGGAGAACCCCCCCCCCCCCAGGAGTTGGGGTTGAGAATCTGACGGTGCTTTTTCACTCTAATCTTGGCTATGTGGGCGTAGCACTGCGAGGCTTGGGGTCTGGGAGCCATGAGAGCCCCCTTTGTGGAAGGTCGGCTCTGTTACAGTAGAGTGGATGCAGGGGTCTCGTCACGGACAAAGGCGGGGTCAAACAGGCCCCCATTATTTACAGTAGTCCTTTTCATTGCCCGAGTGAAACAGGAGCCTCCAGGGCCCCCGTGGGAAGGGCACTGTTTTTGCTCAGTCAGGCCTTCTGTGAGGTCAAAGGGCATGGTGGGGTGGGGGGCAGCTGACTTTTCAAAGGCCGCATAGAAAGGCTCTTATTGATCAATAGTGAATTTTTTTGTGTAAAGTTTTTAAAATGGGAGAGCCGCACCAGATTGCTGTGACCTTGATGAATGGGAGATCTTCAAGGCTGCTGATGATCAGTGGGCTTTAAACCTCAATGTCAGTTACAGTGGGAATGTTTTGACCCACCAAGCACTTTGTTTTACACTGCTGACCAGTCTTTATCACCCTGCATTCTTAACACACGGAGAGCAAAACCACGTCTTTTTTTCGCCCCCCTTCAACACAATGAACAAAGTAAAGCCATTAATCATGTTCTCTTAACCATGCTTTTGCAGTGTTTGAAGATCAGCATCCACATTTATAAGACTGGATGACCTAATGTGGTTTAATAATACAATGACATATAAAGTAAATGTAGAGAGCAGTAATGCTCCACCTTCGCACATGCTGGAGGAACCAAATGTGACCAAATTATTAGTCTTTTTAACCATAATTCAGGCAGTTTTTTTTTCTTAAGCATTTGGTTTGTTGAAAGTGTGATTTCCAGGCAGCTCTGTTGTACACCAGTCTGTGTGTTTCAGCTACCAAAACCATTTAAAATGGGGGGGGGGTGGGGTGTGTGTTTGTTTTTCTTTCATTAGAAATTGGAGGGAAACAGAAACCACACCCAGCTCACTGAGCACGATGGGGAAAAATCCCCATCTGCCAGAATCCCTGCATAATCTTGCCGTAATCTTGATTCACATGTTTGGCACGTAAAATAGAGCCCTACATACATTAAGAACAGCCCAGTAGCTGCCGGCACAGGTTTTATCATATTTGGTGGGGACACAATGAGGGTGAGGTTAAAGTTCATGTGGCAGCGAGGGTAAACTTTGAAGTGGGGGGGGGGGGGGGTTGTCCCAGGGTCCTGGGGTCCAGTGTGTCCTCACCTTTCAGACCATTGTCCGCAACGGCACAAAGACCTCTCGCTGCCGGACCCGGCCAGCCGTAAGCTTCACTTGGCAGGGGCCTTTCATTTGGCCGAGAGGGCAGCGAGCGGTGGGGGTGGGGGTGGGGGTGGGCTCGGGCCCGACAGTGTCACAGCAACACTGATTCACATCATAGCTGTCATAACAGTACCCTCGCACTGCTCTGCATCCCTTGTACTTCATGTCACTCTTGCACATGACTTTTCTGTGGCGAGGAGAAGATGAGTATGGGCTTTTGCATGATTGAACTGTGTGGGGTTTTTTTTTTTTTTTTTTTTTTCCCCCCCCTCCCCCTTTCTCACACCGGTAACTTGTTTCAATTTGGGGGAGGAAAACTTAACATATGAATTTTGTCAGTTACCTGATGGCTAAACATAAATGTGATATGAATGCAGAGCTACAGTTCGCAAGTTACACTGCTGACATTGCGCCCCCCCAGCCCCCTGAACATTGTGCTGTTTCGGTGCCGTAAACACTTCTTATTCTTTGTTCACTTGAGCGACTCGGAGTCCCTCTGGTGTGAAATGGAGGGGTGGCGGCATGGGGGGTGGGTGGTCATTGCTGGCATCCCGTTTTTGTGAGCTCTTAAAGGTTTTAGTGGCTTCCGCAGGCTCTCAAGTCATCGGGAAGGGGAGAGCATCGCTGCCAGATGCGTTCGGCTTTGCCGGGGCGCGGCCCTGCTCACGGTCGGCACCGCGGTGGTGCCAGCCCCAGCGCGCTTTCACCTCGCAGCAGCGCAATTGAGTAATGAGGCCTCCATTCGGGAGCTGTCGTGCCTGCTCTGCACCATAATGTTGTGAATGGTTAAAGATAAACCTCTCCATACACTGCTGGGACCAAAAAAACCCCCCCCCCCCCCAGAGTCCCAATCATGTAGGAGAGTTGGTTTTTAAAGCTGCTGCTCCACCCTCTGTCCTCCACTGGAAAACTCGGGGCGTTCGCACCTGCAGCCAAACTCCAGTTGTGTGTATGCGTGCGCATCTGCTTAAATTGCAGGTTTATTGAATTAGGCCCCTAACACCTGGCAGATTTATTCGGGAAAGTATTGTATCCGAAAGATGAGTTGTCGTGTCAAGGTGCAGTCTTGACGTACTGGAGCCGTGTGTTAAGACAAAGAAATGCCGTGTGAAACTTTGGACATTTTAAGAAGGTTTATTCTCGCAGGATTTCTCTGGAGATGACGTGAACATTCTAGATTTCTTTTTTGCCCATAAGTATAGGTGGGGAAAATAGAATAAATTCAAGAATTTTTGGAATTAACACAAATTACACTGGAAAGAGTACATTTTTAGCATAAAGGACTAAAGGGTACTTTTTTCATAAATTGAAAGAACTGCTGTTACATTGTTTTGACCTTAATATGCAGTGGTATTTTCTTATGACTCCTGTTATATTTACAACATGCTAAATGGATACTGGATAGGCATGAAATGCTTATGAGATTACAACTTCGGTTAACCCAAATCAATTCCGTTAGACAGCTTCCCGAATCGATGTTGGCATTGTAATCGATGGGAGAAATTTATGGCGCACCTTTCAACGATCTTGTTGCAAAGTGTGTCAGTGCAACAGAAAATAGTCGTAAATCACATTTGCATTGGAATCAGTTTCTTTACAAATTTCACAGGTTATGTTTCAGCTGGGGTTTTTCCCCCTTCCTCCTGTGTAGTCTGCCATCCAGTCAATAGTCTGCGGTAGAAACGCAGCTGAGACGTGATGCCCGTTTTTTTTTACAGAAGCTTGAAAACTTCCGCACCCCTGATTCCTGTCCCTGCCTTGTGAACGCTGTCGACGTGTTGCCGGGGGCAGCCAAACGGCAGCGGGAAACGGGGATTTGGAACGTCGCCACATGATTGCAACCGCTTTTGGAGCCTAGGCGCCATGCTCCTTACTGGTTTTCAGGGTTTTCCCTACCAGCAAAGCCTAATAAATCTGGACAGAACCATTTGCCGCATCCAAAGACCAGTGCCGGCACAGTCCGCCAAACTATTCAGACCAGAGAGATATTGAGGCTTTCACATGGCCCCAAGGTCCCGACCGCCTTTGTCCGGCATGTTCGTTCTTCCTTATTGAGAAGAGGGTCCTTTAAGCACCCTCGACCCCCCTCTGTGCCTTTTCCTTCAAGACATTAATGGTGGCACTGGAACTAATTGCAAACCTTAGATGTTTTGAGATCCACATTGCGCCCCCCCCACATCCACCCACCCACCTCCAGCCCAAAACTCAAGTGAATGTG
Organism: Scleropages formosus; assembly: GCF_900964775.1. Classification (NCBI taxonomy): domain Eukaryota; kingdom Metazoa; phylum Chordata; class Actinopteri; order Osteoglossiformes; family Osteoglossidae; genus Scleropages; species Scleropages formosus. Next base: position 20,419,014 of record NC_041809.1, read on the forward strand.
AAGCTGCGGGATTCATGGCTTTGCAAGAATTCATTCATATTTGAGTTGCATTTATAAAAGTTAAAAGTAAACACATGTATGTAAGCAGCATTGTATTTAATTAAACTTGCTTAGAAGTTAACAGCATGTTTCCTTTCAGTTTTTATGTAGGTTTTTGGTTGATGCTAGGAGGTTAACCAATCCATTTCCTGTTTTCTAAAATAAAATTGTAGCTTTTGATAAACGGGGACACAAACATTGCCTAGTCACTTTCTCTGGACCAGATGGTATATTTACTACCAGGAAAAACGGGCATATTTGTTGTGGTGTTTCTCGGTTTTTAATGGCAATCTAGGTTTTAAGTTTTATTTTCTGATTTCTTCTAAAATGCTGCCACTACAGTAACTTTTCCAGCGCACCGCTCCGTCGTGCGTCCCCTGGCCGTGACTGATGTGGGTTTTTCTGTGTCTCTCAGTCAGTGGAAAGGAGCTTTGAGACGGTGATGGAGACAGAGCTTTGGAACAGTAGCCCCAGGCAGCTGCTCATCACCCAACGCTTCCCATCCCTTTGATTCTTTCTTGGTACTCCTAAACATCTCGGTGCAAAGTGGAGTTTCGTGGGTGGGTGACAGTCAGTGGGTTATTGGGTTGTCTGCGGGAGGGGGTTCGGTCTTTATGATTTTATTGGAGCAACGACGTGCGCTTCACAAAGCCCAGGTCCTTGTCTTCCTCGTACGTTCGCACCTCAGACGTGGCACGTGTACTCCCGCCTGCCCGCCCGGGGCGGTGGCACCCGCTGCGACGACGTGTCGGAGCAGAGGCAGCCGTAAACCTGGCGGCGTGACCCCCGCATCATGCCGTCGCTGTGCCGAGAGTGGCCGAACCGCGTGACTCTCGGAAGACGATCCAGTTCGGTCGCCCTCCCCTCTCTTTCTCTCTCTCGCAGAGAGAGGCCTTAAATTATAGACTGAGCATCCAGCTGGTCGCAGTGAGAAATCCATGTTGTGCCCCCCCCCCAGTCTCAATGTAAAATCAACATTCTTCCTTCTGAAAAAAAACACACCACTCTGTTATAGCTGGCAGGGGCACGGGGTGCAAAGACTGCACGTTGTCAAGGGAGCACATCTTTCTCCCCCCCCCCCCCAAACAGTCGCCCACAGGGGCAAATTAGAGATTCACTGTCGGTAGACAAAATAGGACATGAGGGGAGGTCAATATTAGATTTATCACTTCTCGAAACATTTGGAGAATCTAACCGGAGGGCTCGCTGCTGTTGAGCGGGGCTAAAAATAGATGCCACACGCAGCTCGGCCCCTGTCTGAATTACACAAAGACAGGAAAAGAAAGATGGAAGGGAGACGACACCACGTAGGGCCTGAAATCCTGCAGCTTTTGTGGATATCGGGGATCAGGCAAAGCTTGGCGGCCTTACGCTGTCTTGTAGTGGTTTTCCCTCCGCTGCTGAAATTACAGCACAGCATGGTGGACCGCGAGTGCTAAATACACGAATGTTATTCCGGAGTACCGTGATCTTTATCCCGCCGTGCACATTAAAATGTTGTAAATGACGAGGCAGAGCTTGTTTTCGGAAGGTGCCTTGCACTTTAGAAAGTGTCCTAATGCAGAGGTTACGGGTCTCGTGCGTTGTTCCCTCCGAGCAGAGTAGCGCTGTACGCAGTTTGCTCGTTGCCTGACGGTAACGGTTCATTGACAAACGCAGCCTTTTCTTGTCGCTTGCCTTAGTGTTGCAAGTTACGGTGGCAATGAAGAGGAGTTAGTTGGCTGCTTTTGTCAGAGCTCAGTAAGTGTAATGTCGAAATGAATCGAATGCAGGAATTTTATAGCTGCGTTTGTTTCACGTTAGAATATTAAGGCTTAAACGGCAAACGTTTGAGGTTTTTAAAAAAGTGTTCCTGAAATGGTCTTGCTGAGCATTTGACTTGTGTTTGGGTTGGGTTAGGGTTAGGCTTCTGAAGTGTGTCAGCAGTGCGTCTGACTGTCCGTTCCTGACTCCGGCGGTGCTCCTCCTCGGTGCAGGCCAAGTGCCCAGCTTCTTCTCTTAGCATCAGAGTAGGTTTTATTTTTTTATTTATATTTTTGCAACTTTCCTCAAAAGCCCAGATGTGATTAAAGATAAATGAGAACAGAAGGGTCCCTGTGGGCTGTAGTCCAAGGCGCTTTTCTTTTCATTGATAAAATATTGAAGCTCCCCGTCCCATCCACTCGTAACCCCCCCCCCCCCCACTTCCCATATGGCTGCCTGACACCTTCCCCTTTGGCAGTAAGGATGCTCTGTCTGTGGCGCTGCAGCATGTTGTTTGGTCTGTATCATATGGCTTCCATACATAATTGTGCATTGGACTGCAGACCCCCCTGTGCCCCTCATGTCGTCCGTCCTTAAGAATGCAGCGGATGCAGCGAAGTCTGCCGGGAATTCTTTTGAGCCGCGAGGGTTGGAGAGCGCCGCTTCTCTGCGATTTGGCCGTCAGTGGTCAGGATGGTCTTTGCAGAACTTCCAGTTTTGAACGTGATGGCATGCTTGCATCTTCTCTCCCCCCCCTTTCCAGACTCCCTCTGGTAACCATATGCAAACATGGCCTTTCTTCCCTGTGTTGTGCCGTTTAATACAAAGCTTACAATTAGTTGGACAAACTTATTCTGAGAGCCGTGCGTGCGTGCATTTGTGGGTGGAAACCCTGCAATAAGCGAAACTCAGAATTCAAACATGAACGACACACTTAGCACAAAAATGTCAGTGGTGTTTAAAAGATTTTTATTTAACCCAAAAATACTTTTACTGTCTCGTAATTAATGTCGAAAGCAGTTTAATACGCCAGCTATTGTGGCGAGAAAAACGGCAATTCTGTTTCTCACTATTAATTTTAAAACGTAAAATGTAAGACAATGTAATTTGAGAGAAACTTAAATGTACTTTTAATGTAACTTTATACCTCTTTATTATCCTATTGTGTATCCCTAAGGCTCTGAAACCTTGGAGGCCGTTCAATCCAGCAGTCACGGCTTTAGTTAATTAGCTGGGCAAAGCCATGTGAAATTAGCTTTTTTTTGGTTACTTATAGAGCACGAATACGTCAGTCACTGACATGAACAAAAATAATAGTAAGGAAAGAACGTTAAAACCTGTTCGTTCGTTCATTCATTCATTCATTCATTCATTCAGTTATAAAATCAAGCATCTCTTGTTCATATGAGCTACCCCTGCATGTGAGCGAAATGTGGAAAGTGTTACATGCCGCTCCACTTTCCCACGTGGGTTCGAGTTTGGCACAGCATCCTTGCGGCATGGCAGCACGCACCAGGCTGATAAATGCTCAAAGTAATGAAGAGCACCTGGCAGCGAGCGCCACGTCACATCCACCAGGGCCGAAGGTCCTCTAATCCGTGGCCAATTTTGCCAGCCGACTGCGCGTTCTGATGTGGCGCATGACAATGTCCTCCTATGTCTGCCACTTCCTCTGCTGCTCTGCGGCGCACATGCATTTATTGTGTAGCGTAGTGCACTTCATATACCTAATAGTGTCTAAGTGCTTAAGGAACTTGTGACATTGTACGGGTTCCGGTCCTCGTTCAGAAACTGCGATAGTACCCTTTTGCAAGTCATTTGACAAAATTCTAGTGTCTATGCATGGAAGTGCAATAATGATACTTGTACTCCTTCACAGTACACAGGTTGTGTTTTTGCTCGACAAAATGGGACGGCATGGCTTATTTAACGTTTTATTTCTTTCCTTCATCGACTGTCGTCAGATGTTATCGTCAGCTTAAACATGTGATATCACACGGATAACAGCCCCCCACAGCTTCCTCCTTTCTAGGTGGCTGTAATTTCGGTGAGAAAAAGGTCCTCAGACATGACACGGGACAGGTGTGGCAAACCTGGGAGCAGTCTCGATATGTTACTCTTGGCGTTTCCGTTGACTGGAAAAGAGGTCACGATGGAAAAGTGTTGAGATTCCACCTGGCTGGACATTTGTCCACTTCCCCCAAGAATGTTAATGAACCAGAACTTGCATTGAAAACCAGACTGAAGTCACTGGGAGCAGTGATTTAACCCCCCCCCCCCCCCCCCCCCCCCCCCCCTTTGGTATCCTTGCATGCAGTGCTTTCTGATGGGCCATGTGTGTAGAAGGTTCCAAAAATCACTCATTTATTTTTTGAACTTGTAGCACATTTATAACCAAGTGTGTATGGGAGTGTTTATTTTGAGCTGTTTATTATAACCTCTTTGCAAAAGCGCTCAATTAAAACATTTGCCACGTGAAAGTAAGGACAGAGTGATGCAAATTAACCTCCATTATTTTGTGCTAATCATGTTGTTAACACTCGGTGACACTTTGGCCAGCTTGTTCCTGCATGACAGCGGTAGGCTTGTGCCTTAGACTGAATGCTTTGCTTTCATACATTTCTTTACCCTGTTTTTATGAGCTTATCAGCCTCTAATTGACTGCATAAATCCTCCTTGGAAATATGAACCGAGACTCCTAAAGATGCTGTCTCCTGTCCAGGTGTCTGGAGAGGATGTTTCGGAAAACAAGCTTAGGGACGCCCACCGGCTGTCTCTGTGCCAGGACATCCACATTTAGAGTCTCTGTTACTCAAGCTGTCTTTGGGGCCTTTTCCTCACAACCTGCTGCGTTTCGTGCCCTCTGCTCTGTCCAGGCACTTTGCCTCTGGACGTGGCTTTAAACCGCTAGTTTGCATTAACCCCCACGGCAGTATATTTAATCTGACCGTGTGAAATGTTCCCCATCGCATCATGCACATGCAGATGTGAACTTTTTTTTTTCTTCTTTGCCTCCAGTTGACATTACAGGGTGAGGTTCGTTCCTCTCATCCAGGTTAGATCAGAAGCCTGTAAGCGGATCGCCGTGATGTGGGATTAAAACTCGGTCCATTCTGTCACACGCTTCAGGAGCACCCCTATGGAAGGTCACATCTCTGTTGTTCTGACACTTGGCACCATGGCAGCTGACGGCACCCATGCCTGTGGTCGGAAGATGAACGCAGGTCCCAGATGTAGCAAGAGGAGAATAATCGTGATATGAGTTGATGGTTGCATTCTGAATGTTCAACAACATGCGCCAGCTACAGCAGGGTGTTTGTTGGTTCAATTTCTGGAATCTTTAAAGAGGGACCATTGAAAGGCCTGTGGGGTGGTTTGATGATTCCCTATTATGGGCCATTAAACCTTCACCTTTCACGCAACAATAGCTCCCATTTTAAAAACACGCTTGTTGAGTTGGGCTTTTTTTGTTTTAACGTTAAAGTACCAGCAACAATTAAGCCTTCAGGTGTTTTTGTTCCAGGCCTCGCTTAGGGCGACGCGATCTCAACACACACCAGCGGTCTCGAAGCGGTCCAATTTTTGCGGTGCAATTACTGCTACGTTTTGTGACTTGATCGCGGGAGTACTCGTGTGCAGAGGATGGAGGAACCCAAGAATGTCTTTCACCGTGCCTTTACATGGAGTAATTCCCGCACTGATGTGACTCCTCACATGATTTCTGTAACTAATATAAATCACAGTATATGACTACGTTTGGTCAGGCTGTGCTCTTGGAGACTCTGCACTGTTGTTGTATACTTCTTTGGCTTCTGGAAAGAGCTGCCGTGATGGAAATTTGTCATCCAGGTGTCCCTCACCAGCTTCCTAAGGGTGGCATAGGGGGTATAGCTTCCACTTTGTACTCAAAGGACCCAGATTCAAATCCTACCTCCTGTTGTTGTACCCTTGAGGAAGGTATGTTGGTACTTCCCCTGAACTGCTGCAGTAAAAATGATCCTGTTGTTGGGTAAATAACAGTATGTAACTTAACCTTGTAAGTCACTTCAGAGAAGTGTCAGATAAATGTAAATGTTTAGAAAGTGGGGTTTGCACTTGCAAATCCTTCGTTTTTATTGGTGAATTGAAAAAAAGGGAACCAGCTCTGAAAGGAGAAACTTCCGACAAGAAGGGAAGGTATTTTGTGGTGTGTGTGTGTGTGTGTGTGTGTGTGTGTCCATGTCCATGTGACTGAACACTTCCTGAAGTTAGCACATGGTACAAATGACTGCTGACAGCCATACATCAAGCTTTTTTAAAAAAAAAAAAAAAAGGAAGGGTAGCGAGTGAGACGAGGACATCAGGGGTGTTTGCAACACCGACGGTCACGTTTTTAGTTACAGTAGCTGATTTGCGCCTCTTTGTTAGCACAAACTTTTTTTAATGTGCTCCCCAATGGAAAGGCATCCACTCTATATTGCTTTTTGGAAAAGTGCTGCTTTAATGAGTCAATAAATGCTGGCTGCAGTAAAATGTTGTGGAAACTTAGTAGTTCTTCCCCCCCCCCCCATTTAAGTGTGTATGTTTGTGGGCGGAGAAAGCTGATGTCACTTAGAGAAGGTATTGAAGTGTACAGTGTATTGTGCTGAAATCGGTTTTGTGTTTGAGGGACAACTAGTCCTGTTCCCCTGTGGTACAGATAAAATTGTGTGTGTGTGTGTTGAGGCAGATGTCCACGGCTGCCACAAGCCCGTATCTGCAGCACGTTTGCCTTGTAGGCCGAAGTTCGGCAGTCTGTGTCAATACGCAAATGGGTCGCTTCAAACGCTGCACGAGGAGTGCCGAGTGACAGACTGACCCTGTAACCTTGTATTGAAGCCTGATTGACATTTCTGGGATGGATGAGTGTTGGAGGGGGGTTCTGCGGGGGGGTAGGAATGCAGCAGCGTTAAGGTATTGTTTTGCGGTGAAGGTCGCTTTTTGCCGTGAGGGGGCCGAGGCCGCGCTGTTAACAATGACGAGCAGGCAGCGCTCGCACCCGAGCGATGACCCCCGGAGCCCTTGTCCGGCGGATCTCTAACCCCCGCCTCCCCTTGTCACCGGTCACTCGTCGGGCTCCAGGATTGCAGTTGGTCCGGCTCTTTACAGTATGTGTTTGCTCAGGGGCTTGTCTCAGGCAAGCACACAGGATGCTTTCAGCTCTTATCACTGCTTTTAGGCGCAACGCTGAGTGGAAGGTCTGACCTTTGACCTCCCCACCCTCTCCTCTGCACTCGGATTTTTCTTGTCCGCTCCCGGAACGAAACCTCTTTTGTTTCCAAACTTCTGGGCAGCGCACAACCTTTTTCAATCTCTCCCTGTATCAATACACTTTCACAGTTTGTTTGTTTACTCGTAGTTTGAACTTTGTCAAGAGCACTGACTGGGGGCCCACAAACATTTATCTTGTGCTCTCAGTTTATTTTTAACCGTTGGTCTGTTTCAACTTCTGTTTACGTTTGCTTAAAAAAAAAAAAAAAAAATTATGCACACAAGTCACCTTGATAACATCTGGAAGATGACTGGACCATTGACGTTGATCCTTTGCATTCTGGTGAGCAGTCGCACTGTTAAAGGACGTACTGGGATACAGCACATCAGTCCTGATCAATACCATCTACCACTATGATCGCTTCTGACGTATTCCTTCTACTGAAATGCTAAGCCTTGCCTAGGATGTTTGGCTGGGCCTCTTTGCTGGAAAGGCTGCGCGTTTGTTTTTCTGGAGCAATTGGAACGAAAGAGGGTCTATTCCGAGCATTCGCCCGTGGCGGTTTCACAGCTCTGACTTAGCCCCTTTCCTCGGCGACCACCCCCACTCCCTGAGGGCTTTAACCCAGTCGCTCCCTATGGGAAGGGGAGGTGGGGTTTCAGCCTAGTGGTCATCGCCGCTTTCTATACAGTGAGCCTTTTCAGAGCTACTGCACGACCAGTCCCTGGGGCTGTCTGAGTTGCAGTACCTCCTAACACATCGTTCAGCTTGTACTCTTACATTTTTTCCCATTTAGACAGTTGAAATTTTCTCTTGGAACAGGTCAGGTTAAGAACCTTGTACGGTAGAATAGGGTACTTGACGTGAAGCCTCCTAGTCACAAGCGCTATCCCGTAACCGCTGCGCCCCCTGCCGCATATTGTTTGTCACATGGAAGAGCAGCTGTTTTTGAGGGCTGTGGCAACTTCGCCCAACGTGCGTCCCTGTCGCCTACACGAGCTCTACTCGGACTGGGTCCGTTTCATTTTCTGTTGGGAAACGAAGATATGGTCACATTTAGAGTGCCGATTGCATGGTAAGAGAATGGCATGGAGCTGTTGGAAGTTTCCAGCATGCTCTCAGCGCACGGTGCCCTGCATCGACTCGCCACCAGGTACGGATGGCAGCTGGCTTGCAAAGGCCACTGAACGTTTAACCGTTTCACATGGTAAAAATTTTTGTGTACATGTGGGGAATTTGAAAACTTCTGAATATATGGAGCAGCTTGAAGTCAGAGCAGGTGAAAATTTTGCATTTTTCGACATGGTTACCAGGTCCCATGAATAGGAACTTGTACGGTTAACGTCTCAAATCGGTAACGTTTCGGCGAGTGGTGGAAGCGGCGGCCGTGCAGGCCAGTTAACGGCTCGCTTGCACCGACCGCTGGGGATGGCTGCGACTGTGTGGAACTTTGTCGAGAGCCATGAGGTTATACGCTGTCGAAAATGGCGTGTGTGGGAAAGCAAAATGATGGCTCCCGATGTGGCCCGTTCCGGCCGCGGTTTTCCTCTCCTCGTCCGTTCCCGAATAAACGCGATGGTGACTATTCTTGGCCCCGCGTCCGCCACTGTGCACTTTCGCTGCTGCGGTGCTCTTTTCTGTCCTCTGCGGGGTGAATTTCAATAATGCCATATATATACCCTGCTTCTAATATTTGGTGTAGAGAATCCCCTTTGAGCGGAATGAAATTTGCCTTAAAAATAAACTCAAAAGCATAACATCTATGGTACTGTCTGACAGCGCGATATGTTCACTGAAGTCCTCTGGCACAGCGCAGTGTTTGGTGATAAACTTTTTGAGGTTTAAGTAATTTTAACGTTGGCAGGTTGAGTTTCCAATTTTTAGGGGAGCCTGTTGATTTTCACACTCTGCATATTTTACCTGCTGTAAAAATATCAGGATTGAAACTTGGAGGTGGGAGTGGGGTGGGCACACAGCCAGTAAATCTGTGATAGTTTATATTTTCAATGTTCTTTTTTTCTACCGAAGTTGTTATAGGATGCTACAATTTTAGTGAAGGAGCGACAAAGTTGGGAGGCCTTCGCTCATGAACGGTGTGGAGGGGTGGGGAGGAAAGATGGAAAATTACGTATCGGCCACTTGGGTTTGAAATTCTGAGCCCTGGAAAATCATTAATGGTAAGAACAGGTTTTTCACTCCGACAAGCTATCGGTTTTTATGTAGCAGCTTGATTTCTGCTCTGTTCATTCGCCTGCAAACGTAGGTGCAAAACAGGTGGAGAAGAGGCTGGCTGTGCTGAACAACCCCGGTATGTGTGTGGTAGTGCGCTAGGAGAAGAACGAGAGAGAAAAGTAGGAGAGAAGCAAAATGCACTTGACAATATTCTCTTTGAAATGCATATTGATTAACTAATTACAATTCCTTAATTAGCAGATCGAGTGTCAGTGCTGATTATCAAACTCCGCTTCTTTATCAGCATTGGCCTTGTACCATTGAAGCGTATCCAAGTAGACATACATTTACAGTGTGCACCAAAGCGTTGGACGTGCAACACTCAGGAGGGTCGCAGCAGGGGCTACAGGGCGGTATACTCGGCATAGTGGTTAAGGTCACGGGTTTCTAACCTGCAACTTCAAGTCCCAAGAGGCACCCTTTTGTTGTACCTTTGAAGACGGTTTTGATCCCAAACTTTTTTTTAAATTTTGTTTTCAGTCCAGCTGTGTGAATGGGCTCATTGTGAGGTTTATAGGCTGTTTTAGGTGGGCAGAAAAAAAATAAAGTGAATCCATGCCAACCCCCATCCCCTTTGGGCAACCCACCTTAATGGAATCGTCATGGAACTACGGCCGTTCCAGTCTGTCTCTGTGTCTGCGAGGTGTTCATCGAGTGCTGACCTGAACGCTGACCTGAGCATTTCTAAATGTAGAGAGAAAAGGCACAGTCTCTTCCCCTCACTCTCATCCTCACAAACACTCTCATTCTGGCTTTAACAGGGCTCTTGTCTGAACCCTTGTTGGTGTTAGCTGGGACTATGGGCCGGGGGAAGTCTTGGATCACTGGTTGAAATGGAAGCTTAATTGAATCGACAAACTTGATGTTAAATCCTGGAATCTCGCTCTTTCGGTGAGGCTAGAGTTGTGGGGAGCTTGTACCTAAAGTCTGTCTTCGATTGACATCTTCCCCTCCGGCTCTTCAGGTTGATTTTAATATCTTCAGTCATGTTCCTAAGTACACCAGTGGCAAGAATGACACTCTTTCTGTGCTCTTCATTAATACACATATCTTGGTGACAACTAGAAAACCAGGTGCTTTTAGGTTCCGTCTTGGCAGATGTTCTCTGCAGTGGCTCCCTGTGTACTATGGGTCAATACAAGGAACCAGTATCCGATACCCTGATTGACCTTATATTCTGCATATCTCCGTATTAGTATTTCGGGGGCCGGGCCTTCATCTTAGTTTCTTGCACACGGTGCCCTCCTTATTAATGTTCCTTCTGCAGCAGACCATTTGTAATTATGGGCTGTTGTCCTTTCTGTAGTACACATTAATCTAAAAGCAGCGGTGTTTCTTTTAAGCAATATTCTGGTTTCAGTGCAAAAGAGTTGGATGGATCTGCTTGCCAACATTAGAAATTCTCTGTGACCCCCTTTGGGAAGATGGCTATCAAGGTCAGAGGGCGTTCAATGAAAGCATTCAGTTGGGGGGGGTGGGCCAAGGGGTTTAGGGGTTGTACTGGCCGTGGGCTCCGTGTGTAGGTCCATTGTGGCCAGTGGCTTTGTCCAGATGGTTCACATACCTCCATCGATGCTTTGGGTGAGGAATGTGTTCCCCCGGGGGTTGGGGGGGCTTACAGCCTGGAAACGAGGCGAACATAAACATCCTTTCTTCCATGGTCCTCCCCACAATAATCCAATCATTGCCCCCGGACTCGAAGAATGAATCACACACTCACACATACACTCGCACTCAGAAAAAACATAAAACCATAGAAAACCAACAGCTGAACGATTTTTACGTGCAAAATTACTTATTTTTAAAAAAAAAAAAAAAAAAATATATGGTGGACTTGGCTTTCATTGCCCATCTTAAAACATTTTGTTATATTGCGTTTGAAGTTGTTATAAAGTAACCACTTGCAGGAAAACCAATAATTATGATAATGTGGCAGTAAAAAAAATCCCTGTGAAAGAATATGCTATAGCTAGCCAGTAATCATCCCATTAAAATGTTTTCCTCCTTAAAACATAACAATAAGATTGCCCAGTAAATCTGTGTAAGCAAAACTACAAAACAATGGCTGCCCGATGTGTACACTTTGCATATTTTGCAGCTGTCTTGTAAACTGCGGTCTGTGTCAATGATCTAATTCTGCTATTTTCTTTTTAATCAAGGAGGGAGCAAATGAGCTTTCCAAATTTTTTTTTTTTTTATTTTTTTTATTTTAAATTAAAGAAACTTTCCCTAAACTTTTGTTCTTTCTGTGTTTTTGAGTAAGTGCAGGGGATGGTGAGTGATCCATCAGATGGATGGGTTGTCAGCATTCAGAAGAATGTTTCTCACAGTGGTTATGGAGCTCACAGTATTTGGCAGCTTAACAACATAACCAAATGCTCCTCTGCTCTAATCTTAGCATCATTGGCCATGTAAGCCCACTAAAACTTTTATGAGCAATAGTGGTGTCTTCAACAGACGCCACTATTATTTAAGGGATTTTTTAAAGGTGTGCAGCGCTCGCTGACAGATACGTTAATGCAAAATGCATATGGGTGGAAAAATTTTTTTTTTTTTTTTTTTAAACCAGTTCAGTGAAAAGCAGGACGTGTGAGCTACAGATGGTCTAACATGTAGCAGAATACTTTTGAAAGACCTGTGATTTTATTTGGCATACGCTTTTCTCCAAAGCATCTTCCAATGAAGTCTAGTGTTATCAGAGCACACACCTTATTCACCAAGGTGACTTACACTGCTAGATACTCTACTTACAATGGGTCACTCATCCATACATCAGTGAAACATACTCCATCTGTTACTCACACACTCTGGGGGAACCTGAACAGTATGTCTTTGGACTGTGGGAGGAAATCAGAGCACCCGGAGGAAACCCACACAAACTGAGTGGAGATCGAACCCACATCCTCATACCACCCAGGCGCTGTGAGACCCCAGCGCTGTGCCACCGTGCCGCCTGTTTGAGTGGAAGCCATCATTTTGACCACTGACTCTTATTTGCCTTCAGATCCAGTTGAAGCTGGTAATAGATTTGTTTGTGTAATAAAGTGCATAATTGTTTCAGCATTTTAATTATGGCATTTTGTAAAAGCCCTGCCCTTCTGCAAGGAGTTTTATCACTCTTGTCAATGCGTGGAAGGCCTTGATTGAAAGCTTTGTGTTCCACGTGCCCTTTAAACACTGATAATACGCTTATTTCTGCGCCGTAACAGGGAGGTGTCCGGCACCTCTTCCGCGACACCCCTCCCCAACCCCCAATCTTGCGAATTGGGCGCTGCTTCCGTGTCTGTCTGCACCTATCCGCACCTCAATCGGTCTTTCAGTAGGAAGGTTCCCTAACAGCTCCGTATCGCTCTTTCATTAATCAAAGACACTTCCAGTGTCCCATTACAGAAACACAACCACTCGCCCTGTCTCCAGCAGACAGCTTACCAATTCATCTTCTGCGGGTGGAGGAGGGGGGACGGCGTTCCGGGTTGCCCACCTGCGCGATGGCACTCTTTAAGACCACAGGGGGGACCCTTTAAAATGGTTTTCTCTAGGTCAAGCAAACAATACGAAGAAAAGGTAAATTGCTTGTCTGGAGGAACACGGAGGATTCCACAGGGGAATAACATGGGAGGGACGCCGCTGTTAAATTGGCGATTTGAATGGCGAGGTGTGCCACCGCCGAAACGCTTGCTCTTTTTGCCCCGAAACCATTGGCAGGCCTAGCGATTCACCTTCAGCACACTAAACGGTCGTCGTCGTCGTCGTCGTCTTGACAGTACCTTGCTTTCAGTTGCCATTTCGCCAGTTTTCCTTTGCGGATCGGGGCTAGGAATCCAAAGTGTGAGGCAATAGGAGCGGGTGGAGCTGCTGTCGCAAGGATGTTTCCCAACAACGTTTTTGAGAAATGTTTCTGGAAAGCCTGAAACACAGGTGGGGCATTAGCAATGGTCACTGTTTGAAACTTGTCAAAAGGACAAAACTTCACTTTTCATCATTCTGTTGCTCATTCATTGGGGGGGGGCTATAAATAGATGTATACATTTAAATAGCCTTTTATTTTTACTTTTCCAATTGAGTGATGACATGGGCAGCCTGCAAAGAAGTCCAGGATACCTTTGGAGGGATTCCCAGATAGATGATGCTTTTAAAATAGATTTACTGAATCGGTCTGACATGAAGATGCAGCTGCAGGGTAATCGTGCTATTTTAGCATGACTCTTGTAGATACGTACCGTAAGAACTTGTGCGGAAAGAACGCGGTGTTGTCGTCTTTCTGTTGGCGGCTGTACGTGCGCGTATGAAAAATAACGCGTGCTCGCCACCGCTTAGAAATACCTTGATGTTCCATGTTTCTAGTTTCCTATAACAGAAAAATAATTGTGGTGATTTACCCTCGGTAGGTTTTTCTCCCTCAAATGATAAATGGTAAACAAGAAGGACTTGAGCAGTCTTAAAAGAGAAATACATATTTTTAGTGCATGCTAGCTGTCCTACAGACTACTGTGTGTGTGTGTGGGGGGGGGGTTTTTTGTTTATAACAAGGGCTAAGCGCAGCCTACCGGTCAAACCGATGGCTGTGACGCTGCTGCCACACTGAGTGATAAATGGTTTTGCAAAATGGTTTTGCTTGTGGCAGAGTAATTGCATGTAAAAACGGTTAAACAGACACCGCACTAGGAAAATAGCATGCTGAATGCTGACAGCGTAATTCAGCTATAAATTTGCATAGATTTCTGGCTATCGTAAACTCTCGGACTCCGAGTGGCGAAGGGAGGCGTCTTCCGACGGCGCTCCTGTCCGTCTTTTGGTGATGGATGCGGAGCTCAGAATGATGTAAGCTTACTGAACTGGGACCCGTGCAGCACCCCGCCGTCCAGCTCGCATCCCCGCGGTCTCTGCGCGAGGGTTTCCGTCATTTAGAGACGCCGTTTGTGCGTAATTGGAGAAGTGTTGCCTTATGACGGTCCGTTCCATTCCGTGGCTGTGCTTTCTGTAAGCACCAAAGGGTAAAACAGACGTACTACAGCATGGCATCTCCCCCCCCAGACAGACCTGCTCATAATTAATCTTTTGTGGCATGGCATCTGCTGCAGGACATGACACTTATGAGGCGAGGGAGATGCGGTCTGGTTTTGGCCCTGGCAGAAAGCCCCTTGGACCCCAGGTGCACCTTGGGTGCTCCTTTATTGGATTCATTGTACATATGATTGATTCAGCCATCGCGCAGATCCGTACAATGGCAATGTGTAAACTAAATCTTCCGGTTGGCAGGTTTTTTTTTTTTATTTTAAATTTCAGTGTGTCCCTTTTTTATTCTTTATTTGTTGTGTACGGAGCATGTTTCCTGGCAGCTGCAGAAAATGGGATGGAGCGGAATGCTTTGTGTTGGGGGGGAAGAACACTGGCAGTATATTTCCCACGTAAATCAAACAGAAGACAGGGGTTTGTATTAACTCATTGGGGGCCTTTATCAACATGTTATTTTGAGTTTACACTTTGCAGCTGATTTGTTTCCGTTCTTTTTCCTCTAGCTTTTTACTCCTACAAATGCCATTTAAAAGGGGCTGCAGATGTGCCGAATAAGTGAACATCTCACTTTTATGTGCAGACGCCTCGGTACACGGTTGCCCCGTTCGGGGAGTTGTAACGTCAAATCAAGTCTCAGAAACCAATTTTTCCTTTTCCTCGATCTGCATTTAGAAAATAGCCCTTTTAAAACTGTTATTATTCCCACATGCGATTAGCGGGACCGCAGAAGTGAGAGTTGCTCGTCTCGGCCAAGTTGCACCGGCCTGCGCTGTGGTTATGTTGATAGTTATTAGTTCTGTAGCCACGTCGGCTCTGATTTCCCCTCGTGGAGAGAGCCGGAATGTGTACGACTGGCAGGAGGGGTATCGATTCCATTCGTGTTCTTATTCGCTGTGTGTGTGTGTGTGTGTTCTGCTCAGACCATAGGCAGCTCATTATGAGCCTCGAGTAGGAGGCGTACTACTCTAGTCTCCCGGACCGTGGTTGGCACACACTGCCATTACACTGAATGTCCTTACATCTTTACTGCGGAGCAGAATACTTAGTTGCTGAGCACCACGTTGTCCATTCATGCGTAAGCTTAGGTGACGACTGCTGTCTGTTTCTACCAAAAAGCTAGCAAAGCTTCCGTTAAATATCTCTCAACCCCTACCCAGAAGCGCAGCAGTGCAGTCGGAAGGGTGCTGCGTGAACGGCAGAGTCCAGACATGCCCAGAGCACCCGTGTTTCGGTACTGTTGAAGGTCTCGGCCTCCAGGCTCAGATTGCCACCGTTTGGCATACAGTTCGTTAATGTAGTTTGAGAGCACAACTCCTACCATTGTGTGGTTCGGTCTTGTCGAGCGCACGGCTTGTGGCTTGAAGAATCTGCTCTCAAATTGCTCGACACGACGTAATTGTGTTTCGTTGCCTTCGTCATATGAAATCCTTGTCCGGCAGGTATCCCGCTGTGCAAATGCAATATTCGTGGTATTTCGTGCATGTCGCATTAGCTGCTTGTTTGTCGAAATGGAATTTCGTTCTCGTGCACGTGTAACTCGGATATGGGCAGAACGACGAAGTTGACTTGGAGCAAACGGCGCGATAACCGTGGAGCGCTATGGATCCGTACATCACTGATCCCCTCTGCAGTTGTCATCGTAGCAGTAGTTCGGCTTACCTCCACTTTTACAGGCTGTGCCTACATTTTTGGTCATTTGGTCAGGATCAATGGAGATTTCATGGAGCAACTTCGCAGTTAGCATTGCTGTCATTCCAGGCTGCTGTCAAGGGTTGCTTCCCTGTTTCCTTTGTTAAATACGTTTTTCCATAAATACCCTCTTGGATAATGTGGGACTGAGTGCCAAGGTGAGCTCCTGTGTCATAGGAGGATTTTGATGGAAATGTTAACCGGTAAATGGGGGTGCGGTGGCGCAGTGGGTTGGACCACAGTCCTGCTCTGCGGTGGGTCTGGGGTTCGAGTCCCGCTTGGGGTGCTCTGCGACGGACTGGCGTCCCGTCCTGGGTGTGTCCCCTCCCCTCCGGCCTTACGCCCTGTGTTACTGGGTTGGCTCCGGTTCCCCGTGACCCCGTATGGGACAAGCGGTTCTGAAAATGTGTGTGTGTGTGTGTGTGTTAACCGGTAGCACTGAGTGGCATGTACCTTAGGAGCCTTCAAGGACCGCATCTTTTGTTGCCCGTCTTCACGTGATGCTGCTGACAAAGCACGTTCCTGCGTAGTCGTGTCTCCCTTTCCCCTTCCCTCTTTTAATCATTCTAAAATGTAGGCTGTCATTAAACTGCATGTTTTATTCAGTAACAGGTGCCGCCTTGTTAGCGTGGAGAAGAGCGCACCTCCTCATTTCATGTTCGGATTTAAAACCGCCACGCACAGAGGGAACAAATATTTGATGTCATCTCGGAGTGGGGAATAAATTAGACGAGGCACGGGGGGAGGGTTTCATCCGTGCTCCTGTCTCCCTTTAAAAAACAGGCCTAAAGTTCGACATCCTAGAGGTTTCTGCCACCTGACGGAAGGTGATGCCCATGAATAATGGATTGGTGTTGGGAGCTCTTGTCTGGATCTTTTTATAGAGCGGCCCGCTTGCGCATGCAGTCACCTCACTGAGCCTAGGATCAACAAACGGGAGCAGCACCGACAAATGGGAAGACAGGAAACCAAACAAAACAAACAAAAAAAAAAAAAGACAGAAATGGTAAAAAAAAAAAAAAAAAAAACCCTGCTACTTGTGGAACTAGGAAAATCCTGGTATGTTGTATGAAGAATTAAGCAGGCAGGAAAAAAATCTGGCAGCTAGTACTAGCAGACAGCGTAATATTTTTAACCTTGCATTCTGATGGTCTCGTGGGCGTCAGTTAACCTCACTGTGGTGTTTTGTGTGTGTGTGTGGTTTTTTTTTTTTTATTTTTCAAAAAGTAAATATAGACATATTCACCCTCTACCATTTATAGTTAAGTGCCCAAACCCTTCATTTAGGTAACACTGCTATTACTTCATGTCAATAAATGTCAAATCGCCAGGGTAATCATACAATATGTATTGCAGGTTCATTGATTCAGTTGGATTAGTGGTTATGCTTGTTGGGTAACTTGATTTTTATTGTGACGAGACATTGCTTAGTTTACACAAGGTTTTTTTTTTTTTTTTTTTTTATAAACTGTTTGGGTTCGTAGCCAAGGGGTACGTCTCCTAAGCTTGCAGGTATACAGGTGAGCAATGGGTTTCCTTCCGCCCGCCAGGGTCTCCGTAATGGGGGGGGGTAATGGGCACCGCTTCTCCTCATTGACTCCTCAGAGAAGAGACTTCAGGGACATAATAAAAGGAGCGCTGTGTCATTGATGGGGATGACATAATTGAGCTTTGTTTCACACCGCAGTCGTTCCGTAAACCTACAGCGCGTGCGTTTTGGGACACTGTCTCACTGGAAAAAGGCACTGTAAAGTATACTGGGGTAATGAGTGTTCTGTCATACAATGATGATGCTGCTGTCTGTAACTTCCTTTTGCTTATTGGTGATATCAGTACTGGTACCAGTAGTGGTCCTTTTTTGGTACGAGCTTTCGTATGGATACTAAGAGTAAATAATTATCTGTGAACTGTTTCTTCACAGTAGAAGGCAGGTGAGGAGGTGCACGTTTGTCTCGGTCCGAAGGGTCCGATTTAATACGGTGTGGATTCTTAGGATCCTTTGGTTTGATATTGTCTTTTTTTAAGAAACCTCTGGTACATAGCATCTTGCCATATCCCCAGTTCCTGCGGGGCAATTGAGGCAGTAATCTTTCAATATAATGAATAATAGCCTCCGTCGCAGGATAAAGGTTAGGTCTGTTCTTGGTGCGCCGCTCATATATGCGTAGCACGCGCCTGCAGCATGCGTGAATGTGGCTGGAATTCTTATGAATCCCGTGCTGTGGGGGGTGGGGGGAGAGAAGGTAATTGATATGTGCCGGATGACTCCCTGATAAACAGCGTGCGCTGCCAGGAATTACAGGAGCATTTAATACATTTTGGTGAGCTGAAGGCATTGGCGGAAACAAAGGGAAAGAGCAGGGGGACGGGGGGGACACTCGGACGAGGGGGCCCAATTGAGTGTGTCGGGGAGCCAAACGTGGCTTTCGCTGCAGAGGGAGCAGCACACCTCGTGTGTGTGTGTGTGTGTGTGTGTGTGTGTATGTATTTAAAATTAAAAAAAATAAAGGTCCAGCTGCTTATGCTTCCATGTCCCAAATCCCCTTTTTCCTTTGCTCTCAAACAGAAGGGTTCTGGGTACGAGCGGAGCCCTTCGTATAATGGGTTTTCATGAAGGCTGATTGATGGGGCTGCGCTACAAGAGGTCTGAAGTGTGCTGGATTCCTTTTTTTTTTTTTTTTCCCTCTTTCCCCACCAGGGGTGTCTGTATTTGTTTACGTATTTAACTTATGTTTTCGCTCTCCCTCCCCACAGTTATTGTGAAACAGTTCCTTTTGTCGTTGATGGTCCAGGACACTTCACTAAAAAGAATGCGTGTCTCCTTGCTGGTAACCAGTGCATGAATAAAACCATGGCAGAAGCTAAAAGCTTTTTTTTTTCCCCACCTGCCTTTGAGGAACATGCTGTCGAATGCCTCTCTGTGCAAATGAAAACAGGAAAGGCAAACATGAAATTTGGAATGTACCCTACTCGTCTCTCGATGTTCCTTTTGTTGTCTCGAACATTTTCGGATCTCGGTTGCCATTGTGAAGTGTTCTGGGAGTCTCTTAGGTTGCACAGCGTGCTCGATACGGTTCGGCGCTGCTTTCCTTTTAAGAACGTCCCATATTTTATTGACAAAATGATACAGAAGCAAAATGTGAAAACAGCATGCATGTTTACCTTAAGGTAGGGGAGGAATATTCTGAAACGTTCACCCTTCTAATAAGGCGTTTGACCGGATGGTGCCAGCACCCATTTGCGTTCATTCACGTAGTTGACACTTATCCAGAGCGACTTGCAGAAGGTTGACAGTAATCTTCACAAGGCCTCCGACTAGATCGATGAATTCCCTCCTCTGCCATGACATCTGTCTCCGCTACATTGGTGGCCTCCTCCTGACAAATACCCTAATCCGACGTGGGCGCACGGGACCGCGCACTTTGTACGGTGCGAGGGGAACCTTCCCGGGGCAAGTCTAGCCGGCCGTGCACCACGAGTTACCGCTTCCCAGGCACTCGCCAACTTTCTCGCTTTAATTATCATTTCTTTTCATGGAGGGCGCAGCCTAATGCCCGCGGGCTGCCTTGTATTCTTTGTCGCTGATGCCCGAGTCGCCCGTCTTCCTCGGTGCTTGTTTTTGTCCGGTTCCATACAGCTTCGTTTTTAACAGTCGAGGGAACGAGGTGCAAAAGGCGCTTGGCGAAAGAACGCTCTTCGGCAGCGACGTAAATAGATTCCTTAGTCTTTCGTCAGTCCCTCTTGCGCCATCGCTGTTAATATCATAACAGTTACCAAAGTTTTGAGAGCTGCCTCTCCAGAAAATTTCCATTATACTGGTTCAAATGCACTAGAATGCTGTCTGCAGTGACTTTAAAGCTGGGACAGGCACACCGGGCATCAGCTGCTCTTTTTTTTTGTGTTAATATTATTGTCAGCAGAGGAATTGCTCTCTTTGAGAGTGTATTTATTAAGGTTTGAGAGCAAGAGATTCATGATCTGATTAAATTAAGCAAACAGCAATTCAAAAGTTGACAAGCTGTCGGGAACTTTTGTTAAATCTTTACGTCTAGCTAAAATTAAATTTCCTCTCCCCCGAAAGGTTAGCCCGTATTTCACATTTAATGTGGTCAGAGGAACCGCCGCTTTAGTTTTTAATGCTCACATCCTGCCGGAGCACCGCACGCGGGCCGCCGTGGCGGGGGACTTCTCGGGTGTGATGTATAGCCGAGGGTCCGGTCTCGAGTGGAAAAAGTTCAGATTTATATGGGCCGAGCTGTAACAGCTCAATAACACAGGCCTGTAATCTACTCCCATTTCAAACAGAGTCCTGATTTACGAGCCGCCGCGCCACTCCAGCTCCGAAATGAGGTGTTCAACATATGCTTTGTTGACATAAATTTGAAATTTATTGCTGTTGTCAAAACGGACTGTTGGACGAAGTCGCTTATTAACCGAGTGAATGGCTCAACAGGGTTTTATGTCCTCTTCCTTAATGACTACAGTCAGTGTGGTTAAAGCTACACCCCCCCCATGAAGAGCAAAGGGAGCCTGCAGGAGGGGCAGGAGTTTGTGGGGGGGGGGGTGTCAAAGAGGATAGGGGTTGAGATGGTGTGCTAAGGGGGGGGTCACAAGCAGTCACAGTTCACACAAATAAGTGGCTTATGTGCAGCTGCATCTGGGAAAGGTCACCGCTACTTGGTCAGAAGGTATAGCTGGTAATAATTGCTCAGTCGTATTGGTTTCCCTCCAACATCATCTGCTACTTTTCCGGCGAAATTAGCCTGCCATCAGTCAATGAGAGCGAAGCCATAAGCAAGGTCTCCAATGAAGCCTGGCAGTCGAGACCAGCGACCACGGCTGTATATAGTTAACAGTGACTGTAGGAGGGGGGAAAAAAGTTTCACAAGTATGAGTTATTTCCTTTGAAAGAGTTTTTATATTTAACTGTTTTCTAATGGGGATGTCATTTTGTTTTTTTCCCTTTTTTTTGCACTGTAGGATATACCTTTTTACAGGGCATGATCCCTCTCTCTCCGTGTGTGTGTGTGTGTGTGTGTGAGAGAGAGAGAGATGTGTACACATCAATGTAGCGGTGATACAGTTGCAGGCAGATATTGTCATGTTGCATTCACTGACACACAAGCTATTCTTGATCAGAGTGCCTCTGGTGGGGTTTTTTTTTTTTTTTTTTTTCTTTTCACATTTAGTTTAATGATGAGGTGTGGGATCCTTAGCGGCTTTGGATTTCCTCTTTGTGGAGAGCAATATTCCAGACCGCTTAAAACATTACTTCAGGGGAGATTTTTTTGAGATCGTTTGTTACGCTATCGGAATGTTTTAAATTATGAAAGGGGGGGGGGACGAGGGGTCTCTGTTCTCTAAATGTTTACGCATTGATTTTTCAAGCTCGGGCTATTGCGGAGAGACTCCCTGAATAAACACGAAGCTCAGGTGTTTTAAGGGTTCAGCCGTCCCAGGCTGTAGTGATGAGGACATCATGCAGGAAAGGTGCGTGGCGAGCGGCATCCAGCGCCCTCCCGCTACCCGCGTGTCCGTTTCTCTCGTGGCTTTTCCATCTTTCTCAAATTGGCTCGGGGTGCAGAATGCGTCTGAGAACCTGGGCTCCGTCCGTGCACCGTTTGCGTTTGTTGACCAGCATGAGGGGCCCTTCAGTGCATCTCTGCACCTCTGGAGGGGCCTTTCATGTTGCCAGGTGTTTACAGGCCTTTAAAATGACTTAGTCTGCCAGGGGGCTTTGGCGCCCTCTCCTCCTCCTCCTCCTCCTTTGTCTACCAAGTCTCTGCCAATTCCCACCTTTCTGTGAGATCGCCCTCGGTTTTGAAAGGTACCCACTGCTTTTTGTTTCACTATTTTGCTCCTCCTTTACCCAACTCCCGGTCTTAAAAAAAAGCCAAAATGCCGGTTCAGCTCTGGAAAATTAACCCCAGACATCCATACTTGCTAACTTGCATCTCACTTTCTTTTAATATGCTGCGTGATAGAAGTCACAAAGCTCAAGGACTAGAATGCACCTGAAATTAAGCTGTTTTTTTTTTTTTTTTTTTGTTATTTGGTATAAATAGCGATTGGGTGATGTTGGCATGCCTTGGAGGTTTCTTATCATGTATGAGCCCTAGGAATTTTGTTTCCTCTCCATACTTGCCTTCTGGCTTTTCCCCCCCACACTTGTTTTTAAGTGTCTGCTAATGTTGTTATTGTTAAATCTACTTGTTCCGTGTCTGTCTGTATATATCTCATGTTAAGCACTCTGAGGCAACCTGTAGAGGAGGGCGCTGTACGAAAATAGAACGGCGCAGAATAGAAAGTGTACCGGCTTTTGCTTTGGAGTGATGTTCGCATGCCAGGTTTTAGTGCCAGTGACTGGAGTAGTGGAATAACATGACCCTGCAGGGATCTCCAGCAACTGACTCCCACCTGGTAGTCTGCCTTACTGTAGTACACACTATAGATTGTGTATCGTATACCACTGTACACACTAGATGCATGCTGTACCGCACTACTGCATGCTGTTACCTGTACACACTGTATACATACTGTACTATGCACTGTTAACTATATTTACCATGCTGTACACTTTACCACATACTGTGCAGTGTTGCGATGTACTTACTGTACCACATATACCACTGTATACTGTACATATTGCACTGCACCCAACACTATGCATACTGTACTGCGCACTGTACCATACATAATAACACGCTGTAATAAAACTGTACTGTGCACTGTAAAAAAAAAAAAAAAAAAAAAAGAAAAAAGGTACCATATGTTATGTTCAGAATTCAAAGGCTGCACCAGTCACTGCCCCTTCGCCAGTACTAGTTTATTACATTACTTACATGCCATCTGTATCTTTCTGGTGTCCCCCACCCACCCACACAATGTGTCTTGTATATTTTGTTTGTTCCACATTGTTTCTGGTACATAAATAGCCACACTTGAGAACTGGCACATATGCCTCCGTCGTCTCCTCAGAGACATTTATGCATTTGGCATCGAGGTGCAAACAATGAGCTAATTACTTTTCTGGGAACAATTACTCAATGCTGTAAGCATTCTAATAAGAGAAGAATTTTGGCTTTCTACTTTTGCTTCGCAAACGGCCAATGTGCTCGCCCTCAGTGGCCCTTCGCAACACCGAGACCAGCCTTCGGCTGTAAAAAGGTCTATCTGGCCGGACTGAATGTTGGAGGTCTGTTGTGGCGGTCAGTGAGTATGAGATACCAAAGGCCTCCTTTCTCGTAACGTGGGCTTTTTCTGAAGTGCTCGGTCTTTGACCGTTGCTGATGTGCTCACCTCTGCCTTTTAAGGACGCTGTACGGAGTTTGCGTTAAGGCTAGCGTTCACGTTGGCATAGGCGAGCGTGCGCGCTTTTATTGGGAATGTGCGCTTCTTACCAATGTCCAAATTAAGCCTGCCTGTGTTTGTATTTTCACATTGGAGACATTCCCTTACGATGCATTCTTTTAAAAAAAAAAAAAAAAAAAAAAGAAAAATCAGTTTGCAGCACACAGGCTGTGCTAATTGTGGGGGCTCTTCAGTAGGATAACTCCAGTGTGGACTATTTCAGTGAGGTCTGTAATTTCCTCATTAGGGCTGAAACCCGATAGGGCACCGGGCGACCCGACTTAATTGTGAAAAGAGGTCACCTCCCTGCAGCGGAAAGCTGTCCTGCACAAGCGGACTCTGGAGCTGCAAAGGTCATACAGTTGACTGACCAAATGTTTCACTTTCCTTCTAATTACTGGTTGACCCTTTCTTTGCAAATATTCCTTTGGGCCAGATGTATGTTGGGCGTGCAAAGCAGGATCACCGAGGAACAGAGGGCACGTTTTTGGGCTTTATGCAGGCTGCTGGAAGCTCCTCTTGTACGAGTCGCAGCAGTTGTCTTGAGAGCTGGAAGTTTCCCCCTCATATTCATTAGACCCTTCTGTAGAATCACGGTTCCTGAGGGTGGGATTCGTATATAAACCCAGCGTGATGCATAGATAACGGGATAAGTGATGGAAATGTCTTGCGCTTAGTTTTGGGAATCCACTACAGGGCTCACGGTGTGTACTGTGTAAGAAGTTAACTATGCTTTCTGGTGCCACCAACTGTTCCGTCATACCTGCGTTCACCGAGACCAGGTCGTACTGTTTTTCTCCAGCGCATCAGGGTGCCACTTGGCACTTGGCCTGGAGATGGTCGGCCAAACAAAGGAAATTAAAGAAATGTTTAAATACGTTCTAGGTCCGTTTCAGATCCGTTCTAAAATATTTTGACAGCGGGGAGAGGAATAACAACTCTCCCAAATGGCAGCCTGGTAATGGGCCAGTGAGGCATGAATGGATATAATGAGACATTCCCATTGATAAAGACGTCTTGCCCTTTTTCTTTCCCACCCCCTCCCTCCATCTCCCCAGGAAACTGCACAGTGGATTGAAAACCTACGGATGTGAGCTGTGCGGGAAGCGCTTCCTGGACAGCCTCCGTCTGCGAATGCACTTGCTGTCTCACTCTGGTAAGCACATGATTCCATTCATTATCCACATTCAGCATGCGGTGTGTCTGCATGCTCCCGCGCATTCCTCCAAACACAACCACTCCATGCAGAGCGCACGCCGCTGTATGTTTATATAAGGTAAGCGCACGTGACTGGAGCTGATGTGTCGTGCGTGCTCTTTCCACTGCATACTCGGCGCACATTCGCAGCTTTGTAGCTCAGCTCGGCGCACAGGGACAGTCCAGCAGGCAGGTCCAGCACCTCCGTCGCACACATCTCGCCGTCTCCACTGCCTGTTTACACAGTTGGGTTTTTACAGGAGCTCTTTTACTGGAGGCTCCGTCTTCTCTCTTGGGCCTTTAAGTGCAGATGGTTTATAGGGGCCCAGTAAAAGCAGCGAGACTCGGGTCCCTGCAGACCGGCTCTGACATTGAGGCGATCTGTCCCCCCTCCATGCCCCTCCCCTGTCCGTCCATGTCCTCTGATCTCAGGTTCCTAAAACCCTTATGGTGTTTATTTACTCCCCCACCTCCAGTTGAGATGAGCCAGTTTTTTTTTGTGTGTGTGTGTGTGTGTGTGTGTGTGTGTGTGTGTGCGCGCGCGTGCACGCACAAGGTCCTACCATTAAAATACAGTTTAACTGAGGGGTATTTGTTCAGTTTTTTTTTTTATTTCTTCTCACTCTCCTGAATGGGTGATGTGATGAATCTGTTCTAGGTAAAGTCAGGTGACTTCTGCTTGATTGCAGATGCTCTACTGAAAAGCAGTCTCAGGTTAATTTGTAACTTGGGGGATATATACATATACAGTGTATATATATGTCCTTGTGTTTTGTGGTTCATTTTATGCTTTAAGCCTCTCAGGACATCACCAAGAAGTAAAATACCTTTGATGGTATTACAAAAAGAACACTAAAAGTTAAACATTTCCTTTTTTTTGTTAGGATGGGTTTATGAATCAGTTATTGCATTATTGAGTCAGCCTGAAGTCTTCAGATTGTGGACATGAGGGGTTAACTTACACTGCTGCGTTTGGGGTAAATTTCCAGTGTGCCAAAATTCTCAATGTTCTTGGGCGGTGCTTCCTTGGGCAAGGCCTGCTTCACCTTTCTTATACTTCCCTGAACTAATCCTTGAAAACATTTCATGCAAATATTTATGCGCAATGATCTTGTGCACTTTTTATGCTTTCTGAAAGAGCTGGTATTCTGAAGCTGACTTCTGATGACCCACACTGGAGAAAGAGAAGTTTACTGCAGTATATAAAACTGCACTAGACAAAATAGAACTGTTGACCCATCAGGAATGGAATTTCAGACTTCTCCTGGGGGTGCGTGCAGGTTACACAGATAAAGAAATGTGCAGTAAATGAGAATCTTCTCGGCTACAGCATACCAATCTGCTCCATAGAATCGCTAAAGGATTCTAGTGGCACCCAACAAAAAGGCTCATGCATATTTGCACATTCTGCTGTTGTCTCGGTCTTCCCAGAGACTGAGGAAATTGAGACTCAGTCCCTTACTTGATCTTTTGCCATGATGTGTCAAGGTTGTTGACCTTGTGAAGTGACCTCATTGTTCTAATATCGAGGCTGAAAGCAAGACCATGTATGCAGGCAGACACCAGCTCAGTAATGCATATGTTTTTGTGCTGTAAGGAAGTATCTTTTTAAAAAAAAAAAAAGTAAATAAATAAATAGAGATGGTTGTAAACTGAACTGTTTCCAAGCTGAGAGCAGCTCCTTTAGGCTTTGTACTCTTTGATAGCCTGTCTCCGGCACTGACTGTATTTCAGGGAAAGGCCTCAATGCGCTCCGCTTCGTTCCCCTTCCCTGTGGTAAGCAGCGATCTGGCAAGGTAAACAACTGAATTATCGAGTGGAGTTGTGGTGATTTGAAGGACGTTTTCCAAGAAACCGATAGCTGCCAGCGCGTTGCCGAAGAGGTTTTGAAAAACGCGCCGGTTGAGGGGTGGTGGCGGATTAAATATGGCAATTTGGCCTTTAATTGACAGTGTTCCACCCAATGCACAAACCCACACTCAGGAGAACCCTGCTGCCGTGGTCCCGTAGGTATTTGTATAGCGGTAACGAAAATCAAGTCGAAAGTCTTGGTCGAGCCCTATGAAATGCCTCCGGGGTGGCAGCCCCTTTATGCTTACCGTGGGGATGTGCAGGACTGCTGGACCATGTCTGCCTGCAAAGAGGTTTCCTCTGTCTGCTTCCTCCGTCACTGGCAGGTGGGTGCACAAACCTGACCTCATTTGTGGGCCACCTTGGCGGTTTAGGCTGCGCGCCTGGAGTTCAGCGTGAGCGCCCATTTGCGAAGGGGGACTTTTTACGACATTTACAGCTAAACAGATGAGGCGTGATCGACGGAGGCTCGAATGCTCGGTCTTCAGACACACATGGTATAGCCCTCCTTTTGTTGTGACCTTATCTGTGACTCGTCATCTATGCTTTTCAAAGAAGGTATGGCATAAAAGTCGCTGAGTCAGCTCCACATCTAGTGTGAGTATGAGAGGGAGAGAGAAAAGGAAAGAAATAAAGGGGTGAAAAGGAGGGGAGTATTTATTGTGGCGTGCCGTTTCAGCTCCCCACACACACACAAGCAAGCAAGCGTGTGCAGACACACACATCCCCTGCGCTAGTGAAGCTAGAGCACGCATTCGCTATGTTTATTTTATTGTGGATTTGGCAGAAATCCAGCCTGGGCTGCCTGCCACAGCTATGGGTACAGTATGTACAGTGACTCTTGTGCCAGTTTTTTTTTTTTTTTTTTTGGTTTTGTTTTGTTCCCTATTGTCTGACAGTAGTGATCTTGGTGGTGGTTTTGGGCCTGTGGAATCTCTGGGAGGTGGGCCCTGGCTCTGTTCCGTTGCTGTAAACAAAAGCATGGGACGGGGAGCACCGTGGTCTGCGGCCGATAAGCAGCTATGGTGTTCGATAGCATTCTTTATTTTTTTTTTTCGTCACCCCAGTTGAGGTCATCGGTGGTCTGGAAAGCGCCGCATGCGAGTCTGTTCTTAGAAAAAGTGACTCAGGCATTTGAGCGCAGCCAAGGGTCCTGGAAAAGTGCTCCGCTGCTGTGTTTTTTGGGGGGGTGATCCTGCGCCTCAAATGTGTGCCGGCAGACCTCCGACACGTGCGTCCGGGTTCAGCAAGGGGTCCACCGAGGCACCGATCCACCCACGTGTACAGAAAACGTGCCTACTGTTCGCTCGGGTTGTTGGGTCAGAAGAAGATAAATGGCAAGAGGAAAAGTTAAAATAACTCTTCTTAGCTTGTCTGGATAGCTGTCGGTGTAAAACAAGGTATCTTTTGCCCCTTGTGCAACAGTCAGAGGAAGGGAGTACAAGGTAGAATGTTCTTTGAGAGGCACCATTACCTTGGGACTCTTCCTATTTCATGAGAAAAGCTAGTAGGTCTACTAGTCGGTTGTCATTGTAACGGGACACTTGCATCAACCCCATTTTCTTTATTAACTTGGCTGTGTGAGTTAATGTAAGGAAGCAGTATTTTTTTTTTTAATATTTTCACGCAGGAAAATGATAGCAGGTCCTTTCCACCAGCCCTGCCCCATTCCTCATTTCAGTAACCCCAGCAGTTCCTATTAAGACGGGGTATTTGGGGATTTCGCTCCTGTTTTTAGCCCCCCGTAACAAAGGATGACCTAAAAAAAAAAAAGCCTAGCTGCCCTGGAAAAATTTTGCTAAGCCTCATAAAGTCATGCATCTCTGGGTCACACATGCCATTCTTAACGGCGTGCTGAAAAAAACATTTTTGTCAGAGCACACACTGTCCAGCATTTGTTTTCCAGGTGTCGTGATATCCAGCAAGCCCTTCTTCTCCGTAGCCAGAGCCCTGTGGTCAAAGTACGGCGTAAGCGGTAGACGTCATGGCGAGCGCTTTCTGTACACAAATTGCTCTCCTTATCAGGTAGCCATTCAGGTGCCGTGGATAGAGCTTTCAGGGCCGCGCCAGGCCCCGCTCTGCGTGACCGTGACGTGGTCCTCATTCAGCCGGCGCTCTGCTCGTCACCTGCGCTCGCTGCGTTTGTAAGTGGGAAACCGAAAGAATTTGAGGCATGTGGGAAATGGAAAGAGAGGTGTCGGCGGGGAGCGGCGGTAGGGGCGTGGGGGGGGGGGTGCCGGACGGCAAGAAAAGCCCGAGCAAAACGCTCCCTGTTGTCTGTCTCCCCGGCGGAGCGCTTTGCTCGCAGAGCTTGGCTGCTGTCCAGCCCTTCCCTCGGAGTGATGACATCATCAGCTGCCGGCAGGTCTGGGTGTTCTGCCAGCATTCCGGAGCGTTTATGATCGCTCGCAGATGTGTGTCCAGGAACATACTGTACCCAAACCAGAAATTAATGAAACTTGACCGCTTTCCAAGCCTCATACCCTGAGTAGAGGGAGGGAGAGAGGGAGGGAGGGAGGAAGAAAGAGAGACTGCGAGAGCCGAGAGGGTGCGTGAGGAAAGGGGAGCGGGGGGTTGGGGGGTGGGGTGGTACGTAAGCTCTAAATAAAACTAAAATAAAACACAAAAATGCAAACACCCTAAAATCTCATTTATGAATTTTACACCAGCTGATGAAAACGTGCCCCCCCCCTTCCCCCCCACCCGCCTTTTCTCCCTTAAGAGCATTAACTGGGGATGACGGACAGTGTGTATAAATCGTCTGAGCTCCTGTTTGGCTGCGTGCCTCATCTTCTCTCCTGGGGTTTAAACCCATAATACTTTCTCTGACCTGTTGATGTACATTAAACTCCTATTTAAAGCAGCCCCTGAATTATGTTGGACATAAATCTCTTTCTCTGTAAGGTTCAGGAGAGATGATTAGGCCAGTGGTAATGGGCCTGTAATTGTTCGTCATGTTTTCTCCTCCTCTAACAGCCCCCCCCCCTTCCTGCGTTCATTGCACGATGGATGTACTAATTTTAATCCAAACCTAATTACAGATTTGAAAGGTTTAACATCGCTCGGTGTCACCTTTGGAATATTTTAGTGCAATACTTGGTAAACGTAAATATATGTTTGAGGAGAGCCCTTGAACATTCGCTCTGGTTGTTCTCCTCTCACACTTCGCTGAATCTTAGCCACTGTTCGTTTAGACCTCAGGGACACGGGGAAAAGATCATGCTCGCATTCAGCTGTATTATTCAGTACGATGAGCCCCCCCCCCTTCATGAGCACTGTATATCCCACTCGGAATATGTCCTGGAAGCATGTTGAGGCTAGTGGAAGCACGGTATAGATGAATATGGTGTCGTCTTGGTTTCACTGCGCTTGCTGATGACATTTCAAAATTCCCAGAACCAGTCCTGACATGAAATCCCCTATAAAGAGCCGTGGTCCTCGTTGCAACCCAAATCGTAAGCTTGGCTGCATTGGTGAGAACATGGCTGGTGTCTCCCGCTCTCCCAGATAAGAGGGATGTGCCCTTACAAGGCCCCGGGCTTTGACAGTTTGACTAGTAAAAAATCACCTGTTAAATAAAGGCTGTTGAACGAACAAGCTTGTTTGCTTTTGTTTGTGTGCGAGAGAGAATTCCAGTTCTGCTGAGGGCTCTTAAAAATCTTTGTGATGTAATAAAGATTCAGTCGCAGGATATTAACACCCATAGCCACCTGTACAGAATCCTCCCATAACGCCAAGGTGCAAAAACATAATTTGATGATGTGCTTTGTTGAAACTCAATGGCTGAGAAGACACAAAAAATATGAACCAGCAATAACGTATTTCTTTTTAAGCCAATGAACTTCTTTTAATTTGTTACTCGGGTTTTGAGGTGAGTATTGTGCTAATGTCATTCTCGTACCATGAACGTGGTAATCTATGGACTCGTGTGGGCTGTGCTGTGGCATCTCTATGCAACGTTGGCAGTGCTGGGACTGCAGTACAAATGACAATCAAGATGATACCATGTTTAGTCCCAGCATGATTAATCAGCTGAAAAACTGCCGCTGCAGGATGCGTTGCTCTTCAGCAACGGCCCTCAAATGCACCTTGTAAATGCGCTTTTAAATATTCCCTTCTCAAGCCAGCTGATTTGCATTGTTTGAGTGCCTGTCTGGAGTAACATCTATAATTTAAAACTTATTTTGTATTTATTTGCTTTTCCTCATTTAAGATTTTTTTTTTTTTTCCTTTTCCCCCTGGATGCCTACATATGTTGAGTATTTTTCTCAGCTTGATATTTCAGGGATAAGTTAATGTAGATGGTTTATTATAAAATGTTATAACCCTTTTCTAATTGCATGACGGTATGTCCTAGGCTCAGATGTTCAAACCAAGACCACTTAAGTCAAGCCATTGATTTTTCAATGATTTATGACGGCTGCTTTTTTTCCCCCCCCTCTTCAGAAATAACACTTGAAGTCGTGTCTGGAAGATGGGTTATTTTGGGACGCGGATTCTAATTGTTTCAGTTTTGTATTTTTATTTTTTTTTTCTCCCAGTTTTTTTTTTTTAACCATCATCTTGTTAATGTTTACAGTTAAAAACCAAAAGCTAAAACGAGCCACATAAAACCCCTGTAAAAGATCTTGATCTTATTCCTTTGTCGTCGGGTATTGCAGCTTTAAATCCCTTTGGTTGCTAAGTAGCAAGTGCCCTGTGCTCTAATGGGCTGATTTGGTATTCAGCTCAATGCTGGGTCTTATTTTCGTATGCGAGACAAAGTGTTTTGATGGAGGGTGATTGCGGCAGCGTCTGCAGGCTGTTTTGGAGTTTTATGGGCTGTACAGTACACTGTGTGCTTTCTAAAACAGAACACAGGCGATTGAATTTTGGATTTACTTGTTTTTTTTTTTTTTTTTTTTTTTTTTTTTTCTTTTTTCCCCCCCCTCCCTCCTCCCCCAAGCTGCATCTGTCAAAAAAAGGAGCGTTGCTGGAAGGATGCGGATTGACTTGCTCTGTTGGAAATGAAAAGCGGTGTACCAAAACACAACTTCGATGCAAAACAGACAAATGGCACAAGCACATCTAAAGGAGAGACCGGTTGCTTTTGTTCAGGGACCGGGGATGGGTAACAGCGGGGGGTGGGGGGTGAGCAATTAAAATGCTGCTCCTGTGCTCTTGTAAACAGTGAAGGGGTTATATAAGGATCAGGTGAGTTGCATTGTGCAGTCACAAAGCGTTTTGTCAGACACCGTTTAGTGGCAGGCCCTTGACGTTTACTTGCAGCTGGAAAGGGAAGCTGTTGCGCCGTGCGGACGGCAAAATAATTTAA
Source organism: Scleropages formosus (assembly GCF_900964775.1). Lineage (NCBI taxonomy): Eukaryota > Metazoa > Chordata > Actinopteri > Osteoglossiformes > Osteoglossidae > Scleropages > Scleropages formosus. Next base: position 20,450,675 of record NC_041809.1, read on the forward strand.
TATGGGCTGCAACACAGTTACACAAGTCATCTTCTGTGAGGGCATCTTTTTCGGCAAAAAAAAAAAAACCTCCAAGCCTGGATTCACACTATTCAGTTGTTGTTGTTATTATGGGCTGGGCCACCTGTGGCTTCCTAGCTAATAAAAAGGAATAATTGGGCCTCCGCCCTGACATTCTGCTCACTCTGCTGAATGCCATAGATGTCACCCTGTATGAGACCTTCCGCATACTGTATTGGAGTGACAATCATAAATTATGGACATCCAGACCTATTTTGTACTGTCTGAGCCTTCACAAGTATGGGGCGCTAGCGGCTCACAACCATAGTTTCTGATAAAAAAAATCAATTTTTCAGTTTTTTTTTTTTCCCCTCTCTCTCTGTAGCTATATTCTGATGAATTTTATTTGGTCTTTTTATTTTTTGCTCTGCATTCCATTGCACCCCATTGTGTGTAGATGGCTCTTGCACGCATGTCTAGCTAACTATAAAAGCAACACCCAGCGGGGGGTACACCAGCACGTCGTCATTCAGCCCAATGCTTCGCTTCATTCATCGAGGCTGTTGCGTTCCAGCAAGGCGACGTGCGCTGTCTGGGAGTCTGTGTCGACGGTGCATTTGTCAGATTATCTCCAATTCGTGTAGGAAATTTAATAGCATCGTGGAGGGAAATCCCTCTGCTTTGTCATAATCGATATGTGATAGCAGTGCACTAATGTGTGTCGTCCTCAGCTTGGTACTAGCGAACCCCGTGATGCTGAGCACAAATCGATCTGAATGGACAAATATTTATTATTGACACGTCAATAATAAATATTTGTCCATTCAGATTGATTTGTGCTCAGCATCACGGGGTTTGTTGGTAAATGTTCAAGTTAAGTTTCCCAGAAATTATTTTTTTTCCTTTGTGAGAAATCTGTGCGATATATAAAATTGTAACGTTTTTCTTGGTTTTATTTTTTTCCCCAGTAATATAGTGGAAAAGTGCTTTTTTTTTTTTTTTTTTTTTTTTTTTTTTAAGTTTGTATTTGTTTGGTGAGCCCGTTTGTTTTTGTGGATGCATGAATTGATAGCAGCTGTAAGTCTGTCATTAAATGACTGTGGTATGGTTGCGGTGCAGGCTAAAGGGGGGGGGGTCATAAAAAAAAGTGTGTGAGGAGTAGGGTGGGTTTTGGGGGGGGGGGGGGAGTGGCGCGCGAGAGGCTAAATTTAAATTGTAATTGGCCGACTTCCACAAGCTTGCAGGCGTTTTAATGAGTCATAATAACTTCATTTAAAACCAGCTGAGCAGAAAATAGATTGGAGAGGAGCCTGTGGCCAGTATGGATTTGTTTTTTTGTCAGGCCCACTCCCTTTCATCGGCTGGGGGGCCACATCCACATGGATGTGCCACTTTGTCTGGCTTGGTGGGCCGCTGAATAGGGATTACTCGTCGGACTCCCCCTCTATCCTTCGTCTGCGTGCGTGTGTTTGTGCCGGTGTCAGTCTTCCTAGTAGACAGTTGCCTTTTAAAATAGATTGTGCTGTAGTAGATATAATATCTTCGGCATCCACACCTTTCCTCACCTTAAGAAAAAAGAAGACGTTATAAGTGAGACATGTCTGAAGTTTGACTTGGCCACACATGATTGTAGTTCATTTGGGTGCTATGGTCTCCTGTGAGACCGGTGCCCCTCTGTCATAGCCTTTGTGGGTGTTGCTGCTGCTGAATGATCACCATTGGTGCCCAGCTGCTGGAGACCACCAGCATTTTGGGCTTCTAGGCTGGCAGTCCTGCTCGCTCGCTCGCTCTCTGTTTTCCACATCCTTTCAAGTGGCTTTGTTTAGGTGTCAAATCCGGTGTCTGCATGAGACCCACCCACCCTATGATTCCTACCCTTCAATGTATGTACACTTATTGCCAGACTTTTGATGATTCTTCTGTTTTTCTCAGTTTTTCTTGTTTTACAAAGAGGTGTCATGTTCCCAGTTGGTGCTGGTGGCAACACTGGTGACAATGTTGGCATGAGAGCAGTGGTAAGAGGCCAAGTGCAGCCCCTACTTTCCAGCCAGAGAGGGGTTTGCCCCCCTGAGCTCTGCTAGGAATGGGCAGTTCCATTGGAGCCCACCAAATAGACAGATGGTCAATTTATTCATCCGCTACCTCTGTGACAGCAGCCAAGTCGTAGCCCGAGTGACAGCCTCACCAAAGACCCGCTATAGAGCGAATGAATGGCAAAGGAAGCAAGAGCATGACTGGTGTCTTGATGTTACTCACACAGTCATAAAATAATGTAGAATCACACCTGAGATGATGTGGTGTTACTGGTTTTGTGCGGTCAGTTTATGACATGACATACCTTAGTGATGCATCCTTTACCACGTCAAGGTGTGGATGTAATATTGTGTTTTACCTAATAAGGCTTTTTTTATTTGAAATTAGAGAATTATAGAACTTGATGCTCTCAATTACATTACCCTGTTCAACCTAAACCAAATATTCACTAGTGTGAAAGGTATGTTAGTCAGTGAGATTTTATACATACACATATACACACGCAAACAGAGGGAGAGAATCTCTTAGAGCTCCCTTGCGCAAAACTTTCTCTTGGAAGCTTCATGCATCGAAACCGTGCTCCACCTGATGATGGAGATGATGGTGGTGATATCCTGCAGACCAGAAGCCACAGATTTAAAGACATCAGACATTTTGGTTCCGCAGGTCATTTCTCACCGATAACGAAATCAGTTAAAGTATCACAACACTAACCAGCAGGAGCACCATGTCTCTCTCATGTAGCGGCAATGAAAGCAAATATCCTCTAAAGGCACGGGCCCTTTTATTGCATTATGTAAGTTGAACGATAGCTTTGGGAAACTTTTAGATCAATTTCTTAGCGCAGATTAAAAAGCTATGAGTCCCATTTATGAAAGCAGTCCCTCGTGAAATGCTCTTTGAAACTTTCATATTTGAGATGAGGGGGAGAATAAAGTGCTACGCAAAGATCTGCCGATGGCGCTTTCATGTAGAGGGAGGGAGGGGGGAAAGATAAAAGCAATCCCAAAGCCATCTGGAAGTAGCCAAGACACACAAGGGCTGTTTTTATGCTACCAACCCCACTGGGAGGAGCATCACAAAGGCGAGTGTGGATATTGTGTTATTACTGTTGCAGACGAGCTAATGGCTCAGAATACTAATCTTCCCAGTCCAAGAAACAACAAAAACCTCCCCCTTCTATTTATTAAACTATTTATTCCGAGTAAAGGTTCATTTCGGACAGCCGCAAAGGTCCGAAGGCCTGGCCCCAAGGGCAGCTAAAACGGTTCGGGGGGAAGTGCGAACCTTGTCTGCGGGGCCAGGCTAGTCCGAGGTGAACCGTTATCTTATAGCTAAGGGATGCTGGGGAGACCTGCAGGAAGGGTACCAGGAAGAGGGGCAGCCTTGGAATGTGTTTCAGGGCATTGTAAAAGGGGGGGAAAAATTAGTGTGAAAGTTAATGGACTGTCACACTGTCCACTTTTGTGAGGAAATGAAGTTTATGGAAGCAGCTTTTTTTTTTTTTTTTTCTTTGCCTTACTCACTATCTTCTGAACAACACATGACTCAATGGAAATAGCATGTAAACTCAGTTTGTGTCACTTGGCAGATAACCCTGGCAATTCGTAGCGCAGCTCAACAGGACTTTGGGTAGTAAGACTTAATATTTAAATGGTGGTATTTGTTTTACTTTTTTGAAGTTTTAGATGGTAACTTTTTTTATTGTGCTTGTTGGAGGAAAGGGCATGTTGGGCACAAACGAGCATAAAAGCAGTGCACCTGAGTGCAGTTAAATGTTGCGTGTTTTTTTTGGCATTTCCTGTTGTTCTCGTTTTTTGGATGTCCTATTATTGCCGGCCTCGCTACGTCTTCGTTCCTTCTTTGTTAGTTCGGCCCTTTGATCTCCTGGAAGAGGAGTCCAGGATGTGGGAATGATGTAGTAGTCATCCCCCAGCTAATCCCAATTAAGTCCCTTCTTGGTGAGAACTTCTTGCTTTAGAGGGTGTTATTAGAAAGGAATAAATTGCAAAGCAGAAGTCACTGCTGTAGCCCAAATTGTATTATGAGAATGCATTTAAACAGTTTTACTCAGATTGCCATTTCCTACGCATCTTCCTTTTTATGGAGGGGATTGAGGTTGGACCACTTCATTCTCACAGTTGCCATCCTGCAGGTCATTCTGCCCCCTGCCCTAGATTCCAGCCAGAGGGCCCCAAGAAAGTAAGGAGGTCCTTTGACAATGTGTGATTTTGAAGAAGGAAATAATGGGTGTTCTACACTAAATGGTCACAGGTTGACTGGCCACGGGGTGGGTGTGTGTGTTTGTGTGTGGTTGCTAGCTTTTTTTTTTTTTTTTTTGTACCTCTCAAGGCCAGAGGAGGGGCTCACACCTATCACACTGAGGTCTGTACACCTTTCTCCTGAACATGCGTGCTGCCAGGTGTATGTGGCTAAACTGCAGAAATGCTGCACTCTACATCCTCCTTGAGGCCCTACATGTCTTGGATCCAGATGCTGGCCAAAGGTCAAAGAGGTTGGGAATGTGAATTAACAAAGCCATTTTTTTTTTTCCTCCTCCTACCTCCCTTTTTCTGTGGCACTCCACTTACTCTAAAATAAAAAGAAAGCAACCCCCCTTTACTCTGTCTCATTAGCAGTAAAGCTGTTTATAGCACAGTAAAGACATGTCAATTGTGGTGTCTAATGGTTTGCTATAGAGGAGGAATGGAGAGGGTGTGGGGTGGGTATCTGCAAAGGTGCTTGGGTCAGTTATTGGCCGGGTCCTCCAGTTCCTCAGAGACGATGGTGTGGCCATTTTGGTCGCCGTGTGACTATTGATCTAAATTGAAAGGAGGTGTTTATGTTCAAGGACATTCCCTGCCCTCACAGCTTGGTCTGCGCTTATATAAGCAGGACTGCTCCTGCTGCAAATGTTTTATGGACTGAAATCCCATCAGGCGAGGGCTTTTTAGTACCTCTACGATGGCCTCCTGTGAGATGACTATGTACTTGGTTCACTCTGTCTGGATATCTTCTGGCCTTCTGGACTAGCAGCTTTGCTCAGTTTGAACACACTGCAGTAGTGTTACTTTAGTTGACCCTCAGCAGAATTACTGTGCCATCATATGATTTCCAGAGGTACAGCCTGCCGTGGCCTTTTCTCCTGTTTGTTGTAAATTTTGGTCCAAGAACACTTTTCTGAGAGAGATCTTCTTTTTGAATTTTTTTTTTTTTTTTAAAAGATAGTCTATGTATGCTAGATGTTAGGCTTTTTGCTGGTGGGACATTGGGTCTTGCTGCTTGTCCTGCTGTTAATACAGGGTGGCAAGGGGGGATTGAGTCCTCACTTCCTGCTGTTTCACACAAAATGAGCCCCGCCGTGTTCCTTGCTGCAGCTTTCAAACTTGGTCCGTGCATCGCGGACATAAGGAAACTCGTTACGGCCCAAGAAGTCCAAAGTAGCAAAAACAGAAGTAGGGGAGGCCCCGGAGCACATGTGACCTCTGACCTCTAGAGTAGAGGCGGTCATACCTCATCTCTCCTGGAAGCGGCTTTTCCTCCTCTTTTTTTCTTTTTTTTTTTTTTTAAATTTATTTATTTTTTGTCCTGGTTATTTTTAGCTGCCTGTATAGCTGGGATATGAGCCCTTAGAGTGCTGAGTCAGGGCCTTAAGGAGTTTAAGGAGGCTGAGACCTCCGTGCCTTAGCCTCAGTGCTGTTTGACTCTTTGTGTCGTGAGTGTGGCCCCACGTGTCCCTGTCACTCGTCCCTCACTACTTCTTCTTCTTCTTCTCTCTTTCTCCTCCTCCTTCGTTCCCTCCACTGTTGAGAGCAGCATTATGATGGTTTAGTTGTTGTCCATTTCTGGATGGGGGGGGGGGGGCAATGTTGCAGTCTCCCGTCCACTCTGCATTATTTGCTTTGCTTTATTGCCCGTCCGGGGATTTTGGTCTTGGCCAGGGGGACTCGCGCCTGGTTGCGGAACACATCTATTTGAGAGTAGGAACCCTGTGTTCTGCGCTGTCCTTTCACATTGGCAGTGTGCGCGCTGTTCTGTGACTGATAAGAGGGTACTGTAAATAAAACTGTACAGCACAGCTCGTCTCTGCTAAAGAGGAGAAGTGTGGTGTCTGTACTCATTGTTCTGACAGCACTCGGCTTTTTTCTTTTTTATGGATTTTTGCTTTTTTTTCGGTACGGCGTGTTCTTTCTTACATAACGCATTTGTGTAGGCTCACCGAACAGCAAGGGTATGTTTTTGTTTTCACCACACTGGTTTCCTGAAGGAGTTTTCTTAAGCAAAGCGCAGCGCCCGCCATGGTACCCGCTGCTGCAGCTGAACGGGACCGCAGCGAAAGTCTGGTCGACACGGTACCGCGTCACCCTCGTCCGGACTGGCGGCAGGTGAAAGGCAGCAAACCCCACACGCCACCGAAATCCTTGCGATTCTGCCCTCTGTCCCAGCTCGGTGGCTCACGGGCTCGAGTTTCTCATCGCAATGCTTTTCTGGTCGAAGGCCGCCCGACACCACCCCCACCTGCACCCACGCACCAGTAAACAAAGTGTTCTTTTTAAAAACCAAATCTGTGCCACGGGGTTGTGCAATGTTTCAGGAAGGAAGAAGAGCCTTTCTCAACAGCACGTGGCACCTCTGCTCTGCATGCGTGCAGCCGGGAAGGGAGGAGGGGGGGGGGGGGGTCACACGCGTCCGCGGCGTCCATCTGCCCACTTCGCAAGGCAGGGCTGCAGGAAGTGCGACTTGTTGCGGAACCGTGTTTTTTTTTTCTTTTTTTCTTTTTTTTTTGACCTGTCCTCTTTGGTCTGGAGGAGGAGGCAGTTATTTCCAGTGTGCTGTTTCTTCCTTGGTGAAACTGTGTGTGTGCGTGCGCGCGTGCCACCCGTCGGGTGTGAAGAGAGGGAAGGGGCGGGGGTGCCAAATCTTACAGAGGTGTTTGTTCTTTCCCTTTTGCTCCGACTAACAAGACAGCAGCTATTGATCAAAGCGAAGGGGTAAAATTTATCACTTTAATTTCATTACTTTTTTGCCGCCTAAAACATGTCCCTGCTGGGCGGCTGGATGTTGTCACCGGTGCAGGATAATGAACCAAGCGCAAGGCGGTGTTTATGTTTCATGTGGTTAAAAAGCCACCATCCCGCTGCCACTTAATCTGCTAATTTATTGGCCAGCGTCGCGCACCTTGGGCCGCGCTGCCACTCGGCAGACCGGGACAGCGGCGCTGGGGTCTGCGCCCACCCCCCTCCCACCGAAATACAGCTCCATCCAACCCGTAGTAAGAGTGCTATTTAGACGGATAGATAAACATTACGTTAAACAGAATGATGGCCGTCGGGAGCGAAAAAGGGATAATTTTAATTATTCCACTACGCTTTAGTCTCTCCGCTGATGTTTTGTTGACTTTTATGAGGCTTTGATTGGAACCTTGAAGTGTTCGGTGGTGTCCTTTACGGGTAATGGAAGGCAGGGCCTCGATCAAAGGCGAGCATTTGGAGTATGTTTCATTTATGCTGCGGTGAATTAAACCTAACTGACCATGTTAGTGATGATCAAATGGAGTCCCTCCAGATTAATGAGGCAGCCAGAGGAAGCACTGCTTTTAGCAGCTAGCTTTAGACTTGGGCTCTTATTCTATATTTTATAAAATATCGCTCTAATGTAATTTAGAGATTGGCGTAATGTAAATTGAATGTAGCTGTTTGTTTAGCACAACATCACTCCATGCGGGGGTATACAGTTATCCAAAGCAAAAAGATTTGTGTTTTTCTTTGAAAGTCTGGTATAAAAAAAAAAGTATGCTATAGTAAGCGTTCCATGCCTTGAATTTTTATATAATCCCATTCAGATGAAAAGTGTTTAGAAATTGAAAGTGATTAACAAGATATTCATAATTTGGGTAAGTTCTTTTTTTTTTTTTTTTTTTTTTATATAATCTGGAGAAGGATTTCCTGTTTTGCTTGCCAAAGGTGCGGTAACCTTTGGTGACGCTACTGAGAACACGATGGGTTCGGTTTTCGGAGAACTCCACATTAGTCGCCACACTTGTTTGATATTGCTGAGGAGTGCGTATAACTGTCGAGACATTCTTTTGCCTGCAGTAAAGCTGATGATTTGGAGATACGTTCTTGTAACTCTTTTGTGCTGTTAGACTACTGCACAGATGAAATCTCGAGTTGTAATTCGGTGCTTTTACTGCTATCAGATAGTGAAAGTGGAGTTGATTTCAAGACTGTTTTTGAAAGTCACTTACATTTTATCGTATCGCTCTTATTGTAACAGACTTGGGACTTGCGGGTGATAAATATAGTAAGACCTTCCAGTACAGTTTTGAGTATCTGAGGTTTTTTCCTCATTAAAAGGTTGATTTGTGAAATATTAAATCCAACAGAAGCTTTGTATCCTTCCCATGTGCAGTTTTTATTTTTTTTTTTTTTTAGGGGAAAAACACTTCAGTCCCATTTCTGCAAAGCAGAGCCCTTTTAGTGACCATGTTGGTTGTGTACCTGACTTACTGTCCTTAATGCCTTGCCCAGACAGCACATTCTGAGCCATGTTGTTGTGTGTGTTGCAGCTGGAGTGAAAGCCATTGTTTGTAATCAGTGTGGCGTCCAGTTTCCGAAAGAAGACGATCTCGAGGCCCACCGGCAGATACACACAGGTAAGGAGACCCATCTTTGTCTGCTCGAGGCAAGAAAATATGCAGAACTGCATGAACGAAGTAGATGGCACTAAATCGCCCCCATTTCCTTCAGAAAAAACATTGATGTTGCTGTATAGCATTTTTACGGTGTGTAGTTGCTATTTAAAATCAGACACAGAATCCATAATTCAATGGTACTGATTTTTTAAATTTTTTATTTATTTAAAAATATCTTATTTCACTGCTTGTTTCTGTTTTCTACTTGGACCACTGAAGTTCAGGAAGCTAACTGTTGCGTAATGGGGTTTTAGTCTAGAAGCTTCCGCGGAGCACAGGTGACACAGCACTAAGAGTTGCACGTCATGGCCCACATTTCAAGCCACTGGTTGAACGACAAGAATGTGCCAGTGGTATCCAGTACCTCACAGTGCTGTTTCTAGAAACCAGAGGGGGGTGGTGAACGCAGGGATTGGGTTTGGGTGGGTGTTCTTGGCCCGGGCTCCTTGTTTATCAACGTATCCAGGATGACAGAGGTGCATGCACAAAGCGTCCGCTCCTTATTTTAGAAACGAGAGCAGAGGGCCTCTCGGGTTACCTCTCACATCCCTTGTTGTTTTGCAGCAGTTCCCATCCCTGAGTGGTGCACGTTACCACAGTACTTCAAAGCACCAGGCATCTGCCATGCGCTCCATGCAGAGGGCGCTCCTGTGACCTCTATTGCAACGCCTGCTGGGTTAGCGGCGTGCTCAGGCTACTTGCTCCTTTAACATGGTCACTGCCAAGACAGGGTGTTTATAATATGCCATCAGTCATTGGTTTGCAGTGCCTTCCTTCCAAAACAGCCCAGGACTCCAAGTCTAAGTTTCCACTCAATTTTGCTCACCAGTTTGACAACCAATTTTTTTTTTTTGCCCACAGGAAATGATTTCATAACTCAAGCCAAGTTGCATGGCTTTGACAGTGCTTTCCTGCTGGTTGTAGGTTCCAGGGCTACTGTCTGGAGGCCTGACAAAGCAAGTAGGCTTAAGGATAGTTGTGGGAAGGTAATTTCTGGTGGTGAGCTAGGCCCAGTGTGAATGCCCTGGCCAGCATGCCAGTATCAACAAAAGCCTGGCCTTTTTTTTTTTTTTTCTCTCTCCCCCCCCTCTTTATTTTTTATAAAAAAAAAAAAAAAAAACCTGTATCCTCCACAGAAAACCTCCGCAGGGATCCAAATAGCCAGAGCAAACCATTGCAATGAAGATCTTTTGTTGTCTGAGATGCCTGTAACTCAAGCTGGAGAAATTGTTCAAAAGCATCATAGTGATAACCACCTACCTCTCCTTACCACGTTACAACAACCTGGGGCAAAAGCCTTACGTCTGTATGGATGTGTTCTTTTGGTGGTCGGCCTTTTATAGATTTTCCTTTTATTTAAATAAATATTTTCCTAGGTTTGGACAATCCATTTTTCTTCTAAAAATCATACACAGTAGCTTTCAAGTGTCTTCATCTCAACAAGTTCTGGGGGCCCTGGCCAGTGGGGGGCCTTGCTGCTGTGCGGGGTTAAATGGGGCTAATAGTCCCAGTGTAGGACCAGCGGAAAAGGCAGCTAAATTTAGCAGTGCAGTCCAGAGCGAAAGCGGGCAGCGAGATTTGTCTTGCTGCCAGGGATTTAAACGGCAGCAGGGCCAGCCTCCCTTGTGGCTATCCGACTCACATTTTAAAATGTACTGTAACGCATGGCTAGTCCGATATGCTCACACCCCACCGCAGACACGCACCCCAATATGCTCACCCATATGCTTAACTTTTTTTCAATGCAATGGATTATTCCCTAAATCTTAGCATAGCTGGGTGCAAATTGCCTATACCTTCCCTCCTTGCAACATTGCCAGTCATTTTGTATGCCTTTTGGACCCTTTGATAAGCCCAAGTGCAAATACTTTAGTAAGTCTGCTGTGATACAGTACCTTCCCCCGGACACGTCAATTTCCCACAATGCCATGGAAAGAGGAAGCTCCCTTGCTGGTGACATCTTCTTTAAAGCAGCTCAGCAGTTAGTCAGAGCACTGTGAAAGCACGTAGTCTTTGTCTGTGGAAGTAAGGTAATGTGGAATATAACTCGTGGGTTGCGCTTGAGGTTTCATCCATTTTTTTTTTTTTTTTTTTTTTTTTTTAAATATTCTCGCCAGCCTCTCTTTCATCTAGAAAATTGCTACGGTCTAATGGTCAATTGTTGGGGCTGTAATTACTTAAACGCTTTGCTATAAATAGACTGACAACCCAAAAATACTTTTAGATGCCATAGAGAATTATGTCACATAGACAGTAAGTTAGTTTGCATCTTGCGGTGCCTATTTATCCCAGACTTTTCAGGCTTCATTCCTGAGGGGAGTTGTTTCAGCTTGTTTACTCCAACGTCTCCTCCTAATTAGCTCCTTCATTATGATTTTGATAATGATAATGCATATCAGAAGATCTGAAGCAGCAGATTTATGTTTGTGTTCAGGAATGCAGTATTTCACTGGAGGAGGAGGTAGTACAGATAATGTGTCATTAATAGCAGCAATTAACACTAGAGCCTAATTTGCGGGAATGAGAACCTGGAAGAGCAGACTCCTCTAGAAATCGAGTCTCGCACCCGTGATACGCACCAGCGTTGGCTGTGCAGGCTGGAGGGTGGTGGCACCTCTGGTATGAGGAATCTTTACCTGTTCTCTCTGCTGTCCCTTTGAGTGCCAGTAGGCCTCACTCAACAGCCAAGGGCTTCCTTCACTATCCTGGCTGTCACCTTTTCTGTGGTGGAGGCAATACGGACATTTTATAACCAATGTCAAGCAACCTTGCCCGTTTTGTCAACTGCCTTATTTGTGGCAGGGGGTAGTCAAGAGTTCTGAGTTACACTTCTTCAGTGTCTGTCTGTCTGTTGAGCTTCAGAGAAATGGAAAGAGTACCACCTTTGTGCAGGACATCCTGTATGAATAGTTAATATCCGTGGATATCAAGGCGGTGTTTACCATGACCAGAATTTTCAGTGCTGGCTCCTGAAATTGTAAACACCGAGTTCTCAGTTTCAAATTGGCAGCGTGTCCAGAAAAAAAGGGTGCAGAAGGGCAGAAAGTGCTGGATGCTTCTGGTGATCGCGGCAATCAAACCCCGCTTTATGCTGCATAAATATTTTACTGTATCAAGTCTCCTTGAACTTCTTGACGACGACACGGGATGCGAAAGCCTTTACCTGTACTGCTGAACTGCCTTAATGGATGGTGGGCTGAACTCTCATAGAGAATGAGTGGAAATTAGTGAATTTATCTGATGTCACATTGTGGGGAGGAAGCGCTGCAGTTTCTGTCGCTGAAGTATTTCCTGGCCAGACACCTTGTTGAATTTATCAGCTGAAGGGGGAGTTTGAAAGCCTTTCTCTTTTTTTTTTTTGAGCGCGCTTGCAGAAGCGCAAAAAAAGAGCGTGAGAAGAAACGAACGGATTATCCAGTCAGGCTTGCATCTTACTCGTTGGCACAGGATGTTCTCAGATGACGGTCTTTCGTCCTGCAGTCAGGCTCATTTCTAGGTACCGCTGCCTCTTGAATAGTGGCTATTGTGGCCTCTCTTTGTGGTCTTGTTTTCCTTTGATCTCATGACGTCAGAGAAATCAGCTGCTGTTTTGGCTTCTGAATTTGTGCCGCTGGAATAGAGAGCAGTCAGAATTGCGGTTACCCGCTTCGTTTTTGCCCGTTTCGGGCCGCCTCTGCTGTCCGCAGGTGCGTCTGTCTGATGTTTTAGCTATTCTATTGCAGCAATTACTCCAGTGCTGCATAACCAAACCCAAACAGACATTAATACAGATTAAGCTACGAGTGTGGTCAACGCGAAAGAGCACAGCAGCGGCAGCAGGGGTTCTCCCGCCTCACTTCCAGGTGCTCGTCTCGCCGTGGTGCTGCCACGTGGCGACTCGCTCCTCCCGCGCAATGGCTGCCGTCGCATCGCTGCCCGGCTGGCTGCACGCTCGCAAAATCTGAACGAAACTGCATTTTGTCCAGGAGCGGCACGGAGGGGTAGCTGTTTGACAAACCCCCAGGAAGTCCGGGCCTTTAAAGCTGGAGAAGTAAAGTTCGTTGGGTGAGGGTGGCTGGCAGGAGCGTGCGTGCTCGGTTCCCTTTAGTGCCAGGACTCTGAGAAAAACATCATGTGCTTCTGTTTACACTCTGCCACAGAGCTGCCATACAGTCCACGTTGACCTACTTTGTAAGGGCAGCTGAAACGGAAGGGATATAAAGGTTACACTCCTTACGCTATGGTCCCTACGCTCCTTCACTTTTGCTCGCTCGTCCCTACCGGTAGCTTTGTGCCCGTAAGTAAATTTATACCACCCTGATGCACACTTCTTTGAGGGACGACATATCTTAAACACTGGAACAGTACTGACTGTCTCACTGAGACCTGTACACACACACACGGGAGCAGTATAGTGTACTTGTTTTGAAGGTATGGCCCGTACAGTAGTTTACCCCTCTGACTGAGTACCGAGATAATGATAATATCCACATACTGTCACCAAGCCCAGTTTGAAATGAACAGCTGCATTTCTGCTTTATAGACAGGTCAGAAAGAGAGGTGGCCAAGAGCAGGATGTTCTAGCACATCTTTGAAAGAGAGGCGTCCTGTCAGACCAGTATAGCAAGTGAGTGAAATCACTGTTGACAATGCTGTAATTGCACCAGGGACTCGACGCCGTCCGCCAAGCCCTTTTTTGCCTGCAGGAAAAGCCCTCGATCACAGCACTGGAGAGGTTGTAGGAGAGCCTTGAAATACCCAACGCTGGTCATTCTGAGTTCACAGGTTTCAGTTGTATCACAAATACCGGGCTGCAAATCATCTGTTTACAGGGTTGGGCGGACAGACGGATGGATGGATGGCAGGGGTCGGGGGACGCGGTAGGAGCGGTATGAAATCTCTGCTGCTTTGTGGTGCTGCATCAGAAACGAGGCTGCTGGCTTGTGCAAGTGATCTTCCCTGTTTGCAGACAGACCCTTTCATCCTATAGAGAAGGGTCCCAAAGCAAATCCCCAAATAATGGTGATGGGGGTCCCCATTTTGCTCTACTCCTCTCCTGTTTTGTAAGTCCTTTTTTTTTTTTTTTTTTTTTTTTTTTTTTTTTTAGGTTGGGGGTTAGACAAGAAGGGACGGGGTGGAGGAGGAGGAAAATATGCAAAACATTTGAAAGATGGAGCAGTGGCTTTGCTTGGTGGGAACACGGCATGACTCCAGCGAACTGGGCCACAGTGTAAACAGTTTTTCTTAAGCCACAAATAGTTTTGACAGAGCCGGAGAAGAGCGGAGAGCACTCCAGCGCCGTACGGCAAACGGCAGCTCGCAGGCTCCGCTCCCACGTCTGAAAATATCCCCCCATCGCTCGCTCGCTCTCCTTCTTGTACCTTCTCTCCCTCCCTCCCTTCAGGCTGCGCAGTGCCACCTGGCAAGCAAAGGTCAGGTCCGAAGTGTTTATCTCAGTCTTGCTCACATTGGAAATGAGGGCATATGTTTTGTGCTTACAGTAGTTAATCACATGCTTGTTGTCAGTGAGCTTTACCGCCGTTGTGCTCACTGAACGCTGGTGAGATCAGTTTTTCTTAAGGGCCGCAAAAATTAAATTACCTTTACATTTATTAATTTGGCAAACTCTTTTATCCAAACTTTTTTTTTATGCATCACCATTCTTCTACTCATCTCAGGACCTTGATAGTATTCTGTGATAGATGTTTTGACATGTTTTGGCAGATGCCAATAAACAGGTAGCGTTGTTCTTCGGGAAGGGTAATATGATCCTTGTTCACGGTGTAAATATTGTATGAAGATCAGGAATAAAGCACATTGCCTGTGACCTCCTCTGTGAAAACCAGGATACACCTAAAATATCCTTGTTCAACAAACTTTCATGGTATTGCTTTATTTTCAGTGTAACAGAGGGCGATTGGAAGAATGGTGGACCGTCTTAATCCAAACTGTGCCCGGGAAATTCATGTTGAGTGTTTAAGTGATGATTAGTGAGACTGAATGCGGTGATAGTCTCCCGTCACATGAGTTATAAAGGACGCTGGAGTTGAGTTCTACAAATAGCCTGTTTGCCTCCTGTTTGGTATGCGGGGGTCACCTGAGGTGATCTGTAGGTGTACCCCTCCCTCATTCCACAGGTATCCCGGAAAATGAAGGGATTCAGGATAAGATGGGTTCACTGTGCATATAAGGACCACTGGGAGGGAGAGATCCACACGGAGAGAATCTGGAGCACATCAAGCAGGGGTGAAGACATTGAGTAACCAGATGATTTGAGGGTCATCTTTCAGTGTAGCACAAGGGTAAATCTTTGAGCATGAAAGGTGATTGTCCTCAAGCCAGCACTCTTAACATCCGGTTTGAAAGCTTGCTCAGACACCATAGAGTAGACTAAACCTTAAATCTTTAGAGTGCAGGGACAGAAGTGTATGGGAAAACTAACCTTTTTACATGAAGGATTTAATACAGTTTAGAGCTCCCTAGTGCCTATCTTTTAACTAAGTCACTCATAAAAAAAAATGTCAATAAGCAATATTTTTTCATCATAAAAGCTTTTCAAACAATAGAAATTTTTTTGTGGAAAAATTAAAATGTGCTTGAAGTTTGGAAATGTTATGACATGGCATTAAACAGAGTAAATCTGGCTGCTTAGCAACAGAATGCTTATTGTAATCTCAGGATTAAATAACAAGAATTAAGCCTTGTGTATTGCAACTGTGGCAGTATTTTTAAGTACTGTAAACTGCACAGTTCCTCAATGTCATGCAGGTGTACTAATGCCATGTTTTCCTCTTTAGGCAAATTTGCGTTTCAGTCCTAGGTACCCTTGTAACATTTACATTATTCCTTATTTTTAATTTGACTTAAGTAATAAGGGAAAGAGTGCTCTGAATATGGTGATAGCTATATTGTGCATTCTAGCTGACAATGTATACACACACACACACACACACACACACACACAGCCCTTTTTTAGCATCTGCGGTATGAACACCCAGACCCTCTCAGGTGCAGAGCAGCTGTGGTCATACTGAAACAAGGGGAGCGTTAAATAGCCCCGCTGTCACTGAAGTGTTGATGACCCTTGTCCTTCCTCTTTTCACCCGCCTTAACATGGAGGACACAAGTAACTTTCCCTTCGTGAACAAAAAAAAAAACTAAAAACGGTAAGTGGTTAAAGCCCATATCAATGGCCAAATTAAATCAGGAGTAGGCCAGACCACAGTCCTTTTTTTTATTTTTTTCTTTTCCACTAATTTTTCCAGATACAGTCTAAATGAGTCCCCAGACACGCGAATGCTCAGCTGTCTGATAAACAGCACGTGCAGAAATGTGGCCAATGCCAGAATTAATCCACCCGCCAGAATGTTCCGGCCATCCGCTGGTGTAAATTCTCCAAAAGAGGTCTCCTTTATTGACTCCTCAGTGCATTTATTTGCGCAGAGACTGAGAGTCGTCTTTGATTTTCCCCTGGTGTGTGCAGTGGTTAGGGTGGGCTTGGTCAATAAGGAGACTAATTAGGTGTCCAGCCGCTCATGTGCTTCATGATTACGGCTGAGCGGAGCAGGCGCATGGGTGCCACGGTAGCTTGGGCCATCGGACATTGCAGAGCCACCTGAACAGAATCGACCAAGGGGGCACATTCAACGCTGAATGACGAAAAGCAGTATCCGTTTGGTGGACCCCTCTTTAGCCTCCTTGCGGAGACGGTTCCAGGGGCCCCATTGTGCAGGTGACAGTAACACACTTCCTGAGGGAGAGCAAAGTTTTTGTGGGAGGATTATGGACCCCTGTGGGGCCCCTGCGATTCATGCCCAGCGATGGAGCCAGCAGGATCCTTGGAGCTGAGCTGCGGAAGATTCTCCCCCACCCCGAAATGTCACAGCATCTCCGACAATGCGGCTCATCGAGTCCCGTCCTGTGTGGAACAAGCATTAACGGCTGGCGGCGCGCCGCCGGAGAGGAGGGGCATGGTCCTGGGGGACGAGGAGGAGGAGGAGGAGAAGGAACGCTGGATGTGTTTGAACATGGCCATCTCCCATGCTACCAAAATCCTTTAGCCTTTTGGTTTCCCACCTCCAAATGTTTTCAGAGCACGTTACCCTTGCACCACAGCGAGAGAGAGAGAGAGAGAGTCGGGAGGCTTGGCACGAGGTGGGAAAAGAACTCCTCACAATAGATGAGCCTCTTTTGTCCAAAAAAACAGGCCTGGAGGAGAAGCGTCCGCTGTAATTAGATTTGACTTGTTTGTCTACATCTTTTTGAAAAGGATCCTTAAAAACCTTTACAGTGCGAGCCCTCGTCACCATAACAGCCAGGGAATCTTTGTTTGTTTCTAGAAAAGAAAGGGGGGGCCCCTCTCCTGTTACTTAATTGTGAACTCGGGGATTAGTGTGAACACTTATAACCTTTCACCTCAAACAAAGGCATGATCACATCTGGTTGCCTAGTGACATGATTTTCACCCAGGCTGATTTAATGGAACAGCTAGCTGGCTCCGTCTTGGTGCGGCCTTTCAGTGGACATGCGGCATTATTTCCGATAATGGAGAGTATCTCTCCCAGCATTTAAAAAGAAGTAAAGAAATCAAAATTAGGCGTTTTCTTACATACCAAACAAGTTGACATGTTTGGAGCGTGTAAGATGCAAGAATTTGCCTGTGTGTTATTAGTTGCTGTCATCCCTCAGTTCTTTTGAGCCAATTTTCAAGGACAGGGCAATATTGAGCCTTCACTTCCTCTAACTTGGAAAGAATTGTGGTCAAGCTTCTGCTTGTTTATTTAGGAAATTGGAAAGACCAGCAGTAGGGGGTGATGCCGTTCCAACGGTCTGAAAATGGAAATGATCCACATGCTATGCTGGTGTCAGATAGACTTCCTATAACTTAAAAGTGATAGTTTTGTGCTCAAAGTACTCAAACCTCCGTCTCCCGGGCAACCGGCAGTCAGACTGATGGAGCCGTCGAGCCTGTCTTGATTTACAGTGAAAACAAAGCAAAATAAAGCGCTGTGAGGAAAAGGGTGAGGTGCAGAATAGTCGCCACGCCTCCACGTTGTCAAAGCCCGGTCCGAGCATGAATACCGAAATGTGGCTAAGGAACCTCGTGACCAAATGG
Source organism: Scleropages formosus (assembly GCF_900964775.1). Taxonomy (NCBI): domain Eukaryota; kingdom Metazoa; phylum Chordata; class Actinopteri; order Osteoglossiformes; family Osteoglossidae; genus Scleropages; species Scleropages formosus. The sequence goes on from NC_041809.1 coordinate 20,468,497, forward strand.
GCATTAAACAAATTACTTCATTAGCAAATGAAACGTCAGTCCTGCATTTTCTGATTTAGCGGTGCCGATAAGGTATTGAAGGATACATAATTTATTAAAAGTGTTAATATATATAGAATGTGGAGTGAACCGAAAATAGACCTTCTAACCTGAAAGATCTTAAACCTCTTGTATCGAGGAAGCACCGTGCTTTTGTTACAATCCCTTCCTTTATCTCTGTGCTTTCAGGGCTCCTATAATTTTATTGTATGTGTCTGGGGACTCGCAGTTGAAACAAGCCAATATTGTGTTTGCTCAGGATGTTTGTAGTATGTCCACACATGCTCAAAATCTCCCTGAACTGGGCCCCTGTCCATCCTCACTAGTCGCACGGCTGTCCGTCGTAGTGTGAATCGGGAAGGAAAGCTTGGCGCACGCGCATATTTTCCCCCCTTCTCAGCGTTCTCCCCTGTGCTCAGCGCTGAGCCCTTTACACAGGGACTTGAAGATGGTATCGGGTCCTGCATATCACTCATGCTGCCAGGCGCAAGCGGGACTGCCAGTGTGGACTGAAATTGGATCGCGACAACTTTCCCCACTTGTTCCCCCCACCTCCCGCTGTCCCATCAGTTGACACTGGGCTGGTTCATCCTTCTAATTTATCATTTCGGTCCTTCCCGCGTTGTCCTGGTTGAACCTGTTTGGCTCACCTCGGCCCATTCCTGGAAAAGAGAGGGTTGCGTCCCTCTGAGAAAACATCCAGGTTCTCTCAGCGGCAGATAATGACCAGAGGTGCTGTGAACTCAGGTGGGACCCATTACGGCGAGGACTCCCGCTCTTATCAGTTAATGGTGGGTTTCCAAGGACCCTGGATTGTTTTCTCAGATGGCACCTGGTCACTCACAGGTCACAGAAGGAATTGAGAAGGGATGCCAATGAGAGATAAGCTATTGTATAAATACATCTATACATAGATGCTATATTACGGCAGGGCTTGGGGGGAGAAAAAGTTCTCTTGTCTCCATTGAGGTGTGTGTAATACCAGCCTATTTTGACACTCAGGCCAAATGGGTTACGATATTAGTCCAGGTGTCCTTTTTTTCTCCGCCGTAAACAGTGGTCCAGGTTGTCACAGAGAGAGGTGATACGAAGCATGTTTGGCATAAACCCATTTGTGTACCTTTTGAGAATCCTAAAATGACCTCATGCATTGTAAATGTCGTTTTCTTGGCCTGCGTGTAAATTTAGCTCGGGATGAGTAGAGATCCCTAAAGATGAGTCCACTGAACATTGTTCATGTCAACCTTAATTTTTCCTGCACATGCGCTGTCGTTCTACTGCCTCTCCCAACTGCGTATTTGCGCCCACAGTTTCAGCGCATATTGCCACGTTTATATGACTTACTGGCTGCGCTTTGTAAGAGAATCCTGCAAAATAATGTAAGATTTTGCACTTTTCTTTAAACACCTAGATCTGGTGGAAAATGCCCATAATACTCAACTCTTGCTCTGACTCTTTTTTTTAAAATTTTTTTTTTTTTTTTTTTTTTTTTAATGTCACAGTAAGCAGTTGGTGTTGCTGTAGTGGAGGACTTGGAATTGCGTGGGTGTCCACTGTACCTCATGGTCGTCGTATTAAAAGAAGTAATAAAAAAATAATAATAATAAAGTAAAGGAAGAAACCTGCTGGAATGTGCTGAAGAGTGAGAGGGGCGCTCTTTAAGAGAGCCGGTGTCCATTTACAGTGGCCCAGTCGGAACGGCGATCGCGCCGGCTCCCGCACAGCCCTCCCGGAATGTGATTGATTATGTGGTGTTTATGCCATTGAGGACCTTTCAGCAGCTTGGGGGTCAGGGGGTCATTTTAGCTGCAAATCCGCTTCCTTTTGTACAGTGAGGGTCTACAGAGGGGGCGCACAAAAACGCCTTTTTCTCTTCACCATGGGAAAAAATGGGGAGGGGGCCACGCATCAATTAATACAATGCCCCCCTTCCTTGCTCTCTTCAAAGACTGCGTTGGTCTTTGCTTTGGGGGTTTTAATTAAAAATCAAAATGAAGGCAAAAAGTAAAAGGAAACACAACACGGGCATCAGAGTTAACAGGAAATGGATGTTTTGTGTTAACTGTTCTATTTTTGAGAAAGGGAAGCACTCAGTTTTATAGAATAGAATTTATTTAAAAAAGGAGGATAGGCAGAAAAGTTTTCGATGGAAAAATGATGGATCCAAAAGAATAAAAAATGGGAAAACTATACATTTCAAGGGGTTTCGTATGACCCAGAGTATTGCACTTGGACTCCCCAAATTACATCATATTTATTTGAAAACCAACTGATAATTCTCTGTGTATTCTCGACTGTTTGGCTGTAAACACGTATTTTGCTGTGTACTGTATAAGTAGAATTTTGGTGAATGATGCAAACGTCTTGTATTTTCTTGACCATCAGTACTACTGCATTTTCACAAATATTTTTTGAGAATTACATTAACATGGTATGTTTGTATATTTGAGAATGTTTGTGTGTTAAATATGCATGCCAGTCTATTTTTTGTATTTTAAGGAATGTGTTTGCAATGGGTAAAATCGGTCTTTTTACACAGTGCAGTTAAATGGTCATTTGAGATGTAACCCTTTGAAGTCCAGTCGTCTGGGGATCTAGATGACAGTGCTATTTGGAAAATGTGCCGGTCCTTGGCCTCAAGGGCACCATGTTTGTGGTCATAGGACCAGGATTAGACTTTAACTCCAGAGGAACTCCTAGGGAGGGGTCAAAGGGCATTTGTCTTACTTTGTGCTTTTTTTTTTTTTTTTTTTTTTTTTAATTTTTCCCCCCCGTCTACCTTGTTTCTTCCATACCACACTGCTGTGCACTGTGACCTTACCCAGCCTTCTACTCTATCACTCATCATGTTTTTCTTCTAGTAACTTCTGTGGTTAACTGCAAAGTTAGTGTGTCATGTGCATGTATGTGGTCTCGTGTGTGTGTGTGTGTGTGTGTGTGTGTGTGTGTGTGTGTGTGTGTGTGTGTGAGAGAGAGAGAGAGAGATTACAGTGGAAGCAGGAACAAGTAGACTTCAAGAGGTGTAGCAGTGGTGTGCTGCCTGATGGTGGCAGTGTCCCTCTCTTCTGCATGGTGCTTTCTGTTGCTGCGTCAAGACAGATCTGCATCACGCGTGGACAGAAGCGCGCACACGGCCGGTGACACACGAGCAGGACGCGCATTGCGATGGCCAGCCGCACGTGATGGACTGAAACGTCGTACTTGTGCGTTGTGCTGGCTGCAAGCGTCGGGTACCGATTCAACGGTGTTCATCTGAAGCCTAGTAAATAAACACGGTAGTCTTGCTTTCATTAGCATATTGAGTAAGATGTTTCATATGCTGCAAGCTTTTCTGTTTTGGTCTTAAATGAAATGAATTTTTTTTTTTTTTTTTTTTTGTTTCTTTCTGGAAAGTTTTCCATCCTACATTTCTCATTTCGCTGGCCGTCTCGCACACAGTGAAGTTCAGATGCATGTGGCGAGACTCTTTCCGAAGCGCACGCCTTGCTCTGAATAAAGCTGTTAATGGGCCCTGACAGCAAAGCACGCAACTGCCGGTCATAGGTTATTTGTTGTTTTGGCCGGGCGTCGCGTATGAATATGTTGTTTCTGCTGCCACGATGAAAGCAAATGCATGTTGAACACCTCTTCACGGTGAGGAAGTGAGGACTCGGGGGAGGGGGAGATCATCTGAGGTCTGCGCTCGGCTCACCGGCTCTGCTCGGGGACAAGAGTCTGGCGGCGGCTGGTCGCGGAAATCAGGAGAGCTCCCCCTGCTGGCCGAGAGGAGCCCGGCATCTCTCCCTCAACCCTGGTTTCCCATGATAATACATGAAAGCACAAAAACGGGGGCGGTCTATGCAAGAAAAGCCATCCTAATTACAATATCTATTGAGCTCCTTCTTGTTGTTTTATTTATATATTCAAATGCACTGCTGAGAAATGCAGACTCCAGGCCCATGTGGACCGTTTGGTCAAATTAATGCTACCAATAACGTTTTGAGTGTGAAAAGTGGATTTCTCATGAAGCATTGTCAGAAGTAAAAAGACCCGCATAAGTAATTTATATTAGAGAGAGAAATTTGTTTTGCTTTCCCGTTATTTGTTTCTCCCTCCTCTGCCCTTGTTCCTCACCCTGTCTGGATAATGAAAAGCAGCGTTTTGCCGTATTTGTTGTCAGACGTTTCGTAAACGTTGACCCCGCGCGTGCGTTGAGCGTTCGCGCACGCTGAGAGCGCCCCACGGGGACGCCGCTACCGGGGCAGCTTCTCGGCGTCCGCCTCTTTGCTCTGGTCGCACTTCGGGTGATGAGGTAATGAGGATGTTGTCCTGCTAGATTTTCCTATAGAGCTAAAGATATATTCGTAGTGACAGTTCTCAGTTTTTGTTTGTTTTTTGTTTTTTTAAAAAAAAAATTTAATTTCCCCGTGGTAGTTCTTTACCCTTTTTCCTGCCAATCCCTTATTCAATCACTGTGCATCACTAATTAAACTGTGTCTGAGAAACCTGTGTGACTACCTTAGCGTGCCAGTTATTGCTGTGTTTGGAAAGAAATGTAATTCCTTGGAAAAGCGAACGTGACGTGTTTACATCCATAATGGGCTGAGCAGTACAAATGCCTCGTGACGGACAGCTTGGCCCTTCACAGGCAACCTTTGAATAAATGATGTGCATCTGATGCAATTCCCCTCGCCAGATTGTAATCAACGGTTGTGTTGTTTATCTCCGTTTAGTTTCAAAATTTGTTTTCAAATTGTCGGTGAATTGCGATATAGCCGTGTGTCTTCTGCGCCCCTGATTAAAGCGAATGAGCTTTTCTTTGATTACTTTTCCTGCAGTGGCGATTCCAGCACTTTTAGTGGATGTGTGTCTGCACATGAAAACTAATTCCTGCCTGAGGAGTGGCTTCGGGCCCAAACAGGCCTTACGCGTCGCGTCGCCCGGCCTCGGACGAGTAGGGCGCAACATGTAACGTTCCTGCGTGGACGGTGGCTCTCTCCTCGTACGGAAAGAGTTAGAGCTGCCAAGGCAGAAATGAGTGTCCTCAGGTCTGCGGCGCTAAGTGAAAATGAGACTTTCGTCACTGAATTTTGCTCTGCGGTTCCAACAGCTTTACGTCGGTACGAGATCTCGGTGTCTAACTATCCAAGCCGCCGGCTACTCGACGATTAGGGGAAGTTGGGGGTCTGCCCCTTGCACTCACCTTGTGCTCTACTGAGCCTCGGCGCGTTGTTCCGTGTCAAGTCGCCCCTTTGTATGAATAATAAATCACAGCTCGTAGCAAACATTGCGTTTCTTTCTTTGATGCGGTATTTTTAGATCCGTGCCTGAAGCAAAACCTTACAAATAAACAAATAAGAAAAATGACAAAACTTACACCGAACCTTTGTGGCGAGGGCCAAGTTGAGATGCTTGCGGACTCAAAGGGAGATACTGCTCTAAATAGTGGTGTAAGTGTGTGGTTTTCTTGTTTGGTCCCCCTGTCTCATCAACAGTTAAGTCAATGATGCAGGGCCCTTGACTTTTTTTTTTTTTTTTCTTTAAAAATAAAAAAGATTCACTATATGGTTTAAGTGATTCACATTTGCTGTGCTGGAGCAAAATAAAAGCTTTTTCTGAAGTTAATGCTTTCGAGAATAAACATACAAGGCAGTTGCTCTCTGAGGGACGGTAGCTTTGCCTGCTATTGTCTTGTACCTGCCATTTGTTTGTTTGCTGAATGAACCTAAAAATTCTTGGTCGAAGGAACTGAAGTCCTTTCTTCCCCTATGAGTACACTGCTTATCTAGAGGCGGTTCAAGCCCTGCAGTATGTCTTTCTCGCTCTACTTACTGGAGGCACACAAAAGGGAACCGCATGTCATTCCCGGGCACAGATTTAGCAACAGAAACATCCCTGCAGTCTATCAAAAGTAATTAAATTTCTTCAAAGTTAAAGCAACAATTACTTTATTAGCTGCATCGCTTTGCAAGTGGCTGGAATATTTGCAGGGTTTGAATTTATCCTTTTGTGTGCCAGCTTTTCAAGCTTGAAGGCACTTGACGTTTCCACTCCAAGTTTTTCAACGCAATCACTGAAGGCTAAATGCCTTTTTCGCTCAAAAGAGAAACTTCCACTTTTTTTTTTCCCCCCCCAGCTCGATTATGTACATCCATTTGGAATCCTTACCTGCACACAGGCAGTGCTGTATTCACGGTGCTGTCGTGAACATTAAATCAATTACCTTTCTAATACAATTAGAATGAGCTGCAGTGATTAAAGAGCACTGGTAGGTTGAGAGCTTCCAATGTGCGCCAACCCCACCCCCTTCCGAGGGCCCTTTTTCCCGACGCCTGATGCCCATGTGATTGACATGGAGCTGATCTATAAATAAAGTGCTTTCTTCCCTCATAAAGAGATTCCTGTTTGCCTTCAAGGTCACCCGCACCTTTCCCAATAAACACGTATTAAAGATCATTAGTCGAATGACACTCTCAAATTGAGATGGTCACTTTCTTTCAGAAGCTGGACAGACGCAGTTGATTTTATTTATTTTTTTTCCCCCTCCTCCTCTGGCTTGGAGTCTGACATGTTATCTCCATCTCCCCCCCCCCCGCCGTGTTGTTCTGTTTCGCTTTTCCATTTGCTGCCCCGTTTTCTGTTTTTGGATAAGTTATAATCACATTGGACTGGACTATTTTGGCCTAAGGCTAGTAACATCTGCTGGTTCTCTGAGCCTGTAATAAAACGTCACCGTTGATTGGTTTAAATGAAGGAACGATTATGTAGTCGCATTCACCTATCACCCCGAGGCTTTACAATGCGGAAATTTGCAATTTAATTTCTTTTATGGTTTTGTGTTCGTGTACATGCATCTGCATCGTTACAAAGGCAGCACGGTTACATGTACAGTATCTGTGTGGAAGATGAAAAAGGCACCAAAACACTAAGAGGTACTTATTTGTCGAGGGATTGCTGTGGACGCGGAATGCCTTATGGCAGGTTGCCACAAACGGAAGACCTTGTTTGCAATTAGGTAGAAAATTCCTAAGACCCTCAAGTGCAAAATTACGGCCCATTATTTTTGACATCTCGTTACGCTTACCCAGGAAAGCGCATCGCGAAGAACAGGCCGTTCGACTGTTATGTTTGCAGCTCCCGATTCTGTGTAGTACATTCATAGTCATTAAGTACTCCATTTAAATAACTTCCTTTTGTGGAGGAGTGGGGGCGGGGGGGGAGGGCTATCACGGGAGCGTCATTCCTCGAATCCAGAATTTAAAATATGCCGTTTGCCTAAATGAACGCAACAAAGCAAACTTGTAACAGTGCTTGGGAAAAGTAATGCTGTTAGCCGCGGCCTTGTTCTTGTGTCCCATCTCCTCTAATAGCCCCACAAAAGCCTACATTAAGCTGGGAAGAGGCATGCGGCTCCCTTTCTGCCTAATACCTTTATTTGTGAGTAATTTGGCTATGCTTTTTTAATGCATTCTGATATGATCAGCTTTACTTTCTCTGTGGCCCTGGATCAAGCCCCCTGTTTTTGTAGCGCAAGCCAGCTTTAGAATTTCTCCTCATTCCTGCCGTCTCAGAAAACAAAACAAACTCCCGTCCTGTCAGATAGGACCCGGCAGCGGAGGGGGGCTGCAGAGAGGCAGTGAAAGCCTTTTGTCCGTGGGGGAAAAAAACCGTGTCAGCACCGAGTGAGAAAGGGTCTCCGGCCATTTGGCCGCAGTGAAAGACCCAAAGTGTAAAGATTAGGGAGGTAAGGGGTCGAGCTAAGAGCCTATGACTAATGCGGCCGGTCATTCAGAGACGCGGCCGCATTGTCTGCCCACTGTCCAGATGGCCACTCGAATAAATCACGGGAAGGCGCACAATGGATTCCAGTGCAGGGGCTGTAGCCAGATAATCATGCGGTGCATGAAGGGTTTTTTCCCCTCTCTATCTCCCCCCCCCCCTTAAATCTGTTAATGAGTAAAACTGCTAACCACTCCTGCTGTCGGGTTTGGATTCCATCAGCGGGCTTCTGCTTACACTGTTAGCTCTGCCCCCCCCCCCCATTTTGTAAGACGCTGCTTCACCGAATCATGCACATTAGATCTCATTTGTCTTTTGTTGTCACCTCGTTGAAATGGCCTGCAACTGTAGCCACTGTACTTACTGTAAATTTGTACAGTGTGTGCATGCATGTGTTAAGATGGTTTATTTTTACATATTTATTATGAATACATATTTTATGTTCTTCAACGAAAAAGCAAAGGTGCTCCTGGCTCCAGGGAAAACAGCAGGTGACTCAAGAGCACCGGCAGCTGGGTTCCCACCCGGCCCTTCTGAAGTGCTCCAGCAGCCCAGAAACAGTCTCTCCTGGTTCTCTTCCTCTGTGTGAGGTGGCGGGACACACTGTGATTTCACTGAACGGATGGAAAGGTGCGCCGGCCAAAGGGTGCGCCCCGGGGCCACGCGGACGGGTGGTACCCCGAGGCGAGGATGGTAGGGCTCATATGAGAGAGGGGGCAGCCGTGGGGGTGTGTACACCATTCCCCTGCAAAGTGTGGTACAACCTGAGAGCTGGACTCACTGGCACTTGAATAGAAGTGATAAATCTGCTGCCTCCTTTTTTGGGAGGGGTTTGGAGAAGTGGTACCCCCTGCTCGGTGACCCCGCTCCTTCTCTTTCTGTTGTGCTGATGAGGTACCTCTCAGTGCATTTTCACAATCTCCCCCACAAGCCCATGAGCCAAGAGGCACAAAGTGCAGATGACAATGTAAAAAGGGATTGAGAAAATCCTCGTAAAAAGCCCTTGAAATCTGATGTTAGATCACTCATTTGTCTTCAGAGTCACAAGCACTAATGATCCTGTTTGTAATAAGTAGCATAGATTCATTCTTCTTATTGGTATCACAGTTCCAATAAATCTGCTGTATTTTCCATGCCACAGCCAGAAGTGTTTGATTTTGTTTTATAGATTTTAAATTTTTTTTTCTGAAACGCTATTTTTAATGACAAACCAGAAAGGCACCGCCTGTAAACAAGTAATTGTGTGTTTTATAGAAAAATTACCTAATGAAATTTGTTTCTAAGGAAAGATATATTTTTTCCTTGAATTTCTTTTTGAGCACATTTTAAATATCCTTGTGAAAAAGGTAAAGTGCTCTGTTAGACATGCAAAACCTAGCCAATATAAACAGATAATGAAGACACTATAAACCTTGGTGTGGAAGGAGTCTATTTCTGATTATTATAGAATATTGCACATTTAAACAGATTGTTATAAAGAATATTTTACAATGTATGTGTTTCACTATATATTATTCCGCACTTGGTTTTTCTCAAAACGTCACAAACATGATTCCCCCCCCCCCAAAAAAAAAACACGTGATGTGGCATGGATTTTTATCGATGGAGTTTTGTTTTTTCCATCTACACCCTTATTTATGTTTTATGCTGTACTTACAACAGTTTATTGATGTACGTGGTATAAATGTCATTCAAGTGGGGCACAAAAAAAATTAATGCTTGCTTTTAAGCTTGCATTGAATTTGAAATTTGAAAAGGAACTTTGAAGTGATCGATTGGCCAGAGCGACTGGACAGGAGGCCTGGAGCGCAGCGCATGAGTTGTTCATAGTGGCCAATGAGGACCCGCAATTTTGACACCCTTGGCAACCGCTCATCAGGTTGTCACGGCCAAGAGAGCCACTCGGCAACCAGCTGTACGGTCCTGAGCCACTCCCTCTCATCCGCAGTTCATTTATCTCGCGTCTCCTTCGTCTGCAAGCGCCTGTTCTATTGTTCCTGGTTCACTGTGGAAGGCACCTGCCCCACCCATTGAAAATAACACACTAATGTGTAACACGCATCTGTGTATTCCCCCACCACACACACACACACACCCCGATTCCTCGCTTTCTGTTCTGCACTGTTACACCATTTGATGGCGATGAGCAAGGTTGCGCGCTGAAGCGGGAAGGCGAGAGCATGCAGGAAGGCAAATGGCAGCCGCCAGCGTGTTTTTGTTCTCTTTGTTGTTGACAGCATTAGCTTGGTGTTGTTGCAACACAGCGGTGAAACTTCCCTAGGATTACACTGGCCCTGCTCACGTGACTCGGAGTAAGATGAAAGCAGAAGAACGAGTGCAGTATTGATTTTTCTTTTTTCTTTAACACACTTATTTATTTTAATGCATGCGAGAAGGTGCGTATATGCTCTTGCGCGTGTAAACGTGTAACCGTGTTGTGGCGCTCGGAGACGGCAGGCAAGGGGGAGCCGTTGAGGGAAGTGGACTCAGTTGGTTGGAGACCATTACAAAAATCTCCAACATGACTGGCCAATTAACTATAGGATTTGGCCAATTTACCACAGGACCCTATAGGATGTGTTATTCAGCCGAGGACTGAAGACACAAGAGAGCTGCAGAAATGCTGGCATAATGACGAACAAATGGCTTAAATGACAATGGCGGAAACGTGGCAGGCAGGGTTTTAGGGGGCCTTTTCACGAAGGAAGAAAAGCCAAGCGCAGGAAGGTAGAGGGTGCTGGCATGGCGAGGAGATGGGGGTGTGAACGCAGACGAGAGGAAAAATAGGGGAGGGGAGGAGGGGGGGAGAAAAAAAAAAAAAAAAAAAACTTATTTACCATTTAAGTATTCGAAACTGTAAACTTGACTGAATTCCAGACATCTTCCAGACAGTTTCCCTCCTTGGTATGAATCTGCCGTATCTCATTCCCCGCACTAATTCCAATTTAATTGCCAGTGGCCCCGAGCCTCTTCAATAGGAGTAACAAATGGTTTGATTTTGTAGACTTCATCAGACTGCATTTTAAATGCGACACACTAACCCCGCTCGAATGCCAATGAAGCTGTGGAGGAGCTCTCTGTTTACTAATTATCCTTTTTCTTACTTCAAGCCACACTGCTCGAGTTGTCTGATTAAATCGGATTTGTGGGACGGTGGGGGGGAGGCGAGTGGGCCTCCCTCCTTTGTAAACGATCCTCCGCCAAAGCCTGGGCCGGCTGCGCACTGTAAATTACATTCCCTTTAAGGGACATGGCGTGCTTTGTGGCGCCCGCGCGCATCGCGCTAAGAGGGGGACACCGATGCCTTTCACCCCATTATTTATTTTTTTGGGTGTAATCCATTTTCGCGTTTCAGGGCATTAGGAAGTCCTGGATCTCGAATGGCCTCATGCGCTGGTTTTAAGAAGCCAGGTATGGTAAATGAGTTGTAACATTATTGTAGATAAGGTTTCCATTTTATGCTTTGTAGTGTGGAGAAAGTTAGTCATTTCTGTTGTTTTAATTGTTAACTTTTTTTGTATACAGTACTGTGCAAAAGTCTTAGGCATTTAGATATTTCACAAAAATATTTGTTTTAGATGGTTGTTTAATGTCTTCTGCATTAGTGGCAATGGGAAAGAGCATCTTTTAGATTTCCAAGCATTCCTTTTGCAGAAAGTTACAGTATTACAGTAAGGGTTTTCTGTCGTTAAAGAAAGTACACACACGCGCACTGAGACCGCTTCTCCCGAGCGGGGTCGCGATGAACCGGAGCCTAACCCTGCAACACAGGACACAAGGCTAGAGGAGGAGGGAACACACCCAGGGTGGGACGCCGGTCCGTCACAAGGTACCCCAAGCAGGACTCTATTCCCAGACCCGCCAGAGAGCGGGACCCAACCAAGCCCGCCGCGACCCCGCTCGGGACAATCGGTTGTTGACGATGGATGGTTGCTAAGCTTCGTAGAAAGTTTCATTAAGAGCCTTATTTTTTGGAAGCATTCTCATTTTACAGCCTTTTCCCCCAACCAAGTGCCTAAAACTTTTGCACAGTACTGTTGTTATGCTTCTCATAAGGGGTGAGGTTATTAGCCCAGGAATGAACTAGGTTTGCCCTTTATCCACTTTCCTCTCTCTATCATTCTTTACAGCTCTTTGTGTGAAAATACTAAACAAAACAAATAACTAAATGAAATGTGATTCATTGGTCGATTTTCAAGAAGTCACATCTACGTGAGAGCGTACCTTTCGTGTTTTGCGGAAATGAATTTATCAACAGAAAACAGGAAAACATTTGGGCTACAGGAGAGAACACCTGAAACAAACACCTGTTATAGCCCGGGAAAATGCCCCTGGCAACAGGAATGTATCAGGCGACAGATCTGGCCATTTTCAGGCCACGGCACTCTGGTGCGAGGCTGAATGAGGAGGGCTGCTTTATCTTCCAGGGTAATCTGTTCCTATTATTGGGACAGGGGCTGACACAATGGAACGTAAACCAAACACTAAATTGCTTGTTTCCTTGTCGTGATGTTTGTGTGTTTGAAATCTGATAAATGATTCGCGACATAAGGCTTCCTGTCACATGAGAATATTGCGTGATTCATTTTTGTGTTTAGAAGTGTTCACCAGCTTTGGCTAACTCGCAGACAAGAACATGCAAAGTACAAAACGATCTGTTAGATGGTGTTAAAGCTTTAAAAACGAGTAAATGACCTGATGTCTTGACTAATTCTTTCTGTTTCATTATTTAGGATATAGTTAAAGAATATTAATGTTACATTGAGAAAAGTATAGAATATTAAGTGATTTCTAAATAATTAAAATGTTCAACATGCCATCTGAGCTGGCTTTTCTTCTGAGCTTGAAGTGAAAGGCATGTAGCCTGCTCTCATTTTCAGCCTTTAGTTAATGAGAATCTCTGGCTCTCCGTTAGATCAATAAACAATTCATCTCGCTGCTTCTTTTTCTCTGCTCGTGTCGGAGCCGCAATACGGCTGTGAGCGAATACGCAGCGCACGCTGGGGCTCGCGAGCCACGTTTTGTCCAAACCGGTCCAGAGAAGGAGGGGGAGAGAGCGAAGTTCAGATTAACGGAGTTCCTCTTCGTTTGGAGATCAAATGCTTGCGTGAAAGAAAGAGAATTGGACAGAGTTTGTTTCTGTGCCACATACTAATACAGACTCGCTGGTCTTCTGGAAACTTCAGTGTGGACGCCGGCCCTTGACTGCATTCCCGCAGAGTTACTGAGAGCACAACAGAGACCCCCACCCTCTTTCCTCGTTTCTATTGCCACATATCATGGGTTGGCCCTTGAACCTGCTTCCATCTTTCTGTGGCGTGACATTAATATTGACTTCTCTCTGGGTTTGTCTCCTGAAGGGGCTCAGTTGGGTCTGATGCCATCAGTATAGTAGTTCACTTGGCATCGTACCATGGAATTGGAGTATGAGAGGTGCACTTTACTCTTAGCCCTTCCCGTGATGTACAGTACAAGACACTTCTTGGGTTTTGTTTTTCTTTCGTTACCAAGATGATCGATGAGACTGGCAGGCTTTTTAGACTTGAAAATACACACACGAGACTGGTCCTAAAGCACTGTGTGTATATGAAGTCGTGTGTGTGTGTGTGTGTGTGTGTGTGTGTGTGTGTGTGTGTGTCTGTACACACACAAGAATTGTCCATTTATAAGCCAACCTTTAAAGTTTATTGCTCTAAGTATATTCATATTTACTGTACACTTGATTACATCAGGTCTCCTAGGACCCTCAAAGGGCATTTAGCTGAACATTATAAGTTTTTTGTTCTTTAATATATGAAGTTGATTTTACTTAAAATATGCTGGTTGATTTAAATAACCCAGTTTATGCCACTTTAGTTACATTTTACATCATCAGTTGGGCGTAAGTAATTATACCTATACATGCATTTGCTTGAGAAATTTCCAGAAGTTCTTCTGTGCTGAAATGTTAAGGCCTTTGAAAATACATAGAAATGCTTAGTTCTGCTTACATTGACTTCCCTGGGGTCCCAGTATTAACCAATGCAAGATTTTATTTTTTTTTTTTTTAAAAAAAAAAAAAAAAAAACCTTTTCACTACCACGTTATCACCATTAGCTACAGTCCATTGGCTTTGGCTCTCTGTGGTTAGTAGTCTGACTTCCTATAGCTGAAGACAGATGTGATGCCATTTTGAACAGCCAGAGCTTATCCAGTCAAATTAAAAACCAAACAAGCAGCAAAGTGGGGAAGGATGAGCTATATTTTTGAGGAAACAAAGCTTGCTTCACTTTCAAACACCTGGAAAATGAAGTAGAGCAATAGTACCAGGCAAAAACACTGTAAATTTGAGGTGTCTTTGACTATTTCCCCCTTGTTAACGCCTCTTTGGCTCATCGGTCTTCCGTCCTCTGTATGTGCACACACTCGGTTCCTTGAAGGCAGAGGTTATAACCACGAAGGGTGGAGTGTGTGTTTCTTGCTCCATTAGCCACTAGCCTACTCATGCCACTGTCGCAGAGCCCTGGCTCCGCTGTCGATGGAACGCCTGCGGCCGGGGAGGATGCGTTTCCTAATGATCGGAGGGATGCGGTGGGATTGATCTGGATGTGCTTTGAGGGAAACCGTCATGGTTGTCATCCAAATGAATTTACTGTGTGTTTAAGTAATAACAGCAGTCCTTGTTTTTGTTTACTGTGACTTGGATCATTTCCCCCCCCCCCCCTCAGATTGATTGGTAGAGCCTGTCCTGAGATGAGCAGACAATAAGGATAAATGCTCAGGTGCCTGTACTGTCTCTGATGATGATGTACTGGATGATGATTTAAAAAAAAAAAAACTGAATGCGATACCAAACAAGTGCTGCTTAAGATAAGGTGCGTCTTGCGTATTCTTTAAATCACAGCTTCGGGAGAAGGCGTCACCAAGTGCTGTGCGTTTCTTCAAGCTGCTTAATGGCACTGTGAAGTACTTTTGTATTCTCTTTATTAGTTTTCCACGTCCTGAAACCTGTTCCTGTCTGTCTGTCGTCTGTAAAGGAATAATCAACTTATAAAAGGGACTTTGAGAAGGTTTACATGCTGTTATACACACCGCTGGCTGGACTTGAATCGCTTGTGCAAACGTCTGAATGTGTGGAAGGGGTGTGCATAATGAAAGGAAAGCTTATTAAGGCCCTGATTTAGCGATACATTTTCCTGGCCTGGTGATGGCTCTTTTGTATTGATTAGAGCGCCGCGTTCTGTTGTTTCTCTTAAAGCAGCAGGAGCCAGAGAGCGCTTGGCCACGGCGACGGAAGCCCTGCTTGCAATTAGGCCCACGTCCATGTGTTTGTGTGGATTCCGCGAGGCCGAGAGATGTGCATAAAACAACCTTCTGTTTTTGTCCGAACAGGCACGCGCGCGCACACGCGCACAAAAACACTCAGACGCAGACCCACTCAGACAGAGGCCCGCTCATGTGCGCGCATACACACGAACGCAGGCGCGCGTGAAGCGCCGAGTGTTCAGCCGCGGTTGGAGCGGCCGGGTCGACCGGCAGCCCATCTGGCAAGGCAAATAAATGGCGGCGCGGCAATGAGCTGTGTGATGAGTCAAATGTGTGCTAACAGTTTAGCCACTTGGCGGAGCGCAGAGATTGAGGGATCCGTTTGGCGGCCAGCGTGGCAAGCAGAGCGGGGGGGGGGGGGGTTTGTCGCCGGTCGGCAGGATGCTGGGGTACGAGTCGGGCGCCTCGACACCGCACGTCTTGTCCTCGTCCTTAGAGCTCAGCAGCACTCCCTCTCCTCGTTTGCGGACGCTGAAAGTCAGCCGTATCCCCAGCAGCTCTGACACTGACCAGAGTCAGTGACCTTTACAGGTAAACATGGGGAAGCACAGCCGTTCTGGTCCACTGACCCATTTCGCTTACACTCTGCTGCTGCCGCCGCCGCGCTGATGATATCTACATTTTACACTATTTGAACAGGTGTCAGAAGACCGTAAAGGTCGACGCAGTGGGACTCCGCTCGCGTTTTCGGGACACCTTGTCCAAAACTGAACGCCAGGCCTGGGGCCACAAAGATTTGTGGAACGTCACGCTTCTCTTTCTTACCCCAGACGTTTTGCTCAGCCGTGCGTGGCCTCTTGCAGGAGGTGGCGGTGCGAGAGAGGGCATGCGGCCGCAACGCCTCCTCCCTGGAAGTGTCCCTCTCCATTAAAAGCCTTATTCAGCATGTTTAAATAACTCTGTCGGCCACTTCAGGCCCATTAAGTTAATGCTGGATGTGGAGAGGAGAGGGCCCCTCGGTGGGAGAAAAGGACGTTATAAATAGACGAAGGAGAAGAGGTAAATTATGGCGGAACCACAGAGCGGGCATCAGGGCCAGCAGTCCTTCCTCCAGGTGTCACTTTGTCCTGTTCAATATCGCGCTCTAATAGCCTCCCAGGTAGGCTGCTTTGCTCTGCTTCTTTCTCTTTCTTTCACCCCACAAGTCTAATCACAGTTGAACCTGCAACGAGACAGCTTACTCCTGATAGCTTTTACTCTTCTCAACACGGCACTCCGTTACTTCCCGAGCTCACCGCAGGCCTGCTGTTGTTGCTTTACCAACATGTGGTTGTTGCTAAACATTGGGGATTCTGCACTTGGTTGCTTTAGGGAGGCATCCGTGGAAACCGTAGACTCGCGTCCTGTCGTTGTTCTTCTCTTGATATACGTGGCTCTGCAAAACTTCCCAGTGTGCCAAGTGCCCGTTTAGCCCGCGCACCTTTCCCGTTGTGCCGCCATGCGTAAGCTTTATGCGACGGAGCATAGATTCACACCAACGTGGAGGAATCCCGCCCTCTCCGCGGAGGGTCTCGCTCTAGGTTATTGCCTTACAGCAGAATTGCAGGATGTGTAGAGGTCCTCAAGGTCACAGGGCAAAGGGTCTGTTCGGGCACCATCTGGATTGCGAGAGTCAGTCACACGCTCTTTGAACGCTAGATTCACATTTCTGACTGGCCGCATTCCCAACGAGGCAAAGACGGATTATTTTTCAGCAAATTATTTGAGTCCTACTTTACTCGCTTTTCAGTGAAGGAATGACATTGGGCTGTAAGGAAACTGAAAGACTGGCTGGATTTATCTGTGTAGTCAAAATGACACCAGTGATCTCATTGGATTTTACAGGAAGTGGAAAGTTATAATATGTAAAAATTGCCCCTTAATGTTATTTTCTTACAAGTGCAGTTATTTGAGGTTTAAGGGCTTTTTTTTTTTTCTTGTACGAAATGGGGATTTTTTTTTTTTAAAAGCAGAATTAATAAGATTTAATGTTTCCTCTTTGTTCAGCTCTTATAGTTTCCTAAGTTAGTGTGAGTGAAACTCGCAGCATTTTGCCTTTTATTGTACCCTTACCGGAGCTGAGTGGTAAACCTCCCCGTGTAAGTCTGTGTCCTTAAGTACACTTACCACCGTCCGCTGGGCTCTCGTGCTCACGTCATCTCTTCTCGCTCTCCCCACCCCCCCCCCCCCTTTCTCCTGTTCTTTGTTTTCCTTCACTTACAGTCCTGTGTCTGCCAAAGACATGTTAATTTTTCACATAGCCAAGTGTCCTCTGTCCTCTGGTTCACAGTCTCCATTAGGGTGTCCTCTGAGTCCCGTCTGACACTACACTAGACACCCTGCCTGCCCGTCAGTCAGCCACTTAAACACCTCTGTTCCTCAAGGAACTTCCATGTCTGCTGGCCCCAATCAATGGCTCCTCTTTACTGATAAAGAAAGCGAATTGTAGGAGGAGGCCGAGGAGCATCGGGCAGGACAGAACCGCACATCTGTTGCCGCGTATCCGCACGGGCCGCACGCTGCCGTGGAGGCTGTTGAAGATGTGCAGGCTACCGGATTAGCCTCCGCTCCTATGGTTGAGGCGGATTGATTTGGAGGGAGGTCTGCCTCGACGGCCCTGCGTCTTTATGAACGTACAGCCGATGGATTGTGATGGATTTTTAAATTAGCGGCAGCTTGCCAGAAAGATACGTTATTGACTGCCGAAACAGAAGCTGGGCTCTAAATGCTTCGTCTCCCTCGAGGATGCTAATTGAAAATGTGCGAATTTATACGCGCGTGTCTGGAAGCGCGTGTACCTTCGGCGCCTGTGGAAACGGGCTTTTGGATGCTTCTTGGGAGGGTGGAGTCGGGGAAAAAGTGATGGTAAAAATTTTATGGGAAGCTATGTTTTGAAGCCGCTTTAAATGTTTTTGGCTTGGTTAGATACCTTGCGGAATTCGGCTGCGAAGTCCTCACGGCTGCTAATGTGGCGTAAAAGCCCGCAGTACTTCAGAGTCCCTTCACAGTAAAGTTGAAATCCCCCCCACTGCAAACAGAGACCACATGTACTGCTGTGCCATCTCCCCCCCTTTTTTTTTTCCAGTTGCTGACCCCGACATCTCGTCTCTCCTCTCTCTGTCCGCAGGCTCGGACATGGCCGTGTTCTGCCTGCTGTGTGGCAAGCGCTTCCAGACGCAGTCGGCCCTGCAGCAGCACATGGAGGTCCACGCAGGCGTGCGCAGCTACATCTGCAGCGAGTGCAACCGCACTTTTCCCAGCCACACTGCGCTCAAGCGCCACCTCCGCTCACACACGGGTACGAGACACCGAACCTCCGTCGCTTCCCCGTGGCGTTCCCTGCGTCATCCGTAAAGAGGCGATCCGTCAGCCTAAATGAACATTTCCAGATCTTTCTTTTGCAGGATCGTTCCTCTTGTGAATAAACTAACACGCTATAGACATGCATGCAGGGACGCACGCGCACAAGTGCATGTTGGAGAACACCGTGCCCTCTAGGCCTAAAATTAAAACCGTTTAACCTCCCCTTTGCTACTTGGCTATACCCAGGAGAGTAAGGCCACTGTTTGCACAGTTTGAAACAATTGAGGGTCTCTGATTTTTGACCGAGGTTCAGGGCGAGCATGGAGCAATGCGGCTGTGAGGTTAACTCAGGGGTCTGCTTGTGGAAACAAGGAGCCGCCCCCTTCCCCCAGACTCGTGGCAGACATTGCCCTCCAGCTGTTTGCTCAGCAGCACCCCTCAGTTCCATCCTGTTGCCAAACAGCCCTGCCCTCTGGATACCTGCTGAACAAGGTCACATCCAGGGGATGAGGATGTGTAGAGGTGTCCGTACTGCTCTAAAACACAACCGACAAAAGGAGACCGAGCTTCTGTGACACAACTAATAGTGTCTTGGGGGGGGGGTACCAGTACAACATAGACATTGATTGTACAAACATTCATATATCAGAGATCGTGCATCGATAGGGACCTTTTGCTCCAAGAGTTCTGCAAGAGCTGTTATATTACTCCAGTGCTGTGACGCCTCTGGGTTCTGTAACACCGAAGCAACAGCCATCACACATGACTCTTTGCATTTTCCTCTTTGAGCGCACCCTTCTTCTGGAGAATAAATGAAAACAAATCCATCCGCTCATGGGAAGGTGATTGTGTGTGTGTGTTGGGGGGGAGGTGCCATTTATTTTTGTCGGCCACCTCAAACAGCCATCACGTTGTCGGACTCGATTACGGTTCCGACCGGAGGAGGGATCTGCAAGCCGGGAGCAGCTGTCTGGTTAGGGGCGGGCGGGTGTCGGCAGGCGGCGGCAGGCGGCGGCTCCACTGTATCCCCCTCCCCCCTCTCGCGGCCAGACGTCTGAGGAGGACCGTCCGGCACTCCCGGCCGCCCTGCGTAAATGTCACCCGCTCGGCTGTGCTCGCGCGCGACAGAGCAGGCGCCTCCGTGAACCTGATTTCTCCTGCAGTCGTGTGTAAAATTACAATGAGCGACTGGGGGCCAGTTTGTGTGATCTGAGTCTTTGTCAAAGGGATTAAATCCCCAACACTGAGTCGCGGCTTAAATCGAAAGACACGATCGGGGAGACAAAAGTCCCAGTCATCGCAGTTTTATGTCTGTGGATAATATTTATCCACTTGACATAGACTCTGGTATTTTGGTTCTGTTTGTTTTCTGCCATGACTACATGGTGCTGTCGTCTGATCTCGTGGATTTGGCTGACCCGCATGTTTTCCTGCAAAACCCCCAAGAGATCGGGGGTACCAACATGATCTCATGTTTCGCCGGCGACGTGGCGGCGATGGTTGGACGCTCGCTGTATTTGTATCTGGCAAGCAGTGAATTGACACTCCCCTCTTCCCACGCACAGCGGCATCAGTGAACCGGGCCACTAGTTAACATTACAGCCCATCATCTCCTCGCTCGCTCTCTCGCTCGCTCGCTCTCTCCCTCTCCCTCCTCCCTCACGTGTTTGTCACAGCTGTGAACCACAATAGCGTGGCAAATGCCCTTCCCTCTGAGAAACATGACTCATCTTAGGCTGCACGGGTTTTATTGTACGCATACTACTCTACAGAGCATAGTCCATATCCATCACTTTATGTTCTTAATATTATTTTGCAGCTGAGCATGAATAGTGAACATCTCTCTGCTTTGAAAACAAGAAAAATGACGCTTTACCTGCCAAGCCTAATTCTGTTGTTTGTAGGGAAGCCCATCTTTGGAAGCCCTCCCCCCAGTACGTACACACACACACACACATACACACACACACACACACACACACACACACACACACACACACACGTATGGTTAAAGGACCGGAGCAAACAGCGGAATACATTAGGGGCTAATAATGGGTGCAGCCCGGCTGCCTCTCCCCTCTCCCTGCTCTGCAGGCGCGGCGCGGCGCTGCCTCGTTAATATTCCGCTGTTGTTCCCGCCTGTGTTTTATTCGGGGCCCATTTGCCGTCTGCGGCGGCTGTTCTGTGTTCGCAGCTGTGTTTGATAGCGCGGGCCAGCCGCGGCCACTGGCAGTGATGGATCCCTGATTTACGCTGCTTATCGCATAATGAACCCTTGCCTCTGCGCCCAGGGCTGCCTTGTGGCGTGGGGGGTGGGAGGGGGACAGTCGGGAGAAGGGGGGGTGCTCAAACAGCAGGTACACAGTGCCAGCCCCGGGACTAAGGGAGGCAGGTGGGCGTCACTATCCACTCGTTTGCCTGCAGCCCCCCACCCCCAAGACACACACACACACACACACACACACAAACGCACACACCTCGGTGTGCACCCCCTCTGCGTCTGTTTCCTTGGCACTCGCCTGCGCTCGGCCGCCATTAACGCCCCCAGCAGGGGCTGTTTATCTATCCAGGCTAGAGAGACGCGTCCCGTTTGAAGAGGTGTCAGTGTAGCCCTGATTTACGATACTGTATCTTTATTGCGTTAGCGCATAATGTATTCCCAACAAGATTAGGGCCCTGCTCCTTTTGGATCGCGGCACAAAATTTAATTATAGGATACTTGTACATTTGTAACAGTCAGACTTCGCGTTTGAATAAAGAAGCAGATTATGGTTCTCGGTTGAACTAAAGTTTTTTTTTTTTTTTTTTTTTTTTTTTTTTTTTTTTAAAAAAAAAAAGCAGGAATTTCACAGCATATGTTTTAACGTTCAAGTTACGGTGATTTGCAAGCATGATGTAAATGAGCAGATGAGGGATATCCCATCTAAATTAATATGAATGTTGTCCTGAGTGGTTGTGTGTAGGGATGCTGCAGGCATTCATGCCGCTTGTTTTTGATCAGAAGCAAGGTGAACGCCATGGGTTTGGATCCTTCCTGTGATGGATCACCAGCCCTGCAGTGGCTCAAATGCTGGAAGGAGCTGCTTAAAGCAGAGAACGTTGATAAGTTCATGCAGACAAATAATGACGGCCACATTTATCGATTTCACCCCCCTCGCCTTTCTCTCCTCTTACCCCATTTTGTTTTTCCTCTTTCTTATCCCCCCTCCCTTTCCATCTGCATCTGGTGTAAAGGACACGCCGGAGTCTCCGGTGCTGTGAATTTGAATGCAAGCAACGTTCAGGCACATCCTTAAACGGACCCGCGGAAATTGACACTGTCTCTTTTACGGGAGAAGAGGGAGTCTGAGCATGACAGTACATAACGAGAAATGCAATTTATTCCCGGGCACGGGTGCCGTTTGGACAACCAGATAATGAAACGCGCAGGTCATTGGCGATGACTAAAACCGTCGGCAGCGGAGTGAAATGCATTAAATATCGAGAGCATTACACGCCTGGCGGCGTTCCACATCTGTACTGTGGGCAAATGATGTACAGGCGGCCGATCGTCAGGCAAGAGCGCAATTAGCGGCAGCTGTCGGGCATAAGATTGACATATCATAATATTACCGATTATTGACCTCCAAATATCCACCGTACGCTGCTTGACAGGTTTGTGTGGTAGCTCGTAAAAAGGGGGCGCACACAAATGCAGCACGGGAATCTGTTGCGCTTTATTAACAATGGTGGAGGGAGGAGAGCGGCCATAGTGGCTCGACGGGCAGTTATGCTCTAACGTAAGAAGTACTGGCAATGGGTATCCATTATGGTAAAATACGAGTAAATCACCGTTTCTGTCACCTGCCTGCAGAGCAGGGAACCTGGCTGACATTTTTATGTTTGCTTGTTTGTTTCGCCGTCTCCCAACCCTCTGTTTTATGGACGATCACAGTGGTGCCTTCTATTTTCTGTTCGACAACCATGACTGTCGGGCCATTTATAACAAGTAATTGTTCACAAAAAGGAAAGGCTGTTAATTGGATGTCACCTCACCGCCGCTTTTCCGGTGACCCTCAGTTCCGTCATTGACGAGGAGCTCATCGGAAGGTCTTTACTCTGGGTAAGCTTCGTTTTCAGGTTCTGCAAAGGATGCCGTTTTTATATCGTGTGTGTGTTTTTGTTTTGGCGTTTCTTCTGCAATGGGTGCTTGATCCAAGTACTCTACGCTTGAGTACTCGAGTACCGGCTTCGCCGGTTAGTCGACGACCTAACACCGCTGCTTCCTGTGCGGCAGGCGACCACCCGTTTGAGTGCGAGTTCTGCGGAAGCTGCTTCCGAGACGAGAGCACGTTGAAGGGCCACAAGCGCATCCACACCGGCGAGAAGCCCTACGAGTGCAACGGCTGCGGGAAGAAGTTCAGCCTCAAGCACCAGCTGGAGACCCACTACCGTGTTCATACAGGTCAGAGTGCGAAGCCGTGGAAGCTCCGAGGGTACACTGGGGTACATAGGCCAGGGAGCGCTGTAACACACAGAGTCAGACTTCAACTGTAATGCTGGCCTCAAGCTGCTCACATTGCTGTCTTACAATGTAGTTACATTGGTTGGATTCCAATATGACAGCGTTGCATTAATTAGAGTCGAAAATTACATGGAAGTTACAGATGAAGCTTACTTTGGATTTACCGGGATTAAACTGCCGTATTGCAGAATGGTGCCACCGAGTCGAGTCGGATGCGGCTCCGGAGGGCCGACGCGGGTCTCTCAAGGCCCTCGGCTCATGCCGCAGGAGAAGTTTGATTGATTCCGCTCCTCTGCAGCTGCACGTATCTACCAGCAGGGGGCCAATGATTTGTCGGTGCTATCGCTTTGTTTTTTGGGCGCGTTGCTTCGGCAGACGAGGGGATTAGCTAGGCAGGAGCAGCCCGTCGCGCCACCCAGGGAGAAGTGGAGTAGGGGTGGATTGCCGCCTCCCCGCCGCCATTCAATAAAGCAGCTGTTAAGCCGCGCTATCAAGGAGGCCTGTCAAATAATTGGCTCCCTCTTTGTGGGGGCCGGGGCCTCCGTGGCGAGCCGCACGCATGTAGATAACAAGAGCGGCGACAAGCCCGCAGTCAAAGGCCACCGCGCACAAAAGGGATCCGGCTGATGAATCATCGACATCGGCAGCCCGCTGTCAATGCTGGATCAATATTTGGGTTGCATTTGCAATTCATTACGGGGGCTCCCCGGCCGTCCACGGGCCGGCCTGTTTACCGCACGCCGGCAGTGCGTGTCGGCCCCCGGTGCAGGGCTCAGCGCGGCGCCTGTGGAGAAGGTAAATACGATCTTCACGCTGCGTCAGGTCCAGCGACCCAGGCACGGCCCGGTCGATGGAAGCATAAAGGTGCGACCCGCAGGAAGGGACGTGGGTACGATTCGGACGCATTGATTCGCTGGGCCTTCCTGTCCATTTCCTCTCCGCACTGAAAGGCTACCCATTGGTCCCATTCAGGAACAAACTAGGTAGTTTTTATTAGCAGCATTGTTTCGAAAGTCACTCGTTCCAGTGTTTTTTTTGTTGGGCGGCTCAACGGGTTTTCTCGACAGCGTTTGTAATATTGGTCAAGTGTGTTTGTATTCCTAATATACAGGAATGCATTCGTGTAACGGTGTCCTGAAACGTCTGCATTTTCATATCCGGATTTGCAGGTATACTGTGATTCAAGTATGTTTAAATGACTTTAATTTTTTTTTTATTATAATATAATCTGGTGTGACTTAACATGGTGTAATGTAGACACATTGCGTTACATGAAGTGCGCCGCACCTTGACTGCTGGGAGAAGGTGCACGGACTCAGTGGCCTATAACATCGGCACGTGTGCCATGAGGCGCTGGCAGCGGCAGCCTCGCCTGCCTAACCCCACCTGCGCTGCTGTCGCTCACAGGCGAGAAACCCTTCGAGTGCAAGCTGTGCCACCAGCGGTCGCGGGACTACTCGGCTATGATCAAGCACCTGCGCACGCACAACGGTGCCTCGCCCTACCAGTGCACCATCTGCCTGGAGTACTGCCCCAGCCTGTCCGCCATGCAGAAGCACATGAAGGGCCACAAGCCCGAAGACATCCCCCCAGACTGGAGGATAGAGAAGACCTACCTGTACCTCTGCTACGTCTGAGCAGGCGGCCGTTGGGTGGGGGCAGCGGGAGGGAATGCAGCTACGGTAGTGGGGGAGGTGGGGAGGGAGGAGCGAACGGGAACGAGAAACACGAGGCCAAGAGGCAGAGGAATCCACCAGACGGCTACGGAAACGGTTTGAGTGGAAGGTGAGAAGAGAGACCCATGTTTGAGATTGGCCTGAGCGGGACTGAAAACACACACGGAGGAGGGGGACAGGACGAGATAGCTGACCTATCCTGTAATCTCACATATACGTAACTGTGTGTATATTTATGTCTAAAAAGGATATATGTTTTTTGTTGTTGTTACTGTTGCTGTACACGAGATGCTGAGGTAGGGGGTGCTAGTCTGCCAGGGGTTTGCAGAGTGTGCAGGTGGTCCCTCTGGCAGCTTCGGCTCCGCTGGCCTTCCAGGGAGGCGCCCCGAACACGATTGTGTGACTGCTGATGCTGGGAGTGCACAGGGGGATGAACCGCATCGGGAGGGTATGCTGGCTTTTCCACCAGAGGTCCTCGGATACCACGCATCGCAACCCTCTCTCCTACCACCACCTGTTCCCGCCTCGCCCACACTCCATCCAGCTACACCACCCCCCCCTCCTCGTCCCACCATACCTGATCTCACACCCCACTTTGCTTCCGGTGTGTGCGATCCCTGCAATGCCCCCCCCCATGGAGCAGAGGCCTACATGCGCCCCCCTGCTCTACCTGATGATGATTCACAGAGCACTTAGGCCTTCAGCGCTGCTTTGTTCTCAGATACTCTTGGAGATGTAGTGACAGTTGACTTTGGCACCAGGGTTCGGGGCAGAACCTGTGAAGGGTCGGGTTTGAAACATGACACCAGGTGTAGATGAGCTTCAAGGTCCTTGCACTCTCTGGGTTGCATACAGTACGACAGACCACTAGCAAAAGAGAGTCCACCCAGTCAGTTCAGCTCTTTGCAAAATCACAACCGTTCATTTACATTTATGCTCGATAAAAGCCGATCCGAAGAACCGTTCTGCCTGCGGTGGGTAAATTAGTATGTTTTTTTTTTTTTTATTGTTTATCACAATATATCATTGATCAATGCTTAATTGCACAGCATCAGCATATTATGACAAACTTTGTTTGACTTTTCTGCCGCTGTAGGGTAGCCAAAAGCCGGGCTGTACTACTTTAGCCAGTTTTTGCAATCTATATCTCTCTACATACAGCATAAGCTGTTGTTTCACATTTATCTGTTTCATTTATCTGTGTGCATCCATGTTCTCATTTTTAAATATGGGTTTTCCAAAGCAGACGTAGAACTGTGATTGGTCCCAGAAAGGGGATGTGGCGTCTGCCACACATATATAGGTTTTCACACACTAATGATGCTCCCTTCATGCCAATACGACAGAGACCAAAAGAACAAGGTTGCCATACGACGCTTGCTTCTAAACCACACGGCACTCTGCCTTGCAGAGCTTGCAGCCACCGCATATCAAAACAGTCGGCGTTAAGGCCAACGTGTGATCCTCGAATGACGCAAGGCGATCGCCTGCCCAGCCCGTGCTGTGATGTGGAAAGGAGAAAAAAAACTCTCTATATATTTTGTTCCTTTGCTTTGTCCGTTTCTATTTTAACATGGTGTGTTTCAGCACATTGTACTTGAATTACCTCGTTTTTGTGACCTCATCTGCTTGTATTTTTATTTCCCTCAATTGACTTTTGTGTGTGCGTGCGTGCGTGTTGGATCTGTCTGAAAGCTGTGTTGGGAAGGATGATCCCTATTGAGGAATTAAGGAGTTAAGTGCCGCAGTGAAAAATGTGCATTTTTTTTGTGTATTTTGTGCATTATTGTTACCAAAATTGGTATTTTTTTTTTTTTTACAAGCCCTGCTTTTGGGGGTTTTGTCATCGTTATGAAAGCTACCTCTGAGTTGTTGTTTTCATTTGCAAAAGCACATTTGGTTGTATTTGTGTTTTGCATTGTGGTGTCATTGCACCTTCATCTCATGCTTAACCTTCAAGTGTTTTTTTTTTTTTTTTTTTTTTTTTAAATTTTTGTGTTAGCTACATTTATATAAAGGGTAAGAAAAACTAGTGGTCAATAGGAAAAGAGAAGGAAATGTAAAAAATACAGTGTTTTCCTTCATTGTCCCCCCCTAACCTTGAACTTAAGGGTGGAAAAGAGATTCTGAAGCCTTAAGAATGAGGTGTCAGTTGACCTGGGAGATATTAGTGAAATATAGTACTTTCAAGAGTTTAAAAAGAAAAGTAAAACTTGAAAAATATGTGAATAGAATTGTAGTTTTGTAATGTGAAGAAGAAGGTTCATTAACAGTGATATATGCAGCAATGCAGGGTGCGTTGGACAATTTGGACTGCAAGTGGTAATCAAAGAGAACGAGGAAAGGAAAAAAAACAAAAAGAAAGATGTGTCAGTTGACAGTTTCTCGATCCGAGTTTTTCGGAACAAGAGCCAATAGAGGCTGTTTGATATATAAAGTTGTGATATTTTTGTATTAAGTGTCAGTCCCTCTCCATTTGTCAAGTTTTCAGCGGGGCAAACATTTATATATATTTTTTTTTACAT
The DNA here is from genome assembly GCF_900964775.1 of Scleropages formosus. NCBI lineage: Eukaryota > Metazoa > Chordata > Actinopteri > Osteoglossiformes > Osteoglossidae > Scleropages > Scleropages formosus. The sequence continues at coordinate 20,495,586 of NC_041809.1, forward strand.
TGTAATTTCTGGTTTGACTTAAATGTCTTGCCCTGCGCCTCTTTTGTAATGTTGGACATAAATGTGTGTGAAAAAAATGATGTAGTACTAAGTGTTGCTTTCTGGGTGTCAATGCATTGTAGGTGAAGGACTAAATCTATCTGCCACTAATCTGTCTGTTACAAAATTCTGTCAAGCTAATTGGAGTGAGGTGCTGCCAGCCATCAATTGTATTACACAACACTTTCAATCAAATATACTGCAATTTAATTTTTTACTTGAAATTATTAAAAAAAAAAAAAAAAAAGGGATGGTAAGATGCAGCTTGGGAAAAAGCTTTTGTCTTATCTCTTACCATTGTATTCTTATGAACACTGTGAATTTGAGGGGTTCCCTCTTGCGATATTAATCACATGCAAATAACTATAACTGAAAGATAGATAGAGGAGTTATTTTTTTCAGCCGGTTACAAATGCAAGTCGGAGGATATAGCTGGATCACACTAAACATAGACAGCATGAGGAATCTCATCAGTGATTTTATTTTTTTAAACGGGTGGTCATTGAAAAGGCTCACGTCACTTACTAAACATTTTGTATCTTTAATTGTGTTTGCGTGCGTGCGCGCGTGCGTGTGTGTGCCCTGTGTGTTTGTGAGCACGTGTGTCTTTGTGACAAATGCACTAATTGGATACAAAATTAAACGGCGTTCTAAGCCACTTCTCAAAATGCATTATGGAAAATTACATTGGCGTTGATATAGTTCTTCCCGCAATGTTACTCTGATGTTTCTGTAATATCTTTGTGCCTAAAATGAAAACTGTTCAACAAATTGTCCATTTATATCTGCTTAGTTTCTGTATTTTCAAAAGAAATTTAATGGTGTCACCAGTCTGAAGAGGGATGCCGCGATAGCCACAGTGTTTTTTTGTGTGTGTGTGTGTGTGTGTGTGTGTGTGTGTGTGCATATACATATATATGCGCACACACACATAGATAAAAGAAACAGCCGTCTCACTTAAGCAGGGTTTGCCCTTTTTTTCCCCAAAGGAAAATTTATTACACTTTTTTTTGGGGGGGAATAAAAAAATAGCTTTAACAGTAAGAATATTAATATTACCTTCCAGTTTACTACTTGATGACTGCCCGACTTACCCAAAGCGACATGAAAAACACGAGCGTCACGCTTTGACTCCTAAACAGCAGAAAACGGATGCAGTAAGGAGACACACGTGCATATAATTGCTGGAGTGTCCTAGTAACGTGTCTGCTGAGAAATCCGAGAACGAATGCAAATAACATTCCTGACCCGGAAGAGCGTGTTTCGTGACGGTTGCGGAGCCAGTCTGGGGCACCGCGTTACTGGTTTCCGTGCTTCTGCGGTGTGCGTGTGTGTGTGTGAGCAGTGACACGTGTGACACGAGATGGGACGTGGGGCCCTTTCTGGGCTTCTCGGTACTCGGGGCCGCGGCGGTCGAGCGTTTCGGGAGAGGAAAGTGGTTGTGGAGGCAATCGTGGCATCCCTGTCTCTGACTCACTGTGTTCCAGTGTGGTGTTTAGAGCGAGTAGCCATTTCATGCAGTGTTGACATGCATGTGCCATTGAGGTCTAGACTAAACTTGTTTGAGTCTCAAAGCACCAAGACATTCTGTCTTCTTTTTTTATATAAGCACTGAGGACCAATTGCCCTGTCGGACCAAGTATAACAAAGCTTTCTATGTGACTTAGCTGTTCCTTTTTCTTTTTCTTTCTTTTCCTTCTCTTTTTTTTTTCTTTTGCCTTCTCTCTGATTTTCTTTGTTTTCGATCTCGTTGTGACAGCACAAGTGCCAGTCGGTTTGCTTGTTATGTTGAGAAAAGTGTTTTTATCATTATTTGAATTGCTAGAGTTACGTCTACCTCAGCACCTACTCTTAGCTTAATCTTAGAAGGTGCCCAAATATTTTTGTTCTTCTTCTTTGTCGTTTGTATAAACTTAATTTGCATTACAGCTTTGCAAGGTCCCTCTGTCTTTTCCAGCACAGAAACACGCTGATTTTGGGGAGCTGCTGCTTGGCGAACGTCAGCGCTGCTAATTCCAGCGTCGCGTTTCTTGGATTTTGATTATGATGATGACGACGATGATGATGATGATGATGATGATTATTATTTTTATTTTTCTTTCAGTGTAGGATCAGACACATCTCTGTAACATTTCAGTGTTCTCTGATGGAGTGTGAAAAAAATAAAGAAATAAAAGAGATTTAATGCTGCAGGCTTCCTTCTCCATGTTGTCACTAAGTGAAGTTTGTGCCTTCAATAGCGAAAGGAAATATTTTTTACATCCTACTAACGGTAGATTGTTTTGTAGTGGACATTTTTTTTGTATTTTTATTTATAAGCCTCATAAGAAAATAACAATGTTCGGTTGTATATCTTAAATCTGCAGTTAGAAAAAAAATAAAAATTAGACTTGAAGTTTGTCTGGCTGTTCTCTAATGTGTTTCTCTCTTTCATGTATGTTTCCGCGTGATGCGGGCGAAGGCAACCTGCTCTGAAAATTTAAGGTTCATGTCTTGTTCTTCCGAATGTCACCTCAGCGGAATCCATCGGTTCCTCTGTTGCGTCTGAGAAAATATGTATGTTGTAGAGCACTAGAGCTAGGATTGGGGGGGGGGCAGTGCGGCTCACCTGGGGAACTGTTCTCAAAGAGGCCCTCTAAGCTCAAAGAGGTGGGATCACAGCAATGAGGTTGACTTCTTTTTTCGCCTTAGTCCAGCAGCACAGAGCCCCCTTGTTACCACAACCCCCATTCCTTCATATCTAGGAACCTGGGTTCGAGGCCATGACTTCACCAAGATCTTGCATCTCTTTGGCACTCAACTCACTATGTTGCATTGGGGAAAAGTACAGTTTTCAAGAGATTCATCTGATGACTCTTGCTATTGTTGTCGTTTTACTCTATTTTGGGTTAGGGCTAAAGAACGATGGGCCCTGTCGTCTGGTTCTTGTTGGGATTGGGAAAGTAGAGAAATGTTTTTGAATACTGTGTTGGCTTGTGGTGCCAACTGCTGAACCGTCTCTCTTGCGCTGTCATTTTGGTGAGCTGCCCACTACGCTGTCGTACCACCAGCAAGAGGTGAAACGACACGCTTGTGAAAGGATCCCGAAATTAAGGATGCGTTCCATCAAGCGTGGTGTACAGTCAGTTAGCACCACCTGCTGCTGTGGGGGAGAAAGTACCGGTCACTGCGGTCAAGTGCACCTTTGACTTGCCTTAAATGCGCTGCTCGCGGCCTCCGCTCATCAGGCTGCGTAGTGCTTGTGCTCAGTGTGCGTTTTTGTTTTGGTCGCGTTGACGGTTTGAGGGTGAGCGAGCTGGAAGAGCCGCAGGGCCGCATAATGAGCCAGGCGAGCAGTTCTCGTCTTGTGATGTTTCCACTTCTGGGCCCCGCCCACTTTTGTTTGTATTTTCACCTAGGTGTCCAGGCAATAGAAAATTTTTCCCTTTAAAAAAGGAGAAAAATGTGTACGAAATCACTTGTGTGATGAGACGGGGCTGTCTTGCAAAACCACTGTATATTGAATTAATTCTTTTAAAAAGCTGAAACAAAGTAAAAGGTTTTTCACATTTTTTGCAAGTAATTTGCAAATAACTCATTAACCTCCATTCTGTTACGTTTAGGTTACTTGAAGTATAATTACTGCTGATGAATGGGGCTTAACATGGGATTATGCTGCCGTCTTCAACAGAATCTCTAACACCTTAAGAAAATTTTCTGAAACAGGTTTTTAGTAGTTTTCATCTGTCAAAATTAATAAACAGTGACATTTAGATTTGCCTGAACAAATAAATGCTTGGGGGTCAAACTGAAGTCTTGATTCAGATAAATGATGACAGTCCATATATAATTGTTCCTAATTGCTATCAAACATGACGCACAATATTTCAAAACAAACCACTTTGGTTCCATATAATATAATAACCAAGTTGTCTATTTATGGAGTGAAAATATGAAGAGGGAAATTTTCAGGCCCTTCAACTCCTTTAAATACTTATGTTTCGCTGCACATAGTTGTCCCTAGTTTTGAAGAAATGGAAATACAGCGCTGCTTGAAAGTATGTGAACTCACAGTGCCTCTTAGTTTGGCCACAAAATGGTTATTGAATGAGAATCGGTGTTTCTCATCTGGTATAACAGGTGTGTAATGACCAATTCTGTAAGTTTCACTGGAGAAACCCATGCGTTTTTTTTTAGACGCACAGAAGTAATGCAGGTGTGAAAAACAAGTGAACCCCAAGTTGCATAGATTAAACAAAGCAGGTAAGTAAAATCAAGTGTATAAATCAATCATTTATTCATTATCTAAGTTTATTTTAAGATTAAACAGATTTTATTTCGTGCAAGAATAATCATCCCTATCGGGTTCACGTACTTTCAAGCAGCACTGAATATGGTGCCGTTGCGCTGGCAGGTCATGTAGGAAGCCTGCTGCTGCTTGCAGGTAGACTTTGAGGCAGAGGCAGATGCTCAGCACATGCAGACCTTAACCTGGACCCCTGCTTGGGAAAGCTCCCAGCTGCTTACGGCATTCTCTCCCGGCTTTAGCCCAGATGTGGCTCAACAGGCATTCTCGCGGTGCCGGGGGGGGGGGCTTTGCCAAATCCGCACCCCAAAGTTGGTCCTTTCATTAGATACACGCTCACATGGCTGCCTTGGTCACCGGGGTCTCGCCGGGGCCGTGTGACTCAGCGGCCTGGGATGAAAAAGCTTTCCTGAATGGTTTTTGGGCCTGAATAGGCTTTGTGTGATAGCTGGGGGTCCCGTCCTTATGTGCTCTTTGACCCAGATATGATCTAATGACTGGAGAAGGGGTTCGAGCCGCGGCGCAGTCAATGGGGGCTGCGGCCTCCCTGCGAATCCCCGCGATCGAGCTCCCCGCTCGGCTCTGGCAACAGGCCGTCCTCGGCCGAAGGGCCCCTGAGCACCGCTGCCCTCCCGAGATATTCGCTCCAACACAGCGCATCTCTTTTCATATCACAAGGGAAGCCACGTCTGTTCTTCCCAGAGAGACATTTTTGGTCCTTTCTGTGCCGTGAGGTTTTTCGCTTGCACCTTCCGCACGGTTACAGACAGAACTCGCATGGTGGATGTTGTCGTGCAGACAACTTGGCGGATGGTTCTTAGTCCGATGATAAAACCTAGAGCGTGTGTATTTTGTTTACCCAAAAATTGCTGCTTTTTCTCCAGTGTTTGTCTGCAGGTGATCATGGAGATACGCTATTAGAACTTCTTTATGTAAATACAGCTTCAGCAATGAATACCCAGGTTAATCCGTTTTGTAGTGCTTCCTTTGATTAGAACGAGTATCTATTGGGGTTTGAGGAAGCCTGTCAAGCTGCATGCCTTCTTAAAACACACACACCATCATCCGAACCAGGCAGGGAAAGGTCAGTGTTCTCTAAGTAACACTCATCTGTCAGTATTTTCACGTTACTCCTCCGAGTGCTGCTGGTAGCCTTTCGGACCCACCTCCCCAAATCAAATCTGTGTAAAACTCCACCTAGAAATATTGATAATATTGTGTTCCCTCAAATACCTGACAAGGTGTTGCGTTACTGATATGAAACAGATTTCAACCCAAGGTATATTCATTGTGTACAGCATACAGCCCTGATGGTCATTGTACCACCTACAGGGTCATGGCAGCTATAGCGCCCCCTCGTGGACATGATGTAAAATAGCGGCGTCTCGCCTTGTTCAGTTAATGAATTCCATTTCCCCCCAGGAGAAATATTCCGAAATCTAAAATGAACTTTATAAACGGCCTTTTATACTCTACAGACTGCTAAAAAATGCTTGCTGAATATTAAATCGTTTGTCAAATATTAATAATTTTTACAAAACAATTTATTTTTAATAACCTATATTTACATATTCTCTTTTCATCTTTTCAGAATATTACACCGTTTATTTATATTTTTTTGCGAGTTTAAATCAGAGTATATCTGGTTCATATGGCGGCCCAGACAGGCAGGTGTTGACGGCGGGATGACGCAACTCGAGTCGCGCGCTATCAAACTGACGCAATCCGGGCGCGCGGCGCTGAAACGCATCGGCGCTCTTATCTCGGAAGATGCTGTTGGCACAGATTAGCGCCATTCCGCCTCTTATATCGGCACACACAAATATATGTGTGTGTGTGTGTGTGTGTGAGTGTGAAACGAGGGCGCCCTTAATTGGATCGTGTTATATGGTGCTTTGTGATTTAATGCAAGTGAAATGAGCGCGAGGCTCGGGCCCTCTAATCCGTGTGACCTTAAATGACACGGAGCCCAGGTCCGAATGTACCCTCAAATCACATTAAGTGGGAGCGCGCTTTTAACAACTACAATTTCACACGCTTAAAAAATAAATCTCCACGCTGTGCACGTTTAGAAAATACACGCACTGTTCACGGGCCCACTCAAATGTTTTTGTTTAAAAATATATATTTGGATGTATTTTTGCTCGTTTCATGGCTTTACTTCTGTTTTAAAAAAAGCCGCAACACAAAATTCTCGTGCGCCTGTCCAACTACCTTTGTCGAGGACACCGAAGTCACACAAAAATGAACGGAGCCCTAAAGAATCGGTGGAAGCTGGTTTTGCAGTGTTTTCGTGGTATTGTTTTGCAGCATGGGAGTGCGGTGGTGCAGTGGGTTGGACCACGGTCCTGCTCTCCAGTGGGTCTGGGGTTTGAGTCCCACTTGGGGTGCCTTGCGATGGACTGGCGTCCTGTCCTGGGTGTGTCCCCTCTGGCCTTATACCCTCTGTTACCGTGTGTGTGTGTGTGTCTGTTGCAGCAGGTGGTTCTTGGCTTTCAGTCCTGCTCTCCTACCACTGATCTGGGTGCTTATCCTGAACGAACAGCCTAAGAATTCCTCTGGTATAAATGTGTCAGTCGTTGTGTCAGCTTCTTATCCAACATTAACAATCTACTTTGGACAGAGGAGTAAAATAAACAATATCAATACTGGAGAGGCGATAACATAAAAACAACATTAATCAGTTTTACTGTGAGTTCATAATGAGAATAATCCAAATGTGTTTGTCCACAAGTCCAGATGGTGTGAAGGACTGAGCTGGAGACAGATGGACTGAGTGATGGAGTGAAGGATGGACTCATGGACAGTGATAGAATGAAGGATGGACTGATGGACAGTGATGGCGTGAAAGATCCGCTGATGAACTGACTGTTGGAGTTGAGTGACGGAAGTGAAGCTCGGGTTCAGTCTGTCTGATGGTTTGCAGCTTGTGGATGTGTGAGTGAAGGTCCATCGATTGTACCAGGATCAATGGTCCCATTTACTGTTTAACTGATTTCTGCTTTAATTATGGACGGTGTCGATGGCATTTATTCAATCACTGCACACCCGCTGAGTGCATTTTCGGCAAGGTAACACTCTTTCCAGTTAGTACATTAGTGTCAATCTGACAGACATGGACGGTCACTGCAATGACAAACACAAGCACGCTCCTCGCTGAGAGTTGTTGTAACACAAATTTCAGCCCTCCGCCCTCTTGACACAAAAAGGCTCAACCGAAAGCAAGTTGTACTTAAAGTCTCGTTTATTTCTTCAAAATAAAATATACTTGCATAACTTTACAGATCCACAACTTTAACAATAGAAAACGGCGCGAAGGGATATGCAGTTTTGTGCGGTTATAATCTTGACGTTAAGTTCGATGATTTTTGCAGTGAAATAAGGACATACAAATACACAGAGAGACACACTGAGATGTACAGTACACAGGATACAGTATTGATCTTAAAGCCCATTAACACTGTCACATAAATTCAAGGGAGACTCTACTTTGTCAGCCAAATAATATCAGAAAAGATATTATGATAAATTCACCCTGTCTGGCAGTACAGTACTAACAAAATCACAAGATTATAGATAGATGGATACTGTAAATTGAAATGACAGCTGTGATATTAAGTATACCTTGAAAGTATTTCATTGAAAAGATTATTTTACGTTTTATGTACTAGACACCATTTAGCTGCATGAAAGAAAGAAAGAAAGCTTTGACTTTCTGTTAGTAATTCTCCTTATTTCTGACATAACGTCCTTGTATAGCTGTAGCTTCTCCTTGTCCTGGATGTTAATATTTAAACAATTCTCCTAAAAATGTGCCTTCAGAGGTCTGCATTTCTACACAAATACTGGAAGGTTTACAGAAGCGTGAGCTGCAGTAAGGTGGACAGTTTACTTTCCTGCAACAGAGTGTGGTGAGAAGTCCTCGCGACAGGAGGTACAGTCACAGCCACGTGAAATATTGTGTTAATCCATTCTAATGCTATTACACTTCTATTAATCCACTGTATGCATATGTATGTGTGGCCTACTCTGAAGTTTTGCTCCTAATCCTATTTTTGCTTATCTGCGGCCTCTGTCCCCCATGAAACTACGGGTACCCTGTCACACGCACAGTCAGATGCTTGAGGGTTTTGGGTCCAATCCCAACCCCTCCTTCCACCGTTACACTCCACCTTTACATGCACCGCGTCTTTACTACCCTCACGCGTACTGCCAGACGGACCATAAGGTCCCCAGAGTGATGCTGTAGGCCAGCACGGCCACCAGGTAAACCCGGAAGAGCAGCACATCCAGCACGTAGCCCACCTGCAGCCACTCCTTGGCGATGTCGCGGCACTCGTCTCGTTTGTCCAGGAACTGGCGGATGGAGCAGATCTCCAGCAGGATGCTGTCCATGATAGGAGCGCTGTCCCTCGACGGAGGAACCAGGCCAAGCCCCCGGTCTGAGTCTTTGGTGCTGTCACAGTTGCGGTGGTTGCACCTGGCTTTAGGGGGTAGAGGGCAGGAGAGGGTGGGGTTTTAAAGTCAGTCCCTCTAGGAAAGCGATTCTGTGAATGGTGGCCCCGCTCTCTGTGGTCCCCACCTGCCATGTCACCCCATCCCTCAGTGTCTCACCCATCCATTTCCTACACGCTTACCTGTGTTCATGTTGTGCTCTGTGTAACGGGACAGGTCAGACCCGCGGGAGAGCACGGGGCAGAACTTGTGCTTGTCCCGGATGCAGAGCAGCAGCGGCACCTTCTCCAGCACAAGCCTCTTCAGCCAGTTTGGAACAGGAGGCTGAAGATCCTGCTTGTGCACCAGGCGTACGATGAGCACTGTCTCCGTGAGGCTGATCACCAGCAGGGCCATGCACACCACAAAGTACACGCCTATGACCCAGGTAGAGGGGAATGAAAAGCGTGAGGGAAAGGGTGGCCTGAGCATGTGCAAGCAATGCCCATCGCATGCACATTTGCACAGTTAAAGAACCTGTTATGGTTTATAGTTATAGCACATTTTTCTTTAGCTGTACTGAGAAAGATCATGTCTAAAGGTTTGTTTTATCCCACACTTCACGTGCCTCTCCCTTCACCTATGAGTGGCGTCCCAATGGCTGTCGCAGGAAGCGTGTCGGAGACGATGATGAGGAACACGGAATAACCCAGCAGCAGGGTAATCTTGAAGGACACTCTCTCTCCGCTATCCGGGGGTAGGTAAAACCCAACGATGTCCATCAACATGAGGAATATGCTGGGCAGCAGGAGGTTCACAGTGTAGAACAAAGGCCTTCGTCGAATCACAACCTTCAAGGAAAGTTGAAAGAATGTAAGCGTTAGCCTGGTTAAAAGAGTCTGTTCTTTCCGCCTCTTTGAAAATACATAAAACGGGTTGGAGCAGCTCACGTGGAATTTCATCTCGGCATAGTGGTCATTTTCATCGATGCTGAAGGACTTGTATTTGGACAGAATGTGCAGAAGCTCCCATTCGCCCTGGTTCATGAACAGACTCTTGTCGAATTTCACCTCGTCTGGGGTCCTTATTAGCGTGATGTTAATGTCGTTTACTACAAGCAGCAGAGGGACACTGCCGGTCACTTCACATCAACCAACTGCATTTTCTCCAGTTCACCACCGTCGTTTAAAGCGCGAGTAAAATGTGGGTGTTTTAGCTTTGCCAAACTTCTGCTCGATTAAAATAACTTTTTTCTCTTACTGATGTGTAGCCAGCTTTGGAATGTGAGGCTGCAGTTCTGGACGTCAAAGGGGAAGTTGTAGATATTCAGACTGCAAGCAGTCACCACTTGGATGGGTTTGTAGTTGCGCACCAAGCCGTTGTGCCTCACGTACACGTAGGGGATATCGGGAGACTTTCCAACATCCACGCTGCAGGGAGTGGAGTCGAAGGACACAAAGGAAAAAAGAAGCTCTTTTTTTCTTGTCTAGAGCCTTTACAGCCCAGTCCTGGAGCAGCATGTCAATTTTGACCTTTTTTTCTTCAGTCTATGAACAAAAACACTTACAACTCATTGATGAGTATATCTGGAACCCAAACATTGGTGGTGGGGATGGACACCTGTTTCACGTCATCGAAGTCCTCTGGGTTCCAAACGAGGAATTCATCTACCCATTGCTGCTCAGGAGTGACAAAACCGTACAGGAAGAGACAGGTTTTAATTTTAGAAAACAATTACAGAATCGAGTTTCACATGTACGTGCACCGTTTAGCTGATACCTTTGTCTGTGGTGACACGAAACATAATCTGTGTTTCCTGTTTATGCATCGGGGTGTTCATACTGTATCAGTTTAGGGTAGGTGTCTGGATCAAGAGTACTACAGCAGGAGATTTGAACCAAGAACCTTCAGACTAAGGCAAAAGCCTAAACTCTGCCCTGCCTGTCATCCGGTTCACTTCGGACAGTTAGTGAATGTATTGTCGTGGTCGTCTGTACCGTGTACGAGCCCGTATGTCATTTATATGCAGTATCTTATAGGAATGTGTCCACAGAAAACTGTAAATTCTCCTTGAATAGAGTGTCAACTAAAATGATGATAATAATAACAACAGTAATAATTAATTATTAACACAGATGTTACCCATGATGTTATATATTGCACAGTTCTCTTTGTTGCAATTTCTACAAGTCACATAGAGACATCGTCCAAACGCCGAGCTTCGTTCCGTTGCCTTACCTGTCTGTACCAAATGTAGGTGGTCAGAACCTGGTTCTTCTCGTCCTGTGTGAAGGACAACATGTACAGTATTTCCGTAGTGATGTTCTAAGACGGACATGCGCTACGTCATCAAATACATGCGAGAAGGATCTAGCAAAAAGGAGAAATGTAGAGTTCACAGTACTGTACCACACTGAGGATGGAGTAAACCATGAGGTCGATGGCCACCATGGTCGTCTGACGCCAGTCGCGGACGGGTCGCACCCCTTTCTTGTACCCGGCGCTTAAGTACTCGGAGAGACGGACCAGGGTGGCATTGGAAAAGCGGCCCGGAGAGTGTTCTGTCCTTTTCACTGACACACACACACACACACACACACACACACCGTGTCATACTTTCATTGCGCTGAACGGATTAACAGTGCAGTGAAAACACGTGAGTTTTAAATGATAGCCTTATAATGAGTTACACCAACAGTGATAACAGCGTTAATCAGCATAAGCACTTCCGTTATTACTACAGCAGAATTAATACATACGAGTTTAAAAGACTAGAGATACTTGGAAAATGATTGCAATTGCTGTCATGTAAAGTTCAAAGAAAGAAAGAAAGATTAAGTGAAAAATCCCAAGCGTTGCTAGTACGTTTCGCGGCTCTCAACAGTGTTGGTGACGGCGGCCGGAGGAGGCGCGAGGACCGTTACCTGCGCGCGCGGGCGGTGCGGCGAGCGCGAGGAGCGCGAGGAGCGCGAGGAGCGCGGCGAGCGCTGTCCACGGTGCTGAAGCCTTCATCGCACGCGCTGTGGGGAGCAGCAGGTCGCGCGCTTCAGCACGTTCGCCTTCCGCAGAGCTCAGGCGTCCTGCTGTCCGCACCCACTGCGCGTCAGTCAGCGTCCGCACCCCCGCGACGGCCGCTGATGTCACCGCCGATAGGGAGGGTGTGAGCGAGAAACTGTGCCGGGCCGCTTTCTCTTTTTTCACAGGAGGGTTGAACCCGGAGCCTCTCAGCGCTTCGGCCCTTTGCAGCATTTACAGTCACAGTCGAGGTTACGATAGGGGTTCAAGTAGGAATGTGGGCAACTGAAGTAGATCACCTGGGATTATGGTCGTAGTGTTTAAAGGTGTCTGGAGGTCCCTGCTGTGCTCTTCTTGATCAGCGAATTTACCCAGATAGACCACCCTCCGATTTACTCATTTACCCGAGGCGTTCCTCCAAAGCGACTTACGGCGTGAAGCAACTTACGGTTATTTGCCCATTTCTATGGCCTGGTAATTTAACTGGTGCAGTTTAGGGTAAGTACTTTGCTCAAGGGTATTACAGCTGCAGGTGGGATTTGAACCTGCCACCTTTGGGTTTAAAGGCAACAGCTCTAGGAACTACACGCTCAGTTGTCCGCTGGCCTGATGTATAAATGGGCAAATTATTGTAAAGTTGCTTATGTAATGTTTTCCGTTTTGGACAAATGTGTCACATTAATAACTGTTATATATAATGTAACAATACCATTAACAAAACACCAACAATAATAATAACTCTCTATTGTTGCTGCTATTCTTCTTCTTATTATTATTATTATTATTATTATTATTATTATTATTACAACAACATGCAGCTTGTGCTGCGGTGGTGCAGTGGGTTGGACCGGGTCCTGTTCTCCAATGGGTCTGTGGTTCCAGTCCTGCTTGGGGTGCTTTGCAATGGACTGGCGTCCCATCCTGGGTGTGTCCCCTCCCCCTCCAGCCTTGTGCCGTGTGTTGCTGGATTAGGCTCCGGCTCCCCGTGACCCTGTATGGGACAAGCGGTTCAGACTCTGTGTGTGTGTGTGTGTGTGTGTGTGTGTGGTGGGGGGTTTATATATGTCTTAAATCCATGCTGTTCAAAAGGGCGCATTCAATCACTGTATGAAGGCAGGACGACAGGCACGCTGTTTGCGGGAAACGTGATGATCTGAAGCCCATCCGTGTGTTGCTTGGAGGTGTCGCTCCAGCCATCAGTTCAGTCAACTGCGCCCCCCCCCCCCCCCCCCAGCACGGTAAACACAGTACTGCGGGAGTTCGCAGTAGCACGTTTATATTTATGACCCCTGTTTATTTAGTCGCAGTAATGAGATTAACGGGGCCGTGTTCGCGAGAGAACCTGTGAAACACAAATCTGTTTACTGAGATTGACAAAGACGTCCAACGCCGCCGACTCTCCCACTCGGAAAATGTAAATGAGCGAAGCGCGCGACGCGCCGTCCCTCCGCACCGCTCCGTTCGGATCAGTGACGTCAAACGTCTGAAGTGTCATTAAAGTGCTTAAGGTCCCTACTCGTTTTTAATTGCGTAGAGAATTAAATCGATACTTTCCCTCGCATGAAAGCTCCTAATCGAGTTAAAACACGCCACCTGATACGCTGTCCATCTATCTGTCAGATTTTTATTCTCATGCAGGAAGAAGGGCTCGGAGTCATAGAAACGTAGACAGTCATTTTAGAAGTCAATATTGGAGTCCAGCTCGTGCCCCATCACCGCTAACGCGATTAATGGAGATATAATACAGTTCACCCCACGGGGTGGATCACTTCTGCTCCGACGAAGGCAACTGATACCTCTGACATGTCATTTGTGGCAGGAAAATATAACGCGAGAATGGAATCACGCTGAGGAGGTTTGACAGCGCGGCCGACTGCGCAACACTCGATCGGCGTTTGTTTTACCGGAACTTTAATGTGATATATGATCAGTTTGCTATATGATGATATTCCCTTCAATCAGCTTGTAACGGAGCGGAGGAGACAACATAAAAGCAGTCCTCACTGCCTCTGCTGAAGGACATTACAGTTACAGGACAGGCACTGAAGGACCACACAATTAACTCTGTGTGTGAGAGAGAGACTCCACTTAGTGCTGTTACTAATGTTGCTAATTATTATTACTAATAATAATACTCCAATATCTGTTTTCCCTATAGACATATATACACGGGATCCCGGGAAAAGCGCGTTTTATTACAAAACAACTTCTAGCGGGATATTTTTTCTATGAACGATGCTGAAAACGTCCTTAATGTGGACCAAGCATACGGGTTTTGCCCGGTTCGGCGTTTATTTCAAACTAAGTACCAACAGTATTTTCACACGTTTTACATGAGGGTGGCACGGTGGCGCAGCGGGCAACGCTACTGCCTTACCGCGTCTAGACTGCACGTGCGCGCGTTCATGGCTTCGCCTTCGAAAGTTCAGTCTGTGGACAGTTTGCACGCTGCCCTTTGTTTGCGTGGGCTTCTTCCGGGTGCTCTGGTTTCCTGCTACAGCTCAGGGACGAGTTTCAGCTGAACTGGTGACTCCGAGGTGTGTGTACGGGTGTGTCCTGTCCTGTCTCGCACCCTGTGTATCTGAGGCATAGACTCCGAACCACCCCGACCCTGCCCAGAACAACCGGTCTCCACAATGACTGGACTGTTTTTGCAGAAAAAAAATGCTAAAAACACTGCACACACAGGGTGACCAATAACGAGAGTGTTCTTGCTGCCCTCGAAAACACAGACTGTACACACAGCGTCCTGTGAAACAGAGAAACTAGAGGGCTGGGGAGGCACATCCTCCAAGAACCCACACACACACACTTTCTGAACTACTTGTCCCATATGGGGTCACAGGGAACCAGAGCCTAACCCGGCAGCACAGGACCTAGGGCTGGAGGGGGAGGGGACGTACCCAGGGCAGGACGCCAGGCCATCACAAGGCACCCCAAGCAGGATTTGAACCCCAGACCCACCGGAGAGCAGGACCCGGTCCAACCCACTCCGCCACTGCGCCACCTTGTCCCCCTCCTCCAAGAACCATGTAACCCAAATACGCCGCCTGTGAGTGTTATTGCTCTATTTTTATTATAAGTGCCCAGTTCCAATAATAATAACAATAATAATAGTAATAATAATATGTGTTCTTTTCAAAATACCTTTTTACCATAAAAGATGACAAAGTGAAACACTTTTTGTTTTTGTGACTTTCGGTTTTAATTTTAAAAAGTGTCCTGATGAGAGACACTTTGTCTGCAGGTCTAGCAACGTGTCTGGGGTCAAAGCATCTCGGGAGACAAGGTTAGAAATGAGGAGCGTTTTGCCAACTGTAGAGTGAAAATAATACAGTATGTGGGTGAAAATAAGGGCTGATCTTTTGTCCCAAAAAGAAACATGAACCGAGATGGAGGAGACATTTATGACGGCTTTCAGCTTGAAAATAGGAATTGATATTAATGTCGCAGTGATCGGTGGTCTTCAGAGCCATTAGCTGTAGCTGTGTGTGCCTGAATGTGACTTATCTATCTATCTATCTATCTATCTATCTATCTATCTATCTATCTATCTATCTATGACACTATACTGCAGATAATATGGGCATTATTATTATAATTGCATTTTCACTTTGTACAGACAGTGAGAAGAACAGTCTGTTCTCTGCACCTGAGTTGTTCATGAATCCATCCCATGTAGAGACTGATCTTTACAGTAGAAGAGCTGCTGTCACCCGCCGCATGCAACTTCTGCTACCACCAGCAGGGGGAGCACTGGTGTGTGTCGCCGCCTCACTGCTGATTCAGTGTCTCAGAGTTCCGCAGTTTCACCTGAAACCACACAGCGCTGCAGATGTTTCATTGCCAGGCTTTGGGTGTTGTGTTGGCACAGTGACATTGTTCAATTAAATTATTTTTTATGCTGATCAATAGCATTGCCATCAATTCATAAAGTACTTAAAAAAACAGTTGAACTTTTGGGGTGGCACAGCGAGTATCACTGCTGTCTCACAGTGCCTGAGTGGTGCGAGAGTATGTGAGTTTGATCCAAGCTCAGTCTGTGTGGGGTGTGCATGTTCTCCCCGTGCCTGTGTGGCTCCTGCCAGGTGCTCTGGTTTCCTCCCATAGTCCGAAGACATGCTGTTCAGGTGGATTGGTGTGAGTGACAGAGAGAGTGTGTGTGTTCCACTGATGTATGGCTGTGTGACCCATTGTAAGTAGTGCATCTAGCAGTGTAAATCACCTTGGTGAACGAGGTGTGTGGGCTGAAAACACAACATAGAGTTCATTGGAAGGCGCTTTGGAAAAAAGTGTCTCCTAAATGAAATAATGTAAATGAAACACAGCCTTTTTTCACACCTCACACTTGAGTCTCCTTGCTACAGTTATAGAAGTAAACGAATTTTACTATTAAACATCATGTGTTACATGTTACAAAGTGTTTGTACACAAGCAACAGGATTTGTTATGCTGAACAACAAACTTTCCACGAGAACTAAGCTTGGGTAATCTGTGAAGCAAAACTTTTAATTAGTTTGTTTAAAAGATAAGTCTAAAGACTAAATCGTATAATCCTTGAACTTTTAATTCCATTAGAGCGAGATAAGATTCTAATGCTCCGCTTTTCCTTGTTTCAACCTTGGGGGCATAAGGATGCACAATTGCTGGAATAATAGGGACCTAAAAGGGGCGGGAATTACACTGAACAATGGCTCTTCTAAGCAAATTCACCACTAATAAGTTGTTTTTTTTTTGTAATCGCAATGACTTGAGCTTCGGGGAACTTAAAGCTCATGCGCCACATGACCAGCTGTAATCCACATGTGCCCAGTCCCTTGTTTACAGTGATTGTTGCCAATGCAATATCTTTTCTACCTGCTCACTCATTATCTTTTTTTGCAATCACAAAGAATTACTTATGTCTTCTGGACATGTTTGCTGGGTTGAACACTGAGGACACGATCTTATCATATTATACAAACGCAGTAAAGGAATAACTGTGAAATTCAGTGGAGGGCATCATTTATGATGGGAGTGCGGGATGGGCGTCACATTAATTATTGAAACGCAACACTGAGAAACAACCTCTGTCGCATTATGTGAACCGAGTCATTTATTGGGCTTTGCAGATGAATCAATCCAGACATAATTTCAGACAAGGGACACGGCGCTGCTGGCATGAAACAGTATTGGTCTTGTTCAAGTCAGAGAGTCCGAGCAGAAGCGAAGCTTCATTTGCCCTTTTTTTGCAAGCATTTTCCAGTTAAAATGTTAAAATTTTTCATAGCTTGACCTCATTATTACCCCTGTCATTACCTTGTAAAGACACAGATTGCGAGAGTCATGCCGTGTCGCATAAAATTGCAATGTATAACTCTAGAGTCACTTTTTCCGAAAATGTTCCAAGAACAGAAAAGCATAATTAAACTTTTGCGATTGGTGGAGCAGGCCAACACTTTTGCAAGGGTCACCAGAGGTGCAGGTCATATTAATGAGGACACAAGCACATATTTGCTCATTCTGATTCAGGGTAAGAACAGGTGTCTTTGACCACGGTGACCTCATCGGTAGTTACGTCCATCGCTGGTTGTTTCAGGCAGAGCTCCAGGTGATCCACAGGAAGAGGAGGGAGCTGGAGTAGACCACCAGGATGATGAGATAGAGGCGAAACAGGAGCAGGTCCACTTTGTAGCAGAGCACCAGCCAGTCAGTCTGAGTGATGCTGTCGCTCTCCACCTCGTGCAGGTAGTACCTGAGGGAGACCACCTCCTGCAGGATCCTCTCCAGTTGTAGGACAGCATTCGGGGGCTCACAAAGGGAGACAAGGTCCTCCTCCACGTGGAAGTCAAAGTCAAAGCCTAGAGAAAGAGGGCATTAAATACACCTGAGAACTTTATGCGTAGAGTGTGTCCAGGAGAGCAGGGTGTGTTCAAAAGGAAGCAAGCAGTATCGCCAAAACTATACGACACACCCACTATGAATGAAGGAACTGCCGTCAAGTCAGTTAAATCGAATCTTTATTTCCTTTTACCGCGCTTGTTACTGTTAACCTGAGTACTTTTGCCCTTTTCTGAGCAGGGAGACTTTACATCAACAGATTAAGTTGCTCTTCAGCGGCTCCCTAAAGACAAGTCCTCACCCCCACATTGATCAGCCTCGTCCAGGGTTTTCACAGAGGTGAAGGAGCTTTCGTTAAAGCTCTGGATGGACGACCCGTACTTGTCCAGCAGGCAGGCGGACACTGACATCTCCTTCATCTCCTTCTCGTTGTGGTGCAAGAGCTTCACCACCAGGATGGATTTCGCCAAGCTGAGGACCAGGAGCGCCATGCAGACGGCAAAGAACACGCCTGGGGCATTACAGAGACAGCACATCGCACCTGAACAGCCAGCAGGTGGGGCAGGGGTTTAAGGAACGGGACTTTTCATGAAAAGGATGGCAAAGAGATCCCTTGTTTTATGGCTTAGATAAAGTAAGGGATGGAACACGCTGTGGATTTTATGACCTATACAGTGTGGGGACAGAAGGTTGGTGGGTTAGTCAGAGGGGATATGAAAGCATGGCGGTTCAGTTTGTTAAGGATTTTTTTTCATGTTAGTTTATGTCCCTGAGGGTTTTGTACTATTACACCTTTGGGAAAGATCCTTGGAAAAGGTCTGACCCTTGAAGACCTGCTTCAGGGAAAATGTCCCGTGGTTTCGATGTGGAAAATTGTTTTTCATTTCCACTAAGCAGTAAAGTAATGGTAAAGTACATGTACCTATGAGGGGTGTTTTGATGGCTGTAGCAGGAAGCTCATCCATCATGTTCACACGGAACACTGTGTAGCCCAGCAGGATGCTGGTCTTGAAGGTGATGCGGGTGCCACTGTTGGGGGGTAGGTAGAAGCTGATCACATCCACCACCATGAGGAAAATGCTTGGGATCAGCAGACTAACCACATACAACAAGGGCCGTCTGCGAATGACCACCTGCAGGGGCGGTAACAGGGAGATGGTTTTTGGGACATGACCAAATACAGGGGAATCCATATGAGGAAAAAATGGAAAACACAAATACACTTTTTTCTACATCACGCCTGTGGTCAAGACAGATTGACAGGTGTTTCGAAACTAGCGAAGTTGTTCTGCTACTGGACTTCCCCAATAAGCCATGCGCAGTCCGCTATAAATAAAATGTCATAATGATGGGGATTGTTAAGGAGTTTTTCTCCGGCTGACAGGATTAGAAGGGCCTGATTTGACACACAGATCGATGGATGGCCCGATGCGAATGAATGTTCGAACTTTTATTTAAAATCATTAACATGAAGCTCGGAAAACTGTAACGTTTAGGGACTGCCGCCTTTGAAAAATATCCACCGAGGCTTCTCTCTTTTTCCTCTGCCATCAGTCTTCCTTCTAGGCAGCTTGAACCTCCAGAGCGAGCAAAGCACAATTTCACAGCGCGTGGCTCAAAAAAAAAAAAAAAAAATCCTCATTAATTCTGCGGGAGAACGAAACACAAATATGGATTCCCTCAAAGGTTTCGCAATTAGACACAGTGCAATGGTAATCAAGGGCTCCATTGTTCTCGCTGGTGAAGGACCTCTCAGTGCACAAAGGGTTGCCCACCGGCAGGCAGGCGGTCGGCCCGCTCCTCTGGTGGAACAAGATACTCATCGATCAAGTGCCAGACAGGCCGCCTCATTAGCATCCCTCTTTCGGTATGCTGTCAGCAATACGGCCCCATCTATTAGCATTAGTGCTTAACCCGATCCGTGACTCCAAGCAATCTGCTTAACACCCTTATTGCACTCTGCGGACCGCATAATTGACATTTTAAAAAATCTGTCAATTTCTCCTCAGATCCCGTCATAATCAAATTTAGGCTTCGGCACATTCCAGCTTTTCTTTGCCTAAACTGTAAACTATATGACCCCTATGGATACAATTTAATCCCGCTTCTTGTGGTTTTTAGAACTTTTTTTAAGGCAGGGCGATTCCCAGTGATTGACTGGTAGCAGTCCTGACTGAAGCTCCTCAGATTAGTACTGAAAAGTGTATTCATCCCAAAGTAATGCATTCTTCTTTGTCCTTGCTCATATATCAGTGTCCAGACCTGCCTTTGGTTATGTCACCAAAGAGTTATTCCTCAGGGCAAGACGGGGCACAGCGAGTAGCACTGGTGCCCCACAGCTCCTTTGCTCTGGGTTAGGACATGGGATCCAGTCTGGGTGGGTCCGTGGAGAGTGTTCATGCTCCCGTTGGGTGCCCTGGTTTCCTTTCACAGGAAACATGTGTTTCAGGTGAACTGGTGACTCTAAATGTCCATAGCGTGTGAATGTGTGAGGGAGTGTGTGATTGATGTGCTCTGTCACACACCCTGTATTTCCAGGACAGCCTACTGATCACTGGTACCCAGCTATGGACAATCAACTCTTGATGATGGATGGATGGATATTCCTGATTTCTGTAATTCAGTGATATAACTTGTCAGATAAGATTCAAAGAAGGAGTCTTCACAATGCACAAGATATGACACACTCTGCTTCTAGTCTTCATGTATATCTGCAAACTCACTGAGCTGTGCTGAATGTTCTTGTGTGTGTGAGACACTCTATCCTCCATGCAGACCGATCATGCAGACAGATTCCCCACACGTGCTGGAGTACCCACGTTGAACTGGATCTGGGCGTAGTCCTGGTCCTCCATGTGGAGCCGGCGATACCGGGAGGGCACAGACAGCAGCTCCCACTCGCCATCATTCATGAACTCCCGCGTGTCGTTGGCGATCTCCTCGGGGCTCCTCCAGAGGGCCAGGTCCACTTCACCCACTGGGTCAGGGTGAGAGAGAAGAGCATGCTCTCACCAGCACTAGCGCAGCACTTTTGGTGGAGTACCTGGAGCAAATGGGGGCTTGGTTTAGCAGACCATTGATGAGAACGTGGCACTATTTGGCCAACGAGCAGAGTACGTCTGCATATATTCACTAAATTTTTACCCTAAAAAAGCCCTGTTATAACCGAGTACGGGAGTGAGATATGACATTTATCTAAGGCTACTTGGGATGCCAAGTTGTTATATGTGTGATGTATATAGAGTGTATGCTCTGCTGCACTGTAAAATACTCTCACGTTCGCATGCATGTATCTTTCATTTTATTTCCTGTTCATTGCTTAGATGGAACGAACTGAAGCTGTATTTAGTAAATTACTAATTTGTACCCAGGGGTATTCTTACTGATGCAATTCCACTGGGTTGACTCCGCACGCTTAAACACTCCGCTGGCGTACAATGCGACAGAGAGCTGCACGTGTGTGCTTGCATATGGTGAACATGTCTGACGCCGGCATGTCGACATCACCTGTATGGAGCCAGCTGCGGAAGGTCAGAGTGCAGTTCTGCCGGTCGAACGGGAAGGCGTAGATCTCCAGGTCGCAGGCGGACACTACTTGGACGGGCTTGTAGTTCTTCACTGACCCAGAAGAGTTGACGTAAACGTAGGGCAGAGATGGTGATCGGCCAACGTCCACACTGTGCAGGGCGTCCCAAGACAATTACATACACATCATCCTGGCCACTTGTGTGGGGGTTGGTTTGGGGGCAGGGTGTACATGGCAGGGCAGTATATCCCCGTACATTCATGCAGAAGTTATTTGCCCCTTCAGACTCATTGTTGATACAGACACCCCTCTAACGTAAATTTGACTTACGTAAATCCAATTTCCGTAAAAATTCCCAGCATACACATTATTTATGGGTAGCGCTTTTATTTTATGCAAAACATCTGAAATACGTTAAGCGCAAGTCGGCGTAGCCAGGCAAGGCAGGAAGCTGCATCTTCCCAGTCACGGCCTGTTTTGAGCCGCAGATGCATCTCTTCTTGTTAGTGTAGTGCTTTTTCGCGTATTTTTTTTTACCATTTTCATTATTCACAATGCCTGGTGCCAAACGTGCACTTGAAGGAAGCCAAGAACCGTCTCGCAGGCGTACGGAAATCGATTTGGAGATGAAATTGAAAATAATAAGGAAGTATGGAGGTGGAAAAAGATTTCCGTCTATAGCACAGGAACCAGGCTTAGCCGTGTCGATAGTGAAGGATGCTGCACGTATAAAGGAGCACGTGATGGCGGTGAATGGTGGGGGAGAACGGGGAATCTGACATACGTAACTTTTGACTTACGTAAGGCGTTGAAGAACGGTCTATTTGTGTAAGTCAAGGGGCGTCTCTATTACAACCGTAGCCCTAGACCCGGCACTACACTGAGGGACGTTCAGGCAAACAGAACATTTCTCTGCTTGTATGTGTTGTTTTCTCCTTGTCCTGTGTATTTATCCCCAATTACTGTGATTAGAGCTAATGACTAGTTTTAAAGAGTTGGTAAAGGTTGGAATGCCGGGGAAGTCTCTCTTTGTCTCATCCCAAATTCCACCGCTATTTAAATTGTTTCAGAGACACCTAATGGATGGCGGATGAGCATCGACACAAACGATGAAGCTCGGGCTCACAATTCGCTGATGACGATATCGGGCACCCAGATGGCATCTAGGGACAGGGAGATTTCATTGATCCCATCGAAATCCGTGGGATCCCACACCAGAAACTCATCCTTCCATATCTGAAACAAACGAGCCAGACGTGAGATATGGTTTGATCGTGCGTGTTGGGAAATCATATTTTATGTATGGTGAATACAGTAAGGAACACATACTGTGCAGTTTTCAGCGCGTGTTCTTTTTTAGCAGAGGGTTATATTGTTACATAAATGTTCAAGGACATGGTTTCACCCTTAAATGTGTCCTTGACACGCAGTTCTCCATTGTGTGACATATAGAAGATTTTGACTTGAGGGAAAGGTTCGTTGCTCAAGTAATCAAATCACCAGGGCATCGGAGAGAGCATGGGAAGAAATAGCCCCCATCTCATTACACAAATGAACCCTAATGAACCCTAATGCGATTCTGTGATATGTTTTTATCATGATAGATTCCCAGTTAAAGCCATTGCAGGCCTAAATCGAATGCATACATGTGTTATACTAAGCAGTAAAAGGGATTGCGTTGACAAAATTATTGAAATATGTATGTGTGTGTTTGTGGGGGAGGGAAAGCAGTATTGAGGTACATAATGGCATTAAATGTGCTGTTAAATACATCCTTGTTTACCAACCTGCCGATACCAAATGCTTGTGGTGACTTTCTGTGTCTGCCCATCCTTAGAAAAGGGAAGGGAAAAAAAAAAACGATTGGACATTTTTTTCCTTCGACTTCACTGCATTTTCAAAAATCCGCTTAGATGTTCTCCGCATTTCAACTACATTGTCTGCCTAGCAGAAATGCACCATGAGTTTTAAAAGTCATATTGTGTTCTTTACCACATCCAGCACGGACTGGACAATGAAATCGATGTAGACGATCGTTGGGTCTGTCCAGTTCAGCACCGGCCGAACCCCACGGTCGTACTTGCGGAGGAGGGTTCTGGTGAGCTGATTCAAAGTCGATCTCTTGGGTTTTTCAGGTAAAAGCTCAGCTAGAGGAACTGCAGAAATACAGACTGCTTTCAGTCATAAATTCTAAGAATGTATAAAGGGCTGCTTCGGTCTCCCGTGTGTCCTTTGCATAACTTCGGGTGCACGAGAACAAAAGGAACCAAAAAGTACCCATAAAGAATTTGCATACTGAAAAAAAGAGGATAAAAAGAAACTGAGAAGGAGCTAAAAGCCTCTGCAGGATCTTTTCATTCTGTTTTTTTTTCAGTGTGCCAGTTCGTTATTGGTATGCTTCAGTTACAAACTCCACACATTTCTTTCCATATTATAATTCAGTCATCTTGATATTACAACTAGCAATGCCGAGCTGCTCGTAGCACAAGTTAGGCATGTGGGACTTCTGTGATCCCAGTGTTGAGTTTGTGCTTCACTTTAAGATAACAAAGGTGCAAAAAATTCATATCGTAAGACAGTTATCTATTTTGTACGAAGCCAGAGTTCAGATTTCACTTCTGTAAAATGGAATATAACATACGCTACATTTTCACTGACAGTCACTGAAGTGTCTCCCTACTATGACTTCATCGTGGATGTATCATCTGATATTTTTTCAACCTGATCATTATACTTGATAACCTGATGCACCTTTGTATATGTGACTGAGAGCTCAGAATTATTTCAGGTGGATTATAACACCCCTTCACAATAAGTCATATATAATTTTCTATTTGGAACTGAGATCCCTCTGCCTGAACCACACACACACACACACACACACACACACACACACACACACACACACACACACAGTCCGAAACTGCCTATCCCAAGCGGGGTTGCGGCAAACCGGAGCCTAACCTGGCAACACAGGGCACAAGGCTGGGGGGGGACACCCCGGACAGGGCACCAGTCCATCGCAAGGCACCCCAAGCAGGACTCGAACCCCAGACCCACCAGAGAGCAGGCCCCGGCCAAACCCGCTGCACCACTGCACCCCCCTGCCTGAACCAGTGTGCCTCATTATACGTATTTACATTCAGCATATGCTATTCTCCAAAGCAATGCACAGCTCAGAGAAAACAAGTACATTTCACTACTAGAGGGAGAGGCATAGATGCAGACACACGGTTCTTGGAAGTACAGCTTGTCTGATGTCACTGTTTAAAGCAGCACACATGACATGGGTAGCTGCATATTGAATTGCCAAAGTGGTACAGTGGTACTTTTATTTAATTAGCTGACACTTTTCTCCAAGGCAGTGTACAATGTTAAGTTACTACAATTTACTCATTTACACAGCTGGGTTCTTTTCAGTTGAGCAGTTCAGGGTAAGTACGTTGCTCAAGGGCACTACAGTGGGTGCTGGGATTGAAACCTGGCTTCTTCTGGTGCAAGGCAGCAGGTGTAACCACTACACTGCTTGCTTTCCCAAATATGATGGGTACAACTGAATGATTATCGCTGTCGAATCAAACTAAAAAAAAGTTCATACCTAATGTACATGCTTGCAAGACAGATAGATATTGTGGATTCATTCACATATTCAGATTCAGATTCAAAACAAAACAGTTACACCAAGGGCTGTCTTTTATGTGCTCAGCTCCTTCAGGAAAGTTGTTCCAGCAGTGAGTCTTTTCATCTACCAGCATTTGACATCGAGTGCAGCTACCTGATTCTGGTGAGCAAAAAATAAGATGTCAGGAAGAGGAAGCGTTTAATCTTTTTGTTACATTAATCAAAGCGACAGCAGATAATGGCAGTGCTTACATCGTGTCACCTAACAGGCTGAAGGTTGATGGCTCCAATGCCACACAAGCTGCAGTGCCACTGACCAAGGTACTTACCCTGAACTGATACAGTAAGAAACACTCGCTATTTAAATATTTCTGTAGATCAGTGTGAAATTCATTGTCCATCACTGCAAGTCACCTTGGACAAAAGTTTCGGCGAGATTAAAGATCAATAATAATACAGTGACGAGGAGCGGTCATAATTCACAGTTATTATGACTGTGAGGGCAGCATCACTTCACATTTTGGTCCCTTTTTTCCCAGCACAGACAGCAGCGTTTGTTCCCCGGTGTCTGTGAGCGGGTGGCAGCGGGATGGTGACAAGAACAGGCAATGAGGACAGGGTCCTACCTGAGAGCAGCAGGAGGATGGATGAGAAGATGGAGAACATGCTGCTCCTCCACTTCGAGCCTCATCCGCCGAGGATCAGCGTGCCGCTCTTTACCTGTCCTGTGTTTTTCCCTGCTGGAAAACAGTTCTTACCGATCAGGCTGCTGTGATGGTATCCTGTAGCTTCGCTGCTGCTTTTTTGCTCACATACTCTTTGTTTCTCTGTCTAGATGCAACAAATGGACTGCAGCACCCACCTCTGTCCTCCTCCGGTGTTGAATTTCCATTAAGGCTGTAAGATGAGACAGAAAACAGCAGGAGCAGGGGGTCCCCTGGGAATACACTGATTTACCACAACACTAATGCAATCAAAGCGGTGGCTCATGGTGCCACAAACCCAGGTTCACCGGGCTGAGACGCCTCTGCAAACAGAATCATACTTTATCATTTATGTTACAGTCAGTGCGTCTCGCTTCATTTTTCTTTGCACTTGCGCATCACTCTCTGTTTCACTGTCTGCGCAAAAAACTTGAGACAGGTGTGCAGAATCATGCATTGGCACGTGCCAAAAAACACTGTAAAAACTGCAGCTGGCGGCATCGTGTCGGATCAAGCAACGGAACTAACACGGAGCGGCTCTTCCCTGCGGTGTGCGATTCTCGAGCGCACCGCGCCGCCCGGGTGTCGCGGGTGCGCGCGCCCTATCTATCATGCGCGCTCGCGACCCCTCGCCCTGGCGCGCGCGTGTGCGCGCGCTCGGCGCGGCGCTTTGCCTGCGGGAGTCGGATGGAGTAGGAGGGAGCTCTGCGGTGGAGGGGAGAAGAGGCTTTCGGGCGGAAAAAAAAGAAGCGATTCAGATTGCAGCTGCGATGAGAGCTGATCATGATCAGTGCTGTGAACACGGGGAGTCCGGCGGTCCGGTGAGCGCGCCGCTGTCTCGCTCTCTCTCTCGCGCACACACACACACACACACACACACACACACACACACACACACACACACACACACACACACGGACAGAGGCGCAGGACAGACGAGTCCGTATCATCCCGCCGACGGCCGTGCTTCTGCACGGTGAAATCGCCTGATCACGTGTCTTAAAAACTTTTCCCAGTTCAGCTTAATGTAATTTTTCATGTAACAGCTCAATCGTTGTGTCCAGTGACTGAGACCCCGAGACACACATGACACGGTGTGAAGATGACACACCTCCTGAGGACCTTCCCCGAGGCTCGAGAAGCAGCTCAGGGTCCTCCAGGAAAGCTCTCACTCTTTCTTATTCTTAGCTGATGTTCACAGTGAACAAAGTTTCTGGAACTCTTCTTCTGGCAAACTAAGGCATGATGATGATGATGTGCATTTGCTCAGGGATAAAATTAACTCCGCACCTAATCCAGTTATAGATTTGTCTAAATCAATTCCTCATATATTATAAGAAGTGGTGCGCTTCGGGGCGCGTCATCTTGTTATGGAGACCACCGGGTTGCCCACCATGGTGAAACCTATAAATACCGCCTTATTAAAGCAGGAGAGGCTCCGCTGCGATTAGTACTGCTCACTTGTGTTATTCACAATTTGCACGCAGTTTATTCACCCTTGTTGCCTTCCTCTCAGCGCTGATTTTATGCGTGCCAGTTTCACCTAATCTGTGCCAGGGGTAACAGTATATATGAAGAGGGGGGAAAGGGGACCCTTGTTTATGCCAGTCAAAATCCCTGTTGCGTGGTGAGTGGAATGAGAAACACAAGCGCTCTCTCTGCCAGGGCTCAAAATAGAGCCTGACCAGGAGATCTGGGGCCCACCGGCTCTCCATATATGTCTGCCGCTGCCAGGCCAGTGTGGCGGCCTGCCTCCGGGACCAGCTGGGAGGCCGCAGCGTTTCCAGCACCTGCTGGCGTCTCGGCTTTATATAGCTCCTGACACGCTTGGCCATTCTTAACTGGCGCAAGACCAGTTAACTCTTCCGCTGCTGCGGACGCACCCGTCTGGTGGTCAAGAGTTGAGATCTGCAGTTAGGAAGTGGCAGACTTGACGTGTCACAAATAGCGTCAGGTTGAAGATGCAGAGGGAAGAACAATCGATGTCCACTTTTTGGAGAAATTTAGCAATTGGAGCCAGTTAATGACACCGAAATACATATTAACACTGAAGTAAAATAATAAATCTCCATGTGTTTGGGATGCAGTGTAACTATAGCTCAAGACGAAAGAACGATCAAAGTCCATAGGGTAAGAATGAAGTGACCGACACCACGGATGAAGAGGATTAAGTTGTAAGAGTTGCTTCGTGAGACAGTCTGACACAGGTTTCTAGAGCTTTGCCACAAAATTTTTACTTGAACACAGCTCATTGCGTCTCAAAAAATTCAAACTTATTTCTTCTGGGAATAAATCTTCATGGACCTTGATCGTTTCTCCCTCTGCGTCTTCAGTTCTATACATTTAGTGTCTTCATTAAATAATCCATCGGCACATTGTATATGTTGCGTCCAACCCTGTATCTGTTTTCTATCTCTGTTATGGATGCAGCTCAAAACTGTTCCACTTGTACAAGTTTGATCACCAGTGATTTAGCACTTAGAAAAGTAACTGGGTCATTCTATATTTATTCAGTATAAAATATCCTCCCAGAGTAGATTATGTTACCTTTGCCCCAAAGGACCCTTTACTTGGGAAACAATCTAGCGCATGTTGATGCTTAAAAGTCTGAGTGCCGTTGTGTCACCTTGTATAGTACTGTACTCACCTGTCTGCAGTGGCTTTCCCAACATGGGAAGCCCTGGAGGGCAGGGAACAGTCTTTAGACCTCATCTCCCGCTGGGTGATGACCGCTTTGCTCACTGCGAGCCACTCAGCACTGCACAAAAGGTCTAATGTCAACTAGAGAAACAGACAAGCAGCGTAGATAGCCAGAAAATCACAAATACCCACCCTGTTTTGGTGTTTACACATGCTTACACCTTGTATCTGCTAGACAAGGTGGTCTGGCCAGCTGTGGAACCCCTGCAGATGACAGCAGATGACACTCAGGCCTTAGACATGGGCCTCCCATTTAAAGTGTAAATTTGCCTCTCCGTGAAAATTACACACAGCACCAGCTAGAAGCTTATGAATACGATATTTTGTTAAGTGCTCCAGCAAGGAGTCCTATTACACTCCACATGCAGTAGAAGGAGTCTGTTGTTCCTCAGCTGGTTCTGCAGCAGCACTGTTACAGTAGTGGGAAATGTACGCGCTCCAGGCTTCAAAGACTACAAGAAAAACAAAAATAGGCTACTAGAATAATGATAAGACTGAATTTTAGTAAATGCATCCATTTTTTTTAGTTGACTAGATCACAGATGGTCAAACGGTCAGCCGCAAAATCAAAATTCCTTCTCTATCTTCATCTAGACCGGGGGATCAAACCTATTAAACTAGTGTGGGTTAAACTTAAACTGGTTTTTGTTTAGCAAATTTATGAAGTTCAAAAGAGAATCGGCAAAGTGCGCTTGTGCTTTGTTGCAGACTCACATTCTGGTCAAGCAGCTGAGAGAGATCACAGGTATCCAGGACCTAGCGAT
This sequence comes from Scleropages formosus, assembly GCF_900964775.1. Lineage (NCBI taxonomy): Eukaryota > Metazoa > Chordata > Actinopteri > Osteoglossiformes > Osteoglossidae > Scleropages > Scleropages formosus. Next base: position 20,524,494 of record NC_041809.1, read on the forward strand.
GCTGACAGCAGCACTGAAGGTATGTGGAGATAAGGAGGTGTGGTGTGCATGCCAATGTCACTGAAGCTGAGTGACCCTGAATAGACTAAATCCAAGATTAAACCTCTGTCTGTTGTTGTCACGTATGGGTCTATGACCCTGGAGACAAACTTAGGTAACAAGGCCTTTAGTCAAACCTCTATTTAACATGGCAGGTAGTAGTAGAGCAGTTAGAGCTACTGCCTTTGAATCTAAAGGTTGTAGGTTTGAATCCCACCTCCAACTGTCATACTCTTGAACAAGCTGCTGGGCAAATAATTGTAAGTTGCTTTGGAGAAAATCATCAGCTAAATGAATAGCTATAAATTTATTGAATTTGAACAGGATTGAGGTGACTGTATATATTCACGGTAAAGAAAGAATGATGACTGAATGATTTACATGGGGCTAGGAATTGTACGATCCTTCCTTTTTTCATTGAGGCCATTAAAGGTTGAGTGGCCGCAAAGTGGGCCTACCAAGGAAGAACCAGGCCCAGGTATCGGTCAAGGCTCTGTAGTAAAGCAGGAGCACTGGCCAGTGTCACTGAGAGCTGTTCGTGTTGTTTACGGCTTCAAGAAAGACCAGACATCAATTCCAAAAAGCTTTTAGAGGCTGTCTGTCACAAGTGCCTCTGATACCAATTTCTGCTGTTGTCCAAAACCAAGAGCAAAACACATCTTTGTGAAACGGTGGCGGTGGTGTGATTGCCTGTCTCACCTGTTTCGGAAAGACATTTATTCCAACAGTGGTAAATTCACTCTATCATTGTTGTACCAGGGTATGTCACAGGTACTAAGTAACTGCATATTGATGTCTACAGTTAATTCCCAGTACCTCAGAAGTTGAGAATAACTTATCCTTGTAGACTTACAAATTTAGGGACTTGTTAAAATTTCCTCAGCTCCATTTAAATGTATTCTATTCTATTCTATTCTATTCTATTCTTTTTGGAATTTGTATTTTTCCTTTTACTAAACTTTCTATTTGTATTGCCTGGTGAGGGGGTTTGACACCTGGGTTTCTGTATCCTCCCACGGACCCAGGCCAGCCAGGGAGACCTGAGTCAGGCCATAGCACTGCTGACTGCCCAGGTGCCTGAGGAAGAGGCGGAGCCTGTGGCTGGTGATGGACGAGCCTGGAGCTCACAGAGAAGTAGGCAGGCTGGTAGAGATAAGAGGCCACTTACAGGCTAGAGGGATGTCATCACAGGACAAGTGGGAGACATTAACTGAAAAATTTGCCAGATTTTAAAAGCCGGTTCCAGATTTCAGAGCTGTTTCTCTTTTCCCCCCCAGGAATTGTTGAGATATCATTAGATGGGCCGAAAGATGACCTCCAAACAGCCATAGAACTCAGCTTGCAGGAATCCCAGAATGCCCAAGAAGAGGAAAGAGAACTTAACAGGTTGGAACATTGAGGAAGTTCAGCATAAATAAATCATGCGTGTCCCTGTACATGTGCCAGTATGGCAGTCTAGAGTTAGCGAAACTGATTTTATTTACCTGACTCACAGGCCTTTCTGCACTCTCTTTGGCACCTCTGAAGGCTCAGTGTCCACCTGTGCTGCGTTGCAGGGCCCTGGAGGCCAGCGTGGAGGAGAGCGCCGCAAATGCCAAGAGGAAGCGCTGCGAGGCATCGGGAGAGAGCGCCAACCCGGCCGACTGGATCCGACAAGACGACTGGCCGGTGGGGGTGCGCAATGTGGGCAACACCTGCTGGTTCAGCGCCGTCATACAGGTGTTCCTCTAAGCCGCCGTTTGTGTCGCCACCGGGCTGAGCAGCACGTTCGCAGTCCTGGTTGGGAAACCCCAGCCCTCTCTCGGCCGCTCTTCACCGCAGGACTTTGGAGAGGGTTCATTTTCCGCAGTGAGCTCCAGCACCTTGATTCTACTATAGTATTTATAGCTTCTAGTATGAGATGAGCATCGCTTTGGAGAAGAAGTGTCTGCTAAATGAATCAACGTAAATGAATCAGTGTATTTCCCTTCCTCGTGGCTGATTGCTGTGTTGGCTGGTTGGGGTCACAAGTGCTGTAGAACTCGAGCTCAGTCTTTATCATTTTATTTTCCGTTTTCTTGGCTTCCGTGGGCGTATTGTTCAACAGTAGCATCGCCTTCAGTTTGTTCGTGGAGAAAACTGCGCCGCTCCTCTTTTTCGCTTAACTCATTGCAATATAATCAAGCTGTTTACTGTAATATTAGTTATTAGAAATGACAGCAGGGTGACAGGAGGTGAGATGGAGCTCTTCTACAGATGTGCTTCCAGCATGCTAATCTTATTAGCGCCGGCCCCGGCTCGACTTAGTATGTAGTGTCAGATAGCGCCCTCGAAATCCAATCCTTCATTGATATTGATAGACTGCAGCGGTAATTAAATAGCGCAATGTTTTGATGATATAGCGAATGAAGAACTTTTAAGGCACTTGTGAAATCGGTTTCCGTTGGGAGATTAGTTGAGCCCAGAGAGGGGCCATTTGTCATTACCGCGTCCATATTTGCGTTGTTCTCGTCCAGCACGAGGGCCCGCTTATGATGTCGTCACCGGCAGAGGAGACGGCGACACGCGAACGTTGTGAATTCTCCAGATCCTGTCGGTTCACCCGGGTGTGTACAGTGAGCGTAGATATACAACATTTCTCGTCATTGTGAAAATCAGTTGTTCGTTTTTTTCCCCCAGCCAGACAAGCCGGTTGGTCAATAGTGGCAAAACAAGCTCCCTGTGTTTATCAGCTGGTTGTGCATTGTAAGATTGTGATAAGCTGTAATTGAATTTGTTGCAAGGCTGTTGTTCCAGCAGAACTTCTGTTTGCCTTCGTGATTAAACTGCACTGTGGTTTTTTTTTCATGTTAAAGATAATTGAATTGGGAAATGGATTGAACAGCACGCAGTAAAATTTGTTCTGTTCTTCAAAATGACCAAAATAAGTAAGTCTGTGCAGAATTGATTTTGCATTCATGTCTCTGCCTCTCGGAGTCAAATCTCTCACAAATCGCACAATATTGCCTGTTAGACATGTACAGTAATGTCACCAATTGACAAAGAGGCTGTTCTTTATTGAAGTCATTCCAATAAACACATACCCTCTATAAATAGCAAAAGGGATTATGTTTTTTATGTGCTGGAGTGCAAATTGAAGGAATTGTTTTTTCTCTGTTGTCTGTTGTAGTCTTTGTTCCACCTTCCGGTGTTCCGTAGGCTGGTGCTAAACTACATCCTGTCCGAGAGAGTGCTGGAGAAGTGTAAAAGCTGTTCGGTATGTCAGTCAGTCAGTCAGTCAGTCAATCAATCAATCAATCAATCAATCAACCGTAGAATTCAGTCAAGCAATCAGATGCAGCCCATTTCATGTAGCCCATTTTTCAAGTAAGCCCAAATATATGAAGTATCATTTCCAGTATAGGTAAAACTGCAAATTCCTCCTTTCTTCCTTTCAAGAAGCTAGACAGATGTGGAGGTGGGGTGTGGGGTGTGTCAGTTTCTACATGTGAGTTTTAATGGAGTCTTGGGTACGGTTTTTTAGTGAGTCCAAGGTTTAGTTACATTTATGTTTTAATTTTTCAGGGAGTATGAGAACTTTTTGCTTTGTGGGAGGAGATCAAACCTATGTGTGTGTGTGTGTGTGTGTGTGTGTACAGGACAAAAGGAATGTCGCCTTCATGCAGGAATTGCGGTGTCTCTTTGCCCTCATGGTGGGCTCCAAGCGTCGCTTTGTGGACCCCTCAGCTGCAGTAGAGCTTCTGAAAGATGCGTTCCGCACCAGCGAAGCCCAGCAGGTACAACGGGCCGCTTTGTATGTAACTCCAGCCAAACGATCACGTTAAGTAATGTATTGTCCAGCTGCTGTGACGGGAACTACCATTGTCAGTGAGTCGTGACCTAAGTCTACATTTTGTCTTGATGCTAGGATGTCAGTGAGTTCACCCACAAGCTCCTGGACTGGCTTGAGGATGCATTTCAGCTAGCTGCACATGGCAGGTAAGCCTACACAGTTATTTAGATCATTATTTAGAAGGGAAGAATTGATACCAGCCTTTTGTCAACATGTTTCATTCAGTAATCCCGAAGACAAGCAGGAGAATCCAATGGTCCAGCTGTTTTATGGGACTTTTGTGGCAGAGAGAACCATTGAAGGTGAGGAAGAGACATTTACCTTTCTGCCGAGAGGTTGAGAGGTTTTTCTTAAGAGAACATGGCCAATGTGCACCACTGTTTAGGCAGCACAGTGTCGAACATTGAGCAGTTTGGGCAGTACCCTTTGCAAGTGAATGGATTCAACAACCTGGACGAGTGTTTGGAAGGGGCCATGGTGGAGGGCGAGATCGAATCTCTGCACTCAGATCAAACCTTTCCCTGTGGTCGACAGGTGAGTGATACGATTCCTAGAATCAGGTTGGTGGTCGTTGTCCAGTGACGCAAGATCTGAACTCATCATAGTGGACATGAATTCTTTCTGTTTGCAGAGATGGTTCTCAAAATTACCACCAGTGCTGACCTTTGAACTGTCTAGGTTTGAGTTCAACCAGTCTTTAGGTCGCCCAGAGAAGATACACAAAAAACTGGAATTTCCTCAAGTTATGTACATGGACAGGTACATTCCGTCTGCACTGTGCACCTTCCACACCGTTTTCTACGTCTGCAATCACGCACACGTATTTTCAGTGAGAAAAGTACTAGGAAAAGGTGTTGAAATTGCTTGCTGTATTTGATTAATATTTTTTGGGAAGCAATAATAAATTATATAATGGTACTGAGAGAAGTCCTCTTTATTTTGGTTCCGTTAACCATGTAAGGGGCACCTAAGCTTGCTGTTGGTTATCTGATGAAGACTCTGATTTGAGCAGGTACCTCCACAAGAACATTGAGCAGATGCAGGGCAGGAGAGAGGAGGTGAAGAAGCTGAAGAATCAGCTGATGGCCCTCCACCAGAAACTGGAAAGGTGAATTTAATGACATGCATGCAGGGGAAGAAGAGTCCTGATGGTTAAGGTCACATATGGCTGGAACTGAGATTGAGTTTTACGAGCATCAACAGGTCTGCATGTCTCTGCTTTCCAGCTATAAGAGCTATGGCTCAGGTCCAACAAAGTACCCGTTGGCAGACATGCTGGAGTACGTTCTGGAGTTTGCCACCACTACACCCACCAGCACATCCCCTGTCAAAGATGTGAGACACCAGTTGCAGACGTCTCCTGCTGACCCTTCATCGCACAGAGACCCCTCCTCTGACAAGCCCAGGCAAGCATCATCTCATAGACCCTAGAGCGCTTGATGACCCGTCAGAAACCCCGAATCAACCTTCATTTGTGACCAAGAGGCTGGAGATTAAAGTCCCAGGAGGGCTGGTGTTGTTCGGAGCCCTCAACAATTTCTTTGAGCTGCCTTTAAAATAATCAGCTATTTAACCCTAGCATGCCGTATGTGTTATATCTATAATTTTACACTATTTTCATTAACCTTCTTTAGCACTGCAACCTTGTTCAGTCCTCTGTGTCATTCTGGAGAGAAAAATGGTCTATAGACATAAATTAATATGAAGTGAATTACTAGAAATTTTCTAATTACTCCACTGACTAGCAGTAGGATCAAAAGTGTCTGTTGCACTAATTCCACACATTCTGCACACAGTTGGTCATACTCCTGATACACACGTAACCTGTCTATCTCAAAGGTGATGTGTGTCCAACAATTCTTTTCTTGTTTTTAACACTTTGTATGTATATTTTGCGAACCTGGAGTAACAGGCACTTACATGCTGCTATGGGTGGCTTTTGAGCCTGTCAGCACTCGGCAGGTTACAACATTTCTCGTACCTCTGACGTTTAGCATTGGGGTCAAAGAAACCCTGCTGGTGCTCAACACTGCATTGCATTACTGGCACCCTCCGATGAAGAATGAAAACCAGTTTGGACACACACTATTTTTGAACCCAGTACTCCCAGGTTAAATCTCTAGAGTTCTGCAGTCCCCTTAGATAACGGTCTGTTTAGCACCTGAATAACATAGTGTTGTGTAATCATCTCTTGTTTCGCAGTCTGTCAGGTCAAGAAGATGCCGGGCCATCAGAAAGTTTGACTTATCAAGGCCCCGCATCTCAAAGGTCCCCCGTACACAAGCCCTTCACCCAGTGCAGACCTGTGATGGATGCCCCCCAACACCCATCTCCCCATAGCATCTCTGAAGAAGAACTGCTCTGTGTCAAAAGTTGCTTGCAACGCTGGAGGATCGAGGTGGAGAACAGCATCAATGGTGGGTCTGCCCTCATCATTGTCTGCTTGTGGTGTTTTATGGTGTTTTTTGTCCCGCAGCCTTTTTGATTGGTCAGTCATTTTCATTGACAGTTGTGCTTTCGTCCCTTCGCTTTCCATCAATGGATTTAGAGTTAAAAAAAATTATGTCTCTTTATCTACACAAGAGCACTACCCAAACAAGTCATTATTAGATATGCATTCAGTTCCCTTAAACAGTCATCTAGTTTTGGTTTTATTTGGTTTTCCACTAAAATTAAAATTAAAAAAATAAAATAAAATTTAAAAAAAAGAAAAAATTGGTGTGGGTATCGGGATTTGTCTGTGTCTTATGCACCTGCTTGAATGATGAACCTCAGTGCAGCAAGTGGTAGGTAACAAACTAGGTTTTCGTGAGACTTTCATGTCTGCAGCTATGCCTCCTTCTCTTATGTAATGCATAAATTGTACTTTTGCTGAGATGTACGTCGCTTTGGACAAAAGCGTCTGCTAAATGAATAAATGTAAATGTAAATGTCCACTAAGTCCCGATCAGCCCCTTCTCCTCTGACCTGCCGTCTACCGTCATGTCTCTGTAGAGCTGAAGAGCAGCATTGAAGGGATCAGCCAGTCACTAGGGGGCATGTACTCCGATGGCTCCCTGTGCCAAGTAAGTCTTCCTCTCCTGTGACTCCTGACATCAGCCAGCCTCTACCTGTCCTCTATGGAGCTGTGACATCAGAAGGAATAAAACACCCTTAAATGGGGACCACTGCTGTAATGTGTAGCGTCAGTGACAGATTGTCTCATGTCTCTGTGACTTCATTACTGAGACATGCTGTCCTCTGGTTCCATAACTACGCAGATGCTTTGTGAGTGCAGTGTGCTTTTGATGCATTGGTCATTGGTCATGTACGTATTTCTGGCTAAGAGATAAATGTAAAAGTGAGCCTTCCAGTCTGAACGATTGCCCGTGGTACGTAGGCTCCCTACCGGCTCCACGCTGTACTGGTGCACGAGGGCCAGGCGTCAGCTGGCCACTACTGGGCCTACGTGTACGACCACAGCCGCCAGTGCTGGCTGAAGTGTAATGATGTGTCAGTGACTGAGTCGTCCTGGGAGGAGCTGGTGCGGGACTCGTACGGTGGGATGACCAACGCCAGCGCCTACTGCCTCATGTACATCGATGACAGCCTGCCCCACCTGGTCGCAGGTCAGCCCCATCATCCCCCTCCACCTCTAAAGCTACTCATTTCAGCACTTGGATCCAACCCGTCCAAATCAAGATTTTGTTTTTCGCCGGCTATGCATATTCAGCAGATTAATTTATTTCTGTAATCTCCGTGTGGTACTGCTCAGAGGAGAACGTCTATGATTAATATTCCGACAGTTTGTGAAGTGCAGTCCAAGAGGCTGAGCTTTTTATTTCCATGATCCTACATGTTATACGTGTTCATGCATTTCTGTTTTTTCCTCACCCTTCGACCCTCTCCACCCTAAACCCTTGAACCCCATGCGTTGATACGTGATGCAGAAGACACTGATGTCGAGACTGGTCAGGTCTTGCAGGGGATGGATGCCCTGCCCCCCATCTTGCGCCGCTATGTTCAGGAGGACAACCGTTGGTTCAAGCAGGAGCTGCAGGAGTGGGAGGAACAGCTGTGCAGGAGGCCCCAGGAGGAGCCCACACTGCCCTCCCAATGTGTCACACAGGAGCGTCCTCTGGAGCAGGTGGCTGAAGCTGTAGGAGCAGGTGAGAACCCTGACAGACAGGCAAGGGAGGAAATGGTGCAGGAACCTGGGAAAGAACCAGTGGAAGTACCGGTGGAAGTACCGGTGGAAGTACCACAGGAAGAACCGGGAGAGGAACCGGGAGAGGAACCAGGAGAGGAACCAGGAGGCGAACCAGGAGAGGAACCAGGAGGTGAACCAGGAGAGGAACCAGGAGGCGAACCAGGAGAGGAACCAGGAGAAGAACCAGGAGAGGAACCAGGTGAGCAATTCAACAAGGAACCAGCAACAAGGGGTTGAACCAGGAGGGGGACCAGGGGAGGGACCATGGAAGATACCAGGAACTATCTGAGGCACAAGGGGCGGAAGCAGCTGTGAAAGCAGGAAACAAGTGAGCAACCGTGGAAGAACCCTGGCAAAAGATGGAATATCATATAATGGAATACCATATTTTCTTCCAAAGCTAGAATATCATGTTAATTTGGTTTAATTTTGTTGGTTTGGAAAATTTATATATATGCATAATATATGTTTAGATTTTTTTGAAAATCTGTATATTCTAAATACAGTGTCTTATTAAGCAGTTCTTTTAAATAGTTCTGATGTGTTGATATTGAATTTTTGTCAACGCAGTATTTTTTAGTAAAGTTTTCAACAAAGTAGCCAAGGATCCTTCTGTATACATTATAATCAAAAGTTTACTCCTGTTGCTGATGTTTTATATCTCAGGGCAGTCCTCTATGACATACGTAATAGATGTCATTTTACTATTGTAATATTGACAATAATCGTGAAAAGAATTTACAGTCGAAATCCCAGTTAAGATCACTTGATCGAGTGACAACCCTCTAAATGGACAGCACTGACCTCTTGTGTTGCCTCACATAATGAACAGTTCTGCTTTCAGACCCGTAGAAGCAAGGCTCACTTGAAAACCTTCTTGGAATGACATGTTCATGACTGACCTGAGGTTTCGTTCCAGAGCCCTCCCATAGGCATTTGATACCCCCCACACCAGGGAGCGATGGCATCGAGCAACAAACGGATCAGGCCAGCGCCGACGCCGTAGACGGCAGCAACGGTCACGAGGAGCCGAGTCTGCGGTCTCAGGTAGGATGGTTATGAAGCTGGTGAAGTTATTTTCATGACGAATTTCGAATCATATTGTAGGTCACAGCTTATAGATCCACAGCGGATGCGAAACCCAATGTAGTCAGTCACTGGGACACACTCGGAGAATGTCATACAACCTCTCCTTTCCAGTTTTTATGGACTGATCTATTTCCATGACCAATGTGATATCTTTACACTGGGTAATAGATATCTAGCCATAAAATACCACAGTAAATTTCAGTGGTCCACTTGTTCCACTCACTGCTACTTAAATATGTGTGTTATTTCTAGCTTAGTGGTTAAGAAGGAGGTACTGTACATTCTTTCCTAGTGTTCTGAGAACTATATCAAGGCACAAGCATAAATATGTGCACAATATAGATAGATTTTACAACAACATTCACATTGTTTTGTCATAGCAGGTTATTCCGAACTACGAATAGTTGTGTAGCTGCAGTGCTGGGACTGCTTTGCATATCTGACACCCCGAGAGCCGTTTACATTCCAGCCATTTTCTTGGCGATATTGTTGGTTGGTGTCAGTGACAATCTGTCAGGAGTTGGACTTGGTGAACCGTCGGGCTTTAAATAGAGCATGAGGAACCATTTCATTCCCAGCTGGAACAAGGACAGTGGTGCACTGGACCGGAACACCCTGGTCCATTCCCAGCCTAGTGCGACATATGTGAAAAGCACAACTGAGATGCCTTGTCCGTGTCATCCTTTTTAGGATTTAAATGTAGAAATATAGTAAATTATTCATTTTTCTTTCCTAAAAAAAAATCTGTGGCAAAGGAAGTTTAATGGAAAACATAATGAAGATGATCACATCTGAAAGACCTTGTAGCTCCTGCAAGGTACCGAATAATTCGCGCTGTCCTAATAAATGATTGTATAGTGGCCTCTAGAGGACGTTTATTGTATTGCACGGTCGGTTCGCGCGCATTTCAGGTTACTGTAACGGTTAATGTAATGTGAGAAAACTAAGGACGGTAAAATTTGAACTTAAAGTTAAATTAGCAAAATTAATAATCACAACAACTACACTAACAATAAAATGCAGTTAAATCCATAGAACTTACATAATAGTAAGGAATTCACACACACACACATTTTCAGAACCGCTTGTCCCCATAGGGGGTCACAGGGGACCAGAGCCTACCCGGCAACACAGGGCGTAAGGCCAGAGGGGGAGGGGACACACCCAGGACGGGACGCCAGTCCACCGCAAGGCACCCCAAGCGGGACTCGAACCCCAGACCCACCGGACAGCAGGACTGCGGTCCAACCCACTGCGCCACCGCACCCCCTAGTAAGGAATTCAATTGAACTGAATAATTAGAGGGGGGCGCGGTAGCTCGGTGGGTTTGACCGGGTCCTGCTCTTTGGTGGGTCTGGGGTTCGAGTCGCGCTTGGGGTGCCTTTTGATGGACTGACGTCCCGTCTCCGGTGTGTCTCCTCCCCCTCCAGCCTTGCGCCCTGTGTTGCCAGGTTAGGCTCCTGCTCCACACGACCCTGCATGGGACAAGCGGTTTCAGACAGTGTGTGTGTGTGAATAATTATAATAAGCAGAAAAATTATCTGGTCAGAGTTGGCCTGATCTTGCCAGTCCACGAGAACCCAGTGTTTTGCATGTCTATATTTACGTAATGACTGTAGTCCAGATAAAGTGTCCCTTTTACCCTAGTGTACGTCTGAACTTCTGATACTTTAATTTATCTTGACTGTCTTTCGACAGAGCCCCGAGCCAGTATGGAAAGCAGAGGAGATGGGAGAGTCCGAAGCAGAAGCACAACCAGAGGCAGAGCCAAAGCCAGAGGCAGCGGAAGAGGGAGCAGGACAAGAAGAGGCCCAAGCTGGTGGAGATGAAGAGGAACCCCAAGCTGAGCCACAACCTCAGGCCTCACCCCAGGAGGAAGCCCCCGCTGAGACGAACCGCAGGCCGACCGAGAACCAGGTCTCCGAAGTGGAGATTCCCAACGTGGGAAAGATCCTGGTTCGCTCCGATGCGGACGGCTATAATGAAGAGGTACTACACCAAAGCACATCCCCCAGAAAAGAGTTAAACTGTCTCTGTGACAAATAATTAAAAAAAAACGTTGTGGTTTATTCAAGCACAGCTGAGCGTCATCTACACATCAACACTCATATCTTTGAGTGCGTCGCAGGCATTGAACAAGTATAAAATGACGACTTGCTTTCTATTATTATTAAATTCTGCTAAAGACACCATTGATCTTGCAGTTATGGATAACCTTGTTTTCATCTTTGTCCCTCTGTGTGCAACACTCTGTGTGTCTACGACACACTCTGGGGCAGGCGATGCTCACCCCAGCCATGCAGGGAATCATCTTGGCCATTGCCAAGGCCCGGCAAACCTACGACAAGGATGGTCCTGAAGCTGGTCTCATCAAGGTAGTACCCCAGTGCATGCTGGAACCTGGGCAGCCTTCTCCGTTTTCCCTGCACCATCTCTTCCAGAGCATCAGAACCTTTGACATTTTGTGGCCTTAATAAATTTAGCTCTTCTAGATGTCTGTAACTGACCCCCACGGTTTTTATCTTACCAAGGCCGAAAGAACTTACAGTTCACTAATGATGTTAGCACTAATTAGGAAGAAATGTGCAGCGATGCTAATCAGTTCTGAGACTGGAAAGACAGCAGGGTTCCTCGTCGTCGCTCTCCTTTCGCTGTTATCTCCTCTGCCAGGCTTTCCACGAGGAGTACTCTCGGCTTTACCAGCTGTCCCAGGAGGAGACCACCCCACAGAGTGACCCCAGACTGCAGCACGTCCTGGTCTACTTCTTCCAGAACCGTGCCCCCAACCGGGTCGTAGAACGGACTCTCCTGGAGCAGTTTGCGGACCGCAATCTCAGCTACGATGAAAGGCATGCTGCACCCTGTCGCCAACCCCCGCATTCTCCAGCCCCACCCTGTCTGTCACTCTCAGAAATGCAATGCAAATATGACCCTCCTCAGCCTCAGGGTCATAAATTTCCTACTCCACGAGCGATCATTGACATGTCACAGCGAAAATACCAGCATTTTCAAATTCTTACCTCAACCACCTGCCCTACGGGGTGCTGTCACAAACTGCATTATCTTTACAGGGGCTCAAGACTTGACCATTTGTTACTCATTCTGTTAAATAGCTTTGGTCACCACTTAAAGAGTTCTGGAGTCTGCTGATTGACATGTGCAAAGATTTCACACATATTCATTTTCAGTGTCAGAGCTAATCTAACAACAGCTTTTTCCTAATAAATATTTATAAGAATCTGATTTCACTGTAAACTTTTCAAAAGTTATGCGGCAGAACTTTCTATCTTAAGCGTAGAAAGCGAAGCATTTAGCAGCTGTATAAATGTGTAAAGACCAGTTGGGTTAGGTCCATGCATGCAACTTCTAAATTCAAGTTCTCTAAATCTGGACAGCGCTCTGTAGCCAGAAGGCCTTCTGTACAGGGAAATGTGTACCCGAGCCCCACAAGCAAACCAGTTCAACCAGTGGTCTTGTTCTCTAGGTCCATTGGAATCATGAAAGAAGCTCGAGCGAAGCTGCGCCTCATCAAACCAGAAGATATGGATATGGAGGAGTACATGGTGAAGGCTGTTCTTTCTTTTCGCTTCAAGAACACATTGCACAAAATCAGCATCATGCCTCCAAGTGTAACATGAGTCATATGTGTACTATCCTTCCTTACAGAAGATGATGATAATAAGGATAGTAATTGTTTTTATTATTTAAAACACCTGATATCACAGCCAAGGAGCCAAGGTCAGCTACAGGATATCTTGTTCAAACACATAATTACATATAATTACTTGAAATGAAATGGGGAAAAACTGAAATTCACTTAAATTACTTTACTGAAGCCCTTCCGGCTATTTGTTCAAACAGCAAAATGTATATTAAACCCAGATTTTTTCCAGCCTGAAAATGGCAGACTTTCTGAAGTCACTCAACATTGCAGATTCTACCCAAAATTCATGTCCAAAACTGTAGACTTAGTCTAACTTAAAACCTGGTCCAGGTTTTGTGGTGGTGAAGATGGACTCAAAGAAAGTTAATTACCATTTAAGATGGTTGGGACAACCTCAGTGCATCTCTACCACAGGACTTTTCGGAAGAAATTCTCTGGATCTACCCTTAAAATACATCACCTTGCAGGGCCAGGCTGGCGTCAAAGTTGTGGGAGTCAAAAGACTAGTCTATACTAAGGAGTAAAGTCTCAGTCTGAATGGGTCACAAGCGGAGCAGGAAGCAGCAGACCAGGCCATCATCAGACTGGGATGCCAGGAGGTAATCGTGTGGACCCAAACAGGAAGAACTAGCCTTGAATGGTGGGGGGCAGCACCCAAGCTGTGGTCTTCAGCTTCCAGAAAGAAGAGGAAAGAGATGGTGATCTCAGAAATTATAACCATGGAAGAGGGGAAGCATAAAATCAAGGCAGTTAGTAATCTGGTAAGGTATGATCAACAGAGTCGTAAGCTGGTAAGACATCTGGGAGATACCACAGGCAAGACTAAGCTTCATTGTCAGTGCTACTTGCAACACCCTCCCAGCTCCATCAACATGCACCGGTGGTACGGCTCCAATGCGAAGTTCCCCCCTCTGTGATGCCCCAAATTTAAACCTCCAGCAGATCCTGTCTACCTGCTGGATGCTCTGTCACAAAGTCAGCATCAACACAGGTGGCAGCATGATCAAGTCCTGTAAAAGCTGGCAAATGTGCTGGAGATGAGCAGACAGGAAGCAAACAAATGTCACCCTTTCGTGCAAAAACGTCTGACACACGGGAGGTAATACACAGCATCGCATGGAAGAAGAACGGAGCAATATTCTCTACTGAGGACAACTGGTCCATCAGAGCAGACCTCAATCTATAATTCTGGTTGCCCACCAAATTTATGACAACCCCTCTAAGGCCAGACGTTGTTGTACAGTCTACAACAGTCAAAACAGTCATAATGAAGGGAAGATTCAAGCTGTGCCTAAGAAAGAAAATAAAAAAACATGGTTCGTGAAGGCAGTTGGGAGACTATGAGTAGCAAAAGGGAGATGTTTGCTGTGGTCATGGAGAAAGGACAAGAGCTGCAGCTGGTGCGAAGGCACCCATGGAGATGCGACAAACGGTGTTGCTCAGACAGAAAAACACCGAGCTGTGTATTTAACTAGTCGCTAACAAAAACATTGATTCTCAGAGCCAGATCAATACAAGTGTCAAAAAATGAAAATGAAAGATACCAGTGTTCATATGTCTGTTTAGTCATACTGTGGTACACAGTCCTGTTGCAGTTCTCAGAGGCTGGTAATATGTTTCATATGTGTTCTGTCCTTTCCTTATTATTATTATTATTATTATTATCATATTCTTTTTTCTTTTGTTGCTTGACAGCTTCACAACACGCATACAATTATTTCAGATTTTAGTGTGATATCACTGTCTGATTATAAAACTCTTCGCTATGGTCTCTCCTGGAACTTGTGTTTGCAGCCTTTAGGCCGCCAGTCTTTGCCTTCAAAAGCTGGGTTATCTATTTAACGCGCATAATTCATACGTAGATTTTGATTCTGTCTTCTGCAGAAATGGCACGAGGACTACAACCTGTTCAGGAAGGTGTTTGTATACCTGTTGACGGGTCTGGAGCAGTACCAGAATGGGAAGTATGTGGACGTACACGCTGACTTGGGTGTTTTCTCAGCCTTGCTGCCGCTGTGCCATGCTGACCTCTCGTCCCTGTTCTAGAGTCCGTGAGGCGCTCAACTACCTGGTCTACGCGTTCCAGAACAACAGGGAGCTGCTGATGGAGGGGGACAGAAAGGGGGTGGAACAGCAGTTCATTGCGCTCTACAGGCGAAAGTGCCTCACTGTGAGCACTCCTTTCACTGGCCCGTTTTCAGAACCAGAACCAGTTTGCATGACCCACAGGAGTCACTGTGTCGGTGCCCTGAAGATCAGTATTTAACCTGGATTGCTTCACTGCGTAGCATCAGTACATTCCTTTCTTAACAGTGATGGCGCTTCCAATATGCAACACAAAAAATGCCTTGGCTGAAGACATCAGCAAAGTAATTTCTAGCTTAGCCAGTGGTTTCATTGCTGATGAGAGCTGACATTCCTTTTCTGCCCAGAATGCCCTAGCACTTGGACCCAAGAGGATTATTTCTCTCCCTTGCCTTTCTATTGGGAGTTTTTTTTTTTTGTTCTCCTCTCTGGCCTGTTAACGTACTTTACAGCTTTACTGCATGGTATAGTTCCTGCGGTAATTTAATGTATAGCTAACCTTTAACTCCATTATTGTTGTCTCTTGATCTTTTGTTTGGTGCTCTTTGTCACTTTCTATAAAAATAGATTGAATAGAATTTTATTGAAAGCAGGGGACATGGTGGCACAGTGGGTTGGACTGGGTCCTGCTCTCTGGTGGGTCTGGGGTTCGAGTCCTGCTGGGGGTGTCTTATGACTGACTGGTGTCCTGTCCTGGGTGTGTCCCCTCCCCCTCCAGCCTTATGCCCTGCGTTGCTGGGTTAGGCTCTGGCTCCCCGTGACTCTGAATGGGACAAGCGGTACAATAATGTGTATGTGTTTATTGAAAGCTTCACAGTAGTCGGCCCTTTTGTACATTTGGGCATTTTACTACAGCAATTCAGATTAAGTACCTTAATAGAGAGGACACCGGAAGTCATAGGATGTGGGGTGTGAACCAGCAACCTTGCAGTTGTTGCAACTAGTAGATATCCCACATTGCTATGGTACCTGCTTATGGTGATATAAAATATTTTTCCACAATTCTTAATTATGCAAGCGTGACAATGAACAGTCTGTGGCTAGATATTACTGTGGCAAAATGTTAAAAGAACATTAATGATCAGGATCTTGTCCCACTGCTATGGTGCCGGGATTCTGTATCCGCTGACAGGTCTGTGTCTGCCTGCTCAGGAACTGAATGAGAATGCAGCGAAGCTGTTTGCCAGCGGGGACGAGAGCAACGTGGCCGCGGGTTTGAGCATCATGAACAACACCGTCATTCCCTGCATGCACTTGATGATCCGTGACAGTGTTAGCCAGGAAGACTTGGACGTCATCGAAGCGATGAGGAGCCGGTGGTGCTCATACCTCGAACAGGACATGGAGGGTGAGTGGACCAAGCCTACACTGGCCCCACAACGCAGGCCACATGAACAATAAGATATAGGTTTCTTACCCACATGTACTTCCAATGTTCTTACAGGAGGCTACATCTGCTGCCAGATGTAGCCTCCTGTAAGGACATTGGAAGTACATGTGGGTAAGAATATTGATTTCTTTTTCAGAATTATTGTTATTTATTGCGTTCTATTTATGCGACAAAACTAAATATGAACACTTGCAAGATCACTTGGATAGGGATGAAATCTATTTCTGCAGTGCAATTTTCTCTTATCTATGTTGTTTTGCATTCATTTAAAATTATTATTAGCTACTGTATTGTGTTTTTTTTTTTTTTTGTAATTTATTTATTGATTGCAACTCCAAAGCGGCTTACATTGTTAAGCTACTTACAGTGATTTACCCACTTTTACAGCTCAGAATTTTTTTTATGTTACTGTAGTAATTTAGGGTTAGTACCTTTCTCAAGGCTACTACAGCAGGTGCAGGGATTCAAACCTGTGTCTTTTAAGTTCTAGGTGGCAGCTTTTGCCATTACGCCACCTCATGCTCTCTTAATGCCTAATTAATTTCCTAATCAATCAGCAATTTAATCATTGTAGTTTTACCACTTGCTCCGCAAGGGGAATTCTAGTGTTTGCATCTCCAGCTCATGCTGTGCCTTCTCACTCTGCCCACAGGTGTCCTGCAGGAGAAGCTGAGTGAATTTCTGCCCAGGCTGCTGGACTGCTCCGTGGGCAGGATCGAGATCACAGAGCCTCCCAAAGTCCGGCCCGGTGTGCCACATGACTTGGGCAGCCGGCTGGCAGCTGTCATGGAGTCTATCCACGACACCTCCATTGTGACTGTCAAGTAAGAACACCACGCGGAGCATCCCATAGAGGCGTCAAGGAGCTGCTCCGCACAGCTTATTCAGGAAGGGAGGTTGAGGGAACCCTCAAGTGACCACCACAAAAGCATTGTTTTGAGCACTATTTTGTATTTTCTCTATTTCTGTCATCGCCAATACACTGTGCTAAGAGCTCCACATGAAGGATTGAAAAACTTTTTAAATGCGACTTCTGTAAAGAGTTTAATCTTTAAAGCACTTAGGAAAAATCCTTTGCTTTCATAAGAAATCTGGCACTAATTTAAAACATTAATAATCAGGATTTCTTCCTCTTGTCACGAGACATCTTTTGCTTTTTTATAAATTTCTTTATTTTGGCTTGTAGAATTCTTACACTATGCAATTGCTGAAATAAACCCTACTTCTAACCACTGGATTCAGCCTTTAATAAACAACCAATTTCTTTGAATTCCTGCATTTTCTTTCTCGTTCTTTAATTTTTCTTATTGTCATGCTGTAATTATGCTTTTTTACTGCTCAGGAATGTTTAGACATCAGACATTGTACATACAAATAAAAATTAACTATATATATTTGCAAATAAGTAAATATCAAGCAGTATTTTAAAATATTTTCTATTTATGTTTTGTCTACATTTATCCCTAAAGAGGTTATTCTATATTAGCCACATCCTCAATTTGGGACACTTGAAGGTATGTACTGTATACTGGCTCCTCAGCTTGCAGACACAACTGGGACTGGAAGTAAATTTTTTTGTTAATAAATCCAAAGTCTCCTTTACTCTTAAGTGTAAAGCAATAAAATCTTAATAATATGGACTTCCTCTAAATTATTCATATGTGAGAAACACTGGTGGAGCTACGGGCCATTGTGTTTCCTGGCTTGACGCACAGCCTCTGGTCTCACACAGGAGCTGAGGTTTAAGAACAGCAGCGTTTCAATATGTCTTTTTTAATCTTGGTGGGAATATTTCATGTTTGCTTGTTTGCCCTATTATAATTAGTGTCACTTATTTGAAGAAAAAATATCAGTTAATTGTTTAAAACAACTCATTTTGTCACCATAAACACAAAATTTTGGAAAACATGCATTTTCCCATTGTAATTTTTGCATTTTCTCTACTTGCGTACTATGTGCAAAAGTGAGCCGTCCATTTTTATTATCATTAGTATTTTTTCTACAGTCACCACCTGCTAGGCTAGAACATCCTACAAGAGAAGATGTGTGTGAGGGCACCAATTTAACAGTGTTTGTCCATGGAAAGGGAGGATTTCCAGCGGACTTGAATGTTCGACGAGACCATAAAGTGCAAAGAACCTCTCCAAATGAAAAAGAAAGGAGCAATGACAAACCCAAGAGGGCCATCATAAGTATGTAAAGGGGCGTACAGTAGTCCCTCTTCTGTGTCAAAAAAAAAACAGATTTACAAGTCAAAGAGCACTGAATAAATTGGGCAAGCCCATTTCAAAACATTCTACATGACATTGTCTGAAGCGGTAGTTTTTTTCGTGAAAGTATAAAAAAGGTACCCTGTGACAGACTCTCACCCTGTCTAGGGTGTAATGGAAATTGTTCATGGAAACATCTGGAAACTGCAGATGTGGTTTACATTCTGGATATTCCAAATATTGAAAAATCTTTTCCAGATTATTTCATGGAGCTGAAATTTACATGGGGGCAGGGTGGCACAGCGGGTTTGGCCGGGGCCTGCTCTGTGGTGGTTCTGGGGCTCTAGTCCTGCTTGAGGTGCCTTGCGGCGAACTGGTGTCTCGTCCGTGGTGTGTCCTCTCCCCGTCCGGCCCTGCGCTCCGCTGCCGGGCTAGGTCCTGGCTCGGGATGAGCGGCTGTAGACATTGTGTGTGTGTGTGAAATTTACATTTATGATTTAGGAAATATTATCACAGATTTAGGTATTCAAATATTTAATTGATTCAGATGTAATAATACTCACACCACTAAGCTTTAGTGAAGTCTGAATTACAGATTTATTTGATTTCTTAATACTCTTTATGAAAATGCTTCAGAGGGTACACCATTCATTTTTCGACTGTTTGTAGTGCTCTAATGTTTAAGTGTTGTAAACGTGTGGTCTGAAGAAAAAGAATCATGATGGGTTTTGCGCCTCTTTTCTGCAAGGAAAATCTGTGATGTCAATCAATGTGTTTCTTTGCCATACTAAACTGTGAATAAAGTTAAAGAAACAGCTAATATAACTTGTCGTTTCAAACGCAGAATACGTTTTATTTAATCACTTCCATGTATGCAATAAATCACGCAGCAGCACTTCGTGTGACTGTTGTTGGGACAAGTATGTATCTGAAGACATGAATGAGAGAACAAATTGTAAGTATACAGCGAATTTCGCGTGCAGCTTTTCCGTAAAAAACAACACATCCCATGATGCATTTCTATACAAACGTCACAATATGACTGCTAACAGGAAGTCGTCACCTCCGTCCTCCCAGATTTGAAAGCGGGCAAAGGAATTCTTTTTGGAGGGCTAGACGGAAAGTGAGGAGCTGAACATAAAACATGGCTTCCTTTGTTACGGAGGTGCTCGCTAGCTCAGGAAAGTTGGAAAAAGATGATCTCAGCTGTAAAATTAGCAAGCTTTCACAAAAAGTCGAGGAGACCAAGGTAATGTTGACAGCGAGCCTGGAAGCTAACCGGGCGCACGGTTATCTTTTTTTTTTTCTTCTTCATGTACTCGTTTTTGGAGCCAGGTAGCTCGAACCTCGGTAGCGGGACCCCTATGGATTTTCACAACTCATCAATATTATATATATATAATAATATCGGTCTCGATTTGCCACATAACACGGTGGAAATGACGTGTTGTCGAACTGCGCGCGTGCTGGCAGCAGTGACGTCACCGTGCAGCCCACTTTGACTCGCTGTATTGTTCTTCTGCTATAATATATACGCTGTCATTCTGCACAGTGGTTTAATGCATTTATTTCACATTGCATTGTGCAGTTGTTCACAGCGGC
Source organism: Scleropages formosus (assembly GCF_900964775.1). NCBI lineage: Eukaryota > Metazoa > Chordata > Actinopteri > Osteoglossiformes > Osteoglossidae > Scleropages > Scleropages formosus. The sequence continues at coordinate 20,544,573 of NC_041809.1, forward strand.
TTAGCCTGCCAAAGTAGTGTATGCGAGTGAATACTGACATAATGAGATCGGAGATGCAAGTTACTTTTTTCCATACCTGGTCAGTTCTTATTGAGAGAAAAGTGAGAAACAAAGATGACACCCACTTTTGTTACTTTTGTGATCCAACAGAGAACCATAAATGCTGCCATCCACTTTTGCAGATCATGTTTTTTCTGTCACCAATTGATTGTTGGGATGGGTGTTTTGAATTGCAACTGTCCCTTCTTGGTGGCTCTTAACGTGGTTAAAATGAGCACCCTGGGATTCGTGTTGGGTGAATTAATGCTAACAAATTTGAGTGTAATTCTGTCTATCCACTTATATCCCTGTCTTTTCCACTGTAGTCCACTGGGATTGTAAAATGGGAAGTCTTATACATGGTGTTTCAGTGCTGCTTCCCCCCCCCAGGATGAGGTGTGTGATATGATCAACAAGAGGTACAGCGAATTCCTACCCAGCTTGCAGAGGGCAGAGGAGCTCATGGCTCAAGTGGCGGAGGTTTCTAAGGACATTGAGATGTTAAAGAGCTGCATAGCAAATGAGGTGAGTGTGATGTGGCCCTACAGCTCTGTCAAACCTGTGATTTTTTTCATCCTCTACATGTAGACTGCATCCTTGTTCTGCACGTGAGGTACATCTCTTACAACCTGTGTGATGCTGCTGTGGTCGTAAGCCATCAGTGCATGCGTGGTACACGTAATGGTACGGCACTCTGTGGTTTGCGTTTGGTTGCTCACATGCGCTGAAGGTTTTTGGTGAGGTTGAAAGAAAGGTGTGTTTAGTGCTTTGGCAAAGTGGAAAAAATGTTCTTTTGAGCAACAAGCCTACAACAAATTGGACCTGACAAAATATGGAAGACATCCAGCATACTCCCCAGACATTGTGCCCTGTCACTTTTTTGTTTCCTTGCCTCAAAGATGCGCTTCATAGCTATCGATTTGGCGTCTTTGAAGGAGACTTTCTGTGCGTTTCCTCAAAATGTTTTCCTGACCTGCTTCCTGAAGGAATGCAAGAATTATGTAGGAGCTGGGAGGACCTAGTTTCAAAGGGGATGTGTATAAACCAGTCCAGTTCCCTGTTAACAATCATCCAAGTCTTAGAAGATATTGACCATACTTTGTGTCATGTAGGCACGTGGACCATTGTGAGGGTTACATCAACAGCGGCTGAAAGAAGTACACAGACCGACCACAGCATGGGCGTGCTAAGTAGTGGACCTTAGATTTAAATGTATTCATTGAACAGGCATCCTTAACACGGGATGTTTCATTTGTTTATTTTTTGTTTGTTTGTTTAGAACTGTTACAAGAAAGCATGCATCCTGTGACCAAAAAGATTAGTCTGGCTTGTACACATTGCTGGCACCGTAGATGACGTTCTGATGTATAAATAAATATTGAACTCTTCAGAGGTTTGTAAATAAGCAGAAAGATCTCGAAGTCTGTCTTACACTTCACTGGCAACCAGTGCAGTGACCTAAGAGCTGGCAGTGATTAGGTTCCTCTTTCTGGGTTTGGTTATAATTTTTGCTCGTACATTCTGTATTCATTGTAATGTAGCAAATGTGGTGTCTGTGGTGTGAAAGTTAAGCATTGGAATAATCAAGTTTATAGACACACATGCATTTTTTTCTGTATGCTAGACAGAAGAATATCCTAGATGTGGGTACTAGGGTTAGGGTTGTTAAACAGTAAACACTGTCAATATGATGCGTAAATTTCTAACTGCTTCGGCAAGCTAGCGTAAAGCTAAAGCTATACAATTTGAGTTAAATGCTGATGATAAATTATTACATGTTGTGTTTTCCTTAAGATTAAGGTCTTCAGTTTGTCTGAGTTCAGAGACTGATAGTTTTAAATTTCAAGAAAACATTTTAGTAATGCTAAAATAATGCTACAAATGCACTCATTCTGACCAGAATGATCAGCGAACGGTGTTTACTGAGGACATATGCACAGGCTAAATTGACTAGATGTGAGCACTAGTCCAGGCAGGCCAGTGTATGACAGCTCTGCAACTGTCAACAGGTGGCAATTGCTACTTTTCACTTATACAATTAACTAGATAATTTGGCCAGTGGTGCCCAAACTCTTGCTTAAAACTGTATGGTGTAGTTACTAAGCATTATGATTAGTGTTGGCATTAGCACAACTTCCTGTTATCAGAGGAAAACACACACATTGACTGAAACCGCCTGTCCTGAGTGGGGTCGCGGCGAACCGGAGCCTAACCTGGCAACACAGGGCGCAAGGCTGGAGGGGGAGGGGACGCACCCAGGACGGGACGCCAGTCCATTGCAAGGCAGCTCAAGCGGGACTTGAACCCCAGACCCACCAGAGAGCAGGCACAGACCAAATCCACTGCGCCCCCCTCAGAGGAAAACAGTATATCACAAATATCTGAATAATAGTTTCCAGACAAATTTTCTAGCATGTTGTGTCAATATATGTTCACTGGCCACATTGTGTAACAGCCATATGTTCCTAATATGCAACTTGCCCCCATGTAGAGAGTCACATCTTAGGATGGACAACTTTGAGCATGCCATGATGCCAGCCACAATAGTTCCAGTGTTTGCCACCCTACTGGGATTTCTGCTCACTACAGTGTCAGGAGTACAGAGAATGATGCAATAAACAAGAAGAAACATTCAGTCCGCAGCTCTGCTATGGGCAAAAACACCTTGTTAATGAGAGAGGTCAGAGGAGAATGGTCAATCAGACTTTTTCAGGCAAATGGGAAGATCACAAGTGCAAAAACAACAGTTAACAGTTAATAAGAGTAGTGTGCAGAAAGGCCTCTTTGAACGCACGACTACTCAAACTTTTAATTGCTTGAGCTACAGCATAAAACCATGAGGGCTTCCTCTCCTGAGCTCAAGTTTTCAGTTGTCATCTTAATAAGTGTTCAACTCTTAGGTGCAGCAGGACCTTCAAGTTGCAGTGACCGAGTACACAGAGCTCAAACAGCAGTTGGAGAAGAACTCTATTGTGATCACTGTGCTCAGATCCCTGCAAGAGGTAGTGAAATGTACACATTTCTGTTAATATCATTTTTGCCTCTTGATGCAATGGGGACTTTCAAACATACTCTTTGTTTTCCTGGTTTAGTATGACTTGGCCATGGAGGAGTATCATAGAGCCTTACAAGAAAAGAAGTACACAGTAGCGGCTGAGCAGCTGGAGAAGGTGAGGGCAGGTCTTTACCTGCTGGAAAACTTGATTTTTTGTGTAGTCATACTGCAGTCCAAACAATGTCATTGGTAATGTTGATAGTTGTCTGGAAGCACTGCAGTGCAGGGAATCTAGGTGCTGATAAATTGGACCTGTTCCCTCCAGACCCGTAGCTGTGTGGATTCCCTGAAGGCCTGGAAGGGTTGTGAGCTCCAGCTGCTCAGGGCGCTGAGCTCCGAGCACACTGTCCAGCGAGAGAACCTGATTTACCACCTGGGTGATGAGTGGAAGAAGCTTGTCGTTTGGAAGCTACCGACTTCTAAAGGTTTAGCCTCCTTTTCCTATAGGTTTCATTTGGCTCGTCACATTCACTTTTAATCCATGGTCCTCTCAGGAGTCGCTGTAGTGTTACGGCTTCCCAGTGTGCTGGTTCGAACTGCCCCGCAACTGCACGTACTTTGACTTGTGATCCTCAGAGCTCAGCGCTGCGGAGTCCTTCCTAAAGACAGAGCTCCGCCTGTGCAGTGGAATGCAGGCAGGGGATGGGAGCGACCCTCCCTCCTTGCTTGCCAGTGTCCTGCAAGCCCTTGCCATCCAGGGACAGCTGAATCATAAGATCAAGCTTTTTGGTAAGACCCGTCTGAAGTATAGGTGAACAAAAACCTGCATTTGTACTGAGAAATACCTTTTATAGTCAAGTTAGTAGTTAGCAATCAGCAGCTGGATGTGAACAGTGCATTGTTTTTATTCTTACTGGTTAGTTGTTCACTACATAGCTCACTCTGCCAGAACTGACAGCCCTCCTCTGTGCTCCAGGGCAGGTGCTGCTTAAATACATGCTGAAGCCATTGATCTCCTACTCCTCTCTGCACGTGGAGGTGGGGGAGCAGCCAGGTCAAGGTGCTGTGTTGACCCTGCAGCTGGAAGAGACGTCAGCAGAGCACACCTCGCCCTCCCAGGTGTACACTAGGCTGTTGGCTGTCCTCAGAGTCCTGCATGCGCACATGTTCGGTACGCTCAACCTGCTTTTCACATTAGCTGTATTTATATATTCCATTATGGCAACCCCTTAAGATGAATTCATGGTTAATTTCCACAGCCCTGAAACACCAGGCAAACTTGTACTAACTGTGTTCTAAGGTGCTAGGATCCCACATTGGAATTGAGGCCTCCTTGCAGTGTATATACAAAAAAAGTGGACTTATCCCCTCTCTCATGTTCGTTGCCGTTTCTCAGATGTTACTGTGGGCGAGAAGAAAGTGTCCATCGTACTGGGTGACATGATATGGGAGGAGATGTCGGACTGCATAATTCGCGAGTGTCTCTTATACTCGATCCCATCCAACAGCAGTCAGCTGAGCAAGTACAGCATGGTATGCAGAATCCCTTCGTCCTCTATAAACACAAACATCACGCGCTGTAAGAGCAACATTTATCTTTGTTCCACAAAATGTTCTTTGCTACTGAAAGTGTTAGGTCCTCTTTAATGATTGTTGGTTTTCCAGGTTATCAAGGAGACAGAGGAGTTTGAGAAGACTTTGAAAGAGCTGAAGTATCTAACCATGGATTCCACAGACCTGCTGCAGTATGCCAGAAATGTCAATTCTCATTTCGCCAGTAAAAAATGCCAGGACGTGATAGTGGCAGCACGCAACCTGATGACTTCAGAGATACACAACACTGTGAAGGTTAGGCTCAAGTCAGCTTGTTGATTAGATGCAGGTTGTTTAGTGTCTTCAGTACACAAATTAGTTTGGCTTTAGGGTTTACATAAAGTGCATTTGTTGGGAAGAAACTCGGTCAACATCTTCAGGTCAAATTTATACAAGACTGGTTGAATTGACATTTGCATTTTGTTACGGCTTACTCTGTTTACTAGACTCGATGTTACAAACAGTTTCTATTAAACCACACAGTCCAAGGTGACTCTCCAAGAGGCTGGTGGTCCGAGTTTGCCTCCGACACTGAAGCCTTGTGTGAAATGAGTGTGAGTGCTCTGTCCGTCATTGTGATGAGCCACTATTCCTCTTCCCAGATCTCACCCGAGAGCAAGCTGTCTTTGCCCAGGCTCCCCAGTCTTGATTCCAAGGACAATGCGAAGCAGGAGGCTGATAGGAAGAGACCCCCCAGTGCGGATACCCCAGCACTGGAGAATGAGAAGCAGCTGGGGCAACGCACACTCTGTCTACCCGTGTGTCGCATCAGCGAATCAGTGCAGCAGTTGATGGAGCTCACACTGGCCACCCTGTCTGAGACTGTGGGCAGCTCCAGCCAGTGGTACGCAAATCAGTCTCAAAGTCTGCAGTTTTTTTTTGCTTAAATAATTTAATACTGATTAATAATTTTGCTTTGAGTACAAACATGATTGTACCAGTTTTGTGAGGTTAGTGGATTGTGATAACATACACATGGACCTCTGAGGTTTGTAGTGGAGATGACATAAGTTTGATAAAGGCATTATGGAATAAAATTTCTCTAGATGTATTAAAGCAAGATGTTTTTTGTTTTTTTTAACCAGTGCCATCCAGCTCTTCTACACTGTGAGAAACATTTTTCAGCTTTTCTACGATGTTGTGCCTACATATCACAAGTAAGTATTTAATGTATTTATAATTACATGCATAGCACAATATTGTCTTGAACATCATTTGATAAATTCGTGTCAGTAATTGCCATGTTGTCATAAGCTGATAAGCCTGCTTGTACAACATCCAGGATTTTTTTCAGGGTGTTTACTTACATTTACATTTATTTACATTTACATTTATTCACTTAGCAGACGCTTTTGTCCAAAGCAACTTACAACGTATACTATGTAGTGTTACTAGCCCATACACCTTATTCACCAAGGTGACTACATTGCTAGATACACTACTTACAAGGGGTTACTCATCCGTGCATCAGTGAAACACACTCACTCTGTGACAACTTAGACATTTTAACTACTGGAGTAGCTGATTGGTTTGGTTTATAAAGGTGTTTGTCTGTCCTCCCCTACCTCCTCAGGGAGAACCTTCTAAAGTTTCCGCACTTGGCTGCTATCCACCACAACAACTGCATGTTTATTGCCCACCACCTGCTCACACTGGGTCACCAGTTTAGGCCCCACCTGCCCCAGCCACTCAGCGATGGCGCTGCAACCTTCGTTGACCTCGTGCCTAGCTTCCGGAGACTAGGTGGGCACAGCATGGGGATGCCAGAGGATCTTGATTATGATCATATCGTCCTACACCACCTTCACATATCATTGAACCACAAACCTTCATCACTCAGCTATTACAGAGCCTTGATATTAATATATCAAAACATATATCATGTTTTCTTTACATGTTATTCTTTATTGCTCATCTAGCAGTTATGATTAATTTTGAAAAAATGCAAATGGAAACTGACTGATCAACCATGCAGTATGGAGAAAAATATTATGGTAGTGCATGTGAGTAGGAACAGCTGATGGTCTGACAAAGTTTAAAAATGTCCTTATTCTGTTGTACTAACATTAGTCTGCTTAAAAGAGGGATTAATGTTTTCTGTCTTGACAAACACATGGTGTTGCACGTATGTTGACTCAACAGGCACAGAGTGCTTTCTAGCACAGATGAATGCTCAGAAGGCAGAGATGCTGGAAAGGTTGTCCACTGCTAGGAATTTTGCTAACCTTGATGATGATGAGAACTACTCTGCAGCCAGTAAGGCTGTCAGACAGGTGAGTGACACCTCAGTCTTGCCAGATCATGAGAGAACGCTCCTGTCCGAATTCACAAAGAGGGTGACGGTATGACTGTCAAGTGCCAATTGGTGGTAGTTGGGGATGGCACACTGACATAAGATGCAAATACTTCCTTAAGTTTTGAGACATTTCAGTGTTTCATAGATGAAACTTGAAGACATTTAATTGGCAAATTTATTTACAGGTCATCCACCAGTTGAAGAGGCTAGGCAAAGTTTGGCAAGATGTCTTACCTGTCAACATTTATTGCAAAGCAATGGGATCACTGTTAAATACTGCCATCTCTGAGATAATCACCAAAATCTTGATGCTGGAGGTGGGTCATGTCATTTATATGCTGAAATTATACATGAAGTTTTGATATCAATCCTGCAGATACTTTATTTTTTTTTTTTTTTTGCCCTTTGGAGCTTTTGAGCACGTGGCTGAATTAAATTCTCAGCTGAATTGAGCCTTACATACTGATAGGTGTTATTGAGCGCACTTGCTGTGTCTGTGTGCTGGTAAAAATGAATGTTGCCAAATAAATGCATGTAGTATGCTCGTTAAATATTTTGCGTTTAGCTTCCTAGAATATGCTTAATGAGCCTGTAGTCATTGTCCTCCTTGCCTTATGGATTGTTGTCCACTGTAGGACATCTCAACTGAGGATGGAGACCACTTGCATACACTCTGCCAAACCATCATTGATGAGGGACCCTTAGTATTCCTTCCCCTACCTGATGAGAACAAGAACAGGAAGTACCAGGAGGAGGTACCCATCTATGTGAAGAAGTGGATGAGCTTCAAGGAGCTGGCCATAGTGCTTCAGGCTAATCTTCAGGAGATAGTTGACAGGTAACATGAAGTCCTCTGTGGCTGATAGCAGTGTTTCTAAATTAACGAAGGTTTGAATAGAACTGATTACATGCAGACATATCAGTGCCAGTGTGGCTGGGTTGCTCATACCCTGGCCCTGTCTTCTCTCCAGGTGGGCTGATGGGAAGGGGCCGCTGGCGCTAGAGTTTACCAGCAATGAGGTGAAGAATCTCATCCGGGCCTTGTTTCAGAACACCGAGAGGAGGGCAGTGGCTCTGACAAAAATCAAATAACTCTCCCAGCACCTACTTTTGAGAAAAGTTATTCATGTAGAGCCCAGCAGAGAAAACCAAATATTTAATTTGTTCCAACTAAATTTTGTGTTGCCTTTCAATAAACCTGTTCACACTGTACATTTTATACATATGGTTTCTGAGCTTGGAGCAGAGTTTAAGACAAATGCATTTAGGTTTCCTAAAGGGCCTTCAGCAACATTACAGAACAGCTCTACCAGCACTTGAGATTCCATAACCCCTTTAGTGAGGTACTCAGACTGGGCATTTGAAGCTCATGGCTGTATTGAAATGTCATTTACAATTCTGCCCTTTTCTTCCTCGTGTAGGAAATAAGTACACAAACAACCTGGAACAAAAAGAATCCTTTAATCTCCCTGACAACTCCAGTGTGCGTGTTGAACTTAAAATACTGGCAATTTTGGCCAAACAGATCAGATTTGAATTATCACATGAACATTGCATTCAGAGGATGAAGTTGCTGAGATTTCACTTTCCTTCCACCTACTGCCATGAAGATGCCTGCATGTGGTGTAGCGATATATACATACACCATACAGCTTAATATAAGCTGTACTATTTCAGCCAGAGTGTGCATTCTGAAAATGTCCATGCTGTAGGCTTTGGCCTGCACAATCCAAACCTGCACCGTTTGGCCATATTGTACACATATATACAAATAGATGGTATGCCAAATTTCCCCAAAGCCTCTGACAGAATGGAAACAGATGTTCTACATCAGCCTCTGTATCGCCAAACTAGTGCAAGTGGAAAAAAGACCCCGTCATACATTTTTCACTACTGGTCTAACAAGTGTTGTTGCATAAAGGGCTACTACATTTGGTTTTCCCCATACTTTTTTACATTGCAAAAAAAGTAATTCAGAAACAACCTTTCTAGCTTGTAAAAAAAAATAATTCATCCACATTTTATATATGAAGAGCATTTTTTGCCATTTGTACCATGAAGCAGCAAAAATGTGTTACACACGGACTGATTGCTGTTTACAAACCAGCCTGCAGTGGTCTTGAGTCCAAAGTAATTTGTATCCCGAGTCTGGCGATGGTTTCTCTTTAAATGTGACAATGCAAAGCATGATAGGAGAAACTAATTTTTTCTTGGATTACCTGTCTTAGTACATCAGATTTCAGATAGCCTGCTATTAAGCAGGACAGTGTATGAATAAAGAGGGAGCAAAAAGACTGGGGTTAACAGATAGACTGTCTCAGGGAAAAGGGTTAGGGACAGTATTTTTCCTGACCAGGGTATCTACCAGTACACTCAGCTCTACCTTTAACCAAGTCTCCAGCCATGACAGCATAGGTGAATAAACAAGTACACAATCCTTATAAACAACCTTGTCAAAGGATATTTCTGCAGTTTAGTAATCACAGAATGATTAATGGCAGCTTCTAACAGTGACTTTAAGTCAAGCAGCACATGCATATAGTAGACCAAGACATATCCACCTATAGTGAAAAACTGTAAGTGCAAAAAAACAAAAGGGGGAGTGTCCCACCACCAAAACAAATTTATCTAACCATTCCCATTTCCCTTATAATGGTCTTAAACCTTACTTTGTTACAAGGCTAGAGAACTTATCCTGTTGATAGAAAACAGAAGACTCTTCCACTCACACACATCTTTTCCAAATCGATTAGGAACAAGATTGCTAATCTACTTTGTTTCTCTTGGCTTTTTGTGTGACCATGTGCTGAGTTCAGAAAGAAACAGCCATAATAATACAACAAGGCACTGCTGTGCTTTGTCTGGAGTGAAAGGGGAAAACTGACAGGCTGACACTGACTGGCTGGTGGTTCCTAAGAGAGCAGCCCAGGTGCAAAACAAGCCATTTCTCAGCACAAGAGTAGTAATGGGCAGTGTCCACACAAGCAAAAACAACCTAAAATAAGACGGACTCTAGACCATGACAGGTATGTACACAGGACTTGTGACAAATGCTGAAACCAGTCAGTCTCTTGTGTACTAGCAGACTGCTCAGGAAAAATAAAAACAAAAACCATTTCTTTTAATGTCCCTTGTTCCTTTGGCACACATCAACTCAACATGAGGGTGTCCCTGAACGTTGATACACCAGTCTCTCCAGCAGCGCCCGGAACTTCAGGTGAATTAACATTGCTGAGCGGCAGCTGTAATACTAACAGCAAACCCACTCCGCACCTGAAGTAGCACACCTCTCTGAACAGAGGACAACACACCATGAGACTGAAAGATTCTTTTTACCCCCCCCCCACCCATAAATAACGCTATGACTCCAGGCTGAAAAACAGGACTGCGACAGTCTGTAACATCTTTTTAAAGACTATTAACTAGTAATATTCTGAATTCAACACCATTTTAATCACGCACACATTGACCTAAATATTGACACCTCTTCCCACCTGTTTCAATTTGGGCTCCTGTTAAAGCTTAACGGGTCAAGCCTGGTATATATGTGCGTGTATGAGATAGAGAGATAAAGGGATAAAGGAAAAAAGGTACACATTTGAGGGAGAGTGCATATGCTGTACACAAGGCTGACTTATCCAGGTGTCCTCTGTTGGGGTCAGGGGTCACAAGGTGACACTGCCACGTCACAGGAGCATGGTGATAGGTCTCTCCAGGAACTTGCGGAACTCTGCCAGCCACTGAGCGCCCACTGCACCGTCCACTACCCTGTGATCACAGCTCAGCGTCACAGACATCATGCTGGCCACATCGAACCTGCACAAAGGGTGGGAGATGGTGACACAAAAACATGGTCAGCATGGGACAGACAGCATGTTACCTGTATATTTTAACAAGGTTCCCTCCCATCAGTTAAAGCAGTTCAGTCTGAGACACAAATTCAGTAGGTACCATTGGTTATTACATTTCAGGGGTGTTATTAATTCACAACATAAAATTCAAAACACGTTTGAGGAAAAAGCCATTCAACAGCAGAGAAGGGGAATAAAACTATTACAAGTGGTATGGAGGGGAGACTATTAGGAATCTAAGGGCTATCAACTCTCCATAAAATCCCAGTATTGTAACCATAACAAACAATGACAGCAACATGCTTCTTTAATGAATAAAAATTATATTTATAAGATCCCCACACACTTAGGATCTCCCTTTCCCATGTCCCTTCTTACCCTTTCTCGTTGTCTGCCGGCAGCAGTCTCTTCTCAGAACTACCCACAGCTAAGATGCAGGCCTGTGGTGGGTTGATGATTGCCGAAAAGTTTTTGATGCCATACATACCAAGATTGGAGATGGTGAAGGTGCCACCCTGGAAAAAATATGGAAAAATAATCACAATGTCAACCAATATCAGTAGTGAGTAGATGCCAAGAGTTGAAAGGGAGCTGTGGGGTGGCTCAGATTCAGGAATGCTTCACAGGCAGTTAATTTCGGAGATCTGCTCACCTGGAACTCATGCGGCTGCAGTTTGCCTTCACGTGCCTTGGTGGCCAAGGAGCTGACATCTCTGCTGATGGCAGCCAGGCCCTTGATGTGTGCGTTGAAAACAATGGGAGTGATGAGACCGCTGGGTGTGCTGACAGCCACACTAACGTCGACCACATGGTTCCTACAGGAGAGAGTTAAACGGTCCATGTGAGACTAGTGGAGAAGTAAGAAAATATATAAGCAGCCGTAAATGAAACATCTCTCAGTACCAGATGAATTCAAGGAAAGTGTAAAAAGGCTAAATACTGCTTAAAATTGTAAAATATACAGTATATAGAAAAATGTGATGCCAAGTATTATACAGTAACTAGTAATGTATAATGTAATGCTATTATATACAATATGACTACTTGGAAAACCTCTATATACATGTTCACTATGCAAACAAGTATTTTAATGTATTTTAAAGGGAAACAAAAAAAAACATGACTTCTAAGATGCCATCTAGTGGCCACTCGGCAATGGCGCAGATGGGCTGTTGACACTCACTGACGGATCACTGTATCCATCCAGGAGGAATTTGCCTCCGGCACCTTCAAGCAGGCCAAAGCAGAAGCCTTGATGATGAAATCATTCACTGAGAGCTTGATGTTATCCTCCTTGACTGCCTGAGAGTCCGAAAGGACAGAAGCACAGACGAAGTCAAAGTTATCCACCACTAACATGGCAATGCCATCAGGGGTACCGAACTGCTAAGGACAAGAAGGCGTGTACCAAACTCAGGAAGCGGACTGAGGAACTCACCTCATTGAGCTCCTTCCTCATCCCCAGCACTTGGTCCATGTTAATGTCCACAGACAAGTAGTAATGCGGGATGGTCTGCTTGGACTGCATCAGCCTCTGAGCAATAACCTGTCAGCATGAAAAAGGCACATATTCATGAAATCATACAACAATGATAGGGTAAGTTAGGATAATACATTGTTCATTTCAGCAGGGAAACACCAACTCTCAAGAACTCAACAGGCCAGACTGAAAACTATTATTCTAATAAACTTCACATTCAAAGAGGCATTCAGCATGGGTTTAAACCACCGTAATTATTACAGACTCATTTTTATGTATGAAATACAATATGGACTACTTCATGATGTACTACTTTATTTTAAACTTTTTATATAATGTTTTCAAATGGGGCCACACATGCTCACCCTACGAATGTTACTGATGGGGATATCTGTGAAGGTCCCCGTGGGCACGGCTGCAACAGCAGGGGCAGCTGCAGGCCTGGGAGGAGTAGGAGTGCTGGGGGCTGCCGCTGCAACCTGGAAGAAAGGCAGGGGGGAAGCAGTCAGCTCCAGCCACGGGATTCCAGAAATGCAGCAAAAGCAGAAACGCCGGCAGAGGACTCGGGAACAAATCTGATCACATTTTAGTCGACGTGAAGCAAACCTGCCAGATGTATTAGGGCATGCAAGCATGTGAATTTCCAAACATGTTGAGGCAGCTCTTCATGTTACACCGATTGATTCATCTGTACATGGATTATGTGAATAACCATTTACACTCTTTCAATGGAACATCCACACTGCAGCAGACAAGGATGACTCACCGGGGCCACTTTGGGTGGGACGAAGATCTCAATGTCTTTTTTTGTCACTCTGCCATCTGGGCCTGTCCCTGAGGAAGGGAAAGTAGGGAGGAAGTCAGGCTCTGACACAAGTTCAGGATGGTGCCATAAAATCTAACCTTGGCCCTTAAACAGTGCAACTGAGGTTTATGATTCTACTAAAATAAATCACAAATGTTGTATAAGAACTGCTGCTATTCTGGAATGCAGAAGGGAAGTTTTAAATGCAGACAACCCTGAGATATTCCCATTCAAGTTTTGAGAATTACATTTTACAAGGTGTTTCATTTAACACCCCTACTTTGGCTTACAAGTAACGCAAGAAATTTACACTGATTAATTTAGCAGACATAAGAAAACAACATTAACATAGCAGACTTGAGAAAAATGACTAGACTGCAGTTAAAGACTAATTTAAAACTGATCTAGACTAATTTAAAACTGATCTATCACAAAGATGTAGGTGATATAAGTGACAGCTCCCTTATTTAACACTGAACATGTCTGAACTGTACAGCAGGACTACAAGCAACTCACCAGTCACTTGAGCCAGGTCAATTCCTTTCTCGGCAGCTAACTTCTTGGCTAGAGGGCTGGCAAACACCCTGCCCTTCCTCGTGGCTACAGGGGCAGCAGGGGTGGGAGTTGGCCCGGGGGTAACGGGTGCAGAAGGAGATGGGGACACCACCTGAGATTTAAAACAAGCAAAGATGATGTCAGTCAGACCTACACAACAGACGTTGAGGAATTCTTGCAAAAAGATTTGGCAAGACCTTGAGAAGGCCTTTTGGGCTCCAGTGAACAAGGACTCCAGTGAATTTAGTGTGAACTACCCAAAGTACGAGTTTGTAGGCAGAACAGCACCTGGAAAATACTGGGAACATCAGCCCTCCAGTAGCGTTCTTGCCATTAATTCTTAAATGTAACGGGGAATTTCAAGCCTCCCCTAACCATTAATGATGTAGAGGTTTGTGGACACACACGATCAAACAATGGGGTTCTGAGAAACAGACAGGAGTCTTACCGGAGCAGCGGCTGTGGGTGCTGGAGTAGGAGGCGGGGCCTTTATTTCAGCCACGCCTGTCTCAACGTAGTCAGCGAATGCCTTGATGTCAGACTCCTTCTCCACGATGATGCAGAGAGGAGTCCCTAGGGGGACATCGCGAGTCCCTTCGGGCACTATGATCTTGGCCAGGTAGCCCTCCTCCTGCACCTCGAACCCTGGCATCATATAAGCACACAGCCCATATAGATCAGCTCTTTCAAGCTGGAAGTTTATAACCACGTGGTTAAAGAGGAGTTAGTGTCAAGGTGAAACAGGTCATATAAATATTTATCATACAATATTTTACTGATCTACTTTTATTGTTTTACTGCATTAACGAAAATGTATTTTGTAACAAGCCACACCTGAGTTCTGCTTAGAATACGGAATGCTGAAGGGATTGACTCACCGATGGTGGCCTTGTCCGTCTCAATCTCGGCAAGCAGGTCACCTTCGCTGAGCTTTTCTCCCACCTTCTTCTCCCAGCGCTGCACAGTGCCCATAGTCATGGTGGGTGAGAGGGCAGGCAGAAGTACCTGTGAGGGGGGACAGACAATCTGGAATTCAGACCCAGGGCCCACACTCCCCTCCCAACACAACCAGTCCCAACGCACACCCACCTTCATGTGTGGGGGGTAGGAGCTCCCAGGGGCCTGAGGAGCCGCAGCAGCTGGAGAGGGCGGCAGCGGAGGTGGCGGGGTTGGTGCTGCAGCCGGGGAAGGAGCAGCTGTTGCCTTGTCCAGGGTGTAGTCCTTAAAGGCTGGTATGAGGTCAGGGCTGAAGGGAATAGATTCAGATGAGGCTGGGACAAATGTGTGTGAGCAACCGATGTGTGTGAGCACTACACCATCACATTAGCCACCTACATTAGGCTCCCACATTATAACAGACATTTTAGGTAAAACAACATTAAAGGATCAGACCTATCCACAGTGATGCAGATCACTGCTCCAATTGGCACATCTCTAGTGCCCTCCTGAACCAGGATCTTGGCCAGATAGCACTCTTCCAGCATCTCAAAGCCCACTGTCGCTTTGTCCGTCTCCACCTGAGAAAGAAGAGGGGGTGATGTCACTACCAAAAGGGGTACAAGCCACAGCGGTCATCAGCAGGAACCGGAGTAACTGCCACCTCACCTCTGCTATGAGGTCTCCTTCGTTGATCTTGTCGCCTTCCTTTTTTTCCCACCGTGCAATGGTGCCCATTTGCATTGTGGGTGACAGAGCAGGCAACTCCACCTGTGGTTAGAGAGTAAAAAGCAACTTTGAAGTTGCAACCACAAAGCAATCCTTACACTGACCAGGCCATTTTCAGACAGAGGTCAGTAGCAAAATAGTGCAGTATAGCACAGTACTCACATTGGTCAGACTTGGCCAGAAAAACTTCATTCAAATAAGTCTCGTGAAGATTAAAATATTACAGCTGGACCTTAAATGTTTGAGCAAACCTTTTACTGTGGTACCTGCAGTACCCATCAGTTAAAGCCAGGGCAGAGGACAATTTTGCTGCGCAAAATACAAACTAACTGCAGTGAACGTAATCTAGACCACTGAAATTTCTCAAACATCCCTCAGTATTTTACTTCTCTCTAGGTGCTTATCAGAGATATCCAAAACATCCAAATTATTTCAGCAGTTCAATAAACTACTGAATTTTTTTTTTTTTTTAAATAAAAGAACTTTGTTCAATCACACCAGATGGAAAGATGTTATTTCTTAACAAGCAAATACTGGTTACTCAACATACAGTGAGGCAACTTTCCCCCCCCCCCTTTTTTTTTTTTTTTTTTTTAAACTAAGCTGATTCTGAATTCAACTCTTCTGCATCAACGAATGTTAGAACATTTTTAACAGGATGTATAACTGTGTTGGTATTCATTGGTTTTCACCTATTGCTTAATGTATAATGTAATGTACAAATTGTATTTCTCAGATATGCGTCGCTTTGGAGAAAAGTATGTGCTAAACGAATAAATGTAAATGCAAATGAGCACACTTTTGTTTACTGAGTGGTGTATCACCTTGCAGAAAACCACGCAAATAAATGTAAATGTATACCACACACACACACATTTTTACAGTGAACCATCCAGGTCCACAGAAACAAATCACATCCCCTGGTGTTAAACCCAGTAAATGTCAGCACAGTCTATAGAGGTCCAGCAGATGGCACAGCGTTTAGGGTTATCATCTTGCGACCAGAAGGTTGCTGGTTTGAATTCGACATTTACATTTATTCATTTAGTTGATGCTTTTCTCTAAAGCCACGTACAATTATTTAGCCATTAATACGGGTGGGTAACTTTTACTGGAATAAAGTGTTATAAGGCCAGCACTCGCAGTAGTAAATGTATATATATTATATATATATATATATATACATACACACACAAATATAGGGCCGGGGGGGGGGCAGTCACTGGCATTGGACCCCCAGAGGCTTTTTTCTCCATTGCCAATTGGATGGGAGTTCTTTGATCCTTTCTTCTGCGGCCAGCAGTCAAACTTAGATCCTTAAATTAATAACCGCAAGTATATATGACAAAACTACTTATATGTCTTATGCCTTTGCTCGGCACTCTGTGCCACTGTTTGAGAGCTCTGTAAAAATAAACCGAGCTGAACCTAATGTGTATGCTTTTTATTCAATGTAAACACAAAAGTGATGCACAGCGGAAACGCACTGCGGCCGTGGGCCTTCTTCACACCTTAGCAAGACTGAGAGGAAAAACACAGAAAGTGATGTGACAACAACTGAACAGAATATAAAACTGGATAATTTTATTGGAGCAGTTTAGGCCAGGTACCTTCGGGGTACTACATCTAGTCTGGAGGTGGGATTTGAACCTGCGACCGTTGTTGTGCCCTTGGGCCAAAGGTAGCAGCTCTAACCACCAGGCTACCTCCTGCATCCTTGACCAAGTCTAAGCCTAAGGTACTTATATTCTGAACCTAGACAGTAAGAGTGCCCTGCTGCTGTAAAGGGGTAAATCAGTGAGTGTAGTACTGTACAGATTCAGATTCTCCAGTAAAGTGTCAGTCACGAGCGCTGAGACTTGACTCGTAACGACAAGGCCACTGACTGAGGAGACACACTCTGTGCGTGACACCCAAGCAGGCAGCAATAACCGACGTCTTAGCCGGGCGGGTGTGCAGAACTGCTTCTGTCCTGTCCGCAGCACAAAGTGAAACAAAGTCAAAGAGAACAAGAACTTGTGGAGCCGGACAGTCGTGTTCTGACCTTCTGGTGAGGAGGTAAGCTGTAGAAGCGCTTGTGACAGGTTCCCACCGCCTGCTCGCCCTGAAGAAAGAGCCTCCTCTCCGCGGTCACGGCGCTCAACACAGCCGCCGGGCCGCCGCCGGACACGTAGCGCAGCCCGGCTAGGGGGGCGCGCACGCACGGCTTCAAAGCCGCTGGAGAAGGCGGGGGACCCGCCGGAGGAGGCCGAGACGCGGCCCGGGTCATACCGACCGGCCGCCTTAGCCGTGCCGCCAAACGCAACATCTCCACGGAGTGTCCTCACTTCCTCAGTGCCGACGGGTGAACCGGGACAGTCACAGGGCACTGCTGCTCCTCCACCCAACCGAAAGAACTCGGTCGCTTTCTGCACTGTCCCCTCGAAGGCAGCTGCCTCGCCTGCTGTCCAATGACCTCCCCGTCCCAAAACACCACACTTTATGGCTCTCCTTCTGCCCATCCTCAGTACGACAGACGGGTTGCCAGGTTGCTCTTAAAAATCCAGTGTTGAGGTGGACCGGTTTGCGCGGTGCTGCTGCGATAGCAAATGTAGTAGCGTGAACGACGGTTTTTTGTTTTGTTTTGTTGAAAAGTTTGGAATTTTTAGAATGGAAGCGTACTGGAAAATGAAGATATGTGTACAGTTTGTGAATTAATATATTGTGCCCTGGGAAAATAAAGTATTTGAACATAGGGAATATATATTAATTAAAAATAATGTATTCCTGAAAACTAAACAAAGATATGCATCTTTGACTTTAGTCAATTCCACAATTCAAAATTCAACATATATCGAAGGTATTGTCTTAAAACCCACCTTTTACAATGTGAATTTAGCCAGATCTGGCAACCTGAATAAGAGCGGGCTAGACCGACGTCGTAAAATGTTCAAGGTTGTCGCAAAGCGACCTACACGTAAAATAAAACGTTTCCCTACATTTTCCCAAACTTTCCACATGTTAACTTGGCTGGTTTTACAGTGTAGAAAACAGTATACGGAGAGCTTTTCAGAAATACTTATAACTAATGAGCGTTAGCAGACACTGACAGCAAATTCTTATGAAGAATACTTCGACAAAGTTCCTTATAGCATCATTGGTGACGTCGGGAGCGGTTTTGCGCTAAATACGCATGCGTAGAGTAGTATTTCGCTCAGCCGAACTGACCCTGTTCCCAAGACAACGGAGAAGGGCGCGCCTTCACATGGTTTTGTTTTAAAAAAAGAAGTGACAAAATATGTATTTTACAGTTTAACATGATTTCAAATGTAAATTTGTATGAGTGAGCCTAGAGTCCTAAAAATATTTCCGCCTATAACTATGTTTGATTTAAACAAATGCAATTCAATTCCATACATTTTGTGTCCTTATCTAAACATGTTATGTTTATTTTGTGGATTTACTGCTGCCTTGTTCTGTTAACTTTGACTGTTACAGACTTTTTCTTTTTTCAGACATTACTTTTACTCAGTCATCGGTAATTGCTTGTCCGGTACAGGTTTGGAGTTTGTCTTGGGAGCAGAGGGGCTGGGTACTCACTGGACCCGTTACCCGCTGTGCCACCTTGTATTGTAAGATGTGTCATATTGTTGTACATGTCATTTCCATCGATTAACAAAAGTAACCCAATTAGTATAACTATGATTATCCTGTATAATAGGAAAATTAAAGTGATTTTTACACTAAATTTCAGCATAAATGATGAAAAACGTTTGTTCTCATTATGAAGAATGCCCAAGGCTTATAGAAGGTATGGGGTATGGAGACTGATGTTTGTTCATTGTGAGTGGTATAAAATAGAATGATTCTCTTAAATACAACATTGAAAATGTTATCCTCCTTTTCAGAAGAACCTAAAATAAGTATACACACCAAATAACACAGAAGCACTTGGTAACTGAAGCAATTTTAATGGGAAACCATAGCTAAGTAAGGTACGTTTTTTTTTTTTTTTTTTTAAACTTGACAATCTGTATTAAACCTCTGAAATTTGCAATATAAAAAATAAGTGGAAATGCACCAAACGGTTTATAAAGTTTAAATATTGTTTATAAACACAATAAGACCCCATACAGGTTGGTCCCTGTTACCACCTTCTACCATCCATATCAATGTTTCTGTTGGGTGAAAAATGTAATTTAAACTTTCTCCCTTTTCTGTCACCTCTAAGTCTCCTTTGTGTATAAGATCATAGAAATGCAGCTCAAGGACACAAGTAACACCCAGTTGGGAGCTGAAAGGGTCAAAATGCTCTGTGAGAAAGAGCAGAATTGGTGAATCACAGAATGTGGCCACACTAGGGGAATGGGGATTTTTGTTACGATACCAATTTTAAAAACAACTTTCTTCATTGCAGCATTCTGTGGACAGCAGAGTACCAGTTTTAAACATTCAAAACAAAAAGCAACATGCTTCTGTTAATGCATACAAACCTATGTACAAGAATCAACAATATGTGTGTGTGTGTATATATATATATACACAATATATACTGTATATATATGTATATATATCTATATATACGTAATATAGTTCATTTAAAAGACAGGTAAACACTGAAAAATAGCACACTTTTAATACTATCATAATTCTCTCTCATGTCCCCAACACAGATTTCTGGAAAAAATTACAGTTGACACGTGTACATGCAGAAGGTTCACAGCCATCTCCGGTGGGAGGAACATAACCGAAGGGACAGTCGCACAGTATTCAGCCCCTGTAATACCGTAGAGGTATTTAAAGTGATTAACAAGCCATGAAGGGGGAAAACTGAAAAGTTCACAGCACTGCTAAAAATAACGTTATAGAGGCCTTGTTGCGCAGAGTTCAGTGCAAATGATGCATTTCCCCTCCCAGCTTGACACAATGAGGTTGAATTACATAATAAATCACAACAAGGCCTGGCAAATCAGTTTAGTAAAACATTCACGAGTGTGCTTTCCAGATTTTCTGCCACTCACCGTGCTTTGTCAAGGGGTAGTCTTAGTATACAACACTTACGCTCTAAAATACCTTAGAAGACACAAACCCAGCCTAAAATAATCTGATATTTTCAAAGATAAATCCTGGTTCCCTCATGTCCACTGGAGATTGCTGTGAATGATCCCCTGTTTCACCTGAAAACATTTAACAATAAAAGCAGTCCTGACAGCAAAAATGTTCATTTTGACAATCCGTTGATGTGTTCCACAATTCCGCATCCCCGAGTCCCTTCTAAGTGGTCCCCAAGAGTACTCTGCAGGGCTATATCCCATGGCACAGCCTCCACCAGAATCCAGCTTTCAGTATAAGCACTGGTGGTCCATGATCTACACTATAATGGAATAATGTGCTCAGTGACTGGGAGTCAGTGCCAGGAAGCAACACTTTCTAGCTGAGGGCCACATCTGCTTTCAACACAACCAGTACCTTTTTTGTCATCTTAAGTTTTATATTGTGTGTACAGTTCTATGGCAGTGAAATTTGCAAGACCGTTAAAAAAGAAATCACTGCATTGCACATTTAAAACTCATCACTTTTAACAATATTCATTTGAACTGAATTAATATTTCCAATATTTGCAACTGTTCCCTCCAGCTGGCAGATTACAGGCAATTCCTTTTCCCAAAGCCTTTACACTTGTATTACAGTAGGGTTAGGGTTTGATCCTCTGTAGTGGACCACCTAATTATAACCCTACAGCTCACCTGTCGTTTGCACGTAGAGCAGAGACGTTACTGAGAGCACTCACAGCTCAGTGACCCTGACTTACCTAAATTGTTTGGTCATAGCCTGTAAACACAGCTGCATCTGGGAAAAAAAAAAACCCTCCATTGCATCCCAAGTATCAGTACTTCCAGAGAAGGTGCACTGGTCTGACTTTGGTCCGAAGAGCTTAGAGCAGCTTCTGAGCTGTGATCACTGCTACGTGAATCAAGGCTGCTCTCGCGCACACCTTCTGCCAGCAGGCAGTTGTTGTCATTGATTTTGTCACCACAACGTACAGTAAAGACAACCAGTATTCCAAAGATGCACTGATGAGTATCTGTGTATGATTTGGCACAATATTCAGGAAACAGGAAGTGGTCTTCAGTATTCTGTATTTCGTCTTCTAGAGACAGCAGTGTATCTGCGGGACCACGGCCACGGCTGGGGAGTACACGGCACGTTAGGAGGCTGAAGATTTATCCGTGGCGTCCCACCGCTGAGGTTCCTCGTGTGTCCAGCGACATCGGCATCTCTGCTAGACTTGTGGGGTGGGTGGCGGGGAGCTGGAATAACTACCCACCCCATCATCCTCACTAAGAGAGGATGCAGCAACTAGCTGGATCGCCAGGGCCAAAGAGAACGGTGCCTGCATCTGCATGGTCTCGTTGCCTACCAGTCCCGTGCAACACCCTCTTCTCCTCTCGGCCGGCAGTCTCCCAGTCAATGTGGGAGGGGTGCGGTCTGAGAGCTGGCCTTTAGGTCCTGCGGACAGGACACGGGGCTGTCAGGTTGCGTTTCCCACGTTTGTGCGTGTCCACACTGTGTTCCCGTTCACATGTGCGCTTCAGTTTAATCTACCTGCCCTCTCCGTGGTCTTCCTCCACCCAGGCCACAATCTTGCCCTCCCAGCCTGGTATCACCGCATCGTCCTGGAACACCTAGAAAAAAACCCAAAGGAATACAGGAAATGAACATGGTTTGTATTCACCTGCTCTGTAACTGGATAATTCTAGACATCATCTTCTGCATGACGAGAAAATAATAATTTGGGGAAATCCTTTTATAAGGTTTTCTTTAAAACAATCAAGGGTCATCTCTACTTAATCCCCACGTGAGTGTATCTTTGCACGGTCACTGGGTCAGTCGCGTACCTCCTCTTTCACCGTCCCAAACTCAGGGTCCAGAGCTTTGAAGTGGTACCTGAAGTTGCCCTCCCTGTCTACAGCCACCTTGAAGTCTCTGAGCGTCACCTCGCCGAGCCTGGCGACAGAGGACAGCCAATCCGGTTGTGGTCAGGCTGCAGTCAGGTCATGCAGACGTAGCGCGATGACCACACACATAAACATCACCGAGCTGACCTCTTAGGGATGTTGACCATGAATGGCGTGAGGGAACGGTCAGTGAAGTACAGAACTTTTGTGGAGACTGAGGAATTGAGCACAGGGCTGCTGTGGGAGTGAGCCATCTCTACAAGAGGGCAGAAGAACCATGAGGAGGGATTCGATAGAGCACATAATTCCCAGACAAGATCCAGACAATCTTGCGATTATTCCATCAAACTGAATTCTCCGACTTAGTCGAGAAATGTACTTTTCGTGCAGAAGGCCATGGAGAGACAGAGGCAAAGGAAGTGGCGGGTCTTACTGGTGCTGGAGGGCCAGGAGTCCCGGTCCGTGTACGTGGCTTTGCGTCCTGGCGATTTCCCACGACCCTGCGGAGGGACAGAGACACCACTGAAAGTGGACAGCGCCAGCAGACACGGCGCTCAACCCGAAACCTGTGGTTGATCAAGGAAACGCTGAACAAATAAATAGAACGAGAACACCGAGTGAAGATTCCGTATGGGCATAAACATGATAATCGAAAAAAACGGTAAAAGATTCACTCAAAAAACTGGGTTAACGTGTATATGTGCGTGAGGCTTGTTGTGAGGTGTGCGTGTTTGTCAGATTGCACTTGAGCACGTCAAATCCGTACCCTTCTATCCTGCCTGCGGCGTGCGTCCAGGGAATGGAGGCGGTCAATCAGGCTGGCGACACCCTGCTCCAAAGTGTCCAGAGTGTGGTGCTGGGGGTCATGGCCGCTGAAGCTGTTCCTCAGGCTGCGTAGGGCATCACGCACCAGCTGCAGCTCCTCCGCCTGGTAGCACATGGACATCCCTCCAGCCCTCACACATGCACGAACGCACGCATCCCCGGCCACAGGCCTAACACACGCATAGGTGCCTACGCCTCACTGTAGGGTACTGCTCACAAGAACGCATTCAACTCACATCCAGACACATATCTCATCACCTTACACATCTGCAGATGCTGATCCGACGACAGCACTGACACACCATCCGTATACGCACGCCGTGCCTTGTTACGATATGGGAGGAACACAGATGACCATAAACCGACTCACCCCTTTGTGAGGTGCAGCTGAGCTACCAGGGTGGGAATATCCATTATTCTGAGACCCTGGGAGCTGGAACAGAGGACACACCAGTGTTGCTTTTGCCATAGATTCTACTGGTAAAGCAGAGATTAGACCTGCGGCCTCTGGACACAAAAGTTGTGGGTTCAAGTCCTACCTTGAGCAAGGTACTTACCCTAAATTGCTATAGTAAAATTACCCAGCTGTATAAATAGGTAAATGATTGTAGGGATCTTAATGCTGTAAATTGCTTTGAAGAAAAGTGTCGGTTAAACGAATAAGAAGAAAAATGATTACTCGGAGTGATGTTCTTTTGTGTGTATGCAATGCAGAAGAATATGAATGTACCTCATCCAGCTCGTGGTTCATGAGCTCCTGTAAGAGGCTCTCCTTGTGCTCCAGCTCCCTCTGCAAGCCAGCCTGCCCATGACAGTGAAAACAAACATCAGCTTGGTCTCCAAAAAGTTCCACAAAGATCCAGGGGTGTGAGACAAGCTGAATCTGCAGGTTAAAAACCTTTAGGCACAAAGCTGTGGAGGAGAACGCGTGTCAATGCACCAGACGATACCTTCTGATGGCTGCTCTCAGCCACTTTGCGCAGCGCCTCGTCCACTTTGAGCTGCTGCTGCTGCAGGAATCGCTCTTTTTGTCCCAGGTCCTTCTGCGCAGACCAACAAGGGGCACAACTGGACGCTGTTATCGGTTTCATTTAAACATGGGTTTTCAATCCCGTGTGGCTTTTCAAACACTTACATTCATTCATTCAGCTCACATTTTTCTCCAAAGCGACTAGAAAGATGAGCTACTCACAAGAATGTACCCTTTCATACAGATGGGTCAGTTTTATTGGAATAAAGTGTTATATGGCCAGCACTCACAGTGGTAACTATGTACTATATATACTATATATATATATATATATATATATACACCGTATATACACACACACATATAAAAAAATTTCCCCACTTGCCCCCCTTTTTCCGGGCGGTCTTACTCCTTCAAGCTCGGGTCCTCTACCAGAGGCCTGGGAGCTTGAGGGTTCTGCGCAGCATCTTAGCTGTTCCTAGGACCGCGCTCTTCTGGACAGAGATCTCGGATGTTGTTCCCGGGACCTGCTGGAGCCCCTCTCCCAGCTTAGGGGTCACGGCCCCAGGTGTTCCGATTACCGCGGGAACCACTGTCGCCTTCACCTTCCACATCTTTTCTAGCTCCTCTCTCAGTCCTTGGTATTTCTCAAGCTTCTCATGTTCTTTCTTTCTGATGTTGCCATCGCTTGGGATGGCGACATCTATCGCTACGGCTTTCTTCCTCCGTTTGTCCACCACTACTATGTCCGGTTGGTTAGCCATTACCAGTTTGTCAGTCTGGATCTGGAAGTCCCACAGGATCTAAGCTTGGTCATTCTCGACCACCCTTGGGAGCGGCTGGATAGCGTAGTGGTAAGATCACCGATATATACTCTTTATTCAATGTAAACACAAAAGTAATGATACAGTGCGAACACCTTAGCTGGAACAGACAAATAAATAGACAGTCATGCGCCGATAATTGAATAGAACGAGGAAGATGATGGGACAAACTGCAGGTAGGACTGACACTGGGGTCCATTACATAGCAGGGTACTGGCTCTTAAGGTGGGAGTGTGAGATGACCTTTACAATACACGTGAAAATGAAGAACAGAACAAAACAAAACAAAAAAAAAAAAAAAAAAGCACCATCTATGCAAGGACCGAAAAGTAGAGAAACACAGAAAAATAAGTAATGTAACGTTTATGCCGAATAAGATGCATATATGTAGTTGTCACTGTGAGTGCTGGCCTATTAAAACTTTATTTCAGTTTCTGTAGGCTTCTCTAGCATTTTCTTGAGCACATATTTAATGTTCCATTTCATTTCTAGCGGAGCAATTTATAGTAAGTATCCTGATCGAGGGAACTAGAGCAGTCGGTGGGATTCAAACCTGCAACCTTGAGGTTAACCAGTACATCACAAGCTGCCCCTCGTGCTGTAGTGCCCTATGTCAGTTCAGAATAAGAAAACCCTGCGGTGTAAAGGTCATTCATACAGTTTCAGTTGCCCCATGTACAAATGTATCATGGTCACAGCAGGAAGGTGGGTTTTACACCTTGGCTTACCTTGTATTCGCTGAGCAATCGAACCCGCTCCTCCAGCTTCCTCTGCAGCTCAGCCTAGGAGCAAAACGCCGGGTCACATGCGAGCGCAATCCATTCGCGCACATGCAAGCGAGAAGCGCTCCTTTCGATAGCTACGGTGCAGCAAGCACTATAGCGCAGATTGAGGATCCATTAGCCAGAGAACGCACATGCGCAAACGCACACTTCTCCAACGTGTGCTCCTCCGCACACCGCACTTACATTGTGCCCTGCCAGCTCCTCCCTGGCCATGTTGGACCTCAGCAGCTCCTGTTTCAGCTGCAGCACAGAGGCTTCCTGCACTCCCAGGCGCTGCTGCAGGGCATCCTGGATGGGTGGCAACAGAGAGAACAGAGAGCCATGAACACACACACACACACACACACGCGTCTGCCTAAGGACGTGAGGCTGCAAACCCTTAACAGAGGACTTGCAGGTCTTCCTACACAGTATGGCGGCTCCACCATCTATTTACTGGATTTTTCAGCGCACATACAAACACATCCGGGATGACGAGTGGAGGTCACTGGCAGAGCACCATGGTTTCACCTAAACGTGGGGTGGTTCTGGAGTGAGAAAGGCACCCAGACTCACCTTGACTCCCTGCAGGTTGCGGGCCTCCTGCTTGTACTTCAGCAGCTCCTTCTGTAGGACGGACAAGACGAGGGAGCGAGAGCTCAGCCAGCGCAGGGGTGTGGGGCGGAAGCACAGGGTCCCCGCCGCAGCGTCTGCCTGGCTGCGCTCCTCAACGCAATGGTACCGGTTATCCCGCGCCTCCTTACCTTCAGATCCTGGGACTCCTCCATGCTCTGGTCCAGGCGACTTCGGATTATGATCTACGGAGAAGGACAGGGCTCAGTAAGGCACGGACGTACCAGAAAACCCTTACGAAGTAGAACTGTGCCGAAGAGACAGACAAACAAGACTTTGCCATTAATCAGAAACCAAAATCTGAGCCGAAGGACACCAACAACATCGGCTTTTGCTAAGCACAAATGTAAATCATAAGTACGGAAAATGAGAACTGGAAGTGAAATCACTGGCAGAGCAGCCCAGCAGGTCGGCGACAGTACGGCGGAAGGCGAAGCGGGTACCCGCTCCTCATCGTGGAACAAAGCGACAGGGCGGCCGGGGGGCAAGCCCAGAGAAATTTGAGATACCCAGCAACACAAAGGCAAGAGAGAGAGCCATAAAGAGCGAGAGGGACGAGCACAGCGGACGTGACTGTCTGCATTGTCCTGTAAGCTGGGAACAGGTGAAAAGAGGAAATTATTTATTTAAAAAAAAAACGTCAGAGCGACGAGAACATCCTACCAGCTGCTGCTCGGCATTCTCTGCCCCCTCCCCGAGGCTCAGGGTGGCCTCCTGCTCATCCTCGGGTAGTGATCCGTAGAGCAGCAGGGCCTGGAAAGCGCATGCACGCACACACACACACACACACACACACACACACACACACATACACGCAAGCACAGAGAGAGAGTTTAAGTGTACAGCCTTTTACCTGCTCTGCAGACACAGTGCCATCTGCATTCCTTCCGGCGTGACGTGTGCCTCACATGCCCCCGGTCGCAGCAGTCATGTGATCGGTCTCCAGAAAGACACACACACACACACACACACACACACACACACACACACACACAGGCTGAAACCACTTGTCCCAAGCAGGGTTGTGGGAGGCCAGAGCCTAACCTGGCAACACAGGGCGCAAGGCTGGAGGGGGAGGGGACACACCCAGGATGGGACGCCAGTCCATCACAAGGCACCCCAAGCGGGACTCGAACCCCACTCCCGCCAGAGAGCAGGACCCGGCCAAATCCGCTGTGCCACCGCACCCCCATCTCTCCAGAAAGAGAGATGACCAAAATAATTCCCACAGCCATCCAACAGCTCGGCCTCTGTCTACTGCAGCACAGTGCTACACTCTTTGAAAGAACCCGAAATCAACCCAGAAGAGAACGAAAAGGCACCGTTAGCTGCTCTCTATGAGCTGCACAGCTCCATCCTTCAACCTGTAAGGCCTTTCCCAGACACCACGAACCTGAGCTCTTTGCACTTCTTACATCTCTACATACAGTGCCCTCCAAAAGCAACAGGAGAAAACGTCAAACCTGAGCTTTTCCGTGACATTTCTATACACAGTTGGTCCTGCCTTAGCAACTTAATGGTGACTATATACACTAATTACCTATTAGTATATATAGTATATTACTACAGTATATAAAATATATACTAGAGATACTGAATGACAGATGGCAAAGCTGTTCTCCCCAGTCAGGGCTGATAGGGTATATACTATACTAATATACACAGACACACACATTTTCTGAACCGCTTGTCCCATACGGGGTCGCAGGGAACCGGAGCCTAACTCAGCAACTCAGGGCGTAAGGCCGGAGTGGGGAGGGGACACACCCAGGACGGGACGCCAGTCCGTCGCAAGGCACCCCAAGCGGGACTCGAACCCCAGACCCACCGGAGAGCAGGACCCGGTCCAACCCACTGCGCCACTGTGCCCCCTGTACTAATATATATTGTACATAATTATACATGCTATAGGTACTGAATGACTGAACGGCGGATGCGGACCATCTCACCATCATTACTGCAATATATTCATTTCCAGCATCTGTACAACTTCCAGAAATTAAAGACTTCTCTTTGCTAGACTTTTACAGTAATTATGCCTGGCAAGAAAAAATATCCCACATACATCTATATAGCAGGTAAATCACTTAATAATGAAATAATATTCTATTAAAGAAGATAATGCATTTAATAGAGTTGAACTCTATTTCAGGTCACCTGTTATCTTTTCATAAACATAATTAACAATTCTTGTAATATACAAGTCCCCCTTGATTTGTAATCATAAGTACTTGGAGAGAGTAAATGACATAAAATAAAATTCATATCTAGTTGCAAATGTTTTACTTTCAATAACTGCATTTGTCCCCCTGACATCACCAGACTCTTGGGATTCTCTGCTGTGAAACCTTTTTTTTATTAATGATGTATTTAGCTGACACCTTTTTGCAAGACTTACAACATTAAGCTACTTACAATGATTTACCCTTTTATACAGCTCAGTAATTTTTACTAGAGCAACTCAGGATAAGTACCTGCTTAAAGGTAGAAGCATGGCAGCAGGGATGCAAACCAGGGGGCTTTGAGTGCAATGCTGCAGCTGTACATTTATTCATTTAGCTGACACTTACCTCCAAAGCAACTTACAATTTATCCATTTATAACAGCTGGGTAATTTTACTGGAGCAATTCAGGGTAAGTACCTTGCTTAAGGGTACTCCAGCTGGAGGTGAGGCTCAAACCTGCAACCTTGGGGTCTAAAGGCAGTTGCTCTAACCACTATGCTACCAGCTGTAATCACTGTTCCTCCATCCCAGACATAAACTCACATGCACACACTTTCTGAACCGCTTGTTCCAGGTGGGAATCATGAGGAGCCAGAGCCTAACCCAGCAACACAGGGCATAAAGCTGGAGGGGACATACCCAGGACAGGACATCAGTTTGTCACAAGGCACCCCACGTGGGACTCGAACCCCAAACCCACCGGAGAGCAGAACCCAGTCCAACCCACTGCACCACCACACCCCCCTCAGACATTAACCGCAAACTTTTTAGTTATTTGCTTGTTTCTTGGCTTTTCTGCCTTCAGGATCCCTCTGAACAAAGGCAACGCAGTGGAAACGAACACTCAGCTGGTTTGAGATCTGGTGACTTGGCCAGTTTTAAATGTTCCACTGTTTCTGCGTGTGTTTGGTGCACGCAGTGTTTTGAGTCATTGTCCTGCTGCACAACAAACAAGCATCCAGTAAGTCCGCAGGCATTTTTTTTCCCCCCCACATCTGCAGACAAGACCTATTTGTACTTCCCTAAAAATTCATCCTACCATCTTCAGTTAGGAGATCGATAAATATAACCGTGCACATTGTGGAGGCGGCAATACAAGCTGTACCGATGATATGGAGTTTCATGCCCATCGGCTCTTCCTTTTGTTCGCCAAGTTAGCCTTTCCCTCACTTTATGGACCTTTATAGATACATCTTCTGTGGATCGTCGCGGAATTTCTTCGCAAATTTTCATCCTCTTCTGTCTGTTCTTGCTGCCGAGGCAGAGCTTTCGCCTTTCATTTTACACCAACCGTCCCACACCTTGCACTGAAGTTTGATCTTGTTGGTCATCCGTTCTCGGCTCCTTCAGTTACTCAATTTTTAAGGACGTCGCAAACTGTCAAGAAGTCCAACCCACTTGTCCGATAACAGTTTTCCTGGCCTTCATTGCTGTAATGACCTTCCTTTTGTAAGTAGGCTGTTCTCAATGACGTTCATATTGGCGTTAAATCACTGACTCAAGCGGAAAATAACAAAAGCAATCTCAAAATATCTGAACTCCTGCTTAACCTTAACAGATCTTGTTACTGTGTGTTAAATCAAGCCGTTGTGAATCATTCTGTGAGCAATTAGGAACAACCTTATGGGCTACAAGAAGCACTACTGTTGCATAATGGTAAAGCTTAAAAATATGTGTACTGTCTGTACCTGTGTGCTGCTGTGACCCTGCGCTGTCAAATAAAAAAAGAAGTATTTGTTCAAATACTCATAGGTAAAAGGATATAAATTAGGCAAAACTAGAGAAGATGTAAATAAACGTGAGAAATACAATATTTTTGAACATATGGTCAATATAAAACAATCTGACCTTGTGTCAAAGTGTGGGAAGGCACTGCATGGTTGCATGGATCATGAATCTGCATATTACTATGTCAGACAGACTGCAAAATAAGCAAACGCTTCTCTTTGCGGGCATTTTAAAGATCATATTTTCCCCAAGCTGATTGGGTCAATTTTCCACACCAGTGGCCAACAACATCATCAAAGGCCAGCGTAATATTCTGCAGTTTCAGCACGAAGACAATCTGTTGGACAATTAGTCTCTCTCTCTCTCTCTCTCACACACACACACACACACACACACACACACACACACACACACACACGGATAAAAATCACCTGGAGGCTTGACACCATGCGCCTGGTCTCCTGCATCTCCTTCTCCAGCTGCTCCTGCTGCTCACACAGCTGGTCTTCCCAAGCGGAGCCCACCGGCATCCCGGCATGCCCGAGTGCTGCCCCTTGCCCACCGGAGGGCGACTTCGCCACATCATCTGCAAAGTGTGACAGAGAAACATGGGGAAAGCAGAGGTTTTCAAACTGAGATGATTCACTCAATATAATGAGGATACTGATATTTAATTAATTTTGTGTAATTAATAAATTAATTTAGCTTCCTGGCTTAGCAGTCAGTTTTGACAAAACCTGTGCAGCTCAGCTTGTATTTCACACAGTTTGATATATCACTGGACCTTCTCCAGCAGCCAGGACCCTTCTTGGCACTGGAACCTGCATGTCCAGGCCCTGCACCGGTACGCCACCTGCTGCCTGCGAACCGACAGCAATGGACAAACAGCAAAGCGTGTACCTGATTTCTGAGAAATCTCCTCCGCCTGCAAGTCCACGAGCTGACCTTTGTCGTCCGGCTGGCCGGAGATTGACTCTGCCTTGGGGGTGTGCGTGGGGCTGGGTGAACTCAGGCTGGAAGTGCACAGACACAAGCAGAGAAGCCACAGCTGATCAGCGTGGTGGGTCACGGAGAGCGGAAGCGTTTAACCAAAATATACAGCTGCCCTCACGAGTCAGTCTCGTGTTGTCACGATCGACATGCACACGATTTTAAATTCATGAGCATTTTTCGGTTACAAAAAAAATAAGTTCTCTTTAAAAAGATGCGCTATAGAGCTGATGTTTTATCCACAGCAACAGTTTGCATATCTAAAGGAAGTGATGATAAACAGCTGCCCAAACTCAAAACTCACATCACACACACAGAGTCTGAACCGCTTGTCCCATACAGGGTCACAGAGCCTAACCCAGCAACACAGGACATAAGGCTGGAGGGGGAGGGGACACACCCAGGACGGGACACCAGTCCATCGCAAGGCACCCCAAGCGGGACTCGAACCCCAGACTCACCGGAGAGCAGGAACCGGTCCAACCCGCTGCACCACCGTGTCCCCAAAACCCATGTCTGTCTACCCAATGAATGTTAACAGCTTTTTCAAAGGCAAACAGAAGTACACGTAGCCACTGTGCAAGAGAGATAGACGAACAGAGTCTCCGAGCGCCAGCGTGCCCTTTCCATCATCTCAAAATGCCCTCAAAAACAGGTACTAAACCCATAACTGGCTTTGATGCTCACTGCATCACATGGAAAATAGATACTAACACCAGCAAGGAGTCAACTCGTTCTACTTCATTTTTAGAACTTATTACTAGGACAGCTGGTAGTATAGTGGTTAGAGCTACTGCCTCTGGGTTCAAAGGTTGCAGGTCTGATCTCCAGCTGTAGTACCCTTGAGCAAAGAACCTACCCTAAATTGCACCAGTAAAACTACCCAGCTGTGTAATGGGTAAATAATTGTAAGCCTGTAGTAAATGTAACTTGGAGAAAAGCGTCAGATAAATGTATTATCATTGTTATAGTCATGAGAAGTCAGTGGCAGAGCTGTTCTCCATGATCTGAAGAAGGCTTACATTATTGGATGGATGGATGCATGCATGCATGGATGAACAAACTCTAGCTTCTTCTGCTTTGGCTTTTTCACCAGGTACATAAAGCTCTATAACCGTTTTATTAGCAACATTTCTAAATATTTTTGTCCACTTACCAGTATTTAATATTTTTTTTTAATACTTAGTATATTCTTTTGTGTCCCCGGGGTTACATTTTTGTATTGCCATTGATTGTTAAATTATTTACGCTCTTCCTTAAATATTGAAAGGCGCTTAAACGAAATGGTACATGAGTTATCATGATGATGTTTTGCTTCAATTTTATCAGCAAGGTTTGGGACAACGTTGGATGTCAATAATATTGGATAATACGTTTTTTAATACAGTTACGTTGCTAGACCCAGTGTTGCTATGGTTGCAAAGAAAAAAATAATAGTAAAAATAATATTTAAGAAAAGAAGAGCACACAAAAATTTTGAAAAATGACGTGGCATTAGCTGACTGCTTGAAAACAATACTAGCATATGAGGTGTAACGAAGTCAAAAATGCAAAGGAAAAAAAATGAATGGAAAAGCCATATATTTCAAGGGACTGGAAATGGACTGGGCGGGTCTGGGGTTCAAGTCCCGCTCGGGGTGCCTTGTGATGGACTGGCGACCCGTCCCGGGTGTCCCCTCCCCCTCCGGCCTTACGCCCTGCGTTGCCGGGTTAGGCTCCGGCTCCCCGCGACCCCGCTCGGGACAAGCGGTTTCAGACAATGTGTGCGTGTTTGTTGTTCACGTCATCTTCATCTCAGAAAAGTACCGCAACGAAGCCAAACATCAGTTACCTTTAATAAATAAGAGGCATATTTGGCGTCATATTCGCGTGTTAAAATGTAGATCTGAAGACACGCACAGTTCATCTCCTTGTACCGCTGCTGTCAGGCTCTGTCTCACACGATGAGAAATAACTCGGAGACTCTCTGTCGTTAGGCCAACACCGAGCGCCAACAATTTTTAGGCCGACACCACAGCTTAACAACAGTGGCGAAAGCTAAGGTCCGAATATAGCGCCCAGCGCTAAGGGCCAAACAATAGCAGGCAATGCAATGTGCAGCACGATAAGGGTCAATATTACAGAGACTGAGGAGAGCTGTCGCATCCCGTCCGTGTCGAGCACCTGCCCTACTTCAAAGACCGCAGCCTATGTCTGAACTCGCGCCGCCTTCATCCGCTGATGAATTATTGAAGAAGTCTTTCAAAAAGAAGATGATTCCCAGAGATTTGCACTGGCTTCCCAGTGAAGCCCACTCCCCCATCAAAGGAGCGCCACGGGGGGAAAGGAGCTCAGCCTTTGACTGCCAGGCCGCATCAACATGCAAGCCCTCCTCGCTCCTACCGCCAACTGGTGAGGGGGTGGGAGTGGATGTGCATCAGGATTATACCGTGTACGCAAAATCATATCTACACCCGCAGATGGAGAGCACACAATGAGAGGCTGTTGCGTGCTGGTTCGCTGCCTAGTCTGCCTGTCAAAATTCATGTGTTACCAGTAAAGCTCTGAAAATGAATAATAATTACAAGTTGGAGCAAAAAGGCATGATGGGAGTATGGGACACAATGAGGTAGCCTGGCTGTTTGGCCGGATACCCCCCATCACTTCTGTGTCCCGTTACATATGAACACCTTCAATTTGGAGCAGCTGTCACTAGAATTTTTGCACTTTTTGAAACTGGCCCGTGCTGAAACATCACAGTGGGGGATCCCAGTGGCATAAGAGGATGTAGGGTGTATTCGTTTAGCTGACACTTTCCCCCAAAGCGACTTGCAGCGTTAATCTATTTACACATTTATACAGCTGGGTAATTTCACCGGAGCAATTTAGGGTAAATACCATGGTCAAGGGTAATACAGCTGGAGGTGAGACTCAAACCTGTGACCTTTGGGTCCAAAGGCAGCAGCTCCAACCTCTAGAGTACCAGCCGGTCCAGTATTGCGCTACTGTAGTATGACGACATACAACACGACAAGTGCTGCTCCCTGGATTCTGTCTCACACGCAGGGTTCGCTCTGTCGGCGCATCCTGGTCGGTGACCGAAAGCAGGTCCGCGGAAGGAGACAAGGCACGGACCGTGGCGCGTCACCAGCTCCAGGGTTCGTGCCTGGCACCCACGCCCCTGTTCCCATGGCGATCTGCAAGCCATGACCCCTGCGACACAGCACAGAGCTAAGAGGAAACTGGTGTGAGAGTGATGGGGAGGAGGTGTGGCACCAATGAAGTTTGGGGGTTTCTGTCTTTGCGGGGTGAAGCTCAGCAGTGAGAAACTCTTGCAGCGCCTTCAATTTTTTCTTTCCTTCTTTTTTTCCCCTCCGCACAGTAACGACAATGCGGTCCTTACAAAGGATAACAAGAGAGGGTGTTGTTGTTGTTGTTGCGGCTTCATTGTCCGCCGGGGGCTCGGCTCCTGAATGGGGCAGCTCGCGGGCTGCATCGCTCTCCGCTCAGCCTTTTGTTTCACGCTCCCCCGTTCCCACCCCCACCCTTCATGCCTGGAGGAAGACTGCAAGCTCTCTGGGCAAAAGCCCCCAAATCGAAACTCCCGACAAAAGGCTCTTTCGGCATCCAACCCGCCCACTCTGCTTTTCACGTCCCTGGGAGAGAAAAGTCCATTCCACCATTCTGATTAATGACATGCACAGTGGGTGTGAGTGTCTGTGTGTGTGTGGGGGGGGTTGTCTCTGTTCGATCACCAGCGCGTTTGCATATTTCCCAAACTCCCACTTGAGCGTTTACACCTCTGCCGGGCCGCCAAGAGCGATCCCCTGCTGCGGGTTGGCCGCAGCACCGACCCGGCCCGACAAAAGCAGTAGCTGCCCCGCTGCCCAGAGCTCATTTGTCCCCATCGGATGAGCGGAGCGTTAGTCCCCAGTGGAAATAAACACGAGCCCCAGGGGACCGGGCGATGCGACAGACACCGTGTAGCTCTCCCACCAGCCAGTCTCCAAAAAACTGTCAATCAGACAGTACACACGTGTTCATCGGTGATGTGTCCAGTTCGACTACTATATTAACCAGCGTCGGGAGAGAGACAGTGAGACGGAAGGATCCTGGGGGACGACCGGCTGAAATGCTTCGACGTACCGTCCGGCTACGAGGGATAAAAATAAAAATTGGAAAAATTCAGCGGACGATGTCGTTGGTGCCTGTGGGAAAGACACGCGAGCAGAAGTACGTTTTCGGGGCTGTGAGCCCCGAGTTCGCCTGGGACGGGGTGGGTGTCTCCGGTTCAGGGGCCAATGGAGAGCGGGAGCCTCGAGCGCCACTTGAAGGGACTCCACAAAAACAGGGACAAGGGATCATGTCTCCTTAGACACTTCTGATAAACCCTGTTTGTAGATGGCCCTTAGCTTCTCAGCACCCCCCACCCCTTTGCCAGTCCAATTCCCCCACCCCCACCCCAACCGTGTCAGTAGGCTAATGAGCCTGAGCTCAGCTCTCTTCCTAAGACAGCGGCCCAAGATGCGACGTGGCTATTCATTTCAATATTTCATTTTTGATTTGGATTTCAGACGCGCCAGGACCTGCAGACACTTCAACTCATCACTTTTACAAGCAGAAACACACAGGCACAAAACCAGAGAGGTGATTTTTTTTTTTTTTTTAACCTTTGTCTAATGCAACTTACAACATTAGGCTTGCATACTAAACTACTTACAATTATTTACTCTTTTATATACAGTAGCTGGTTAATTTTTACCGGAGCCGTTCAGGGTAAGCGCTTTGCTCAAGGGTATTGCAGCAGGCTTGGGAATTTAAACCCGGGTCCGTCGAACGGAAGGCAACAGCTACAGCGCTCCCTGCCACTTACGAATTGCCAAATGAGAGTTTCCGAACCAATTGGGATAATTACAGTTCTCAAGGGCGGAAATCTGCAGTAATTTAATGGATGAGGAAACTTGGAACTTCACCGCTGCCAATTCCAGGAGGAGCCCTGCTGTTGAACCCCTGAAAAATTAATTAACCTGAAAAGCAGTGGTAAAAGTAACAGCGCAAGTCAGGCAGGACAAAATTGTCACCTGACAATCATGTTTAAGAAAAAGTTACTTCCTACCCTTGAATGATCCCCTTAGATACCATGTCCCCGCGCGGAGGGGGAAACCGAGCGGACGGGATGACCGAGCGGACATTCGACAACCCGGAGGTGTGTCAGTTGCCGCAGGCGGGCAGGAAGCCCAGCCAGGGTAATCGCCTCCTCTGCCCGTGTGATAGTCTCCATAAACGCATCCCTGGGGACCGAGGCCCCTGCAGTTCAGATCCAGTTCATCAGCCGTATCAGACACCAACGCAACGGCTGTGTCAGTTTGGTCAGCGCGCGATGCTCCAGGAACCAAAGAGCCACGGCGCCAGACCAATCGCAGGAAGACGAGACGAGACCACCCCGTTCTCGGAATGGCCTCAGTTCTAATCCCAGGAAATGAACTGCCGGCAGGTAGCGTGGCCCTCTCAAATCTGAAAATAAGCAACGGTATCCATGCAAACTATGTATTTGCACTATGTATAAACCATACGGGTATTCGCGAAGAAAAATAAATTCAAAAAGCACGTTGGTTAACAAAGACATCGCCTTATATTAGTCAATTTAGCTGAGGCTTTTCTCCAAAGCGACTTACTGTTATTTACCATTTATACGGCTGTGCAATTTTACCGGAGCAACCTAGGGTTAGTACCTTTAGCCGGAGGTGGGATTTGAACCTGTGACCTTTGGGTCCAAAACCAGCAGCTCTAACCACTGTTACCAGCTGCCCCACATCAGAACAGCAACAAGTTCCCTGTATACAGCAGGAATATTACAAGCGGCGATAAAAAGCCCTGCAGCAAACACAAAATCCGTTATCTTGTCTTTTATAAATACATAGACATGCAACATATGGCATCGGTCCCAGCGGCTCTTTTAATAAGGCACTGGAAACCACGCCAAACCGGAGCAGGGGAAAGGAAAAAAAAAAAAAAACCCACAATCTCTTGAGTGGAGCACAGGGAGTTGAACCGGAAAAAGGCCATATCCACAATTAAAAGGCTTTATTTCCCTCCCTACGTAGGGACTCCCACAGTCCATATCGCATGTCCTATTCCAGGCCCGTACAGTAACGGGGTAAACAACGTGGGTTCTGCGCGACGAGCTGCCACATTCCATCGCGGAGGGAATAACTCACACTCCGCCGCTATACATAAATACACTTGGGATGTCTGCAGGGAGACACGGGTCCAAAGGGCTGCCGGAAGGATGCTCGGAGTTTAGGGACATCCATAGCTGTAACGACACATATTCAATGGAGATTACCCTCAAAACCTCTGAATACAGCGCTCTCCGCTCCTGGAAAATGAACACTTCTGCCTGGTGCTGACATACACACTCATCTGATACACCAGCGCACACATAATGTATAAAAATGTTGATGGATGAAGTATGAAGGCTGCATAAGTGCACTAATTAATACTACGTGGTCCAAAAAACAGAAGCAAATACAGAGTTACTAAGCTATAATTCGTCTGGACGTTTGCAAATCAAACTAGAAGCACAAAATAATAATAATTAATATTTAGTCGACATGTTTGCTGAAGCCGATTTTACATTAACGCCCCAAAACACAGTTCCCATGATGCCTTGCCACATACCAAAACAGCCACTGACAGCTGATTGATGCCTCTTGGAGAAGAAAGGAAGAAAAAGAAGAAAACTCTACAGCGATCTGACAGTTGGATTGAAGGAGTGACGGGGGACAGTGGGGCACCGGCCTCGGTAAAGTGCCCGCGGCTGTGGCACGAGCGTTGCCGTGGAGCGAGTAAAGCCCCGGAGGAAAAACAGTGCCGTGCGAGAAACTGGATCACGAACCGGATCAGTGCGATGCGTCGCCGGAGTTACTGGGAGAGACAGAAACAGACAGCAGTGCGGAGAACCTCGACTTCCCGCTCTTACCATTTCACCTGTTTGGCTCCCATCTCCTTCGCCGGTCGCCCCCCCCTACCCTTCCCGGTGACTCCTGACCAGACCCAGGGGGGCGCTGCTGTCCTCGGTCGGTGGCATCGCCCGGCGAGCAGGGGGCCAGGAGCCAACGTGAAAATATTCCTCGGTCGGGGAAATGAAACAGACACAAACGAGACGGGGGGGAGATGGCGACGGCTTCCGCGACGGCCGATTGGGTTCGAAGCGGCCGGCAGCGCACGAGCGATCCCCTCCGGCTGGGCTGACGGCAAGGCAGGCTGTCAGGCACCCCCCTGAACGGGACCCCCACGGAGCGCGCCGCAACACACCTCCATCGCCACAGTGCCAAGGACCCCCCTCCTTATAGCGCCCCTCAGCCGCTCGCCAGCAGAGCCATATGGGAGCGGTGTCTGAACCACGGGTCCCGCCCCCTGTCCCTCCCTCCCTCGCTCGCTCGCTCGCTCCCGCCCTCCCTCCGTCCGTCCTGGACGTCGAGAATGGCTGTGGCTTTCTGTGGCCGAGGGAGCAGCGGCTGTAGTCTGCGTGGCTGTGAGCGTGAGTTGTTGTCGTGCCTTGTGGGGATCGTTTGCCTTCCGTGCAGATCCTCCTCTGGCAGAGCCTCCTTCCTTCAGAGGGGAATCTGTCAGGCTCTGCTCGCTCGCTCTCTCTCTCTCTCTCTCTCTCTCTCTCTCTCTCTCTCTCTCTCTCTCTCTCTCTCTCTCTCTCTCTCTCTCGTTTCTCCTTCTGGTTGGAGATGTCAGACATGGCTCAGCCCCACTGTTTACCCACCCTTCCCACCCCCCCTTCTTCCTCCCTCTCCATCTCTCTCCTACGTGCTGCCTTGGAAAAAGAGGGGAGGGGTCCCTGCTTATTAGACTAGCTCATTCAGGCTAAGTGGGGGGAGGGTTCCGTCAGCTTTTTCCGGAGCATCCCTGGGTTCTACTGATGCGCAGCTGTCCCCAGGTGCGTCCGACACAAAGGTGGACAGTCCGCGTGCGCGCGGCGAGAGGAGGTGCGGGAACGCAACGTACCGCCCTGCTCTCCCATCCCACCGCGGTACGGGGAAAACACGACGGCCGGAGCGGAAGGGAGGGCTCACGCGGAGCACGGCCAGGTGAAGCAGCGGAAAAGGGGGCGGAGAACAGAGGAGGGTGGAGAGCCGATCCGGAGAGGAGGAGGCGGCGGGCACGGCAGCTCGACTCCTCTTCGCAATACGGCAGCACACGACTTGTGGCGCGTGTGCCGCCCACGCGTCCGGGGGGCTGCGGGGGACCCAGCGGGTACGAGGACCCCTCCTCCCAAACCTGTCACGAGATGCTCCGCCTGAACCTCCAAAGCACCTTGACGGACGGCCGACAGGCGCGCTGCTTCCACGCGAGCCGCTCTGGATTTAGCACGCGCTGCCGGGAGCTGCTCGCTACACCGTTCACGCAGCATTTCCATCCCTTTCACGCGCTGATATTAAAAATATTCGAAGCGGGGTGGGGGCGCGGAGGGACGGACTGTCATTTCTCACCTCCTTCTGCGGATATTAGAGCTGTTTGGAAAGTAAGCACTGCAGGCGGTAACACCGCAACAAAATTCGGGGAGGGAACCGGACAGAGCGGGAGGAATTCCTCAGGATGTCTTTAAGGATGTATCACAGAAATTGGGATGGTAAGGAGTTCTAAATGTCAGGGTTTTACTGAAAGGAGGACATCACACACACACACACACACACCATCTGAAACCGCTTGTCCCATGCGGGGTCGCCGGGAGCCGGAGCCTAACCCGGCAACACAGGGCGCAAGGCCGGAGGGGGAGGGGACACACCCAGGACGGGACGCCAGTCCGTCGTAAGGCACCCCAATCGGGACTCGAACCCCAGAACCCCCAGAGAGCAGGACCCGGCTGAACTCACTGCACCACCACGCCCCCCTGAAAGGAGGAGGAACGGGGGGAAAAAAAAAAAAAAAAACCCTTGACAGAAAAACCCTTCTGCATATGACATTTTCTTCATGCATTTTCACGCATCCTGGAAAAGAGCTCCACACGTCAGGTGCAGGAGATCACCAAGCGCTCGTCACACGAAACTGCAAACCATGGTAACATGTACCGCATTTTTTCTTTTTTTTTTACACACCATCTCTTGGGCCGACTCCAGCGCAGCACTCAGTTCGGCTGTGCAGCGGTCAAGACGCACCAGACACGCTCCGTACTGCCCTGTAACGCCTTACTGTACTACATAAATATGGAGCGGTCTGAGCGGAAACAGGGCAGCACAACGTCTGCGAGCCGCCGCTCTGCCCGTCATCTTAGAGACAGGAAGTGCTCGACTGGGGGATTCGCGTTGATTACCGCCGAGGTGAACCGTGTTCTCTCCCTAAGCCTTCCGACTCCAAATCCCAGTTCCGAAAGAAGGCGATCGTCCGCACGTAACCCCAGACCAGGCGCCGCCGAGCTTCTCCAGCATTGTGGGGCACACCATGGTGCAGAAAGGAGGCCGCTGGAATGTGCTTCTGTCTGCTGGGTTAGTACAGCACAGAATGCCTTAGTCCAGTTGGTACATCACTGGGCCACTTCCATACTTGTCCAAAAAAAAACCCCCTCAAACACACAGTCATGACATTCTTATAATTCTGTAAAACACAAAAGCTGATTATTCAACCTAACTAAGGAGCTGAGGGCAACACGGTCAGGTAGCCGGTACCACTCGTGCCTTACAGCTCCTGGGCTGTGGGTTCGAATTCAGCCAAGTCTGTGTGGAGTTAGTTTTTTCTCCTCAAGTTCGCGTGGGTTTCCTCTGGGTGCTCTGGTTTCCTCGCATAGTCCAAAGATGTGCTTCGGATGACCTGGGTCTTCTAAGTTGCCCTTGATGTGTGTATATGTGAGTGTACGAGTGTGTGCGATTTCCCTGTGACAGGGTGGTCCTGTCCAGAATGTACACTGCTTCATGCCCTGTGCTTCCGGGATAGGCTTCGGACCACCATGACCCAGCAGTGGACAACGGGGTGTCGATGATGGGTACATAGAGTGAGGACGAGAGTGTGCCAATGGAGCAACATAGTGCGAGGAGCAGCCTGCCACGTGTTCCGTTGCCACTCCTGTACTGTACAAAGTGTGTAGTCAACATCATTTCCCCAGAATGACTGCTTTTAGCCCTATTGCTCCCAATTCCCACAATCATCTGCCTTCATATATCATAACTGCACCACTGATCTTCACGCACAATCTTAAAAGCTTCCAAAGTTCACCCAGGGTAGATGCGCCGCTCTGCCGTTAAGGTGACAAGTTTGCGGTCTTTCCTCTATAACGCGTCTAAAATGCCTTTGCTCGACTACAGGCCAATTAACCATGTAAATTATTATAGTAACACCCTTAATGACGTTTAAAGCATAGAAAATTAAATGACAAGCATCTTAGAGTCATCAAAACCCACTTGTAATTCCCTAAACTTGCTCTTCATTTCACTGATCATTCAAGACAAGTTGTTACCGTCGAGCTCCGTTAGTGTTAATAATTGCAACCAGAAAGTTCATTAATCAGTCGTTACAGCTGTAGATGTAGTCAGAAATACTCGGTGAAGATCTAACTTGAAACAGAAGGCAGCTTTGTTCAAAAACAGATCTGGGGCAGTCACATTATTTACCAGCGTGACTTTCGTAGACCTTAGAAACAGCGCAAGCTGCTGATGAGATGCTGCAGGGTGTTGGTGTCAAAGGGCAATGTGAACAAGCAAGGCAGTGACGACGGACACCGTGCGTTACCCATGGGGCTCTGCAGAAGCCAAGGAAATCCAGGAACAGAGTTCTCCCTGTGTGATCCGCATGTACGATGGGACACCGCGGACCACAAACACACCCTCAACAAACGCGTGTTCACACATCACCACAGAACCCTGAAAACTAGAAGTGAGCTCTGCTCAGTTCATGAGTCCTTGTGAGGATGCATTAAAGGATCTGGACCCTCTGTCAAGTGGGACCACTGGCG
Source organism: Scleropages formosus (assembly GCF_900964775.1). Lineage (NCBI taxonomy): Eukaryota > Metazoa > Chordata > Actinopteri > Osteoglossiformes > Osteoglossidae > Scleropages > Scleropages formosus. The sequence goes on from NC_041809.1 coordinate 20,586,685, forward strand.
GGAATGGCAACCCAAACACACTGAAAATTCATCAGTACTGCCAATATTTTTTGTTCTTTCACCTTATAGGTTTCAGAAATAAATTAAAACAATCACGTATCACAAATCAAGCACAAGTCATACATATATATATTTTTTTTTTACATACACACACTTCATTAGGTACACCTAGCAAGAACTGGGTGGGACCCTCTTGCCCCAGAACAGCACACATTCAAATTCGGCAACAAAGTGCTGGACAGATTCCACAGGGTTCTTGGTCCATGCTGGCTTGACAGCTTCACACAGTTCCTTCAGATTTTTTTGGCAGTACATTCACTTTGTCACATCACATCCCACCTCATCCCATAGAAACCTCTATTGGCTTAAGAGGTGCGGACTGTGCAGGACATTGGAGTAACGTAAAAGCACTGCCGTGTTTGTGGAACCATCCTGAGATGACGTACGGTTTAACACAGGGCACATTACCTTGCTGGAGCCATCAATCTGAGAAAGGATAGACTGGCCATGAAAGGATGTACCTGGTCAGTAACAATGTTTTGGAACTTTGTGGAATTCAAAGGATGCTAAGTTGCTAGTAAAAAACCTAATGTGGGCCAAGAAGACATTCCCCACAGAATTATTCCACCACCACCAGTTTTTATCATTGACACCGGGCAGTATTTATCAAGGTATTTATTCTTCTGATGCCAACTTCTGACCTCAACGTATGGCAAAAGAAACTGGAATTTGACAAAGCATGCATCATTTTCCACTCTCCAGTCATCCAGTTTTGGTGACTGCATGTCCACTGGAACCTCATCTCCTTGATACGAGCGCACAGGACATGAACTTCAAGTGCTCATCTGCTGCTTTGGCCCATCCATTTCAAGTGTTCAATGAATCATGCAATCAGAGATGCTTCTCTGCACACTGCTGTTGCACTGACCTGTTATTTTTGCACGTGGCCTTCCTGTTAGCTTTAACTGACTTCTCTTCCAAAAAGTGTTTCTTTACACCTATAGAAGTTCCTATGAGTAAATGTTTTTTTCTTTATCTTATCATACTCTGTAAACTCTAAATATATTAGTGTGTAAATATTCCAGGAGGATGGGCACTTTTGAAGGTGCTACAACCAGTCTGGCTAGCACCAACAATCACATCACTTTCAAAGACACTTAGATTGGACAACATGTGATATAACATTCACCCTCCTGCCGTCTGGCAAAAGGTACCGAAGCATTCAGGCCCTCATGGCCAGTGTGTATAACATTTTCTTCCCCGAGCCCTGAGACTCCTCAATACTCAGGACTGACATTGGAACTATTGTCCTGTTTTAGTCACTATTGTCTTACTTTAGTAATTGTTATGCACTGTTTGCACATATCTTGCACACGTGCACTTTATGTAGTCCTGTGTAGGTAGCTTTGTGTTGTTTTATGTAGCGCCATGGTCCTGGAGGAACGATGTTTCGTTTCACCATGCACCGTACCAGCCGTATATAGTTGAAATGACAATAAAGCCTCTCCTGACTTTTGACTTGACTCTTATTCAAACAGGAACTGGACCTTGTGACCCTGTCTGCATACTTAACAATCAGTGTCACAACTGCATAACTCAAAGAAACTAACTGCGGGGGGCTTGCTGTACATGTCAAAGGCCAAGTATACCTAATAAACTGGCCTCTAAGTGATGCGTGGTACCAGTCAATAGTTTGAGCAGTGGATTGTTTTACTTTCACATATCTGTCCACCAGGGGGGTGCGGTGGCGCGGTGGGTTGGAATGGGTCCTGCTCTCCGGTGGGTCTGTGGTTCGAGTCCCGCTTGGGGTGCCTTGCGACGGACTGGCATCCCGTCCTGGGTGTGTCCCCTCCCCCTCCAGCTTTTCGCCCTGTGTTGCCGGGTTAGGCTCTGGCTCCCCGCAACCCCGAAGTTTCAGATGATGTGTGTGTGTGTGTGTGTGTGTGTGTGTCTGCCCACTTTGTCCCGTACTAGTACTGTTCAAGTTGCTTAGCTGTACTCAAACTTTTGACTGGTACTGTAATGGAACTTTTTAAAATTGTTTTCCTTCTGTGCCACTCATGTTTACAGGTATAATAAGTGTTAAACGGCATGAACGAAAAGCCTAAAGCATGCAACACAGGCAATGCAATATGTAGATACTGGTGATATGGCGGGTACCTCGAGGGCCTGGAGGTCTCAGGGTATTCTTCCGGTGCATCCCGCTGCCCTTCGTACTGCTGCACCAGCGCCCGGACACTCCAGCAGGGGTTCTCAATCTCTTCACCTAGGCTCGCACCCCGGCTACGGGGTCACAGACAGAAAGCAGGCTCAGTGCCGCCACAGTACCCATGAGCTATCAAGCATAAAGCTCCTCAACTAACATTTGTGAGCAGCTGGTAGTGTAAAGGTCAGAGGTGCTTTGGACCCAAAGGTCACGGGTTCAAATGCCACCTTCAGCTGTAGTAACCTTGAGCAAGGTACTTACCCTATATTACTCCAATAAATTGCCCAGCTGTATAAATGGATAAATAACTGTAAGTAGCTTAATGTTGTAAGTTGCTTTGGAGAAAAGCATCAGCTATATGAATGAATATAAATAAATGTGATTGGCGGGTGCTGTGGCGCAGTGGGTTTGGCCTGTGCCCGCTCTCTGGTGGGCCTGGGGTTCGACTCCTGCTTGGGGTGCCTTGCGACTGACTGGCGTCCCGTCCTGGGTGTGTCCCCTCCCCCTCCAGCCTTGCGCCCTGTGCTGCCGGGTTAGGCTCCGGTTCACCGCGACCCCGCTCGGGACAAGCGGCTTCAGACAATGTGTGTGTGTGAATGTGACTGTGGTCATTTTTTCCAGGTTGGAGTGTCCTTCGGCCGCCACTAGAGGTCACAAGAACCCGACAGTCACGGCTAATGGATCCCCTTAAAGCGAGAAGGGGGCGCGCTCTATAAGCTAACTAATCCTGTTATCCCCACAACTGAGGAGTTGACTTGTCTGACAGGCTGAACCCCGTGCCTGTGTTCTGACGGCGGCATTATCGCGCCTCGCACATAAAGGAAAGCGCGGCTGGGCAGCCATTTTATTGGAAATTTTTTTTTTTTTTTTAAACTCTCTTCCCTTTGAACTGCAACACCGCAAATCCGAAAATGAAAATATGATTATGCAAAGAAGATTCTGTCACTGGAAATGAGGCATCAAGGACAGAGAAAACGGGAGGGGGGGGAGAAGGATGTGTCTTGGGGACCCACAGCGTGAGCTCCTGCTGGAGCAGCTGACCGTTCAGCGGAACTGATTACTTGCGTTTATTCTTTTAGTTTAAGTTTTTCTTCGAAAGCTACTTACAGCGTTGAGTCACCTACAATTATTTACCCATTTATACACCTGGGTAATTTTACTGGAGCAAACCAAGGTAAGTACCTTGCTCAAGGGTACTACAGCTGGAAGTGGGATTTGAGCCTATGACCTCTAGGTCCACAGGCAGCAGATCTAACCACTACACCACCAGCTGCACCATATGGGTAAGAGAGCTGGAAACCCTGCAGCACTACCGGCCTGCGGGATCGGCGTGAACCCCCCCAGTGCGGACAGGCTGAGCTCACCACTGCCACTCCTGCCTCATCTGTGCCACGCTGCGGGCTGGGCGCGAAGCATCCTGTCGGGCCGCCGCCAGTGCTGCTGCTGCATTCTGAGCCATGGCCACGGTGGAGTTCGGACGGTGATTGGACGAGGACCCAGGCTGGCCCCTACCCGCCGCCCCGCTGGCAACCCTGTGGCTGGCTGAGGCCGAAGGCTTGAAGTGGGCTGCCAGGGCCAGGATGAGCCTCATGGCTGACTTGAGGTTCCCCTCCACAATATCTGAAAGAGAGAGCAGACACATGGGGTTAGGGGCAGGACCTGGGTGGGATGGGCAGCAAGCAGGGCTGGACACCGTTAAGGATTAAGAGCTACGGTACAGTACCGGTACAAACCAAACGTTATCGGTATTAAAGTACGTCTGATGCACGACGCATTAAATACCGACAATGAAACTGAACACGGAAAATGATGTTTCCACTGTTAGGCTTAAGCTGAACAAGTTAATGTGATTTCATTATTCATCAGCATTTTTCTTCAAAAAATAAGCATACTGACCTCTCTTAGCTGACTCTATCGCCAGCTATTTAAAAAAAAAAAAACCCACTGCTTCCCGGTACACGGAAATGCTTTGGCACCAAAGCCGCTAACATTTGGAACTTCCCTCCCTGCGTTTCCTAAAACATAAAAGGATTTTCTTTTTCTATTTTTCTTCTCAAAGCGCGGATTATGCAGTGGTTACAAACAAGTCTCGTTCTGGTCATGTGATTACAGATCACCTTCTTTCTCATTTAATAAAATTTCACGAATATGCTCAAATTTCTGTTAAATTTTCTTTTTTTTCCCCTGGAGAATAATATAGAAAATAAAGCTTTTGTTGGGCTACAACTGCCGGTAATGGTATCGGAAATTGGCGAAATGAGTACAAATAAAACGGTAAAGAACGCGGTGCTACTAGCGGATACCGGCGTCCGACCCTAGCAGCGAGGAGCCGACGGAGCGCCGCAGGTCACTCACCACGGGCGGAGGTCTGCGGCATGCGGATGCGCTTGGAGGAGATGAACTGCAAGACCTTCTCCACATTCTCCCTCTGCTCTTGCTCATCTTGAGGGCAGAAGTGTATGCCGTCCAGCTGCTCACCAGCTGAGGAGACACAGACAATACGGGAAGCTCTTCAAAACGCCCAGTCGGCATCCCGTGGGACTACCGAGGGCTGCAGAAGAACACGGCAGACCTGACAGCATCTCTTCTCTCGGCAGTCTTTCATTGCCTCGGGACCTGGGGGGGAGGGGGGGGGGCAGTATCTGCGCAGGTATACGTTCACGACCGAATCGCTAAAATAAACTAATTCCTTCATTAATTCAATCTCAGCTCAGCACTTTAAAGACAGCTGTGGAACCTGCAGCCTTCCAACAACAGGACTGCGAATACCCAGAACGGTCTGGATTTACCGAACGGTGCCGAAACGGCCCCCGTACGTGACAGCAAGGCCGACGGGAGGCCTGTTCCCTGGGCGGATACACTCACCCACCACCTCGATGAGGTGCGCCAGGACCACCCCATCTCGGAGGTCCTGCCTCAGGTCCTGGACAGGGTTCAGACCGGGCTTCTTGCGGAGCTGCGCGTTCACCCAGGACACGTAGGCGGCCAGTTGTTGCTAAGACAAGAATATGAACAAAAGAATATTCAAGAAGGGACATATTTCTTAAATAAATAAATAAAAACCTTTACGCTCTCCACAGGCAGAAGTGTGTACCAGCAAAATGGTGATACCCAAGACCCCCAGCTGTGCCCCGACAGCAGTGAGTCTGCATCTTAAGCTGTGAGTTTGTATACCCCAACTGCACAAATAAATAAATGTAAACGTAATAATCACGCCCTTCTAACAAAAGCACTGAAATTTTTGCATTTAATCATATAGCAGGCGCTTTTCTCCATCTCTGAGAGCAACACAAAAAGTGCATGACGCCAACAGGAGGGGAGATTTGGGTCCATTACTCTCATACCACGGTATAAACCACCATATATTACATGAGCGGGTGCATTTACTTTTGCTTTTTTTAAATCATTAAACAGATAACATAGTACATGTTTATGGAGCACATGGGAGATGAGGGGAGAAAGTGAGTCATTTTATTGTCAGTTGTCATCATTGTTTGCTTTCGTTCGACTTGGCCATCACAGGCTGTGCACTGGGTTGACCGATGAAGGGAAGTCAGCCCGTGAGATATTAATTCTCCACGCCATCTGCCCCCGGCTCCGTGCACGGCTCTCGATAAAAAATCTGGACTTAGGGCAGCAGGATGGAGGGTTGTTCACAAAGCCACGCCAGCACCGCTCTGATCGTCAGTCCAGATTCCTGCTGCGTGAGCAGCTGCCAAAGAGGCTTTGCCGATCATCGCTGAAAGCTCAGTCTTCCTGACAGGGCAAATCCCCCCCACCATTCACACAGCCTGCTCTGAACCCCGCGGTCCAGGTCCGATTAGGCCCTAGTTGCACTTTCTCTGCTGGGTCGCCCAGGGGAACATCACACCCAAGAGCTCCTCTTCTACAGCCAACTCCCAGCCCAATGCTTTACATTGTCAGATTTGAACAGGTCATAAGTTAATGTCCTAAAGCAGCAGTTCTCAGACTTCTTATGGGTCCTCAGCAATTCCCCCATGATCAAATACACATCTATCCATCCGTTATCAATACCCGCATGTCCAATGCGGGGTCGCGGTGGTCCGGGGCCTATCGCAAACACTGGGTGTGAGGCAGGGTACACGCCGAACGGGGTTCCAGTCCACCGCAGAACGATCACACACACCCATTCACATGGTAAGGTTAGGGTCAACAGGTCACCTGAAACACATGTCTTTGGATTGTGGGAGGAAACCAGAGCACCCAGAGGAAAGCCACACAGAGAGGGAGATCGTGAACACTCCATACAGACACGATCGGATTCGAACTTGGGTACCAGAATACATCCCGGGAGCTGCGAGGCACCAGCACTACCTGCTGCGCCACCCTGCTGCCCACCACCACCTAATTATGATGAGGCCCTTGATTGCTTCAGTCCTTCTGATAGGATCAAAAATATATTAAATGGTTATGGTCCCTGAGAAGAGGTTTAGGAACTGCCGGTTCAGGACAATGACTTGGTGACACGAAGGCCCAAGAGGAACGCAGCTGTTACGGCAGCACCAACAACAATAACAGGAACAAAGAAAGTCAGGTATGAAGTAATCAGTCTTTATGGGTCCCACTGAGACAGTTGCACATGTCTGCTCCAGCAGGGGAAGCAGATGGCAGTCCCTCAGAGACACCAAACCTTGAACCGTTTCGTGTCTGGATCCTCATGTCCACCTGGAGTCCGGCCAGAACCAGCCTTTGTCGCTGCAGAGCATCGACGCAGCGTGTTCTGATGCTCACTTTTCACACATCAGTAATCAAGTGCCTGCTCTCGGAGGTTTCCACGGTTACGGAACAGAAGACGAAGAACCGACGGGTCAACACGGGTCAGATGAACAGAACCGCTGGGGGTGAGGTGCGTGGCGTGCTGTTGACAGACGTCGGGCTCTACGAGCACAGCTGCGGAAGACACAGCACATGAAGGACCAGACCACGAGCGAGACGCCCGAAGATCTTCCATTATGACTGTACACCCCTTAAGAGGGCACTTTTACCCCAGGACCCATCTGATAAAAAAAATAGTGCTGAATTCAGCCAAAGCTGCCTATTTCTTGGGACCTGACACCTCAAGAGACTTCACAGAATCGCCTCCGCTGCCCAGTTAAATTATCGGCAAAGACCCCGACTTTGCGCCGTCAGACCGAACAGCGAATCCCCACAGACCACGCTCTTAGGATCAAGCAAGGCTAATGGAAGAAGGTCAGCGAGGAGTTTTCGAGGAGCACCCTGGAGTCAAAACAAGACAAAACTGATGGATAGAATAAAATTACCACATGGAAAAGTGACTGAAATGGAAAAGCACAGAGGAAAATCTGTTCCACCTGTTCATATTTAAAGTTTGCATTTACGTATATTTTGTATTTAACCCAGGGGGCTGTTCACAACATCTGGTCCAGTTCCCAGCTTGTTATCTGCTGTAATCAGTCCTTATTTAACTGTCCCCTTTGCCCAACATTGACAGTAACAGATAATCAACTTTACAGTGATTTACCTACGATTTACCTATTCATACTGCACGGTATTCATACCGTATAAATTCAGGATAAGTATCCAGATTATGAGTACTATAGCCGGAGTGTGATATTCAAAACCAAGATCTTCAGATTACAAGGTGAGAACCCTAAACACTACGCCACCTGCTGCCCGCTAACATGCAAACTCAATCGTCCCACATGCAATCCAACCTATTTACGCACTGGTTTCCATTCATTAAACCATAAAACTTTACCCTTCAGTATTCCCTTGCTTTGTTCAATGTAATTTAATATTTTTTATTCCCCCCCCATCATACCAGGTACCCTCTTCAAAGCATGGATCAAATAATTGAAAGCACCAGCAGAAGGAAAAAAACAATACAATGGTTTAAAAATCCATTTCTCAAGGTCATAAATACAAATAAACACTACAACTAACTAACTTTTGATTACAGTCCGTGTTATTACAGATTTTTTTTATTAAAAAAAAAAAAATTAACCAAGAAGGTGTATAACCCATGATTGATATTAGGTACCATGAAGGACTTTGACTTTGTGTAGGATTCAGATCTACATCAAGTATGGTTTTAATAAATAAAATAAAATTGGAATCAAGTTACTGGTGCTCCGATCAACAAAGAATCAACGATACTGAGTGTGTGTGTGTGTGTGTGTGTGTGTGTTGCTGGGATGATGATCATGATGTCTGGCTCAGTGAGTCAGTCTGTCTGGGTACCTCGTTCAAGCCCTCCTGCAGCACGTCCAGAAGACTCCCCTTCGACAAGGATGCGATCATGATTCTTCCCTCAGGAAGGGGTGTGAACGCAGCACCCAAAGGAGAGTCAGCGCAGTCCCGCCGCCGCCGCCGCCGCCGCCACGGACACGCGCACAGCCCCGTCCCCGCCGCTGCTGCCCCGTTAGCCGCTAGCTAACCCGTTACATGAAACAGGATACGGCTGCAGCCGAGAGCTGCTCGGCGCGCATGCGCAGCCACCTCTCGCTCCCCACCGCTCTCTCGTCGCCATGGCGACGTCTCGGCTCGCAGCAGCCGGCTGTAAGAAGTCGGGGCGTGGAAGGCTGCGGCTACGTCACCGCCTTCCGACCGTATTTTAACTTCTAATACAATTAGCTCGATGGCATCCGTGACATTCTCTTTGTAACGCTGTCATCAGTTCATTACGAAAAATATAAGGACAACATTTTTACGTGTATTGATACAGAAGAGCACCGAAAAGAAAATCTCCTCGATCAATTTAATTACCCTGAACTACTGAAGTAATAATAATAGTATTACCCAGCTCAGCTGTATAAATTAGTAAATAATTTTACAATTGTTTATAATATTGTAAAATGGCCTTGCACAATGAAGCCAGTTAAATAAAGTTATTATTATTATTATGTAAATAAATCACACTGGAGTTATTAAAATTCTGTGTGTCATCTAATGTTTTAGGGATAAAGTTGAGCTTCTATAAATCTACAGTTTACCCAGAATCTTCTAAAAACTACAGCTGTTCAGGATTTTCATACCAGCTATTTGCAATAAATTCTGTGCACTGATGTGGAGCAAATAATTTTACCAACACTTAGTTTATATAACAAATTTGTATCGACAGATGAACGAAAGATGGTAAGGAGTCCTGGGAAGAACCACCCGTGGCTATTCTGTGTAGTTGTTGCATCTTTAATCCAATTTAATGATGTCCTGTCACTCAAATGAGCTTAAAAAGCAAAAAGCCTTTCACGCTGCTAACCTGAAAGAGAGCAGAGTGACCTGGGCAGTGACCCGGGCATTCCCAAGGCCCACACTGAAAAAAGCCTTACGGGGGGTCTCCAGTCGTTCTCAGCTCCATCTCAGTTATAGAATGACACACATTTCACTAAAATCTTCATTTTACGTACATAATGTACAAAAACAGTACAAAAACAGACCAAAATGTGGTCCGCTTTATCCTTTCACCTACTAAGATTTTTATAGCTGGACACTACGCTGCATGCAGTGTCTTAGCCGTAACAAAACCCTAAACTAAAGCACAACCACATTTACTGGTACATTTGCTTTAGACTCGTTTTGAAACTTACAGTAAACCAAAAATGACATTCTAATGCTTCACCTACAAGGGGGTGTGGTGGGTTGGACCAGGTCCTGCTCTCCGGTGGGTCTGGGGTTCGAGTCCCGCTTGGGGTGCCTTGCAATGGACTGGCATCCCATCCTGGGGGTGTCCCCTCCCCCTCCAGCCTTACGCCCTGTGCTGCCGGGTTAGGCTCCGGCTCCCCGCGACCCCGTATAGGACAAGCGGTTCAGACTGTGTGTGTGTGTGCTTCACCTACAGTCATCATAGTCTCTAAATGAGTTTTACTGCTGCATTAAATTAGTTCCAATATAGTCCACATAGTTGAAACAAGAGTGTTGGGCACTAGCGGAGAGGACTAATGATGGATACAAGAGTTTAGCTGCAGGTTTGGGATTTTAATGGTTTTGTCAGTTAGTAAATATACTTTTTATGAGGAACACATCTTGTACAATATATAATTTTATTAGTCCAGGAATGAGAGTGAGCAGATCACGCCAGGGTTCATATGGCAGGATGCTACAGCAGGGAGGACTGAGGCTGAGCCTTTCTTTATAGCACTTCTGCTGACTCTACTGTCTGCCACCAGTGCCCCAGTTAAAGTATCTGTGTGAGACCTCGTGTGCTGAACGTAACAGTTTTTTGTCACACTCACTGGTTTATCTGGATTGGCAAAACAGGAAGGTTTTATGTGTGTTGAGTGTGTTGGCTTTTCTGCTTTGATCGCTATGCAAGAAGTGCAAACACTTGTACCCGGAGGGATGGTTCGCCCTCCCCTTTCCTCACCGATGGCTCTAAAGCCACCACAGAAATACAAACTTGTTGAAATCCACCACTGATCAGGCAGGCCTCTGCACACATGCACGCACAACACACACACAAACTTCTCGCCACTTGCATAAAAGAAGCAAAGAAAAATGGTGAGGACCATGAACAACGAGGCACAAATGCTGCGAAGGAGAGTTCTGTGCAGGGCTTTGGCTCACAAACTTGAAACATATTACTGGCGAAAAGGACAGAAGAAGAGGTGTATGTGACAAAGTGTGCTGAACCACATCCTTCCTCTTGGGTTTGCGCTTCCTGCCCAGACTTGACATGCCACACCTAATCTCAGTACCACTCAGAGACCTCTCCTTCAGATACACCTTACTGCACAGTAGCCACCAGTGGTCATACTACCAGAGAGAGAATCCCAGTTAGCCTTGTATGAGTGCATAAAATTCATCAGATAAGGTTCAGATCATCATAACAGATGGCACTACACACTTACAGCTCAGTTTCTTCACTGCTCTTTGTGACTGTTACTGTAAGTGCCCCCTCGTGGTGAAACGTGGTACTGTCTTACAGAATGTGGAAAAACATGGGTTCTATAAAGAAAAAAATGCAGTTAATTACTAGGTTTGGTCAACATCTGTAAGAGTAGACAAAAAAAAAATTAATATTGTTTATGCATATATCAGCTCACTGGGAGAGTCGCAGAAACTGAAAATAAATTAAGAAAGTCTTCAGGGATTTCTTAGCCCAAAGATGGCAGTAGAAAACAGCACAAAATCTGGAGTGCTGACCTGATTTGATTTGTTTTTTCTAGTCTGTAATCTGTTTCTTCTCTACTCTTAGATAACATAATTTGCAATTACACAGGTACTGGAAAAGTCTGAGTTACTCTTACCCTAGACATAGTGCTTCCTCTCTCCAGATGTAAATGACCACCTATTGTCTCTCCTAACCCCAATGTTTTGTTTTGATATTATGAACTTTTGTTGTTCTCAGGTTCATCTTGTGTTTATCTTGCACTGTTTCCCTAAAACCTTGGGTACAGTCCTGACAGGGCAGCACAGGGTGACACAATGAGTGGTACTGGTGCCCCAAAGCTCCTGCACTACAGGTTCTGGAACCCGGGTTTGACTCTGTTTCAGTCTGTGTGGAGTTTGCATTTTCTCCCTGTGTCTAGTCTACATGGGTTTCCTGTGGGTGCTCTGGTTTCCTCTCACAGTACAAGAACACTGCTTCACATATTTCATGTGTTTCATGTGAACTGGTGACCCTAAATTGCCCTTAGTGTGTCTATGTGCGTGTGAATGAGTGTCTGGAGATTGGCCTGTGATCGATTGGCTTCCACTCCACGTACACCCTCCCACACATTTTGCTTCCAGGATAGGGTATGGAGCACTGCAACCCCATTAATTATAAAAAATAGACAGCTCTGTTATCATAAGATGTCTTGGACGAAGGGGTCAGTTCTGTAAAACAACAATAATAACAACAACTCTTGTTACAAATCAATTTCCTCGTACCCTGGCCCACCAGCTGCTAACTGAGTAAAGATACATGGATTCTGTGGATGGCGTGATGGCTACTTACAGACCCTTCCACGGTGGGAGTTTTGCGAGGGGTCGTCAAAGCCATGCGTGCGTGCAGCGACGTGATGACGTCAGAGCACTGTGGCGAACAGCCCCGCAGGACACACCGTCCCAAATGTCTCATCCGCACTTGTTTCCCACAGTGTACACTGAGGTAAAGTGTAGTACGACAAGAACAGGGACAGTTCAAATGATGTATCAGATTACGTGTTTCTCACTCTTCTCATTTTTATTTACATGCAAAACCAAGAGATTTGAAGTACAGAGGACAATACTGTACAATTTAAGTGATGTTTTGTTTTCTTCAGTCAGAGTTCAAGATTTATTTAAAGTTCTTCGGGGAGTTGATCAGTTTGGACTCATTCATTGCCCTTTTTTATTGTTACATCTTTAAAAACTAAGGTCTGCAGGCTAATAAAACATTCGTTAGCATATTCGTCTTTCCCTTAATTTAAGTTTTATTTTTTCTGGTCTTCAACCGTTTTCACAAATCAGTTTAATGTATTCACAAAAGTATTTCCCTGTTCTAAAGAGTCTGTTATTTCCAGTCGTTCGACTGAATTAGGCATCAATGAGCTAGCGCGGACTTGGCCATGGCCCATATTTACTTAACCTCGCTATAAATGCAAAGACACGTGCAAGCTGCCCAAAATTAACATGAATATGCGCCTTTACTCACCGTTTACGAAACAATTATACTTCATTGCGGCTTGCCCGTCAGTAACACGGAAATGTAGCAACTTTAGACGGTGAAGCTGCTGCTCCTTAACGGCCTTTTTTTTCAATCACTGCAGTCCATTTCAAAGGGTCACCAAGTTGCCATGGTTACGGCATGGCAACATCGCGTGCGCTGAGCAGCGCCGCCCCGCGGACTCATAGCGGCGCGACTCGGTGAGCCTCGAGTTCTGCGTGTTTACGAGTGAAGCGTCAACTCGTTTCAAAGCAACACAAAAGCAGCAACAAAATGTCCGTTTCCCTTATCGGATCACGTAATAAATTACACATACTGTCTTTTCTTACAATATCCAAACTCACTGCAGGCTACTTGTTCATTCACAAGCGATTGCAAAAATATGCTAAGCTCTATTTCACACTATTTCAAATTAAGGATTTAAATTTTACAGCTGTGTGCATGATAATGCTCTTTAATTTCTACAAATATGGATTTTTTTTTTTACACGAGAAGTAGTTCATTCTGTAACTGCACTGTACTTGATATCAAAAATGACAGTTACCTTTAACAGGCCAAAGGGATTACAGCTCCACTCGTCAAAAGCCACATACCTACAGGTTTTAATATGTATTTTAAACTCGGAATGTGAAATATCAGATGAAAGTGACTTATTGTGTCAATAATTAACTGAGGTAGAGGGAAACACGGCACCTGCTGTGGGGTTTGAGGACTGGAGGAAGCTGGAGGCATCCTGCTTGGTCTTGGTCCACAATGTGGAACCACAGATACTCAATAACTGCTTCTGCCTGCAGCCTTCCAACTTCACATTTCAATTAGAAATTCATGTACAGAATGTGCAAATTATTCAAATTATGGTTCAGGGCAATTAAACACTGATAGAATGACTATGTTCTGTGAGTCCACACTAGAATGTTTCCAGTACTGTTGTCACCCCTCTGTAAGATCCATAAGAAGGAAATTTGGTTTACCTCATAGTGCAAATTGAGAAAAACATTTAAGCAAATCATTGTGTGCAATTTTTAAGCACTGTAACTCTTACAGGATAAGCAAAGAATTTCTAGTGTCCTGAATACAGGATGTCCTCAGTTAACACATATTCTGTGAATATTACGAGAACATTAAGTGTGTGCAGATGAGGAGCAGGGGGTGTTTTGGCGTCCATGTGACTTCTGAGATGAGCCCTTTTTCAGGCGTGGTTGGGGGACAGGCCTCTGGAGATCCCCGGTGGGAATGAGAATATCTGCAGGCTTTTGGTTCATGGTAGGCTTGACGCTGCCATTGCGTCTGGGTGTACCCTGCTTTGCCAGGAAGTCTATGGTGGCATATTCTGTGCCAGTTTTTAAAGGAGTTCTATTGTGGTCCCTTCTACCGATAGGGGTCTGTCCTTGCAGGACTTCAATCTCAGCATAATGGAGCTCTTCTTGTGACTTCCTTTTCTTGTTGGGAACAGAGTACACAGGTATTTCTGCCACTGTATCATATGTGTGGGCCTCTGCCGACTATTGGGGAAACAGAGAACAAGTCAGACCACAAACAGTCACACAAAGTATAAATATTATTTGTAATATAGTACTTATCCAAACCCCATATTACACCTGTTCACCAAAAAAGCTAAACAATATTTTCCCTGGAAGTCTATAAAACAGAAATGTGTTCAAAACTCAAGACAGACTTTGATATAAGAGTTCTCCAGCTCCATTATCTGTGTGACCTATACAGTTATGACTTTCTTTGAATCTCAGTGTCCAAAGTAAAATTAAAATTTCCCAATATGACCTTCATGGCCCCGGATCACCCATTACTGCATGTATCCGTTTACATGGAGTCGTTACACTGCTAAGCACAGCTAGACCATCATACCTGGTATGAAGGATTCACTGGAGCACCTGCAAGTGTCAAAACAAATAAAAGACTGAGAACTTCATCTTCCGAGCAACACCAGAGCCCATAACATCGTAGAAATCTGACTCAAAATGGGGATATGAACAATAGAGATAGGCAGTAAATTAGACTAACATAATTTCCAGAACCTTTTGTAACCACTAGTTGTCCAGACTGGCAAAAGAGTTTGTGAGCCTTTCAGTAACAGTGCTTCACTTTGCGCTTATATTTACAAAAAGGTTTATATTTAAGAGAACAAGAAGAATGAGAAGATCTGTGCACCAGCCAGGACCTGAAGACCTGTCAGTTATATTAAAACATTTGTTTGACCTGTTTTCGAGACTGAGTACACATATGAAAGTTTTAAATTCTGCACAAACAAAGTCAAAATGTGTACTCTGATACACACCTCCAAAAGGTGAAAGTCACAAACATGCAGATATTTGTGTTCTTACCTTTCTTTCTTCTAGTTTTATTTGAGGGCTTCCAGGGATTTAAACCCCACCTGCAGAAAGATAGTTGTTCACTTAGTTGTGTCGTAATTTTGGTGAGAAATATCACCTATTACCATCAAACAGAAATTTGTCACTGAAAAAATACCACGGGCTGGGATTGGTAAATCCATTTCATGCTCTGAACTAAATGTTTCAATGTGTTCCTGTAAAGAAAAATAACTTGCATGGGTGAAAATGTTCACTAATAATATCTGAGTATCCCATCATGTACAACTACCCTCTACCACTAAAGTCTTCTTTTTATGGAACATGGCTGGGGGGACTATCTCCGATTACAACAGTTTGAGCTATTGCACCTTGGTGAGTCATCCTTCAGCTAAGGCAGTCTGAAAAATGTTTGAGGGATCAACACAACTGACATAAAGCCAAAGAACAAAAGAAGAGAAACTGCATTGGAGAAATTCTGACTAACGGAAAATCAATGTTCAGTGCATCACCTGGGGACAAAGCTATGTTTTGAAATATAAATTAGATTAGATGAAGATAAATCTGAATGCTCATTTTATTTTCTGACAGCCCAGAGTGACCACATAAAGCTCCAGTCAAATCAATGGCACACTCATGTACATACCAATCAAAACATTGCTAACGTTATTGGGCAGCAGTCAATGTCTGGTTATGTTATTTATTTCATAACTGTTCTAAGAGTAATGTTGGAAACTGGAAAAGTTTATTGTTTGAAAATGCAGTGAAGTTGAGTTAATTCGCATGTGCCTCTTGCACAAAGTCATTTCCATTCCATTATAAAGTCCAGTCAACCATCACTGCTCATAAGAATCAGTTGGATTTTGAGCTTACCACAGTGATGTAGCCTGCAGCTAAGTAAATAAACACACACAGGTGTTAATATGCCCATGGTGTTACCCTGTTTGTGTAACAAGGGCAATGAACACCTGACATAAATTTTCACGTTGCCAACACATGCACATGTACACAGTACATGTCAAGAACAGATCCAGCGATATCCTTGCACTGCCAATGTCTCATGTCAGTGTTTCTTTTTATGTTGTGTTTTATTGTACTGAATGGGGGGTGCAGTGGAGCCGTGGGTTTGGCCAGGGCCTGCTCTCTGGTGGGACTGGGGTTCAAGTTTTGCTTGGGGTGCCTTGTGGTGGACTGGTGCCCCATCCTGGGTGTGTCCCCTCCCCCTCCAGCCTTGTGCCCTGTGTTCCCAGGTTGGGCTCCAGCTTGCTGCAACCCTGCTTGAGACAAGTGGTTTCAGACAGTGTGTGTGTGTCTATTGTACTGGTAATCTGTTATATTGCATATAAATTTCAAACCTTATTATCAATTCGAAGTCTTCTGTGTCATCTAACCC
Organism: Scleropages formosus; assembly: GCF_900964775.1. Classification (NCBI taxonomy): domain Eukaryota; kingdom Metazoa; phylum Chordata; class Actinopteri; order Osteoglossiformes; family Osteoglossidae; genus Scleropages; species Scleropages formosus. The sequence continues at coordinate 20,603,217 of NC_041809.1, forward strand.
ATTCTTATCACTCTAGCTCATCTTTTTATTATTCTGGGAAAGTTTGATCATCAGAATTATTCTATACTGGGTTTGGTCAGCTCAGTTGTTGTTTTACTCAGATTATTTGTAAATAAGAACACCACCATTGTTTTTGCTGTCTGCTGACCACTTGTACCTTCTGGTCCCAAGCTCATAAATTTAAGTCCAGCCAAGCCCAGTTTGATTCAACATAAGTTCCAAGTGTTCAACATTCAACCAACGGCCACCTCCAAACGGTGCTCTGTATCTGCAACTGGTGCATTGACCACAATAACCAATGCTTAATCACAACCATTCGAGACTAGGACATTATTGATAATTCTCTGCATATACACTCCAAAAATTATCCTGTAATTAGACTCTAACTTTAATTAATATTTTTCTTGAAGGGTCCATTTCAGTATTTCTGTTTTTAGCCACACGTGGAAAGCTCTGTCGCAACCTGCATATAAAATTGCACAGTATGAAATTAGATTGAGATTATATTAGCGTATTGAGTCAAGTAGACTTTCTGCCAGGCATGCAGGTGGCCATCATTATTTCAGTTTCTATAATGTCGCACTTGTTCCTCGCACACACTTTTAAGCGTTAATTAAACAAATAATTAAATAATAAAAAAATACTAAACATAATACAATGAGGAGCTATGCAGGTATGTGGAACAGGGACATTTAAAAGTATTATACTTATACAACCCTCTTGGTTATTGATGAACAGTCCAAGCCTGTTCATTCAACGAATCATAAACACTTCTGTCTTGGGGGTGTTTATTTTTCAAGAAAAAAAAATTCTACATGCCAAGAAACCAACCAAAAACCGGTTCAGTGATTTTTTTTTCTAGCCTTACAGGAAATTAAATGAAACCTCTGCTGATGGATGTTGATCTTCACGCTCCCATCTTGAGATAACTACACAAGGTGCGAATTCGGCTGAAGTTTTAACAGTGTTCTAGGTTTTTATTAGGTTTTTATTTCTTTCTTTTTGAGAAAACTCGTTTTGGTTAATGGCTGAGCCCTCGGTGCTTGAAAAACAAAAAGGTAAAGAGTCGTGAGTTGAGAGCTCTGGCCCTGAGGCAGAACAACAACCTGTCAGCTACCAAAAATATTATCAGTAGACCTTGAAAGAGTTGTGCATACCTGGGGGAGGGGTTTGAACCTCCTTAATTCGCCTCCCCTCACCCCTTCCTAAAGCACAAGTGCCCACTAAAGAAAGATACCACCATGTTATCTAGGAAAAGGCCCTGTGTGAGGTGAATTAGTTTGTGCTGATTGACAGTAACTGTGATTTTGTCCCTCTCGCCTTACCTGTTCAGCCTTCAGGTAGACGTCAGAGTATAATACTGGTTACTGTACTTGCAGTTCGTTACCCACTTCACAGCAGAACAGGTATTCGGCCTTTTTTAAACACGCCATAACGTATGTCGTGAATATTTACGGTTACTTTTACCTGAGTGCAGTGCCACTTACTTATCGACGGTGTTCGCGAGGCTGTTCCCCATGGCATGGCGCTGCGCGTGCTCTACCTCGCACTCCTCCCGCGCATTTCCTCGTTCCGCCGCGAGCCCGGCGGGGTAGTAGGAGGGTGCGCGAGTCCGTGCGCGAGTGAGTCCGTCCTGGAGACGAACCGCGCGCGACCCGCCTCTGTCCCCGGTACTCTGCGGCGAGGCAGGTGTCCGAGGAGCAACGAGTCTCCGTTCAGCGGCTCCGCTCCCTGGAGCTGTCCGACCTTGAACGAACATTAATCATTAATGTTTAACTATTACAGAGGAATTATGTCAGTGTAACGACCAGTAACGTAATCTCGTTTACTTTTGTCATTGGTAACTGATTAATTTGCTTCAGGAAGTTTCGAGGCTTTTGGAGTGTGGGAGGAAACCGGAATACCCGGATGAAACTCCACAGAAAATGAGCTGGATTTGAAGATGAAAAGCCCATGCGCTGTGTGTTGCGGCTCTGTGCCGGCGTGCTGCAGTACGTGTATTGTTTATTTAATCACATTTATTCATTTATCTGAACTTTTCCTTCAAAGTGACTCAGTGACGGTACTTACAGGTTAGCAATTAGTGCAGCTGGGTAATGTTTTACTGTATCAGTTCAGGACTCAGGTAGGTACCTTGCTCAAGCCAGGTACTGCAGCAGGAGGTGGGATTGGAACCTGGGTTCGTTGAATCCTTATCTGCATGAATTACAACCATGTATAATGATGAACTCTCTTGAATCATTTTGACAGTGTCGTGTTTCCGGGATCAGGGCCGAGGGCGGTGTCAAGGTGCGTGTAAAACTTGTATTTTATTCGTGTTGTATCCAGAAAGTGGCGACCGGTGACGGACACGGGGAGGGTCTGCGAAGCGGCTGCTTTCTGACAGGGATGCGCGCTCTCATCTCATTCTCGGGGTCGTGACCCTAACCCTGTAGCTATTTCTAGCTTGTCTTTTAATGTTATGCTTACTTTACACACAGAAGTCACTTATGAGCGGGGGTCGCGATGAGCCAGAGCCTAACCTGGCAACACAGGGCACAAGGCTGGAGGGGGAGGGGACACACCCAGGACAGGATACCAGTCCACTACAAGGCATCCCAAGCCAGACTCAAACGCCAGACCCACCAGAGAGCAGGCATATGCCAAACCCACTGTGCAACCACACCCCTTTTTACTTAATTCCCTCATCTATAATTGCTTGTCTAGTACAGGGTTTGCGTTTCTGAGCTTTATTTAAGCAAGAATGAGGAGCGCGAGACAAAATGACAAAGACCAGCACAGCTGCAAATCAATGGGCCACAGAGACCTTCTGTGTTATATAAAGTAAAGGGTACATTAAAAGTACCTCGGTGCAGCAAGTGGTAGATAACAAACTAGGTTTACTTGAGTCATATGTCTGCAGCCATGTCTCTTTCTCTTAACATAAATTGTACTTTTGCTGAGATGTATGTCGCTTTGGACAAAAGCGTCTGCTAAATGAATAAATGTAAATTTAAAAGTAGCTACCTATATACTCTATTTTTCCATGCATTCAGCCTGCTTGAAAAAACAACATATCAACTTATCTTAAAGTTCTCATAATATAATTTACTCTCCGGGTTCATTCTAGTTGCCATAGGTCTTACAGAATGAACTGAAATTAAATTAAATTAAATGAGGGATGGGGGGCGTGGTGGCGCAGTGGGTTGATCGGGTCCTGCTCTCCAGTGGGTCTGGGGTTTGAGTCCTGCTTGGGGTGCCTTGCGACGGACTGGCATCCCGTCCTGGGTGCGTCCCCTCCCCCTCCAGCCTTACGCCCTGAGTTGCTGGGTTTAGCTCTGGTTCCCTCCAACCCCGTATGGGACAAGCAGTTCAGAAAGTGTGTGTGTGTGTGTGAAATGAGGCATAATCAACTTACACACAACAGAATAAAATATCATGAATAGGGCTATGATGTCACAATCTTGTCTTTAAGCTGTACAGCGTGCTAATCACTTGCCTTTGACTGAGATGACTCAGTGACACTAGGTTCTGTAATTTGTTTCATGACAAACTTATTACCAGCTGCTTGTGGATATTCTGGCAGCTATTTAGTGTTGCAAATACAAAAAAAAAAAAAGTGATTTTACAGGTCTAGAATAGTGCCTTGTACTTCACGGTGCCAAAGGAGAGGATTTTAATAAACCAAGGATAAAGAAGTCATTCAAACACAGCTCCTGAAATGTGCACAGCATTTTTTGCCAGTCTTAATCCCACCTGATCTTTGAGAACTCAGGAATTTGAAGTTTGTTTAACAGACGTCATCAGCTGTTAGCAGTCAGATGATGAATGCGGCACCCAAAGGACCATTTGTGATGTTTGCAAGTCATGACCGCTGTTAGCACAGCTAAGTCTATTCTGTGTCTCTTTAAACAGTAAAAAAATCCCCTGAATTCCGCACTTAGCACAACACTGAATCCATGCTGTTCTTGTGTTACATCTCTCACATTTGGTAAGGTTACCCATGTCACTCTGAAGCTGAGAAAGGATCCATAATTTGTGTAAAGTTGTGATGTAAATGCGACCAGAGAAAGTCGTCTTGTACCGAGTGCTCTTTGGGTGAGCATTTGGAAAGGTGCCCTCAGCCATGCTGACTAAGGCAGAACGTTTAACCCAAGGACAGAGGTTTGAGAATCAGACGCGGAGGAACATAATTGGCGGCGGGATGTAAATAAAGAATGAGGGCTTGAGAGTGTATCAGGTTTTTTATTGTGCCCCAGAATCCGCAGAAAAGGGCCAGGCGACAACATTGATCTTTTCCTCTGGAAGTTTACTATACTTGTGAACAAAAGAAAAAACACACACAGCAGTCACACACACCTGTCAGTTTCACACTGGCCTCACTCTCTCTTGCTCACTGGAATATGTACCGAGAGAGGATTCTCCTTGCAAGGATACCATGAACAAAGTTGGGGAATTGCATATCAAAAAAACAAATTAAAATAACACTATATAGTTAAAGGGGGCACGGTGGCGGGGCGGGTTTGGGGTTCGAGCTCTGCTTGGGGTGCTTTGCGACGGACTGGTGTCCCGTCCGGGGTGTGTCCCCTCCCCCCCAGCCCTGTGCAATGTGTTGCCGGGTAGGCTCTGGTTTGCCGCGACCCCACTTGAGACAAGTGGTTGTTGGCAATGGATAGATGGCCTATATAATTAAAGAGTTAAAACAAGACTTATAACCTAGTGATGACACATTTTATGAAAATAAAGAAAACAAAATGACATTGAAGTTATTTTGTTTTGAAGTTACTCTCCATTTCCCCACAAAAAAAGTCATTAGGTTTGTGAACCATAAACTTTGGCTTCTGGCAGAGTTTACTGAAATCTAACTCCCTCCCTTACAAAAGAGAGATCTGGTAGTTGTGTGGGAGGTTTGAGACAAGAAGAGATGGAATTAGGTCATGTTAAGGGCTCCAAAATGGAGCTTCCTGAACCAGGATGTTTGTAGTGAGAGATATGACATTCGTGTCACATTATGCCATAGTAATTTTAATACCAACTCAGGGTAGAGTCTGCATGGCCTGCTGATGTTCTCAGTTACACATAAATAGTGATCAATATATACCACGTCCTCTGTTTTATTTTTGTGTCATTCTGGGAAATCAGGTTATGATACAGCCTAGAAACTTTTGTTTCTTTCAGTATCTGCTTTATGAATAAAATGATCATCTCTGAGTAACCTTAGGTAGATAATGGGTCACAGTGATCTCTAGATATTAAATAAAAATCAAATTGTTGTATAAATCAGTTCAAAATTATATCCTTGCCTGGAAAAAGTGTCATCCTTCTACAGACTTACCTAAAAGAGATTCCTGTACCCTTGTAGTATTTGTGGCCTAAAACGGCATCCATAATAAATGATCACAGACCATTACGTACACTTATCCATTTAGCTGATGCTTTTCTCCAAAAGTACTTACAGTTTTAAGCTACCTACAATTATTTATCCATTCATACAGCTCGTTCTTTTACTGGAGCAATTTAGGGTACATGGGTACTACAGCAACAGGTGACATTTGTACCTTTGACCAATTGCTGTACCCACTACCCAGTTAACTGTGCCCATGTATCACAGTGCTCTGTACACACCCTAACCTCAACCCTAACCCCAACAAAGCTCTTATCATAGATGCTGTTTTTGACCTCGACAGCTTATTCCAGTAGAGTGGCTTCACATACTATCTGTTATATTTCTTGCCACCTTAAGGTCATGAATGATTGTTTAAATCTGACCATTCCACCAAGGTCCCGGGCTTGGCGGTAAGGGTAAGCTATGCATTGTTTGTGCAGGGATACTGACTTGCCACAGGGCTTTTTCATGGGGATTAGCTCTGCACAGAGTGTGCCTTAGCCACATCCAGAGGGAAAATACCCATGCTTGCCTTTTATGTGACCACTGGCCTTTCGCCCAGCCCGGCATGCCTGCAGACAATAGCCGGAAGAGGGATCGGACCCGACCTGGGACAGGCTCATCAGAGCATGGGGAGAGTTAATCCCCCTGGCACAGGAGTGTGCCCTGCTCACGGGTCAGGCCTCAGGAGTAGGGAGCAAAGCCAGGGGCCAAAGCTACGGACCAGCATCAGTCCCCTGTCTGCGGATTCAGATGTGCTCACAAAAAAGTGTCAAGCGATGTGAGTCCAGGGGCATCAGCACTATTCAAATCCGCTGCACTCCCCCCCCCCCGCCCAAAAAAAATGCAGGGGTCTGCCTAAATGAGATCAGGCCACTGGTTTCAATAAGTATACAGCAAGTGGCACGGAAGAGATGGGGAGAAAGAGAACTCAAAAGGCCTAGGGTTAGGGAGGGACAGAGCCAGTAGGGGAAAAAAACTGTTTACATCACTGTTCGAGAAGGATCCGCGGGAGGGTGTCTGGCTGGCACAGCCTGGCATCAGTGGGTATATATAAGGGGCTAAGAGGACGAGGCAGCTGAGCTTCTACGCAGTATAGCTGCACTGCCCAGAGGCAGCCGTGTGAAGCAAGATGGACATTGCAATCCAGCAGCCTTGGTTCCGCCGCTCCTTCCTCTCTTCCTTCTTCCCCAGCCGAATCTTCGACCAACACTTTGGCGAACACCTCTCGGAGAACGAGCTGCTCCCTCCCTACCCCTCCTTGTACTATTCCCGGCCCTGGCTCCTGCGCTTCCTGAATTGGGTGGACACCGGGCATTCTGAGGTGAGTGCCGCAAGTGTGTGAGGTTGCAGGGTGTCGTAGGTGGTTAAGGAGCTGGACTTGTGTGCCCTGAAAGGTGGAGTTTCATATCTTTGAGCAAAGCTCAAATATTCAACCATCATCAAATATCCAACTACTTCCAAGAAGGTGCCTTCCAGAGAAATAGGTATTGTGGATGCAATGTAACCATGGCAACTGTATGGTGCTGAATCAAGCATGTATGTCCTATCATTGTCTTATATACAATAGCACAATATAAGATATGAGTTATGAAAAGTCATAGTAACACAATAAACTGTCCCAAACCAGTCCAGAGCAAGGTTCTGATCATTGTTTTTACAGGTCTTCTTTATTGTACATCTTTATTGTACTTTGAGTTAAAGACAGCTGTTCTGTATAGTGATGTTGTTAGAAGCACTTTCAAGGCATGGTTACAGTTCAGTTTAAATATAAGCATGGTTCATACTTCACCTTGTTATTATTTTGGTTGTGTCTTCTTATGTTAAAAAACATTAAGCTGTTGTTTATTTCTTAGCATGGTGGCGCAGTGGGTTTGGCTGGGTCCCGCTCTCTGGTGTGTCTGGGGTTCGAGTCCTGCTTGGGGTGCCTTGTGATGGACTGGCGTCCTATACTGGGTGTGTCCCTTCCCCCTCTAGCCCTGTGTTGCTGGGTTAGGTTCTGGCTTGCTGCGACCCTGCTCAGGACAAGTGTATTTGTTTCTTTTGGACTCTCTTATCCCACCGCCACTATGTCAGTACATAGATCAGGTCAATCTAGTTTCACCTTTAACATTAATACCACAGTTATAGCCTGCTTGTTGTTGCTTATGTCTTCAGAGGAGCGTGCAAAGAAATTTACAATGAAAGAAATGTACACCCTGTGGTATACAATCTGAGCGTGTTCCTGCGTACAGTCATGAAAGAGAGCAGCTCTGGGGCTACAGAGAGCCGCTGGCGCATTCTTTTCAGTGGTTGGCGGTAACACAATGTCGCCTACTGCAAAGAGTCATGCTGCAGATCTGCATCTTCCCACCTTCAGTCTGTATAGAGATTGATTTTTCTGGAATTTCACTGGCATGCTTCCTGAAAGCATAGCTAGAAACTTCCCGAAAGCCTTCTCGTGTTTACGAATGCCAGAAAGAGTTCCTTCATTTTAACCGTTCCTGTTGTCATAACATAAATCGCTCTCAGGGACAAAACATTAGTCAATAACACACACGCACGCACGCTGGCCGAGCCGGAGCCTAATCCGGCAACGCAGGGCACAAGACTGGAGGGGAGGGGACACACCCAGGATGGGACGCCGGTCCATCACGAGGCACCCCAAGCAGGACTCGAACCCCAGACCCACCGGAGAGCAGGACCGTGGTCCAACCCACTGCGCCACCGCGCCCCCCTTAGGCAATAATAATTTACTTTAAATCAAAGTTCTGAATTAAAATATTTAGCTTATGGTATTTAAAATGACGTTGTGCCAAAGTTATTCACCCTTGTGTATAGTTATTATGTGAGACTTTTGCACAGACACTGTGTACAATTAAACCAATTCACAAAGACTTCAGTGTCTTTCTTTCATCTATGCATTGTATTGAGGATTACCGTAAAAATTTCAAGAATTCTGCCCGCAGGTGGTTATGGAGGAGGAGTTCTATTAATTCTTTATTTTGCTACCTTATGGATTACTGTGCCACCATAGATGCGCATGGACAGGGAACGCTTTGTGATTAATCTGGATGTCAAGCACTTTTCCCCAGAGGAGTTGACAGTCAAGGTCAACGGGGAGTTCATCGAAGTCCACGGAAAGCACGAGGACCGTCAGGTAAATTATACTCCGAAGAAGCGCTCGCGAAAACGAAACAAAAAAGAAGCTCCAATACAGGTGGATCCTGTCTTGACTGTGTCTCCCTTCTCTGCAGGATGACCACGGCTTTGTGTCGCGGGAGTTTGTTAGGAAGTACAAGATACCAGCAGGGGTAGTCCCAAGCGTCATCACTTCTTCTCTGTCTTCTGATGGCGTGCTGACCATCATGGCCCCCCGCAAGTTGGAGGACATCCCTGAGCGCACCATCCCCATCACTCGCGAAGATAAGCCTGCAGTGTCTGCACTGCAGAAGAAGTAGAGTGGCTGACATTGCCCTGTCCATAAGGCTGACCCCCAGCACCCTTCCATGACCCCTTGACCCTTCTCGCCGCCGCTCCCCAGTGCCGCAGCCTCAGTGTGGGGTGACCTGCCGTTGATGACAGAGACGCACAGACACGTTGTTGCTTCCTGAATACACCTCCTCTGCGCACTACCAAGTGACTAGAGTGTCCAGACTTTCAGATTTGGTCTATTCTCGTTGTAGACATCATGACATGTAGTATGTGGTGGGGATGGAGGGGTAGGGGTGTGATATTATCAGTCCAAAGAATTTAAAAACTGAAATCAGAATTTATTTGTAAGTGTTCCAAATCAAAAGCCTAATGGATCCCTCAAACAAAATCAGCAAGAACTGAGGGAAACGGAAGTGCAGGCCTGTTAAGTGAGTACATAATTTTGTCCTTTCAGCATCAAGAAGTGCTTACAGCATTTGCGTTAATGAGGGGTCAGGAAGCCTGATATCCACACACCTCAATGTGATATCAATTATTGTGGCAAGAGGTTGACTTGGAAGTGTTCACCTACTGGATACCCAACTCTTCCCTCTGCTGGAATACCTTTAATGCTGCTCATGGTCTCATCTAAATGAAATAATGCTCATGCCAGGTCTATTCCCTGTTTGATCTGCAGTAAAAGGTGATAACTCAACCACAAGAATGGCCTGTTGATGTGAAAAACAGTAATCATGTATGTAAAGCTATGAGGAGCTGGATGAAGCAACACCTGATGTACACTCAGATTCAAGGGAGGGAGTTTTAATGCATGAACCAAGGAAGGCCTGTGTTCACAAACCACTGGAAATGACAAGATGTGTAACAGAGAAGCTTGAGAAGGTAGGAAGAGGCACCTGTAAATGTTCGGTGTTGCACCACCAACAGGTAACCATTTCCTGCAAAGCTGCTTCATTTAGAGTCTGATTTATTATGTCAGGCCCTTGAGTTAATAACCAACCAGCTACCCTCCAGCAAACAGCCGTGCAACACAAGAGCCTGGTTTTAAAAACACACGTCTTATTATCGAAGGTCAGTCCTGAATGTTGATCAGTTACTCTTCAATATATTGAAGAGCACACGGAGGAGTGTAAACTTGCATATAGTTTTAACTGAGCGTGACGTCTGTGTGGCATTCCACACATCGGTGGGTTCTCTTGGTACTTCCAGGTGATAAAGATGGGTGTAAAGCTCTCTCTTTTTTTGATGGGGAGAAATTTGTTAAGGTGTAGGACCAATACGTTGTATTGAGGAACGGGAAAAGGAAAAGAGATGGAACAGGGGAGTATTCTCTTCGTCTGGTGTGTTGCCAAGCATGGGATTTTTAAATGTTATGGATTTGGTTGCTGCTGGCAGGCTGTCTGGAAGAAACTGGTGAAATGGTGAGTCGAGATGGAGAAATCCGTTTTATGTGAAGCCTAATTTTGATCATAACTGTTTATAGAAAGAAAAAAACAGGTCTTTTACACAGACAAATAAGATAAGCTGATGTGTTGCACAGCACTCTCACCTTGAGATGACAAATCCTCTGCATTCAACCCCTTTTAAGCCACTAGTATATACAGGCTATGTATATGTATATGTAAGACACATAGCCAGTGTGCATTTGCATATACCATATTCTGGACTAGTGTACTATGTTCAATCCCTGGGCCATTTCACTCCATTTGTCAGCTGCCAATCCAGTTCTTTCATAAGCAGTTGGCACCTGCCCACAGTCTGTTTGCAGGGAGGAAAGTGAGCCAGAGATTTGAACTCTGTTTATCGTTGGTAGTTAATGCAGGGAGGTTGTTATATTTAGCCTAAAGGGCACACAGTGACCCCTGAACTCTGACCCCTCCCTCTTCTCCTTCACCAAGTCAGATGAATGCCAAACCCTGCACCTCACATCTATGTGCCACAAGCATTCCAGAGAGCCTGGGCCAGGGGACCGGTGTGAGTGGTGGTCAAAGAAAGCCACTGTGTTGAGCTCCTGCTTCTTACCATTTGTGTACCGTTACCATTGCTTTATAACCATACATTCCTCACAATTACTAGCAGGACATGTTGTATTAACATAATAGTGTGACTAATATGTGAAAATAATTATCATAATAATAAAAAAAACTGATTCAAACACAAGGAATTCACTGCGACTGCTTCATGGGGTGTGTCGTCAGTCTGGATGTCTTTTTATTATTATGTACATTTTTTAAGAGCATTATTTATAGTGAAAAGCAATGTATTGTTTGTTTCCAGTAATGACCCATACAGTGAGTACAGCTAAATGGTAAACCTTTCGTAAGTAATTCCATGTAACCTGCAAGTTTACTGCCCCTCTACTCTTTTTACTTTTCTAACTGCATGAATGATTCTGTCTTCCAGCATCGGCAACAAACTCTTAATATAATGTTCTTTAAGAGTTCATGATTAGTTTGACTGAAGAAAATGAACAAGAACTAGAGGACTATGATCATGCATGTGATATCCTTGACAATATCACCAGGTGAGGAACAGTGCTGTTCACAACAACGCAAAACATAATTGTTAAAAACATGTGGTTGCTTTGCTCAGATTATGGATTTAGAGGCTAAAGGTTTGAGGAAGCTGGGTTGATGAATACCTCACTGCCAATGGATGAAGGATTAACTTTACTTAGAAGACGAGGAGCAGGAGGGGAGGCCGGACTCTTCGATCTCCTGGTTGACCCGCACGTTCTGTTGATAGTCCCGGAAGTCCTGCCGGTAAGTGGAAACGGGCTCATACTTTCCATACAGAGGATCCAGTTCCGGTTGGTGTCCTGGGAAACATCGCCCCTGGCTCAAGCCTGAAACTGTGGCAGACAGCGCATAACGACTGCATATCAAGACCGCAATGCACGCGCATCTGTGGTTTGGCAACGAAAACACATGGCACAAAGTGACTGTTAACTACAGAAAACATGAACAAGTACCAGAATTAAAGAATGTCGTGGTTGTGCGTGCGCTTTCTGAAGGAACAAGCTAAACAGTTCCAACGTGTGACCGAGCAGCCAACTTACGAGAGGTGTTCAGAGGACGCTTCTCTTCTCTGTTGTAGGCTAAAGAATATGTTGTTTCATAATAGTGCGTATACTGCAAACAGTGACCAGACAGACACATTTCGCAATGTTACACATACATCCTGGTTGGGATAACTTTGAATTTAATGTTAAATCAAAAGTCCCTCCCATCTGGCAAGACAAGCATTAAGACCTGCAAGTGTCCCAAGAGCCGACCCAGGTTTTTTTTTCTTCCAAATTCTCAAGATTGAATTCACGTGTGTAAATATGTGCACTTGTAGTTCAAGAAAGATTTGATGATCAGACAAAAGTGCAAATAATCACATTATATGATAGGTGGTAGTTACATCATGTCAACACAGTGGAGTAACATCTTGTCAGAAATTGGGTGGAACCAAAACGAGACACGAATCACTACCACAAAGCGACAGATGAGGTTCGTCTGAACATTAGGGAGACGCATCCTCCGTCCAGCCCAGCTGTTACGCTCATGTGCTAGAGTCACCCAAACAAACGCTCAGTTTGGAGATGTGTGTTGTCTCACAGTGCCTGGGTGGTGCGAGAGAACGTGGGTTCGATCCCCACTCGGTCTGTGCGGAGCCTGCGTGTTCTCCCCAAGTCTGTGTGGGTTTCCTCTGGGTGCTCTGGTTTCCTCCCACAGTCCAAAAACATTCTGTTCAGGTTCACCCATAGTGTGTGAGTGACAGAGAGCGTGTGTTCCACTGATGTATGGATGAGTGACATAGTATAAGTATGGTATCTAGCAGTGTAAGTCACCTTGGTGAATAAGGTATGGACTGGTAACACTACATAGTGTTTGTTGGAAATAGCTTTGGAGAAAAGTGTCTGCTAAATAAATAAACGTAAATGCAGAAGAGGAACGCCTTCGGATTCGGGTGCGAAAGCTCGCCTGAGACGGCAGGGGGCGCCGCTGAGCTGAAGGGTGGGTGTCGAAACGCTCCTCGAACCAGTTTCCAATAAGTGTCGAGGGAGAGTATGTTACTGTAGCACAGCCGACCTGGCCCAGCTTGTGACCCTGATCGTCGGCCCTGCAGCCCTCTCCTTGCAGCATGTAGTTCTTCTTCATCTGAGCAGTCAAAGAAAACGCCGCACCAACACCACCGGAACACCTTAGAAAACATCAACAGTCGGAATTCACGGCACTGACTTGTCAGAATAATTGGAAATATTTTTCGGTTTGATTTTCGATGCTCGGCAGATCTCCTCCAGCTACGAAGAATTCTAAATTAATTAAAGGAATATTTAATTAGAGAATATTTACAGAACAATCGTTCGCTTAATTGAAATTCATTCGACTCAAGTGACCTGACAGTTATGAATGCTAATATTATAGAAACACCAACAGTGTACCTTGTAATCATCAGTCATGCACCGTGGGGCGCGTGAAAGTGGGAAGTGTCATTCAACTGTTGACGCGGCGTTGTCATGGATACGGCGCCATTTTGCGGACGCTGCAGCCGCTCCGCAAAACCCGAGGATCTTAAAACGTCCTCTTCGCATCCGCACGACATGCCCATCAGTAGTCTGGGGGGTCGAACTCGGACTAACATTAACCTTCGCATAATGTCGTCAATGTCTTCAAATAATCAGGCAGAATGCAAACGCGCTGCTCTCTTCTGGACTGTTCGTGAGCTTCATGAGAAACAGGAGACTGACTGACGCGGCAGTATTTCTTTATTAAATTTTTGAAATATATAAATGGTACCGCAGTTACAGGCACTAACACTGCGCACGGTATAGTTCCCTATGGAAGGCTGGTTAAGCAGTGAAATGTGAATATGAAACGCCTTAAATTAATAATAATAATAATAATCATAATAATAATAATCATAATAATAATAAAATGAAATAAAAATAATTAAAAAAATAATATTATATAATAATAATGCGTGGATATTGTGCGGTTAATACTGCATACATATTCCAGCCAAGAGGAGCGATAACATCATGCAAGACTATAAAGTATAAAAAAAGCAACTCCATCAATCGTCAATCCTGCAGGCTGCCTCCGCTGTCCTCCGTTCCTCATCTGAATCGACGTCGAATTCACTTAATAGCAGTAAAAGTCCCATTTCTAGAAGAAAAACGAAAACGCAACTTATTATATACAATACACGTTCATATATACGGCGCACTGTAGAGATTCTTACTTTTCAGATTTCGCAACACCCAACAGTACAAATAACAAAAACAAAGAGAACAATAATAAACATAAAGGGAATACAATTACTGACTACATTTCTGATGAAAACACTGAAGGATTTACAAAGTGTTACAGTTTTAATTGCTTTTCATTAGTAGAGCCTCGGATAGTAATAATGTACTGTCTGATTTTATTTGGGAGTGCAATGAAAGTCTGGTTTCCTGCTAGTTCATTTGCATCTGTGGAAATGAAATTTGGTTCATGGCAAAATTAATTTGAGTAGAATTGTTTGTTTGCCTCCTTACGGCAATCGAGGAAGCCAAACCGCCCCCCCCCCCGGACAATATTTCTTTGCGATTCTTAATATTTAGCCTCGAGGAAATTTTGTGTTACAAATTCTGAGAATCAGCTTAAACGATACCTCTTCGATCTTGTTTATAAGACACTTCTGTGGTAAGAACCAGATTTTGTTCCGAAATACCAACACCAGAATTCCAGTATGAGATGTGGAGGCTCCAGAGACCCTTACGATGACAGTCCCTAGAGTTGCAGTTTGGGGCCTGTCCCCAGTGATGAAGCCTTAATGTTCCCTCTCCCAGTACATACATTAACTTAGGAGATGCTTTTCTACAAAAAGCGACGCACATCTCATAGAACATGATGACAGACAGTACGTGATGCCTTTGCTCCGCTGCCCGGCGACACCTACATCAGTTTCCACCTCCACCGCCGCCGGCATCAACGCGTGTGTCTCCTGCACCACGCTGCTGGGGAAGTGTCCCAGTCGGGCCTCCTGCTCGCTGTAGTAGGAGCCCTGAACCTGCGGTCAAGAACAGTTTGCACCTCGGTCTCCTGCAGACGTCAGTTTCTCAGAAACCAAGCGAGAGGTTGTCAGATAAAGATTCGATCAATCAATCAATCAATCAATCAATCAATCAGTTTTTATTTATGATTGTACTTTTCCACACAGGTACGCCGTTTCCAAGCGCCGAAGCAGTGATTTCCCAGACTGCTATAATGCATTAGATACACATGCGCACATAACATATCAGAGTTGTTGGTTATGATGATGCCCCCCACCCTGTGACTGAGCCCTCTTTCACCCTCCCGGGGGGGGGGACACTCACGCTGCCTGCCCAGAACAGGTTGCCCCGGTCCTTGAGCATGGCGTACACGTAGACGAGCTGCCCCTGTCGGATCGGGATGAAGCGGCAGTCCTGCGGGTAGAAGTCCTCCAGGGCGCGTGCGATGAGGATGGGATCTGGGCGCGGGAGAGGCACACACGTGGAGCTGCGTGCCAGCAGCGCGACACGCGCGTCCTCGAACTCGAGCACGTGATTCTACAGGGTGTCGCTGGCAACTGCCCACTAACTAGCAGATCTCCAGGTTTTCAGATGAAGTGAGCTGCAGTAATCTAGAACACACACCAGTGACAGACCAGCGGTGCAACGCCTAGGTGTTGGAGACCTGCATCTGACAGTGATACCTGGACTATATAACAGCGTAAAAGCACAATTTGCCCCACGACAAGCTGGCTCCGCAGGAACAGCCAGCGGTTCTACTCACGGCTGCATTCGGAATCGGCACACAGCTTCTTGTCGGAGAGCTTGGGCATCTGTCGCCCGGCGTGGATCGCCAGGGGTGGCAGGCAGCACAGCAGGACCAGCAGTTCGCACCAGGGGCCTCGGGGTGCCATCGTCAGGATCGCAATCAGCCAGTCTGCTGTGGAGAGCTTAGGGGACTGGGAGCCCAGATACTGACCGGTCCAGAGGAGCCTCTACCTCCTCCCAGAGCACCGCCCTCCCTGCCCTCCCAGCTGCTGGGTCCCGATCCCCTGTCGACCGCATTCATGTTGCAGAACGAAACAACTGGGTTTGACTCGCTCTCGTGCTGCGTTTGTGTCAATGGCAGAACAGGAGACTGTTTGAATGGGCTGGGAAGTGGTCCAATACAAGCAGTCTTGTGTTTCACTCTGCGCTGTTCCTTCCGCTGGCAGGACCTCAACTCACATACCAGTCGCCCTGAGGGGCTCCGGAACAGGAGGGAGCTGGCGGTGCCACCGTGAGCCTGGAGCCACGAAACCCTTGAGCTGCAACCAGAAGAAAACACAACGTATGGAAAGCAGGAAGCAGGAGTGCAAGGGGGGGGGGGGGGAGCCTAACAGACCTGTTAGTGTGGATTAGCCCACCTCTCCCCCCGCTGCACTGACCCCATCTGACCCATCTAGAACACATGCACCTCTGTGTACAGCATTTCGGACTGCTGGCTCACAGGTCTCTCCACTTTGGGGAATGCTGGAAAAAGGTGTTTTCACATTAATCCAAACTCTTTCCATAACTTGTTTATACTCCTCAAGTAAACTCCTGTGAAAAGGGAAATCCCATAATAATCCACCCAATGAAATATGGACATGAAACTGGCCAGAACACTCGTATAAATACAAATAAATTGCAGCCGCTAAGACTTTACTCTTCTGGACTTTAATATGCATAATATGAGATGATATCATCAAAATAGCATTTACTGAATGATTGCAAGTGGAGGGTGGTGGCACAGTGGCACAGTGGGTTGGACTGGGTCCTGCTTTCCGGTGGGTCTGGGGTTCAAGTCCTGCTTGTGGTGCCTTTAGACAGACTGGCATCCCATCCTGGGTGTGTCCCCTCCCCTCCAGCCTTATGCCCTCAGTTGCCGGGTGAGGCTCCAACTCCCTGGAATCCCGTATGGGACAAGCAGTTCAGAAAGTGTGTGGGTGTGTGAATGAGTGCATTAGAAATCATTGAAATATTTTTCATGCGCACTCAACTGCAGTGTGTTTACTGTGGTCGGAGCAGATCCTGCACTATGCTCCTTTCTAGAATATTACACAAGATCTTCACGCCACTGAGAACTCCACCAGCTTGCAGCTTCACTAGGTTGTTGACACTTTTTTTTGCTGTACTTCCCATCTTCAGCCTCTAGGTGGCAGTGAGGAGCTCACCAGTGGGAGTGTCTTGAATGTAAAACAACTCCCCCCAGGTATCCGGACCACCCAGTGCCAGTATCCCTGCACGCGTGGACACACCTCTATCTGCCGAGGCGGAGCAACCCGCAACGCCTGGCGCTCGCCACCGAAACGGGCGTACCTGAGTGAGTCAGCCGGGCTCTACGGCTTTACCTCCCCCTCTCAGGTGTTTTCTGAGGAAAGAGAATTCCCACCCCTGCAGGGCGGCGGCTTGGGCAACAGGGCTGGGAACAGCAACGCCGAGCAGGTAACGGCAGAATTTCAGCGTCACGCCACGTACTGGAGCTACCTGAGCCGTTCCCAGGTAGGGAGAGACACACCGATGATAGAGCCCATCCATGAAATTACAGAGCAAGGTGACAGGCTGTAAAAGTCAGTGAAACATTTTGTTATTCTATAACATCTTGTTATTACACTTATTAATCGATAATGGTCTGTGCATAGAAGCGCTGTCGACAACGTGAAGGTTGCTGCTGACAGGTGCGAGGCTTGGCGGAAGGCGGTTGTTGAGTTCATAAGCTGTGCTGACGTTTCCGACGTAGGCGCTGGAGAACAGCGGTGTGCGGTGACATGTTATGCAAAACGTCCAACTGTCCCTCGCAAACCACTTAGCCGTGCTCTGTTTCCTGAGGACAGGTGACAAGCCACTGGCCGTGGATCGACTCAGACATACTAGTAATAACGCAGTATTAATGAGCACAGCACGTTCCATACGTACTCGAAATTCAAGGCTTCGTGGTCTATGGCGAACGACACGTCGCTCTGCCTTACATGCGTTTTGACATTGAATGCTGTGCGGACAGTCGATCTGAGACTGTTCTGTGACAGTTTAACGCCTCGGTGACGCTCGGGTTCCCAAAAACCTGTCTGGCAGACCCTGCGAGGAGGAGGCGCGGACCAATCAGGAGAGCCGAGCGGTTTCTGGAATGCGAGGAACTTTAACCTGTCTGCTATTTTGGTCACCTGTTTGAGAAAAGTACAAAAGCAACATAGAAACTGGCCATATCAGATAACCTTACTCCTGCCTTTGTTTTGTACGATTTGTACCCAGAAACTGGGTTTAAGCGAGCTGGTTGACATATTTATTTGCACATGTAACGGGACTTTACGCATATGCTTTTAATAGATATTTCAACCTTTGGTTATGCCCTCAAGGTGGTTAATGAGCAGGAAGGTGAACAAGACGCCTTGGTTTATGGGAACTGCAAACCTGTTGTGTCTTCGGGAAATGGCTGATGGGTTCTCTCTCTTACAGGAAGAATGGGGCATTAAAGGTCTGCGTTCCTCACAAACAGCGTGAGACCTTGATCACGACTGCAGTTATCACCACCAGGAACAGGGACAACCAGCTTTCAGAGCAACCGGAATCCAACCATCTTTCCTGCTACTCAGAGCTGGGTCCAGAACGGGACTGCGAAACAGAGAAGAGTGTTGACCTGAGGATCAGTGGTGGGGTGTCCAGATCTTAAGCAGGACTGCTCACCTGTGGGATGAGAGGGTACAGTCTGCACTCGTCCACGAGTCACATCTGCAGTCTGACAGGGCATTGTTAATCCTCCAAGTGGATTGTGAACAGATGATTTCCTCCAGGAAAGACAAACTCCCATCCCTCAGCCTAGAGGACACCTTCTTCCCCTTCTCTTCATCATCACAGAAGAGGGGTTCCCTGATCCTTCCTGAGTCTATTCACAGGCTCGAGGCTATCGGCAAACCCCAGCCCGAGCTCGATCCTGATGCGCCAGGCTCTCCTGGGGCAGACAGCAGTTCCATGTTACTGGAGAGAGACCTGATCCTGGCTGCAGAGCTGGGCCAGGCGCTGCTGGAGAAGAACGAGGAGCTAGGAGCCCAGCTGGAGCAGCGGGACAGAGAGATCGAGGTGAGGCAATCCTGAAGAGTCCCAAAGCTGCCTCAGTGAGGCTGCTGGCCTGGAGCTCAGCAGAGGAAACAAGAGCATCTTGGTGTTCAGACGCACCTACAGCGCAACCGGGTGTTGTATCTTATAATATTTAAAAAAAAAATAAAAAATTGGTGGGAGGGTATCGGGATTTGTCTATCCTGTGTCTCATGCATCTAACTGAACGATGAACATCGGTGCAGCAAGCGGAATGAACTAGGTTTGCTTGAGACTTTCATGTCTGCAGCTATGGCTCCTTCTCTCAATGTAATGCATAAATTGTACTTTTTCTGAGATGTACGTCACTTTGGACAAAAGCGTCTGCTAAATGAATAAATGTAAATGTAAATGTGTTAATCTTGTAGCTTCAACAAGAGGTTGCCTAAATGCAAAAACCACCCACTTGTATAATTTCCCTACATATCTCCGAAATCCCTTGTTGGCCGATGCAAGTTCTCCCAGTCTGAGAATAACAGAATATACTACAGCAGCCAGTAAAACAAAGTGCGCTGCCTGCTGTAGCCCCTGTTAGGATTTCTATATTGCTCTAAAGTTGTTTATCGTCAGTATCCTGCAAAAAATCCAGCTGCGGTAATAAATGACACCATCTACACACACACACACACACACACACACACACACACACACACACACACACACAAATACACACCATCTGAACCGCTTGTCCCACACGGGGTTGCGAGGAGCCGGAGCCTAACCCGGCAACACAGGGCGTAAGGCTGGAGGGGGAGGGGACACATCCAGGACGGGACGCCAGTCCATTGCAAGGCACCGCAAGCGGGACTTGAACCCCAGACCCACCAGAGAGCAGGACCTGGTCCAACCCACTGCACCACCGCACCCCCGAACACCATCTGC
Organism: Scleropages formosus; assembly: GCF_900964775.1. Classification (NCBI taxonomy): domain Eukaryota; kingdom Metazoa; phylum Chordata; class Actinopteri; order Osteoglossiformes; family Osteoglossidae; genus Scleropages; species Scleropages formosus. Next base: position 20,622,989 of record NC_041809.1, read on the forward strand.
ATTATGGGAAATTTTAAGCAGGGTGAGTCTGCCAGCAACATAAATAAGGCCAGTAGTAGATAACGTTGTTATGGGTGTGTGTGTGTGTGTGTGTGTGTGTGTGTGTGTGGGGCAGGCTCTACAGCAGGAGAAGCACGTGCTCCAGCGGAGGCTCGAGGTCCAAGAGCTAGAGGCAAGCCAGCGGGATGCCGAGCTCCAAGCAGACGTTGCCGCACTCCAAGAGCAGCTGGACCGGCGGCTCAGCCAGGGCCGAGACCGCCGGCGGGAGGAGAACGAGCAGCTCACGCAGCTTTCCAGCCACAACCAGCGGCTGGTGGAGCAGCTGGCTGAGGTGATCCGTGATCCGTCTGGGGCTCTGATGTTCTGCTCTCTTTCAGTCACGCTTCAGACATTTAAATCCGCTTGAGAGCAGTACCTTGAGATCCTCAACATGCACTCTGGCTGCGAAACGCTCAATGAAACTATTATCTAAAAAGCTACATTGAAAAATAAAAGCTCACTGCAATACAAAATATATGTCAGTATGCCTTTTATACACAACCGTAAAGAAAGCCGAATGATTTAAAAAAGTGAATAAATGGACAAAATACCGGGCGGACAAATTAGACAAACATTAGCGAGGACATGTCCCCCTTGTCCTCCTGCCTTGTAACACCTATGCAGGAGAGGAACTGTTGTACTTTTGTCACATCGTTGATGAAGGCACATTCTACGCTATTGCTTCATTCCACTTGTTCAAAATCACTCAACTGCTGGCAATGTAAAGTTGTCTTTGGATAACGGTGTCAGCTAAATGCCTAAAAAAAACGAGACACCCTTCTTAATAAATGCCATCTTAGCTTGCATCTGTCCCTCCAACGTAGAATGTGATGCAGAATGGTAGAATGATACACCCCACAACTGCTGCATAGACCGACTCTATCCACCCCTGGTGCATCATTTCCTCTATACCCTCCTCTATTGTCCTCTCTCTTATGGCTGCTTTTGTAACTTCCTCCGCATTTGCCTCTGCCCCCTCTTTATCCCTGTTTCTCCTTCACTCCTTCTTTCCCTTGACACCCAGGCAGTGTCTGTGGAGCACAGCCTGCGCTCAGAGCTCCGCTCACTGAGGGAGGAGATGGAAGATGGGAGCCTCAGCCACTCCATCAGCTCTGCCAGGCTGGAAAGCTTGCAGGCCGAGGTAATCTGCTGTTTCTAGACACACCATGACACAAAAACGGTGGCACAGCAAGTAGCGCTGCTGTCTCAGAGAGCCTGGGTGGTGTGAGAGGATGTGGGTTTGATCCCTGCTCAGTCTGTGTGGCGTTTGCATGTTCTCCCCATGTCTGTGTGGGTTTCCTCCAGGTGCTCTGGTTTCCTTCCACAGTCCAAAGACATAATGTTCAGCTTCCCCTGCAGTGTCTGAGTAACACAGAGAGAGTGTGCTCCACTGATGTATGGATGAGTGACCCAGTGTAAGTAGTGTATCTAGCAGTGTAAATAACCTTGGTGAATAAGGTGTGTGGATTGGTAACACTGCATAGAGTTCATTGGAAGTTGCTTTGGAGAAAAGTGCCTGCCTAAATAAATTAATGTAATGTACTGAATGTCTATTGCCAGCTCACCATTGTAAATTCAAAAAAATCACAAGTTGAACCATCGTAAATCAGGGACCACCTGTATCATCATTATTATGCCTGCTACTTGATGTTTTTTTGCAAAAGGACTCAAAATTGTTTTCCTTCCTTTATGTTTTAGTTTAGAACTGTTAGTTAAAATCCCTTCTTATTAAAGCAGGACCCCTTATGCTAAATAAATAAATGTAAAAACACCTATATGTGTTATTTCAACCCTCAAGAACAAACCAGGAAAGTTCAAGTCACATATATAAATAATAGGTAAAATGATGTGAAACAGAATTTGTCATCAGTTTTTTTCTGCTCTTGAAGGTTTTTGCCACTGAATTCAATCAGATATTCTTGTCAAGTGTAGCAGTACATGAATGGACCATGAGAGAGGAAAAAATGACACCAGTATTGTTTTTATCTCATTTCCTTGGTGTGAAAGATTATGAAATCATAGATGTGAAAAAGTTATTTTCCTTCCGCACTCAGTACCTACTTGTGTCACCTTTAGCTGTGATGACTGCAACTAAACGCTTCCTGTAGCTGTTGACCAGGGTCTCGCATCGCTGTAGAAAAACCCTGGCCCACTCCTTCATGCAGAATTGCTTTAGCTCAGCAACGTTTGTAGGTGTTTCAAGCATGATCAGTTATTTTCAGGTCTTGTCACAACATCTCAGTTAGGTTTCAGTCAGGACTTGGACTAGACTATTCCATGACTTTAATGTTTTTTCCCCTTCCTTCTGATCTAGACTTCTTTCTAGGGATCATTGTCTTGTTGCACAACCCAGCTGTGCACATCTGCAACGGCAGAGAGAATTAGAAAGAGGCAGATGCTTGTTCACCTCACTGTAGAGCCAATTTTGCAAAACTAATGTTGCATTTTGTTGAACTTACATTTATTCATTTAGCTGACACTATTCTCCAAAGCAACTTACAGTTATTTACCCATTTATACAGCTGGGTAATTTTAGTGGAGGAATTGAGGGTAAGTACTTTGCTCAAGGGTGCTACAGCCAGAGGTGAGGCTCAAACCTGCAACTTTTGGGTCCAAAAGCAGTTGTTCTAACCACTGCATTACAGGCTCTCCTTAACTTCATTCCTCCATCCATTGCTGTTACCATCCACAGACCAGGGTACTGCAAGAGCGCAAAACCAATTTGGAGGAGCGACTCAGCCTAATGCAGGAGGACAACAGCAGGCTGCGGTCTGAGAGGGACGGTCTGAGGGAGAAGGTGATAGAGCTGCAGACCACTCTGAGCGACAGAGAGGCAGAGGTAAGCCTTGAGAAGTGGGAGGGGGCCACAACCGTCATAGAGCAGGGGTGAGAAAAAGTGGTACCAGGCTGCTTGGGAATGAAGAAGGCGCTGTGGGCAGCAAGATCTGTAGACCAGTGTGTCCAAGATGCAGACCCTGAGGGGCCACACACAAAGTAGGAGGGGGAGATAGTGTGTGACAGCGCTGTAAACCAGCCTGCCCAGCAGAGGGAGACACAGAGGAGGACAGATGCAGACAGGCTAAGCCAACAGCTGGCAGCTGTCACAGCAAACATCACCAGAAATGCGAGGGGCCCCAAGTGACCGGCGCTCGGTGTCTGGCCCTCCGCAGCTCGACCAGGAGCGCAGCTCTGTCTTCCAGCTGCGCACCCTGAACCACTCACTGCAGCAGAGGGTGCAGGTGCTGGGGGAGGAGGCCAGCTTGGTGGAGGCCCCCTGCTTCCCCCTGTCCCTGCAGTGCGAGATTCAGCAATCACAGGTACTGCGTGCCGCACCCTGCTCGCTCCGCTTTACGGTGTTCAGCGTAAAATGTCATTCTCATGCACAGTATCTGTCAGCAGGAACTCTCCCTCCACCTATTCTTGCCTCCTTGATATTGATAAGAAAGTTTAGAAATAATGCTCTAAATTTAATTTTGTGTTATGAGTGACATGTTTGTGGATTAGTCTTAATCCCATGTGATTTTTTTTTTTTTTAAATACATGAAATCTCTTTGTTTTTTAGGCAAAAGAGGCCATTCTCGCACATTCTCAGATCTTGCAAGACAGAGAGGGTGAAATTCAGAAGCTGAAAGAAGAGGTTTGGTTTCACTGAAAATCCCACCCTACACTCAGGACTGTATCTGTTTTTTGGCGCTATGTTATATACACCCTTCCATCACATAACGTGATCGCATATAATGAAAAACACTTGCAATTATGCATGTTCCTTCCTTTTTGCAACAGGCTTATAATTCACTATGATTGCATTCATTCCCATCATGCGGTTCTTTTAATTCAGTTCACACGTGACCCTGACAAATACGAAAGACAGGTTACCCACACATCTATTACATATAAACCTCGGTACCCCCTCGCAATCCGGGGTTATTGGTCAGCTCAGAGCGGCCAGTCAGCTCAACGTCAACAATGTAAACATGGAAAAATACTTGTGGGAACCTTTCAGAAAAGTATAAAGAATTAATTCATTTGGCTGTCATGTTGACAGTCTCAACCAATCAGAACCATCAACTGATCAAATATCACAAATGAAATATTATTACTGTTGTTTTAAAATCTTTCATTTTTGTTTTTCAATTAATTTTTTTTTCCCCGTAAGAAATAGTGGTAATTCAGTTCACTCAGGGTGCTTTTATAGAACGAATTAACTCCGTTAAGCGAGGGATGAGTGTGCATTTAGGCATTACGCAACATTTTGAGAGCTTCCGTCCGTAAAAAAAGCGATTTAATTGCGCAGCGTATTAGATAAAACGGAGATCCTGAGATGGTTCCATAGTTTTATGGATTATACAAAATAAAGCATATTTGCGTTTGGCTTACTGACAGCTGCAGTCCAGAGACAGAGAACTGCAGGCTTTGACAGCGGAGCTGCAGCCGTTCGGGCAATCGCCAGGAAAGCCCAGCTACAGGTGAGGATCCGTCTGGGGCCGACATACATCATCTAACCTCAAGACAAAATGCACGGTAGACAGTCTATTTTTTTCTGAGAGAAGAGGTGTGATACCTGAAAATGGCAGTACAAGACAGGGAAAGGGGGTGAGAGGTTGCTATCTGCTCCAGGCACTTCCTCGTGTGCTGTTTGTCGTTGTTGCCTAGCGCGCTGGAGGCGGAGCTGGTCACGGCACGCCAGGAGCGCGATTCCCTCAACCAGCAGCTCCTTAACACGATCAAACACAAGGTGTTGCTGTCCCAGGAGGTGGACGCCTGGCAGGTGTGTGCACATCGCCGCCTCGTGCGCATGTGACATCTATTCGTATGTCTCGCTGGAGAGTACCAGTGATTGGGGAGCGGCTCTTAAATCTCTTTTTAATCGTTCGTACTCTCAAAGTCAAGCTGCTTGTCTTTGGTCGTCTTTCTCACGCGCCGTTCGCTGCCGCCTCCGACTGACGTTCCCAGGAGGACATGAGGCTGGTGATACGCCAGCAGGTCCAGCAGCAGGAGGAGCAGCGGCAGAGGCAGCACAGGGGCCTGAGCAGGAACTCCCGCACCAGCATGTCCCTCAGAATTCGAGGGGAGGGCGAGAAAAAAGGCTTCTTCTCCTCTCTGTTCAGCAGCGACTGAGGGCGTCGACCAGCGGAGGGAAAGCTCGAGACGCGAACTCGCTTTTTCAGCTGTAGCTCTCCGCTGCTCCACAAGACGAACCGGCGCATTCTTTTGAGAAATGTGGCGTTGCCCTATTAATGATAACATTTAATACATCTAGGGGGTGTGGTGGCGCAGTGACGCAGTGGGTTGAACCACAGTCCTGCTCTCCGGTGGGTCTGGGGTTTGAGTCCCACTTGGGGTGCCTTGCGATGGACTGGCGTCCCGTCCTGGGTGTGTCCCCTCCCCCTCCGGCCTTACGCCCTGAGTTGCCGGGTTAGGCTCCGGTTCCCCGCGACCCCGTATGGGACAAGCGGTTCCGAAAATGTGTGTGTGTGTTTAATACATCTGATATAGATGTCTGCTAAATATATGTAAAACATATCAGAATATTTTATAACTTAATATAATGTCATGTTAAAGGAGTTTGTATATTTTTAGGGGTCAAACAAGGAATCCCTTTCATTAAACATTTAAGGATGTGTCTATGTTCCGTTCATTCTCAAATTATGGTCTTGGTGAAGAACAACACGGCAAATGCAGTGGATTTCCAACCAAGTTTATTTTACTCACACAGCACCGTGGCTCAGGCAAGAGATTCGTGCCACTCTGGTGGCATTCACATGCATCCAAAAAGTATTCTTTCAGCCCTATAACATTTAAAAAAATAAAATCAGTGCTGTACAGGACAGAGGTCCTCAGCCATGGTCCTTGGGGGCCCTGTAGGCCTGTCCTGTGATTTAAATAGTGCAGTCACATCTTGAAACAAGTCAATAATTATGTATAACGGATTGTTTTGTGCTATTTTACATGCACCCTCATGAACCATGACAGAGGACTACTTGTATAGACGGTGCTTAATTTATTTTGTTAAAGGGAAGGTTCAGCTCTTTTCACATTTGGGGCCCTCTATAGTGTCAGAGTAGTCTTGATCTACAACTTGTATTTTCATTACAGAATACCTCGCCCTACGTCGTTTCGTGTTGCATCGATTTCAACTTTACGTCGGTTGTTTTGTTAAATATATATGGAAAAATACAATTCGTCTTCAGTCGGCTGACTCGACTTTACGTCGGTCAGCCGGAAATATTAAAAATTGTTAAAAACTTAAAAATCACTTAAAAACAATAAAAAAGTGTAAAATCAAATAAAAAAAAAACGTTTAAATACACACACATTTTCTGAACCGCTTGTCCCGTACGAGGTCGTGGGGAACCGGAGCCTACCCGGCAACACAGGGAGCAAGGCTGGAGGGGACACACCCAGGACGGGACGCCAGTCCGTCGCAAGGCACCCCAAGCGGGACTCGAACCCCAGACACACCAGAGAGCAGGACCTGGTCCAACCCACTGCGCCACCGCACCCCCTAATGTTTAAATATACAAAATAATATACTGTAATCTATAAAATCAATTAAAACCTTAAAAATAAAAAAAAAATGTCTTATTTACCTGCCTTTCTTTTTTTCTTTACTTTAGCATTAATTGAAGTGTATACACTTAAGGGGAATGCTTATTAGGGGTTTATAGGGGGTCTAAATCAGTTTTTTAGGGGTTATTTCGTTTTCCGTGGTTTTTCGACTTAAGTCGATTTAACGACGTAGGGCAAGGTATTACTCTACTTTGAACGGTTCCATGAAAAATTGTCATTGATTAAACGTAGATTTACTCAGAAAAGCGGATATCAACAGTGAGCAAGCACATGGATTTGCTGCACAATTAACTGCGCTACATTTTTCTTCATTCAGTATTTATATAACTTTTTCAAATGTAAAAGGTAAGAAAACTGACAACCTACTTCTAGCATATTTCTCCACTGTTGCTGCCATAGTTGTTCTTCTCTCATACGCGTTGGAGGTGGGACAAAGCGCCTAACTTTGGTCTTCAGTGTTGTGAGTGCAGTGAAGTCGATGTCACCTCTAGGCAATCCCATAGACAGTGCGCTTAAAATGTTTTGCCTTCCGCTTGTGTCCTTTGGGGATAAAGGAATGAGTCCATTGTCATTGCGAGTGACTCCACCCATCGGGTCACTGCTGACCCCCAACCATCACTGTCTTTGGGGAGAGTCCAGTTTTCTCACTGTCTTCCAGCAGCACAGTTTAAAGTAGTTAACGTTTTTCACATTTGTTCTTCACTGCTTCTTCAATGTCCACCTTTCGCGTCCATTAATAGCGTTGTGACAAACATCACTGCCTGAACAATTATAATTTACATTCTTATCAATACATCAGCACATTTGAGGCTGTCCTCCAGATTTTCAACTGCAGCTCTTCTAAAGGCTGGTCTTTCGTCTCCTCTGACCACTCATCACTGATGAAGGTTGTCTACGACTTCCATGTCTTCACCATCGACACTAAAGTTCACTGTTGTGTCACTTGTCACGGTTTTATACCTTTGTACAGTCCAGTTTTTTCAGTCTCTGTTTCTGATTTTTATAAACAGGATTTAGTGTGATATCCACCAGCTTTAAATCCAGGTATCTCTTCTGCAGGTATAACTCTTAAATGTGTTTGGTGTAAAAGGTAAAAAGAAAAAGCATACAGTTTCATCTTACACCCTTTATGGTTGGAAGACGTTATGTTTCTGCTTGATTCTGTTTACTTGGAATCCCATATCATGTACAAATTCTTCATCAGAATGGATACATATATATATATATATATATTTCCTCCTTTTGATATATATATATCAAAAATATACAGTACATGTCATATACTGTACATAAATCACATATTCTTCATGAGGACACTCACATGTTGTTCTGTTTACAGTGAAAATTCCTGTGCCCTTTCACTATTTTCCCATGCATGATGGTACTTTGCAGCAGACATTAAAATGAAAATAAAAATTACAAAATTTTTAACTAGCAATACAATTTATTACAAAAAAAAAGTGCCTTAGGAATTTCAATACAAAGACTACTTCAGTTCAGTGAAACAGTTTGGTGGCTGTGTTTATAAGTCCAGTAAGATGAGTTCTGAGGTTGAATGGGTTTCTTAAAAAATGTATTATTTTGTACAAACAAATATGAAAAGTTGTGAGACACGAATATGTGTACCGTATGTAATATAAAGAATAGTGAAAAAAGTGAGCTTTCCCTTTTATGTAAACCCTGAGCACAGAAATCCAGGTCCTTACATCTAACCATGGTCATCACCTCTGACCTTTGGTCACTGACTAGATACCTGAAGCAGAGCTTCAAAATCCAGTTGATGTCAGCAGCTTATCATATCATTGAATAAGTCCCTGGTCACCTTCATGGTGGATTTTGATTGAGATTCAGTTATTTAGGAGGAAGATCATTGTTAGAGAAGCATGGGTCAGGGCGAGACTCATACCCACTGAGGTGAGTAAGATAGGATTCCAGGTTATCTGTCTCTGGCATTGTGTTGTACTCTGAGGAATTTGTCACTCCTTCCTCCGTCATGTCTTCTAAACTCTCAGAGTCTGTGTGAATCCTGTAATATGGATCATCTTCAGAGGATGAGGCTACATGTGACGTTCCATCCCCATCAGAAAGTCCAATGGACGGGATGTCCTCGGCAGAGTCCATTTCGACTGAGCTCCTGCTCCACTCCTCATCGTTCACTTCATGGTATTTCGAACCCTGGAATTCCAACCCAGCATCTCCTTCACCTTCAGCAGCTGGTGCCGGCAAGGCATTGTCCCGGTTGGGATTAGGCACAACCTCTCGGGAGGCATATTGGCAAGTGGTGCCTGGGCAGCTCCTTGGTGTCCGGCTGATGGGCTCCAGGGAGAACATCTCTGGCTGTACCGTCCATTCTGTGGGCACCACCATCGTACGTGTAGTGGTCCTGCTGACCTCATTCTGGCCAAGGGCAACACAAGAATATAAGAGCTGTTATTTGTATAAACAGGCACAAGGACTACAGTCAGCGGCACAACACCACTTTTAAAATTTCAAAATCTAAAACTGCATTATGACAAACGCCGTGGTTTTTAAAGTGGACAACCTCCTAAAGTATTGCGGCAAGTGCCGTAGCGGTGAAGAACTAGAGTTTTAAGTGAAATGTTCAGGTTTCCAATGAATTCAAGCACTGCTGGCTTCCATTAGCATCCAGGTGCTTAAACAGGCAAATCTGTGAGCTACATACAGCAAGTTACCTTGGAGAAAAGCATGTGAACAGGGCAGCACAGTTACTTGTTTCAGAAACCAGGTGGAAGTGGAAACATCATAAAGGCGATCTAAAATCAAGGACTGGAGAGAGGTGTGGAAATCTGGGGAGCGTACCAGTACGGTGGGCATGTCGGCCTCATCATTCCTGGGCTTGAGGTAGAAGAAGAGGGCCACCAGAATCAGCAGCGTTAGCACAGATAGCGGCACCAGAGTTCCCAGAATCATCCGGACTATGACCTCGACTAGAACGCAGCACACAGACACTGTTCCTTTCCACACAGATACCCAAACGCGACCGCAAGGCATTTCCTTCACATTTTTAACACATATATATTTTTCCTCCTAACTATATTTTGCATTAATTTAGCAGTTTTATTTGGTACGCTGTAATACAGAGCGCTTTGCAGTCACTGCAAAGGCTTTAGGAAGGTCTGTCCTCATCGGGAAACACACAACATGTGAGATGAGGCAAACAAACGATTACCAAATGATTACAACGATATGTAGAAACAAGGGTACGACAACGATGCTAAACCAGCTCACCTCTGGATGTTTTACGCAGGAACACACATCTCTCGGATGCGAGATGTTGCTGCTGCTGCTGCCGGTGGTTGACGGCTGCTGACACACAGTACAAGTGGCCGGGACGCAACTGCTCGCGCGGAAACGTCCACGGGGACACCGCAGCGTTCACCATGCTGATCTGCATAGACGAACACGCCAAAGTCACCTCCACTCCACCATTCATATCCTCCCCTCCATCGCTAGATCTTACATGAACTAGCGTGAACACGCTGCGCTAATGAAAATATAGCCGTTTAAACTCATTTCAGTCAGAGCTCTGATGGCTCATTGAGAACAGAATGAGTAGCAGGGCCAGCACCAAATGACAGCTAGCAGTTTACCAGGAGGTCATTTCCTGGGGTCCTTTGGGTCAGGTTGAGGGAGTAGCTGAGGTTTTGGAGCACTGGCTCTAGCTGATGATGTATCAGCACCTTGACGGACTCTTTCTGAACACTCACTGTGAGGTCGGGCCCGCTCAGTAGTGCTGTGAGCACAGAGAGAGAGAGAGAGAGAGAGAGAGAGAGAGAGAGAGAGCGCCATCACATGCTGTTCAGTCAGCTACCTGGTTCACGAGCACGCCTGGAGTGACATTTAGACATCAGCGAGATGGAGAGCGCGGGCACACTCACAGCCTCCATATGGCTGGATGGACTTCTTGTAATCCGCAATGGAGATCTCCCCTCCATGGAACGCTTTCACGCGGACAAAGTAGTTTTTAATGAGCTCGTTGAATTCCAGAGGAAATGAAAATGAACAATTCCACCCGCTCAGCTGCCTGCAGTTCTTCAAGGTAGTCCAGTTGCTGCTCCAGCAACAAAGCAAACACAGGGACACCGGTCTTCATTCTCAAGACCCTCCATCGCTCACACATGCATTCGGCTGATGTTCGACAAGGTGCGCACACAACATGCTCCTATCTAGGACTACAAAGAAATTTTTTTAAAAATTATTTCTAATATTAGCAAGGATTAATAAAGAGGAATAACCCCCAGCTGTGTTGATGTACAGTGAGGTGTGGTTTTGCCATAAACACTGCGAGGGACAGTTACCATCACTGCAGAGCCCTGTGTGACCACACACCTGTCTCCCTAACTGACAGTCGCACCTTCACCAGAGCTTGTTAAAAAGAAAACATCACCAAGGGCACCCAGTTGAAAAAAAATGATAAATGTTATAAAAGGGAGACTCGGAATGGTGGTTAATATGGGATGAAAGGAAATGCAAAGTCCACCCACCGGTGCCTCGCACCTGGTCGCTGCCTGGAGCACACATACCCCTCCACGTGACACCCTGTATATCAGCATTTTGGCACTTCCTAAAGCAAACATGATTTCTAGAGCACTAAAGAACACCGTCTGAGTTGTTAATGTAAGAAAGAAGTCTCCCTGCACAGCAGTGGTTCCCAAACTTTTTTTGCTGGTGACCCTGAATGCAGTCGTCTCCTGGTCTAGCGCCCCTAAGCATGGCTACGTACATTGTTAACCAATCATTTTCATGTACTATGTTTACTCATATGACTTCATATTGAACTAATAATCAACATGTTATGATTTTCAAAGGGTTTTTAACTAGATCAAATGAAAAACAAAGCTATATGAGTCTTTATTAGACAAATTGTTTTATTTTGTGTGTGAGCTCCCCTAAGTTTGCTATGATCACAGCGCCAACGACAGAGTCACATTCGCATCAGATAATAGTGCCACTGAACAACAGGCTGTTGACAGTCAGATTGATAGATGAATATTGGGCGTGACTGGACCTGAAGATTATAAAGTAAATATGGATGCTACAGTATGTTATCAACAACTACTGTACATAAATTACCATTTAATAATCCTTCATGCTGTGCTATGGAAGTAATGCCCTTATGTTACTATAATAGTCATTTCTTGAGAATCTCCCATGACCTTCAGGAACATCCTCATGACCCTCATTTTGGGTCATGACCAGAAGTTCGGGAACTACTGCTGTACAGGAAAGGTGAAACAGAACTGGACCTGACCAGGGCATGTCACTCTTCTCTAGTCTGAAATGTTTCAACCCAATAATCACAGCTGTCACTTAGTCTGCACACCAAGGGATGGGCTCACCTTTGCCCTGCCTCCTGAATTTCCACAGAATACTTGGTGTCGTGTGGATTTTCCCGCTGTGGAATCCAGCTGACATTCATCTCAAAATCCAGTAGAGTCACAGTTAGATTTGTGGGAGGTAATAATTTGCCTACAGGGCACAGACAAACGGAAGGTGTGAGGGCTAGCTGTCGTTTTTTCGGATGCTGGCATGGAAGTGCTAGGAGCCACAAAGCACTGGGCAAGCTCTCCTCCTGCTTTTTCATGCCATACCCCTCACTGCCCTGTACAGAAAGGTATTTCAGGATTTCACTTCTAGGTTTCAACTAGACAATCTATCCTTGTGATCTCTGAAGACTGACTGAATGTCAGGTTCACAGCTGATATTGACACATTGGTCAGGTTAAACATGTGGCCATTGCACAATTCCTGGTAGTGTAGCGGTTAGAGCTGCTGTCTTTGAACCTAAAGGGCCAGGTCTGAGTCTCATCCCCAGCTGCAGTACCCTTGAGCAAGATACTTACCCTAAAAATTGCTCAGCTGTATAAATGGGTAAGTAGTTGCAAGTCGCTTTGCAGAAAAGCATCAGCTGAATGAATACATGTAAGCTATGAGGATGTGCTAAGGACCACCTGCATCTGTGGAATCTCTTTGCTTTTAAATAATATAGAAATTACTGCTGCTTGTGAATAATGCTCAAACAATCTAATTTAAAAAAATCATTAGGACCAAGACATTTGTTCTGTGTCTGCAACAAGCCATACCTGCTGATGCCAGCAAAAAAAACAGCATTAGGATGCAGCAAGCTAAAGGCAGCCAGGTCATTGTGTCCAGCCACCCAATCTGTCTTCTGACCCGCTGGTGGCAGGGGTCCGTCCAGAAGGACCTCCTGCCTCAAGTGTCAGGCCGCCATGTTGAAGCATCGAGGTGCCGTCGGCCTGGACCATGGGAGCTCCCAAATGTGTCTGAAAATTTATCTGATCCAGGAAAAATCAGAAGAATTTCTTTAACAAAAGCATCACACGCAGCGAGTGGAGTGCTGAGGGTGCTACGGTGTTTGTTTTGACATACCTGTGCATTGGGTTCAGGAACTCATTTTCATTGTGAACTTCCTCATTCAAATTGATGGGTGGGGGAGCAAAAAATGGGCTGGTTATTCCCGTTTCAGCGCAGCAACCAGCAGATGCTATAGGCAAGGTGGTAGACAAGTGACAGAAATCTCAATTTTTGCAGCTGCGGAGGCTCTGCAGTCACGGGTTGCTGTGTTTATCACCTGGTATTTATGAAATAACACGTGTCTCTCTCCAGTATAAACATTTCCCTGATGCTTTTCTCCAAAGAGACATAGAATGTTAAGGTTACACTTATTACAAGCTGACAATTATTTACCAATTATACAGCTGGATAATTTACTGGAGCAATTTAGGGTAAGTACCTTGCTCAAGGGCACTACAGCCAGATGGGGATCAAACCTGTGACCTTTGGATCCAAAGGCAGTAGCGCTAACCACTACGCTACCGGCTGCCCCCTAAACCAATTTAAATGTGGGAAATATTTACAAGTTCCACCTTTCAGCCTCTAATGCTCTCGCTGTCTCCCTGCATGAGGCCACCTGTAATACAATCTATTTCCGATTAACTAACAGTAACAATAAAAAGAAGAAATGAGCAGCATATTTCATATGAAGAGCATTTTAAATTGCATCGAAAAGTAAATCACAGGATTTAACGCCATTCGGACGTTTCCTCCGTTTCACGCAACTCGAGCCACTAGTCGGGCGAGCTGTCATCCTTTTGTACATTTACAGTCCTGTAGAGACAATGAGCGATGGAAACTCGAAAGTAAACAAGAGACAGCAAACAAAAAAAAAGCAACGAATCCAATTTCACACCTACTCACCCAGCTCCTTCGGGAGCGCTTGCCAAGGGAGACGCCGAGCTTCTTCTGTCAGTCCCCGAACATTTGTGTCAGAAGCGCACGGCCGCATGCAGTTACGGTGCATGCCAGACGTCAGTGAACTTGGAGAGGGAGGAGCCTTGAACCCAGTGCTCCGGTGCTCGGGCTGGACACAAATAAATAGGTTAGAAAAGATTCTTGTCAAGAGATAGCTGCGGGCGCATGGCTGCTTTTGTTTCTCTAAGTTCACGCTACGGGCCTAAAGCTCGTGCAGGTCTAGACTCACCTAAGTGTGGTAAAAACTCTTCCCGGAGTTACAGAACGCTGGTGCAAAACCTTTAAATGGGATCCTGCAGCGCGCTTTGTGGTTCTTCTCACCTCGATTCATGCGAAACCGCAAAAACTGCCAAGGAAAAAGGTGAAATTCAGCTCGCAGCTAAGCGTGGAGAGAAAAACTCGTACATACAGTTGTGCATTAGTTCATACGGTGGAAAGGAACAAACTCACTGTACTGAAGAATCACGCATCTGCATCTATGGCCCTCTTTCTGCTAACCTAATGCACGCATTGTATTTTCTGCGAGATGTACGTCGCTTTGGAGAAAAGCGTCTGCTAAATGAATAAATGTAAATGCTAATGTAAACATACCAGGCCGGCAGAAATCTCATTCCTGGGTGTTTGCATGCCTTCCGTGTCGTCTGGAGCGGGAATACAGGAAACTCAGGTTGGTCTGGTTGGAGGAGCAGCCTGTGCAGATCTCACGTCACACATGTGCCATTTCCTTTATTCTCCTCCATGCACTTAACCTGTACAAATTCTTTGGGGACAGTTGAATACAACTGGAAGCTCATCCTGTCATTCTCTCAGGGCTGCAGTGCATCAACCGCTTTTTCCTCAAAGACAATGTGATGCCATTAGTTATTTTCCTGAACTTGGAAAGTATATCTTAACATCTCACATTATTCAAGACATTTTAATATGCCAGGGCCGATTTTTCTTCCACTGTCCCGTGTCTGTTAAGGCTATATAATACATCACTAACACCATTTAAGGGTGTTGTACTGAAATAAGTCTGTAGTAATGAATATATAATATCTTATATACATTCCAAAGGCAGTAAACTTTGAAAGGTATGTAACTTGACAATGGGGGGATGTGGTAGCACAGTGGGCTTGGCTGGTGCCCCATATGTGGCGGGTCTGGGGTTTCAGTCCTGCTTGGGGTACTCTGAGATGGACTGGTGTCCTGTCCAGGGTGTTTCCCTTCCCCCCTTGGCCTTGTGCCCTGTGTTTCCTGTATAGGCTCTGGCTGTGATCCTGCTCAAGAAAAGCAGTTGACGTTGATAGGTAAATTGATTTATCTGAGGATAGATTGCACATTCCGTTCTACTTATGGAATACGGTTTGTATTGTAATGTGTTGGGAGTGTTATTTTTCTTAGGATGCCAGAAATGATACCGGCCTGATTTGTTTAAAAATATTTCAAATGTTAACTGACTCAACCTCCTCGTACCTTATTTATCGTATTTATAAATGAGTGGAGGGCATACCTTTTCAGTACTCAAATCTCCATCCCCTTTGAACACAGCTGGGACCCTGAGCCCATTTAAGGGATCCTTAAAATATTACTTTTTAAAGTAAAAACTCTTCGAGAGCCACTGGCACAACTTCTGGCTCAGTCTGTGTGGAGTTTGCATGTTCAAGACCTGTTTCAGGTGAACTAGTCTCTCCGATGCCCACAGTGAGAGGGATGGAAAGCTGTCATTTCTATCTCATGTAAATGCTTTGACTAAGTCGTGCTTCCTTCAGTTAAGAAACATAGCTAAATTGCGGCGATTCCTATGTAGACGGGATGCTGAGAAACCAGTTCATGCTTTTCTCTCAAGCAGGCTGGACTATTGTAATGCTTTACTGTCAGGTTGTCCATAGCAGACTGTATCCAGGCTACAGTTGGTACGAAATGCTGCTGCGAGAATTGTCACTACAACTAGGAAGTATGACCATATAACACCGGTACTTAAATCATTGCATTGGCTCCCGGTTGCATTTAGAGTTGATTATAAAATTCTGCTTTTGACCGATCAGGCAATACAAGGTATTGCTCTGGCTTACCTTTGCGAGATCATTGACTGTTATATCCCAGGACAATATCTACGTTCATTGGATGCAGGTTACCTTAAAGTACCTGTGATCAATAAGACCTCAGTAGGAGGTCGCGCCTTTAGTTATAGAGCACCTAAACTGTGGAATAGTCTACCGGTTACTGTCAGAAATGCCCCGTCCGTTTCTGTTTTCAAATCCCGACTCAAGACTTACATGTTCACTCAGGCATTCCACCTTGAAATTTAATTCCACTTGGTTGTTTTTTACCACCATTAGATAAATGCATAATAAATTAAGTAACACATTACTAACTGTTCTTTCTTCTTGTTGAGCATTGCCTCGCTACATAAGACTTGAGGAGGCTGGCTGGTAGTGACAGACAAATCCCATGCTGACTGAGGATGACGACCAACTGCCATGATGAATGAGACGTTCCATGCTGAGCTGGGGATCCAGGATACCATTTAACAGCAATATCATTATTAGTTAAAGTGGCTTACAATTGTTACTTAATGTAAAATGCCCAGGAGGGTGGGCAACCACTGGCCCGTGGACCCCCAGAGGTTTTTGTTTTCTCCCTCAACTTTTAGTTGGGAGTTCTTGCTCCTTTCCACGGTGGCCAGTAGGCATACTTGTAGCTCTGTAAAAGTACTTTATTACGGTAGCCATTAGTCGACTGTCTTCTTTGTATCTGTTTTTCTTGCGTTATGCCTGTATTAAAGCGCTCTGTGTCACTGCGTGAGAAGAGTGCTCTATAAATATAAATTGAATGAACAAATGAATGAAGGAGTGTGTGCGACTACCTTGCAATGTATTGGTATGCCATCCAGGGTGTACCCTGCCTCGCCCTGCGTATCCGGGATCGGCTCTGAAGCACCTTGCACCTGCATTTGCATGAAGAATTACTGAAACAAACAAATGAATAAATGCAGCACTATGCAATATATTACAATGTTCAATTAATGCACCCAGTACTGATCGTGGGAAGTATCAGCCTTGGCAGACATCTACTTATTATAACACCATACTGTTACAGTGCACTGCTCAGTCAAAGAAACAATCACATTGCAAGTTATGTTGATTAAAAAAAGACAGACTTTGCAAATAAATAGCTTAAATTTAATTAATTTAAAATATACACAAGGCAAACAACTTAGCCTTACAAATTATTTATATCTTGGGATAACAGAGGTGAGATATTAAACGGCAGCACAAATTCTGACGAACAGAAGTTCTGATAACCAACATAATAAAGTAGTAAGAAAGTAGTGTTACATGAATGCATTCAGACATTTTAGAAAATTCAAAAGTGCAACATATTACAGAAATCAGAATTCTGATTCTGAATTCAGCTCTCATGGAAGAAACACCTAATATTTTCAATGTCACATGAAACCAAGTTGATTTTCCCCCATTTTGAGACTTCAACCTATTTATGAAATGCCACCCAGAGATTACATTTAAGTTTTGTTGCGTTGAAAGACAAGACCCTATGATTAAGACAAACTTTATAAACTCAAGCAACAACATATTGTACGTTGTTTACATAAAACACTCCCAGGTTCAGAGTATCTTACATATCCTCCAAGATAACACAAAGTCATTCTTTATACTGAATGAATAGGAACCATATAAAATTAAGGTTTTTGTGTTGTTGAAGGGTACAACCAGGGATTTCAACCAAGATCTTTCTGTTCAAAAGTGCATCATATAGTGGGGCTTGGCTCCAACTACCCCAGGAGCATCCTTACCCTGTTTTCCCATATTATTCATGCTTGATCTTGTAAATCATTATTGGTCTCAAACTAGAAGTTATTTCAGACTTGAAATTATTGAGATGCCTTCCCAGAATATAGTTTCCTCTCCTTATAACTAGGAAACTTCTGGGACATCTTCAGGTCTTAGAAAAACAAATACCAGTGTCTCCACATTGACCTCTGATTTGTTAATGTCTTGAAAGATATCTTTCCTGTTTGGGTCAAACCAAGATAAATGGCATTCTTTTTAATATTACATTCAGCATTAATACTGAACCAGAATTAAGCCATTAAACATAAATCTGTTTTAGGGAACTGAATTTTTTTTTTTTTTTTTTATACGTTTCAAGTTGAATGTTGTGTATAAAATACAGACTGATTTGAGATAGTTCTGTCTCCATCTACCTAGATTAAGCATCTTCAATTTTTTGTTTAAAATAAAAACCCTTTCCTGAAAAATTTACTTCCTTCAGTGCATTATGTGACTTTGCATTCTTACGAGAGGAACCCAGCAGAACTCAAAATCACAAGTACCCAACTGCAGAACTGATGAAACAAAAGGTGCGCTGGTATTTACTCAGTAGTATAGTAGTTAATGGGACACTGTCACCTCAGCTGGTACTCCATATGTTAACTAGCATTAAATGCATCCTCTAAAACCTGCAGGGATCCAGCTTTCAAAGACCACAGGCCAGAGTTGTGCGCCTCACATCTATCTGATGTACCATTTTGAGTTAAGCACCAAAAAACTACCTCACACTCACATGGACTTCTTTTGTTTGGAGTTAATTAGCAGGAGCAGAAAAATTGTTGAAAATGTGCACGGTAATATCTTTATCCATTCATTCATGCCGATTTGGTTATCAGGAGAAGTTCAAGCAATTACAAAGCAGCCAATTATTCTGGTTTCTGTAACCCACAGAATTTATATTTAGGCTTTTAGTTAACCACCTTGGTCTTACAACACAGAAACAGTAGTAAGAGTCACTTTTCAATTAAATACTAAGGAACAATTAAACTGCCTTGATCATTACAATAATTATTTGTGTGGTATTTTGTCTGATTCATTGACTACAATGAACAGTTATGTTTTGGCTACATGGGAAAGAAAGGTTTACTGGTCCTCCAACATTCTTGACAGAAGGCCTATATGCTGTCTATGTTGGTTCAGTCATCTGCACTATGCTGTTCACTACACTTTAATGTCAGTTCACACACAGCATAGCAATAGGTCCATGTACAGTCGTGGAACTAAGAAAGTCCAAAGACTGCTGATTCCTGTTGGGCCTCCTGCAGCTGGACTCTCCTCATTTTCCTTTCCCCAAAAATCCTTATGGACGGCTGATTTTGGTTAGTGTACCACCTGAAAATTTCCCCAGTCACCTCAGCCATCCACAGCATATTTAGGCACAGGGTGGGGTCTTGCAAAGGTGGAGGGTGTTCTACCCGACGTTCACACCCAGTCCACACTGCAGCTTATCCCCACGATGGTTGACAAAAGCTCCCATGATCAAGGTAGCAGGTAGGGGGCGTAGTCGCTTCTCCAAAACACCGCCGATGATGCACCGGCTGTCCACCATCCCTGAAAGAGAACAAGGTCAATGGCTAAGGGTGAACGACATCTTCTGGGGGAAATTTGTCTCACTAACACTTTTTTTTTGTGCTTCTATAACATGGTATTGCTAGAAAGAGTCGTTAACTGAGGCTTATAGTAAAGTTAGGATTTTTTGAAAACTACATTACAGTCAGTGCTTGTTGGATATAAAGCAAAATGATAAACTGGAATTAATGGCTTTTCACGAAAATCAACCATACAAGATAGTGAACGGCAGTGACCAGAGAGAAAATGTTCACCTCTGAAGACCATGTTGGCTTCAGGGAGATCCATCTGGTAGCCAAAAGAAAAAGTAGTTTCCTGAGTCCTTGTGCTGGCTTCAAATTCCACCCCAACCTGAATCTGGAACACACACCATCAAACTGCAAAGAACTCCTTTAACCACTGTCAAATTCAGCAAACATCAACCGTCAAGCAATGCTTGGCTGACCAGGATCAATGTTGTGTGCAGGAGAGCCACAATGCGGTTCAGCTTTATAGTCTGGAAGCATCCTCACCTGTATGTGTTTAAATGTCAACAATGTTTGTGTGTGCACCTGTTTTTTAACTATGCAAAAAAATTCAAAGGCATCACTAGGCAATAGAAGGATGGCTGTTGCACTTCCATCATACCTGCTTGTTGGCTCTGTGGTAGTAGCTCATGTGGGCACCTCCTTTGCCAGCGTTTAATGTCGCCACCCAGTTTGGTCCTGGAGAAGAAGCAGAGAAAATTAATATTTTTTTAAATCAGCCCCCAAATATTCAGCACAAAAGGAACCCCCCCCCCCCCCAACTATTAAAGGTCCAACACATCTCATGACATAGTGTTTGCCTAAGCTTGTCCAACCCTTGTAACCTGAATATTGGCCTGCCAACGTGAGGATTCCGCCCTCCTCAGCACGACCGCGGTGGTATACCAGCTCCCCTCCCAGGACCAATTGTGAGGATACACTCTGGAGGAAGTGTGCCACCATGATCACTGTTATCATTGAAACACAGGCACATGACCACACAAAAAGATGAAAAAGAACAACAAGAACAAAAACAGGATAAAGCTATGATGAGCAAATGCTGAGTATTTCAAAATGACTCATTGTTGGATTAGGTTAAACCTGCTAAGTCTGTCTGAAAATGTAATTAATTTAATTTTCAATGGAGGTATTAAATTAAAAAAAAAAAAAACTGTGCAGATTAAAGAGACCTGAAACATCATCTAGATGGAATCTTTTACATAGCAGAACATGTTCTATGTTGCATAACTGTGCGAGTGATTTATGACACACAAGAATTTACAGAAGTTTCATTCCAACCTGTTGGTTTAGTTACACTATCATGCAATCTGAAAACTGACAAGTGCCTCACCTGACTCCCTGAGGATGTCTGGGTTCGCCATAGTCACAGCAGCTGTAAAATCACTGCCCCTGTACTCCGTCTCAAACTGCCAGGTGACAAAGTGGGACTGCTGTGTCTGATCGCAGCAGGGAAGCAGGGAGCAGTGAAAGGGATTCAGGACATTGAGATGGCTGAGCATGCAAAAAGATCCTTAAAATAGTGCATTTTACACTCATCTTCATAATTACAGCAAACCATAATTAAATAAATGAATGTGGCTAACCTGAAACACAGCTTTGGCACGGATTCGTTCGCTGAGGTGAAACAAAGAGTGGGCATTTAAACTGCCAGAGGAGTCCATCTCCCCTATCAGCATGGGGGAATCCTGGGTAAAGGATGGAATATGACACTTCAGAACAAAGAGTGAAAATATTTCCTGAAAAGTCACGATAAACTTTCATACATAAACACTTTACCACTTCTTTGCTATCCATGTCCGACTGCAGGTAGGAGACATGGAAGCGATAGTTTGATGGTCCCACTGCACTGAGATGGAAAGTGTGGCTGACCTTAATTAAAAGACAAGATAAAATTTGTTAGAGGACATTATGTACTTATGACACAATAGCTGTAAGCCATAAATGACAGTCTAGGGGATGGAGAAACACTCCTTTTTAGTACATATGTGGATTATAGCTGTCCAGAGAAGACAAAGTCACCTTAAAGAAGCTGCTCAGAGTCTTGTTGACAACCAGTTTGACTCCTTCTGTTTGCTGAGGAAAGACATCTGTAGGGGGGAAAAAATTTTTTATAACCAACAGAATATTTAAATTTCCACTTCTTACAGTTATGATACAACAGTTATTTCTGACTTTACATAATAAACGTGTCAACAAACTCAAAGAGCTCAAAAAATTAAAAAAAAATGCATCCAATAAATTGTGTTTCTCCATCTTTCTGTCATATACAGTGTCATATACAGTGCTGCTTGAAAGTACGTGAACAATATGGGAATTGTTCTTTTACAAAATATTAAACTGTAAAAAAATCTGAATGTGAAATCTCAGAACTAACTTATAAAATGAATAAGTTATTATGATTTACACCCCTGATTCTACTTACCTACTTGGTGTAACCAATGTAACTTGGGGTTCACTTACTTTTGCACCTGCACTACTTCTGTGCATCTAATAAACGCATGGTTTCCTTTAAACCAACATACAGAACTGGTTTGTAATTATGTAGCATGACAAACACAGCTTCTCATTAAAGAACCATTATGGTAAAACTAAGAGGCACAAGGAGTTCCCACACTTTCAAGCAGCGCTGCATGCGTCTCTGCTCGTCCATTGGGTGTGTGTGTGTGTGTGTGTGTGTGTAAAAAAACCGCATGAATGAATGAATGAATGAATGAATGAATGATCAGTAGTGCGTGACCTTTGCAGCTGCGGTGGAGCCCGTCGAAGCTGCCGGGGTTGGAAAGGCGCCCGTCCCTGCGGTCCCACCTGGAGAGCGGCGCGTCGCGCGGGAACGGAGAGTTCTGACGCCCCGGGCGGGATGACAAGGCCAGCACGCTGCCCATGGGGGCCGGCAGGGGGCGACAGAGAGCCACTCCCACTTTCAGCCCCAAGGACTAGAGAAACAGAGCACAAACACAGCCATGGTGGTGTGTATAGTGAACACTCACAGAAGCAGCAGCAGCAGCGTTGTCACCCCTTCGCTTCCTCGCCACACAGTGCAGCTTGGTGACGTGCAACCAACGGTCGTTTTTCCTTCGCTCCTTCGAACGGCTCTGTCAGCGGCACTTTTGAAGTCGTAAATGAATTCAATTCAATTGTGGTGATAATTCCAGCATTAATTATTACTTAGTTACTACCCTCTGCAATTGAGAAACACTGCAGCCTTACGTGGAAGTAATGCAGTATTTCAGTGTCGGTCACCTGACTTAATCTTATTAATTGCGCACTTTCTACCTCTACGCCGTAATAATATAATTGTGCAGCTGTGTACATAACGGAAAATCTGAGGCAGCAAATGAAAGACGCAAATGTGAATGTAAGCTCCAGAATGACAAACAATGGTAAACAAAAAACGATAGCAAACTACTTACGTTCAATTTAATATGTAGAATGCTTCAAAATATTAAGAGATATGCAAAAGCAATAGTTAAAGAAAGGTGTAGGACTACCGCTAAATAAATGAATGGGATGCTTATACAATAACGCTGCGGAAATGACGACACAGATGTGCGGACCCGGCTTCACTCCGACGAAGACCCACACTATAATGCGTCCCCCTGGAAACAAGGGGAAGATCTACTGTTCCCGATGCGCATTGTATCTGCGAATAAATAACTTGGTTCTATTTTATGCCACTTTTTACGCACTTGTCTTTTCAAAAGTTTCGCCTGCAACAGCGCCACTAAATGTTTTATTTTGTTTGTTTGATTGCTTTGAGCTGTTGGAGTGGCCGCGGCTGGATGTTTGTAGCGATGACTCGTCTCGTGACGTTCTTCCGCATCCTCCCCTCCCCTCCCATCCAGGCAAGATGGCAGACGAAGCAACAAGGAAAGCAGTGTCCGAAATACCGCTTTTAAAGACCAACGCTGGGCCCAGGGACAAGGAATTGTGGGTGCAGAGATTAAAAGAGGAGTACCTAGCTCTCATCAAAGTATGTTTTGCCCGCCATTTGCCATATCACTACAGTACATACAGTTAACAGTGTACGTCGTCGTCGAATAACTCATCATGTCTTATATGGCTGTTCTTTGCTTGTGCTTTTATCTGATTCCTTTTTAACCAGTGTCTTTTTAATGATTTAAACAATATATGAATTACAAGGGGAGTCGGGAGTGTGTCCCAGCAATGCTTAAGGAAGCTGTTACCTGTGTGTATAACTCTTTGGATTTCTGTTGATTTATTTATTTTCTATTTTTTTTTTCGTCCTCCAGTACCATGTTGTTTCCCTCTCGAGTTGTGCTCCATGTATTTTCTTAAACATATTAAGGGGTTGTATAGAGGACACAACTGTAGGGCCTTGAACCAACACCCATCTGCTGTCTGCCACCATCACCTGTCAATATTTTTACACAGATGTGTTCCATCTCCAGAACATAGTGAAATTGTCTTTGGCTGCACTGTATCAATCTTAGACTCTCTTGTACTTTCTATTTTCTTCTGTTCCTTTTCACACTTCTCTCATTTCGTCTAGTACAGTATGTGGAAAACAATAAGAATGCAGATAACGACTGGTTCCGCCTGGAGTCCAACAAAGAAGGCACAAGGTCTGTATATCTCTTCTTTCATATATTTATGGACACTAAAAAAAAAACAGTTTTTCAGGTACGGAATTGTTCATCGCCTATAATTTGTGCGTATTTCTTGTTGTAGGTGGTTTGGAAAATGCTGGCTAATTCATGATCTTCTGAAGTATGAGTTTGACATGGAGTTCGATGTGAGTATCGGAGATTAGTAGAACCTTTAAAACCTCAGCCGCCCGAACAACGGACTTTTCTCCCTGCTGCGGTGAGGGAAGCATTTTCGCTCCCTGAAGGCCAGCGCGGAGAGAATGAGGAGGAGCTTCTTCCCACAGGCCATTCGGGTTCTTAACCAGAATAACACCACGGAATAGAGACTTGACTGCATGCACGAGGAGCGCTATCTGAGCCGAATATTGCACGCGATTTTGTTTTTTTCCCCGCGCAACATTGCCCTTTTTTTTTTTTATTTAACCTTTAATACTGGACTCCACATCTGTATTTTTCTGTATATTTCTAATACATCTTTATTATATTTCTGTTAACGCCACATTTTTAGACCACTATATATGTATTTTTTTACCACTATATGTTTATCTTATTTTATTATTTATTTTATCCTTTTTTCACCATTTTATATTCTTCATATTTCTGTAGTATGTTTCTAATTTCTGCTTTATTTGTATCGCCTTATTTATATTATCTCTTCTATCGGTCTGTATTTCGGACAGTCGGAAAAGCATTTCGCTGCACGTCGTATGGTTGTGTATGTAAAAAATTAACTGTACTGCAGATGTCGCTCTTACTTTTTGCCAAATTTATTCATAATTTATTTGGCCGTTTAATTCTGTTGTGTTCAGATTCCTGTGACGTACCCTGCCACAGCTCCAGAAGTTGCTATTCCAGAGCTGGATGGAAAGACAGCCAAAATGTACAGGTTAGTGTGTTGCAGGTGCAGAACACTTGACCAAGTGGCTGTGAGTTAAAGCCTGTTCGGCAATATCAGCTGTGATATTATTGATACGCTGCTTCTTCAGTAATTCCTCTTCAAGGTGGCAGATATCCTCATTCAGACAAAATGGGTCTACTGTCTTTTCCCCGACTTTTTGTTTACAAAGTTTATATTTAATATTAATACATTTATATTTATGCAAATTCATTGTGATATGTAATATTTAATAATATATTGCGATGTGTGATACTAATATTCAGATTAAGTGTGGTATTTGTGCTTTCTTTCCTTCTCACTCTTCCCAAAAGTGGCTGGTCCACACCTTTTTTACTAATATAAAATTTCTCTAAAGCAATTAGAACATTGCTGATGTCTATGGAAGTGTTAATATCATCTCTTTCTTTTCCTCATCCAAGGGGAGGGAAGATTTGTCTGACAGACCATTTTAAGCCTCTCTGGGCCCGGAATGTCCCTAAGTTTGGCCTGGCTCACTTGATGGCCCTCGGGGTATGTGCTATGTATGTTATTAGTCTGGATAAACTATTTAGATTTGTAATAAACATCAGTAATAGTTTTGTCTTCTTGCAGCTTGGACCTTGGCTGGCTGTTGAGATACCTGAACTCATTGCAAAGGGCCTCATTCAACACAAGGAACACCAGAGCAGCTGAGGCTCCTGGACTTTCGATTCACAGTGAAAGAGAGAACAACAGAAGTCGATTCTGAGCATTCTCAGCATTCTCACAGGGACTGACTTTGAATGGTTTTCGGACAAAAAGTAACAACAATAAATCGCAGGCATTCTAAATGAATGTGTATGAAGACTATGTAATCTCGCTTGAGTTAAATTATACAAGTACAACTGCCCAGGACAGTTTGTGTTTAAGTCATTTGTATACTTTGTTCGTAACTTAAAATACACTATAATGATCTGGGACCAGTACTACAGATCTGGACAGAAAAAACTAATGCATTATTAAAGTGTGTTAAAACTAAAGCTAAAGATTTACATCTCTTCAACTCAGACTCTCAGGGTAGTGTGAGTTGTAAAGGTCCATAACAAACTTGTTAATTCATGCAATATAAAAATTAAAGGTTCTTTAGCATTTACAAATTTGCTTTTTTTGAATGAGATTTGAAATATAGCCTGTAACATAAAGATTATCAACACTTCCAAAAGGATTGCTATACTATACTAGCCTTACAACTTTTCCCAAGTCCTTTAATGGAAGAGTATCCCTTAGGAAACACTGCACTGTAAGCAAAAGTGCCCTCGTTAACTAGGCTGACAGAATCTATGTGTAAAATCTTAAAGCTGCCTGTGAGGAATCGGGAAGCTCTGCAGTTGATTCCAGCCTTTTCTACCATGTGATCCAGTGCTTATCCTTTTATGTTTGGAAGTGGTTTTAGAATTAGCAGTCTCCACAAATATACTTGCATGTTACTTTTAATCCTGTTAACTGTTTGGGTGGAACTGTGGTGCAGTCATTGGTGCTGTTGCCTCATGATCTGGGCTTTTTAGAAGTCGGTTTGAATGTGGCTCAGCTTGTGTGCAGTTTGCATGTTCTCCCTGTGTTTATGTGGGTTTCCTCCTACATCAGATAAAGATACAGATGTCATAATTCAGTTTCCTAGCCGAAGAATTTAGGAACATAGACATCAGCAATGTTCTAATTGCTTTAGAGAAATTTTATATTAGTAAAAAAGGTGTGGACCAGCCACTTTTGGGAAGAGTGAGAAGGAAAGAAAGCACAAATACCACACTTAATCTGAATATTAACATCAAAAATTAATAATAGCTTCCTACAAATCATAGTTATTTTGGGTGTTTGCTACATATTCTTGTTCTCTTGGGTGCACCTTCACTGGCTGTGTAAAAACAGGTGGCGTTCACTCCACAACAGACAGAACATTTAGGAAATGTAAGTGAAGAAAATGCAATTAAAAATAAATATGCAAGGAAGTGTTAATATCCTCAGAAATTCACAACTTGACTATTCGTAACATGAGGAATCAATTGTGTGAATACTTAAGAGACCAGTGCAGCTTTTGCATTGGTCTTGGTTGTATCCTGTCCACTTTAAAGTTTTAAAAGTAGAAACCTAAATAAGTTGAGTTAAAGTCTCACATCATTTACACCGTTGGCTTGCTTGGTGCAGTTAGAGAATACATGTTATACAGTTCCTCTCCCAAGCGGTGAGGGGTCACTGTCTGTCCTCATCAAGACTTCATTCTATGTTTACATTTACGTTTATTCATTTAGCTGACACTTTTCACCAAAGCGACTTACAGTGTTAAGATGCCTATAATGATTTACCCATTTATACAGTTGGGTACTTGGTTATTTAATGAGAAACAGTCTTTCTCACCTGACATAATAGGTGTGCAGTTATCAGTTCTATATGTTGCTTTAGAGGAAATTGTGTGTCTTACAAAAACTGAAATAGTGCAGGTGCCAAAATAAGTGAACTCCAAGTTACATTGGTTAAATGAAGTAGGTAAGTAGAATCAGGGGTGTAAATCCATCCATCGTCAACAACTGCTTATCCCAAGCGGGGTTGCGAGCAAGCCGGAGCCCTACCCGGCAACACGGGGCGCAAGGTTAAAGGAGGAGGGGACACCCAGGACGGGATGCCAGTCCGTCGCAAGGCACCCCAAGCAGGGCTCAAACCCCAGACCCGCCACGCAGCAGGCACTGGCTGAACCTGGGGGTGTAAATCATGATCATGTATTCATTTTCTACGTTTAAGATTTAAACATAAGATTTATGTTTATTTTAACATTTTATACAATAACGACCATCCTTATAGGGTTTACATATTTTCAAGCAGCACCGTATTACATATATATATATATATCACTTTGTCAGAAAAGTAAACATTTTAATTTTAATTCACTGAGAAATAAATGATTGCATTCACCCTTCACCATGCAGTACAATTTTGAAAATCAATTTCCAGCACTTGATTATGATTCTGGTATCGTGGTTCAAAAAGGCAACATATCTAAGTGACTGGCAACCGAAGTACACGTCCACACTCCGTACCAGCGCGCTGCAGCACACGTTGTCTGAAAGCACTTCTCCCGAGCTGGGGGGGGTCACGGCAAGCCAGAGCCTAACCTGGCAACACAGGGCGTAAGGCTGGAGCGGGAGGGGACACACCCAGGACAGGACGCCACTCTATCGCAAGACACCCCAAGCGGGACTTGAACCCCACACCCACCGGAGAGTAGGACCCGGTCAAACCTGCTACGCCACCGTGCCCCCCACAGCACAACACTACCACTTGCAAAAGTGCTTTTTCATAAGTGGGCAAATGCTCTTCCCACAGCCCCAGCAGGTCTCCTCGCTGTGCGCTAAGTGTGCCTCTGACTTGCACGTCCGACACACACTCCTTCCAGGGGACGGGCCTCTGAACTGTCGTTTCTGAGCAATCAGCCCCTGCAGTTCGGTGAGGACAGCTTCTGGGGCCAGGGCGACGTCCACTATCTCCACGCGATTGGGGTCCCACACACAGTCCTCCTCCAGGCCACTGGGCACAGCCTTCATGCCACATTTGGGGGGTACCCAGGCTGTGTCATATCCCTGGTTGTGCCAGGTCTTCTGCAAGGGGTGGTTGTCCTTGTCAATGCGTTTGACACGCCCAGTATCAACATTCAGCTTCAGCACCACGCGGTCACTGGGGAAGGCCTTCAGCGGGTAGCGTTGTGCCTTCTTCTGGTCGCGGCTCACGTACACACCTGGCCCCAACATGCCGTCGGGGGACTGCCGGAAGCCGTGCCGAACGATGCTGCGGGCCCCCTGTACGCTAGTGCCGTGGTACATGGTGTACACCGTTCCTTGCTTTGGCTCCTGCTCTGGCCCCAGGTGTTGGACATCATCACATTCTGTCTCCCAGCCATAAAACAGGATGGACATGTCTGTACTTCTTCGTACCTAAGATGTTTGCGATGTACAGTAACTGGTTTCCATAAACCTACAAACAGAAATACGTGATAATTATGAGAAAACAAGGGACTTAAAATGAGCTTTTGTTTTAGGAAATGGAGATAAGAAGAGAGGTGATGAAGAATTCTGTACAACCGCCTGCTGAGGAATTCCTTGACTTTTTTTTATTGTCAAAAAGTAGCAGCAAATACTTTCCTTGTTGTTTTCCATATTTAAAATATAGTCAAAAGACAGAATTTCCCTTTCACTTACAGTAACAGTGTCTTAAAGTACTTTAAAGCAGATCCACCTCATAACGAATATTATTTAATTTCACTAACTGTTCTTTTCATTTCATCATTAGTTCGTTTGAAGCACGAGAGATGAGGATGAAGAATCGCACTTTTTTTGTTTGCTCTAACAACATTTTAGTGTTTTAGGTAATCGCAGAAGTATAGAATTCATCCTACCTTTTCATACGCGAGTCCGTACGACGTTTTTCAGTAGCAAAGGATTAAAGTCTCAATTTCACGGAATTAATTCTACCGCGGAGTTTCGCGGGTCCCCGGATTGTGAGCACGAGCGAAGAGCGCGAGCCTCCGCGAGCCGGTTCGTGAGCCTCCCTGCGCCTTTCGCTTTCTCTTCTTCCTTCCCATAAATGAAAGTCTCACCCGCCTTCCTGCTACATGAACACGTACCTTAGAAATAAAAAAGGAATTCAGCAGCATTTTGATGGATTTGTTGGTACGACTGAAGTATTTAATTGTCTGTCCTGTGCGTTTGACTCCAGTCCGTAGCTTGTGCTACACACAACACAACTTCTGATAAAATTTATGGAGCAGGAACTAACACGCCCGTTTCTTAACAAAAATATATTGTTAAAATTTAAATGTAACTCCTGTGTGTTTTGTGTTCACATGATGATTCCGTTCGCCTTAACGGAGCGTTACTATTGAACAACTTTTTAAATATAAAACATATAATTTCGTTTGGAGAGTTCGCCTACATGCGAGAATGAATGAAACTTATCTTTGCACGTTTTTTTTTTACAAGCGGTTCTGAAAATGTGTGTGTGTGTGTGTGTGTGTGTGTTTTTGAATACATTGTAAATTGAAGCTTTCCAGTAAGAGCAAAGAAGAATAGGGTAAAATAATGAAACAGTAAAAAATGTCCGCATAAAAAGTGAAAACACAAGTTAAGGAAAATGGAACAGCACTCGGTTACTTCGAAGGCAATTCCCCGAACAGTGAGTCATGCTGCTCGGATGTTAGGGTGATTCCCTCATACCTTACATGTAATACTAAATATTAATATAATATAATATTATATTAATATTAATAGGCGTGAAAAATGACCACACCCCTCAAATGATCGCGCACATGTTCTCTCAATATGATATTTTTTTTAGCACTGAGTACTACTGGGGGTATTTTTGAACGCTGACACGAGACAAGTTGTTACGCAACTGTTAATTGAAGCGGTTACCGCTTGTCCAAGTCAGGCTTGCGGGGGTCCGGAGCCTATCCCGACACCCTTCGCACAAGGTCACAGACGGATTCGAACCTGCCCTGCACCCAGCCTGGTGCTCTCTTTGTATTAATTCCATATTAATTAATATTAGCTCCAAACAACGGTATAGGCATTTGTGAGGTTTTAAAGTAACCATAAGACAACATTTTATATTTGCCAGAACCGTAACTGGAACTCCAAATAAGACGACCTGGTTTGGCCCTATTACAGAGAACATTAGCGCTGTCTAATGTCATTAAAAAAGTCCGAGTTCCAGGGCCCGCCCTCCTCCACATTCATACATTTTATTGGTCACTGGAGGTGTCAGTCTTCCTGTCCCCGCTCGGTGTCGCTCGATAATCTTCCGGTGTAGAAACGTAGCTGAGCCCCACGCGAAATATTTTTTTTCTGAACGTGTTCGTCTTTAAACTTTTACATGTGACAATACTTAGATCTTTCATTAAATATCCAGTAGCATATCACTCAAGGAATGCAGCCGATGAAACTATTTTAAAAAACGTGTTGGTCATCTTCACTACTTTCTTCCCGTTTCCCCCCGGGCTCTAACTAAGCCACACTCCAGTAAATTATAAGTTCTTTAAAGAAGGTGGGAACGGCTAACGAAGGGTTTTAATGAATGGTCTGTGGAAATGGCGGACATCCGTAGCCTCTGCGGCACTGTACATCGCTCGCGTTCCTGAACACTTTATTTTTGCCGTTCCGGCAGCGAAGCACGTGTTTTTCGCGCGGAGCCTGTCTGTCTGGCTGCTGTCCTGCCT
Organism: Scleropages formosus; assembly: GCF_900964775.1. Lineage (NCBI taxonomy): Eukaryota > Metazoa > Chordata > Actinopteri > Osteoglossiformes > Osteoglossidae > Scleropages > Scleropages formosus. Next base: position 20,654,040 of record NC_041809.1, read on the forward strand.
CCAGCTACAGCACCTCGGCACTCAGTGGTCGTGGACGCGGAGAGTAGAATTTATAATTTAGCCGAAGCGAGGGGGCGCAGTGGCAGCTCAACCGCGTGCTCATTCATTGTCATTTCCCCACGTCGCAGCGGCCCTTCAAGGACGAGCAGGACTGTGGCTTCGTGTCACGTGTGTCTGTCTTTGACAGACATACAGTCGCCTCTCTCTCTGGGCTCGTTATGATCATGTAGTAGCAGGTGCTGACTTCACCCTCTTGCTGTGTGTACGGAACCTGACATGCGCTCCATCCCGAGGGCGTGAGCGCTGAGCGGGTGAGGAATGTAAGTTTCTGCGCTCCTCCTCCTGAATCAAGTCAAGGAGGTTTTGTTTTTTTTTTTTTCTTCTTTTTCTTTTTTGCCCTGCTGTGTGTCAGCGTGACCACGTTGCTGTTCTTCCAGGCGGTGGTACGATGACGACCCTTCGAGAGGTTCTGCTTGTGGGAGAGGGAAACTTCTCCTTCTCGGCTGCCCTGTGCCAGGCTTCCTTGGGCGGTGCCAAGGTGACAGCCACCTGCTTCCTCACCCAAGAGGCAGCTCTGCGGCAGGATGGGGCTGCTGACAACATACGGAGGCTCCAGGACTGCGGTGAGACTCTTTACGGTTCTCTAAGATCATGGTTTTAAATAAATTATTTGGTGGATGGTGGAGGATTCAAAACCAAAAAAAAAAAAAAAAACAAATCCTTGCAGTACTTGATCCATCAGCGTTGCTAAGTAGGCACTGGCAAGCGCCTTCAAGGACACTACAACAGCAGCGGTAGGGCGTGGGACTCGAACCGACAACCTTTACGTTACGTGTTCTTAACGTGCTGTGCTACAGTGGGTCGGATGTCTCGCCACACAGCCACAGAGGTGGTCAGTAAGATGTAACCGTATTGATGAAGGGCAGTTAGTTTTCATGGAACTGTGTTGCACTCCATAAACTGAGGTTCTGGGTTCAATGTGTTGCAGGGGCAGAAGTGCACTTTGAGGTGGATGGCACCTCCCTGCAAGAGTGTGCTGCGCTCAAAGGAAGGCTCTTTGACTGCATCGTCTTCAACTTCCCCCACTGTGGGCGCAAGAGCGGAGTGAAAAAGAACCGAAACCTGCTGGCTAAGTTCTTTCTCAGGTTTAGTACAGCCTCTGCATGAATCGACACACATCATTTGTGTAGAAACGCTTCACAGGATCAATGAGCATAACGAGTGGCAATATGCAAGTCGGCCTGCCAAGGATGAATGACATTTTATCGGACTGTGGGGAGATCCATGTTGCCCTGTGCAATGGGCAGGGTGGCACACCTGTTGATACTCCAAGGATGAATGACATTTTATCGGACTGTTCCTGGTTTTTTGGTAAATGATTTACATTTATTGAGGTTAGTTTACGGAACAAGATATAAACAAAAAAAATTGTTCCACTGTAAACTGTGGAAGGAAATCGGGGTGATCCTTCTTAGATCTGAATGGTACTGAGGAGTATAGGTAGCACTTGCTGCGAGAGTGTTGGCAGTTAACAGATAGTTTGCTTATGCAGCTGCGTCCAGGTGCTGAAAGATGGTGGGGAGATCCATGTTGCCCTGTGCAATGGGCAGGGTGGCACACCTGTTGATACTCCAATGAGGGAGTGGCACAACAGCTGGCAGGCTGTTGCTATAGCTGCTGAGGCAGGACTTATCCTGAGTGAAATCTGCCCCTTTGACCACGAAAAATACCAGGGCTACAGGTGCACCGGCTACAGGTAACACAAGTATTCTTACTATATGTAACTGATCGCTGAAGTGGCTTGGAACTGGGTGACAAACTAACAGGTTATGCGTCTTATTTTTGGCTTTGTCTTTTTTCTAGGAGCCAAGACAAAGGTTTCCACATGGACGGGGCCTTAAATCATGTCTTCACACGTAGTTTGCCCTGCGTCGCCCCTCAGAGTATGAGCATGGAGATCACTGTCGGAAGAGAGACTGTTCGCTACGAGTTTCCCCAAGAGTTGTGTGAATTTGCAAACAGGTTCTCGTACAGCATTTTCACTGATGCGTCCAAAGTTTTGGTTACTAATTCTGCTGTTGTTTTCCATGGGGGGATGTTTTCGGCCACCAAAAAAGAGTGACCAGATGCCAGAAATGAAAATTAAACTGGTTAATCTTTAGCTCGTGGTTACGATAAGGTCAAAATGTTACTTCCCCATTGTTGTAATATAACTGGCAGCACAGGGAAAATAAACAGTATTCAAAATAGCTTCAAAGGTCATTTCAGAAGATTTTCAAAAATGGCAAAGACTTTTTTTAAAAGCTATGTTTTTGTTACTTTATTGTTCCTAGAAGTGTCTTGCTTACCTTTTTTGATTTGTTTGTACTGCTTAGGAATTTCCTGGGCCCTCAGTCACATCACCCTGTGCAGAGAGTGAAAGAGCAGCTGCTGAAAGAACTGCAGTCAATATGGCCAGTGCACGTGGTGGATATGGACTTCCCCGAGCTCTTCCGCCGCTCTGCCGACAGGCTGCATGCATGTGGTCCTGGCATTAGCTCCTCAGACATCTACTGGATCCGACCCACTGAAACCTGTGTTCTGGGCCAGGAGGAAAAGGAAACGGAGGAAGATGGTGAGCCTGATGGCAACCAGGATAGTCCCATGGGGGGCTTTGGGCTCCGACCATCCTTACTCATGCACGTCCAGGAGATCATCCAGCGTAGGGCCTTCCAGCCCGAAGTCCTGCATGCATTGAGTGGGTTGGTGTTCCAGAGAGTGCCCGTCTCTAGGAGCGTCTCGCCTGCTTTTCATCAGCTGCTCCTCATGGGGGCTTTCCCTGCGGAATCCCAGCCAATCCATCAGATCAAGAGTTGCCTGCAGTCGCTGCTTTCCCCGCATGGCATCGCCTTTGAAGAAAACCAGGGAGGTGGTATACAAGAGCTGTGGGTGAATACAAAGAGCCCCTTTAAAGTGGGCCGTTTGGAAGCGTTCCCTGCCACAAGGGATGGCCCGCAATCCCAGCAGCTGTGCGTGGCCACTTTCAACCTGGACTTGTTGTCTGTGCAGATCTTTGACGTGGCTGACTGGCGCCTCCTGTGGAGTGCTGACCCCCGCTTCCTGGCCCACTTCCTCCTCAGATCCCCTGGGCCTTTCCGCGCCTTCTCGCTGTACCCACCTGTCTACACGCATGATATCAGCTTCTGGGTGGAGCCAGAGGGCTTTGATGAGCTGGCCTTCCATTCCCTCGTGCGGCGGGTTTCGGCAGGCACCGTAAAAGAGGTGGTTATGGTAGACCGCTTCCGGCACCCCCACATGGGCCATGCTAGTCTGTGCTACCGGCTGACCTACCAGTCCCCGGACCGCGCGCTCTCTCACAGCCAGGCGTCGGGCATGCAGCTCCAGTTGCGCAGCCTGCTGCCTACAGAGCTTGGGGTGACACTCAGATAAAAAAAAAAAAAAAAAGAATGGTGTCCTACTGAACTATATCAATCAACTGAAACACATCAAGAACTGGGGAATCTACTGGTGTAATGGTCAGAGCCATCACCTCACATTTGAAGGACCCAGGTTCAAGTCTCGCTGTCATTGTAGTACTCCCGAGCAAGGTACTTGCTACGAGTTGCTCCACTAAAATTTAATTTACTGTTAAAAAAGTAAGCAGATGTAGTAAACCTACCCTTGTAAGCCTCCTTCGTTGAAGGTGTCATATAGAGGTGGTCCCCGATTTACGATAGGGTTACGTTCCACGAAACCCACTGGAAGTTCAAAATATCGCAAGTTGAAAATGCATTTAATACATACCTCTGCGTGACAGACCGGGATTGCTGCCCAGCATCACAATACTATTGCACCGTATATCGCTTGCCTGGGGGGGAATCAAAATTTGAAGTATGGTTTCTACTGAACCTCTATTGTTAGCTCACCATTGCAAAGTAGAAAAAATCGTAAGTCGAACTATCATAAATCAGGGACCAGCTGTACTGTAAATGGATAAATTTAAAGGAGGATATTTGCCCCCTACTGGTCAGAACAGATTCCCAAGTGTGAGGAAGATCTGAAGTTGAGTGGGTTTGTATTGTCATTCTTCTATATAGCTTGTGTACAGTGGAATGAAATGTTGTTTCTCCGGGGCTTTGGTGCAACACAGAACAGTACGCAAGACTACATACATTTTCAGTATTTAATGCAAATGTGATTCTTTAATTTGATTATTTAATGGACTGACATTCTGTCCAGGGTTTACACCTGTGTGCCCAGTGATTCTGGGATGTCTGGACTACAATGATCTTGACCAGGACAAGGCGTACATTGTTGTTCTTTTGCATTGTGTACCATCTGTGTCCTGTTTATATTTGTGTTTTCTCTGTGAAATTCTAATTAACTTATTTTTTTCCATGCATTGTTTGGGTTCAGAATATATATACCTATAGTTTTGTGTTCCGTTTAAATGTGTAATTGGAGTCATGGCAATGAAAGTAATATTTTTACAAGAGTTATATTGAATTTTACTATGAATAAGTGGTGTACAGTATTTTTATTTATCTGCAGTTAAATGTGGGCTTTTGAGGGAACTGCAGAACACTTGCGGTACCTGTGCTGCTTGGGAGCAATGCTGCTGTGTGTAAATGTAAATACCGTATTTATGGTGCATGCACATTCATAGTGGCTGAAATACAGAGCAGTTTGTGAAAATAATTAAATCCAGCAGAAACATTATTTTCCAGTTCTGCATTCTAAACTGTTGCAGTGATGCCTCATAAAAATTAAAAATAAGCCATAATGATGTGGAAATCATTGGAAACTATCTCTTATTTCAAAGTTTAAAGATGGTGTCTGAGGCTCAGAAATGGCACTTGAATAGAAATCAGGTAAAAACTTTTTTTCTTTTTAGATGCTTATCTTAATATGGTGAAAATGTAGGCAACTGGATTTCCTGCTTTTCTCTTTGAGGATAAAATGAGTGCCAGCTTTCTGGCTTTACCTCTCAAAAGATTATTTATGTCCAGTGATTGTGTCTAGAGAGCATTATGTACTAAGTTTTATGAGAGCTTTGTATTCAGCTCATTTTTGCCTGGATTTTATGTGTTTAGGCTAATAAAGTCTTCTGGGCATAATGTGTGCATCTTATTACGTGGGTCCAGCCAGTGTCATGTAATTAGTTGTCTTAATCATAGCGACTGACCACAGGTGTGATTTCCAAGGCAAAGGAGGAATGGAAGTGGTTTGCTATTGCTGCCTTCAATGCAGGTGTGGAGAGTGCAAACATGGTGAAAAACATGGACTGCACACCCTGAGCTGGACTTGAACCCTACACCCACAGAGCAGCACAGGATCTACAAAGCTATACTACTGTGTGTGCACCCACATGCATGCACACACACACCAACTTTATTACTCAGTTGCCAAGATTATGTATTTTTCTACATCAGCTTGATGTTTTAACCATTCATAGAGCCGTCTGGAATTTCAGATTTACCTTTGCTGCATAGCACAGGTGGATAGAGAAGTAAACAATACTGATATAAAAGTTCTGTTACTTTGTAAGTAGTGTATCCAGCAGCAAAAAATCACCTTAGTGAATAAGGTGTGGGGGCTGATAACACTATACAGAGTTCATTGAAAGTCACTTTGGAGAAAAGTGTCTGATAAAAATGTAATTCAGGGTAAATATTTTGACTGAAGCGCTGCAGCAGGAAAAGGGATTCAAACTCATGTTTTCTAATCGCAAGGCATCAGCTCTAACCACTACACTACCTGGAATGAACAGTTAACAGCACTGATTTACCTTTTTCGTGACATCTTCACACAAAGCAATTTACAACCCTTGACCCATTTATACAGCAGTGTATTTATATGTGAGAAGTTCAGGGTAAAGAAATTGCTCAGACATTACTTAGTGGCAGGAATGGGATCTGAACTGCTTACCTTTAGGTTATAAATCATTGTACCAGATAGCTACACTATTCACACAACAAGAAAATCTGGTGTCACTATCCAAATAACGACTGAAAGGTGTTTTGATCGTGTCCTCTATTTTCCATGAAGCACATACACTGATGTGGGTTCCTTCCTGCTTCAAATGCTCCACCATCATCCCCATTCCGAAGAAACCCAAAATCACAGGACTTAATGACTACAGACCTGTCGCCTTAACGTCTGTGGTCATGAAGTCACTTGAAAGACTGGTGTTGGCCTACCTGAAGGACATCACTGGACCCTTGCTGGACCCCCTGCAGTTTGCTTACCGAGCAAACAGGTCTGTGGATGATGCAGTCAACATGAGACTGCACTACATCCTGCAACATCTGGACAAACCAGGGACTTGTGCGAGAATCCTGTTCGTGGACTTCAGTTTGGCCTTCAACACCATCATCCCACACCTCCTCCTGTCCAAATTAACCCAACTCTTCTGTGCCCACCTCCATCTGTCGGTGGATCACCAACTTCCTGACGGACAGGCAGCAGCTAGTGAGGCTGGGAAAATTCTCATCCAATACTCGCACGATCAGTACTGGCGCCCCCCAGGGATGTGTGCTCTCCCCACTGCTCTTCTCCCTGTACACCAACGACTGCACTGCAAAAGACCCTCTGTCAAGTGCCTGAAGTTCGCAGACAACACTACACTCATTAGCCTCATCCAGGATGGCGACGAGTCTGCTTACAGACAGGAGGTCCAAGAGCTGGCTGTCTGGTGCAGTCATAACAACCTGGAGCTGAACACGCTCAAAACAGTGGAGGTGATCATAGACTTTAGGAGAAACACCCCAGCATGATCCCCACTCACCATCATGAACAGCACTGTGGCAACAGTGGAGTCATTCAGGTTCCTGGGCACCACCATCTCACAGGACCTGAAGTGGGAGCTCCACACAGACTCCATTGTGAAGAAGGCCCAGCGGAGGTTGTACTTCCTTTGCCAGCTGAGGAATTCCAATCTGCCACAGAAGCTACTGATGCAATTCTACTCCGCAGTCATCCAGTCTGTCCTTTGCACCTCTAACTGTCTGGTTCTGCTCGGCTACAAAATCAGATATCAGAAGATTACAGCGGATAGTTCGGACTGCTGGAAGAATCATCGGCACATCCCCCCCAGCTCTCAGAGAACTGCACTCGTTCAGAGTCAGTAAAAGGGCTAGCAAAATCATTCTAGACCCCTCACATCCAGGCCACGTCCTCTTCGAACCATTGCCATCTGGCCAGTGCTACAGAGTACTGAGCACCAGGACAGCCAGGCACAAGAAAAGTTTCTTTCCTCAGGCCATCTACCTCATGAACAGCTAACCCCCCCCCAGAGAGTAAACCAGTGCAATACATGACACTATTTATATTTATAACTATTTATCACATCATATCTCTTACTCACACTCCCTTGTATTTGTATCTAGTGACTATTTTTGTATATTGGGTACCTTATATTTTTCATCCCTTATTCACATACTCTATCTTTTCATCTGTCTTGTCACTGTCATTCTGTCTGTGCTGTGGAAGTTTCTGTCACCAAGACAAATTCCTTGTATGTGTGAACATACTTGGCAATAAAGCTCATTCTGATTCTGAACAGATGTGACAAATGTTTTGGAAATTTAAAAAAAAAAAAAGTTAACTAGTAGTATTAATTCAATACTACTCTGAAAAAAGTACACACACTACAGTACTACAGATCTGATCTCACTACACACACTACAGCACCACACACACTGCAGACCTGACCTCACTACACACTAAAGTAGTGAAGATCTGACCTCACTACACATACATGCTACAGTACCATAGAGCTGACCTCACTACATACACTACAGTACAACAGACTTGACCTCACTACATACACAGACACGCTACAGTATTACAGCTCAGACCTCACTACACATGGCCTCCGCTGTCGGACGCGGCGCTCTTTCCACACAATGACGCCGCTCTCTCGCCAGCAGCAAACATGGCGTCCAGGGGACTCCGGCAACGAAACAGACGAGGAAGCAGGCAAGACCAGAGCAGCGTGAACCCGAGTCCGGCCAACGACAGTCGAATAGCGAAAGAAGAAAAGGGGGCGGAAGACAGTAAAACGCCGGAGACTCGCAATGAGTGAGTGTCGCCGCGTGCCGCCTCCCACGCGCGCGCTCAGGGACCGGGACGTGTCAGCTGAGTGGATTCGGGGCTGCCACTCTGTCGGAGGGCACGGGAACCCGGGTTCTCAAGGGGTGTCCGCCTTGTGTGAGGGTGCGGGTTTCTGCACGTGCTCCCTCCCTCACACACTGACACAGTCCGTGTTTTATGAGTGTGTGCGCGCGCGCCCTGAGAAGAAGCCATCACTCTGACACTGACCACTTTGCGCGCGCACACACACTCAGTGTGTGAGGCAGCGCGGTGAAAAGAGTACATCGCGCTTCGTCACCGTTCATTCAGCGGGTCTCCAGTCCGACACCCCCGAACTGCCGCGCTGCTGGCCAGGGCTCCCTCACCCCACCGGCCTTTCTCTTTCTACACACGTTTTGTGCTCTTTTTCGCGCAGCGTCTTGTGAATGAGCGTGGACTGGAGCTGTGGGCTCTTCCCGCGGGACGTTCTCTGGGAGCTGTACCCTGTTTTACTACACCGAACAAAGGCTGACGTGAAGCAGAGGAGCCCGTCCCCCTTCGCGTGCCGGACTCGCGATGTCGCACCGTAATTTTCAGAGGCCCCACCGCGCATGCTCCGCTCATAAGTCATTTTCATCCTCGTTAATAAGCCTTGTTCGTTCTATTAGCCGTCGCAGGACAGCTGGGGCGCGCTCGCGCAAGGCTGCGCGCGCTCACAGTGCGGTCGTCCTCGCGTCATGAAACGTGGACTTTTGCAGTAAGACGCCGTGTTACGTGTAATGAAAGTGGGAGTTGACTTGATGAGGACTTCAAAATTGCCCTCGCTCACTGTTACATTGATTTGAGGTGTACATGATGGGTCAGTTACTGTAGTTAGTTTCGAATAAATCACAGTGAGGCACTGGCAGTTGAAGTGTCTGGTAACTGAATGCTACTTAATAATTATAACAGTAATGGATAATGATGTACTCTTCTGTTCAATACTGGCCTTCCTCCCTTTGCTTTGCCCCTGGCTGCTTAGTTTGTACCCAGATAAGCGGTATTCCCCCTTTACTCAGCCCGTGTCCCGCTTTAGGTCGTCCGGCAAAGCGGGCCAGGTGTGGGCGCCCGAGGGTTCGACTGCCTTCAAGTGCCTGGTGTCGGCCCGCTTTTGCGCAGCGCTGCTCAGCAACATCTCTGACTGTGACGAGACCTACAACTACTGGGAGCCGGTAGGGAAGCCAGGCCGGACCGGGCCGATGCACGTCCGGGACACGCTGTGGGACAGACATGCGCCCTTATGCGGGAGTTATGGGCACGGAGTTATGACCACATTTTATCTTGGCCTGAGTTCGCAGTTTAAACCATCATGTTGGAGTGATGTCATGATGTAAGGAAAGGAGCACAAGTACAGCATGGTGGCACAGCAAGTAGCGCTGCCATCTCACAGTACCTGGGTGGTGCGAGAGGATGTGGGTTCGATCCCCACTCGGTCTGTGTGGAGTTTGCATGTTCTCCCTGTGTCTGTGTGGGTTTTCTCTGGCTGCTCTGGTTTCCTCCCACAGTCCAAAGACATGCTGTTCGGGTTCACCCATAGTGTGTGAGTGACAGAGAGAGAGTGTGTTTTACTGATGTATGGATGAGTGACTCAGTGTAAGCAGTGTATCCAACAGTCAGTGTAAGTCACCTTGATGAATGAGATGTGCAGGCTGATAACACTACATAGAGTTCATTGGATGTCGCTTTAGAGAAATGCATCTGCTAAATGAACAAATGTTAGTATGTTGCAGGCGTCTCTTCATCTGCCTGTGTTGTTAGACCCACTACCTGCTGTATGGCAAAGGGATGCAGACATGGGAATACTCCCCAGCCTACGCCATACGCTCTTACGCCTACCTGTGGCTGCACGCCCTGCCCGCGTACTTCCATGCCAAGATCTTACAGACCAATAAGGTGAGGTTCACTTCCTCTATATCGTTGCATGTTTCTCGAAGCAGTTTGCAGGTGTAGTACAACACCAGGGTGCCTCCTGGGACTTGGACGAGTGACCATCTGCTCTTTCCTCTCCTTGTCTTCTGGCAGGTGCTCGTGTTCTACTTCCTGCGCTGCGCGTTGGCGTTCGCCTGCTGTGTGTGCGAGCTGTACTTCTACAAGTAAGCGTGACGCGTGGGGTCCTGGGGTTCTTCTGTTGGCGACTTTGAGCATGGACTCGTGACGGAAAAGGACTGGTATTCAGATGTGTTTCTGGGGCTCTGCGGCAGAGGGGAGCGTTGGCGAATAAAGGTGCTTCCACAAGGATCTGCGGACGCTGCCCTCCACCATTTCAAAGCTGTGGGTTTCAGTTGAAGTGTCCGTGTGCCTGCGGTTCCAGGGCTCTCTTGGTCAGGTGAAGTCAATGCACGGGGCGTGTGGTTTGTTTCCCCCAGGGCGGTGTGTAAGAAGTTCGGACTGCACGTAGGCCGACTCATGTTGGCCTTCCTGGTCCTGAGCACAGGGATGTTCTGCTCCTCAGCAGGTGGGCCTCGGCAAGAGAAGCTGGTTTCTTTTGCGTTCTTGCACTGCTTCCTGGTCCTATGACTCTGGCTTACTTGGCAAAAAGAAAAAGAGCTGAGTGAAGATCGCCAAGCATGAATAACACCACTGACTGTGCATGGCACTCTGCTGTCATGTTTCCCCCTGCAGCCTACTTGCCCAGCACCTTCTGCATGTACTGCACTGCGGTGGCCATGACAGGCTGGTTCCAGGACAGACCTTCTGTGGCCATTCTGGGGGTGGCGGCTGGGGCCATTGTGGGCTGGCCGTTCAGCGCTCTGCTGGGGTGAGAGTGGAGGTCATACAGCACTGTGGAGGGTGACAGCTGCTAACGGATGCATGTTGTGTGTGTCTACTATTAACTAAAGATAGCGAAGTGGTATTTCTTACTGGTAACATTGAGCTTTTGTTGTCAGGCTGCCCATTGTCTTCGACCTGCTGCTGCTGAAACGCAAGTGGAAGAGTTTTCTCACTTGGACTCTGCTGGCTGTGTTGCTTTTCTTGGTGAGGTTTCTGCTAAAAGGCGTCCTCTGCCATTTCTGTTGCGCCGATCCTCTCCGGTTACATTCCTCCCCTGTCTCCACCTTTGTGCCTTGAACAGGTCCCAGTTGTGGCGGTGGACAGTTACCACTACGGCAAGCTCGTGATCGCGCCTCTCAACATCATCCTCTACAATGTCTTCACTCCTCACGGTCCAGATCTCTATGGTATTCACTTCTCACTCGTCTGTGTCCGGGTGTTGTTCGTAGTCAGAATGAACTGTAAAACTGAACCCCAGCATTGAGGTTGTGTCTTTTTCTGAAGCTCTCAGCACCTTGATGGCCCCATTATAAGCACCTGCTGTGCAGTTCCTCTTACTGTCCACACGGGGGCAGTACGCCACTGCTCTTGCGCAGACATTTTCACACATTTGTCTGTCACACTTGTGTTCCTCTGTGCTGAAGGGTGATGGATCAAGCTGCACGCTGGAACTTACATGCTTTCCTGTGTCCTCGCAGGCACAGAGCCCTGGCACTACTACTTTGTGAACGGCTTCCTCAACTTCAACATAGTGTTCCTGCTAGCTCTGCTCTCCTTGCCGCTGACAGCGCTAATGGAGGCCCTGCTGCAGAGGTTTAATGGTGAGAGAGTACAGTGCCATCACCCCAGCACCCACCCCCTACCCCCGAAAGAACCATCAGCGACATGCATTAGTACGCGTGTTGGCGCGCTTTCTTCTTTTTTTAAAAAAAAAAAAACTTGCAAACGTGCATCTTTTGCGTATTTGACTGACGTCTTGGTCGGAGGTGCCGGTGTGCGCGCGTAGGGCGCTAACAGCTTGTGTGTGCACGTCATTTTCGTCTGGGTGGATGGAATGTGTTTGTCTGCCTGTGAATTGGGCTGGCCTGCTTGTGCGTCTGTGTCATCGGGAGACTCTCGTGCATACGTGTGTGTGCGCTCGTGTGTGAGCGTTCCTTGCTGTTTTGACAGCTTGTTACCCTGACCACAGCGCTGTTGTTTCCTGCAGTAAACAAATGCACTGCATGCCGAGTCCTGGGAACATTACGTCTCCGTGCTAATGAACGCGGGTCTCTCCTAATGGGCTGCCACTTAGATACGGGTCACCTTTGAAGGTTATTAAACAGTCTGTGCCGCCAAATAGCATGAGCAAATCAAATTAAACGGCGCCTTCATCTACTGGATGTGGACGTCCAGTACTCGGTACACTGCCAATACTCTTGACAGCCTGCACGAAGGTGCGAGTTGTTCATTCTGGCTCCCTGCATTCAGTTTGGGCTCTTTTTAAGGTCCAGGAATGGCTGGTTTCCAGTACCTCTCGACCTTAAGTCCTTTTTCACAGCGACTGGAATTGGAGAACCTGTCTGTGAAGTTAATGTGGAGTAGCAGTTTGACAAATAAATTGCCAAAAAAAATTACTATAATATTACATTATATTATCTCACATCTCGGGGGGGGCGGTGGTGCAGCAGGTTTGCCCTGTGCCTGCTCTCTGGTGGGTCTGGGGTTCGAGTCCTGCTTCGGGTGCCTTGCGACAGACTGACGTCCTGTCCTGGGTGTGTCCCCTCCTCCTCCAGCTCTCCGGCCTGTGTTGCCAGGTTAGGCTCTGGTTTGCCGCGACCCCGCTCGGGACAAGCGGTTTCAGACCCTGTGTGTGTGTGTCTGTCTCACACTTAATCTAATCTTTTTCCATTGATTCTGTTCTATAGCCTATTCATTAAATGCCATTTTTGTGAATTGTAATGTCATTTACTGATTTGTGCTGAGCGTTTTTTTTTTTTGTTGTTGTTGTTTTGTTACTTTTCTAGTTTCTATTTTTAATAACAACATGCTTGTCTCTTTGGGACAGTAATGGTGGTAGAATGATTTTGACCTTGTTTTTTTCCTCCCTCAAAATACATTGTTTTATTTAGACGCATGTAGAAAAATACAAGTATCTCAAATATACCAATACACCAGAAACCTTTACTCTTTTTTTCCCCCAATTAAAAGACATTGGATATGTTGAAATTTGGCTCATACCTATTTTATGTCAAAACAAATAACTGGAAGGGGTTAGATTTGAATTTTGAATTTTTTTTCTTTGGCACCTTGCTTTGTAGTCAGTTGTGTAGAGGGATCCATGAGCCTGGGTAGCAGACCAGTGACTCTGATGTGGTCACAGTAGAGGGCAGACTGTGTGTTATCACTAGTGTGCTGGGATGTCCTGGGCTGGATGCTGAGAGCTGCATTTGACTGTCATGGACTAAGGAGCTATGTCTGTATCTGTGTGCAGTGCAGAACCTGGGTCGGCCCTACTGGCTCACGCTCTCGCCCATGTACCTGTGGATGCTGGTGTTCTTCACCCGGCCACACAAGGAGGAGCGCTTCCTCTTCCCCATCTACCCCCTCATATGCCTGTGTGGTGCTGTAGCTCTCTCCTCCCTACAGGTAAGGCCTGTTGCTGGCTCTTCCAGTCTGCCCCTCCTCATTTCATATTGCACTGTGCTTCGTGACTTTATGTACAACTGGTGCTCTCATATGAAGATGTGTCCATCTTGGGCTGTGTGGTCTCTTGCAGAAGTGTTACCACTTCCTGTTCCAGCGTTACCGCCTGGAGCACTACACCATCTCCTCCAACTGGCTGGCCCTGGGCTCTGTATTGCTGTTTGCTGTTCTGTCGCTGTCCCGCTCAGTGGCCCTCTTTAGAGGTGACAGAATTCCACACGTTTTTACCTTGGCGTCACTACATCGATCTACCGCAGTCTAGTGTGTCGTGACACTGGCTGACCTCTGAACCATGTCTCTGGCTTTACAGGGTACCACGCCCCATTAGACCTGTACCCAGAGTTCCACCGCATTGCCAAGGACCCCACCATACACATGGTCCCCGAGGGCAGGCTGGTCACTGTGTGTGTGGGGAAGGAATGGCATCGTTTCCCTAGCAGCTTCCTGCTGCCAAACAAGTCAGTGCTCACATTCATCTGCACTCCCTAAAGATCGGTATAATCCAACAGAGGTCGCACTTTGGATTGCGTACGATTTTGTATCAACTTGACACATAACACTACTGTACGTGGTTGTAAATCCATCCTGCGCAACTTGGCAAACATTTCCGCGTATTCATTTATCAAATGTGTGACTGATACCGAGTCTTATCTCTCCTTGCAGCGTAAATGCATATATGCAGAAAAGAACTGTTACATAAAAGTGTTTCAGAAAACAGCAATGGATCCACATGAACCTGTTACACAGTGAATGGTAGTAGAAATGGTGAAATACCATAATGGGTAATTAATAGGTAATAGCGAGCGCAGGGCTTTGTTCAGTAGCCCAAATGGTTCTAAGCATACACTGGGATGCTCAGAAACCAGGCTTTTCTGGTCTTCGGCTGTGCTGAGCTGCGGTTTGAGCAAGAGCCTCCGAATCTCTCTCAGCTGGCAGCTCCAGTTCATTCAATCGGAGTTCCGAGGCCAGCTTCCTAAACCCTATGGCCCAGGACCTCTGGCCACGCAGAGCATCCCATCCCACATGAATGACCAGAACCTGGAGGAGCCATCCAGATATGTGAGTGCCCACCTCCTGGCTCCCCACCCTGCCCAAACATTCCCCCCATGGTGCCCTCTACTTCAGTCCCAGTGAAGATCTGAACAGACACTAGGGTATGTTGAGCGATGAATCAAGTGTGGTACCGTACATTACATTACAGTACCACACAGTAAGTGATCATACCTCAGAATTTGCCTCATTTAAAGAGATCTTTAGGTTTTTCACTTGTCCCCCTGCACTACTGTGTAAAAGTGTCTTTATTTTCCTGGTGTAATGTAATGTTCTCCAGTCTGTAATCAGACAGAAGGGCTGTGTAATACCATGTAATACCTACTAGTGCCCCCAGGGGTCTCGCCTGGCACCCATCCTTGCATAAGTGGGGACCACTATCTGAGTTTACTGTGTCTCATGGATAGAGGAAAGGAGAGGAAGCTGGGACTTGGACCCATGCAGGCATATACACGCGTGCGCACACACAAATTCGCACAGACAGGCTGTGTGATTCATCGGTGTCACCCCTTGTGCTCAGTGTCATTATCAAATGTTTGGAACTGTGGTAGTCACAGGATCTTGCAGAGCAGTTAGCGCTGGCAGTGGCACCCTCATTATAGTGCTCCTTCCTGTTTCCCATGTCACTGTGCCGTGAGCCAGGGGCCAGACCCACATGCTTCCCTGTCACACTCATAACATGGTAATGACTCAAAAGGGTGCCGCTCAGTATGCTCCCCTCCTCCATGAATCTACAGCATGTTTGTGTTCACACACTTCCAGCTGCATCTGCCCAGGGTACCTGTATTGTCCAGCAGTGCTGTCTGCATTCCCGGGCTTAATGATCTATCAGTCCTCCAGACAGAGCAGTTGCCCTAGCAACCAGGCAGCAGATGAAACCAAGGTTATTCTGGCGAGGTGACCTTGCTCCCGGCTGTGCCGGTACGCTGATTTCCAAGTCCCTCTAGTCCTGAACAGAAATTCAAAAGGACAAACCAAAGTTTCCAAGTTATGGAATCCACAGAGTGCATATGTAAGAAATGCAGACTTTATCAAAAACAGCTATCCGTTTAGGCCTCTGCTTGGCAATTATTTACAAAACAGACATAAGTACCCTGTTCAAGGTCACTGCAGTAGGTCCTTGTCTTTTGTTCCCAAGTCCAGTTCCTTAACCTCCCCATGTTACAGCATTTCCTACTAGACCACTTCTTGTCCTTCCGCTGGACAGGTGGACATCAAACACTGCCACTACTTGGTCGACCTGGATACTGCCATTGAAGCCCCAAGAGAGCCACGGTATGCTGCCAGTAAGGATGAGTGGACAGTCATCGCCTACAAGCCCTTCCTGGATGCCACACGGTCAGTCCAGCAGGCAGAGTGGCTAACTGCACACAGCATTCCCTTTACTGACAGTCCTTCTGACACAGTTTCTGATTATTTGATAGTGTTCAGAGATGGTATTGTACAGCCTTTTTTTTTTTTTTTTTTTTTTTTAACAGAATTTAAATGATCAATTTGTCAACTTCACCCTAAATAGCTTACATTTTGCGCATTATGTACTTAACTACTAATAATTGTCACGATCACTTTATGGTACAGCCCCTTCTGGAACTTCAGCATGTAAGGATGAGGAGGGTGGACATGATTACTCTGTTTGTGAGGTCTTCCCAGTCAGATTTTACAGAGCAGCAACTTCTGAAGGTGCCTTTACTGTGCTTTATATACCCAGCCTGTCTCTTCTGTGAAAACCCCTCCTCCAAACACACGCAGACACACACACACACACACACACACACACAGAGAGAGACAGGAAAACACTCTCTGCCAAGACTCTCAGGGCTGTGGTGGTGTGCGTCATTGGACTTCGTCAAGCCCAGCAATCAGACAGGTAGCACGTCGGCAAAGTGGCAGATAGGAGTGCAGGCGGCAGATGGGAATGTTGCCTGCGCATGTTCCCCCAACCCCCTCCCCAAACATTTACATCTGCTCCTTCCCACTAGTCTCTCTTCGGTCCACACCATTCCCGTCTCTCCCTTTTTCCTTCTCCTCTGTTTCCGCACCTTTCTTTCACCTTTCTCTGTCCTGCTTTGTCCTTTCTTTTCATCTTCATCTTTTCTGCCTTCTCCTCCCCCCTTCTCCTGCTTGTCACAGGGAGGAGGTTCAGCAGGTCCTCCTGCTTTCTCTTCCACAGCTTTGTACTGCCTACAATGTGGTATCCTTTATCTCACTGCTTTCTGTCATGCAGGGTGCAGTGAGGTGAGGGGCTCCAGAAGGGGTGGAACTGTGCAGATGAAGTTAAGACAGTGTGGTTTTCCTTTGCTTAGACAAGGCAGTGGATAACTAGAGAGGGCTGGGAATCAAGTTTGTGGAGAAGAGCTGTCTGATGGAAACTTCCCATGTTCTGTCAGTCTATCCATTTTGCTACCAAGGGCAAGGTAGTGTATATTAGAAGATTCTAATAACATTTAGCAGATCTTAAAGGAATAAAACCCAGGAATTCAGTTTAAATTTCATATTAAATGCAGATTTGAAAAAAAAAAAGTGAAAATATTGGCTTCCCTCATATAATGAAGGCTTGCTTTATGCTTATGAGTATTTTGTACCCTAAAATTTGCATAACAGCTTTCAACTCACTCTTAGGGAAAAAAAAACGTTGTTTCATGACATCAAGGACCATACAAGGTGACAAGCCACCTTGTGTGCTTCCTAGGCAGCTATACGTGTAATGTAGGCTGACATCTATAACTCCTTGTATGTTGTGAAACGCACACTTTATTCTGAGTTTGTTATAGAGAAAAGGGCCTGATAAAGGATAAATCTAAATGTAGTAATAATAATAATCTCCACACCAAAACTCATTCCAGAATTACTGACCAGTCTCCTTTTCCAAAACTATTAACCATGCTGTTAACAAATCAATTATTCACAAATCTTGCCCAGAATGAGCTCTGTGGTGGATATCAGACTAGATTCAAGATCAGTCATTCTACCTAGTCTATCCTCCTCGCATTGTCAGAAGCACTTCAATTTTCTGAAGTTGCTTCCCTCACTTCTGTTCTCATTGTTCTCAGCCTCTCTGCTGCAAGTCACGCAGTCTACCATGCATCCTCCTTACCTTGCTAGAACAGCTTGGTATCAAACTGTCATCATTGAAATGGTCTGAATCTTGCTTGTCAGGTAGAGCTTACCAGGTGGTCTGGTGTAGCTCTTTCTTTGCCCCTCGATCTCTCTCAACTGGTGTTCCATTGTTCTTCTCTAAACCCCTTCCTTAGGCTCAGTAATTTCCTCCCATGGCTTCTGTTATCACTGCTATCCAGACGAGATGCAGCTGCTCTTACCTTTTGGCATGACCACAACGGATAAATACTAACGAATTGCAGCATGTGTCTCTGACATTCCACGTGGGTGACTGAAATCATATTTCCCGCCTGGTTGTTCCCCTTCTAAAAAGCGTTCTCTCAGCTATCACTGGACAACTCACACATCTTATCCTCACCAGTAGGTAAAAGTCTTGGAGTAACAGTTTACCTTAGTGTTTGTTTATCCTAATACATAATAGCTGTAAGCTTTTTTTGCAAAAATATCCTCTTCAACATCCATTACACCCGCAAGTACCTCACACCACACTACCTAGCTCCTGGTCCAGGCTATAGTGATATCTTGCCTGCACTACTACAGGTTGCTGGTACATGAGACATTAGTCAATCACAAGTTAATCACGCCCTCATTCACGCTTGTGTGTGCTATGTCACACTATGTTCAATTTAGATTCTTCAGTTCGCCAGAACTCTGGGAGGAAACCTGCATGAAATAGAAAGAACATCCAAATTACACACAAACTGAGCTGGATTCAAACTATATTTGAATCCACAGAGCAGGAGCTATGCCCAAGAACAATTAAAATAAAAACGAGAAAATATTAGTAACAAATGATGAGAGGAAAAGGGGGAAAATGGGAGCAAGCAAATATGTACAGTATGTATAAGGAGTTCTTAACGTGAGGGTTTTAAACCTGGGTTTAAAGGTGTACAGAGTAGTTCTGATACAGGCAGTCCCCGGATTACGAACGAGTTCTGTTCCTAAGTCTAATTCGCATTTGTACGTGAGTCTGAACAGTTAGGTAAGGTTTGTGTCTAATGTCAGTTAGTCAAATGTTTGTCTTAGTATATACTATATCGTGTACCTCTCTATGCATAAAAACATTAAAGAAATGCTTCCAGATACATTAAAACATTTTTAATATAACAATACAGTAATAGTAATTATAATATAACAACAATAATAAATGTAACTATGTGCAGTATTTATAATAGAGAGAACAATAAATGTTACTACTGTATTTATAATAGTGAAAGAGAGGAAAAATTGGGACAGAGCCTTTACATGCTCCATTATTTTTCCTTTGTCCTTTAAACTTGTTCCGGTCGTTCACCGACTAGTGTAACACTTTTCCAGTGTCCGTTGGCGTTTCACATTTTTCCAATTGCTTTATTATTTCTGCTTTACTTTCAATCGTGATTGTTTCTTTTACATTTATTCACTTGGTAGATGCTTTTCTCCAAGGCGACATAGACATCATAGAAATGTACTCACATTTATGCTTCGGTGCCATGGTTACGAGGGTAAAAACGAAAATAAAGTCAAATACAGTAAAACACATGAGACACTGTTACCAGTAATGTGGTCCCACTGCAAAGAACAAAGTCTGTCCTACCTCGAGCTCATGCACCCACGAGCTGAAGAACCTCTGTAGACGCGCAATGTTTTGATGTGTGTCACAAAGTAGCGCCCATTTGTTATTACAGATCGTTGTATGTAACCCAGATTTTTTATATAGTAGGCTTTACGGAGGGTGGTTTGTAACTATGGGTTGTACGTAAGTCGAAAGTTTGTAACCTGGGGACTGCCTGTATTCTGAGTTTAGTTTTCTATTTGATTTTCTTCAAGTTTAAAATAATTTGTTGAATTTATAATGTTTGATTTAAATATATGGATTAAGCTTTTGTGACTACGTGTTATGCTTTTTTTTTTTTTTTCCCTATTTAAATTAATGCTTGTGAAGTGTTCCTCCTCCTGCCACCTGGTATACATTGCACCCAACCCCCATGTTGACCTTGTGGGTGGTGGGCCCACATGGCCCCCTCCACGTTGCCTTTTAGGGCTGAGCCCGGCCAGATTACGTGGACTGCCCGGCCACCAGGATCCTGGACTCTGAAGAGAATTGTGGGGCGTGGCGTCATGGCCCCTCGCGACAGAAACTGGCTCTTGGCATTTGGAATGTAACCTCATTGGGGAGGAAGGAGCCGGAACTGGTGCGGGAGGTTGAGAGATACCAACTAGATATATTTGGGCTCACCTCCACTCCCAGTGTTGGCTCTGGAACCAAACTCCTTGTTAGGGGATGGTCCCTCCCCTACTCAGGAGTTGCATGGGGTGAGAGGTGCCGGGCGGGTGTGGGGATACTCACAAGCCCCCCGGCTGGCTGCCATACAGTTGGAGTTTATCCCGGTGGACGAGAGGGTTGCTTCAATGCGTCTTAGGGTTGCAGAGAGGACAACTTTGACTGTTGTGTGTCCTTATGCACAAAACAGCAGTACAATGTATTTGGCCTTCTTGGAGAGGGTGGGTGGGGTTCTGGATAGGGCCCCATCTACAGACTCCATGTGTCCTGCTGGGGGACTTCAATGCTCCCGTTGGCAATGACTGGGAAATCTGGCGGGGGGTGATTGGGAAGAACGGCTTGCCCGATCTGAACCTGAATGGTGAAATTTTATTGGACTTCTGTGCTACTCATGGTTTGTCCATAACAAACACCATGTTTGAACACAAGGATGCTCATAAGTGTACTTGGTACCAGAGCTCTGTGGGCCAAAGGTCAATGATAGATTTTGTAGTTGTTTCATCTGACTTGAGGCTACATGTTCTGGACACTCTGGTGAAGAGAGGTGCTGAGCTGTCAACCGATCACCAACTGGTGGTGAGTTGGATCAGATGGGGAAAACTGATGGACAGACCCAGTAGGCCCAGGCGTTTAATGAGGGTGTGGTGGGAACGACTGTCGGAGGACCTTGTCCAGAATGATTTTAACTCGCACCTCCGGGAGAGCTTCTCCCATGTTCTGGAGAAGGTAGGGGATATGGAGTCTGAATGGACCCTGTTCAAAACTTCCATTGTGGAAGCAGCCAGGCACAGCTGTGGCCAAAAGCTTGTTGGTGCCAGCCAGGGCGACAACCGGAGAACCCTCTGGTGGACACCAATGGTGAGGGAAGCCGTCAAGCTGAAGAAGGAGGCCTTTAGGGCCTGGTTGGCTCTGGGGACTCCTGACTCAGCAGACAGGTACCGGCAGACAAAAAAGCCAGCAGTGGCCGCGTTTACAGAAGCAAGATCTAGGGCATGGGAGGAGTTTGGAGAGGCCGTGGAAAATGACTATCGGTCAGCTTCAAAGAGGTTCTGGAGAACCATTCGGCAGCTCAGAAGGGGTTGGAGGAGCTTTGCTCAGCGTGTGCTCAGCAAGAGTGGAGAAACTCTGACCTCTAATGAGGACATTGTCCGGAGGTGGAAGGAGCACTTTGAAGAACTCTTAAACCCGAGTGATATGCCTCCCTTACAGGAGTCAGGGCCAGAGGCTTCCGGGC
This sequence comes from Scleropages formosus, assembly GCF_900964775.1. Taxonomy (NCBI): domain Eukaryota; kingdom Metazoa; phylum Chordata; class Actinopteri; order Osteoglossiformes; family Osteoglossidae; genus Scleropages; species Scleropages formosus. The sequence continues at coordinate 20,675,252 of NC_041809.1, forward strand.
TGTCAGTCAATTTCCCTGGTGGAAGTCACTGAGGTAGTTGGTGAGCTCCACGGTGGCAAAGCACCAGGGTTGGATGAGATTCGCCCAGAACGGCTTAAGGCCCTGGATGTTGTAGGGCTGTCATGGCTGACATGTCTCTGCAATGTTGCGTGGACCTCGGGGACAGTGCCTTTGGATTGGCAAACTGGGGTGGTGGTCCCTATCTTTAAGAAAGGGGACCCGAGAATGTGTGCCAACTATCGGGATATCACACTTCTCAGCCTCCCTAGGAAAGTCTATGCCAGGGGCTGGAAAGGAGGCTCCGGCCGATTAGTTGAACTTCAGATTGAAGAGGAACAATGTGGATTCCGTCCTGGCCGTGGAACAGTGGACCAGCGCTTTACCCTCTCACAGATAATGGAAGGGGCATGGGAATTCGCTAATCCAGTCTACATGTGTTTTGTGGACTTGGAGAAGGCCTATGACCCGGGAACTTCTGTGGGAGGTGCTTAGGGAGTATGGGGTACCAGGGCCACTACTGCGGGGCACTCGGTCTCTGTACATATGGAGCGAAAGCTGTGTTCGCGTACTCGGCATTAAGTCAAGCATGTTCAATGTGGGTGTTAGACTCCGCCAAGGTTGTGCCTTGTCGCCACTCCTGTTTGTGGTCTTCATGGACAGGATATCAAGGTGCAGTCGAGGCCAGGAGGGCGTTCTGTGTGGGAGTCGGAAGGTGACATCTGTTTTTTGCGGGTGGTGATGTCCTTTTGGCACCGTCACATGGATGCCTCCAACGTGCACTGGAACAGTTTGCAGCTGAGTATGAAGTGGTTGGGATGAGGATCAGCACCTCAAAGTCTTAGTCCATGGTTCTCTCACAGAAAAGGACGGCATACCCCCTCCAGGTAAGGGGATAGAATTTTGCCCCAGGTGAAGGAGTTCAAGTATCCTGGGGTCTTGTTTACAAGTGAGGGGAGAAGGGAGCGTGAGATCGGCTGCAGACTGGGAACAGCGGCAGCAGTAATGCGGTCTCTGTACCGGACTGTAGTGGTGAAGGGGGAGCTGAACCATAAGGCGAAACTCTCCATTTACCGGTCGACCTACATCCCTACCCTCACCTGTGGTCGTGAACTTTGGGTAATGACCGAAAGAATAATATCGCGGATACAAGTGGCTAAAATGAGTTTTCTCTGCAGGGTGTTGGGACTCACTCTCCGTGATACGGTGTGGAGTTCGGACATCTGGGAGTAACTCGGAGTAGAGCCACTACTCCTCTATGTTGAGAGGAGCCAGTTGAGGTGGGCACCTCCCTGTGGAGGTATACCAGGCACGGCCAACTGGGACAAGGCCCCGAGGTCGGCCCAGGACCCGCTGGAGGGATTATATCTCACAGTTGGCCTGGGAATGGCTGGGGATCCCCCAGGCTGAGCTGGAGGAAGTTGCTGAGGACAGGGGTGGCTGGGCCTCTCTGCTCTCCCTGCTGTCACCGCGACCCTACTAAGACAGATGGGATAGAAAATGGACGGATGGATGGCTTGTGAAGAGTTTTTACGTTCTCTTTGTTAGGACATCTTGAGGAATGAAGTAGGCTTATTTTGTGAGGGAAGTCTACATGAAGATATTATTTAGATGCCTGTCTCAATCTATATTCAAACATTTATGAAAGTATTGATATTGTAGCATGCGATGCACTGGGGAAAAGAAGGATGCACAGACGGCATTTATTATGAACGTTTATTGTAACACTGGCCCACAGTGAAGTTTTGGCACATAACAAGTAATGGTTTGGGTTTGAGGACCCCTTTTCCTTAAAGACCGGCACCTCAAGCCAGCCTTCCCAACCTGCTTAGCCTTTCTTAAACTTTTCTTAACCTCCTCACACTGTCCGACAGGCATTCACCCCCTTATAATCCTTCACAGCGGTTGGAGAGCCATTTTACATTTTCCCCACAATTCCCAATATCCACAATTATTTACAATGAACAAAATGTGAGCAGAAATGTTAATCTATGTTATGGTTTCGTCGAAAATCCAAGAACCCATTTCTTCTGGATGGATATGGGTGTTGAGTATAAATAAGTTGCCATGGTGATTATCCATGTGTCACTGAACATAGAGCACCTGTGACTGGTGTATATTTGGTCTTTTAGAGGTGCTCAGATAAAGTCTCTGTGAAATAGTGATTGGCGTCAATTTATTAATCATTCTGCCATAGGTCAGTCGCAAAGCATAAATAGATTGATCAAGAAACAAGATGCCAACATCATAGCATTCATCCAATGCTGCTGGTATGGCACTGGAATGGTAATGTAGGGTGGTGAAAATTTTCCGTTGTCTTTATTGCCCAGTACAAAAAATCCTTCTCCCCCCTCTTGTCTGATACTCCCCTCAGGTTTTTCACAGGCCTATTTTCACATCTCCTACTGCAAGGCCTCATAGGACATACTGTGTGTTTTGGGCTGACGTCAGCTGGTGCCAGCTCAGCCCTGGTGCTGCCTGCACTGAGAAATGGTGTCAGTGATTGAGTTGGACAGGCTGTGCGAGATGGTCGATAATTAGGGCACCTTGTGAGCTGCCTTCTCATTGGCCCTTTGCTGCTCCATTCATTGTCACTCTCAATGCATTTTCCACTGTTCCTCTCTTCCTTTCTCCTGTTCCCTCCTCTTTCCTCTAGAACCAATGGTGTCACCTTTCCTCAGATGGTTGTATTGTGTGCTGGTATGTTGTGACACACAGCTTTAACACTGATTTTATCAGCTGTGGAGCACCACTAAGAGAACTTGGGAAGAAAGGTTTGCTCCTCTCAGGCAAGGCACCGTGTTTGGTTGCACTTTTTTGTGGATTTGGGGAAATGTCAAATTCCTTGCAACCGGGAGGAAGGTTTAATTGAGACTGTGATCCTTTGGGGGGTGTTCCATGCCTGATGCACAGAGAAGAGATCCATCATACGTCATTCCTCACAGGGATATCCTAATGTTTGATTTGGTGAACGTATTCCTTAGTGTAGGGTTTATATTCTTGGTGTTCTGTACTGGAGAAGAACAGTGTTACTTTGGGCTGCATCTTCATCAATGTATGCGGCTGAAGAGGATTCTTGAGAAACTGAATCAAACATTCACATGGAGACATACAGTTGACTGAGTTGGAGTGCTTTTCAAACCTGCATTAATCCACTTTAAAATATATTTACCCATTAACTTTTAAGATGTGGTCAGATGTATGTCTGTAATGATCATGTAATGCCTTCATGGCATTTGCTAGTACAGCAGCACATTGTAGGCTGATTCTACAGGCAAAAAAATCTTGAACTGGCTTAATTTATTTTGCCTTAGTGTTGATCAAGTGATGTGCCTTCCTACTTATTTACTCTTTCTCTCTGCAACAGGTCATCCCGCCTCCTGAGGGCTTTCTTTGTGCCGTTCTTGTCTGAGCAACACACCACCTACAGTAGTTATGTTATCTTGAAACCCCGGCGGTTGAGGCAGTCCAAGAAACGGACACAGCCCTGACACCTGTGGCCCCATCTCCTTCCCAGCGATTGCTCCCTTTGATAATCCTCAGCCCAACCTTCTTGTCTGGCTCTTGCTTCCAGTTAGTCTGCTGTCCACCCCCATTCCATGCGTAACACTTGTGTTGATCCAGTCAGCTTTCCCAAGCATCTGCTGTTGTGGTGTTTGCTCTGATGCCTGCAGCCATAATCGACCAACGCTCAGGTCTGTCAGCGTACATGAAGGCATTACGAAGGCATTACAAAGGCGATCCCTGACTGTTGTCCAAAAGTGCAGTGCTCATTATGAGGCACTTGACCAAAAGCAGATCTTAGGAGGAGCTGCTTGGAAACAGTGATGTCCCTCATTACCACCAACATGACTTCTCTGTATCTTGGTGAACAGGGGGTCCCCCAAAGATTCTATTGCCCTTTTGTATTCTTTCCTGTGATGACTGCGGTATTGCTGGCTTTCTGCAACACGAAAGTGAAAACAGCAGGCTTTGCATGTCGTTTTTCAGGTTAGCGGCAGAAGATTTTTGTTTGTCGTCTGTCCATTTTGCTTTTGTCGTAAATATGGAGGTACAACATTTCTGATCCTGTACAGCATCAATTGGTGGAAAGCTGTGCAAGTTACGAGTTTATGGTATGGTTTTGGGAGTAAGGAAAATTAACGTTTTTTTTTTTTTTTTTTTTGGAAGAATAATTTCTTCAGAATTTGCTAGGTGTCCGACAGTGTCTGCTAAATACAAAGGGATCAGGACACACTGAACGTTTACATTTGAACCATCCTGTGTACTGTGCAAGGATATTTGAACAGTGTTAACTGTGAATTACATTATCAAATAAAAGACTGTCTTAAAAGGTGTCGATTATCTTCAGTCCCTCACTATCAACAACTACTTGTCCTAATGCAGGATCCCAGAATACCAGAACACATCCTGCAATCTTAGGCCTCTAGGATGGGTAGGATACTTCACGGATGAGACGCCAGTCTGTGTATATCTTTATGTCAGCAAGTAATAATGGCAAATAAAAACACCAATAACGGCAACAACTTTTTGGATATCAAAAGTTTTTGAATCACCTGTGAATCTATATTTGTTTTACTTTCAAATGGACAACTAAAAATGTAAAGAAAAATAGTAACATTTAGAAATCCCATTTTAATGATTTGATTTGTTTTTAAAACTTTTTCAATGTAATGGCTCATACATTAGTCACCTGACTAGCTCACCAACTACTGAGGTATTTAATTTAGAACTGGGGGTATTATGTTCAGTTCAAACATGAACTTTTATGTTATCTGTATGCATCTGCAGCTATTACCTTGGCCACAGGACCACCAGGTGGATCAGAGAGGGCCTATTTCCAGGCTTCTCTCACTTTGCTATAGAAGCTTTTGAGCACTGCCTTGGATGTCATGCCACAGTGAAGCCATACCCTTGGATTCAGCCAGTATGTCTCAGTGAATCCACTTTGAGAATAGCAGCAGCTAGACAACAGATGGTTGAGGCATGTCTCAAGACACTGTGCTTTGTCTTGGGACAAGCAAATCAGTTTGACTCAGAAGATGGCATTATTACAGTGGAGCCAGTCTGCATGTGTATGTTTTAGTGAAGAAGGAGTGTACGTGTATTTATGCACAAGCGTGTGTGGTCTTTGGGGGATTAGCATCTCTGCTGACGGCATGTTGAGCTGTAGGACTCTAAAGAGAATTGTGATCCTCTTTAAACCCTGCTGATGACACTAACCCCAGTGACGCAAAGACCCCTTTGAAGAATGAAAGAAGATATTTATATAAATACACTTTTTTCCGGACACTGTTCTCACCCTGTTTATTATTACAGTCTTAATCCTTAGGAAAAAGAGGAGACAACCTTGGGTCTGACAGAAGCAAATCTGTTAACCACTACTCCAAATGGTCAGTAGACACAAAGAACTTTGATTTTGCAAATAACATGCTTCATATTAATCCACTAAGATGTTTTGGTCTAATGTAGATAAGGTAATACTGTAAGAAACAATCAGCTGGTATGTAGACATGTCCCTACCCTCAGCAAGGTTAGCATTTTCAGTATGGCAGGATCAGGCTGTACAGGCAGATGTTCTCATCATATCCTGATAGCCAGTCAGATGGCCTTGAGTCACTTAGACAAGAACTTAGGCAAGATCAGCAGATTACCTCAGTTGTAGATATATGCATAAACAAGCCCTTATGACTTGTGAATATCAAAAACCTCATTTAATAACTGAATTGCTGGGCTTTGTGTGTAATTGCAGTGACCACTGCAAACCAAAAATTTAGTCCAGTTTAATCTCTCCATGTGACGGGCAAAATGCAGTCATGAGGGGATAGAAGGATTGTTTGTAATGTCACTGGTGATGTACAGTGCCTTCAGAAAGTATTCAGACCTCTCCACTTTCTCCACACTTTGCTGTGTTTTAGACATATTACAAAATGGTTTCACTCATTTTGCATCAATAAAGTTACAATATCCTATATATAACAAAAAAGAACAAATTTTTTAGAATTTCTTGCAAATTTATAAAATTATACTGTGAAACTTCTCATTTACATAAGTATTCAGAGCCTTTACTATGGCACTCCAAAGAGAGCTCAAATGCATTGTGTTTCTTATTATTATCTTTGAGATGTCTCCAGAACTTGCCTGTAATCCACCTGTGGCAAAATGACTAGAGCGGACCTGATTTACAAAGGTGCACACCTGTCTTTATAAGGTCCTACAGTTCACATTTACATTGAGTAACAACCAAACAGCAAAGTCCAAGAAACCCTCTAAACCTCTGAGCAAGAATTGTGTAAATGAAAAGACATGGAAAAGGGTATAAAAAATCTGCAATGCATTGAAGGTTCCCAGGAGCACAGTGGCCTCTGCTACTATCAACTGATAAAAGTTTGGAACCATGAAAACTCTTTTTAGATCCAGCTGCCTGGTCAAATTGGGTATTCGGTTAAGGGCCTTCATCAGAGAGTTGACCAAGAACCCACTGGCCACTAACAGAGCTTCAGAGATTCTAAGTACAGATGGAAGAACCTGCTGGAAGGACAACCATCTTGACAGCACTCCATCACTCAGGTCTCCATGGTAGAGAGCCTAGACAGAAGCCACTCCTGAGTAAAAGGCATATGACAGATTCCCTGGAGTTTCTCAAATGGCACTTAAAGGACTCTGAGAATATGAGGAAAAATGTTCTCTGGTCTGATGAGACAAAAACTGATTTTTTTGACCTGAATGCCAAACAACACGAAAACAAGGTACCACTCATCACCTGGCTAATATCACCCCTACAATGAAGCATGGTGGTGGCAGCACCTTGGTGCAGGGATGCTTCTCACTGGAAGGGACTGGAAGACTGGACAAGATTGAAAGAAAGATGAACAGAGCCAATTAAGACAAGTCACTGAAGAAAACGTGATCCAGAGCCAAGCACATAGCAAAGATAATTCTAGGGTGGTTTCAGACAGGCCACACAAAGTCTCTGAATGTCTTTGTGTGGCCTGCCAAAGTCCAGACTTGAATCCCAGAGAAAATCAGTGGAGAGACATGAAGACTGTAGTTCATTAACACTCATCCAATCTGATACAAGTTCTCCAGTAAAGAATGGGAGAAACTGCCCAAATCCCAATTTGTAAAGCCTTTACAAGCATATCCGAGAACACTGACAGCTGTAAGCACTGTCCTACAAAATACTCAATAAATACGTATGTAAATGGGAAATTTCCATCCATCCATCCATCCATCTTCCTCCGCTTTTATCCGGGGCCGGGTCGCGGGGACAGCAGTCCGAGCAGAGTCCTCCAGACTTCCCTCTCCCCGCACACCTCCTCCAGTTCCTCTGGGGAAATCCCAAGGCGTTCCCAGGCCAGCCGGGAGACATAGTCTCTCCAACGTGTCCTGGGTCTGCCCCGAGGCCTCCTCCCAGTGGGACAAGCCCGGAACACCTCCGCAGGGAGGCGTCCAGGAGGCATCCGGAACAGATGCCCGAGCCACCTCAACTGGCTCCTCTCGATGCGGAGGAGCAGCGGCTCTACTCCGAGCTCCTCCCGGGTGACTGAGCTCCTCACCCTTCCCTAAGGGTGCACCCAGCTACTCTGCGGAGGAAACTCATTTCTGCCGCTTGTATCCGCGATCTCATTCTTTCGGTCATGATCCAGAGTTCATGACCATAGGTGAGGGTAGGAACGTAGATCGACCGGTAAATTGAGAGCTTCGCCTTACGACTCAGCTCCCTCTTCACCACAACAGACCGGTACAATGACCGCATTACTGCGGACGCCGCACCGATCCGTCTGTCAACCTGCCGCTCCATTTTTCCCTCACTCGTGAACAAGACCCCGAGATACTTAAACTCCTCCACTTGAGGGAGCAACTCGCCCCTAACCCGGAGGGGGCAATCCACCTTTTTCCGACTGAGAACCATGGCATCGGATTTGGAGGTGCTGATTCTCATCCCCGCCGCTTCGCACTCGGCTGCAAACCTCCCCAGTGCACGCTGCAAGTCTTGACTTGATGAAGCCAACCAGGACCACATCGTCCGCAAAAAGCAGAGACGAGATCTCGCGGCCACCAAAACAGACACCCTCCGTTCCCTGGCTGTGCCTAGAAATTCTGTCCATGAAGATAATGAACAGAATCGGTGACAAAGGGCAGCCCTGGCGGAGTCCAACATGCACCGGGAACAGGTCTGACTTACTGCAGGCAATGCGAACCAAGCTCCTGCTCCGGTCATACAGGGAACAAATAGCCCGTAGCAGCGAGCCCTGAACCCCATAATCCCGAAGTACCTCCCATAGGATGCCACGAGGGACGAGGGACACGGTCGAATGCCTTCTCCAGGTCCACAAAACCCATATGGACTGGTTGGGCAAACTCCCACGAACCCTCCAGCACCCTAGTGAGGGTATAGAGCTGGTCCAGTGTTCCATAGCCAGAGCGAAAACCGCATTGCTCCTCCTGAATCCGAGGTTCGACTATCATTCGGATTCTCCTTTCCAATACCCTGGCATAGACTTTCCCAGGGAGGCTAAGGAGTGTGATCCCCCTGTAGTTGGAACACAATCTCCGGTCCCCTTTCTTAAAAAGAGGGACCACCAGAGGCACCGTTCCCGAACTCCACGCGATGCTGCAGAGGCGTGTCAGCCAAGACAGCCCCACAACATCCAGAGACTTGAGAAACTCGGGGCGGATCTCATCCACCCCCGGAGCCTTGCTACCGAGGAGTTTTTTGACTACCTCAGCAACTTCAGCCAGGGTAATGGACGAGTCCCCCTCCAAGTCCCCAGCCTCAGCTTCCTCTACGGAAGGCGTGTCGGAGGGATTGAGGAGATCCTCAAAGTACTCCTTCCACCGCCCGAGGACATCCTCAGCTGAGGTCAGCAGCGCACCACTTCCACTGTAAACAGTGTTTGTGGAACACCGCTTCTCCCCTCTGAGTCGCCGGACGGTTTGCCAGAATCTCTTTGAGGCCGACCGAAAGTCTTCCTCCATGGCCTCACCGAACTCCTCCCAAGCCCGAGTTTTTGCCGCGGCGACTGCCAGAGCCGTGCTCCGTTTGGCCCGTCGGTACCTGTCAGCTGCTTCAGGAGTCCCATGAGCCAGCCAGGCCCGATAGAACTCCTTCTTCAGCTTGACGGCATCCCTTACTTCCGGTGTCCACCACCGTGTTCGGGGATTGCCGCCGCGACAGGTGCCAGAGACCTTATGGCCGCAGCTCCGAACCGCCGCCCCGACAATGGAGGCGCGGAACATAGTCTATTCAGACTCGATGTCCCCCACCTCCCTCGGGACCTGGTTGAATCTCTGTCGGAGGTGGGAGTTGAAGACCTCTCTGACAGGGGCCTCCGCCAAACGTTCCCAACAGACCCTCACTATGCGTTTGGGCCTGCCAGGTCTATCCAGCTTTTTCCCCCGCCATCGAATCCAACTCACCACCAGGTGGTGATCAGTTGACAGCTCAGCCCCCTCTTCACCCGAGTGTCCAAGACATATGGCCGAAGGTCAGAAGAAACGACTATAAAGTCGATCATCGACCTCCAACCTAGGGTGTCCTGGTGCCAAGTGCACTGATGGACACCCTTATGCATGAACATGGTGTTCGTTATGGATAAACCGTGACTAGCACAGAAATCCAATAACAACTCACCGCTCGGGTTCAGATCAGGGAGGCGTTCCTCCCAATCACGCCCCTCCAGGTATCACTGTCGCTGCCCACGTGGGCGTTAAAGTCCCCCAGTAGAACGACAGAGTCCCCAGTGGGAGCGCTTTCCAGCACGCCCTCCAGGGACTCCAAGAAGGCCGGGTACTCTACATTGCCACTAGGCGCATAAGCACAAACGACAGTGAGAGACCGTTCCCTGACCCGAAGGCGCAAGGAGATGACCCTCTCATTCACCGGGGTAGACTGCAACACATGGCGGGTAAACTGGGGGGCTATTAATAAGCCCACACCCGCCCGCCGCCTCTCACCCTGGGCAACGCCAGAATAGTGGAGAGTCCACCCTTGGTCGAGAAGAGTGGTTCCAGAACCCAAGCTGTGAGTGGAAGTGAGCCTGACTATATCTAGACAGTATCTCTCAACTTCCCGCACCAGCTCAGGCTCATTCCCCGCCAGTGAGGTGACATTCCAATGGGAAATTTCCATTCTTTATTTTTTTAAAATTGAGCAAAAATTCCGACCAATGGCAACAAGAAATCTATTCAATCCATTCTGAAATAAGTCAGTTTGTAAGTCGCTTTGGAGAAAAGCATCAGCTAAATGAATAAATGTAAATGTAAATAAGTCAATAACACAAAAGAGTGTGGAAAAAGTGGAAGGGTCTGAATACTTTCTGAAGGCACTGTATATTGTTAAAGAGCTGATGTTATTGTGAGCCACAGAGCTTAATCGCAACATCTGTCATCTGCCATAGATAAGAGCCCTATCTCTACACTGGTGGTGCACAGGAAATACAATGGGATGGACTAGGTTAACAAAAACTGGACTCATAATGAAAACTGACAGCTTTTGGTGTTGCTATTGCTATTGCTGTCTGGGGCATGGCCAGGTATTGCACCACTAAGTTCCAGTCAAGCAGACAGTAGAACTAAGCTCTGCAGCTTGCTAATTGGCATGTTTTGCAGTCTCCGCATATTCTTTCTGTTACTTTACCTTAATTTTTTTTTAAGTTATTTTGGATTTAGCAAATTGATGTACATTGTGTTCCTTGCTTCTTTTTGTAACATTATAATGTCTGTAGACTACAACAGGAAGATTGCTCATATGTCAAAAATGACAGAATGGGAGTCCTAGGAACAATTGTGTACATTAGATTTCCAGAAAATCAACATTCAATCTCAAAAGGATTTACCCCAATTACCAAAAGGACAATTTGTTCAGTAACGGGTTGTTCTTTGCTACAATGGTTTTTTTTTTTTTTGTTTCCATGAATTCTAAAATAGAACATCAGTAACCTTACATCAACAAATAAGTTGTTCTAAGAACAAATGTCAAAATTAATTAGAATGAATATGAAGAGTTTTTATGGTATAGTTTTTTCACTTTGATATGGATAAATGTGACCATGGCAGCAAAGGTGCATTGTAATACAGGATATTAGCAAAAGGAAACGTACTATTGGAGGTGATCTCTTGTTTGTCCTTTAAAGTTCTCATGCAAAACTCCCATCTTTTTCTTTTGTCTTTCTGAAAATGTGTGGAGTATTAATAGCATGAATTATGGATGTCATAGTTTTAATCAGACATAAATTAGTGACTGAATGAAACAAACAGGCTTTCATCATGGGGGCAGGGCAGATGGCCAGGATGTGTTTTGATCCATTTGTTTTCAGGGTTTCAGATTCTCCTCAGTGCTAAGTGTAGCCTGTGACATCCGGGATCCTTGCTATAAAGACCACAGTGGACATAACTGTACCACCATGTTGGCAGTGTCTGCATAATCTACTTTTTTATCTTCTCCTCTGCCCTGCAACACACACAGTCTGTAATCCTGAAATCTAATTCCATTATTGATCCATAAGCACAACTGAAATTCTAATCTCCACTCTTCAAAAATTAATGTCTTAAACACTTTATGGAAATATCTTGTGTCCTTGGTGGCCTTCCTTCCAGGTCAAATAAAATGACATAGGGTACAAATCAGAAAAATATGCAGAAATAAAGGAGGTCATACTCAACCAGGAACAGGTCAGCTGCATTAATGTCTGGTCTCTGAGTCTGCTGGATTCCCTGTCCCCTCACTGCACGATGATTTAGCAGATTGACAGGAAAATTGCTCCTTTCCAGATCATTCTCCATTTAAGACCCAAGGAAAATATGCCTTCAAAGCTGACAAAATGCACAACAATTTATATATATATATATATATATATATATATATATATATATATAAAACATATAAAACTAGTACAGAATTGAAATACATACTGGCACATACCACATACACCAATACTTCATAATTAATTTATTGCCTACCATTAATGTATTTTTTGTGAATTGCTAAGTCTTTTATGAAAAGAAGCTTGCAATCTTACCAAGTCGTACCGGTTGGGTATTTTACTGGGACATTTCATGTAAATAGTACCACAGCAGCCCTCATTTGGAAGTCTGCATACTTAACTACTATACTTCATAAATATACGTCCCGTGTTGTGTACTCGCAGCACACACACACTCTCTCTGAACTGCTTGTCCCATACAGGGTCACGGGGGAGCCAGAGCCTAACCCAGCAACACAGGGCTAGAGCGAGAGGGGACACACCCAGGGCAGAACACCAGTCCATCGCAAGGCACCTCAAGCGGGACTCGAACCCCAGACCCACCAGAGAGCAGGACCTGGTCCAATCCACTGCACCACCGCATCCCCCCTTTGCAACATACACTTATGAGAAATGAAACTTGGACATAAACAAAGCAGTTATTATCAACACCTGCATGTATCCCAGCCCAGTGGCCCAGAGCATGGAAACAGGATAAATGAGTCCTGGAATCTACTGGAAATATAGGAAAACATGTTCATTTGTGGAGGAACGAGCCGCCCTTCGCGCGCGGGATCGTTTGACGTCATTGACACACTGGCCTCGAGCTACCTAATTACCTCCGCCCGCATGCTCCGTTTAGCTAGTTCCTTTTTTGGAGTTTAAGAGATTTCTCAATGGAAGTCGACTCAAGATGATTGTTGTGACCATGTATTCTGTTTTCTTCAACAATTTCACTATGCGAGGCTCGAAATTAGTAAGACTTAGTGAAATTGGAAAAAAACTGGAGTGCAGAAATGAGGCTTCGCAACAAACCACCTGACGGTGCAGCCGAAGGTGTGTCACCGACATGGATAAGCAACAATATAACTTAACTCCAGATTTATTCTTTTATAACTATTTCCATTTAAGATGATGTGTTTTTAATTTGAAGCTTATAATTCTAGCGAACACACCCAGTTATTGATATTCGGTCATTTCATCACACATTTCATGTAGAACCTATAAAATGGGTAAACCGAACATTTAATTTCACCAGCTAGTACTACAAGTTTCTTAACAGACCTCCATGACAGGTATTAAACTGACTTGAATATTGCTTATTCGCCTGACCAGAATTGTTCTGACCTATTCTGAGAATGACGTAACGCCTCCCAAGCTTTGTGACGTTATTGACGTAGAATCGGACCAATCAGCTTATTGTCATGTTCTACAGGCCCGTGTCCTCTCTGCAAGAAACCCCGTAGCGTTGGGCTAGCCGGAAGTAGCTGATAGTATTCAAAATGGCTGGAGCTGATGGAGACGATTCTCTCTACCCTATTGCAGTACTCATTGATGAGCTACGGAATGAAGATGTTCAGGTAAATTGAATTAAGTTACATACATGATTCTTGTTTTTTTTTTTTTTTAAAAAAAAACTCTAAATTGAGCACTTGATGTATCGTTCGTTAACGGTCACGAGAATTCATGACCAGGCCCGTAGCCGGCGAACGCTAGCTAACTTAGCTAGCGTGCCAGTCGGCCGCGAGTTTTTTATTTTTTATTTTTTTAAAATCACTTGCTTGAAATAGCGGTTATTTTTCTGTTCGCTTAGATATAGCTATTACGTTTCTGTACTTCATATTAAAGTGAACATGGACGTTGCCCTCATTTCGCCAGAGTTGTTCTGTTTTGACTCCGTGAATCGCGGCGAACGGACGCGGTATGCGGTGAGGCGCGGCGGCCGGGCCGTCGCGTCGGGAAAACTGACAAGAGCTCCCAGTCGTTTTTCAGGCATCCTCCCTGTCTCGCAATCTAATGCTCTTTTTCTTTAACTAAACCAAATAATAATGTACAGGCTTCTATTATATATATTATATACACGAGAGAGACTCAATATTTAATTTTGAGTGTGTATCAGATATGGGCCCGAAGATTATAAAATTGGGTTGTTTTGCAGTCTGACCATTCCTGGTTCAAATCTCATTTTAAATACCTTTGAAAGTATGCCCACTGATTGTAAAGCTAATGCGATAAGAACCAAGATGCTGTTGTATAATTGGGTAATAAAGTTGATTATTTTACACTAAGTTGCTCGTGACAAAGGTATCATATTAAACATGGTACTAACATTGTAATTGATTTATCAGTGGCTCTGTACTCCTGTTTTGGTCCAGTGACTGTATTGATTTTAATTTTTTAAAGACAGAGCCACACCACTGTGTGTTTCATATGTATGTATGAATGAATGTATTTGCTTGTTGTCATAGTCAGTTAAAAAAGTGGCATTTTGATGCTTGGCGATTAACACAGAACAGGTTTTTTTTTTTTTTTTTTTCCCCTCCCCCTTCTAGAATTTGCAGTCAGATTAATTGGAATGATCGTTTTATCAGTAGTAATTACAGTTTTACACTTGAACCATATGTCCAAGTGGATGTTTTTCTTAAAATCTGAAATTTAGAAATGGACCCTTCATGGGAGTCATGTACATGTTGGTACCAAATCAAATTTCCTGACCACTATCTATGTAAAGAGGAATGGCTAGGCACAGTTTTATGAATAGTAGATTAAATACCTTGTCTTTGGATAGTTATATCATTGTTTGTGGGAGTGATTATCATTAAGACCCTTGTATTTTTATGGAGGAATTGTGGCAGTAATCAGCTTGTTTACAGCAGCAGAACAGCACTGCGGACGTGCTGATGTATGAATGCTGGTGGGTGTTGGGGCTAATCTGTTGCCATGGCAGCCTATGCCTGAGCATTTCTTTTCCAGGCTAAATATATACCTTGGATGTACTGCAGTGCTTCTCAAGCAATTGTAAATTAATGCCCTCCCAAAAAAAAAATATAAAAAAGGGAAAAAAAAACAAAAGAATGGAGACATGATTCATAAACTGGTATTTGTTGTAGGTGGCAAAAAGCTTTAAGATAGAAATCAAAACTTAAATTTCAGATGTGTCTAAAGTGACACGTGTGCAGTGAAATAAGGCTTTGGTACAAGTAATTATTTGTCATGTTTTACTTTGAAAGTACATTATAGCATTACAGCTGCACAGACAAAAATCAGTGCCCAGTTATTCCATTTTCTCATTCTGTTCTCAGGCGCTCAGGATTGTCTTTACGCAGTCAAGTCTTTGTAAAAGACTTTTTATTTTGGTCTCTCCCCATAGTTGCGGCTTAATAGCATCAAGAAGTTGTCCACCATTGCATTGGCACTGGGTGTGGAGAGGACACGTACAGAGTTGCTCCCCTTCCTAACTGGTACGTTCGTTGTTTTCCTTGTTGGCTGTGAAGCTGGTTCCATGCTTTTCTTCAGAAATGGGCTTTCTTATCCAGTTGTGTTGTATTAAATGTTGCCTATGAAATCTATTACATTTTTTCCCTGCAAATTATAATGCAGTTAAACACTTACAGTGAAGGAATGCAGAATGCACAAGGGGTTAGTAAAGTGCTCATCTGAAATTGTCTTCAAAATTCACATTTCTCTGTAACCAGTAACATTCTGAGCATGGCAGCATCATTATCAGTTTCCCTGCTGCATGTCACAAAAGTCCCTGCGCTCCATATCTCTGCTCTGTGCAGACTACCATTTGAAAGAAGAAACCTTTTCTCCTACTCTTTACCAGATACTATCTATGATGAAGATGAAGTTCTCCTTGCACTTGCTGAGCAGCTGGGCAACTTCACCATGCTGGTTGGGGGTCCTGAATATGTCCATTGTCTACTGGTAAGTCTGGATTATCCCTTGCCTCTGTTCAGTGGTGGAGCTAGGAGATTTTTAAAAAAAAAAAAAAAACCCTGCTACATTTACCTTTTTTCATCTTTTTGCTTCCTTCAGCCTCCACTGGAGAGCCTGGCTACTGTGGAGGAGACAGTGGTGCGTGACAAGGCTGTTGAATCCTTGCGCAAGATCTCCCACGAGCATTCACCTGTGGACCTGGAGGTGCACTTTGAGCCCCTTGTGAAGCGTCTGGCCAGTGGTGACTGGTTCACCTCACGCACCTCTGCCTGTGGCCTCTTCAGTGTCTGTTACCCCCGTGTCTCCAGCACTGTCAAGGCAGAAATTCGGCAGTGAGTTCTTCCCCGGGCTGTATGGTCCCTTGTGTTTATCCTTTGTCTGTATTGAGTACTTCATTTTTTTTTTAATTTTTTTTTTTTTTTACTTTGAGAAACAAAGTGTGGAAATGCAAAATTCCTCAACATAACTCTTTACAGTGTTTTGGCAAATTGCAGGTTACTGTGGTGCAACGCTGTACTGTTCAGGTTGTTCCTGAACTGGTGTTCATAAAGTAAGCGTGAACGGGGACTTACTGTTCAACAAGGCCACAACCTGTTCTTTTAGCTTGTATTCTAGCTGATCTTTATGTGGTCAAAAGATATTTCTTTTTTTTTTTTTTGTTCCACTGAAGTTTTTGGAAAGGAGATTTATATATCTGATTGAAATGGTTGAAATATTTCCTTTGGTCATTGTGGTCAGCTGGTTAGACCTGCAGAATATTTGTGGCACAACTTGTTGTTCTGTCTGAGAAGGTACTGCATTTCAGTTGGATTGCTGTGTCCATAGGCACTTCCGCACGCTGTGCTCTGATGATACCCCCATGGTGCGCCGTGCTGCTGCTTCCAAGCTAGGTGAATTTGCCAAGGTCCTGGAGCTTGAGTATGTGAAGAGCGACATCATCTCACTCTTTACTGCATTGGCCTCCGATGAGCAGGTGTGGCACCTGTGATATTGACCTGGAGATGTGTTATGTCTGAAGTTTATGTATTTAAACCATTTTTGTCCTCCTAGCTGTATTTGCTAAAAGTATGTCCTGACCAGTTGTGTACATCCCCAGGACTCTGTTCGGTTGCTAGCTGTTGAAGCTTGTGTGAGCATTGCCACACTGCTTCCTCAAGAGGACCTAGAGGCCCTGGTGATGCCAACACTACGTCAGGCTGCTGAGGACAAGTCATGGAGAGTACGCTACATGGTGGCTGACAAGTTCTCAGAGGTGAGGGTGTCATTTGTGTGAACATAGAATATTACATAGTACTTTTCAGATCATATGAATTCTTAGTGCTGTGTAAGCAAGGTGTTACCGGGCATAATGGTAAATAAATTATTCCTTCACCTTTTCCACAAAGACAACAGATTAAGGTCTCATTTGTTGACGTATGGTTTCTTTTTTTTAAATTTCTTAGTAATTTTTATAAATTATTTTGTACGTTCTGTTTACACAAAGATTATTGTAGCGTGTCAAATAAGGTTTTTGTAGGTACAGGGTTAATCATGGTGTTTGGCTTTACACATGTCAGCAGCAGAGCAATGTAACACTACAGGCAGTTTAGTTACCAGTACACCTGAAACAAAATCAGGGCACCTGGAGGAAGCGCACACTTCTGATGTGCAGTACACAACTACAGAAAAACTATGGAAAAAAAAAAAAAAAATGAAAGGGAAACTGCCTTATGTTATAACTGTTCAATCTTGCAGTAATTGTATCCATTTTGTTGATATTTGGTGATATTTGAGAATAAATGTGTGTTAGTTTTGAGGCCCAGGAGTGCACAACTTAAAACACTTGCTTCAATTTTATCTTAACATTAAGAATTTACAATTTTGTCACAAATGCATTACCTTCCTGAGGTGCATGAAGACTGTAAACTTTTTTTTTTTTTAAACAGATGTTAAAGTTCGGTGTGCTCTACACTTGAAGGCTGTCTTTTATCCACTGTTCAAGTTTGCAACTTTTTGCTCTTTAATCTTTTCTAGCATATAATACAGCATTTGGTTGTTTGGCATGACAGTACATTTACTTATTTTTTTAGCTGCTTTTCCCCAAATCAACTTGTTAAGCTTTCTTCAATTTACTCATTTATACAGCTGGGCATTTTTTTTATTTACAGAAGCAATTTAGGATTAGTTCCTTGTTCAAGGTGGGGTTCAAACCTCCATGCTTTGGTTCCAGTGGCACCAGCTTTAACAACTATATTATCAGTTGCCCAGTAGGTGAAATGCTGGTTCTACAATCCAGAAAAAGTACTTGGTTCTAAACTTTTTTTTTTTCTCTTCATGAGATTTATAAAAGCTTCTTACTGAAGCTTACATAGGTTGATGAACTTCAAAATCAATTTCTTGCTGTGCTTACCCTCAATCAATGAAGTATAACAGCAGACATCTGTCTCTTGTCACTGCAGCTCCAGAAAGCTGTGGGCCCAGAGATCACCAAGAATGATTTGGTGCCAGCCTTTCAGAACTTGCTGAAGGACTGTGAGGCTGAGGTCCGTGCTGCAGCAGCAAATAAGGTCAAAGGTGAATACTTTTTTTTTTGTACCCCCACCACCTTCCTTCCTGTAAATCTGTGCATGCTTCACTATCCAATGGGTTTGCTCTGACACAGACATCTGTTGTCAGAGTTCTGTGAGAATTTGCCAGAAGACAGCAGGGAGACCATCATCATGAGCCATATTCTCCCCTGTGTGAAGGTAAGACTTCATTTTCTGTCTCACTGGTGATCATTGTTGGGTGAATGTTTTAAGTTTATCTCGAGTGACAGTTACTTATTACTTCATTGATATGCTTCTGTTAACGGAGTAGTTTTTACACCTGTGACAGGTGTCATTTTTGTGATTCTGATAAGTTTTTCTGATCCAAAAGGTAAGATTTTTTGTTTTTGTGTAAGGTTTCTCCACTTTTGTGGCAAACTAAATTTTGTGTAGTTTTTCTCTTTTTGGACTTAGATTAAATTTAGGACCCTGCTGAAGTCAGGTTCTGTAGTGGAGGTTTAAGTTCACTAGCAGTGAAATGTCAAAAACATGGTGGGTTTCAGCACAGTCCTGGTAGGAAGAGAGCTGTAGTAAGAGTGCTGCAGGTTCTTTACTTGTTGTCTTGGGTTAACCTTCTCTACAGCTTAGCTTTTAAGGGCTCTTCAGGTGGCTCAACATTGTCTAATCAACATTTCTAAAGTAACCATTGGGTGCCAGTCAAGTGTTCTATAAATATTTTGAAGTGAGCAATGCATTTCTTCTTTGAATGGTCAATGGCTTTTAGTTTTTCTGAACAACTGAAGTCAAGGCTGGCTTTTGTCAGAACAGCAAGAGCTGTAGTACATCAGTATAGCAGCACATTACTTGGCAGACTTCTGTGGGTGCTTTCAAGATGAGGTAACTGCCTTAGCATTGCTAGTGTCACTGGCTATGAATTTAAAAATGGCTCATTTAGAATAAAAGAAAAGGACTAGTCAGTGAACCTGGCTGAATCTGCTGATTTGTCGCTTAAAACAAAATGTATTGAACTGGAACTGTTGGGTGTTGGGCTTATTAGAGATCACGCACAGATTTTCTTGAGTACATGTAAGAATGAACACCATGGTGAAGTATAATTTAAGTTGGATATCTGGGGCTGAGAGTCCACTGTATGTGCATGTTTCAGGTTTGCATTCAGATTTTAGGAACATAAGCTCTCAGCATTCTGCTAATGATCTATCTGTGTCCCAGCTGCCTTTGGTGTGAACAGTCACAAGGGTTTAGTGGGATAAGAATGCATGGAAGCTATGGCTGGTCTTTCTGAACTTTGAATACATGATGTCAAGGCTGTGAATCCCATACTACTTTCTGGCATGTAGGTAACGCTGTGGTGGTTTTGCCTCTCCTGTAACAGGTGACTCTTGGAGCTGAACCAGGACAAGTTGGATAACATTTTAACTTAAAATATTGAGTTAAATCTGTCTTCTGGCAAGCTGCTCTATACAGTACAATTTAATTCCTGTGGGCATCAAGTTTTCTCAAATGCATCAGCTAGACTTTGTTCAAGACTTGTAATGTTGGAGGAGTTTTTACATTTATTCAGTTAGCAGACGCTTTTCTCCAAAGCGACGTACATGTCAGGTTTTTAATGAAGAAAATGTTTGCATCTGTGTTTTGCTGTCATTTGAGTCTTTGTCATTCTGGCTTTGCAGGAGCTGGTGTCTGACACAAATCAGCATGTGAAGTCTGCCCTGGCCTCTGTAATCATGGGTCTCTCTACCATTCTGGGCAAAGACAACACCATTGAGCACCTGCTACCCTTGTTCTTGGCCCAGCTTAAGGATGAGGTACATCTATCCCCAGCTACTGTACTACTGGGGAAATTCATCTCCTTTGGGGATTTTCCTGAGAGCATTATATCTCACACCAGACCTGTGATGTTCAGGTTGTTTTTGCACAAGATTTACATGTGCATCACTCGGTGACATGACATGCTGTCCAAAAAATGTATGGGATGTTGGAGTTGCTTGTTTAAGGTATTTGGTATAATGTTAATTTAGGTTCCTGGGCTCTTAGGTTAATCTTATGTTTGCCAGGCACAGACAAAACTGGGTTGTAAGCTCTACTTGTCTTTAAGTGCTCTTATAGATCCTCTGAAGCACCTGGGTACGTGAACGAACAGGAAACCCATCTCCGCCACTCAGCCTTTTTTTATTTGGCTAGAATTTCCATTTAAAATTGATCTGGTGTTCTCAGATTTAAGCAGCTGCTTTCAAGTCCTTGCAGCAGTGGCAGTTGAAATTAGCAGCTCTATAGTCTGTCCAGGTGTGGAGCTGCACTCCCCTGTGACAAAGGGGGGCAGCTGCCAGAAGATGAGCAGTCAGGTGGCCATCTGCGTCAGAAACAGCACCCCTTCTGCCCTCCTCACGCTGTGCTTAAAGCTAAGAGAAGGCTGTTCATTGAGTTTGCTCTCGCCTCCTGGGCACCCAGTGCACTTACATGAGCTATTGTCATTCCATCTGTTCCAGTGTGATTAAGGTAGCACAAGCGCTGTCCTAGCTAACACCAGAGCACACACAGTAGAACACTTCATTTTTAAACCCCCTTTTCCTTGCAATACAGAAATCCTTTGATTCACAAATTAAGTTTCTAATTTATTTGTTTTAGGGGATGTAAATAATCTCAGTATTACTCATAAACCAAAACAAGGTTTTGTTTGTTCCATTACACTACAGCACAGCAATCATTTGACAGCTGGTGTCACTGCATTTCCTAATGTTTATTTAGACCACTGTTAGGCATGACAGGATTGTATCTTTGAATCCAGCTTGAGTTGACAACTTTTGTTTTTGGTGCTTTCTTACTCTCACTGCATAGTGCCCAGAGGTGCGTCTGAACATCATTTCCAACTTGGACTGTGTCAATGAAGTCATCGGGATCCGCCAGCTGTCCCAGTCACTCTTGCCTGCTATTGTGGAGTTGGCTGAAGATGCCAAGTGGAGGGTGCGGTTGGCCATCATTGAGTACATGCCTCTGCTGGCAGGGCAGCTGGTGAGTTCTATACCTGTAGACTCAAAATGCTCCACTGCTCAGGTTCTGTATGCTTGGCAGGTCTCTGTTGAGAGTTGCCTTACGAAGTGTCATGCTGTCTGCTCTACATCAATTCTTGAAATGAGCTGTTTGCATTGTTTATTTTTCTCTGTATACTGGGATTATCCAACTTGCCTCAGTGTTCCTTTGAGGACACTGAGCAAGTCAGGAGGTTGTCATGACCAAATTGAGCAAAGTGATCAAATTTCTCTGAAATTCTGTGGATGTGGACAAGGGCACACTGCCCACTGAACCACAGCTGTTTCCTTTCTCTTGTTCTAGGGTGTGGAGTTTTTTGATGAGAAGCTGAACTCCCTCTGCATGGCGTGGCTTGTTGACCATGGTAAGCTTTGCCTCAGATATCCTGTGATGCATTCTAGGGTGTTTTAGCCTGTAATGAAACTTGTGGGGAGGGCATCGTGGGAAGAAATGTGGAGTGGATTTGACTTTGGTATGAGGTTTTAACTCCCCTCCCCATATATGGAACATGAAGCCATGGAGCAGTGGCACGTATACTGACTTTTCTCTGGACAGCATGACGTTGAGGGGAGGACTCTTATGGCCCAATGGGGCTGAGTGCTCTAACCCCACACACAAACATGCATACCGGGTTGCTCGGGGGAGAGGCGTTCTGCACCGATTTCAGGCTGTTGCCTTTCTGCTTCGTTGACAGCATCTGATAAAAGTCGTGTACCACGCCTTCTGCTGTGGCTCGGACGTGCTCTCTGGATGCGCTCTCCTTCGTTCAACCTTCCTGCATGTGAGCTTATTAACTAGGTCAGCAGAGCTGTGGCTGAAGCTGTATATGGAATGCAGTGAGGCTTTGAGGCTGCTGTGTTTCTCACCCAGCTGCTGAGCAGTCTGGTCCTTTTGCTTCAACTTTTTCCTGTTTGCATTGGGAAAAGTGTAAACCAGCACCAGAGTTATCTGTGAAAAAGTTGAGCTTGAATTTCATATTTATACCCAGGGATTTAGCACATTGCTGGTCTTTGCCCCTAGTGATCTGTAATGAGGACTGTGGGATTACTGTGGGCTATTTGTGGCAACTGCCCTAGTGATTGGGGATCAGTGTTGCATAAATGTTTTAAGTTTGTCAATACTGCTTACCCACCCCCTGTTGTGAGAACATTGTGAAGTGTCAGTTACTGAAACTATGATTAATTGGTATCTCCAGGTTTTTGTCTGGTTAATTTTTTACAAAATGAAAATGGTTTGATTTGGTGTTACTCATAAGGACTAAGGTTCAACTTGGATGTGGGTTGAGAACATCTGAACTGCTTTGACTTTTTGTTGGGTGTCTGGGTTGATGATTGAACTGCTGGGAAGTGCATTTCCCAACAGTGATATAGTTTATTTGTAGTTAAAACCCCCACTGAGGTTTTTGTGAGAGTATTTTGAATGATCTCATATGGAGCAGCCCTAATCAGCCTGCTTGCTTGTTTTACCTTTTCCAGTTCCTTCTTGCATGAGAGTGCTGTTTCAATGCATATGCACCATTGACAAAGCATAGGAGGAAGTGTTGTTAAATCTACTTGGGGTTCCAGACCGTAAGGTCTGGTGCCCAATGAAAAGTAAGACTTCACTGAGTTATACTTTAGCACCCTTGGCATTAAGTGATGGGGCCAGCTGTGCAGTGGAGGTCCAGTCTGTGTACCTCTTGAAAATGTGGTGTGACTGGTTCCTCACACTCCCCCACCCCTGTTTCCCATTTTCATGAGACGTACTCTGTAAAGAAGCAGGTGTACCATCTGGCTTTCTCCTACTGATCTACTCTGCCTTAAACCACTGTCTTGTCCCAGAAACAAGCAGACATTCAATTTATTTTATTTATTTTGTTTAAGAAGTGCGAACAAGGTGGTGTTGCAACAAAATTTAAGGGTGTATATCATTCTCACAGGTCTTGCTGCCTTGCACCCATTAGAGACATGTTTTGTCATGGGCATGTGAATTATACCTGTAGTGCAGTCAGGATGCAATGAATGCATCACACACTTCCTGTCACTACTGTATGGATGAGTTATCAGTGGGCTTCACTTGTTCCTAGTTTATGCCATCCGAGAGGCAGCCACTTGTAACCTGATGAAGCTGGTCGAGAAGTTTGGAGCAGAATGGGCCCAGAACACTATTGTCCCCAAGGTGCTGGGGATGGCCAATGACCCCAACTACTTGCACAGAATGACCACTCTGTTCTGCATCAATGTGAGTCTGGAGTATCTTTAGTTTTTCCTTCAGTTTCTGCAATGTTCCTCAGTGTGCCTTTTTGGCTGCTTGTGTGGGCGTTTGGATATATTTAAACTTGTATGCATACAAATGTGACATTTTACTCAAGTTTGGCATCAGTGTGGGCTGTTAGAGCCTTTATTCTAATAATAGTGGTCTTAAAACAGTGCCCTGTGTTTTAATGTGGTGGTATTTTAGAATGCATGGTTTTGCATTTCAGGCACTGTCTGAAGCCTGTGGACAGGACATCACCACCAAGCAGATGCTGCCTGTGGTTCTCAAGATGTCCAATGACCAGGTGGCTAATGTGCGTTTCAACGTGGCCAAATCCCTGCAGAAGATTGGCCCAGTGCTGGATAGCAAGTATGTATTTCACAACTTTTGGGGCAGGATGGGTGGGTGACAAGATTTTCTGAATTTTTATTTTCTTTAAAATTAGAAAGGTACTCTGTAAATATGTCATTCTAGATATTGCTTAGAGTTCTTTGGGGATACTGTGGAGATGAAAACCATGTGTCTTCTATAGTGCCCTTCAGACAGAGGTCAAGCCAGTGCTGGAGAAACTTGCCACAGATCAAGACATGGATGTGAAATACTTTGCCCAGGAAGCCATAAGTGGTATGTTTCACTGGGTTTGGCCAAAACTGAAATGATTCTAACAAACCTTACTGCTGACCTGTGAGACCCTAACTGTTTTATTTCCTCTTCCACAGTTCTTGCCCTGGCCTAAATTACCTGTTTGACTTTCTGCTGAAGATACAACACATGGCCCACAACATACCGCACTGTATTTATTGATATCCAGGATCAACTGGCTGCTTATAGAGGAAAAGTTTTTAAGCTGTATAAATGTTTTCCTCCCATCTTTGCTTTTGGTGGTAGTGGATGTTCAGAGGAAGCAGATGAGTTTTTGTTTTGGCCTTTTTTTTTTTTTTTTTTTTTTTTCCTCTTCCCCTCCCCCCTCTCTTATTGGCAGTGCTTGCTGTATATTACTGCATATAGCAGAAAATGAGCTCAGTAAATTTTTGTGGACTATGATGTCTGTACAAACACACATTTCACCCATTTACTTCACATTGCTGCTGTCTGTCCTTTCAGCATGGATGTTTGTGTTACTTCTAAGCCTGATGTCTCCTGACAGTTTGACCCCCGGCCAAAATTTTCCATCTTTTTCATTGTTCTCTGTACATTTATGTTGAGGAGCTTCCCTGGCATGCCTAGGGGAAGGCTGTTCTACTCCCCTTTTTTTTTTTTTTTTTTTTTTTTTAAAAATCATGTCCTACAAGCTGCCCTCCAATTGGGGAGTGCAACTTTTGAGAGACATGAACACAGCGTGGAAGAGATGGGATGAGTAACATGAGATCGATTTTTGTTCTTGTGTGTTTGGAAAGCTTTCTGTTGATCACATGTCTGCATATTCTTCTCGGTAAAATGCATATTTAATTCTGATACTCAGCCCTTACCCCCCTGCCAGCTGTCATGATTCTTTTGTGATCTGTGCACAAAGGAACTTAAAACAAGGGACCATCACATGTTGCTGTTTTAGGATATTTTAAACTTTGTGCCCTCTAGTAGGACTGTAGATTTAATGCCAGGAGGCCAGTGGCCTGACTGTATGCTATTAATCTTTAATCTTGGTCATTATGGGGTATTAACTGTAACTTCCCTCCCTTCTTGTGCCAGTGGCTGTTGTGGAAAAAGTGGATTCAGTTGAACTGTTTCTCATTCCAATGTAAGGGACTTCCTGTCTTCAATCTGTAAAAGTTTAAAAAAAAAAAAAGGAAAAAAAAAAGAAAACCTTGCTTTTTTTTTTTTTTCTGTAATGTCTGAAATTCTCAGCACCAGTGGGCCGTGTGCATATGTGTGTTGGCATGTGATCATTTTATCATGTAAAACATTAACCCAACTGCAGCAAAAGAGGAGACAATTATCAGTGTGACATTCATTTGGGTGCTGGGTATCACTGCATGTTGGATGTAGCAGGAGGGTAGATTAATGTCAGCATTCATAAACTAACTTGCTTGCTTTCTCTTGCTGTTTGGCGCATTTGAAATGTTTTAGAATTTAAACTAAATCTTGTTCTGTGTCACTAGAATGTGTTGCTTTTATATTGAATGACACCCCCTTTAAGAAAAGACTCACTGTACTGTAGGGGGAAATTAATAAAGTAATGAAATGTTTTGTGTTTTAAGTAGAGTGGATGTGTCTGCAAACATGCACAAGACACATCTTAAAGTTACATGGAACATTTGTGCTCAGAGTGCTGGAAAGCTACAGGTATCTGCTGAGCTGGAAGGAACAGGCCATAGCTAATGCACAACAGCCTCTAGATTTCATCCTGTAGAGCTGTACCTGAAATGTCTTCACAACAGTGCATTAATGCGAGCGCTTCCTTAGATGGGTTTTTTTCCTCTCACCCCCCAACCAACACCTCTTCTGCTGTACCTTCAGCGTGTTTAATTGGAATTAACCACAAACTAGCTGCAGTAATGTTTCGGCAGCCATTTAGAACTGTTACATTATACGGCTATTTGTTACAAAAAAGACACTAACCTAGTTTTAGCTGTTGCTGTCACACAGAGGGCTACATGGCTGTGCTTCTCTAGGGCAGGGGGTCAGGATGAGAATGTATAATTCATTTTTGAATGTTGGGTTGAGGCAGGATGTACCACCTTCAACATTTCAGCCCTAGCCACCCACCTGGAATTTTCACATAGTACTGTGTGAAGGAATTATGGAGACTAGAGTGATTAAAGATATCCCTAGCAGCACTTTTGTGGGTGCAGATGCCTTGTTAGTGAGAGGGTGGAGGAGAGTGGCCTGCCTCAAAGCTAATGGGAAGACTGCACGTGCAGAAATATCAGTTCAGTGCAATAGTAATGTGCAGCATGGCATCTGTATTGGACAACTTGTTGGACCTTGAAGAGGATGGGCTATAGCAGCTTTTCATGACTGGTTGGATAAGGATACTGAAGTGGGTAGGTTATCACTACCACTGGTTCATTTAAAAGGGGAATAATGGCTGGTCTGATAATTTGTAGTTTCTGTTGTGACATGGTGATAGGAGACTTGTCATTTGTTATAAATTTTATGTATCCACAGTGGGCTGGTGTTGGGAGGTGGGCATGTTTTCTAGGGACACATTAGGCCCAGTAGTGCTAACAGTATTGTTTGAATGTCACAGTGTGCCTAAATATTACTGCTGACTATGTGCATTCTTCTGGATACTTCAAGAAGGATAATTCAGCATGTCCCAAAGCACGTATTATCAGAGTGTGGTTCTATGAACATGATTGACTTTTCCAGTGACCTACAAAGTCCAAAGATCTCAACCCATAAGAGCAAAAACATTCCTGTGCTACCAAAAATTCTGCAGTTATAGGGTGAGCCTGATGAGTCAGCATCCTCTAAGGCTCTTGTGCGCCATTTGCAGTAAAAAGTATCGAGTCAAAAACTACCCAAGTACGGAAGTTACTTTGAAAAGAAGCTTAATCTTAATTCATCTTTTAATTGAATCAAATCTGTTGTGCCAAATAAAAATATTGCTATTTAGATTAATCAAATAAATATGAAAAAAATAAACACACCAAGATAGAAACCATTATTTAGCTGACCCTTTTGACCAAAGTGATGGGTTTTAGGTTTGTATACTAAGCTACTTACAGAAATTACAATTCATACCCTGAACTCATACTGTAACAGTAAGTGCCTTGGTCAAGGGTACTACACCAAGAGCACGGATTCAGACTCATGTTCTAGCATCTACGGTCAGCCACCCTAATCCTAATAGAAATGGGCTGGGGTGTGTTGGAGTGAAGTGTGAAGGAAAAGCAACCAAAAGGTGCTTAGCATATGTGGGAACTCCTTCAAGACAACTGGAACAGCATCTCAGGTGGCTCCTCATTAATCTGGTTGACAAAGAACACCAAGAGTGTGCAAAGCTGTCATCAAAGCAAAGGGTGGATATTTTGAAGAATCTAAAACATGATTTTTATTTTGATTTTTAGCATGTTTTAGGCCACTGCATAATTCCACATTATTTCATAGTTTCAGTGCCTACAGTATTGTTCTAAAAAGTGGAAAACAGTAGAAATAAAGAAAAACCCTTCTATGAGTAGGTGCATCCAAATTTTTGATTAGTTCACACTTCAAAAATTACATTCGGTATTAAATCACAATAAAAGGCAAGTAATGTCTCATAATTAACACTCAAAAGTGTGTTTTAGCATCATCATAGGTGAATATGTGTTATAAGGCATCCTTGGGTGCAGCCTTTTCAGCGATCACTGTTACTGCTGCTTCCTCTGGATTATTACAAGGTCTTGGTGTAGTTAAGAACGAGGAAAGCCCAACAAGGCACTGCCTGTACGATGGAGCCCGAGAAGGTTAGTGCCAACTATTCCATCTACTCATAAGATGTAGCATTTGGTGCCATGGCCTTTACGGCCTTCGGTGGCCAGTTACTTGACTGTATAGATGTCTGATGACGCACTTCTGTTACAAACCGACAGCCAACCAGAGTAGAGGACTTGAATACAGCAGGGTTTGTGTAAACTTGATGGGTACCTAATATATCATGGGAGGTCTGAACCCAGGTCGCCTTGTCTATGTGTGGGGAGTAGTGCCAAAGCTGCGCTCTTTTGGCTCCCTGGATCGCCATGACAACCGTGGAAACAAACTCCAAAGGAGACCCGTGTCCGACTGGAGGAATTGTGGTTGTTTTTATGTTTCATTTAACAAGACCACCCTTTGCGTCTGTGTGCATGATCTCCCGTTTCACTTGTTCTGTTCTTCATGCGGTCTGGATTTAGCGCCTTGTTAACAGGTTTCTTGGGAACAGCATCTCCGATTAGTTTTGTAAGATCTTATTCGGTCAAGATCAGCTTTGTTTTGCCAAGAATGTTTTCAAAAGCTCTTATCCTTTTATTATGTCTGTTGCATTATATCGACGTCTCATTCTGCTTCAGTGGCCATAACACAATTCTTTCCTTCTCCAACAGTTACAAATTCCTGAAGGTTTTCAGAACTTTGCAATTTTGTTGACTTTGTGAGAAATGTACGAGACACATACAGCAGGTATCTGCAGCTTTATCCAATATACCAGCATATCTTACAGGATACTTTTTTGGAATGCAACTGGAACTGGCCCTAAAATGAGTAATTTGGTATATTTTTAGGAAGACCATCTTGATGGTGGATTGTGTCCAACACTGCTCTGCGACACCATAGTTTTTTTTAATTGTAACATACAATATTGCCAAAAGGTTAACTTTTTGTAAGGTAACCTTACAAAAGGTAAAGTGCGGAGGTTCTTGGTTCTGGCTCCGTTGTGGTGGAATGACCTTCCCCCCCTCACTCAGAACTGCGGAAACTCTGTCTACATTCAAGAAGGGTCTGAAAACTCATGTTTTCCAGATCCACTTCGCCCAAGATCTCCAGCTCATGTACGGTGTAAATGTTCATGCACCCTAACTTCATGAGCATCACCAGATAAAGCCTTTATTCAGCCACTACTCCGACATTGTTTTTGCTTGCTTGTGTATCTTGTAATATTAAAAAAAAAAAAAATTGGTAGGAGGGTATCAGGATTTGTCTGACCTATGTTTTATGCACCTACTTGAACGATGAAGATCGGTGCAGCAAGTGGTAGGTAACTAGGTTTGCTTGAGACTTTCATGTCTGCAGCTGTGTCTCCTCTTAATGTAATGCATAAATTGTACTTTTGCTGAGATGTATGTCTCTTTGGACAAAAGTGTCTGCTAAATGAATAAATGTAGATGTAAACTAAAATGAACTAAATTTGTGTAGAATGAGAGTCTTACTGGCAGCTGACCATAAAAGCTGTTAGATGGCTACCTATATGTGTAGTTAAGGTGAAAGGAGAGTCCATGTCCGTGTGTGACGGTTGCTCTCCAGTTGACGTGCTATGGTGGCTGATGGTGACAAAACGGCCTGCTGAAAGGAAAGGCTTCCCATTTTGAACATTCTGGCAATCATTTAACATCTTCCCAGAGATGGTTACCACTGGTAAATCTCCACTTCTTTTTCACCACAATTACGTATATTTGTATACCCAATGCTCTTCTTTGAAGCACCTTAATACAGCTGAGTAGATGTTGAGGAACGGTACCTTGCTCAAGGGTACTAACAACAAGAGGTGGGATTTAAACCTGGGTCCTTCAAATGCAAGGTGGCAGCTCTCACCAGTATGTCATGTGCTGCCCACTACAATGCTTCTTCTGTGTACTTATGAATTTTTTAAATGGAAGACAAAATGCAAAAAATATTAATGTCATACTGGCCCCTAATGCAATAAATAAATAAGAAAAATAATCTGAACACCAGTACAAGCATTTTATAGTTAAACTGAAATTCCAGTTTGTTCCTGAAGGGTCAAATATGGGTTAATTTAGCACAACCCAGAATAAAATGTAGCCACGTGAAAATGATGGCTGCCCTTGATTTCTTCATAAGTGTGTATTAGCGGTGCTGTTCTGGGGAGCACTTAGGGGAGTTTAACACGTCTGTGACTGTCAAAAGGAGGAGAATTACAGCAAGTAGGGAACGAGATCCCTGGCATGTGGTTCAAACATCTGTGCGTTTGGCCTTGTGGGACCGAACACAAGTGACTGAACGGTGTGTCTCCGTTTCAAGGCAGCGGCACATTGTCCTTGTCGGGCTTGTCGCCATGGTGACTGCTGATGTCACTTCAGTCACAAAAAAGAGCAGATGCTGGCTAGTATGATCATGGCTGCGCATGAAGAACAGCCGGAGAGAGCAGTGTAAGGAGTCGTCTCATATGCTATTTTAATGAACTTGTGAAACCGGGGGCCGTGACCTCCAGTTCCACCTGTGCCATTCACTGGGGAGTCTTTTAAAAACTTGGAGAAGAAACAAACGTACCTGTACGGCTCTTTACAGCAGGTGTGAGTAACCCTAACTAACTCCTAGCCCTTATCAAACCATATGGATTGGAATTCGGTGAAATACACAAGGATTTAAAGGTTTAACAGTGAACTAGCAGAAAATCTGTTAACTGGTTCTGGAGCCGAGAGGAACTCGTGGTCATACGTGCAGTTTTATCCCTCAGTTGAACATCTGTACCAGAAATGTAAAAACATTCAAAGAACTGGACATTCTGTCTAGGGCACAGCTATAGAAAATTTAATTAAATTAAAGAAGAAGCTGATGGTAAACTCCCACATCTAGAAATGACAAAGACAGACTTGGGTGAGGGGATGTGTAGGGGAACGCATCATGTGCTTCAATTTCTAATGCAGTGGCGTGAATTTTAGATACCTGTAGCAAAAAGACTACTGTTTGGCTGCACCGTCAACATTTTAGCCTATAGTTATTCACAGTTGTTTTGTTCTTGCACACGGTACTATGAGGATTAATTTGTGTGGCTTGTTGATGCCTTGTATTTGCTTGTAACACACAGATGTGACACCCAAGCCTGATCTCCTACAAATGTGAAGACAGAGGTGATGTTCAAACCAGAACACATTGGCACATAGATGTGTGTCTGCAGGTACTAATGGCTCCAAGAGATGTTTTTTTTAACAAGTCCTGCAATGCACCTGGACACATAATCAGTGATGTAACCCAAGGTCACTGTGGGTTTCAGGTCTTATCATACATCCTCACCTAAGAAGCCAGAGTTGATCAGAACACCCCCCCCCATGTCCAAGTAGCTTATCTTGAACCCAATTCACCTCTCCTGATCCATAGCCGTCTAGACACTCTCCACAGCCTCAGAAACAGTTTTGATATCCTTCATCAAACTTGACACCACCTTTTCCTCTTACTGTCTTGAGGCCACCTGACACAAGTAATCACATATAGATACACACAACCAATCCATAGCTTGACTGTCAGTGACTGTGACAGAACAGCCCCTTTTTCACATGCGTCCCATTCTTGACACCATCAACACCATTATAGCGACAGTTAAACACGAGTTAGGAGTGGTACTTTAGAGTTGTTCTCCATCACATTGACATTTAGTCAACATGGCTTTAATGATGGAACCTCGCTACTCTCATGTTCTTTCACCAGCTTTTTATGATTAAGGCAGCTAGTCTGGAGAAGGCTTTGAATTCCTTGCTAAACAACAGAGAGGAGAGAACTGGGGACTATCGGCCTTGATGTGACAAAACGTTACCAAAATAATGAAATGGATTGTGATTTAGAGACTAAGCTCCAAGAACTTCATTGTTTGGTTCAATATATTACTGCACTGCAGTAATAACCATTTGTGTAGTAAGGCATAGATGACATGTCATATTAAGTATACGATGGAGCTGTGATCTTTAGTGCCTCCTAGGTATACATCCCAGTGGAGAAAATTGTGTATCCTGTGCAAACTTTAATATAGGTTTTACTTTCATACTGGAATACATTTAGCATTATCTTATGATTCACCTGCTTTTTTATGAATCACATTTTATGAATCACTTTTTGACAGGAATAACTATTTTCCACCTCCAACATGGGAGAAGGTTCACGGAGGCCATCATGACAAACTGAAATGAGTGCTGCTGCTGTGCTATAAAAAGCAGAAAACTTGGCAAACGCTGGGCTGGGTGAGTACAGATTCGTGACTGCAGTCTTGTCCGTTCTCCGAGTAAAAGCAGTGGGTCTGCGCTCACAAAACCATACGGTGTAACTCTAGGAAGGCATCTCGCTACTGATGGAAGGCGATGGACTACAGCTCCAGTGTGGTTGTGGAGCAAGTCCGGGTTTCTCCAAAAGTTCTCCCATCCCAGCCATCAGAAACAGTTTCCAGGGAACCATAATTGCACAGATGTGGTACAACACCATCCCATGGATCCAACAGAGTACACACAAAAATCCCATGTCAACAATGGTGTCTTACAAAATCTTTTGAAATAACCAGCCCTACATCAATACCTCTTTGTCCAGTTCAGGGTAGGGTACAGGATGGCAGTTGATCACAGGGCGATCACCCACTTACCCATCACTCACACAAACACTATGGGCAACTTAGATTCACCAATGCACCCGAACATATTTAATACTGCGAGTCTTGAGTAATTTTGCCCAGTGTTTAGGTCTACACTAGGCATCTTACTGCTATCCAAATCCATTCTTGTTGTGTGTGTAACTCCATCTGATTAAATGAGATCTGAGATCAACCCAGCAGATCCAGGTCAACACGAGGTCTACAAGAACACACTTCCGGCAAAAAAAGAGACACTTGAAGGGATTAGTTTCAAATTACCTTTTTTAAAATCCCAACAGCACATTAGCTTATGCATGATCAACAGCAATGAAGGTAATTGTTATAGATTGTTTTTCCAACCAGTCTTTTTCCTGTTTATGTGAAATGACAGACAAGGAAATAACACATTCACAATCTTTACATTGTATCATAGTTATTGGTTATAAATATTGCTCTAATACTTCTGAATGGCATATACTGATGGACCAAAACAGCACTGTCATGAAACTAACTAGGAAGCCCATAACTCCACATGGTGGGGTTCACACAGGACTTCTGGAGGGGATTTGGTTTTGTACCTTTGTAAAAACTACTTCCAGAAAGGATTCTAAAAACAAAAATAGAACCAAATCAACATCCATTTTCCATTTTTAAATTAAAGGAATAAAAAGAAAATAAAAAAGGCACAGCACTACCACAGCAAACACACAATTTTGTTGTTTCCTGTAAGCCGGTTTTGGGTCTTCACAATCTCTAACCCCTAATTTCTACAACAGCGTAAAGATCAAATCACTGACACATAACCCTTGTTTACAGTAAGGGACCGGCAGCTTTTAGTCTCCTTTTGCTCAAAAACATTTACATTTCATTAACGCATCACACATGTCTCACTGTCATGTTAACCAGAGTTAAAGAAAAGTCGCCGCGGGGGAGTTCGATGGATTAAAGGATCATGGGAAGTGAAGTCCAGAGCTGTACGTGGAATCGTGTAAAGTGGTTCTGCTCTAACTCTCCCATCAGCCTTTTTTCAGAGATTATTGCCTTCTGAACTCGTCCCTGGTATCTATTCCATCTTCTCTGTTACATTATTACTGCCTTCGAAAAAGTGCCCTGGCAAAAGTGCCGCTCCGCTCTATGTTACAAATGCTTTCCTACAAAGGTCATGTTTTGTTTCAGGCAGCACTTGTCTGATTGTGTTTTTAAACTAGGCTGATTTAATGTTCCTTTTAGCTTTTGTTGAGAAACTCAGAGCATTCAGCCTAAACCCAGTGTCACGTGACTTAGTGTTGTGTCCTCCATTGGAAACCTGCATGGCTTCGACTTAAGGCTTCCTTCCACTTCAGATGAAAATATTGCTTCAGTATTGCAACACACATCAACAAAAATATACAATGCAACTCAAGTGTGCATCACCATTCTCAGTGTCTGTCGTGTCGCCAAACTTCAAGCCCACGAAGGAACCTGTGAGCTGAGTCCTTGTCCTACGTCTATACAAAAATTGTGCTCTATTAAGGAGGTGAAGCCGCCACCCAACTCTGCGCCGTTACCGCAGTGAACAAGTCCCCATGCAGGAGCTCTGAGGTGCTTGGGTTTCCTTGTGCGGAAAACTTCCTTCTCTCCCCACACAGTACAAGAGAACACTCAGGTCCCATGCACACAGCACTCTCCTGGGGGGTAATCTTGTGGCGTATGTGGAGGGACTTGGTGAAGAAGTTTGAGGTTCCAGAAACAACAGAAAAGGGTAAGGTCTTGGACCGTGAGCAAGCATGGTGACATGCCCACCACTCCCTAAAAGCGCCAGTGCCTCCACCTGTCCACAGCGTGGCTTGCTGTTGGTTGTTATGCTGTGTCTCTGCTGTCTCTGCTCAGTTGACCAGCACGAAGCCATGCTGTGAGTCCACTGTCTCCATCATCTCGCAGTCCAGGAAGGGAGTGCTGAGTTCAGGTAGGGCTAGGCCTTCGTACCCAGCAGACGGGCCTTCGGCCTGGATTGGTGGGGGAGGCTGCCCGGGGTCTAGGGGGTACTGGTACTGCTCGTCATACTGGGTCTCTATTGATGGGGGTAGGGCCACCTCACATGTTGGATAGCTAAAGTTCGGGGCCTCAGGCAGCTGGGAGGGCAGTGGTGCGGAGCCCACATTGAGGTATTGGCCCAGGTATGGGCTGTAGGCTAGGGTTTCAGCGCTGGGCTCCATCAGCGGGCTAAGGGCCGGAGCACAGGTGAAGGTGGGAGACTGCTGGGGACTAGTCTGCACCGGTCCTGGGGGGGTCCCGCTCTGTGCCTGAGGAGGCACTACAGAATCTGTAAGTCCCAACGTTGGGTGAGGAGGGTAGGAGCCCTCCACGATCTGCATCTTGTTGAAGTAGGCCTGCAGCTGAGACTGCTTCTGAAGGTGGAGTCTCTTTTGGTGGAGCCTACAGAAGGACAGGCACAGGAAGAGGGTGTGAGCAGGCTAACCTCCAAACACGCACCCCTTCAAGATGTAGCTCCTGGCTCCTCTTACCTGTGCTCCTGCAGCTGCTGCTCCAGACTTCGCGGTATCTCCTTGCAGAACATCTGACAGCTTCCAGGGCTGTTTGCCAGGAGGTTTGCTTTCTGCAGGGACAACGAAGAGTTGGGATGCTTAGACCTTGGCTTCTGAGCACTGAGGACATGCAGTTTTACACCGGGGGAGCATGAGGGGTTGGTAGCTGGGATCACCCCGAAAACCCCAATTTTCCCTACTAAGCCCCAAGAAAATACTGAAGAGAAGGGAAGCTGACGTAGGGCATCAACCCCTCTTCTAAACGTTTGTGTCCTGCGAGCAGAGATCTACCTGCACTCTGTGGGTGAGGTACTGCGTTTCCAGGCTCTGTCGCCGGGACAGCAACGGGGGCCGGGCTCCACTGGAAAACATGCAGTTCTGCTGATGGGTTCCAGGCACCTTAAGGCGAAAACATGCACACATGGTAAGGTTATGTCCACCGCACACCTCTCGCAGAAACAGGTAACTGTGGCAAGATGGGGTTTGACCCCAGGCACGGCAACGCCCTGTCACACACGGGGCCAGAGCACCAATTCATTATTCAATAGGATGTGAATGAGTGCCTTACCATGCTTGATGGGTACAGCTAATCTCCATTCAGCCTGCTTTGTATCCTGAAGAGCTCTGCAATTTGAAGTCTGTTTTACAAACACTCTATGACTGCGATATTACTCTAGGTAAACAGACTCCTCGATGGCCACCGCCTCCCGCAGCCCCAGCTGCTGAGGGGCCTCACGGTGCTCACAAACCCTAACGCACGACTCACTCCTATAACCCTGGACCTCAGCTATGATGTGTGGTGTGCTGCACAGGACCAGATGTGTATATGGTGGGGGGGGGGAGGGTTTCATGCATGTCAGTATTGGCCCTGACCTGCAGCTGGGGGTCCAGAAGGTCCTGCAGGTTGGGGCCGGTGGGTTCGAGAGAGGGCCCTTCCTGGGAACCCATCTGCTCATACAACATCTGCACCTTGTTGAGCTCGAGGATGCCCTTGGCGCGGGCCAGGTTCTGCAGGTGCTGCCGGAAGGCGACAAGACCTGAGGAGGAAGACAGCAGAGAGCCAGGGAGTGAATCTCTCACAGACTGAAACTGCCCGAAGTCCCCAGAGACAACTGGCAGGACTGCACACAGCAACTTGCTTCCTCTTCTGCTCCACAGACGAAGACAAGGTATACAATTACATGTATTCATTCAGCAGACGGTCTTCTCCAAAGCGACGTACATGTCATAGAAAATACAATGTGTGCATTACATTAGGAGAAAGAGACATAGTTGCAGACGTGCGATTCTTAGTTTCTTTCTTTCTTTCCACCATATGAACCAATGTTCATCACACCAGTACCTATATATATATAAAAAGCTGTATAAAAAGAAGTCAAATATGGGCCACTACAGCCCACAACTGAGAAACACTGACGAGTGAAAACGGAGCCAGTTCACCTGATCACAGCAGACAAATGCAGCGGCAGAGGTCCTGGCTCGGATAGGACAGACAGGCATTACAAAGGGGCCTGTTATTCTAAGCCTTCCAGTGATTAAGAGCAATTACACAGGCGACATGATTAAAAATTATAGGGTGCTGCGTGGGCAGACTTCAAAGCAGGAAGTGATTCAAAGAATTAGTCATCGCAGGGCTAGAACCGTGCCTCTGCCAGTTAATTTGTATCTACACGCGTGTGAATGAGCTGGAACGGGAGGCTTGGCGCGGGGTTGAGAAACGAGCGCTCAAGACTTCTCAATGCAGAACCCGGGGATACACGTCTGCCCGCAGCTGCGGCGTACCTTGCGTCAGGGAAGTGTCGGAGGCGCGCCGGCCCTCCCGGAAGCTGATAGGAGAGCGGTTGTGGGCCTCCCTGCACCGGGAGCCGAGGGCGCGCGTGGCCGGGTGGGAAGGACGCGGGCCCACGAACACCGGAGTCACACCACCCATGGGAGCGCTGGTGAGCGGCGCTTCCGTAACGGTGCTCGCGTCTTCCGGCAGACTGAGGTCGCTGTGGATGGAGCCCATGTCGCATTCCGAATCCATGCTGCCCAGGGACGGGTTGTGGCCCATGCTGAAGAGCTTCGCTGTGGTCAGAAGACACACACGCAAAATCCCAAAGCTTTAATAGCCCAGGCTTGGACATTCACGGGTGACTCCGCCATGAACGCAACACCCTCTGACCGCAATTGTAGCACCATCTACGCATTCAAGCATGTGAACACCTTCACGGTACGTTCCAAATTTAAAATGTCACAGCCGAGCAAACTAAACTGTGCCAGAGGTAAATGCGAGTCATTTCCTAAAGACCTAATATTATGAAGAAAAAAAAAGGCAGGAAGGCAGTTGTCTGAATAACACGACCTATTTTTCATAGCGACCACACATGAGGTAATGACCACAAACTGCAAGTTCAAGCCATTTGGAAGAGTGCACCACTCATCGTTGCTTCTTTTTAACCTTTGGTCTTCAGTTAAACAAACAAGATCATCGACCTTTGTGGTCATGCATCTACGCTGCTGGTGCTGTGCTCAAATGACGACACTGGATATCTGACCTGTGGTCGGTACTGCACCGGGCTGATTGGAGACCTCCGAGAGCGTGTGCCGCCTCTGGCCAAAGCGGGGCCCCTGCACAGCGGTAGGGACGTGCATGGGGTCATCCTCGCCATCCGGCTCCTCGGTCTCGATGCCCTCATCGATGGATGTCTCCATCATATTGCTGGGCAGGGAGCCACTGGCCTTGCGGATGGCCGGGGGCAGAGGGTCCAAGAGGCAACCGTTGACCTGGAGGGACGAGAGGGTGTGCTGACAGCAGGAAGCCAAAACACCAGCAACTCGGGAGTCCCTCAGTGCTCCTGTTCTCATCTTTTCCATAAGCCTACTACTGATTAAGAATTACCTAGTTAATTTTGTTCTTCATAAGGCCTCCTGTGCTGAAACATGCAACTATTTGGAAAGCCATATCTGAAATAAGTCTGAGAGGATAAAACGGGCAAGAGCTACTTCACACGGGCCCCCCTTCAATCTCATCCAGTCATGTACAGATTTGCTGCCACCAATGCAGAGGACAGAACCCTAGGTTGGATTAGGTCAGGTTCAGAAAGGGGCAGATGACAACCATGTTGACATCCACTGTAGTACTGTTCATAGCACTTCAGACACTGTGCCAGAATAGAGACTGAGGAAAAGAAAGCAGAATGTCGCTCAGACAATGGGAGGCAGGAGTGAGAATGGACTGGAAGTCTGTAGTGCAGGAAAAAGCAGTGCGTTTTGGCTGAGCAGGTCGTCTTGCAGTCGCACAGCCAAGCAAGCGTGTGCCCCCGCCCCTCCCCTACACACACACACACACACACACACACACACACACACACACACACACACACACACACACACACACACACACACACGTGCGCGCTTCGTTGACACATATCATCTGGAGGTTTCCAGGGAAACCAAAACCACGGTCACAGTTTCCTGATGAGTCTGATGCCAAGAACACTGTTGCTCAATGCAGGGGGAAACTGCTGCTGACACAAGCACGTGTAGCCGCCCTTTGAGCGTCTCTCCATGACAAATGGATTTTTGGGAAGGCCTTGCAACGACCTCAAGCTGCGTTACGTAACAGCTGCCCTCTCAGAATGAGGACTAGAACAACCAGCACCCTGTTTCAGCCTTACCAACAGAACCACCCTGATGACTGTGATGTCACTGCCGGAGTACATAACGTCCTCAGTGGATCCGAGTGCTTAAGGCCCCAGTGTCAAAAATGCTCGAAAAAAATAAAAAGCAGCCCTGCTTTCAAGAATTACCTACAAAATAATGAAGAGTACACAAATACGGGACAGCTGGTAGCATAGTGGTTAGAGCTGTTGCCTCTAGACCCAAAGGTTGCAGGCTTGATCCCCACCTCCGGCTGCAGTACCCTTGAGCAAGGTACTTACCCTAAAATTGGTCCTGTAACATTACCCAGCTCTACATGGGTAAATAATTGTAGGTAGACTAGGACTGTAAGTCATTTTGGAGAAAACAGTCAGCTAAATTAATAAACAATGTAAATAGGGCATAACATAGAGAAAGAAGTACACCGTGTATGTGGGGGTAAGCATGAGGATGAACTGGACTCAGCAGGCAATCATGCACCTTTGGGAAGTCTAGATCACGTCAATGGCATCAGCTGTCTTAGCACGGACTGAGACGACCTTACCGCGTGCGTTCACTGAACTCATGACTGAACTAGTTACTTGGCGTAAGATGGTAAAACATCGCTACCAACACAGTCGTTCATGTTTGGATTACCTGAATGTAGTATGTACAACATATATATATATATATATATACACACACACACACACACACACACACTTAACTGTCTGGTTTAAACTGGTTTACAGCAGTATTACTTGAAAATCTGCAGGGTAGCTGCTTGACATACTAAACATGGGAAAATGAAGAGGTGTTTTAACACAAGATCCTGTTTGTGGTACGTGGGATAGACAAGAGTCGCAAAGAGCTTTGAGTTCTACCGACCTGTGGCGTGGCCACCTCCTCTTCCATGAGGCTGTGTTCGGGTGGGCACGGGGTTTGGGGGAAAGTGAAAGCATCGGCAGAGGCTTGGGGGAGCGCAGGGGAACGCAGGAGCCTCATGCTCTGAGGAAGGAGCCCCACTTGTGCGGAGCCACTGCTTGCCTGGCATGGGAGCGGAGAAGAAGAGACCGTTACTGCTGTCCTGCACTCCTTATTAATGAAGTATTTGGCAAAGGCTAGCTGGCACCATGCTGGGCAGCCAACAAAGCAGCCACACCTGCACAGCCCAAGGAGATGGCGCTGCATGACAGGTGGTGGCGGCGGGTTACCTTGACGACTGTCTGCTCGGCGATCGTGCTGGGTCGACGCTGGCGGGCGTCAAGCCTCTGCTCCACGGGGAAGCTGCAGCGGTGGGCCTTGAGCCGCTCCACCAGCAGGTAGTAGATTGCAGCGAAATGGTTGTAGCTCTTGTTCTGTAGGGACTGAAAAGAAATGCTCTCATTTGTCTGGGGTTTTGTACTTTTAAAAGTAAACTTGGTTTATCGTGGAAAACGCAGGTGGAGAAAATGTGACCCGTTACCACCCTGCTCAACAGCATGCAGAGAACAGTAACTTGTTCTGTAAATGAGTAACCTCTAGGCTGAGGTTCAGGGTGGTGGGTCTCCCAAGCTTACCTCTATGGTCTTGTGTTGGTCGATCCCCAGGCTGTGCATTAGGCGGAGCACCTGCTCACTGTGCTCACCCACACCGGGCTCATTGCTGCCCCCTTCCTCAGTGCCGCTGTGCTGGTAGAGCAGGGGACGCTGCACAGGCACCTCCAGAGCCATCCAGCGATGCTCCTTGATCTGTGTCACGGTGAGCCGCTTGGAGGGGTCCAGCACCAGCATTCTGCGAATCAGGTGCTCGCAGTCTTTTTTGGCATGAGGTACACAGAGAAAGGGGACATTATTCAGAGCCTGCTTTCCTTACTCCTGGGTGCGTCCCCTCCCCCTTCAGCCTTACGCCCTGAGTTGCTGGGTTAGGCTCCGGTTCCCCGCGACCCCGTATGGGACAAGCGGTTCAGAAAGTAAGCGTGTGTGTGTGTGTGCGCGCGCACTTTCCTTACACACGCTCCTCAGTTTGTTCACAGCAAGTTGTGTGGTGCTTTTGGGAAACACACCACGGTGGTAGTGACAGCCCCTGATTCTTCACCATTAGGCAAAGATGCATAACCTGAACCGTGTAGAGGTAAGTAACAAATATAAAAGCTTCTGTTAAGGAAGCTGGTCAGTAATTGAAGGTCACAATTTTGTAGGACAAAATTTAAAATCTAAATTACAGAATATCAAAAAAATTTATTATTACTAATTCCATTATTTTTATAGGGAAAAATTGCCAGTTCATCCCAAGTCCATCCCAAGTTATTAAAATTACCCTAAATGATGCCTAATGTCGTAAGAAAAAGTAGTGTAATTTTAAAACAGAATGAACAGCAATAAAAACATTATACACTTAGCCCCTCAGATTTTTTTTGAAACTTTTTTTTTGCTGTTTGTCCTGGGGGAAAAAATTTAATTTTTATGTTGAACTGTGCAAAGCATTTTTCCGTGAAGCTTTTTTGAATCTTACATAATTGTTGTGACAAACATACAATGTGTATATGTAAAAAGCTTCCTCATCATTCTCTCTCTGAGAACTAGTTTTTTTTAAGTCTACATTAGCAACAGTAGAAACAATGATTTTTATTTCATTTAACTTTTTCTTCTACTCTATAAATGCAGAAGTTATCTAAAGGTCCGTTACTTTATAGTCCCTATTTAAGGTTTTGAGTCTATATGGTAACACAAAGTTATTCACAGGAATTCCTCTTTCATGAAGGATGAACACGAATGGTGTAAACGTATAAAAAAATTAGAACAGCAACGATTTCATAAACAAAATGTACTATTACTGTGTGTGGACCGGGTTGAGCAGGGCAAAGACTATATGTTACCTTTAAATAAAGGAATAATGAAGTTAAAATGCAATGCTGCAAAACAGAAGATGCAAACACAAAAACGTGACTGCATGTGAGACTGTAGAGTACCAGAACACAAGTGACAGCGTGGGTACACTGCTCCCACAATGCAGTGGGTCTCAGTCTTACACAGACCACTGGTGCAAATTTCAAATGTGGCCTCAGTTTAATGAGCTGGACCAAATGTCTCCATTCTGGACTGGTTGTCACAGGCTGAATACATGAAAATCGACAAATTAATGATAAGTGGTATTAATAAATCTCAGGCTAGACGTGAAAAAGCGTATCCTGAGAAAGCAGAATACAGGGGGATCAGTGTTCATATCCATTTCAACAATCAAAGCTTAAGGGATATTGTACTGTTTGCAAGGGCTAACATAAAACAATAACAGTACATATAAGAACAAATAATGTGAATAAACAAAATGCTTAAAAAATACACTATACTTGCAAAATAAGAAAGAGTGAAGATATTTAAGAAACACACCAAAATGGTTTTTGCTATTAACTTATACTGAGATGTTAATGGACAAGAGAACATGAGGGGAGGGTATAAGAGATGGGTATCTGGAATTGTCGCCCCTGGGAGAGCGTTTAGTTCATCAGATAGCTTAGCTGGCGTTGTGGCATGTTACGTGTTATTCACATGTGGAATCACCTTTTTTTTTTTTTTTTTTTAACAATTTTACAGCCATAAAAAAACCATGCGTTGCTCGCGTAAAGCTGAGACCACGCAAGATTCAATGACTGCCGTAAGGGACTAATTCCCCCCCCCACACAACTACAATTTAGCAGCAACACTTCGGCCTGTCATGCATTACTGCTGGTGAAATGGTGTAAGGCCGTAGGTAGTGGTTATGACAGAGCTGCTCGGTATAAATGGCGTGTGGTGTAGAGTGTGTTCACCACAGGCCTGCCCTAGTGGTGCAAGGTGAGGAGTGATCGTGACAGCCCAGACGTGGTGAGAACATGCTGGGAGGAAATGGCATTCTGTACGTTCTGTTCCTTGGGACACAGCGATGACCCACTCAATATGGACACAGCTCAATAGTTTGAGGGTCCTGAGCAAAGTTCTACTAATTTCCAAGAACTTAATCATCTGACACCTGCTCCCCTCTCCCCATGTTACCCCAAATTACATCAAGCGCTTGAGGACTCTGCAAGAACACATTTCCGAGAAATGCTTTCAGCAGCGTTCAACCAGAACAAGCCGTCTGATGTAATGACTTGTCCTCTCCAGTCAAATTGAGTCCTCCTCCTCGTAGGGTCCTGATCAGCGGAAGAGTAACCCTTTCCACCCATCGCGGCACTTTTCTCTCATTCACGGGCCAAGCAGAAGGGTGAATGACTTGTGCGAAGTTCAGCGCAGTGTATCTAGCACCGCAGATCACCATGGATAAAGGTGTCAGCTAAATACTACGTAGTAACCGTTGTACATCGCTTTGGAGGAAAAGCATCTGTTAAATGAATACAGGCAGTCCCCGAGTTACAAA
The DNA here is from genome assembly GCF_900964775.1 of Scleropages formosus. NCBI lineage: Eukaryota > Metazoa > Chordata > Actinopteri > Osteoglossiformes > Osteoglossidae > Scleropages > Scleropages formosus. Next base: position 20,718,216 of record NC_041809.1, read on the forward strand.
CGTCCGACTTACATACAACTTGTACTTACGAACCACCCCCCTTACCCCTTACTGACCAGAAGTTGAATTTTTTTGTCACCCTTAAGTAACATTCAAATGAAAACTTCATAATTAAACCTATTATATTAAAAATTAGAGTTACTGTATATACAACTGGTTAGTAATAACAAACGGGCTACTTTGCAACGTGCGTCAAAACATCGCGTGTCTACAGCGGTTTGTCGGCTCGTGAGCCCGAGGACAGACTTCCTTCTTTTCCTGTAACAGTGTCTCATGTGTTACTGTATTTGGCTTTAATTTTTTTTGTTTTTACCCTCCCAACCATGGCACCAAAGCGTAAATGTGATGCAAGTGATGGTGATGCATCCAAGAAAAGGGAAACGATCACAATTGAAACTAAAGAGGAAATAATGAAGCGAAAGGTGAAACACAACAAACACTGGAAAAGAAAACAAAGTTTCTTGAATGTTTTGCTTGCACGCGTATCGTCTCTCTCTCCCTCTCCCTCCGAGAGAGCATTCGATTCGGCTACAAAAGACGCTTCTTCCCAGTTGCGGAATCTCGCTCCAGACAACACCCCCCTCATGTTCTCAAACCTCCCTCGCTCTTCTCTTCCAAGTCCTGTCCCTCATGGTTCCCCAGACCTGTTCCACATCTCTTGGATAACGACCGTCTGCCTTGTCCCTCGACCGCGATTTCGGATCCTCGTCTGCGTTAGTTCGCCCGTTCCCGACCACGAGAACCCATCTCCTTTCGTTCCGAATAAACGGTCCTGCACTTGGGTCCAGTCTCCTCCGTGTCCTCTGTTCGCAGTAGTAACATTTATCATCTCTTTCTATGTCTCTCTTTATTATAAATACTCTAGTTACATTTTTTATCATCATCACACTGTATTATTGCTGTATTATTATATTAAATGTTTCAGTGTATTCAAAGTATTTCTTGAATGTTTTGTTTTTTGCATAGAAAGGTACACTATATGCTATATAATGACCCAGCTGGCAAACTGACGTTAGATACCCACCATACCCAACTGTTCTGACTTGTGTCAAAATCCGACTTAAAGACAGACCGAGGGCACGGAACTCGTTCGTAATTCGGGAACTGCCTGTAAATGTAAATGTAAAATGTAAGTGTGCTCCGGCACCCTCTGCGGAGCGCCCTACCTTCCGTCATGAAATATGGGATGCGGAAGCGGCCCTCCAGCACGCGCTGACGGAGAACGGGCAGAGAAGGTCCGTCGAACGGGAGGGCTCCGCACACCAGCACGTACAGCACCACGCCCATGCTCTGCGGGGAGGGGCGCACACAGCAAAACGTGAACATACATGGTGCACAGAGTCTCCTTGTGACTCTACCCCGTTAAATAGGGTTCACCGACCACAGCTTTGCACCGTACCCATATATCCAGTTGGGGGCCCTCATACTGCTGTCCCTCAAACACCTCAGGGGCAGCATAGGGGGGGCTGCCGCACCACGTGGCCAGGGGCTCCCCTGGCTGGAAGAAGTTTCCAAAGCCGAAGTCTGCGGGAGACAAAGACCGCCGTTAATTCACAGGGGAGGCATTGCATCAAACCCGCTGCAGCGAAGCCCCGACGAAAACCTTCAAAGTTCCTAAAGAAAAGAAACCACAGACTGAAATCAGAGGCTGAATGCGTGGCTTTACTCCGGGAGACATCGAACCTCGGTGTCGGCGACGTGGAAGGCCCTCCGTTTTTTCATGGGCTGTAGGGGAATGCGGACACACCCCTCCTGGGGGTGCTTCGTGCGGTAAGTAAGAGGTGCGGGCGGAGAGAAGGGGACCAGAGCGCACGGGGAGAGCAGACGGACGCCGGGGACGGTAAAGAGCAGGGACGGACTGCAGGGCACACCTGCCGCCTCTCTGGCGCGCTTCCTCTATGAGCAAAACATGTAAATCGCACTCGGAAAGGAAGCGGCTGTCATTGTGCAAGCGCTAGGTGGCTGCTCTCCCAGGAGCAGAAAGGAAAAGAATGTTCTCCCCCACCCCCCCCTTCCCTCGCCACTCATCTGTGATAGCTTGCTAGCAGGGGGATTTGACATTTCGGTGTGTGTCCCCCCCCCCAACAATTCTCACACACACAGTCACACAAACACATGTGGCCTGTTATAAAACAGGGATTTTGGGGGGGGGGGGGGGATTCTCAAAGTGCCTCACACAGGCTTGCAATATCCAATCCTTCTACAAGAGAAATCTCAATTAAAAAAAAAAAAAAAAAACCCATACCATCTGCATAAACAGAAAGGTCAAACCCCACAGACAAACACCAACGATGTAATCTTCCGATATCCAGCAACATAAAGACGACGTGTTCTTCAGTCCCGCCTCTTCCAGGAAAGGCAGGCGGCACTCAGGGAAAATTCCTGCGCCGAACCCCTCCCGCCCCTCTAGCGGCAGCAATCTGCTGGGGTTACTTGTAATATGCTCATTCGCTTGGCCCACAGCCATGTGTGTGCGTGTCCTCGCGCCACAGCCAGCAGTACGCTTCACCCTTGGCCCACGTCGCCCACCAGCGTCCAAAGGCGCCGCCAGCATGGGTCCCTCCGAAGCGATCGCCCCACCTGGCTTCGGAACGCGCCGGCATTCCGGAGCGTTCTACACGTCACTTGCGCATCTTGACGGCATCTGGCACTAATGAATGACGCCGCTTCTCGGCGTGGTATAGCACAGCAATTTTAAGGATTATGGCATCACGCAGACGGACTCCGCCGAAACCACGCCCTCCGTTCCACCAAAGGCCACAGCAGGAGAGGCTATGGGTCATGTCTAGAGGTGGTCCTCCAGTGGGGGCAGGCAGGTGGGCCGCGGGGGTTAATGGTGGTTGGGAGAGGGAGAGGTAAGTATATGTGGGATTGCGCAGACCGGCGGGAGGTGAGACACACATGCACTGACAACATCAAGGTGAGAGGCAAGCGCAGTCGGGGGCTGTCAGATGTGCTGACCCACTTCACGCCGTGAATACTGAGCAGGCAGACTGACGTCAATGCTCCGTTGCTGCCCAGAGGTAGACCTGGGGAGGGGGGGGGGGCTGCAATCAAAACACCTCTCTCTTTTGCACTCCCTCTCTCCACCCATGTGCATTTGCGACAGGCACAAAGAGTTAGCTTTCGCCAGCGCTACGCCACCGTACCTACCGTTTCAGGGCCGCGTCTACGAGGACGACGACGCTGCTCCGGCAGAGGCTCGGATCCCTTGAATGCAGCATTATCACAGCAGCATTAACTGGAACCGAAGCACTGCGGGGTTTTATAAAGGGGCCATTATCTCTCTCTCAGTTAGGTGGCGATGCACACCCCTGGGATGCGTCCAAACACTATTCGACGGACACACACAAATACACGCTCTGCATTCGGCCAGCTGTGGGGAAAAACGCGGCGCGGCGCGGTGCGGTAATCCACTGGCGTACCCTTAAGTGGGCTAAGAAGTGGACCTTGTTGCCGCTGCAGAAGGGACCGTGAGCCTTGGTCACTTCCCTGCAGAGCACTTTTCTTTGACTGCAAAATTGCATGCGGGTAACAGGAGGTCATGTGAGTTCTAAGGAGGCGAAGGAAAGCAGCTTTTGCGAGAGCAGCCCCAGCCCCGTGCCCAGCGTGCGTCTGGTGTTGGCTTCCCAAAAGCCCTTTCAGGTGGAAGAACAGAGGAGCGGGTGGAGGGTGCAACAGAAACGAGCGGTGTACAATTAAGATCTGGTCTGGATTATGCTTCTGTTCTTTCTGCCGCCAAAACAGCCTAGAAAATACACACTCACACGGCCCGTGCATAACAAAAATCATACACGCCTTCCACCAAATACACAGACATTCAGTTGAATGTTCCGGAAAGCAACAAATTTAATAGTACAATACAGCTGCTTAGCAACGACACTTGACAGGTGTTACACGAGTCTGCATGACAATAACATTAATTTAAGTAATATGTACTGCCTGCAATGCGCCGTCAAGCCTGCAGATTACCGAAGGGGAATTTTTAAAATCTTACAAAATTAAACCTTTTAAAATTTTCAAAACCCATCTTCAAACACAAAGCAGACAGCATTGTCTGTAAACACACTAATCAAAGGTGGGTTTTACCCTTTTTTTTTTTTTTTTTTTTTTTACAAACTGATCCTTAAGCGCGTCACATAAATCGATGAAAGAATTTGCGCACAACGCAGGGATGCAAAATTCATGCATTTTGTCTTTATATGATCTCAGAGGACGTCACTTCAGATTACAGATTTTTTTCCTTTTAATCTTTGAAACGAACGGTGATCGCAGGTGAGCTTTGCGGGACCGCCTCTAAAGCGCATCCAGCACACTTCTCATCAGCCAGAGGGCAACCCTTGCTAAAGAGTGGGGCGAGGAGGTGCTGCGTGACTCAAGGGCAAAGAGGTAACGCGGGTCTGAGAACGGCCAGGGGAGGGGCATGCGGAAAAGCAGCATTAGTGCTGATAAACGTCTTATCTCCGGTGGGGCAGCCAGGCTTTTATCTTGTAGCCTCAAACATACCCAAGGTCCGCACACAAGGGGGGGGGGAGTAAAAAAAAAAAAAACGCGTGACTGGTTAATGCTAAACAGAGGCCGTTATTGCTCCAAGGATCACGCAAGATACAGACTTAAAAGGTTAAGGACAACGGGTCTACAGCACACCCGTACCGTGTTTGCACACTCTTTCAAAGGTCTGAGCAGTCAAACAGAGTTAAGGGTGCGGAACTCAGTATGCCGTTTGCAGACGCCGAACGAAAACGAGAAGCACCCCATACCTGGGTCCATACAAACTCGGCATCCTCAGATCTCCCACATACACTCCTTCCTTCCGCTTAGCACGGTAAGCGGTGCAGAAAACACTCCAAAACATGCACAAAAATGGTGCGAAAATGCTTACCAACCAAATCTTCCTTTATGAAACATGCAGACAGAGTTGAAACAGACTGGGGTGGAGACACCAATACTGCTGAAAAGCATTGTCGGCTCAACAGGATCCGCAACTGGCTCCACCTAAATGTTTCCGGGTTTAGTCCTCCAATCCAGCTCTCTTGCTGACAGTCCTAACTTTCTTTTGCACTGCTGGTCTGATGGGGAAAATGCTAAAAACTCCCCAAATCCCCTTGTCCTGTTCTTTACCTTCCCTGGGTGTGACCACCAAACGAGCCAAGATGACTTTTACATTTATGTATTTAGCGGACTCTTATTGCCGAAGAAACACACGATGTTAAGCTACTTAAACTATTTTACCCGTCTATACAGAGGGGTAATTTTTACTGGAGCATTCTGGGATAAGTACCTTGGTCAAGAGCGCTACACCAGGAGGTAGGATTTGAATCCGAGGCCCTTGACTGCAAGGCATTGGCCTTAACCACTACGCTACCTGCTCTCCACCGCGAAGGAGCATGCTGGTAAGGGAAGGGTTAAGTATTTCAGGTAGGGCTGGGGGACCTGCCTGCTAGGCGGGAGGCTGGAGGCTTTGCTTGCTGGCTGGTCTGGGCAGACGAGGCACTCTTTAAAACGCAATCCAGCTAGCCTGGCAGGAAGTAAATCCCACATGACAGTGCCATCAGTGTTGTGGGCTGGGTGTCCCAGCGTCCTCAGCTGACCTCACCGTGGTCACGTGCAAAATGTTGTTTACGGTCTCATCGAATGCCGGGCCTGCGGGACATTTGCCGGAACACCCTACCCGGGGGTTGGTGGGCGATGAACAGACAGCCTGTTATGAATCTCCTGAAATACGTGCGAAAAATGAGAAAGGAGACGGAGGAGAAGAGAAAGTTCCCGGGGGGGGGGACAACACAGGAATCTCTCCTGCACACATGAGCATTCAGATAGGCGCCGGTCTCAACGCGACACCCCCGATACGTGCTCGCCGCCTGTTCTCACAGCCCTGCCATGAGGCATTTTCACTGAGCTGCAAGAGGTGCCAGCTTCCTGCTAATTCAAAACAGCCGAGGCCAGCTGGCTCGATCCAGCCGTGCCGCCCCGGTCCTCCTCGCTCGGGCCTCGGCTGGTGCCACCTGCACAGGAGCTCAGAAAGCACAGCACCAACGGTCAAAGGATCCGGCGAGCAGAATCCGCTGCTCTCCCGTGGTGAACCACGCTATTCGCGCACACATTACAGCCCGACTTCTTGACACCCCTCATCGCGCCGGACTTCAGAACAGAAGTGGACAGGCTGGCGGACGAAGGTGCGCTAACAGGCAGAAGCTGCAAACTACAGTCTTTTTTCTTAACGAAAATAAAAATGTAAATGTAGCAGGAGGTATGCAAACAAAGCGAACGCGCAAAAACGGTTGGCGCCATACCTGCGATCTTGATGTTCATATGTCCGTCCAACAACAGGTTCTCTGCTTTCAGGTCCCGGTGGACAACGTGCCGATTGTGGCAGTACTCCACGGCCGACAGGATCTGCCAGAACTTGCGACGCGCGTCGGCTTCGCTCAGCCGACCGTGGCCCGCCAGGTAATCTGCAGGGGTGGTGGAGACACGGACCACTGTTTTCGCTGCATCTGGCACAGATGTTAGAGCGGCACGGTGATTCGCACCGGGGGTCTCGCCGCACAGACGGATGCAAGTTCGATCCCTGCTCGGTCTGTGTGGAGTTTGCACGTTCTCCACCAGTTCACATGGGTTTGCTCCCACAGTCTGAGGTCATTACTCACACCATGTATGTAATGCAAAAAAAAAAAAAAAAAAAGTTTGTGCACCCTTTGGAATTACCTCGATTTCTGCATAAAACACGGTATGATCAACTAAGTCACAACAGGCAAATGCAACCTGCTTCAACTAATAGCACGCAAACAAACGTGCTTCTTGTCAATAGTGAAAACATCATTTAGACATTGTCTCACAGGTAGAAAGCGTATGCGAGGCCTCGTCTTCAGTGACTGATAAAACCGGCGGCAGCAATAATCTCCACTAAACATTTCCTGTAGCCGCTCATTAGATTTGCACAACGGTTGGGAGGAACTTCAGACTGTTCCTCCTTACAAAACTGTTTCAGTTCATTGATATTTTTGGGTTTCCTTGTGTGAACAGCTCTTGAGGTCATGCCACAGTATCTCAACTGGGTTAAGGTCTGGACTTTGACTTGGCCATTCCAGAACATGAATTTTCTTATGTTTAAGCCCCTCTGTTGTACATTTACTCCTCCGGTTTGGGTCGTTGTCTCGTTGCATCACCTAACTTCTATTAAGCTTCGGGTGGCAGACTGATACCCTGACACTCTCCTGTAAAATTTCTTGATACAATTTTGAATTCATTGTTCCCAGTATAATAGCAAGCTGTCCAGGCCCTGAGGCAGCAAAGCAGCTCCAAAGCATGATGCTCCCTCCACCATGATTCACAGTTACAACAAGGTTTAGGCGTTGGGAATGCAGTGCAGTGCTTTTTCCTTCAAACACAACATTCCTGCCAAAAAGTTCAACTTTTGCACCATCTATCCACATACTTCTTCCTGCTTGGACTGTGGTTGTTAAAATTATGTATTCAATAATGTCAGAAAGTACAATTTTTGTTTGAGTGTTTGCCTATTATTGTGTCTTAGTGGGTGATCAGGCCACCTTTTATGAGCAATTAATGTAGAAATCCAGGTAATTCCAAAGGGTTGCCAAACTCCCCCCCCCAAACTGTATGTGTGCATTACTTTGCTGTGCTATATAAATGAGTGAACAACTGTCAGAATTTAATACAAAGTCACCTTGGATAAAGGTGTCAGCTAAACACTGGTTAATAATCGTTGTACCTTGCTTTGGAGAAAAGTGTCAAGTGAATAAATGTAAATGTAATGTAAATGAGTCCAAACCAGCATGTCTGAAATGCCGAACGGAAGAACAGCTGTGTGAAGAACAGCAGCTCCCTGTGTTCGCTTTCCCCCCCCCCCCCATACCCCTCGTCGCCATTCTTGCCTCTTTAGCATCCACTTGCTTGACATCTGTATGGTGAAAGCGGTGAGGATCAGCGTGAGGGCAAAGCCGAGCATCTTTTTTGGTGCATCTGCTCGTTTCGGGACTTCTGATGGCTTCCGCATAAGCTTTACGTGTGTGCATTTCACCGTGATGGAACGTAGGAAGCCAAACTTAACACACCGGAGCTGCACAGGATGACATACGCTGTCGGTAACACAGTTAACATGATCACGACGCTGGGAGCCGTCTAAACTCCATCCTGACCTCATGGACCCATAGGCACACAGCACGTACTCCCGGCGAGGCCACACCCCTCTGAGTCATGTTAACACCCCTCCCACCCCATCACCTGCTCCTGCAGGTACTCGGGGGTGGCTGCCAAGTGACTGTAAGTTGGGGGGGAGGGTGGTGCGCATGCGTGCGTGTGAAAAGGAAGTCGGAAGCGAGCGGGAACAAGCACGAGGGACGTGACACGGCACCCTTCAGCCACGTGTCTTGGCTGTGCAATGCCCCTTCCCCCCACCCCCCAAGACTCCCCCTCGCTCACACAGGGGCAAGGGCAAAGGTTCTGGCGTTCTCCTGGAAACGTAGCATCGCTCTAACTAGGTCGCTTTCCAGCACACACACACACACACACACACACACACACACACACGCTGCGGGGAAGACGCACACCGACACACTGATCGCCGTTTTGTTTAGCCGAGTCCGGCGAAGCTGGAACCCACATCCAGACAGAGAACTGGATGGATCACGGAGGAATTAATACAAAATGCATTAACGTTCAAATATAGCGCTCAGATGTTCGCAAGCGGATTCAAATAAGCGTACACTTGGGTCCTGGGGAGGATCTCTCATTCGGTTTTCACAAGGGAAGGCAACATGCCTCAAGTGCACCATAAGTAAATAAGGCTTTTCCAGGGATACTGGATTTGAACCAACAGAGGATGTTAAAAGAGCATATTGAAAGACCCTTAAAACAATTACCGCTCCCACTTCACCTGCCCCCCCCAGGACACCCTCTCTTACAAGTCACACCAGCGTGCGCCAATATGGCCCAGCACATGACCAGCGCTACAGCACCAGATTGCGGACCCAAAAGATGCCGTCTCGACGGGCCAAGTTACAGTGTGGTTACAGCCAAGTAGCTGCTGCATATGCAGGGTGTTTTCACGGCTCGCCAGTCACACAGACGCGCTCCAAAGTGCTCTCGGAGACGCCTCCTCAACGCGCTCCTTCATGGAAGACGACCTAAATGGCATAATCTCACCCCCAGGCCATGTTTAGGAATGTATCCCCGCTTAATGAAAAAAGAAGTACTGGAATATGTTTAAGAGAGCAGGGGGAAAGCGTGCGTGCTGGTGCGTACGTGTGTGTGTGTGTGTGTGTGTGCGCGCGCGCTCAAGCACTCGGACACAGGCCACAGCTCATGCGAACCAGCACCTGGGCGCCAGTGCAAGAAAGGTGAGAAGGTGACAATTTCAGCGGTCCAACAGGTGAAGAGGCATCGCTCCACTGCTCACAGAAAGACAGACAGTGGCACGGCATGTGGTGGGGTTGGGCAAGCGAGGCAAAGAGAAGGGCCATCATCAAGATCCTGGGGAGTGTGAAACGATGCGTCACGCAAGCAGAGCGGGACCGTGTTTAATTAACACTCCAATCAGTCTCTCTGCAGGAAAACCAGGAGGCTGGGGTGTGTGCGTGCGCGTGTGTGCGTGTGTGTGCATGCGTGGAATATGTTTGACGTGTGAAATGCCTGCAGTGTGCGTTTGCGTGCATGCGTGCGTGCGTGAGAAAGGTAGTATATCCATGCCAGATGGTAAAATGTAGAGGGCTTCATCTGGGGTGAGTGTGTTGCTGATTAGACAGAGGGTGCCACATTCCGGATTGTAACCCTCCCTCTTTATTTGACGAAATCTTTCTTTGAGCCATGCTGGTAATCAGAAAAAACATCTGGTGTGGGAATGTGGCATGGGTTCCTGTGTTTTCCCGCCTACCCTACCCCACCCCTCAACCTGCATGCTGCACGCCCGGCACGCACCATCCTTTGCCTCCACCGTGGTGCTGGACTTTGGACACGGACACAGTTTGAGAAGTGTTGCTGGGCTGTGGAAATCTGTGCCTTGGAAAAACAGGGTATCTGCGACGCAACTGTGAGTGTGGTGGTTGGGGGGGTGTCCAGGCGGGATGACCGCAGCAAAGAATTCGTTTAGCCGCAACCTGCTCGTAGCGGAACAGCAGCCTCCGGTAAGTTCTCGAGGAGCAGTCCAGCTGGTGGAGAAGCTGCAGGTCGTGTGGCCCATTCCGAGTTACCCACTAACAGCGGAAGCTCCGGGAAACGGCACCGCCCCAACTCGGCTTCAACGCTACTATTCTGAACAGCTGCTCAGGTTTCGAGATTAGCTGCTTAAAAAAAGTTAAAAAGCACGTGCCGCCTTCTCGTTCAGTGCCGGTCTAGCCAGGAGCTCTGCGGGTACACAGCTCCCAGCCGGGTCACCTACCCTCTTGCCCCAGGATTCCTAAATATAAATCACAATTCCAAACGCAGGGATTTATGCTGATGTTAATAGGGAACCCTCCAGACAAAATTAGTTTGACCAGGATTTGGAATAGGTCTAAAACTGCCCAAACACAAGTATCACCGACACCTTCCGTTTGAGGTCATTTCTGCCAACAGCCATTAGGCCCTATAATGAGGCATCTCACAATCAAGGGGGCCACTGACCTCTTATTATCTAAGTGGTATTGGTATCAGTGGCACTTTTTCATAAGAACCTGCACGCTTTTCATAAGTACTCTTTCATACTATCTAAATCTGATATTTATGCATTCCACTGTTATTCCAGCGTCGTGTGTAACGGCTCTGTTATACGTATGCTGCAGCAGCCTGAGCAATTTCCTTTGGGACCAATAAAGTTTCCATCCATCTGTCTATAGCACACCTACCTGGATTCATCTTTCTGTCCTTCTGAGATCCATTTAGTTCCGCAGAACGAGTGGCTGCAAGACACCTGAAGGTTTCGGCATACTGCCATCCTACAGGTCTACAACAAAGTGCTCGGCACGTCTTGAAGCCCCGGGACGACAGTTGTGCTATACAATAACAAATGACGCAGAGTTCACAACTGGGTTTGGCTGGGTTTCCATGACAACACAGAAGTGGTCACTATGAGTGTTCCCTGGAGGCAAGCCAGAGACGAGGCCCACTTAGAGAAGACGGCACACATCTGTATTTTTAAATTCACGGTGGTTTCCGAATGATGAGGAAAATGCTGCAACTTACCGTGAGGTCCGATGTCGATCCAAGGTCAACAAGACACTAGAGCCCTGGGTGGCCAACATAAGGTTATCAACTAGCTGGAGCAGTTGGAAAGCTTGTGGATGCACAGAATGACCTCATTTGGTTAGTAATTACAGCTCTCCTTTGGGTATGGTCCAGGACCTGATGTTGGACCTGCTGTGGAGGTTGGTCGGTGGCTTGGTTCGCCTTACCCACAAACAGGGGAGATCCAGTCCAATTTCGACTTCATCCTTCTGGGGCCCTACCAAGGTATATAGCTCTGGTCCCATCACCCTGAGCCCACAATCAGACAGCCAGACTGTTATGAGGGTCAGGGTGTCAAAAAGCATTTACTGCATGGTCTGGCCTCAAACGATTAAACAATATTTGCATGAGAAATGGTTTACGTAGGGCTACATAACAGATACGTGTTCCTCTACCCTGCTCACATGCATATCGCCAAGGCACCATATTACCCCGGAGACTCCGAAGATACAAGTCAATCGACTGTGATAAAAAGGGGTGACTAAATTGAGTAAATATTGTGCATACTGGATATCAGAGTTCATACGGAATACAAACTTTCCCACAGAAAACAACACATGCATGAAATTAAAGGATGCGAAGAAAAAAAATTTTTCAAACAAGCTGCCATGTAGTTCTTCATCTCAGGCAGGGGTCAGCAATCCTGGTCCCCTCGGGCCGTAGGCTATACAGGTTTTTTTTTTTTGTCCGGCTGAGCTCAGCGAGCCTTCTCAGGGATTTTGACCGAATGCATCATATTGTTCAAATCACTTCAAACAAAAAGCATTTGTAAAGAACCGGCTATTTCGTTCCAGTGGTGAAAACATGAGTAAAGGTACTTCCATTTCGTATTATTACACTACTATTCGTTATGTTTCAAATGAACCTTTTTCAAGTTAATCAACAATTATGTAATTATTCTTAGTCCAATAACAATACTAAAGCACTCAAACCTGAAGTGAGTTAAAAACTAATTTATTACGTTCTGTTTCTGCTACACAAAAGGCTAAATAAAGGAAACCTATTTTAATTGCACAAATGGAGTCATTAAGTTACAAAATTTAGTTTGGTGTACAAGCTGAAAAATGAACGCTCAGTAACATGCTTGGTTTAATGATTTCAATGATGGGGCGCATAGAGTCAAAACCACAGTCATGGCTGAGTAACTGAGCTTGGCTGCAACAGAAATCTGCATGAAATGTGCAAAGAGCAAAAAGGCTGGAGACCCCAGGTTTAACAGCACTGTCTTCCACGCGCAGCACTTCTGTGCACGATGGGATTGCTTATCCCGACACGGAGGGTCAATACACATTTCAAGCGTGTGGCCTTTGTTACGGACATCATCTAGCACGTGACCAGTCATCCGAGCGCATGGATGTCAATCCTGGCTACGTTCTTCCTTTTTCTGGTTGAACACAACGGTCATCTAGTAAAAGAACACGGTACCTTAATCAGTAGAATCTCATGTTCAGACTTCCCCTCACTCTGCTTGACCCCAATTTTAAAAGAGCAAATACATAGGGAGTGCTAACATATTTAAGGAGAAAAGCATCCCTGCATGGGGTACATTGTCTACATGGTTGATTTCTTTGTGTAAGGGTCTCCACACGTCTTTAAACAACTGCAATATGATAATTATAATTCAAGGCTGCACATCTCTGTGAAGCAACTGGCTCGTAGAGGAAACACGGCCATCAACAGATACTCACATACACTTCAGTCATCAAGATCAAAATTAAGATTCTTATCTTCTGAGAACAGGCAGGAGCCAGACGTGCAGGGTAAAGACCGGGGACTACAACGGACAGGCAAATCTGGTACGTCACTGCTCATTCATCTCCTAGTTTAACACCTGGGCGCTCGGTCAATCAAGGAATGTAAATGCATCCAATTTGCAAGCAAGATGCTGGTAGCTCTCTGCAGACAACACCCCTTCGCAGTCTGACCCATCTATTAACGCAAGCTGCCAAGCGGAGAGCAGGTATCTCCTGACTTTCTAGACTTCAGTACATCCATGTAAAAAAGAAAAAAAAAAAAAAAAAAAAAGAAACCTAAATGAGCATTTACACAGCACTCACCCTCCGAATTAACAAAAGGTAAAGCCTGCGAATGTGAGCTGCTGAAATTTCCTCCCATTCCGTTTGACCTCAATTTTAAAACAGCACATACACAAGGAGTGCTGACACCATTTCTCATCTTTCTCATTTTGCGAGAAATGCTTCAAGGCACCGAGTGCAGCGTCAACGCTGTCAGTTTCTCCAGGTGTGCCTCAGCAACTGCAACGTGATGGTGATGACTCAAGGATTCACGAACCTATAGAAAACATGCCTCATGCTATGAATTAAAAGAAACATCCCTGAGCTGTCAGGGTCACCACATGACCTCAGAGTGCAGTATGTCATATTTCGTCAGAAATGCTGTGAAGTGAAATAAAGTCATCGTTTCTTTACGGGTGGTGGTGTCAGTCACCGTCCAGAAGTGCGTCAGACCGCCACGATTAAAAGGTTCCCTAATTAATCCCAGACCGCTACACCAAAAACCAAAGACACAAAGGTGATGTCAGCTTTGGTGACAGAAATTAAGCTCCCCCCCCCTCGGGTGATGGGCTTGATGGGCTTAGGAGCTAAAAAGCATGACGTACGGGAATTAGCCTGGATTTCTGGATGGTGGTTTGTGCAGTTCAGAGGGGACATGAGGATGAAAATGGTCAGGGGGGGAATTTCAGAGGGCAGGATGCCATAGGCACACCACTGCACACCATCCATTCCCATTGTCTGCTTGGAAGGCATGGGCAGTGGAATCTCGAGAGCTTGAGTCTGGAGGGTCCGCCATGTACGCCTGTGGTTACAGCCTTCAGCGACCTCCCCGGCCAGAATATAAGCCATCCATGTATGGCAGTTTTTTTTCCTCAGAACTCAAAGGATCAATTTTTTCCTCATTCAGTCAACAAAGAAGGATGAAGGTAAAGGTGATTGAGTATGGACTGCAGAAGCAAACTTGGATCATACGGTGCACTACAAATTAATGACACATGAGTCCTAAACGCTAAGAGCGGGACAACCCGCTGAGCCACAAATGAACAAGCTGTTTAAGACAGGCAGCACGTTCCCTAAGCAACCAAGCATCAGTCATACATGGAAACACAATACTGCATTAAGCAACCAGAACATGTCCGTGTTTTTTCGGATAAACCAGAGCACCTTCTGGGAAGCTAAACTGCAGGTACTGTTCAAATTTGCAATATTCCCCGGAGTGAAGGAAGCCAGACAAATCGACTTCCACGTGGGTCACAGATGACCTGGGAGAAGGGTTTGGTTCCTATAATCTCTTTACCGCCACAGCAACAGGTGAGACAGTGGTTTCAGACGTCATTAAAGGTGGACATTCCGATACACGTCAACAGCGACATGCAATCAGAGGGCAGTTATGCCTGGCTGGTGGAAGAAATCTGTGGAATTAGGAGACTCACCAAAGATCTCCCCGTTTTTAGCGTATTCCGTCACCAGGTACAGCATGTTCTTTGTCTCCATGACCTGAGGGGGGAAACAAGAGAACGTCAATATTTCACATGCAAGGCATTACTTCACCAATGCTGCTGAGTAAAGATGAAGTTGTGCACTCGAAGAAAAAGGCATATAAGGGAATGTAGAACCATGACAAAGAATCGTACTTTAGTCAGATTTTACACATTGTGTTGACCAAGTGGTTTTGTCCTCACAACGAGAGAGCGGAATGCTAGGGGGGGGGGGAATAAAAAAAATCTTGAATGCTTCTGATGGTTTCTAATAGCAAAATGAAGGCCCACATGGTCTTATCTAGCTTTTTTATTAAGCTAATTCATACCAGAAATAATAAAGGAGATTGCAATGCGTGTGGTGCAGCAGTAGCTGAAGTTTGGAGGGCCAACCATGTCTGGAGCATTTCCCTCCTCAGCCCAGCACCATCACCGCCTGGCTAGTTCGACCATCACATTGCAGCTCCCAAAGGTGCGGTCATCTGCTCTGCTTCCTTGGGTCCTCCATAGGCCCACAAAACTCTCAGCATCACTCCCCATGCATTTCAACAGCAACCACGGGGTGCTACCCCTCCAAAAACACTTAAGCACATGTCTAGGACTAATCTGAAGTATTCCCACATCAGTGAGATCTCCAGTAGAAGACCTGGCATTCTTTGAAAGTCTTGTGGGAAAAAAAAAGGGTCAGACAAAGATAAGCCACTGTGCACCAAAACATTTACAGTATTTGTAAACCGTCAACAAGAAAAAAAAAAATACAACGTGAAAATCCATGCTGTACAGCTTTCAGTACAAGGGTAAGCAGGAGCAGAGAGTCTGCAGTGAGGATGTGACAGGAGCAAGTTCTACAGATGGTAGAGTGATAAAGGCGCTGTGGCTCGTTCCCTGAAACCAGTCTTTTTTTTTTTCTGTCCCCTTCCTGATCTTCAATTTACTTTCACTTTCAAACAAGAGCATTTTCACTGCAACGATTCGCCTGCGTGTTAAGTCAATTCCATCATCTGACGGGTTGTAAAAACGAGCCTTTGGACCGCCATGCGATCCGCCCAGTGACGCAGCTCCTCCTGAGGGTAAGAGGGGGGATGGAGGGCTGCCGCGGCAAGTGTTGTAGCGTGCAACCTGCCCTACCCCTGGAAAAGTGTGGGTCTAGGCAGGTGGTAGACAAAGTAAGGAAAGTCAAGCACGTTTTAAATATTTTCAAGGAAGCTGGAGGAGAACAATAAGATGCTTAAGGCAGAAAGTCAAATGCTTTCTTTTCTTTAAAAAAAAAAAAAAAAGCTCATAATGGTTTCTGAATTGGCTAACCAAGGGAGTAATGCAATGTCATGAGCCACAGCATTACTTTTGGGGCAGGATGGTTTGAAAGACAGCGATGAGTGAGCCCCGCTGGATACCCTCCCAAGAGAGGAGTGCAGGCTGGAACAGTGCCAGCGGCGTTGTGTAACTTCTGCGTCTCTCACAGCCGCCGGAGTGACCCGAAACCTTACGCAACACAGTGACGTCATCCCTCCCCCAGCTGTGCTGGCTCAGGGAGGGGTGCTCATCGGAGTGGTGTGTTGGGGCCTGGAGCCCTTGTTCGCCATCAGGCCACGGAGAGGGTAGGGCAGCTAGAGAGTGTAGGTGTTGTAAGTAGGCCTTTTAGTAATGGGCTTGATCCCAAGGTGCCCAACACCTGGAGGGCATAATGCAATATTAGGAACAAGGATAAAACCAAAGGGGAAAGTGTGTTTTTTGCATCTGTTGGCCTGGGTTTATGTAACACCACACGTCAATAAAAACACACACGACGAAACGGAACAAAAATTGCCAGCGTGAAGCTCGTATCCGTTCTGATCGGTGCAGCCGTCCCCAGGCAGCATTTTGACACTCGTTTTCACAGCGATGTGGGTTTTTGGAACCCACAGAAACTCAAACAGTGTTTCCACTTTGCCGTTTAGGAAGGCCCACTGGACAGGATCAGGGCTGGAAGCAGTGCGAAGGTTTGCACAAAACAGTGCCACAAAGTTGGCCATTACCTGGTACAGCTTGATGATGTGTGGGTGGTCCAGCATCTTCATGATCTTCACCTCCCTGTAGATTTTCTCCAGGTTGACTGAGTCCAGCTGCGTCTTGTCTATGATCTTGATCGCCACCTGCATGCCGGGAGACGCCCACCATCAATGAGGGAACACAATCAGAGAACATCATATCCAGAGAGTGTATTTCAAATGCGTACTAAAATCCGCTGCGAACAAAAGAATCCTTGGAAACAGTGCTTTCTTGAAAGCACATCTTATGCTTCACTACTGGCTATTTTACTTCATAGACTCACGGAACTGCTACATGCACCGCTGAGCAAGGCAATGGAAAAAAAAAAAAAACAAGGACCAAGGCAAAAGAAAGAAAAGAAGCAAGAGTAACAGAAGCAGCAGCTGATGACCTAGAAGTAGATCTTCATATGTGACAACCCCAGGTCTGCCTTTCTAGAGACAACATTATGCACTATGGTAACACTATGGAAGTTTCACAGCTTTTCTTTTACTGAAGCACAGGGTCACTGCAGACTCTACCACAGGCTGCTGTGGGCACCTACACAAAGCTCCAAACCGTTACTTGGCTTTGCCTGACATAACCGGAGCCACATGATGAATAGACACGCCTGTGCGGTGCGCCGAACAAGACGTCATTGCACGTCTTAATGAGCCTTTGAGTCCAAACGTTGACTAGGCATGCCACGTCACCCAGGAAGAGAGGCTGACATCTGGGACGGTGATGATTCAGAGAAAGGAGGATACCTGGTCTCCTCCGAGCACCACAAATGCACTGTCTACGAATCGCATAGCTCACCCCAAAGTGAAGTCTTACTGGGGAATGACAGGTCCGTTAGACCCAACCCCTCGCCACTCAGGAAACTGCAGCAAGGTGTGCTGACCTGTCTCCCCTCACCACACTTACACTTTAAATCAGAAGTATAAGAAACCAGAAGGTCATGGCCCTTAAGCGAGGCACTTTTAACATGCAGCAATGTGACATGGGCTAAACGCAGAGACGTTCATTCATTGAGGTGCATTGGGATGAGAATAAATTGTGAACAACTAACTATGAAGGTGGAGAAGAAGGATCTCCGTTGGACTCGGTCTTATGGGTCTCCTTCAGGCAGGTTTGTGGAGCTGTACGGTGGAAATGGACTGACTTCAAAATTCCAACTGCACAGAAATATCAGTGTCTCTTCTCAACTACTGTCATATCAAGAAGCTTTAGAGCATCATGGACATTTACAATGCAACATGAGAGGATTAATGTCTTAATAGCACTGGAGTTACAACATTCAAGGCTCCTTTAACCATAGCTTTACTACTTCAATAGCCGGAATTCCCACCGAGAGCCCATTAATCGTATCATTAGTCACACTGGCCAATGCTAGATGGCTCTTAAATATACCGCGTTCGCGCTGAACTTCGAAGAATTCTGCCTATCAATCCAGGGGACGGCCTTTTGACTTTAAACAAGCAACTCAAATACCACAAAGCGCCAGTTCAGGCTGCAGCGTGGGGCGTGAGAAAAACCTGCTTGAAGACTTTGGCAGACCACAAGCGTCAGTGCTACCCTGCACACAAGGGTGCATGTGACATGGGGCAAACAAACATTGCAGCACGGTGTGTGTGTGAGAGAGACTGATATGTGTTCTCAAGCAGCACCTGCAAGAGAGCCCAGGTGAGCGGTACTTTACCATGCCGCCCTTTTCGCCCCGCACACACAGCCCATCACTGAGACACAAAACAAACAGTGTGCAGAAACAGTCCGACTCTTTCATACATGTATTCAAACACACAAATAAAAACAAACTTTTTTTTTTTTTTTTTTAAGCATTCTTGTCAATGCCGTCAAATACAGCGAGTGGCTGGCCGAAATAATTAATAAATAAATGTAGTTCTGTTTCATTTCTCCGCAGCACTGCAAACAATCACTCGACATGCAGTTCCTTAAGATTTTGTATTTCAATATGACCAAACTGGCTGGCAGGACTACAAAATGAGAGGACCAAAGATAAAATGAAAGGTTAACCTAGGCACAAAAGGTGTAGTGATTTTTTTTTTCCCCCAAAACTAACTTAACTGAACGATATCCACATTACTGTACGTAATTTGCAAATGGACTTCATGATCAGCTTTACTAACATCGACTTCATTGTCATTTCTTTTGCGACTGCTGAAAACAGATGCATTTCCCTCAAATAACCTCTGTCACGGGGACAGCTCGGCCAACTCGATGGACGTTATACAACCTTTTAAATATAAGCACCCATGGAAACTCACAGGGAGGAGGAGGACACACTGGCATCAGAATGCATGTTCTGTTTCATCATGACCCCACACATCCCTCACACAAACTCTTCACCCTCCTGCCGGCTGCCAAAAGGTACCGAAGCGTTCGGGCCCCACGGCCAGACCGTAACAGTTCCTTCCCCCAAGCCCCCAGACTCCTCAACGCTCGGGGACTGAACTTGCGTACTGGTCGCTGCTGAACTGCCCATCACTGTGCCTATTGTCCTCTTCTAGTAATTCTTATAATGTTTAGCGCCGTTTGCACACGTCTTGCACGCGTGCACTTTATCTAGTCCTGTGTAGGTAGCTTTGTGTTGTTTTATGTAGCGCCATGGTTCTGGAGGAACGTTGATTTGTTTCACTGTGTACTGTACCAGCCGTATATAGTTGAAATGACAATAAAGCCATTCGACTCGGTATACATTCGTAAAATGGTCTGTCATTACAGGAAAAAAAAATACATAAAACAATAAGCAACGCAACAAAGCTTTTCAAACCATTAGAAAAACAATACATTTTAATAAAGGCTTTCTGATCATTTAATAGTGGGGGGGGGGGGGGATTCAAACCGAACGCTACAACTTGAAACAGCCTCTCGTGCTACAATAGCGGTGTTATTAGTGGTTTTCCAGTTCTTTAGTAGCCCAGAGAGTTTTTTTGTTAAGAGCAACCGGTCCTGTGAGTTGACCTGCGGATATCAGCCTGAAACGACAGCGAGATCTAATGAAGCCAGAGAGCTTGAAGAGCCCTTCTAGAGGACTCGCAGGGAAGAACCCGTTGGGGTTCATATGTGCTCGGAGAGTCATCCTTTCACGTGTGGGCTGGTGCACACAGCATGCTGGTCTTTAATGGCTGAAAACGTTCTCAATTTGTAGCGCAGCGAACACAAAAACGACCAAAAGGGACAGAGGAAGCGCAGATGACTCAAGCTGCAAACTCCTCTCTGTTAGTTTACGTTAGACGTGGGAGGTCCCTTGAAGAGGTCAGTTAAAAAAAAAAAAAAAAAAAAATAAAAAAAATAAGACGACAAAATGATCAAGGAAAGAAGCTGTTAGACAACATCTTTTATGGGGTATATATAGCATAGTAATTCTATAAATACATTTTAGGTTGGAAAAGCAACAGCAATACATGCAAGAGGCTGTCAGGAAAAATCCCCAAGCAAAAGGAACAAAGTATCTGACAGACAGAGAAATAACATCACTGGAGTTTAATTACTTGCTTTATTTGTACATGTTTTGTACTTTTTTTTTTTTTTTTAAAACCCCCTGAAGACAGGATTATACAAACCAAAAAAAAAAAAAAAAATTATATATTATCATCGCATCATGGCTGATAATGTTACGTAAGCCACACACAGGCTGCTCTGTGTGTGTGCTATCAGCTTGTTGCTTTTTCCTTGTATCAGTGGGGTCACATGAGGTCAGGTACACTTTTACTAGTTTCCGTGTGAAATCTTGTTGGCATATCACGCACGCTTGTGGTGAACGCAGTCGCGAAGCATTAACTCAATATTTCTTGGAGCTGTATTAGCCAACATAGCAATATGCTCAAATCACATCTGGAAATGTGCTTAATGCTGCAGCAACAAAACAGTAAAAGCACAATCACAGATTATTATTTACAATCATTATAAACATATCATGTTTGCATGTGCACTCACCAAATATCCCAATTCACACCACATTTACATACTTTAATTTTGCATTCTGTAAAGCAAGCTATAGATACCATATATTTACAACATTTTGTTCCAAAGATAAAGGTAGAATTTCAGCATCCATAACCTTTATATTGACTGTAGTCAGAATCTAGGTAACACGATTTTTTTATTCATTTGCAGGTGTAAAACACCGCATTGTGGCAGCAGGTAGTATTCTGCAATTTCAAGGTTCTGGGAGTGCCACTCTTGCTGGAGTACCCTCGACCAAGTGTATTTATCGTTAATTTAAACAGTAACACCATGCTTTATAAACTGGAAAAAATTTAAGTCACTATGAACAAAAACATCTCCTAAATGAATCAATAAGACGACACAGGAACCAACTTTTTTTAAAATGTGTAATTTCTGAAGTCCCTTGTGTCTCAGCATGGCTCTATATGACAGATGCAACACCAAATATCATGATGGAAAGCTTGATCTGTACTTAATTAAAACCATTTTAGAATATAATGTTCTACTTCACGCCCCTCATCACATTGCTGTGATGACAGTTTCATGCCCAGAAGCATCTTCCACAAAACATAAGCGGAAAAAAAATCTTTGTTAAATATGTCCTTAATTAAAACGCAAAGCATGGACACAGCCCAGGGAGGACATGTGGCCCCAATATTCAGGTATAACTCCATTGATTATTATTTCAGACATAACTCCATTCATTATTATTATTGTTTTTGGTCTCCCAATACACAGCAAGTTATGCCCCAAAGGAAAGGAAGCTGTAACCATGATGCATGATATGAATTAATTTCTCTTTTTTTTTTAAAATTGTACACAGACAACTTTGCACTAATTTAAAAAAAATAAATAAATAAAAAATTCAAATCATGCATCATGGTTACAGCTTCCTTTGACAAAAGTTTGCTTGCAAGTTCCAGGTGCTACTGAGCTCCAGCCCTTGAGAGGAAAATCAACCTGTTTCCAAACTCCACTGAAAGGCCAACAGAGAGAATAAGATTTTATGAGGGAATATTGAATAGCGAGGAGGCCATCTGCATTGTTTAAGAAAGGTTTGTTTGCGAGGGCACCTGTGTAAATGGCTTGTTTGCACAAATATTTAACTTCGGCATGCAGGGGTACTTGGTACTGCCGTACAGTACAGTGAAAGTAAGAGGCACAGTGAGACTCCCAAACACACAGAGAGAGAGAGAGCGGCACACAATCGCAGAACACTGCCGCGAGACACTGAAACGGACAGGGGGACAGACACTGAAACACAGAGTGAGACACACAGAGACAGAGAGGGGGACGGATCCAAACACACACACAGACAGACGGGGGGGGGGGACAGACACTGAAACACACACAGACACGGAGACACACAATGACACACAGAGAGTGAGAAATACTGAAAGTGATTTTTGCAGCTCAGAGACACTGGGACACAGATCATCATGATCATGCAGCGAAAACTGAGTGAGAGAGAGACAGACACAGAAACGCCGGGGGCCCCGTGACACGCTGTCGGAAAAGCGCCCCTACTAGCAGTTGCACGCTGTCCCGCGAGCAGGAACCCCCCCCCCCAGGGACCCCCCAGAAGACCCCCCAGGGCGGCCACTCGCCTCCGTCTTGGTGATGCGGTGTCTCGCCAGCTTGACCACGGCGAAGTTGCCCTTTCCTAGAGTGCGCTCGATGTCGTAGAAGCCCACCCGCACGGGGCCCCGGTGCGCTGCAGCCTTCTGCTCGCTGTCCGCCATGACCATGCTGTACCGGGGACGCGGGGGCTCTCAGCCAGGCAGCGGGGGTGGTGGGGAGGGTGTCGCTCCTCCGGCCACCTAAAAAAGATGAGCCGCGGGCGGCCACACGTTCAGAGCAGCGCCGGGGGAGCGCATGAAGAAGTCAGTCGCTCGGTCGCCCGCCCGCCGGGTTGCCCGGTTCTCGCGGCGCTCACTCCAACTTCCTCGAGGAAAAAAAAAAAAAAGAAAAAATTAAAATAAAAGATGAGACGCCGACGAGCGCGCCGCCGTTCGTCACATCGTTTCTCCAAGTACAAAGGGGGAGGGGGCGGGGGGGGAGGTGGTTGACCGGCTGCAGTGCTGTGCTGCGTGTGGTGCTGAAGCGGCGCTGCCGTGTTGTAGCACTGTTGTGTTGCACTGTGCAGCGAGCCCTTCCAGCGCGAGCTTACGGACCGACTCCTCGCGGCACGCAGCAGGACGCGTCGCGCTCCCAGCTCCGCGTGCATTGACGTCAGCGCAGCCCGGGGAAGGGGGGGGAGGGGGCGGGGCCTTCGAAGCGCTTCCACGGTCCGGTGCCAATCCGTCTCCAAGACAACCAGATCCACCTTTTACGTCAAACGGCCGCTCTTGCGATCAGCTGTCAGTGTGCTCGCTCGAGCGGCGCAGATATGAGAGCTGCGCAGATATTTTCTTGCGCTCAGGGGCGCCTTCATAGTAATAAAAAAAATTGAAAATGTAACGTTTCAGTGTGGAAGACAGGAAAGAGATGAACTGGGTATTTTGGCAAGTTTGTCTAAATTTGAATGTACGCATCTGCTGAAGCACACTTTTCTAGTCAAATTGCATGATACTAACTTCTGTTTTGCACGCACGCACGCACACGCACACTGCAGATTGCAGTACTGACACTTATATCAGGTTTGTCACAAACTACTTGCTACGTTTTATGACTACAGTGTAATGTATTAGCAGCTCACACTTTAAAAAAATAAATTATATAATTGTATAGTCATACCCGTGTATTCATTTTGGATTTTCAGTCAGTGAACGAGGCTATTATATTTTCATTTACAATGTGTAATTTAGTAAAGCTTCTTATTGTACTAATGTTGTGGCAGCTTGCCCGATGCTGCGATCTAATCTGCTCAAAGACGTATGTTCTGTAAACACAGAGACGGGGCCTCTCGGCTCTTTGTCTGTTACCAGAGCGGTGAAACAGCGCCACCTGCTGTCGGTCTGGACAGCGACCAGCGGGAGACAAGGCACTAACAATGGGCTCGCTGTTCACAAAGAGCGCTCGCGAATGCAGCGCAGAAATTCTGCAAATATAACAGAATCATTTTCCTTTTACTGTTACATTATTAGCTACACAGAGACTGAATCACACACACACACTCTCATTCACAATCCCCCCAGTCCTCTTGACATTTTTATTCTGTATGTGCACATGTTCACAAAGTGTCACAGTGACAGCCTGAGAGGAAGCACTGTGCATGGGGGTGGGGGGGGGGGGGTCTGCCTTGAAAGGCCCCCTCCATCAAGGCTATATTTCCTGCATGTGTGCTCCAGATGTGCTTCCACAGCCCCTGACATCCTCCTCCAACACACAGCTGTTCCCTTGCGGCTCTCACCGGAATTAAGCACTCAGGGTCTGTCACAAGGTTTGGTGAGCAAACTTTTGCCAAAAAGACACGGAGGCTTCCCAGAAGAATTGCGGGTGCCCCTGACATCCGCAAATCCGCATTTAAAAGTGATACGGAGGCCTTGAAAAATGCTTGCCTTTACAAAAAACCCCAGGAACTGAAAACTCAACCGTAACACGATACAAAACACACCTACACAGCGAATACATATGTTTGTCATATTTTTGCATCATTTGTAAATGTGTTTAACATCTGGACATTGGGGGGGGAGCGGGGCCTCTTCAGTGCTGGCAGATCAACATTACACACAGTGACAAACCATGCAAGTTAAGATTGACATTATAATCTCACCTCAGAAGGATTCCATGCTTTTTTCTCAACAATCGACAGGATCATATTTTTTGAGCTTTATTAAGGTCTAGTGGCAAACACATTCCAGTATCAGTGAAAAGTGCAGCAGTCAGTATCAGGATCAGTCAGGCATAGTTTTTCTACAGGAAAGTGTTGCTGGGACAAGACTTTAGCTATTACACTTTACCTTACACGTTTAACTAGTGTATCCCTTGTTAAAAAAAAAAAAGACTCCGCATTACAAGTCCATGCAAACCCAAGAGAAGCAATCCTAACACTGTTCCATGTAAACTGACTGAATCCACAGTGGCACTGTGTTTCATTCACTCGAGGCCCAATTCTGTATGACTCCTGCTTTTGATTTCCCACTGGAGTAAGAGCAGTCAAGTCGATGGGAATACAGGATCACTCTGAAGTGGAGTTGCACTTCAGCAACAGCAGCGAAGCAAACTACGAAGAAGCCCTGTTCCCTTTCCAACACTCCTCTGTGTGTCTCACCCAAAAAAAAATCCAATGGCAGAATGACTCTGGCAGCAGTTGGAGTCAGAATGATGTGCGGAGACTGGCCAGCAATATAGAGATCGTGAGGGATCGAGAGGGGGATGTGTCTTGGTGGAAGACCAATGAGAACAGTATTATTCGGGGAGGTATTAAACTCAACAGCGAGCCATCATGACAGTTTCCTGTGAGCTTCTCCAGAACCCCAGCCTGCCAGCCTTCACACAGGAAACCTGTGAGAGACGATAGCCACCGGGTCCTCCCTGTGGTGGCTGGGCAGAGGGGGGCGGACCAGACATTGCAGTCACAGTGCTAACACATGAAGGGGAGGAGGGCTCTGGCTAGAAGAGCAGGTCACCAGCTAGCAGTGAGAAGGACAGGGAGGGTCTTGGGGGCACCTACTGTGACTCAGTAGCCATAGATCTCATTGTCCACCCACCCCGTCTCACGGCAGTAGCGGCCCCGGCTGTGACACGTCTCATAGATGTCGTTGGTGACGAAACCACTCTCTGTGCTGGCCAGCGTCACAAAGCCACTCTCAGTGTCCCTGCCCGTCAGGTTGTCGTAGTCTCCAGGTGGAGTGTCTGGTGAGGAGCCCAGGAAAGAGGTGTTCTTGATGTCGGGGCGTGTGCCGGCCAGGTCTGCGTCGTGCTGCTTGCGGATGACGTTGTACACATCCGGGCTCGGACTGTTGCAGCGCTCCGCTGACACCCAGTATCCCGGCTCCTTGGGGCAGGTTTCAGTCTGCTCCTTCTTCCTGCATACAAAGAAAGTCGTGGTTAACACCCCACATTGCACATACCGCCCCAGAACCTCTCGTAACACAACACCTGAGTGAACACTTACCTTCTGGTGAGCAGTTTGAAGCAGAAGACCCCCGTTGCCACTAGCAGCAGCAGCAGCAGAGGGATGGTGGGTAGGACTATGTAGGCAATATTCAGAGCATTGTCTGAAAGAGATGGACCAGCGGGAGGGTGAGGCAAAGGGAAGCAACATACTACACCGCTATATGTCCCGCCCATAATTTTTAAGCACTGCTCAGTAAAACAGATGCCCCTATAAATTATACAACGAGTATTGCATGACACCCTAATAACCTTTAGAGAGAATTCCTCCATGGAGTGCCAGAAGACAATGAAGAACAGCAGCATCCATTTGAATGAATTTTGAGATATCCGATGGCAATTGTTTCTTTACTTTACAGACACAGTTATTCGTAGAAAGAAATCAGCAACTTATTTGAAAAAAGATAACACGACATAGAGTTCATATGAAGTCGCTTTAGAGAAAAGCATCTGTTAAATAAATAAATATAAATGTAAATGTCAATCAAGCCCAGTGCTTGTTACCTGTTGGGTCTGGGACACGCACTTTTACTTCTTTGTCATTACTTGTAACTGAAGGATATTTTGGACTCAGAGAAATGGTTGGAGTATCTGGAAAAAAGAATCAATAAGGAAAAAACTATTTTCACATCTGACAAGGCATATACGTACTCGTGTGGTTGAATATACCATATAAATATCCTGGCAAGCCATTTTATGTAATTCAGTAATTGAATTATCTTCTGCTCCATCCTCTGTAACATATCTGCCTTAGATCAATGAAGGTTTCACAGCACAGAAAATAAAGTGCATGCTTAACTCAATTTAGTAGAGTAAATAGAGATTAAATACTTTCCTTACACCAGTAAAGGGGCTTACGTAATGCCCTATAATAAAAGCCAAGTGTAAACATATCCGCGGCCACTAGGTGTCCTCACAGCCACAAACAATTCTATAAGATTTACGGGAATAAAAACAGACACAATGTATCAGAACAAATGGAAGGCAATTAAGTGGCATTTCACTCCTCTCTACTGTGAAAGATCTTTGATCCATTTAGTCGAGGCAGCCTTGAGAATGAAGGGATCAGGACTCAAAGATTATATATTTATGATATAATAATGTTGGTTTTGTGTTTCCAGCACGACAGTCATTGGGCATGTTTACCTGTGTTGGTGAAGTTCTCAGTTGTTGTAGGGAGAGTCCGCTTATCTGAGAGAAGAAATCACTTTAAGTTACTCTTTCTTTTGCCACGTTCATCATGTTTATTTTAAAATGCCTTTCTGGATGTTTCCTAAAGCAGTTATACACACATTTTGCAGATTTCACAAAGCATCCACGATACTTCCTAAAATCTGTGTGTTCGAACATAAGTCAAACTCCTGAAATACTTCACCCCCTGCTGGACAAAAGCAGCAGCAGCATAAAAGGCGGCTAACCTCGGGTGTACTTGCAAATGAAGTTGTTCTTGGTGTCACAGTTGTCATCGTTCCACTGGAACATGTAGAGCCCTCCATGGCCCGGGGGTGCCGAGGGCTGGTGGTACATGACCACACACACCTCGTATCCGCAGGAAGGCTCATCTCCATGCCAGTTCCTAAAGCGCAAACATGTTTTACTTACCAGCTGCAAGTGGCCAAGTTTTAGCCCAACAGTTTCCAAGAATAATACAACCAAAGCCTACAAACAAGAAAAGAACAGCATCCTGGATGTCAGTCGGTCACTCCTCAAGCCACGTCTGACATATCCCATAAAAACGTGTAACAAAGTCAGTTTTGTCACCCTCTTGTTTTCTGCGTGAGTCACAACCCACATTCTTTTTTTTTTTTCCGGAATTTCCAGAACATAGGCTACTTACTCTCACATACTTGGCAAGGAAATGTATTTTCCTGTAATGGTCCACACCTGAAGTTCCCTCTGTAAATTAACATTTGATCTGCATGACAATTCAAAGGAGTTCTGGAATGTCTGGACACCTTCCTTATGGAACTTATTATATAGTGCTCTGTAATCACACCTATGAAATATGTTGACCTTTTGCCCTTAATTTATGTATGTGTAGATATTTGCAGGTTCTCTGTGTTGCTATGATTCAGTGCTTCTCTGCTGTTAGTTAAAAATGATGATACCACACAGCACTGAGCTGAAATGTTATCAAATGAAAGAGATGTACTGAAGGCAAAACCAATCAGCCTTTTAGCGCTATGGACCCTGAGGAATGCCACCCAACTGAGACTCATGAGACCAAGATCAATAACTTGACAGGCAGATCCAGCTGTATAAACCATGAATATGGTGCTTCACAGGTGTGTGTAATTTTACGTGGTGAGTGGAATGAGCCATTTGGATCTGCTTCAAAGAGCAGTGTGCCTGTATGAATCACATGCTATTACGTGCTTTTAACTCTCCCGCAGATGCTATGTAAGTGTTAAGTGCAATGCCCCTCCCCCATTTTTGGACCTGAAGGTGGCCTGGCTGCCGTCCAGCCAGTGGTACAGTGCATGGCAGTTGCTGCTGGTCTCCTGGTAGCCTGGCTCCCTATGGAGTCCAATCCAGAAGTCACCGTCAGCGGCCCGCAGCTCCTGGATGAAGGTCTCAATTAGCCGCTGTTCATTTTCGGACTCGATGCTGAGCAGCTCCCCGCCATCGCTGCGGCACGCCCGACTGGCCTCCTCGAAGTTCATCTTGCGCCGGCTATCCTGGAAGTACGCAATCTTGTAGCAGGGTTTCTCTGTGCCGCGCCGGCAAATCCTCTGACCTGGGCACGGGTGTTGGGCGAGAGGGAGGGCATGAGGGTATGACAGCAGCAGGAGGCCTCAAGCTCTGAATGTTGTCGCAGAGGTCATCGCCCACCCATATCGTCTCAACGAGACACAGGAGCAGCCGCCTAGTTCATGCATGGACACTGAGCAGGTGCAGAAAGGGCGTGAACATTCTTGAGAGATTTTCAGCATCTCTAAAGCGGCGCTCTTCTCATAAAGCGGCCTGCCCCTTCAGCATCGTCGTACATGGACACATGTTGAGGAAACACGCGCTGCAATAACTGAATATATTTACATCGAATCTGCACCTCTTGCACACATTCAATGCATAGTGCCAATCAAAACTTTGAGCACACTCAGGCAACCTGGACAATACTTGTATGGGATGAACCAGCGACAAGAATGTCCTGCACCTTTTGCAACTGCTGTGGAAGAGATGGAATGACATGCGCTCTGATTTCCTGCTCAAAATTAAAAATAAATAAAAAAATGCCAACAGGAACAAAAAATCTGTAATATATGCACCCAAAATTTTGACTGGTATTGTGAAAAAAGCACACTTCGCAGGAACGCATGCTGACTTAGTGATGAAGAGCTGCGGAGACATGCAAGATGACCCTTTGTTCAATGGCCGATGAGATCACATTGAGCCATCGGTTTCCTCGCAAAAAAGGCGCACAGACCCGCAGCATCTCGAGATGCATCATCGCCGCCCCCCCCACGTGCCAAGCGCGCGGCAGACGCGCGAGACTCATTCTTCACTCACATTGCGGCACAACGTACCTCTGGGCTCGTAAAAGTCAGCTTCACGCGGTGTGCAGAATGTGGTTAAAAAAAAAAAAAACACTCATTTAACAAGCAGTGGGGAAGAAACGTACGAAAGTAACAGGCTGAACAACAGAAAAGTAGCTCAGAGAGGAAAATTAACATGTAGACTAGTGAAAGTGTAATAATATGAGAGTCTGAAACTAAGGATACAATTAAGATAATAGGCGAACACCGAATGCTAATGAGAAATTATTACTCACTCTGGAGTTTTGCATAAATGTTGGGGATGCAAAAACATTCATTCAGTTGCGACAGTACTCAGCTGAGTTACAGAGAAATAACAAAAACAGTAAAAACAATATTCTGTGGAGTTATACACAACACAAGTATTACACACATTAGATTTGAACATGATGATCATGCCACGGGACCCGGTCCGCCACATTACACCACCGATTTCCAGAGGGAACCCACGGAAAAAACGGTTCTTTTTCAAACTGTTACACTGAAAACGCGTCAACAAAAAATGTTGAGAACAAAAAATGAAGACCCGGGGACGCTGCCCTAGAAAAACGCGTCGAAATTTAGAGTCAAACGAAACGTCTGAGGCAAAATTCGCGACCGTGGTGGACTCGGACCCCCTACTTACCGCTGAAGAGTTTGGACGCGGCGGATGCCGAGCAGTGGCAGAGAGCGAGAAGAGCTCCGAGCACCTTCAGCACATCCATGTCTTCATGTGCTCCTCACGCACTAGAGCAACGAGGCGAGTCTCCCCTCAGAAGTCCACATCACGTCCAGTGGGGCACGAGCTGTGTGTGTGACCGCCAGGCACCGGCGGAGGGGCTTTATGGCGATCCTCCCTGAGCGCGAGCTTCTTCTTCGATCGATCGATCGAGGACACTCTCACTCAGGAGATCCTTTCTAAAGCAGCACCGCAGATATTCACGTTGGGGGTTCCCTGGCTTAAACAGACGCTCTTTCCCGGTCATACCATAGTACTATTCCGAACTTTTCCTGTTTTCATGAACTTCGCAATATCATCATCATCATGCGCTTATAAACTCACTGGTCGGCGGTGCGTCGTCTCTGTATTGAATGTCTAACTGGACACACGAGAACGTCGAAAACATAGTCTACTGTTAAATGAAGGATTATGAAAAAGCGTGAAACCCAAGAAGGCTTTCCGAGCTCTAGGGAAAGGGTGCGAGAACGGAGCGCACTCGAGTTTAATGGGACAGAGATACGTGTCGTGTGTATTGCATATACACAGTGCTGCTTCAAAGTATGTGAACCCTAATTAGGGATGGTCACATTTCCTTCAGAAAATATTAAAGTAACTTATAAAATGTAAATCTTAACTCTTAAACTTAATAAATTTATAAATGATTATGATTTACAGTCCTGATTCTACTCACCTAGTGTAACCAATGCAACTTGGGTTTCACTTGTTTTTGCACCTGCGCTACTTCTGTTTTTCTACTACACACGATTTCCTCTAAACCAACATATGGAATTGGTCATTATACATCTATTCAGTCAGATGAGAAAGACTGGTTCTCATTAAACAATTATTTAATGGTAATATTAAGGAATACAAGGGGTTCACACACTTCCAACCAGCACTGCTAAACAATTATACATACAAGGTGATGAAGACAACTACACATTCTTGCTGTACCAATTAACTGTCCTGCTAAACTCGAGTGTGCTCGCCATCATTTTCTTTTTCCCGAATATCGAGAGGGACATTGCAGTATTTCATGTGTGATTTTTAAGTCAGGTTTCCAGAATTTAGAATTTTATCAACACGCCGTTTGCCACATAGCTTAAGGTGACAAATGTCAGATGTCCAAGTGTAAAACTCCAACAATCACTGGAGTATTTATACAATCACATAAACTGTGCCCTTCTTATAAAATGTGTGCTCTTTTAGAACAGATGAATACCTTACCTTAATTCTGCTTATTTGATGCTTAGCAGAAGAGGAACACAAGCTGTAAATTTCCAAATAATTTATTTATTCTGAGTGTATCCATAAAAAGCAGTCTCAACCTTAAGGACACAAGTGGAAGATGGAGATTCTGGATGCAATCTGTGTGGTCGCCAAGAGTCAACATCAGTTCAAGAGCACTTAGCAGAAAAAGCAGTGACATTTAAGTCCGCTTGTTGTTCTGAAGATCAATTCTTCCCAGAGAGCAGAACCACTACTTAAGATCCTGAACATCCTTGATGTCCCGGTGGGCCTCTTCAGGAAGACTTCTGAAAGTAGGTCTGTCACAACATAAGAAAGAGTATCAGCCCTTCAAAATATGTGCATTTTGCCTGGTGGGGAATTAAAACTATCTCGCTTATGTGCCACACTCTCAGCTTGGCTGAAAGAGTTATGTGTATTTTTGTTGGGACAGCTGGTAACATTAATTGTAAGCTTGTAACTGCGATAATTTAACCTTATCATTGTAAGTCACTTTGGGGAAAAGCATCAGCTAAATTAATAAATGTATGTATGTAAATGTATTGGTGTGCTGGCCATAATTGCAAAGGTATCTTGATGTCCCAAGCTCATTCCAGTGTCAAAGGAAAACAATTTACTTGGGCCCGCTGACATCTGTCCAAAACACCACATCAATGGCAGATGCATATGCATTAATATCATGTCAGTCAGCAGTTAAATTGCAGATGTGATTTGTGCTTTATTTTTCTCTCGCCTGCCTTGGAGGCAAACACAAAGAGAGCATTAAATAATTCTCAACGACACTAGATGACTGATGAAAAGAAGCCCGTAATGAAACTGAATTAGCCGTCCCATACTGTAATCGACACAGGCACTATTTAATACAACAGGGCAGAAAATCAATGAGCTTTAAAGCGGCTAGCCTCGGCTCCGCCAACAGGCCGTTTATTGCGCTCTCTGGGGGGAGTTAGAGCTGGGACGGCCTCTTCATTAGAGAATCTCTCCTATTGACCGGGGAGCACAACACAACCCGGCGCTGCCAAGCAGCCCGATCTATTCAAAGTTCATTAACCGTGCCGTGGTGCTCCTTAAGATGCAGGGGCGCAGGGACAGACAGCAGCCTTGTTTACGGAACAAAAACAGAGAAACAATGAGTCGTGAAACTTTCCATAGATGAACCAGTCTGGTTTTGATAAGCATGTGATAAAAATAAAATTGAAAAAAAAAATCTGAAAGGTATAACTTGTGAGTACTTTTGAAATAATAGCAATTACAATGAACCTCTTTCCCATGATGTGATGATGAGGTCTGCCGCATCCTTTCTGTATGGAAACACTTCGGGCGAGTGAAGCTCTAGAATAACTGTTAATGGAAATTCATGTAGGGTTCCAACCCCAAAACCCACACACATACACACCACCTCAGAATCTTTTAAAATGCTTTAGCTTGCCTGTATTTCATATGCTGTTTCAAACCGCAGTAACCTACACACCATCACAAAATTGTAGCATTCTTTGCCAGGAAGTAAAGGGAAGCATTCTTTGTGTCAATTTCCTCAATTTCTGGTGATTAATGCCAGCAGTATCAGCAAAACAGTGAGGCCCACACAATCTGTAACTATAAATCACAGACTAGGACTGGGTTACAGCCTCTTTGTTGACACAATCAATATTTACTCCTTTGCTATTGCTTTCTTATTTCACTTATTTCATGACACCAAAAATCATTAAATAAAACACAATTGTGTCTCAAACAACATGTGCGTAATATTGACAAGACAGCTCTGCATTAATATAAAATACAACATTCTTAGATTCTGAGGAGTTCTGCTATAAAAGACTGAATATGAAATCCAGTGTGAAAAAGTATGGGGTTTTTACATAGGGAAAAAAAGCAAAAAGTGGTCATACCTCTCTTTTTTCTCACATTGGTTTGGCTTGTATGGTAAAGATATCATCTCCTTCTGTGGTAAAAGACAAACAAAAGAAATGACAAATGGTGGAAAGAAAGCAGTTTATGACCTTGAGGTTTACGTTGAAACATACTCTGCTGGTATTCATAGGCTACTTTAACTGGGTTCTAAACCGTCAAACAAGCAGTATGTACACACTGCTTCCAGGA
Source organism: Scleropages formosus (assembly GCF_900964775.1). Lineage (NCBI taxonomy): Eukaryota > Metazoa > Chordata > Actinopteri > Osteoglossiformes > Osteoglossidae > Scleropages > Scleropages formosus. Next base: position 20,751,547 of record NC_041809.1, read on the forward strand.
TGATCACACTCTCAAGCACCCCTGTTGTATGCTGAAGAACCTACTGCTAACAAATTAAAAGATCAGCTTCAACTACAGCGAATATTGTTCATGTGTTGGAGCTCAGGAGGAAGCTGAGGAAAATCACTAACTACACTGGAACACAAACACCAGTAGATATGATGGAGGAGGGAATGAGAAAAACAAAGAAAAGTAAATTCTCATGTTCCCTGAGCAATCTTGAGGTTTGGATGGTTGAGAGCCAATTCCTAACTGTGTAAAAAAAATCTTTCCTCCACGTATAAGACCCCTGCAGGCCACCCCCGCCTCCACAGATATGTCCTGGGGGGCACGAGTCCCCGACGACACAAAAAGTACATTATTCTTCAGTGCGCAGGCCCCGGAACTGCCCATCCCCCACACCTACTCCTCCCACCTCGGTGAACGGTCCCAGAAAGCGCTGAGACCCAGAGGAAAAAGTGCTGAGAGCTAAAGAGAGAGTGCCCTAATGGAGGGGAGTTAAATAAAACCCTCGGAAGCCAAGGGGTGGGGAAGCTAAGCTTATTTTTTCCATTATCATTTTGCAATGAGGATGTTAGTTGGGGGGGGATTTCTTGCCAGCCGTCAGCTCTGAAGCTTGGTGCACATACGAACTGTATCCCCTCTGGGTTTTTACCTTTATCCGCTCCTCCCTTTGTTTCTTCAGAAGAGCCAGAGTGTCATCTCTCTTTTTTGCCTGAAATAGATGTGAACAAATGTTACAGTGGAACATAGTGACACTGTGCAGGGAGCGATGGATCAGGTGACACTCCTATCCTGTGGTCCAACTGGGGAAAGGGATGGGAGTAATGGGTCGGGGTGTATAATAAAAATCTCTGAGTCACTACTGGAAGCGTGGTGGGTGTTTGGGTCCCCATGAGTGGCAAGAGGCCGCATGCATGCTAGAGCAGCCAAAACGACAGCCCATCTTGTAGGCGAAACTGCAGCCATCAGGAAAGCAGGCTCGTAAAATCTGATTTAGCACCCAACCAGCGGAGGGCCGAAGGAACACGCCAGTCCATGTTTAATGTTGTTTGATTAATCCATTACGAATATGCTAAGCGGAAATTTGTCTGGCAGGGGTCATCCCAGGGGCTAACTTAATCTTTTAAAACCACATACCATGCCTGTAACTGTTAACATCATGAGACTTAAAAGTATTAGACATGCTTTTTTGAAATGTCCAACCTCAGGTAGGCTAACGTCAGATCATTATTTTACTGTTTCGTTTTAAAAAAGTGAAATACAAATCTCTCTACCATCATGACAAATGCGTAACAGTTCAATACATAATTTTAAGACTGGCTTAACTGAATATGTTTTGAAGAATGGAAAATTCTCACCATCAAGCTTCACATGTGGAGTTTCATAGAAGGATTTACTATAGAAAATGTGAAAAAGTAGGGAAGTCATCAACCAGTGTGACTAAGAATGCTTTGGAGAAGTGTACATTCATTAAGGGGACTTCAATCTGACTGATCTTCACTCTGGAGACCAACACTTTGTGGGCTTCTAGGTTGATTGCTCTCCATGGAGAAAAAAGAGGAATGAATGGCATGAACCTGCCAAGAGCACCAAGCTCTAAAAAAGCTGCTCAAAGCTTCCATTAATCAATTAATGAACCCATATTCCCTAAGGGAATTTAACTTTGTCACATCTTGCAAAGAAATATCACTCAAATGTTGCAGATAGTGAATGACTGCACACTTTAAGTTACAGATACAGAACATACAAATGCAGTATGGTGAGTTTAATGGTCCCATGTATGCTACATGTTTCATAAACTGTTCCACAAAGTGTTCCACTGTCACAATTATTTCCTGGACTTTAAATATGAGAATCATAAAAGGCAATAATGAGTAAAAATGTAATTTCCTTATCTTCCCACTTGGAAAAAAAATCACAAAGCTGCAGAAAAGAAGGGAAAATAAATAGTACCAATCATGACACAGCATCTTGTCTCGCAACGAGTGACAGTTCTTCCAAGAAAACAAAGCTCTGTGGGAATTAAGATCAATATGATCAATGATTAGCTGAGATTTTTGTCTCGCAATTAGTATATTGGCTTATTCAAAAGTAAGACCGGAGATGACTACGAGAAGCATTTAGACTATTGCACCGACTGTCACATCACTCCAATAGAAAGATGAGCTGTTTCCCTGGCTGGCAGTAACCTGCGCTTCAAAGAGATAAATCAATGTTCCTCTAATTATCATAAATCCTCTCCAATGAATTGATCCCTGAGTATACACCCCCTGATAATCGGATTAGTGAAGGTGGCTGCTGGGGGCGGTGGTGGGGAACCGCTGCAGGCACATTAATCAGAGGAGCGTGCGCAGTGACTGGGACTGAGCCAGCGCAGGGATGCCAGCCTTGCTGCTCTAGGGCACTTTAACTGCTTCCTGCAGGGTGATAGAGGAATCAGCACTATGTCAAATTCACATTGGCACCAATATAAAGAGCATGAACCATTCCACTAAACTTCATGGGAGGTAGGGTAGGGCTTAAAAATTTAATGCCATACTCTCTTATAGTAAACAGTCAAAAAGCTTGAATATTCTTAGTTGACTCCAGTGTGGTGGAATGAGGTTTCCTCTCTCACTCGCAGCTGCTGAATCACTCTAAACATCCAAGAAAAGTCTCAAGACACATCTCTTTCAGACTCACTTCTCTCCTAATTTGCTATCTACTCCGTAAACTTGCATATTACCTTCTTTTTAAAAAAAAATGTACTCTCTTCTAATCCAATATTCCAGTTAAACAATAGTATTGGTCTAATTGACTATCTTCAAAAATCACAGGTCTGCATCTCTCTCTCTGTCTGTTAGTGAAATGCACTTTTTTTTTCCTCTGAGCTGTGCATCACTTTGGAGAAAAGCGTCTGCTAAATGAATAAATGTAATATAAATTACATGTAAATACAAGTAAATTCAACCCTCAAGGGAGGACCTGCTTCAGTACGTGCGCATATGGTACATACTCTAAACCTGGTGAGTAAAATGTGTTGATTTGGACAAAATTTTGAGATAGGTATCAAATAATCAGACACGTCTGGACTTCTCTGCTCTCCCTATTGCTGCCGCAACCCTAGAAGGACAAGCAGTCAAAAAAATGGATGGATGGATGGATGGATGGGATGGATGGATGGATGGACAATGAAATAATGGACCTGTAAGAACAAGGGAAACGTTGCTAGTTTAAATGTCTTGTGGAGCTTTACTCCTGAACAGTTGCCCTAGATACTATAAAAAGTTAAAACTGACCTCTATATGAGACAAAGGAAACAGCCAAGCAACTACATGAACATGTGACAGCAGTGACATTCCCTGAAGGGTGCCATCAGGTTTATTCTTTGTGTATATCAACCGAAATACATACTTCTAATACTCAAAGTCCAGCATCTTTACTATATATGCATATATATATATACCAAAATAATGACTCTTCTGTAACAATTTGTTATTGTTGCTTTTTGAAATGAGTGTGACCATACATTGCTGTTGGTCTTTGCCAGATGAAGGTTGGGCATTTGTTAACCATTTCAATCAGGAAATTTTAACAGTATTCACAAATCAGCCATGACGCCACCCACAATCACACAACGTTAATATAAATACGTTTATATATACATATGTATGTTAATTTGAAGAACATTTGAGATGAGTGAACTGCACTAAGGTATATTTGACAGGAAAAGACGGTGTGAATTTCACAGTTCCAAGCGAGTTTGTAGCGATGACCCGAATCAGCCACATTCTTCCCATGCTGTCACTTTTGTGAAAGCAGCCACTGCTGGCATGAAACGTGAGTTGAATTCCCTGGAAGGGGGACTGGAGAAGGAAGGAAGGGCCAACGGGTGCTCCATGCTTGTGGGATGGTGGCACAGAACCGCTCCTGAGAACAGGAAGCCAAGCTGGGACACGCAGGATGTGTGCTATCCGTCGAAACGGTTTCATTTTAGGCAAAGGGAAAGAAAAACAACCCAAAACAATTGGAGGGAGGCAGCTGTGAGTATATTGGCTAAAGACAATGTCTGGTAACCTGTGGGTTTCCAGCTCAAGTCTCGGGAAGGACCCATTGAGCATGGTACTTAGCAACTGCTGAATCCCTCTCTACATTTAAGAAGGATGCTAAAACTCAGCTTTTTCGGACTCAATTTTCCCCTGATCTTGTAAGTGCTTCATAAACATGTAGGTGTTTGTTATGTGTAATAATATTTAATAACAATGTGTTTAATAATTGAAAACCCTCATGTAATGCACACTGGTTCATATGATAAAACGCAATGAAACGGGTTGTACTCAAGAATCACGTGTCTGCATCCAGATCTCTCTTTCTGTTGATGACTCTTTGTATTGTTCTCTGAGATGTTCATTGTCCTGGAGAAAAGCATCTGCTACATTAATAAATGTAAATGTAAAGGTATTCATACTGTTCTCATAGCGCAAATATTAAAATGTTCAACTGAAAATCAATGATACTTACATTGCGAGGTTCAGTTTTTAGTTTTTCGTATTTTCCATTAACTTAAAACATAAAGGGCTAACAGTTCACCACTCTGCTCAGCCCGATCTTCGCAATTTCACCGGGGAAAGCTGTCCACATGATTGCCTTCCTAAAAAGGGCTGAGGCCTCGCATTTATAAATGTACATGCAAGCTTCCCCATTATAGTGAAGAGCCCCTGTGTGATTTAAGATACAGGGTGCTGCGGCAAGGCTGGCCGGCCCGTCACGTTTAATGTTGGAAGCCCAAAGTCCTGCAGAGACTCTGCTGGGAGATTCATTTCCTTAATGCAGCGCACAGCGCAGCCCCTCTGAACCCCGTGCACCAGCCGCCTGCCAGATCCGCACTCTAAAAACTGATGATGTTCTGTCATCTTCAGCCAACAACTTGTAATGGCACATGGTGGAACGGTGCAACTATCTCCCATAAAGCCACGGTGCGTTTGTAGTGTTAATCGTCTAAGGCCAGCGAAAGTCCATTAGGATGGAGAAAACATTTCTGAAGCACTGTACACTCTCAAACTGACACGAAAATGGTGACAATCTACATTTCAGAAGAATCCTGTACTGTACATTTATAGTTACATTGACTTATTTGGCAGATTTTTTCACAAAGTTGCTTTAACCATGCCTACATTTCCAGCTTCAGAGGAGTCCCAGCATTAGCCAGGAGCCAGTAGTGTAGGGGTTTGTTCTACTACCTTTGGACTCAAATGTTGCAGGTTTGATTCCCACCTTTGGCTGTACTACCCTTGAGCAAGGTACTTACTCTGAAATTGCTCTAGTAAAATTACCTGGCTGTATAAATGGGTGAATAATTGTAAGTACCTGAACACTGGAATGTGCTTTAGGGAAAAAATTGTCAGCTAAATGCATAAATGTAACCTGTCTATCACTCACTGATGTATGAGTTTCATGCACATTTCCCAACTGGTTTTGTCCTGTTGGAGAGGAAATGTCAAGTTCATCTGCTAAAAGCTTTGTCTTCACTCCTAAAGACACTGGTCAGTACTGAAATGAAGCTAGAACACACACACACACACACATTTTCAGAACCGCTTGCCCCATACGGGGTCACAGAGCCCACCCGGTAACACAGGGTGTAAGGCCGGAGGGGGAGGGGACACACCCAGGACAGGACGCCAGTCCACCGCAAGGCACCCCAAGCGGGACTCGAATCCCAGACCCACCAGAGAGCAGGACCCGGTCCAACCCACTGCGCCACCACGCCCCCCAGCTAGAATACACCTGTACAAAATAACACTTCTGCACTGCAGCTATTGGTTTTTGTCACAGTCAGGAAATTGGGAGAGGGGGAAGGGGTTGTATGTTGTGCAACGCAGCCAACACACAACAGTCTGTCAACATCCATCAAGCAACAGAGGAAGAGAATATTGCACTGGCACAAGTTTGAGAGAGATGGAAATTCCATCACTGTCCACTTCCCCACAGCAGGGATTATGGGAAATCAGTGGTTTATAGGGAGAAGATGACCTAGAATAACCATCCTGCATCAGCAAATGTACAGTGCACTTGGAAAGTTTGTGTGCTTAAGCGGTTCTCTGCTTGATATTGCAGACTGATAAATCACATGCAGCTAAAGTTTGAACCGTACAGCTCAGATCATTTATGGTGTGGATGAATCTTACCATCTCCAAATATCGCTGCTTTTCTTCCAGCCTCTGCTTGATGTACACTTCCTGCAGCTTCTCATCTCCTGCAACACAAATCCCGGCGTCAGGACTGAGGTACCTGCTCCCTGAAAGCACAGCACCCTCAAACCCTCGTACCCTGGAACCTCCACACCTTCGTATATAATACTACTCACTCCTGTCAGAGGTTGGACATCCACGAGCTGAAAGAAACAATGAAAGTCAGTCCTGTGACATAATTGCAAGCATCTGCACTGACTATTGTTTGTATTGATTTTGTAAGTTTCTATATACATTGTTACACTAAAATGACAAACGTGTATGAAATTTTTATCAATGACTATCGAGAGAACAAACATGCTGATCGGTGCTTTCCTTACAGTCCCGCGTGCTCCCCGCTACTTGAAGTCTTTGTCTCATGTCGGCCGAAACCAAGCGAGACTCGAGTGGCGGATGTAAGTTGAAAGAATTCCAGAATACTTTGGCGTAGGCCACGTCCTCTGGAGAGGATCCAGCAAAAACGGTGTAATATTTGTCCAGATCCGCAAACGCGTGTTCGCCCTGCTGCTCCGACATGTTTGCTACAGCGATCAAAATCCAGGGAGCGGAGAGCGGAGGAAGCGGTAACCATGGAGACGAGACGCCGCAGCCGGCAAGTGGTGTTCACGCTTAGAATCCAATATCCAATCAAAGCACGAATACGAACCCCCCTGGCGGGCTTCATCAGTAAGGCGGGTAATTGACAACGAAAAACACAGTAAATCCTCTTTCAATTATTTAATTTAGCCTGTTGGGACAAGTAATTAAACCTCCGCTAGTCTTCACCATGTTCTAATAGTAACATCACTTTTGCTGCCATTATTATTTACTCAACCAAAAATAGGTGAACATGGAGAAGCTTCGAACCTGTGGTTCAGAGAATTCAGATTTCTGTTAACATATGGTTAGCTCAACATCTGATAATTCTGAGTAAGCAAATAATGATACTTAATTTTTTTGGTTTATAACTATTTGCATACTGACTATATGCAGTAACAATGCTAAATTATGATTTAATATGGTTTTGTCCAGGTTTATTACAGAGGTATTCCGACCTCCTCTCTTGAAGACATTGTGTGTTAATCCAAATTTTGAATAGATTCACCATATCAGGATTTTTTTTGACATTACAATCCCAATTTGTGTTATGGAAAATTAGATCTTTTTGAGGGGGTGTGGTGGTGGTGCAGCAGGTTTGGCCTGTGCCTGCTCTCTGGGGTTGGAGTCCTGCTTGGGGTGCCATGTGACAGACTGGCATCCCATCCTGGGTGTATCCCCTCCTCTTCCAGCCTTACGCCCTGCGTTGCTGGGTTAGGCTCTGGCTCGCCACGATCCCACTTGGGACAAGCGGTTTCTGTGTGTATAGATCTTTTTGCCATCTCCCAGGTAGCTATGTACATGGACTGTTAAGAGCAGTCCTGCAGGTCAATAGATTAAAGAAGTCACAAAACAAGCTGGTAAACTTCAAAACATACTTTAATTAAACAAGAGGTGTCCACATATACCCTATAAGATGAAATCAGAGATTGGTTTTAATGTTTATTACTGAAACATGAAAATAATATTATAGAGAAGTTCTTGTAAAACCCCCAGTTCCATCAGGACTAGAGTCATGGGTTCAGGTGTGGGGTCAGTGGGTGGGCTGCTCCATGCCTGTCCTTCACCTGGCTGTGCAGTTAGTGATTACTGAACACTGCAATCAGCTAACTACACTGCCTGGTGACAACACAGGATCATCCATTTCCCAGCAACCATGCTTCCTTTGCTCTTCACCACCAGGAATTTTCTTCAGGGGCAGCATGTCTGATAGATATGAAATGATTTTCCAATTGGAAGGAACTGCTAGAACGGATTAAAGCCATGCCATGTTATACATGAGCACAACTTTTAATTGTTTCACTGGAAATGAGTAAAAAGCACATTTCAGAGTGAAGGTGAATTTTTCTTTTAGGAGTCTGAGGTTTTACAAGGGGGGAAAGACTGATGCAGAAAAATCTCAGACATAGTAATGGACTATTTGCATTTAACAGACACTTTTACCCAAAGGAAAAAAAAAAATCTATTTACCCATCTGTACAGCTGGATAATTTTAATGGTGCAGTGTAGCACCTTGCTGAAGGGTATTACAGCTGGTGATGAGACTCAGACCTGGAACCTTTGGGTCCAAAGGCAACAGCGCTCACCATTACACTACCAGCTGCTCCCAATTATTCAAAAGTAATACTTTTTTTCTCTAAAATTTCACTGGTGGAGACTGAAGCACTGACAAAACGGTCCATATCCGCTTGTAGCACGTTCTGTTGGCAGTATGGTTAGTGATTGCAGCAAGAGCGAAACAATCAGCTAACAACACTGCCTACAAACCAAGCTGCAGCTCCTGTCGCAGGGGCAACCTGGCTGGGGCTACAAACATGTTAGTGCAGCAGTGAACAAAGAATTTTGAACGCAATTCTTATAGTTTTTAAAATCTTCATATTAACACATTGAGCGTCAAACACCTTGTAGACAAGATCTCTGGATATGAGAGAAAGACGGTGTGAATAGAACAGGTAACACACACTTTAGCTGTTACTGTATATGTAAGCACACTTAAAGCAAACAGATGTTGGTTAAAAAACTAGATAATCAAAAAAATGCATATTAGCAGTGGAAGATGTTACCTGGTTCCCTGAACGTGGAGACAGAGTAGATCAGCTCAAAAAATGCATAAATACAGTTACATAGGAGGTGAAACTCCAAGGTGAGCTACATGGCCCGCAGTTTTAGCAGAGAAGTGGAAATCTAGGGAAGCATTTTTGTGTACATCGCTGTAGTCATGGACCCGGTGACGTAGTGCGTCAGGTGTTGGAATGCGGAGAACAGGTGAACCAGGCAGGCGCGCGGGCGCGCACGCACGCACGGATATCATACACGCTATATCTATGTAATGCAGGGATATAGAGTGTTTGGCCGTAAGCTTCTCTAACGCGCCCCCCCCCCCCGAAGTGAGTTAGTCAGGGTAAAGAAAGTTCCACCGTGTTCTTTCTTCAACGGCTGCGTAACATCTTTTAACTCCCTTTGCACGGCGGCTGAACTTTTCACGAGGAATCGTGTATGTTAAGGGTGCTCATTACAACTTGCGGAGAAGTTCTTAGGAGAAGTTTTACCTGCGAGAGCTCCGTCCGCTCGCTCCGTGTGTGCCGGTGTCACTGCGAGCTCGTCGCACGCGGCTGCCTTTATAGCGCGAGACACCGCATCGCCTCTTGCTCAACTTTGAACTGAGCGCCTGGCAGAGCGCGAGCTCAGCACGGCGGGAAACAGGGCGCTCACTGCGGGGATGCCGCCGTTCGGTTGTCAAGGAGACGAGCATCGTTGTTTCAACACTCCGGGGTAGTGACCAGCTCTTCTGAAATATCTATCTATCTATCTGTCTATCTATCTGTCTGTCTGTCTTTCTGTCTGTCTGTCTGTCACGTTCTGATGTTTCCATTTGGTTACCAGGGAGATCACCTCCGGGGTTAAGCTGTGATCCTCACTGTTTCACATATCCCTTCCCTCTACTTACCTTGAAACCAGATAAGTTAGGCCCAAACCCCTTCAATGGACAGTTTGATGGAAAGTTGCGTACTGTTGGTCTTATTGAGATAAATAGTAAATTGCACTGAAAGTGTCCAATAAAATTTTGTAGATATTTAGGAAAAATGTCATTGTGAATGTGGCATCAGTTGTGTCCTATATATCTGTAGGCCTTCAGTAAGTTGATGCTTATGTATATGCCTGTATGGGAGCATGATGGTGCAGGTGGGTAGTGCTACCATATTACAGCGCCTGGGCTGTTTGGGCATAGGTTCAAATGTGGTTCTGTCTGTCTGAAGTGTGCATGTTGTCCCTGTGTCTGTGTGGGTTTTTTCCAGGTACTTCGATTTCTTCTCACATTCCAAAGACATGTAGTCCTTGTGAACTGGCAACCCTAAATTGCCTCTTGTATGTGTGTGTCTACCCTGCTATGGACTGACATCCCATCCAGGTTGTACTCCAGTTAGCTTAGCACCCAGTCATTTCAGGATAGGCTCTGGACCACCTCAACCCTGATAAGACTAAGCAGTTAACGACCGGGAATCCACGTTTGCCTGTACATTAATTATAAAAGAATTGCAAAGTAGCAGAAACTCACACAATTGGGAAAAGGAATGTATGTTAATTAGCAAAAGAACAACTTGTTACTGAACTGTCCATCCGGTTTCAATAACCACTTGTCCTGAGTAGGACACAGTGAGTCGAAGCCTATCCCGGAAGCAGTGGGTGCAAGGCTGGCGGGGGGTACACCCTGGATGGGACATTGGTCCATTGCAGGGTAGCGACACACACACACAAACACACATTAAAAGCAATTTAGTATCGCCAGTTCACCTGAACTGGATGTCTTTGGACCGTGGGAGGAAACCAGAGCACCCAGAGGAAACCCATGCAGACACAGGGAGAACATGTAGACTTCACACAGACTGATAGAACCCATCTGCTCTTGCACCAGTTAAGCACTCTGAGATGGCAGTGCTCTACTACCGTGCAACCCTTCTTAAGATCTCAAAATTAAAAAAATAAATTAATTCTTCACATTTTTAAATCATTCTGTAAACCATAAACTGCTTCACTTGAGTTCTTCAGTGGCTGAAATTTCCCACATCTTATTGTTTTCTTCCTGAACAGTAGTCTGGAGTAAAAATAATGTAAAGTTTTAAGACGCATTACCTTAAAAGTGAAATGCTGAGATTTTGTTTGTGCCTAATCTTTGTTGTCTGTTACTTAGATTGATCGGTTGCTTGGATAATGGTCAACAACCTCCCCATACCAGTAAAGACAACTGTCTCTGTAGTTGTTTAGATTTCAGATTTCAAGAATTTCGACCCTTCACTGTAGGTTGTCTTACAGGACATAGTGATAATCCCACATTGTTTCAAGCCCTTTGTGTTGAATGAACGTAGATTCAAAAGGCCAATCATGTTCAAATGCCAGGTTTGTTGCCAAGGCCACTAGGATCTGTTTGAGTCAGTTACTGACACTTGTTAGAGGTGAGCGTTTCTCTTACCTGTCCATCATAAAGCCAGTAGACAGACCCTGCCATCACAGGGACTCCACAGTCAAATCTTCATCCTCTCTCCGTTGGGGGAGGGGTGGGGTGCAAGAATTTAAAAAATACACAGTTTAATTATGAATCTTTCATTTCAAAGAACAAAAAGAAAATTGATCAAGTTTCCCCTACAGTAAATGTCATTTTTTTGGTTTGCATTATGTTGTTACAGAGATTTCATGAGGCCACTAGTGAGTGGACAGTAGTGTCGTTAAGGGTTGCTACAGTAACTGTATTTGTATAACGACTCTTTCCCTTCCCTTCATGCCTAGGCTTGCCCACCAAGCGAATACTGGCAGGTCATAATTTAATCGGGACCCATGAGTCTCTAGTAAACTATTCCTGTTGGCAAACAAGCTGTTAGTCTTAACCCTTTATTGTCTTAAGATCTTTTGATGATGTCACAGCTGGGATTTGCCACTCTACCCTGATTCATCGACCTCAGGTCAGATGTTGAGACGTGACCTGAAGCATTTATGTATCAGCCTGCTGGACTCAATTGTTCATTAAGCGCACACATGGTTAATGGAAGTTGGTCGGGTAGTCTTAAACATTGTTAGGAATTAAACTATACTGAATAAATAATGAAAAATATGGAGGTTCTTATGTAGTTTTAATATATTTTTTAACCAGCCTCATTTGTGTCGCTACAGTATAGACTGAAAAATAATATCCATATGTACACTTGTTTTACTACGTAAAACTAGTTTTACTGCAGGATTGCTGTTGCCATATTCAGGGTATCATCACTATATTTTATTTCAGCACTTCAGTACTTTGTTTCAGCTGATATAAAGGTCCAATGAGTAATTAAAGCAAGTCATGTTCTGATGACATTCTGATGAAGTGTGGCTGGTGAATGTCTCAATGTATGTTGTAGACATGGTCTACACATTGCATTGCGAGTGTCTTGAAATATCATATGAATAAATAAATTACGTATTTATATTTATTGGGTTTATTCACAGGACAGTGTCAAAACAGCACAGAAAGACAGTACACTGAGAAAAAGCACATACGTTCACATACATAGAGCGAGGGCTCACGGTCAAAAGGTTATAATTTTATCACTTGTATGAATAACTTCCAGAAAAGGGTATCCAGATATTCCAGAGTCATCATGCAAGTCAAATGTCAGTTTGGTAAAAAGGAGAGAGTTCTTCTGTCATCCACATGTTTATAGAGAGAAATTAGGGTATAGGCCACAATATTAAAATACATTTGCCATATGTATGAGTGGATAGGTTATATACCATAACATCAATATCCTGTGAAGGCTCACTGGGATGCGATCAATTTTGTGAATGAACTGTGAATTAAGTTTTGATCCTGGATGGTAAGGAAAGAGTAGGGGGGGAAGATTTTAGCACATATAGATGACCATTCATGGTTGCCGAAAGATACTTCAAGGTCCTGTTCAAGTTTCTCTGTGTGTCACAAGAGCCAGTACCAGCACTTGATAAAATGGTATATAATGTGGAGCTCATGCCCCTGGAGTTGGTGTATTGAGCTGTTTCTCAACTTTTGTTAATTCTGTCCCTGATCTGAGCTCCTTATCTAGGGCAGCAATAAAGTGATAAAGTTCTACATTTTTATAGAAGTCTGTGTTTGGTAGGCTGAAATTATTTCTTAAAAGGTTGATGCTCACCAGTGATTGATCTACAAATAAAAATGAAATACCTCTGTAGATAGGCCTTTCTGGCACCCAATTTGGTGAATAGTTGGGGGAAATAATTAAAATACTGTAAATATATGAAATGAATATTGCACAAAATGCCATGAACGTTATGCAAGTGAGACATAAAATACTACATTTACCAAATACTTTATTTCCAAATGCCATTTGCAGCTGAGCTACCAACTTCTGACAGTACAAAGAAGAAAATACAAGTAATTATTTTTCACCGTTTAATCCATATACTCAACATTAGTGAAGGTCTTTGTCACGCCCACACTGTGTGTGTGAACTGTTATTCACACTGTATTCATCAAATCAAGATCAAAAATGTTTTTTATTAAGTAATGTTAGCGGGAAAAATGGGGAAAATCCATTTAATACTTTTTCCAAATTTTTTAAAGCTTCTTTAAACACACACACACACACACACATTTTCAGAACTGCTTGTCCCATACGGGGTCACGGGGAACCGGAGCCTACCCGGCAACACAGGGCGTAAGGCTGGAGGGAGAGGGGGACACACCCAGGATGGGACGCCAGTCCGCCGCAAGGCACCCCAAGCGGGACTCGAACCCCAGACCCACCAGAGAGCAGGACTGCGGCCCAACCCACTGCGCCACCGCGCCCCCGCGCCCCCCCGCTTCTTTAAACATTTCTTTTTTTTAAAAAAAATTGTATATATATATATTTTTAGGGGGCGCGGTGGCGCAGTGGGTTGGACCGGGTCCTGCTCTCCCGTGGGTCTGGGGTTCAAGTCCCGCTTGGGGTGCCTTGCGGCGGACTGGCGTCCCATCCTGGGTGTGTCCCCTCCCTCTCCAGCCTTACGCCCTGTGTTGCCGGGTTAGGCTCTGGTTCCCCGTGACCCCGTCTGGGATAAGCGGTTCAGAAAATGTGTGTGTGTGTGTGTGTGTGTGTGTGTGTGTCTGTGTGTGTGTGTGTGTGTGTGTGTGTGTACTGTAACGACCCGCGTCACTGATTCAATGTAAATAGTTGCATTATGGGAAATAATGTTAAATGTGTGTGTAACCACTGGGGGCACTTAAGGGGAAAATGGTAGGGTGACTGTGTCTCCTAATATAGTGGGGAGAGTCTGGGGATGCTAGGCAGGCTGGCTGTGAGCACAGGTCCTGGAAGAAAGGGGGTCCTCGGACCAAGAGCATCGTTTCCTTTGTGTCGGTGTTCGAATAAATCGTTCGTTATGAACGCTGTCTCCGCGTCCTTCTTCACCCCATCCAAACCCACGGTGCTGTGTGCCACAATACTTTTTATAGTGCGTGAGCAAGGCAATGCACTGAGTAATCACTCTTGCTTAGAACAAGCTCATTTTAAATAATCAGCTATAAAACGCAGCTGTTGGAGCACCATCACATGGGTCCAGTAGATGGAAATGAATCAGCAGCTATTTTGTAACGTTTAAACTAGCGTCATACAATACATGCTGAGAAAGCTTAGTGGCTCTCTCTATCGGGAATACAGCACTGTGCAGTGACCCTTGTCTGAGTGGACTCCTGATTCTGTCAAGGTTACTGTATGTCCAGCATGAGTCTGAGATTCAGCAAGACACCCTTAGTTAATTCCATGTGTCATGCTGGAGCCTTTGAATACAGTATTGCACAGTAGATCCAGTATGTGAAATCAGCAGCTTCATTTTTCAAATCTTGAAAAAACCTGTTTCACCTATCTGCATGGATGAGCTGGCAAAGGTGGAGTCTTTTGGAGTTCATTTTAAATAGTTTCATTTACTGGTCTTATAGCATTTTTGTCAGTATCACATTACTAATACACATTATACATTGAACAGAAAATTTAAAGCAATATTATTTAGCTGATCTCTCTCCGGAGGAACTTACAGTGCTTTACTCATTTATTTAGGGAGATTTTCCCCATCCTGCTCTCTAAATGGGTAAATAATTTACATTTATTCACTTTTCTCCAAAGCAACCTCCAATGGATACTATGTAGTGTTATCAGCCCACACACCTCATTCACTAAGGTGACTTACACTGCTAGATACACTACTTACAATGGGTCACTCATCCATACATCAGTGGAACACACTCTCTCTGTGTCACTCACACACTGCAGGGGAAGCTAAACATTATGTCTTTGGACTGTGGAAGGAAACCAGAGCACCCGGAGAAAACCCACACAGACACAGGGACAACATGCAAACTCCACACAGACTGAGCAGGGATCGAACCCACATCCTGTCACACTACCAAGGCGCTGTGAGGCAGCAGCGCTACTTGCTGTGCCACTGTGCTATTAGTTCATAAAGCAGTGGATAGAATAAATGTATGTAAACATTGTGCAGTATAATATTTTTATTCCCTTTAGAGGGCAGTAGATGACCATTTCTCCCAGAAGTTTTATTTTTGGCGTGTATCAGTGTCTTTGTCTGTGCCAGTGGTCTTAATGCTGAACAAAGTGTGTTTGGTACTAATGTGACACAGATTAGCCCGTCTAAGATGCACAGTAATGTACTTGTATATGCATCAGTAAAGACTTGATCAATCACCCTCCAAAATAAAAGCTCTAAAGTTCATGAATAGAAAATACCTCAAATGAACTAATGTTAACATTCATATATTGTATATTTAATGATGCCATTTGTTTCTAATGCACTGTATAATCAGAAATCCCAAAGGCTGCTCAATAAGAGGGTGACTAATGCACCACTTTTTATTGTGAGTTTTGTAGACTTATTATTTGTCAGGCGTGTCTCAGTCAGTATGTAAATCATCATAATTATTTAACTTTGTCATCAGAAGTCCATTGTTTATTTATGTAATACATGGATGTCATTTTAATAAAACAGGGTTTAAATGTCAAGATGTGTTTTTTCTTCCTCTCAGTATAGATTTGGTGGGTTTATTTTTCTTAATGAGAAGTCTTCTGAGATTTATCTGAACCCTATAATTTTTATAATATGACAAAGGGTCTAGAAAAATGACTGAAGGATGAAGATCCCTGGATGGCACATGCTGAATGAGCTCCATCGGTCCGTGTACGTCTGCCAGCACATGGGCGTTCGAGCATCATTCCAGCAAAGGACGCTCATCTCTGTGTCTGGCAGCTTTGTGTGGGCAGAGCATAGTTTGCATTGTTTTGTGTTCATAATTTCTTGCCTTTGTGCTGCATCAGTGTCTCTTTAGAACTTTGTGAGCACCTGCAGAGTGTTGAGCAATTTTGTCATGCAATATCTTCCCTTAATTACACTCCTGGGTGACATTTCCCAACATCTCCCATCAAAATTAAATCAGCATTTTAATCAAACGTGATATCAGTTAGGTACTACAAGGGATATGCTCATATTTCATTACCAGTGCTCAAAGGTCACTGCAGAAAATTGCACTTGTATTTTTTTTTTGTTTTGTTTTTTTACTAACCTGCAAAAAAAAGGTTCATGTCAATACAGTCAAAGATTGCTAAACATGAGTTATCATTCATTCATTCATTCATTCATTCATTCATTCATTCAAGACACACAGGACAAGATATTACACCCCATGTGTATAAGGGTGTTTGTCATCGTGTGTTTCAGGTGGGCTTATGACTCTAAATTGCCTGTAGTGTGTGAGAGTGACAGTGAATGTGTGTGTCCACCCTGTGATGGATGAGATCCCTTCCTCTGTGTTATGTTACTGTGACAGGCTCCGGACCACTGCGACCCTTCAGTGGACAATGTGTGAATGAATGAACTATTTAGAAGTAAGTTCACTAATTTGAGGCACACATTTTTTTAATCCACCCCCCCGCCACCAAAACAACAATTCTACAGATGTCACCCACACATATATGGGGATTTCTGTATGTCGTTTGCTTGCCTTCCGCAACAGGGGTTCAACATTTTGGTATTGCACATGTACTAGTGCCGGCAGTGACAACACTCAAATAAATGTTCCAAGTGACTCTGGCAACAACAGAACGATTCAAAAGTTAATTTAAACTCATTCACAAGGGATAACACAGCCATTTTTCATCTAAGCAAAAAAAAATATGAGTGAAATGATCTCCTGCAATGGAAAGGCATCCCATCCATGGTGTATCCCACCTAGCTTTATATCCTGTGCTTCTAGAATAGTCTGGTAAATGGTATTGGTACATGGTCTTTTTTCCACTGCTTTCTTCTTCTTCTTCTTCTTCTTCTTCTTCTTCTTCTTACTGCTACGACTACTGCTACTACTGCTATTACTATTATTATTATTATTATTATTATTATTATTATTGTAATATATACATACATTCTTCATATACGTATCTATATATATAGTTCATACAAGGCAAAAAAGTCCTTACACAAAAAAGTTATGTTTTATAACTAACAGATTCTGATACAAAATTATACACATCTATATTTTAAAAAAGTCATTTGAAACAGTAGCCTAAGTAACAAAAATAATTCCGAAGAGCCTGAGTGTGGGATGTAATAATGAAAAAAATCTCACTCTTCTCTGGCTAAAAGTTCTCCCAGAAAAGTGCTTGTCAAGAAAGTAAATGGCATTCACCCGTGTCGCACCTGAGCCCTGCGTAAAGTGATAAAATATGTCTCTTCACAATAAAGGGTTTTTTTTAAAGCTAGGAGGATTTTATGTGAAGCCGTGCACTGTACAGTAATCCCACTCAGTCAGTGGCTCTCATGCAAGCGATGGGACCCTCAGATTGGTTCTGTCACTCTGTGAGCTGTGTCTTCTGCAGAAGTTACTGCATTTCGCTTATAGTGTTCTCCCCCCTGATGGGGGAGCTCCTCTGCAGAAAGCACCAAATCTGGTGATAATGTCTTTTTGATGGCAGTCACTGATGAAAAAAGGTTCTGATGCAGCTCAAACACATTTTGTTGGCTGGAATAGGGAGCATCCACGTGTTCTGCCTTTTCAACTCTGCCTTAAAATTCAGACATGTCCGAGAGTTACGTAAGCATCTGAAATCCTCCGCATGAGAATAGTTCTAGTGACTCATGTGTCGGGAAAAGTTATCCCAGCTAGGAAAATAGGTTGATTCCACAAATCATTCTTTCTTCCCTGTATTTGTGGCTCATTCTGGTCACCTGGATTGTATTTGCATAATTTTCTTGTATTTTATGTGATCAAAAGTCAAATAGCTTTCACCAGAGTAAAATTGGGATGTTAAATCTAAGAAGATCATATAGACCATGAACTAAATAAACTCACAGTTTATTGCTTTAGAACTGTAGATATTTCTTATACTGACAGCAAAAATTATTCATTGCTTATATACTAGCATATACTTATGTACCCTATACTTGTAGAGTAATATATATTATATATACTAATATATCTTCTTCTTCTTCTTATGCCTTCCACCCTTCCTGGGGCATAGGCTGCCAACAAGGGTTCTCCAGGTGTCCCTAAGAGCTGAGATGTCGTGAAGTTTCCTTGCTGGCGTTTCTGTAGCTGGCAAGGTTTTTACGGTGTGGGGTAACTAGCCTCACGCCCAACCCTCCTCCTTTCTCAGCGGGGCTTGGGACCATCCATGGTGCAGATATACTAATATATTATTATTTATTACTACTTCTGTTATCACGTCAGTGTTCATGATTATATTTTTATTTTTACCTTTCTCTTGCTTTTATTTATGTTGGTTGGCCTTAAACAAAAATTAAAAACGTTTAACGTAAATAAAAAACAGAAAGTTTGAATGTTTTTCACACACACACACACACGCATTTTCAGAACCGCTTGTCCCACACGGGGTCACGGGGAACCGGAGCCTACCCAGCAACACAGGGCGTAAGGCTGGAGGGAGAGGGGACACACTCAGGACGGGACGCCAGTCCGTCACAAGGCACCCCAAGCTGGACTCAAACCCCAGACCCACCGTAGAGCAGGACGAGGGCCAACCCACTGTGCCACCGCACCCCCCATCTTAAATTTATCATATGTTTATTAATAATAAAACTGTTTTTCTTCTCCATTCTGGGACATCAGTACAGGAAGATAAGTATCTTCTAATCATTTACCCTCAGAATTTAGACTTCTAAAGAATAATTGAAATTATAGTTCATCCAGACATATTACAATGTCATGTTTTAACGCTTAATACTTTCATTTTCCTGCACTGAACATAAATATTAAAATAATATTAGCTGCGGGGGGCATGGTGGTGCAGCAGGTTTGACAGCGTCCTGCCCTCTGGTGGGTCTGGGGTTCGAGCCCTGCTTGGGGTGCCTTGCGATGGCCTGGCGTCCTCTCCTGTGTGTGTCCCCTCCCTCTCCAGCCTTGCGCCCTGCGTTGCTGGGTTGGGCTCTGGTTTGCTGCAACCCCACTTGGGGCCAGTGTGTGTGTATTATTGGATTAAAGCATTACAGGGTTTTGTAACATTATGAATGAAGTTTTGTGGATCTTATATTCTATTTAAGAAATGAAACAAGTTGGCAGTCTATGGTCACAGTCATTGATCATGTTCACATACATTAATTTAGGATGATCTAATAAAGAGATTAAGGGTTTTAAGTAGAACAAAAACAAACACTCTCCTTGGTTCTCTCAGCCAAAATATCCATATATTTGTAGATATACTGTGAAAATATATATATATATATATGTAAAGGGGGTGCGGTGGCGCAGTGGGTTGGACCGCAGTCCTGTTCTCCGGTGGGTCTGGGGTTCGAGTCCCGCTTGGGGTGCCTTGCGGCGGACTGGCGTCCCGTCCTGGGTGTGTCCCCTTCCCCCTCCGGCCTTACGCCCTGTGTTGCCGGGTAGGCTCCGGTTCCCTGTGACCCCGTAAGGGACAAGCGGTTCTGAAAATGTGTGTGTGTGTGTGTGTGTGTGTGTGTGTGTGTGTGTGTGTATGTATGTAAAGTCCTTCTGTTGGTTGCTGCATATAACATATAATAACCTCAGATGCAACATATTAAGCAAAGATTGGCATAACATGACATAAATTCATTGCTGAATAGATGACTAGTCCAAGCGATGTCTTCAATTAAGTATGAAAAATTGTATAAAATGAATAAACACAATAATGAAAAACAATGGCAGGGAATATATGAGGTGTGTGTTGGGTGTTCAACAGGCCTGCCATGTGTTGATGCCAGTTTGGAGCAGAGGGTCTCAGATGGACTCTTTGTGTCAAACTCAGTCCATAAATCGGACAGAAAAAGGCTGTAATGGTGTCTCTAACCAGCTGTTACACTCCGCTTTCAAAACTCATTTTCAGCTGACTGTCATTTGTAAGCTCAGTGTTGTTCATTGACTCACGTTATCTTGTTAGAGGCAACCAGAGGAATAACATCAGCCAAGAACAGTTTAAATTCAAAAACTCTCCTGCCATGACCGCTATACCGGTTCAGTTCAGAATCTGTCAAAGGTCTGTGAGAAGAGTGGTCAGTCTGGTCATGAAATCCCCATGAAGGGAGACCACCATGCTGTGCTGGGGGTCCATTCCTTGGCTCTGCGTCAGCTCCTTGACCTTTCCCTGCTCTAGCCCCTTCAGCAGCTGCTTGATCCTGGAGCCAAAGTGCTCCATTTGTTTAAGGGAGCTCTGGCAGAAGCGGTCTATGCTCTGCGAGAGCTGCTCCCTGGGAGAGCCTGTACTTCCCAGCATATTGGCCACAGTGGCCTGCAGCGCCTCTGCCCCGCTATGGAGCTCTGACTCCATCACTTGTATCTCACGGCCCAGCTGGATCGTGGTGTCCTACCAGCGATTACCCTCCTTGCTGTCCCTGACATTCTCCGCCACCTGTGAGGCCAGCGTGTCAAATTCCCGGAGATGCGGTTGCAGGTCCTGGATGGGTTCGTGCAGCATGCTTCCGATCCACCGTGTGGTCTCCTGGTACTCTCCTTGGGACATTGGTGTCTTCAGGTCGTGAATGTAGAGCTGGAGGTGGCTGCGCAGATCCTGGACGTTAGCACAGAAAATGCCCCTGAGCCGATGCACGTAAAGAGCCAAGCGGCTCTGAAAGAAGGGCCGACCCTGTGGTTCCTGGTCTGTGAGGTGCGAGAGGTTCTCCTGCAGAATTCTCAGCTCCTCCATGAGGTGGCTGTGGACCTTCTCCGACTGCAGGCTCAACTTTTGTATAAGCTCCTCTGCCAGGTGGTTCAGACCCTCCTCGGTGTACAGCTCCCTGTTCTCCAGACGGCTCTTCAGACTGCAGCCATTGATGGAGGAATAGAGGGGAAGGTGAACGGCAATTTTACCTTTGCTTATGAAAAATATTAAAATAATTATTTGACACTCATAGGGGGGTGTGGTGGTGCAGCATGTTTGGCCAGGTCCTGCTCTCTGGCGTGTCTGAGGTTCGACTCCTGCTTGGGGTGCCTTGTGACAGACTGGCGTCCTGTCCTGGCTGTGTCCCCACCCCCTCCAGCCTTGCGCCCCGTGTTGCCGGGTTAGGCTTCGGCTTGCTGCGACTTCACTTGGGACAAGCGGCTTCAGACAGCGTGTGTGTATTTGACACTAAAAAAGTTGCTGCTAAAGGACCTACCTGAAGTCCCGGGACACTTCCATATTCTGAGTTTTGTTGGTTGCATCATTGGTGATGGTGGGAATGCTGAGTGCTGGAGGAGCCCCAGCTGTGTGGCAGTGCGATGGCTGCAATAGGAGAAACACAAAAGTCAGTAAGCCTCTGGGAAGGAGATGGGCCTACAGAGAAATCCCTTGGACACACTGACCTGCACTGCCCAGAAGGCAGAGAACAAGGGTAGATCTTAATAGGTGCATTTTCAGTTGTGCCACTATAAGGGAAGATGCATATAATTAGTTGAATAAGTGATATAATCCCTGATCACAAAATGGTAAGTCCCAGTCAAACTGACAGTAGTGGATAGACAAGGATGGAATCATAGTCGTTGTCTGAGCTGCAGAATGGAATGGGTGCTTGAGCGTGTGTCTTTGTGTATATCTGACCCTTTTCTGACAGTGAGTATGTGTGAAGAAACCACTCCCTCCTGTTGCTCCTTATCTACCCTTAGGCCACTGTTATCTGTATGACCTGTAGCCTGGCTTTGTCAACAAAGACTGTGTTGAGGGTCAGGTCAGGAGCTTGGAGTTGGTGTTATGCGCTGACACGATGCAGTGGGACAAGGGTTGTGGAGTTGTATTCTTCTTTGACTTTTAAAAATCTTTCTCACGACATTATCTTCCACCCTTAGATGATGTAGCGCTGGCTCATGAGACAGCTGTGTAACAGCAAGTCATCTACAGTCTGGTCATCTAGAAGTTGTAATACTAGATCTGTACAACAACAAGCACAAGGTAAATATTAATGTAAATGTAATTGCATCCGGATGGTGTGGTGGTGTGGCAGGTTTGGCCAGTGCCCGCTGTCTGGACGGTCTGGGTTTCGAGCCCTGCATAGGGTGCTTTGCGGCAGACTGGTGTCCTGTCCAGGGTGTGTGTGTGTGTGTGTGTCCCTTTAGCCTTGCGCCCTGTGTTGCTGGGTAGGCTCTGGCTTGCCGTGGGACAAGTGGTTGTAGGCATTGGTTGGTTGGTAATTGCATCATTAGTTTAAAATGACAACTTTCATTTTTACTTCAGTACAGTGTAAGTCTAAAGCAATGAGATGTTTAATAGCGACGACAGACCTGTTGCCCTGAGTGCACCTAGAATGGGTTGAGGTGAGCACAGTAATGCAGAAAGGAAGTACATTTACATATACCGAGCTGCTTGAAAGAATGGGAACCCCTTGTGTGCCTTACTTACTGTCACGTCCACGCCTACAACTCAGTCGACAGCACCTGACTCCAGTTCAGCACCTACCCTTTAAAAGACACTCCACAACTCCCAGACCTTTGCTGAATCTCGTCAGGGACAACCCCCCTTTCTCGTGACTCTTCATTCACAAGCATCGCTAGCTCTTCATTCATGTCCTCTGGTTTCTGACTCTTCGCTTCGTTTCCCGACCACGTCCACGAATCCTCGTTCCTGTCCTGTTTGCCGTTCGACCGACCCTTCGCTAAGTCCGCTGGCCTCGCCCATGGATCTTCGCTCTGACCCTGACCGCCGATCGACCGACCCTTCGCCTGTCCCCAACACCGAGAACTTGCCTCATCCCTCGTCCCCGGACGAATGACGCTGCACTTGGGTCCAGCCGTCCTAGGCCCCTATGTTTCTCGTACACTTGTACCAACCATGTAATCGCTATTTAAGGAGAAGCAGTGTTCGTCATTTGACGAAATGCATGTGTAACGACAAATATCATGTTGGAAGTTGTCCAAATTCCACTTATTTTTGAACCTGCACTACTTATGTTTTGCTACTAGATGCATAAGTTCCAGGAACTCATCATGCAGTAGCGAAACAGAAGTAGTGCAGGTGCAAAAATGAGTGAACCCCAAGTTGCATTGATGAAAACAAGTAGGTAAGTAGAATCAGGTTTGAAAATCATAATCATTTATTCATTTAATAAGTTTATTTTAACATTTTATACAAGTATAAAGAATTTTTATACAAGAATAATGACCATCCCTTCACGTACTTTCAAGCAGCACTGTATATTGTATCGATCAACGTGTTTGGTTCATTACTGTCTTTGAGGCTCTGCATTTGTTACTGTGAACAAACTACTGAACCTAAACACATTTGACATTTATCTGACACTTTTCTCCAAAGTGACTTATAGTGTTAAGCAACCTACGATGATTGACCCATTTATATAGCTGGGTAATTTTACTGCTGTATAAGTTCAGGCTAACCGAATGTAGTAAATTACTTTGCTCAAGGGTATTACAGCAGTATGGGGGGGGGGTGTGGTGGCGCAGCAGGTTTGGCCAGGTCCAGCTCTCTGGTGGGTCTGGCGTTCCACTCCTGCTTGGGGTGCCTCGCGATGGACTGGCGTCCTGTCCCAGGTGTGTCCCCTCCCCCTCCAGCCTTGTGCCCTGCGTTGCCGGGTTAGGCTCCGGTTCGCTGCAACCCTGGTTGGGATAAGCAACTTCAGACTGTGTAGTGTGTGTGTGTATTACAGCAGTAGGTGGGATTCAAACCTACAAGCTTCAGATTTGAAAGTCAAAAAACTCCATACGCTATGCTATCAGCTGCCCCCGAGACAAATATTGAAGTTTTTACAAGGGTAAATTCACATAGAAAAACAGTGCCAACAAAGCTACAAAATTATATTAAAACTAATAATATTAACAAGTAGTATTACAAAGTTGATTTGCTTGGTGCTACATGGTTGATGTGTGTACAGGGAAGGTCCAAAGGGTAAAGTGTTATAAGAGGATATAACCTGACACAATCATCCAGATGAAACATACTTTGCAAGATTACTTTTCTTTAACTTGGGTTCAGGTCCAGTGTGACCTGTGAAGTCACAGTAGGTGAAAGGATTGTGTGCCCCCAATAAAAACTGGAATGCTTCAACGCTGACGTCTACCTGCCTGCCCTCACTGTGAACTTAGGGAAGTGTGTTAAAGTTTGGTGAATCAGCCATAGAATAGAATTATGAAACACACTTCTAATCGGAGGTGGGCTGAACTCCAGGCAATATAATATATGTACTGTAAATACATAACAAATTGCTTTTTCCCAACTACAGCATGGCCAGTTTGCGGGATACCACTCCTCATCAGTCATTGTTTAACCTCTATGGAGAAATTCTACTGATGTCATCTGTCTGAAGTCCAAAGTGTGAATTTCAGGCCCAGACTTTACACTTGTGATGATTTGTTATGTTAACACATTGCTCACAACACGTAAATGCAACATTCAAGGCTTTAACCAAAAAACAGATGGACTTTTCTATTTTGGTAGAATGGGGCGAAAACCTATGGCATTCCAAAATTTATTCAGCTCAGTTTATATATGTAATATAACATTCATTCCATTTTACTAACTGCTTTGTCCTGATCAGGGTTGCGGTGGTCCAGAGCCTATCCTGGAATCACTGGGCACAAGGAATACACACTGAACAGGACATCACCCCATTTCAGGGTAGCCACACACACACATACAGTTTAGCTACTACCAGTTCACCTGAACTGCCTGTCTTTTGACTCGGCGAGGAAACCAGAGCACCCAGACGGACAAAATAGAAAACTCCATGTATGCTCAGCTGGATTTGAACCAATGCCCAAACAGCCCAGGCTGTTTAGATCACTGCAGCACAACTCACCGCACCATCATGCCACCCACAGAACCAAAAAAACAAAAATCTGTACATAAGAATCAGTGCATGTGTAAAACAATTAAAACCCAAAGATTCATTCATTAGCTCAGTCAGAGGTAGTTAAATAATTAAAATGAGGTAGTTAAGATCATTTGAACGTTAAAGGACAAAGGGTGGACAGTCCTCTTGTTTATAAAGGCAAGAACCACACACACACACACACACACACACCACACCACGTCCCATATGGGGTGCCAGAGCCTAACGTGGTGACACAGGACGTAAGGGACACACCCAGACAAGACGCCAGTCTGTCGCAAGGCACCCCAAGCGGGACTCAAACCCCAGACCCACCAGAGAGCAGGACCCAGTCCAACCCACTGCGCCACCACACCTCCCAGGAAAAAATATTGGTTGCATTTTTTTCGATATTAAATTATACAGGACAACTGGGTACATTTTTCAGTGATTCGTTTTTGATTCACTGCCTCACTTGGAAATAATTGCACCACAGGATTTAATGGCCTCTCGGTTTAGTAATGACTTAAAAATTAGTCCCATTTGGGCTGCTTTTTGGTAAGTGGCCCATCCCTCGTTGCTTCTCCCTCCTTAGAGCTCCAGAGGAGGCCCTTCCCAGAGCAGAATGCTTCACACCTGCTGCCACTTTCCCAATTAGTCCTAGTTATGAAGGTGGAGAGCTGATAACCACTTCCTGTGGGATTTTGTGCTCCCCTGAGTTTGTGTCCTGTTGGTGGGGGTCAGTTTAGACTGGTCCCCCTGACTGAGAGTTACTGTCAGCATTTACCTTCTTTGCTTGCAATAAACCCCTGCGTCTAGATCCAATGACCTGCTCTCATGTCTGTCATCGTAATGCGGAAAAGAAGCTTCTGTTAGTTTCATGAAATGGTAAAGTTTTGTTATCTTTGATTTTTGCATCTTAAAATTGATTTTTATGGTTTTTGTTACCACTGTTCATAAGTTGAGCAGGAAAAAAGCCAAATCCTCAAAAATTAAATCTGTGAAACTGCAGCTCTGCAGGAAATGTTAACTCTGACCTAGGTCATTTAAACATGTCTCTAGAAAGTGTTAGACATACGGTGTGCTGGTGGGTCCCACTGCAGTGGGGACAGAGTTACTCTACCTGGTGGTGTAGCTTGCTGTGTCAGAACAGAGGGGCTCTGGTGTAGCTGATCATGTAGTTCACACTGGATATCCTGTCCCTCCCTTTCATGTCTCCACTCTTGGCATATTACTGTAGTGTGAGAGACATTGGGGAGATGTGCGGAACCCCTCCCCCTGTCCCACCACCTTTAGTGACATGAATTGAAAGCATAGGCAGTGTTTCCCTCAGATCAAGAAAGGGAAATGCAACCCTGCCCCTTCTGAAAATGCTAATGCATGTAGACATCAAATTACATTAATCATTAATCACTGTCATAATAATAAATACATAACTCATTAATCACTGTCAGCATCACAAATGACCTACACATGTCCCAGCTTCTTACTGTACAAGAATGAGAAATAGCAGCTTTCAAATGCCAGTGTTCACTTTGGGCTGTTTACAAAGTCATGCACAGCTGTGCTTGTCCCCCATGAAGAACAGATCTGCACTGTCTCTCACTGGAGGGTGAGAGATGTGTTCACAGGGGGCCAGGTGATGTTGTTCCTATATATGGTCTCTTGTTTCTATTTTGCCTGTTTCATAAGTATCTTTAAAGGGGTTCACTTCCTGTGTTCTGAGAGTATGTAGTATTTACATCATATTGTTGCAGCATTGTGGGGAATGAAGTTATATACTGCTGCCTGCCATGCCTTGCCAGCTTTTGCTTACAGTAAAAGGAGATAATCTGTTGTAAGAGGGCATTGCTGCCGTCTAGTGGTGATAAAGTAGTGTATGTATAGAGAATTGAGCTGGTGTGTTGAATTGCTTCCCTCCCCATCAAATCATATCAGGTTGGATTAATATCTCTTGTGGACAGATGCAACATAACACATACTGCGGACTCTTGAATATTTCCTGCTGGGCTGTCGGCGTGGATCCCTTCAGAGCAAGTGAAAAGTATTTTTTGCTTGAGTGACTGGTGCAATATGCATCCTACTGGCAGTCTGAGTAAACAAGGTGGTCTATGAGGATATGTCAAGGGGTTAATCTTGATGCAAAGTGTGTTATCTTCTATCTTCAACTGGTGTTTTCCACATGTCTTTGGTCTGGAGTGTGATTGGATTGTTTAGTGTCGTGACTTCAATCCACATGTGGCGTATTGATTCCTTTCTGCATTCTGCTGACTTTCCTGAATGCTTTTCGATCCTTTGCGTTACATCAATCCTCAGGTGCCTGCTGAAAGATGGACACCACCACATCCCGTTAGAATGATCATCTGCTTACTAATCCAAACTTGTCAGAGATGATTGCTGATCAGAGCAGATGAGCACAATGAATGTTATCTGTGAGATGCATGAGAAACCCATTTGTTGTCTGCTTAGCCTTCTCCATTGCAACCATCACTTTAAAATGATGGGATCCTTTTTGTAAAAATCACTATTGACTGTTCAACCCAAGGCAATCAAGCTTATATACTACTAAATGAGGTACA
The DNA here is from genome assembly GCF_900964775.1 of Scleropages formosus. Lineage (NCBI taxonomy): Eukaryota > Metazoa > Chordata > Actinopteri > Osteoglossiformes > Osteoglossidae > Scleropages > Scleropages formosus. The sequence goes on from NC_041809.1 coordinate 20,779,208, forward strand.
GAATGAAATGTCCCAGGTTAAATGAGAATATGATGAGCCCATTTGAAGACAGAGAAATATAAACTTAGTTGGAGCCTCTGTGTATATTATAGCAAATAATGAAAGGCTTTATGTTGTAATGCAGTTCAAAAATCCAAGTATACATCTCAGATCCATTGTTAAACTATTACAGATTCTTGTGTAAAAAGTAGCATTAACGTGTCAGTGAATCTGAAATCCCTGAAAATGCAAATTAATTTTCTTGTCTGTAAAGGCAGGTCAGACAATACTGCATTTGTGTGAAACATAACATAAGACAAAGCAGATGTCAAAACTGTAACTACTGCCTTTGTTTACATGTTACAATAACATTTCTTTGTTGCCTTATTCAGTTGTGGAATCTGGAGATGCAATAACTAATGTGCATTTGCTCAACTCTTCTCCTGTGCTGTGGCCTACAATAACTTTCACTCTGTGTATGGATATGGAGTGTGTCCTTCAAGAAGCAACCCAGCACTGCTGTGTGTCTAGGAACAGCTGAGAAAGATGCATTTGAGTCCTGCTGTGGGGATTTCACATCACTTCCAGTAGTTCCCATTACCAATGGAAAGCTCACCGTTAACTCATAATTCAGGGTTACGGCACTTTGGAGCCTATCCTGGAGGCATGCGGTACTAGACTTGGTAGGATACACCCCAAATGGATGCTAGTTCCTCAAAGGGTAACTACACTTATGTTAAGTCATAGTGACATGCCTTGGACAATTTAGTCTCATCTATCAGACTCACATCTGTGGACTGATCACTGTCGGGCTCTCGTCTCCCCAAAAAGGAAACTGAAAAGTAGTTTTGTAGAGCTCAACATCTAATATTTTAGACAAGACAAAATCATTCATCAAGTTTAGATTTTTTTCAACAGTGGGGATAACACAGTGTGCTATATGAACACTAACCATGTTCTGTGTGCAATACTGACATCCTGAACCTTTTCTGCTGATTCTGCCATGTCTGAGCCTTTATTTATGACTGGAAATGTGGTTCCCTTTGTGTGTTCAGTTTCACTGGAGGGCTGTTACTGGGCTTTCTGAGCACAAAGCACTGGCCAGAGTCCAGAGAGAATCCCAGATCAGGCTTGGTAAACATTTAAAACAAGGCAGCTGTCATCCATGTCTTTCATCCCCCGAGGGTTTGAATGTTTCCATGCTCAGTATCCATCATGTCATTCATCAAGATACCTGAGCCTGTCAGCGTCTTGCTACTGGTCACTGGGACCTATTGTTCAAACACAGATGTTGTACCAGTGTATGGTTCATACACTGTTTCATTCAGTGTATCGATCAATACGTTCCAAGGGTGTCACGCCTTATGTACTCATGAATTTATTTTACCAGTAGTCTTCAAACATGTTCTTACTTCAATATTATATATTGGCTGTTCCCCAGTGAGAGGGGGGATGCGGTGGCACAGTGAGTTGGACCGGGTCCTGCTCTCTGGTGGGTCTGGGGTTCGAGTCCTTCTTGGGGTGCCTTGCGATGGACTGGCGTCCCGTCCTGGGTGTGTCCCCTCCCCCTCCAGCCTTACGACCTGTGTTGCCGGGTTAGGCTCCCCGCGACCCCGTATGGGACAAGCGGTTCAGACAATGTGTGTCTGTGTGTGTGTTTACCAGCGTATCTAAGGTCACATATTCCTTAGGACTTTAGAAATGTGGGAAACTGATTTGATGGATTTTTTTTTTTTTTGTCTCATGATAACTCCAGTTTTTGGAGCAATTCTTCTTTAAGATAAGTGACACAAAAATACATGGACTGTTATTTAGGCCACTTTTTCTTAAATATACAGCATACTAGAGTGACTGACAATAGGCAATAGAATGAGTGAAAATGGTTTCATAAGCTTCATTTGAGCATTTGGGTGTTGGGTCACGTGGTCTGAAGAAGCAATGTGTCCAAAAAGGAACCACTCGTTAACACTGTCACAATGACCTGTTGCACTCCTGCTTTCTGTGTTCCTGAAATATCTGGGACACAAAAAGGTCAGTTGTCCAGTGAATTACAAGATGGGCATGGAGCTTTATGGTCAAGGATTCCTCATTTGCTGATGAGAGATGGAGTGCTACAAGTGCTGTGTCCTTACAATGAGCTGCCAGTAGGTGGGACCATCACACAGGTGGGGCTGCACTTGATGGACAGCATTCCAAAAGCTGTCCCCAGCTACTTCTCAGAAATGGTGTCAACCAGCTGCCTCTAATGAAATAATTTAGATTCTTGTACAGGGAAACTTGGCTGTGGCTGCTAGGTCACACTTGAAGATTTGAAGGAGCAGTTGGGGCCATGATCTTGGGAATGGAGATGGTTGTGTAAGTTTGTTTTGGCTGTTTTTATTACTAGGGCTTTGCTGGCTTCAAAGGGGCCATGACTTGCTGTCCTGCAAATACTTTAATAAAGGCCTGCTTTAGCTTGAACCCCAGCTGTTCAGTTCTACCCATATAGTCTCATGATCCTTAAAATGATGGGTAGTACCACAACTCAATGCACAGGGAACAAAGAATGCAATAAGGCTTTCTGGCATCTTGCTTCCTGTCATGTCCCCCCTAAGGGTTTGAAAATAATATATTTTTTGTCCCTGTTTTCAGATGATCAGGGATTTGTTGTTCACAAGACATATGGGACTAAAATTAACCTCCTGCCAGACTTCTGCAACCTATGTGAAGATGTGCATATTGTTCAAGAATTATTCCAAGCATATCCAGTGCATTCTATTAAGTGATTTATTATTTAAGAGAGACTCAAGAATTTTAAGTGACTTGCAGTCTTTTTTTTTTTTTTTTTTTAATACAGCTGTATATTTGCATTAAAGATAAAATGTGGAATTGGCTAAACGGTAAAAACAAAAAGCCCAACAATCTCAAAGTACAACATTTTAACAGCTTTTTGTTTAAAGCATTGCAGGACTGTCATAACAGCAATTTGTCAAAGTATTTTTACAGTTTTCTTGCTGGCAAATATCTCAATGCTATGTGGAAACTAGACTCAATGTTCTTGTTTATAGCTCTTTATCTCAAAAAGCCCAGGAAAGTAGTATCCCCCCAGATGCAGTCCCTTCCGATTTTAAATAAACAAAAAGATTAAATTAGTTCCATCATGAGAATTTTATACTTTCATCAACCGTGATGACAGTTTTGTAATCCTTTGTATAAGCGTGTGAAGTTCTGCAGAATGAAATGTATAAAATTTTTCACAAGATATGAAATTCTGAGAAACTCTCTGAACTTGCACTGAACTCATATTTAGCAGATGCAATGGAGCATAAAGTGTCACTTTCAGATGCCTCTTGGAGGTGGCAGAAAGGATATGGCCCTAAGTCAGGAAGAGCTCCAACAACTTTTCTCCAGATGAAAGATCACTGACATATTTTTTTTCTTCTAGAGAGGGAGTGGCCTCCCTCACCTCAGCCATCACTTTACCCCAACCCTTCTCAGCATTTCACACTCAACCACATTAATTTAGCAGATGCTTTTCTCCAGTGTGATAAAATACACTTTCTATTGTTCTCTGAGATGTACATCAACAGAAGGAGAGCTTTGGATGGAGACATGTGATTCTTAAGTACAGACCATTTGTCACATATGCCCCATATGAACCAGCAGATATTTCATGAGCAGTTGCATAAAGCCTTTTCCATCATTAAATTAGTTATTAAAAATAAACATACACATTGATCATGCACTTACAAGATTAGGTGAGAAGTGAATCCAAAAGAGGTAGGTTTTGACACTCTTTTAAATGTAAAGAGATTCAGCAGTTCTAAATGAGTCCACCATATTGAAGTCGTAACCAAAAACTTTTGTACTTTTGTTTTTGGACCTGTTGTGCATCAAACCACCAAGCAGGCAGAGGCGGAGGGGCATAGCAGTCTAATGGGGGTGTAGTGAGTGATCAGGTCTTATAGATATCAGGGAACAGATCTGTTGATGGTTTTGTAGGCTCATAGCCAATGAGGTAGGCAAAACAAATGAGTTAAGTTTGGTAGTTCTCGATGGAAGGATAGACCAGTTGGGAAGTGGAGGATCTCTGTTTTGGAAAGGTTGAGCTGTACATGGTAATCAGACATTCAGGCAGTGATATCAGAGAGGCATGCGGTGATCCTGGAGGCAATCCATAAGAAAAAATTATGTATCTCTTCTCAAAATGCTTAGATATCCAAAGAGAGTCTAAAGGAAACTAATGGTTTTTAATTGAGATATCTTTAGGTTGTAAATTAAAACACAATTCTTAACCATTATGTATCTAATGTTCACGTGAACATGTAACTTGTGTTGAATAACGGAATTCCTTCTGAGGGTCCTTACAAAATGAGAATTAGTGATGCTCTTCTTAATTGCAGACTGAGCTTAACAGCTCTAGTCACTGTCATGTCGTACTCAGGAATCCAGCCAATGGACTCAGATGCAGGTGCATCTTTATTCAATGAGACAGGCAAGTGAATAGTCAGGGATAGGCACGGGTCAGTTATCTACAAACACTGTACAGTGGGACAAGCAGAGGCAAAAATCAGGAGGACAGAAGCAGAGGGTCAAGTAGCTTGGCAGGAGAAACACAAGGGTAATGTACACAGGATGATCATGGAGCACTACGGTTTTCTCTCACAAGTTTCTGCACTCAAGAGTGTCCGGGTTGCCTCTTTATCCCTTGTCTCCTGATCAGCTGCAGGTGCGGTCAATTGGGCAGGCAGTCTGGGGCATGACAATCACAACCCCTTGTGATATCCACACCTGGATTTATTTCCCTGAGAAACATACTAATTGGTCAGGTTGTCACTACAAAATGGCTTTATTGATCTATCAGGTGCCTGCAAATCACTACCTGGCAGTGTTTCATGCAATCACCCAAATATCTCTGATTGCCATATGGCTTCCCTCAGTGGTGCCCCTCTAAATTACAAGAATCCCCCTTCGGCTTTCTGGTGGTTGTAGAACCCTTGTGAAGACTCCTTTCGGAATAAAAATGCACACATTTTAGGTTCTCTTCTGCAGTAGCTGTTCATTCATTCCTCATGCATTTACAACATGTGCTGGGCAGGATCACAATGGTCTGGAGCTTATCCAAGATCATAGGGTATAAGGCAGGATCCACCCAGGCCATTGCACCACGTCTATCTTTAAAAAATCAGTTATAAAAATACAGAAATGAAATTACTGAAAGCCCTTCCACCTTTCATTCATGAGTAATTGGTGTAGACAATTTAGACCGAAATGCCAACTTGAACAGGAAATTATGAAATCTAAGAGACTCATCTTTTGTTTAGCAGTTGGCGGGATTGTGTGCTTTGGCTCTCATTCATATTTCCATGTTTGATGTTCAGTTCCTTGCTCTCTGCTGGTAGAGACAAAGCAAGGTGTGCAGAAACTACCCGTCCTAGTCATGACAAATCAATAGTTTGAACTTGAACTTTGATTCGGCCAGCTTTGCAATGGCCCTGAATTTACACGCACACTGTCTGAAACCGCTTTTCTCAAGCGGGGTCGCGGTGAACCGGAGCCTAACCCGGCAACACAGGGCGCAAGGCAGGAGGAAGAGGGGATGCCAGTCCATTGCAAGGCACACCAAGCAGGACTCAAACCCCAGCCCTGCCAAAGAGCAGGACCCAGCCAAGCCCTCTGTGCTACCGTGCCCCCCTTCCTGAACTTACAACTCCGCTTTTATTTTTTTAATTTATTTTTTCTTTTTAGTCTTTGCTACTAGGGATTCCTCAGGTGTTCCCTGGCCAGCCAAGAGATTTCTCTAATGTGTCTAGGGTCTACCCTAGTGTCTATCAGTGCAATGTGTCTGGAATATCTGCAGTGGGAGCTGCCCTGGGAGCATTTGTACATGTCCAAACAACCTCATTTTACTCTAGAGGAGCATTAGCTATACTACAAGACTCCAAGATTTTGAACTCCTCTCAGTCGGAGTGAGCCCAGAATTCCTGTAGGTGTTGCAACCCAAACCCAGACTGGGCTGTAAGACAGGGTCCTCCTTTCTTACACTATGGAGTGCAGTGATGATATAGAACTGATTCCATAATAAAATAAGCTTTTTGACACTTAAAGAGCTGCAAGAGGGTGAAATAACACATGTATCCAAACTAAACTCCATGTCCAGCCAGCACAGGAGCCCACCACACGAAATATTTACAGTTCTACACAGAATACACAGTTGAGGCTTTTACCACTATTTAGCTTTCTTCTGGTGCACTCTCTAAAAGTGGCACCTGCTGCAACACTGTAAATAACAATAGTTCCTATTGTTACAGTTGCCATGCCCAAATATACAGTTCAACTACAGCACACTGACAGCAAGAACACAAATTTTTTCAGGTAGAGCCAGCCTCTCCCTGGTCAGGTAGCCATGTGACTTTTCAGCCATCTTCTATTTCTGCTGGCCAGTAACAGTTGGATGTCATCTTCCCAGCTCCACCTGTGAATAGACACACATGCCCACAAAGAAAATATTATAGCCTTAGTCCAAAGATCTATAACAGGAAGTATTTTTTTGCTTGTTTCTTCGATCTTGTTCTTTCAGTCATTACTGAAAGCTGATGACCATAGATGAGGGTGGTGACATAGACATAGTGGTAAATGGAGAATTTCATCAAAATATTCCGCTCCACCCCAGAGGTAACTTGCCCACCTTCAATGCAGCATTGAAGAGGCTCGTGACTGATACTACTCCCACACTGTCCAGTACTCTTAACATATCTGGTCACTCCACTCCAGTGATGCTGCAGCATTATAACACAAAGAGAATCTCTCACCTCAGAACTATGTCACCTAAAATCTTATGCTCCTGGTAGAATCTCTTATAGCAAACAGGTCTGAGTGGAGAGGGTAGGCAGTGTGATCCGTAAAAAAACCTCATGAGTAGCTAAGTATACTCTACCTGGATTGTGCTTACCAGAACCCACTCCAGGAGCTGAGCCTGGGATCATTGTTTGTTGGTAAGCACCTGGTCGCTGTGCAACCCATATAAACTGGTAAGTCTGAGCCTATAATGGAAATGTAGAGCCATATTGTTTGCTTACCACTTGCAAGGTGAAAGATGGGGGATGGGAGCAATGCCAATCATTGCAGGCTTGAGTGACATGAACATGACAATTATACATCCAAAATAACAAACATCATTTGTATAACTGTTAACAGTTGTGGTTATACTGTCCATTGACAAAGATTCTTCTCAAAGCGCAGTGAGTAAATGATGTTAGCTGAATAAAGGTATCCATGCCTCAGTTGTGACTAATGGCAGAGGACAAAGCATAAGGCTTTATTGTTCTGTTCACCTGAACTTCTACACTATATTCAGGGATCCTTTATACTTCCTGGACTATGGAAGACTATGTGGACTATAGTTTGTTACACAATGGTTCATCCTTCAACTATCTCTAGGTTGTATATGGAATTTTTATTCTAACGATAATCCATTTTTCACATTCACTTCTCTTGCTGGACTCAACCAAGGCTCTTCAGGGAACCTCTCTGCACCTGCCATTACCAGGAGTCAGTGGCCTGGTTTCCAGCAGATGTAGGAAATCTCTTATGGGAATGCTTACTTGCACAGCATGGTTAATTCCTCCTCAGTGTGATGCCATCAAGGCACAACACTGACACCTTTTCAACAGTTTTCTTAGGTTTTGTCTTATTCGTGAGTATTTTGGATGCTGTCTTGAAAGCCAGCAGGTCATAGTAAGAATGAAGTCACCTGATCAATTAGTCTGAGGGTGAAAATGACATGAAAGGACTGCAGGTACCATAGTAGTTAGAACTGTCATCTTGCAGGTGAAGGTTCCCAGGTTGAGTCCCTGCTTCTACTGTAATGTCCCTGATCAAAGTACTTATCCAGAATTGCTCCAGTAAATTACCCAGTAACCTGATGAATAACTTTGAACATAGGTGTCAGCTAGCTAAATAATAATATTCAGAGTGTGGTGGGGAGGAGACTGCTAGCAGAGCAATATGCTTTCATCAGTCTGTTATTTTACACTCATCACCTCAGGGGTGAAAGATTTGTTTTCATTGCATGGTTCGCTGACATGAAATGAGACTGACAACCAAATATAAGCACAAACTGCTGCCATAGCCATGACCTTTTCAGTTTGCAAGCTGGCCTTGTGAACGAACCTTTTAAATTTGACACTGCTGTGAAACTTTGAAAATACTGCATTTTATGGAATATGCCTATGAATTACGGCACAACTGCAGTTCATTCATTCATATTGATGTCAGCAATACATTTTCAAAATTCTTAAAGCCTAAATGAAGTCCTGATCCATTTTAAGCTTATTCATCAACTGAATACTTGGTGCTTATACAAAATGATACCAATTAGGAGTTTCTGGGTAAGTGATGTGGAAGAGAATGCTGTAATGCAAATAAATTAACATCTTGCTTGAAGTGAATGTTTGTTTATTCCCTGAGACAGAAATCCGTTAAAGCACACTACAGTTACTACAAATAAGAACCTGATACAAGCTGAAACTGTATGAAACACAGAATGAACTCTTTGTTCATTGTTTTTTGTATTAATAAGCTTTAACAAACAAGTTGTACAGGACAACTTATAATTTTAGACAAGTTTGCACTGTGTGGGACACAGGAGAAACAGCACACAGAATATATTCCCCATCCTATGCATAGACATAAGGGTGAAGGGTGATGGTGGGGAATGTGCCTCTAACCCCAAGCAAGACCAGTATGTCCCCTGTAATATTTCTTTAAATCCATTGAGTACTATTGAAAGTATTTTTTTGGTGCCAGAAATGCCTGGCAAGTTGTCATGCAAATGTTCCAGTGGGTCCATAAAATGTTCTATGGGACCATAAAAACTCCAAGGGACAGCAGTTTTTCAGGCCAGTAGGAATACAGCAGTAGATTTATCTCTACGCATCAAATTTAAACTTTTCTTCCACTTCAGCCTTTTTAAAAAAACATGATTACTGAAAGCGTTTGCACAACTTACCTTTACAGGACCCCAGTACCATTGTTTTAATAAATCTCCCTAACTATTCATGGCAATTGCAGCATTCTTGTAACTTTGGAAGGGTGATGAAACCATTATTTATCAAATGCTGACCTGGGAATAAGTACCATTCAGTGGACGGATACTAAAAAACCTTCCCAGATGCAAAGGTAAATGACTTGGTTGCAAATGATCTGCCTTTTCCTGTCATTTATGCACTGCCATGAACTAGAATGTAGGCCTAACTCATAAGCTCTTCCCAATGTATTATACAGTAAATGCAACTATGTTTTTTTTTCTATTTTATCACTGGTTGTCCAAGATTTATACAGGTCTAGAGCATAGTATTATCTTTGTTGATATTATTACCTAAGGAAAAATGTGTTCAGACTGTTCAGTTCAAGTTGAATGTTTTAAAGTCTGTCTGCTGTCCAGTTCCCTTTACCGTTCTCTAAGTGCCAAGAGTTTCAGGTTTTCTGCTGTGAATAATGGAGGGAAAGTCCTGGGGCTGGCCCCTGGGTGGCGAGACAGAAATACAATTATTGTGCAGAGGTTAAAAGTTCCTCTGTTCCTTTACCTTCATCAGAGACCCTAGTCCACCGCTGAATGATTTTTACTTTTAGTTTTATTAATTTTAGAAGATGCTTTTTCTCTAAAGCAACACATTCTTCAGAGTAAACAAATGCACTTCAATAACAGATGCAAAAATCAGTCACATAATCAGTCTGATAGGACTTTTTCTGGCACTTACACTTGTAACTGCAATGCAGAATTGCTAGGGAAAGCATTTTGTACAGACAATGTAACGCAACTTTATGAAGCAGATGGACAAGGAGAGAAGTGGATCTGAAAGAGATTTTTCGAGATCCTTCTTGAATGTTGAGAGGGGTTCAGCAACTCTGAACAAGAAAGTGAGCTCATTCCACCACATTAGAACAATATCTAAGAGCCTTTGGGCTTTTAATTTTGGACCTCTTGTGTATGGATCTACGAACTGGCCAAAGGTGGAAGAACACAGCAGTTGGGCTGGGGTCTAGTGAATGATTAGGTTTTGATGGTATTGTGAAGCAGATCTGTTGGTCTTGTAGACAATAATCAGAGTCCTAAACGTGATATAGGCAACTATGGGCAGTCAGTTGAAAGTGATGAGTAGGGGAGATGTACGGGAACACTTTAGCATGTCAAACAGCTTATGCAGTGGCATTCTGTGTCAGCTGGAGAAGTTTAACTGAGGCTGAATGTCCAGACAGAAGAAAGTTGCAGTAGTCCAGGTGGGATATCACCATGGCCTGGACCAGAAGCTACATAATGTGTTGCGAAAGGCAGATCCTGTAGTGGTTATGCAGGATGTATGTGTGGGACCCTGTCATGACTTTGAAGTCCTATTAGCGCAGACTTGAGTTTATTGTTACTCTGAGGCTGTTCAGTGTTGAAGTGGAGTTGTTGGAGTTCAAAGTAGATGGATGAACCTGCTGAGTGGCGAAAGATCTGTCTTGGAGAGATTGAATTGCAGAAGGTGATCAGTCATTTGAGCAGAGATGTCAGAGAGAGAATCTGAATCACGAGAGGAGCTATGAGGCAAAATACAAGGATTGTCTGGTTATCCTGAACAGAGCGGTGACCGATGAACCCAGGAGAGGCAATGACAGAGTCAAAGAAAGCAATGTAGATGAAGTGTAAAGGGCCCAGCTCTGAACCCTAGGGCATACCAGTTGAAAGAGACTGAGGGAAAAGCCATGCCAAGGCAGTAATAAGTAAAAGTGAAACCATTTCAGTGCTGTTCTTTCAATTCCAAACTGTCCAAGAAATTAAAACAAGATTCTGTACTTCATCAATGGCTCTGCAAGACCGGATCATTCGCTAAATCCCAACTAGATTGCTATGTTGTTTCGTGTCTGCTGGCTTGGTGGCCCCAGACACAAGGTGGGTAGCATGATGGTACAGCGAGTAGCACTACTATCTCACAGTGCCTGGATGGTACGAGAGGACATGGATTTGATCCCCGCTCAGTCTGCGTGGAGTTTACATGTTCTTCTCGTGTCTGCGTGGGTTTCCTCCCACAGTCCAAAGACATGCTGTTCAGGTTCACCCATAGTGTGTGAGTGACAGAGGGAGTATGTTTCACTGATGTATGGATGAGTGACCCATCGTAAGTAGTGTAAGTTACCTTGGTGAATAAGGTGTGTGGGCTGATAACATAAAGTTCATTGGAAGTCGTTTTGGAGAAAAGCGTCTGCTAAATAAATAAATGTAAATGTAAAAGAGGTGCAAAAACAAAGGTATTTGGTTTTGCCTGCGATGTGAGTGAATGACACTTCCCCCCTTCTCTCAGAACTGCTGAATCTCTCTACATTTAAGAAGGGTCTCAACCAAACTGTTTTGGACTCACTTCTCCCCTGATCTTGCAAGTGCCTGATAAACATGTACATGTTTAATTTTTAATAATTAATATAATAAGAGAAAAGCCTTTATGTGACTGCTCATGTAACTGCATTCAAATCTCTGACATGCACAGCATCCTTCCTTCTGCTGATGTAATGCACTCTTTGTATTGTTCTAAAACGTACATGGTTTTGGACAAAAGTGTCTGCCAAATCAATGAATTTATATGTGGCTGAGCATGAAATGCTGTGAAGAGTTGGAGTAAAATTAAGGGTTGATGAGGAGGCGACCACTGTAGCTGGTGCACTTCTGACATTGCAAAGACAACAGTCTCGATGGAATGGCTGATCTTAAATGCAAATGGAAAATGGTCAATACCATCACTCTAGGCAAGGAGTACAGATATCCAGTTATTGGCTCTGTATTCAGTTTTTGAGCAAAGGGAACCGGCATGTAATTTTGCACTGATTTTGCATTCAGAAAGGGTTGTTTTAAGAACACTGAGTGTGATAATACTATGACAGCATTGACATGAAGAATCTGTATCTGCATTTACATAAATGAACAAACTAACGGAAGGGTTTTGATTGATTTCAATTAAACAAATACCAACAGGGGGCACAGTTGTTACATATATACAGTACATGCACCTTAGTTGTATATGGTAACTTGCCTGAAGAGAATAAATTGCAGCTGAGGCTATATTTCAGCCAGCAGGGTAAATGGAATTTCAGAATAGAATGAGTGTTACATTAACCTGGGCATAAAATCATGAAAAATGTTAATTCATTTTTCTATCATGACACTTCAAAGATAGTTGCATTGGACACTGGGAATTATATTGATATGCCTGGATAAAGTTGAAATGGCAGCTCAATGAAAGGATAGTGCGGAAGTCAAATGGTGGTGGTGGTGTCAGAACGTTAACAGGATGTGGGTACTGTGAGACAAATCCCAATCCCCATAGTCAAAATTCATCAAGTGAAAGCAAGCTGAAACAGTAAACTATCATAACTTCTTCTGATTTAAAAAGTGAATCACATTGCATCCTTCAAATTTGGGAGAAAAGCCTCTTCAAAAGCAACACAGTAAACAGACCAAAATGTCAGTGTTTAATAACACGATAAAAACTCCAACTATATCCAAGACCCCCCCCCCCCCCCCCCCGCCAGTGTGTTTGAATTAGACCACCCACTGTGCAGATAGGCAGGGAATCTAAAAGGGGATTCTGCTACATCATAAAACTGAATTGCAAATGAGAAACATCTAGACCTTGTGATATCTTTTGCACTTTCATTTCCACTTCTTATGATTTAAACACTAGTTTATTTCAGCCAAAATTGGAGGTATTTCATTTTGCCTGCAAACTTAATACACATGCAATAAACTGCGCTGTTTATTGGGCATAAGAAATGAGTAATGCTCCAATACTACTTTTGTGGCAGTTCATATTTCTATTTTTTTTCCCATTTTTATAAACTCTGGTGAATTGGTGATGGAAAGTTAACAGTTCCTTTCTAAGATAAGTTCCTTTATCGCTGTTTCTTCCGAAATAGGATCCATCTTCTGTACATCAGCTTTGCACATATATACAGAGTAGTTGCAAGATATGCTGTAATGTTATTTCAGCTATAAAGCATGTGTTCACTCATTCCTTTCTTACTGACTTAAGTCCCTGGCTTTTCAAAGCTGAGGAGGAACATGTTGTGACTGTTATGCCCTGACAGCCAGTATTTCCAGGAGTGTGGAGACAGCTGCTCTCATAGGCATTCACCAGCCAGTTCTCTGGGGCACCTGTGAGGCCATAAGGTCTGGTGAGGATCCAAAGGGCCTTTGTGAAAGTAGGCGGAAGGCAGCTGTAATGCTTTGAAGAGAACTTCCTATGACAACATAAACCCCACCTCAAAAAAAACACTACTCATAGTTGGTCAGCTCCAAGGCTATATCATTTTGAATCTTGCAGTAGAGCATGTCAGGCACAAAGAGCTGGATACCCTGGGTATTGCAGTGGTTGAGAAAGTGGATAATTAAGCAGACTTAGACTAAAGTATTCTGTGCTAAAATGAGTTTAATTTGCTTTGGCATACATGGAACTACTGACTTTTTTTATAAGTTCAGATATGATATGTCCTGACACAGCAGCTGGAAATGGACACTGCATGCATAGTCTTGGATCATAATACTTGTGTATTGCAACAGTACTTTACGATAAGTGGGCGTGTCCTGATTTGCCGTCATACTATTTATGGGGAAAGTTGCTGCCCATTAAATTTTGCAGATTGCATGGTAAACATCAACCAACACACTTTGAAATAAACAGAAAAAAATTTCAAAACTGCTCCAAATGTGAAAGCAATTTTCACTTTGCAGCCTTGTCTTGCTGGTCTGCTGCAGCATTCGTCCCTGTTTTTCAAATGCTTTGTCAGTTTGGCACCTGAGTTACTTCATGTTTATTCACAAGGGTGTATATTCATGCATGACATTCTGGGTTGTGTGAATTTTATGCACTTGACCATGGTTGCTCAGTTCCATGTATATGAGGATTTTTCTGTCCGCAGAGCTGCTGTATATTTGTTCAGAAATGATAAACTGCAGTGTTTTCAGCTGTAAAGGATTTCACTGGTTGTGCATATTTATAAGATTCTGCAATGGAAAGACATATTTGCTGCAAAGTTTTAAAAATCAGCAACATATCAGCACTCCTCTGTTCTGCAGGTCTGAAATTAGGCAAATTGTAAATTAAATTTGTCATTTTAATCAGCAGCAATAGTAAGAGGAAGAAAGACTTCAAATCACAAATTAAATGCTCTTTATACTGTAAAATGAAGCAGTCAGTTTAGAAATGCTTTGCTAATTCATTTAGTTTTGTCTGTGTGTGCTGAACTGAGTACACTTGTCTCCTGTTAACTGGTCCTAATTTGTTTCTGAAAACCATCCAAATATCAAAAACCTGATAACTGACATTATTTTTTGGCAAAGAATTCCATCTTATTCCAGATGAATCCCAAGTTTACCCCAAATCACCCTGATGCCTAATATCATAAGGAAAAAGATAGAATACACATTTTAATTTTATATTCTTTTTTTTTTAATCCATCTCCTGCCTCAAGTGCTTTTGAATTGTATGCATCCCCAAAGCTTTTAGCTGCAAGGTCTGTACCTAAAAAGCTTCCTCACCATTCTGAGTTTTCAAACTGTGCATCTGGAATACAAAAAAAAATCACTTTATTGTCACTTCACCATAACCGCAAGTGCACAGGTGGTGAAAATCTTTGATGCATTCGCTGCAGCTGTGCAGCGTAAGTTGCAAGCATACCGACCACAAATATACACAATGTACAGTATTCACATAACACAGTATACATGTAGGGCTCAATGTACAGATATGCAACACACATTATAAAATACTCGTAAAGACTACAAAGTAAAAACGGAGTGCCAATAAACTACACAGTAAACATATACACATATGTAGTAGTACTACACAGTGTGCAGGTGAGCAACACAGTATGCAGTAGTGCAAATAGAACAGAAGAAAGAGCAATGTTTAACTCTTTTTTTTTTTTTTTTTCCTTTAGAAATTAATTTGTTTTGTTATACTTCCTAATTTTTTTGGCCTCCTAATTGCTCTTGGTAACTATGGTGTCAGAACCTTCTATAGAACACATATTGAGACTAAAGTAATGTTGAGCTTTTTTTGGAAATTTCATTACTGAAAGGCTTAGTGTATGTAAAAACCTTAATTAAAATAATGATTTTGAACACTAAAGGTACTGTGATTGTTTGTGGTACTATGGTAAATACAAAGGTTTATTTGTGGTACTGTGGTAAGTACAAAGGTACTGTGATTGAAAGCGTCAGCTAAATGAAAATGAAATGTTCTTAGTGACTTAATCAAAACCAAGGCTACTTATTAATTTAAAAGTGATAAAACGAAAGCACAGTGTGTCTCAGACCTACTTAGCACAGTTTTTCAATGTCTGTCCTGCAGGATCGAATGTCACTGGTTCAGACCAGGTTCAGCAGGCCACATAAATAACAATACGTACCGATTAAAGATAAGTGGTGTTAGTAATCTCTTACCTGGATATCGGGAGACCGAATAATAGGAAATAAGTGCACAATCCAAATTCCAATTGACATGCATCAATTAGCATGAGTAATAACATTAACGATGCACATTTTTAGATTAGAGTGGGAGAAACAGCCAGAAGGCAGCAAAAGAGAGAGAACAAAACTTATAAGGCTGACAAAAAAAACCTCTGGGGGATTCAAGGCCAGCTGGCTGCTTACCCGTCTCAAAGTAAATAAGAGGAGTTTTAGCCGCTCTCGTCTATTATAACAGAAAAGGGAAAGTATTAACTGAGTTAATAAATTCCAACAGGTCCCACATTTCTTTTACAAATGAAACATGAAGATTTTGTGTTTTACAGTGTAATTCTCAAAACTAGCAGTTGTGAGAAGCTCAATATTAAACACATCAATATTTTGTGACAGTGCACATGGACAATCTTGTAGTCTAACATTTTATTTGGGATTCCATTCTAAAGCTTATAGAATATTTTCACAGGAACCTTGCGTGCATTTTAATGTTTACTGTAATGCTGGTGACATACCTGACAAACCATTACTGATCTCCTATATGATATATGCCAGAATGGTCTGTAATCTTTACATGTTGAGTCTATACTGTTATCCACACATTTCTTTTGAACAGAAGGACTTAAAAGCTCACATGGAAACTAGTGTCTGAGGAAAACATTCTCCAATGAGATTCTGGTTATTCTTGACATATAGCCAGAACCTTGGACAAGATTTAAAATGTGACATTTCTTTTCAAATAAGAAATGTATTATTATTAGACAAATCCTTCTCATCATACATTGCATGCACACCTCAAGTTCTTCAGTGTTCACCTTTCAGGTTTCAGTGACGAAAGTCACAGCATTTACATTCAGAAAGACTTTTGTTAAAGATTTCCAGATAGAGCAGAAATGAAAGTAATTATGGATAATGCAAGTAGGGCCAATGTCAGTTCTCCAGTTTTTGTTGGTTGTTGCCATGGTTTTGGTTCAAAAGTGCATCTCTTTTGAAAAACCATCTTTTGACCAGGCTAACCAGGGTGAATGAGGTCTACTGCTGGGAGACCCAAGAGGCTATTATATAATGTAGCTGACACCAGCTGTCCTTCTAGTGATGGACATAGACTTTGAAACCTTAAAGAATTGCCTTTTTAGGTTCTCTCAGGCGTTGACGGATGGGTGGCATTCCAGTCCTTCTGTTCTATGAGAAGTACAAAAATAAGTATTAGTAATTATTGGTTATGCATACCTGAAAATCATCAGTGATTGTCAGTGTCATCAGCAGATAACTTTGAAATTAATTATAAGCCACCTGCTTTAATTTCTTCCAGCCTCAGCTTTTGGAACAAATACCATTTCACGCAGAGTGGGCAGGTCACCGAGGTGTGTGGACCCAATTGCGGGATCTATTTTCCAAAACACAAGGGATCAGGCAAGATTCATGGTTGGGGACAGGCATGGGTCAGTCTGTACAAATGTGGTTCTGGAGGAGAATCCGGTGGTGATGTTGGTGAGCTGATGCGAGGATCTGGAGTCGTAGAAGACAGGAACAGCGATGAGGAGACAGGCGAGGGATCTAGGAGGGCGAGGAATGTAGGTCTGGTAGGTTCTGTGGGTCGATACAAGAGCGCAGGAGGGGCAGTGTTCTATATGAGATTCGGCAACCTGGGAGTGCAGGTGTAGCTTCTTATCCCCTGCTGCTCTGATTTTGGGCAGGTGCAGGTGTCTGGGGCAAGGTTGTGAGTGTGACAATTAAAGAGCTCCTCTTTGCTTCAGTACAAGATTGAGATAGATGAATGGGTCTCAGATGATGCTGAAAACTGTTAGTGGTATTGGGCAAAAAATATCCAAGGCAGTAAAAACTGAAACTAGAAAATGTGAAGGGGTCATTCTGCAAAGGCAATCTGACATAGCAGGGAGAGTCATTTCCAAAGCATATTTCCATTCTGATTTTAAGTATCTGAATTTAAAATATTTTGTATTTTTATAGAGTTAGTTTAAATAAAATTTACAAAGACTGGTACGATAACCTACATTTACATTTCAAGCTCTGGTAAAATCCTTTAAATATTCATCTATAATTTCTTCCACAGCCCTGACACAGATTATGATCAATAATGCCTCAAATATACAAGTGGCAAAAACATGAAAGAGCCTCTTTTCACTATTTTGGTCCCACAAGGACTACACTTCTCTCATTTCAGTATTTTTGGATTTTTTTTTTCTGAGGGCTCAGAAATCATTGTAAAGAGAGCAACAGAATTAAATGCACACATCTTTTGTTTGAGTGTATTCAGAAAATAAAAATAGACATGATGCAAGATTACTGATGGCATACTTCCATTGTTTTGTATCCTCTAAGGGGAAAAGTGTGGGAGTATTTCTGCAGTGCATCTGAACTTCAGGCAAATTGGGGGGAAAAAAAACTGCAGCATTTTGGTACCAATGGCAATGCATTTTGTGCAATATGTCATTTGGGGTTTAGAAATAAATACACTAACTGCGAACATACTATTGACAATATATTTAATAATATTCAACTAGTATTATCTTAAGTAACATTTCAATGTGCATATGTGTTCATATGCACACATCTAGTCAGAAAATGCTTCAAATTGTACAATAAGAAAAGTACAAAAGTGAGTTTTGCAGTATCATGCAGTCTATCCTTTTGGACATGAATCTGACATTAAAGCCACTCAATGTCCAGTGATACTGCTATGATTTCATTTGAGCCTGTTTGTCAACTGTGCAGCTTTTTTCCAAGTGAGGTTGGTGTTGAGTGTGAGAGGCATGGGCAGGTGTTTTAGTCTAATACTTTTCTCCCAAAATTCTATTTTAACAGCAATGAGTGGGCTGCAGAGTTATCTGGGTGATGGCCAGCAGTGGTGCGGGTGACTGGCTGGGAGGTAGGGCTGTGTTGGCCTTTAACTGGTTAGATGAACCATGCAATGCTCTCATGCAAGCAAACACTGTATGTTACAGGTCATAACTGACAGCTCTTCAATAGATACGCTGATTCCACAGCGAGATCCGTGCACAGCTTCTGGTGAGAGCTTTATGGCACCTGCAAAATGGGACCCCAAAATAAGTAGCAAAGCTAGCAAGGACAGTGAGGTAATCACTCAGCTGTGGGTGGCAATGGGGAAGGAGAGCAGATAATGTGTGAATAACAGCTGAATGCCATGCAAATTTGGGGAAGGAGAAGACCTGGCAGGAAGCACGGTTTGGTGAACAAAGAGACAGTGTAATAGATGATGGGCGGCACAGTGGTACAGCGAGGAGCGCTGGTGTTTCATGATCCCTGGGTGGTAGAAGAGGACGTGACTTCGAGCCCCGCTCCGTCTGTGCGGAGTTTGCATGTGCTCGTGTGTGGGTTTCCTCCTACAGTCCAAAGACATGCTGTTCAGGTGGATTGGTGACATTAAGTCACCCACAGTGTGTGAGAGACAGGGAGTGTGTGTTTCACTGATGTGTGGATGAGTAACTCATTGTAAGTAGTGTATATAGTAGTGTAAGTCACCTTGGGTGAAAAGGTGTGGGTCGATAACACTGCATAGTGTTCATTGGCAGTTGCTTGGGAGAAAATCGTTTGCTAAATTAAGTAATGTAAATGGTGATGCAGGGTTGGTGGGCAAAAGGAAAAACTGGATCAACATTTGCACAGGTGACTGCGGTGGAAAGGGTAAAGGAGGGCTGCTGAGGTGAGGAGGAGAATGGGAATACAGTTAGTGCTATGGGAGAGGCATTGATGTGAGAAGGAACGCTGGCAGGGTACGAGGTGCGTGGAGGGTGGAGGGGTAGAGACAGTGGGGAGGCAGGACCGCAAGGAGCCCACATAAGGCCCAGAATAAGAATGAGATGGCCTGAGGGGAAGAGGGGAGCTGACCTGAAGGCGTGGGAAAGCTGATAACATTTGCTTCTCAATTTTTTTGCAATTTGTTTTATATTTGTATTTTATTAACTTCTCAATCTGTTAATTTCTACATATGTTCACTGACAGTTTCATACATAAAATCATTGTCTTGTGTATCAAAAATGTTGTTCAAGGTATTTTTTATTCTGAACAAAGATGGTAGCATGGGCCATTTGACAGTTACACACTCAAGGGGAATTAATGTTTTTTCATTTTTTTTTTTTTTTTTAAAAAAGCTTTCAGTCCTTGTAAAGTGAACTTTAATTTTAATTCATGTTAAAAGACAAAATGAACTGGTTGACCTATCCATGGTTTAAGTGCCTCATGCCTGATGTTTCCAGTATAGAGTGACACTGTGCTGTGTGAGGTGTTCATGAAAATAGAATATTGCACAACAAATTAATTTTAACTTAATCAGCTCTATTGAAAACCTATCTTGTGAATAAACAGGGATTACCTGATAACATAGACATGTGAATTGTATATTCCCAGAGTACATCCAGCCTTAGCTAGACTTGATATTTAAAACTTTGTGGAGCAGTGGTGGTACTTTTGCACAAAACACTTACTTTTGAATCTATTTATGATGAGTACTGTATTTTTTCCCTCATTTTACTTTGCTTGTTTCAAAGCAGTGATCCATCATAAGAACAGGCAGTAGTGCAAATCCTATCAGTATCCAGTGAAGCTTTACAGGTTTTAGGCTAGTCATCTGACAGCCCAACTTCTCAGATCCTTTTCATCTTTTCATGAGCAAAATGCAGCAGCTGGCTCCTTACTGGAAAGTGAAGACAGAACTACAGTTGTGTCTGTACATCCAATCATTTGGCTTGATCATAAGGCAAAAATGCTGACAATGTGTCCACCTGCATGATGAAATCGTTCTGCAACATAGCATATTATCAGACCACACAATTTTTACATAAGCTCATTTTGGACATTTTGTACATGCTGGGGCTGGGCAGTTAGTAACTGAGAGACAACAACATGGAGTTAGATGTGGACATGTTTTTTAGGGTATAGAATAATTTTTTTAATGTTGTTTCTTTGACTCTTCCTTCATATTCAGACTTCATGAGGGGGATTGAAGACAGTCCTGACAGCATGAGAAAAAGACCAAAACCTCTTTCTGTGTGAAGGAGCCCCTTTCAAAAATCTCCCAGCGATGCAAGTACAAAAGTTGCTTGAAGTTAAACTTTAACAGTTATCTGCCCAGAAATTTTATTCAGATGTCAAACACTGAATGGAGAGCCACCGAGGACATCTTGTGGGTTGTTCCACGCACCGTACAAGTGGCCTTGTAGAAGTTGCTGAGCTACCGCTGCTTAGTTTGAGGAAAATTGATGCTACTATACAGAAAGCTTGCAGTATTGTGTTGGAGTAGATCAGAGAAGTTCTCGTCAAAGCTTGTAGGAAAAGCTGACATCTCCTCCCCTCATTAGTTCAGTATCTTTCTTTGTCTGATGAGCCATCTTATGTTGTCATACACCATTAAGCTACGAGGTCAACCTATCCACTGCACAGCTTTTGTCTTAGTCCAAATGGTCCAGTTCCTGAAATAACTTTTCGTGACAGTTATTTACTGCAACGATCCCACTGGGGAAGCAACAGCGGAGCAGAGCTTCAGGCTGGAGCAGCTCAGTAAGCACACAGTCAGGATTTATAGTTCTGCATCAATCTGTTTGCAGTTGTGCAGCATTCTATTTTTCACTGCGACAGCATACTTTCCTGACAGGTAGCGGAAGCTGCGGCCTTTAAGCACCTGGGTCTTTTAAGACAATACAAGAAGTTATTTCTCACTTGAATTCATGGCAAATTTACAGACACAAGCAAACTTAAGACAGATTGCCCTAGGAGTTCTGAGAGTATAAGGTGCTTAGGTAGTGGGTTCCGGCTCAGCCGGGTACCGTCTGCAGTTTCACGAAGATGAAGACAACGGACACTGTTGATTAATTTAATTTGTTCTGCTTTTCTGACCTTGACACAAGCGTTTATCTTGCTGCAGTGAGCAGAGTCTGTTTGGTGGTGATACATGGTTCTCCGAGTGAAAGAAAAAGGCCTCATGCTGTGATGCTCCATTGTCTTCCTCACAGGCACCAGCTATGTGTGTTAGAGTAAAAAATAGCCTGTCTGTCATCAGGGGTAATAACTTGTTAAAAGGAGTGCAGAAATCACCCAAGAGGTTCTGACAGTACCAGATAAATAGAAATAAATTTCTTTTTTGGCAAAATGTGAACAAAAGGCTTAGTTTGCATTTTAGGTCTCTAATTTTGCTTATTGCATGATTTTTTTCACGCACAATTCCTTCACTGAATTTGCCTTGACTGATGATGGGTATGTCACAGTACTGTGTGCCTAATGAATGCCATGACCTGCTCTGAGTCTTCAGCCAGAAATGAATCAGTGAAAAGTTCTATATTTAAACAGAACAGCAGTAAACTTTACATGGGCCACAAGGAAAGCGTTTTGCACCAAAATGAGTACTGCTTCATTATATATTAAAAAATTAATCTTACTGTTAGTAATCACTTGTACAAGTTAGGGGAAAGTGATGCAGAGGCTAACCCAGAAACACAGGGCCCAAGGCTTAGCAGCATAGATCCTGGATGGGATGCCAGTTCATCACAGGGTCGCCCCACACACACTGTAACTCACATGTTCACATACTATGGGCAATCTGAAGTCACCAATAACATATCTTTTAACTGTCAGTGGAAACCAGAGTGCCTGCAGGAAACCCACACAAAGGGAGAGCACGCAAACTCCACACTGCTGGAGCTGGATTTGAACCTATGCCCAAACATCCCAAGAGCCATAAGGTGGTAGTGCTACTTCATGCACAGTCATCAAGCCCTAATCATGGTATTAAGCAAAAAATATGTTTTGCTTATTAAAAGATTAATTAAAAAGGCATATTCATATTAACTAATCTCCTAAATGTTTTATGGAGGGTCTTTTATCAAAGGTGGACAATATAATAACTGCACAATACACAGCTGCTTCTTGGAATTAGAGATTTGAAGTTACTGCTGTTTTTCATGTGATGAAGTGAGCCTTAAGCTAAGGAGCATAATAAAATTAATGCCGAGCAGTTTCCAGTGGGCCTTCTGCTGGCAAGAACCACATTCTGTTTGCACCTAATGAGTGTTATGGAGTCCAATAAAAGAATGATATGTAGTAAAATCACATCTTGTAAATGAATATACAGCTTGGACCAGTCCAACTTGGTCCAGTGTATTAGAAATGATTAGACTCAATCCTCCTCCAATTTTAAAACTGTGGAGAAAAATAGGAACATAGCAGTCATTTTAAGAGCCCTTGCTTTCATATACTCAGCGTATGTCAGTAATGGTAGTGTTTTTTTTTTTGTTTTTATTTTTAAAAATGTTTTTTAGCAGCAGTTTAAGAAGTTGCAGGATTTTATGGTTTGACAGCTTATCTTTTCAGGCCTTACCAAAGCCATATTTATTCTTTTTCTTCTTGAATTCACCTTGTCTTACCTTTGCAGTTTCCTGTGAAGTCACTACAAACAAGCATTTTTCTCTTGACAAAAACTGACCCGACTCTTCAAGCACATCGCTTTATGTAAAGCACACCTATCTGCATCCTTCAGGCTGGCCTTGTTAAGCTGGCCACATTCAAGCGAAGGCGGTCAGCTGGCTTTCAAATGGGACTGGAGGAATGAGTCGAGAGAGAGAGTTTTGCTGACGTGCTGTTTTTTGGATGCCCTGTTCTTAATATTTATGATCAACTCTAAATGCATAGACAGCATGCTGCTCTGTAATGGTTCGTTGCAGAAGATAACTTTTGAATAGTAACTTTTTTAATGCAATGGACTGACCTTGAATTTAGAAATTGCTAGGTTTTCCTGTTAAATTTCTGGTATCAGAAACTAAAGTATATAAATGTAACTCCAGCAGAGTTTCTTCAGTGTTTGAAAGGTCAGTTCAGCCAATGATGTAAAATGCTTGATCTCAAAGCATACCGAAATTACATCTGACCTCTTCAAGCATGTGAAGTAAATTTATGTGAAACTAACCCTGACCTCATCCTGTTACTGTAGATGAATTTTTGAATGTTAAATTAAGTCCTCAAAATGACTTGACGTTTTTATGTAACTGAGAGAGCAAGTGTATGTGCTGGAAATATGCTGGAAATCGAGTTACAACTTCTCAGGAACACCAAACTAACAGTGTACCTCTGTAGATTTTTTTCAGGACAAAGTAAATCAACTTGTGTTTAAAAAAAAAACCAAAAACATAACGTTTTCTCATACTTTACTGTTCCACATCTGTAACTGTGTGATGACAAAGAATTGCATTGAACAGTGAAGCTTTTTTCCCCTGAGGTTTGTTTGTTTATTTTTTTGATGAACATGTTTTTCTTGTAATTTTAAATGTTTATCTAGATGCTCAGGAAGCAGTAAAGCATGTTCCCCAGGTGAGAAAGCATAGTTTTCTCTGATCTTCCAGTAACCTACTGCTCTGGTGGGTCTGACTAAAAGGCATCAATCCCACGACTTGTGCAGTAGACTTTTTTTTTTTTTTTTTTTTTTAATTGACCCAGCCTACCCTGAAACACACATCCTCATTCACTTGACTCCACTCTTAAGGGTCCTGGAGAATGTGGACTGAATAGATGTAAAGGCAATATGCTCCATGTCAAAAGTCTCAAAGTAGAGCGGCCAGTTCGTTTCCCAAATCATCCTGTCAAATATAAATCACAGCTGAACAAACTGCCGATCAACAGAAAGCTAAAGTCAACATCTTAAAATGGTCAAAACAGAAGGTGATTCAATTCATTCTGTGCTCAATGACTGATAAAACAATATATTTGATCTTCTGTATATTTACTCATTTAGCTGATGCTTTTCTCCAAAACGACTTTCAATGTAAAAATTAGTTATGACAGCTACTTACCCATTTATACAGATGGGTAATTTTACTAGAGCACTTCAGGGTAAGTACCTTGCTCAAGGGTACTACAACCAGAGGAGGGAACAAACCTGCAACTTTTGGGTGCAGAGGCAGTAGCGCTAACCACTATGCTACCAGCTGTCCCACTACTTCATTTATATACCCTTTTAGTTAGTCTTTGTAAAATCAAAATTTTTTTTCCCTTTAATACTAAGATTAGTTTCTATGAGTAACAAATCAGCACTCATTTTTTATAGACAAATACTTGTTTTCTGGCTTATCTTGGTTGGGTGTTTTAGCATATAGTGTACAAGAAAACATGTCGCTTCACGTCTCAGCTTTCTCTTCAGTAAATGGGATAAACAGAACATAACAAAATCCAATGGTATATATTCTCAAATCCTTCAAAACTAAATGGCAAAAATTGCACAGATGCAGAGAAGTTTTGCACATGCCATCCTAAAAGAGTAACAAGCAGGTCACTGGTGATTATGATAAATACTCTAGCTTGCATTTTGACTCTACTTTTTTTTTTTACCCTTACTACGTTTATTCTGTCTCACCTTGGTTTAACTTATTACATCTCCTAATGAAATGTCAGAACAATTGACAGTGTCTCTTTTCTTTAAAATGTTGGAACATGGTTTCATATACTAATGACATGCTATTGTCTTTATAGAATAATACATTTCTTATACTGTCTTGTTGATGTACTAATAGGTAGTACAATGTAGAAAATGTTCTAGGTTACTGCGATAACATATTTGAAATATGTTATTTCGTAGGGAGTCGAGGCAAGGGGATGAGACGGCAGGCTTTGGAGAATTGGTCAATAACCACCAAGATCCCGGTGTTGCCGTCTGAGACAGACAGGTCTGTGATGAAATCCACTGTGACATGGGACCAGGGACGGGACTGTGAGAAGTTACAGCAGACCGGCTGGTTTCTGGTTCGGAGTTTTGGCTTAGGTGCTGACTTCAGAGGACTCCACAAATTCTTGCACGTCCTCCCGGATGGAGGGCCACCAGTACTTATGTTGGAGGAGTGGCAGGGTGGCTCGACAACCGGGATGACCAGCAGCCAGAGTTGTGAGCCATTAGAGTAACTGTGACCGTAGTCCTACATAGACATACTCCAATCCCTTAGGGACACGCTTGGGACCAGGGTATTGTTTCTGAGTCGCCTGATGGTCTTTTGAGAACTGCCACCTGACTGGAGTGACAAACACGTCCTGGGGAGAAAGGGTTCAGGTGGACTCATGATGGGATCTTTCTCATGGATGCGGGACAGTGCACCCGCTTTGGTGTTCTTCGGCCTGGTCAGTAGGTGGCTGTGAATCGGAACCTGACAAAGAACAACGCCCAATGTGCCTGCCAAGGATTCAGATTGACAGGCCTTTCGCAGATACTCAAGGTTCCAGTGGTCAGTAAGTACTAAAAAAAAGGATGTGTGGCTCCATTCAGCTAATCTCCATCCAACTCTGAAGTGCTCTGCACTGCCATAGTAGAAACAGAGCCCTTCCTGAAGCCTCCACTGTCTCTCCATTGGTGTCAGACCTCCTTGACCGAGCTGCATGGGTTTCAGGAGATCCCGAAGGATGGTGATGTTGGGAGGGTTGGACCATGTCTGTGTCAGATGTTCTCGGGCCGTGTTGTCTAGCGTGATGACCTTGTCGAACTGGTTCAACGTCCAGTCCTCCACCCGGAGGAAACATCCCAGCTGGGCTGCATCATTCCACTGGGAACTGGCTGCCAGAGTGTGCAACTGGCCGAAGGGAAAGCAGGCGGCAACTGGCTGGTCAAACATGGCCTTGAACCGCTCCTTGAAGTCCATATGCGAGGAGGTGGACTGTTGCCTCCAGCTGGCTGTGGCTCACTGCAGAGCCGGTCCCGTCATCAGGGGCACAGTGTACGTCACATGACTGCTGTCGGTTTTGTACACCTAGAGCAGGCTGGAAAAGACATTCTCACACTAAAAGTAACTCTTGGCATTTTTCCGGGTTGCCGTCATACCCCTGAGGCGTGGTGAGTCTCGGGTCCGTTGCTGGTAGTGACGTGGCGGCAACCGGGGAGGACGCAGGGGCTGATGCGGAAGTGGCAACTCCTGCGTCTTCTGTACCTTGATTCCCTCAGAGGAGGCCCAAGATCTTTCACATGGTCTCTGCCATTTCTTGGAAAGTTTGCTCTTGTGCGCCAAGGAGAGCCCCTTGAGAGGAGACAGTGTTCCGCAGGTGCTCAATTTCTGCTTTGGTCTATGAGATGGGTGAAAACTTCTGTTAGACTGAAAAGAGGACATGAAGGAGATTGGACCCAAGTGCAAGTGAGTGTCTTTCAACTTCAAATAAAAAGCTGGAACTCGTAGCTAGGGACGAATGAAGAGTCAGGCGATCAGCAGTCAGAGTGCGAGCAAGGATCCGAAGACATAGTTGAGTGATGAGGCAAGGAATCGAGCCAGGAGAAAGGAAAAGGTTGCGAGGGTGAAGGGGAGCTGGACATAGATCGCGGTGGGTGCAGGCACAACTGGGATGGTTGTCTCGAATGAGATTCTGTAGAGAAATGGTGGATTACTGATCTGGATCAGGTGCCTGGGACGTGGTGCTAGGCATGACATATACTGTTTGTTTTGGTTCCAGTGCATTTTTTTCCATTTGGTGTAATTGTGACTCTTCTATATCTCAAAATATGGTGTTGAGACAGTACACCCTTCAATGTCATTCAGAATTGTTCGACTCTGCATCCTTTATTATGAAACTCAAACAGTTAAGGTCATTTAGGTTGTACACTCCATTTATGGGTTTTCCTTGGGAGGGAAAGCTTTATAGTGTATAATAAGAGCTGTTGTCTAAAGGATCTTGAAGGATTGCTTTTACTGTAAGATGCAGGATGTTCATTCACCCTTAATGACCACTTTGGTTTATGACTTTTATCTCTTTTTTTTTTTAAATTAAACTTGATGCAAGACATAAAATAGTTTGAGGCTGTGCAATAACTTCAGTTTGCACTAACACAACCTCTATAAGTGTGTCAATTTTTCTCATCTGATATTTTCACCTCCTTTGTATAGTTTATTTTTTTTAAACACATTGGTTGCAGACACTTGAGTGGGAGCTTGCTAATGCTGGAAATATGCCGTAGCTTGAAGGCTGAATTTTTGGCACTGGTCTTGCATGCAGTCTTCTGCAACTCCTGTACAACTGCATCCAGGCAGAGGATTATCTCTTAATTCCTGTATTTTAGTGGGTGTACGTATTTTGTGTTCAGATTCCTTTTTCTCATTTTAACCCTCATCTGAAATGCTTGGGGTACTTTAACCTGCATTCAGAAGTAAAAAACACATTTGCAATAGTTTTATCCTCATCAGAGAAAATTCTAGTCACATAATACAACTTAAACTCTTGAGAGGCATCTCAAACATTTAGAGGCGTATCGGCCTGAACAGGTACAAGGACACCTGTTTTGTTCCCTCCTTTCCTGCGTCAGCCTCTTGTCTGAATGTCTTCTGTTTTCTGAAGCGGAGGAGGCACTTCATTGATTCAATCCTTATCTTACTTATCTTTTTGACTACACACCTCATGTATACAGCATACATACTTTCTTGTTCCATTTGTCTCCTCTCAAGGATGCATTAAACAAAACAGACTGAAGTTACTGCTTTATATTTTATCAGAACCCGTAAATATGACCCCTAAGTATACTGCACAAAGTCATTATGCTTTATTTCTCTTTTACACTGAGGCTAAGTGATCCAGGCCTTTATTAAGTAGTAAATTCAATAGTGAAGAGAACGCTGAAGGTTGTACTAGAAACCCAAGAGCACTTAAGAAGATTCAGATTTGGTAATTTACATTTAATTTCCAGCTCTTATTAATACTAACAGGGGGTGCGGTGGCGCAGTGGGTTGGACCGCAGTCCTGCTGTCCGGTGGGTCTGGGGTTCGAGTCCCGCTTGGGGTACCTTGCGACGGACTGGCGTCCCATCCTGGGTGTGTCCCCTTCCCCCTCAGGCCTTACGCCCTGTGTTGCCGGGTAGGCTCTGGTTCCCCGTGACCCCGTACGGGACAAGCGGTTCTGAAAATGTGTGTGTATTAATACTAATGAGTCTATTGCCTATTTCACTCCATTTACATACCACGGAAGTTAGGAAACTGTTGTGTAGTGTATTGATGGTGTCAAGGGCGCTTTTGATACCTGGTGCAACACTGCTGTACTCGGCTTTGTACTCACCAACAGAGAAAAATTACGGCCTTTTTTTTCTTTATGGAGAGGCAAATCAGTCTTAACATGATGCTGAAACAGGTTAAAAGCATTCTGTCAGCAATGGTTGCGTCACTGTTTTTTTTTTTTTTTTGGGGAAGGAAGCTGATTTCAGGTAGGATTGAAGGGGATGGGGGCTGTACTCAGTCTGTGGAATCTGATCATTGGGGGTATGTGGATGCGGGTTCATATCACTGCTTTGCTGTGTGACAAATTCAGCTGGTTCATGTCATCCTTCTGTAGCTGAGCAACAACCCAGGTGAGATGTGTGCATTTCTTAGGATCATTTCTGCCTCTCGCCTGAAGTGAGGTCTTGACACTTCCCTGGTACACACTTGAAAATGTCACTCACCACTTAAGGTTTGCTGCAAATTGGCCCCCTTTTCAGTGACTGTTGCCATTTTTAGATGAGGCTCAAAGACAGTCCTGAAAAGATGGTCCTCATAAAAGGCTCCCTGCTTATTCACAATGGGCCTTTTATTTGCTAAAGGCTTTGGAGTATATTGACAAATCCATGCTTCCATGCTACACTGTATTTCCATTAAAAATGCAGGACATTATCAATTAGACAAACAAAATATTTATGGGTATAATTGGTTTTTTCCACTTAACAGGTCTGAATCAATTATGTGAAATAACACTGAGGTGATGGATTGTTATATGGTGGGAGCAAATTACCAGGAAATGCATTTACAGACTTGGGAAGGTGCATCAAAAAATGGTAATTTAATAAAGTTTCCCAATTCCACATGTAGCAGATAGGCAGGAGTACTTGGACTACTTTGGTATAAGAAATCAGATTTTTCTGTTGTCATAATTTCATATTTTCAGAGAAGTCTTTGGTTGAACGTGTCTGTAATGAACTCTGATTGAAATGTGGCCACTTCAATGATAACCCTGCGGTCCCCTAGCAGCACCAGCATACGCATTCATTACATGTTATGGGAACTTGTGTGCTGACATGCTACTTTGGCAGCTCTTCTGTATTTATGTGAAAACATTTTTTCAAATTCATTGATACTGTCAAAGCTGAGTTACAATGTATACCCTGCCTTAGAAACTGTCACTAGTTTTCCACAGCAAAGCAGCAGGCATTGTTATTTCAGACAAATGCTTCTACCATAAACTGTGATGGAAACAAACTTTAAGACAATATGAATTGCTTTATTTTGTCATATACTCCTTGATTTTCTTGTAACCATCATAGCACTCATATAAGTGGTTGTCATGCTGACCACAGGAAACGATTGTGTCAGACCCAGTTGCGGGTGCTTTATTCAGCAAACCAATAAGGAACAGGCAGAGGTGCAGTCCGGAACAGGCAGGATGTCGTCGGGGCAAATGTCGTACAAGGGAGAAAACCAGAGATGGAGTGCAGGGAACAGAGCCAAGGGTCGACAGCCAGAGAAATGGATCAGGGAGGGCACAGGGGCTGGAAATTGGGGAAAACAAGAAGTCATGATTCCGATGTTGCTGATGCAGCGGTGGCTCAAAATGAGATTCTGTGAACAGGTGCATGGGAGCAGCCCCTTTATACTTTGCCCCCCCAGTTTGCTGCAGGCCCCTGGGTGGGTGTCTCCCGGGTCTGGTGTTGGCTGGTCCGGGTGGTCCTTATAGAAGTCGGAGATAAGGACAGGGTCTAAAACATCTCTTGCCGACACCCAACATTGCTCCTCCAGCCTATAGCCCTCCCAGTCCACCAGGTACTGTAAGCCCCCTCGCCGTCGTCTGGAGTTGAGCAATGCTCACACTGTGTATGCTGGAGGACTGTCCACCTACGCCGGTGGGGGCAGCGCGACATCCGGAGGCAGGTGGAAAAGGGAGGTACCACAAGGCTTGAGGAGATGCACATGGAAGGTAGGGCAGATCCGCAGCTGGAGTCTGTATGTAACTGGGTTGATTCGGCACAGGACCTTGAAGGGATTGATGTACCGCGGGCTGAGCTTTCTAGAAGGCAGCTGTAGTTTGAGGCCTCGGGTGGATAGCCAGACCCTTTGCCCAGGTAGGAAGGAGGGCATGTGGCGATGTTGATCCACCTGTTGCTTGTACCGGAGGGTGCTCTGATTGAGATGCTCCTGTACTGGGCGCCACGCCTCTTTGCTATTTTGATACCAGGCATCCACCACTGGTACGTTGCTAGGGCTGAGATGTCATGGAAACAACCGAGGTTGGTATCTTAGGATGCATTGGAAGGGAGAGGCCTGTAGAACTGTGAGTCAGTGAGTTGTGTGAGTACTCTGCCCATGGCAGATACTGGGACCACTGATGCTGCTTTTGACTGCGGTAACTGTGCAAGAACCGGTTGATGTCCTGTTGAAGTCTCTCCACCTGCCCATTGACCTATGGATGGTACCCCGAGGTAAGGCTGACTGATGCCCCTCGCTTGCTGCAGAAGGCCCTCCAAACCTGCAAGGTAAACTGAGGGCCCCGGTCGGAGACTGTTCTCTGGGAGGCCGTAAAAACAAAAAACATGCTGAAACAAGGCCTTCGCTGTTTCCAGGGCCGTGGGGAGCTTTGGAAGGGGGATAAGGTGGCATGCTTATGAAAACTGGTCGATTATGGTTAGCCTAGTGATCTTATCCTCAGATGGTGAGAGGTCCTCAAGAAAATGGACTGCCACGTGAGACCAGGGACGAGTTGGCACCGGCAGGAGTTCAAATAAGCCCGCAGGTTTCTGGTTCGCGGTCTTGGCTTGTCAACAGGTGGCACAGGCTTCTACGTAGTCCTGAATGTCACCTTGGATGGAGGGCCACCAAAACCTCCCTTGGAGAAGGGATAGCGTCTGGTGGTGACCTGGATGTCCTGCTGCTGGGGAGTCGTGTGCCTACTGAAGAAGTGACAGCTGCATGGTTACCAGTATGTATTCTTTTCCTTCGGGCTTGTCTGCCAGCCCTGATTCGGCTTCCTGGACAGCCTAGAGGTCCTGAAAGAACACCGGGGCCACGATACAGTTCTTGGGTAAGATGGGTTTTGGGGGACCTGGAGGCAGATCACTATCATAAACATGTAAAAGCACATCAGTTTTGCTGTTTCTGGTGCCTGGTTTGTAGGGCACCGTGAACTGGAACAGAGTAAAACAAAGAGACGGCGTAGCAGATGATGAGTGGCACAGTGGCACAGTGAGTAGCACTGCTGTCTCACAGTGCCTGGGTGGTACAAGACGACAGGGATTTGATCTCCACTCAGTCTGTGTGGAGTTTGCATGTTCTCCCTGTGTCTGCGTGGGTTTCCTCCGGGTGCTCCACTTTCCTCCCACAGTCCAAAGACATGCTGTTCAGGTTCACCCATAGTGTGTGAGTGACACAGAGAGTGTGTTCCACTGATGTGTGGATGAGTGACCCATTGAAAGTAGTGTATTCAGCAGTTTAATTCACCTTGCTGAATAAGGTGTGTGGGCTGATAGTACTATGTAGTATCTATTGGAAGTTGGAGAAAAGTGTCTGCTAAATAAATAAATGTAACTGTAAAAAAAACTCTCACTGGACTTGTTGGGGGTTCAGATGGCAGGCTGTCTGCAAGTATTCCAAATTACGATGGTCAGTTAGAACCAAGAAGGGGTGTGTAGCACACTCTAACCAATAACACCATTCCTCCAAGGCCAGCTTGATAGCCAACAACTCCCAGTTCCCAAGATAATAGTTCTGCTCAGTCCTTGATAGCTTTTGTGAGCACAGGGATGCAGTTTTGTAGGATTGCCCTACTGCTGGGACAACACTGCCCCCACCCCTACTGCAGACGTGTTGACCTCTACCACAAAGGGCAGGGTGGGATCCAGGTGCTGGAGGATGGGCACTGTCATGCATCGGTCCTTCAATGTCTGGAAGGCTTGTTGGGCCTGACCCATCCACATCACACAGCTACCCTTACCTGTGGTCAGGGCCGTGAGTGGAGCAGCGACCGAGCTGTAGCCACTGATGAACCTCCGGTAGAAATTGACAAATCGCAGGAACCTCTGCAGGCCTTTTACAGTTTTAGGACGGGGTCACTCTGACACAGTTCGGACCTTCTCCGGGTCCATGCCCACCCCCTCCTTACCCAAGATGAACCCAAAGATTGCGATCTGGAATTGGCAAAAGACATTTCTCCCCTTTTACGTAGAGGTGGTTCTGTAAGAGCCGCTTCGACACCTCTTACCTATCAGGCGAGCTGCTCCCTAGACCTGGAATAGATTAGAATGTCATCCAGATATACCAATGGATATGGTTGGCAAAGGCTTGGAACACTGAGGGCACATTGGCCAGACCAAAAGACATACCAAGTACTCGTAGTGTCTGAGAGTGGTATTGAATGCGGTTTTCCACTTGTCTCCCTCCCTGATCTGGATCAGGTTGTAAGCGCTACAAAGATCGAGTTTGGTGAAAACTTTGGCCCTGTGTTCCTGTTCTAACACCACGGTGATCAGGGGAAAAGGGTGGATATACAGTGATGTTGTTCAACCATCGGTAATCTATGCAAGGGTGTAATCCTCCATCCTTCTTGCCGATGAAGAAAAACCCAGCGGGGGGCTGGAGAGGTAGGTCAGATGATTCCGGCTGCCAAACCCTCCGTGATGTACAGCTGCATGGCCTTCTGCTCGGGCAACGACAAGGAGTACACTTGGCTCTGTGAAGGCAAAGAGCCAGGGAGGATGTCAAAGGGACAATGGCTGGTGGGGTGGAAGTGCAGCGGCCTTGCTCTTACTGAAGACTGAAGATGGATGCGTTGGACCCCATTGCAGGTGCTTTATTCAACAAACCAATAATGAACAGGCAGAGGCATAGTCCGGAGTATGCAGGATATCATCAAGGGGCAAGCGTTGTACAAGGAAGAAAACCAGAGACAGGGTCAAGGGAACAGAGCCAAGGGTCGAAAGCCAGAGAAACGGATCAAGGATGCATAGGGACAGGGAATTGGGGAAAACAAGGAGAAGAGGTCGTGATTTCATTGATGCTGATGCTGCGGTGGCTAAAAATGAGGTTCCATGACCAGGTGCGTTAGAGCAACCACTTTCTACCCTGCCTCCCTGATTTGCTGCAGGTGTGGTCGTCCGGCACGAGGTTGTAAGTGTGACAATGGATAATCTTAAATGATATTTTTCATTAAAATTACATTTTTAAAGTTTTATATATATTTGAAGACCAGAACTCCAGTAACATATACAGTATATATGTAACTATACACACACTTTATTTAATGTCATCAAAAGTGATATGAACACATTTCAGTGATGGGCTTTCCTCAGTGTAAAAATAGTAGGACAAAGACGTGGTGATTGAACAGAAGAATTATGATGATTGGACATTCTGCCGGTCGGAATGACAATTAGTTACATGGCAGGGCACCAGATAATAATTTTTTAAATGATTCTGTTGTGTTTTCCTTTTAGAACTTTCGAGTGGCATGGTGGTGCAGTAGGCTCTCTTTCTTCCCATGTCTGCATGGGTTTCCTCTGGGTGCTCCGGTTTCCTCCCACAGCCCAAAGACATGCAATTCTTATGGACTGGTAATGCTAAATTGACCATCATGTGTATGTGACTGAGGGGGTGCGGTGGCGCAGTGGGTTGGACCCGCAGTCCTGCTCTCCGGTGGGTCTGGGGTTCAAGTCCCGCTTGGGGTGCCTTGCGGCGGACTGGCGTCCCGTCCTGGGTGTGTCCCCTTCCTCCTCCGGCCTTACGCCCTGTGTTGCCGGGTAGGCTCCGGTTCCCCGTGACCCCGTAAGGGACAAGCGGTTCTGTAAATGTGTGTGTGCGTGTGTGTGTGTGTGTATGTGACTATCCTGTGATTGATTTGCTACTGGTTCAGGGTGTACCCCTCCTGGCCTAGTGCCCAGTTATTCTGGGATAGGCTCTGAACCACAGTGACACTGAAGGGCAGGCAGTTCACGAAAATGAGTGAAAGTTTGAACTGAGTGTAACGCTATGGACTGTGTTTAATTTACATTGTGTGTAGGTATACATATTGAGTGCTGTGACTTTATTCAGGGTCATCCAAACAAAGTTGAAGAACTTCATATCTGGTCTTTAGGATTGAGCTAAACTAAAGGAATTGATGTGATGAAACTATCAGTTTTTTTTCTGTAAAATGTTTGCATTTTTAGTGCTCCTAGGGAGCATGAGTTGCTGCAGAAAGTCTATGGATGAATGCTGCTATGAATGTTGCTGTAAAAAAAGAGGAAAATGGAACTGCCTTTAGATATTTAGTTTTCCTCACATACTGTACACTATTACTCTTGTCCCACTGACACAATGATCAGCAGCTGGTACTATCGAGCCAGTGACACAGGAAAAGGAAAAATTAAATAAACTAATAAAAGTGTGATATAGGAAAGTGTGAAACTGCAAAGTTTTGTTAGATAGTCAGTGACTTGCTTTAGCACTTTCTGGAATAACCAAACCAGATCCAAACCTGTCTCATGAACTGGTGTATTTCATCAGTGTAGATGAGCAGCCAATACAGTTATGCTTTCCTGTCATGTTGTGCCTTTACCCTTTTTTTAGCCTTTACAGCCCTTAGAATTGAGTGATAACATTGAGTGATACTCTGAACTGTAATAGGCAAGTCATCTGGGTTTTAATACTCCACCTGCTTTTAAAGGTTTACTGCTGGAATATAGGGGGTGATGCAGCAGGTTTGGCCGGCTCCTGCTCTCTGGTGGGTCTGGGGTTCGAGTCTGGCTTAGGGTGCCTTGCGGCAGACTGGCGTCCTGTCCTGGGTGTGTCCCTTCCCCCTCCAGCCTTACACCCTGTGCTGCTGGGCTAGGCTCTGGCTTGCCACGACCCCGCTGGGAAGGAGCAGCTTAATCCTCTGTGTGTGTGTGTGTGTGTGTGTGTGTGTGTGTGTGTGTGTGTGTGTGTGTGTGTGTGTGTGCGCGCGCGTGCGTGCGCGCGCGCATGTACTGGAATATATGCAAAGTAACTGATCTGCCAAAGAAGTACATGGCCTAGAGGAAAAACAGTACTGCATTTGTTGCAGAACTTAATATACAATACAAAGCTCCTTTCTGTCTCTGCCAAGACTGATGCCCATTACACAGAAGGGAAGTGTTAGATTTCCTTGCAGGCATTCCTCTATCAAGCCAACCCCTGTATTCCAAATCAGCTTAAACAAGCAAACTGACAGCTTGGCTGTACAATATGGTGAATCTTTCAACAATCTGAGTTGGCAAAGAAAGATAAGTAGGACTTCTGCCCTCACAACTACAGAGGAACATGAAGGAATTCACACTTCCTCTGCCCAGCTAACACACCGACACTAATTGTGAGTTGTTAAATATTAAATGTATTCATTTAGCTAGAGGTTAAGGCAAGGTATGGCAGCCGTTCCAGTAATGGTCAGAGCTGCTGCCTCTGGATCCAAAGGCTGCAGATTCAAATTCAATGTCCAGCTGTAGTACCCTTGAGCAAGGTACTTAACCTAATATTTAACCTGCTTTGGTTAACTTACCTGGTTCTTTGAATAAATTAATAATTTTAGGTTCTCCGACATTGTCAGTAGCTTTGGAGAAAAGAGTCAGCTAAATGAACAAATGTACATATTAAATAAACACAAAGGGCTGTGAAACATGTCTTTTCTCAAGATGGGATTCACAGAAAAGGTTATTACACAATTACTTCTATGCCGGGGGGCGCGGTGGCGGAGTGGGTTGGACCGGGTCCTGCTTTCCAGTGGGTCTGGGGTTCAAGTCCGGCTTGGGGTGCCTTGTGGCGGACTGGTGTCCCGTCCTGGGTGTGTCCCCTCCCCCTCTGGCCTTACGCCCTGTGTTGCCGGGAAGGCTCCGGTTCCCCGTGACCCTGCATGGGACAAGCGGTTCTGAAAATGTGTGTATGTATGTGTACTTCTATGCCATGCCCTTTTATGGATATTTCTGAAAGTTTTTTGATCAGCTGCTGCATAGTCAAAATACTTACCATGTTGCTGAATTATTTCAAGCGATCAACCTTTACTGAATAAGTGATCATATTCTCATCACAAGCTGCACTAAATTCAGTGAGGGAACTACCGAATTTTAATGGGATATGTATTCAAGTGATCAGTAGTCGAAGTGATCCATTCTGAAAATGGAATAAAACCTTAAAGGCCACACAAGGGGAAACACCTCGCAGACCTGAGCACTGTGTGAGCACATTGAACCTCACCTTTGGCCTGACTGAATTAGCTCAGCTACTTATGCTTAGAAGCAACAGAAAATGACTTGGAGTTTCAGCTGCTGCTTTGCAAAATTACATGCCATTGTTAAGTGGTTTGACACTTGAACCCTTGGATACTGCATCTTTCATTTCCTTTGTGCCATGAGAATGATGTCACATCTTCCTCTTTATGCTACTAGAGTAAAACCAACAAATGAAAAAACTTTGAAGAACATGAACTCCGAAACCCCACCCATAGCTCATGTCTGCTTATCGGCAGTTCCTCTACTCTTGTTGAACAAGGTTATTACATAGGATTAAATACAATCTTTATAATTTGTGTGATGCTAACATCACAAGACTTACACTTGGCTTAAGAGAACAAACCTCTTAAGAACCCATTCTTAAGAATGGAGATTGGAAATGGGCTTTGTGTTGTACTTAGAGGTCTGCTTCGGTCTCAAAACTGGTTTCAAGGTGCTGTAAAAAGTTAGTGTCATGTTGGACACAGGAATCCAGCCTATGAACTCAAGCGCAGGTGCGTCTTTATTTAGCGAGAGCAGAAATGAGAATGGGTGGGGACAGGCAAGGGTTGGTTGACACACGAAAGCCAGAGTCAGGGGGGTGGCGCAGGAGGTTGAGTAGCCAGGTACGGAGTACGTAAGAACAAGGGAGGAGGGATCATGGAGATAAGCAAGGTAGGGAACTCAAAGCAAAGACAAAGCGTTGTGGTTTCTCATGTTGAGGATCTCCCATTTGGAGCGTCCAGGCAGCCTCTTTATACCCTGTCTCCTTGATTAGTTGCAGATGCGGTTGTTGGGGCACGCGGTTGGGGATGTAACAGTACCCCTCCCTCATGGGCAGCTCCTATGCTGGGTGGGAGGATGCCCTCGGGGACAAGGCTCCAGGTGGTCTGGGTGGTCCTAGTGAAAATCAGCGATAAGAACAGGGTTTAAAATGTTGTGCGCAGACACCGAACACTGCTTTTCTGGGCTGTAGCCCTCCCAGTCAAATAAATACTACTAGACCCTGCACACTGCCGCGAGTCAAGAAGTGCCCGCACTGTATAAGCGAGCCCCCGTCTACCTGTACTGGCAGGGGTTGAGCGGTGTTGCTGGAGGCATGATGTTCCACAAGGCTTGAGCAGGGAGGTGTGGAATGTGGGGTGCAGGGCTTGATATTAACTTTTTTTTCTCACCAGCCACTGTGGCTAGTGATTTTCCAAAGTCACTATCCACTCCACATTTTCAGTAGCCAAAATGCCCACACACACACACACACACACACACACACACACACACACACACACATAAAAGGTAACTGGAGACTGTAACTGTGTTTTCATCAAAAAAATTTCAAAAATGAATTTAGCTGGACACAATGTTCCAATGTCTTGTGTGTGCG
Organism: Scleropages formosus; assembly: GCF_900964775.1. NCBI lineage: Eukaryota > Metazoa > Chordata > Actinopteri > Osteoglossiformes > Osteoglossidae > Scleropages > Scleropages formosus. The sequence goes on from NC_041809.1 coordinate 20,817,233, forward strand.
TGTGTGTGGTGGAGGGATAGAGAAACATGTCAAATGTCCTCCAAGCTCTCATTTTTCTAGTCTAGTCTTAATGTTAATTTAGGCTGCTCATATCTTTTCATCTGCCCGCATTCTGAGATTGCCTAGCTGACGATAGTATCTCATGTAAACTAAGTTACCTTGCTTATCTTAAAATTTGTAAAATTAATATAGTAGCAATCAGGTACAGTAATGTTAGTTTTGATTAATACTTTCTCACACATCCTCAAGTAATCGGTGAAGGATCTGCCATGCTTCCCAATCATGTGGATGTTTTGGAAAAGCAGTGTCATCTTTTGAAACTGTGATGACTTCATCATGCAAAGTGCTTTCACAGCAATGCTGTCTTTTGAGAACAAGCCAGTCTTTGCTCTCTTGGGAGTTTGGCTGTGCATGTGGCCATTGGACTTTTTGTGATCCTTTATTGTCTCCAGTTTGAAATTGGTAGTTCCCACAGCAAAAGACATTTTCTGTACCTTGTTGCTGTGAGTATGACAGTCCATGCAATACATAATGTTTTTGTTGGGATCATATTGTAGCCACTTGTGACTCAATGCTCATTTTTCATTGAAAATCCTAGTTTTCTTCACCTCATCATGATCTTGAGCTGCTGTCTTCTGTTTTTTGTTGTGTTATCAGTTTATTCACCTGGTCTTTTTATGCTCTTAAGATGCCCCCACATTTTCAACTATTCTTCCCTCCTTCTCTTCCTGGAGTCTGGTGCTGAAGCGCCCAGTAGTATGCGCGCACACTGTGAAGCAAGTGATCATGGGAGTTGTAGTGTTTAGGATGACATTGACTTGATTTGATCATCTAAGGAGAGTTTGGTGAATTACTTTTTTTTTTTTTTCCACGCTATCAAAATGTCACCCACCAAAGTGGCTAGTAGGGGTAATGCAGTTACCCGCCATCGCCATTTTCTATCCGGATTTGGCAGGTGGGCAGGTGTTAATGTCAAGTTCTGGTGGGGTGGATGTGGAACCTAGGAGGCAACAGGAGCTTGTACATAACCGATGTCGCCCTGCAGAGGACCTTGAACGGCCCGATGTAGCGGGGGCTGAGTTCCTTGCATAGTGGGTGCAGCGTCAAGTCCTGGGTGGACAGCCCTACTCTCTGTCCAAGTATGAAGGTGAGGGTACGCCAGTGCTGATCTGCCTGCTGTTTATCCTGCTAGGTGCTCTGCTGGAGGTGGTCCCTGATGGTTTACCAGGCCTTACCGCTCTCCTGGTACCAGGCTTCAACCGCAGGTACATGGCTAGGGCCGGGGTGCCATGGAAAAAAGGTGGGCTAATAGCCCAACATGCATTGGAAAGGTGATATACCTGTGGACATGTGGGTCAGAGTGTTTTGGGCATATTCTGCTCAGGGCAGGAACCTGGCACACTGGTGTTGTTTACGGGAACAGTAGGTGCAAAGGTACTGGCCGATGTCAAGCTAACCGACACCCCCCACTTGTTCCAGCAGGCCTTCCACACCTGCAACGTGAATTGAGCGCCCCGGTCTGAAATGATGTCCTTGGGCAGACCAAACAAGCGGAACGTGAGCCGTGGGCAGCCTCGGCAGGGGGATGAAGTGGCAGGCATTAGGGAACTGGTCAATCAGGGTGAGTATGGTGGTCTTACCTTTGGACGGGGGGAGGTTGACCAAGAAGTCCACCACAACAAGGGACCAAGGACAAGTGGGTGGCTCCAGCAGCCCTGTGGGTCTTTGGGTTGGGGTCTTAGCTTGGGAAGATGTCGTGCAGGCCTCCACGTAGTCTGGACATCCTCCCACACTGAGGGCCACCAGAACCATCCCTGAAGAATGGAGAGTGTGTGGCGCATGCTCGGATGTCCAACTGCGGAGTCCTGTGCCCACTGTAGGAGTGAAAGTTGCATTCCTACCAGCAAATAATCTTTGCCGTTGGGTCTGTTGGCAGGGTGAGGCTTGGCCACCTGCGTGGCCTGGAGATCTTGAAAGAACTGTCATCGTGCCGGGGCCACCACGTAGTTTTTGGGCAGGATTGGCTTGGGGCTCTCGGTTGCTGGGTCGCTGTCATGCAGGCGCTAAAGGGCATTGGCCTTTTTGTTCTTGGAGCCAGGTAGGCCTGTACGACACGGTGAACTGGAACTGTGTGAAGAACAGAGCCCATCGGGCCTGGTGTGGGTTGAGCCAACATGTGGACTGGAGGTACTAGAGGTTGCAATAGTCTGTCGATACAAAGACAGGATGCGTGGCCCCCTCCACCCAATGCCGCCACTCTTCCAGGGCCGGTTTGATGGAAGCAATTCCTGGTTCCCTATATTGTAGTTCAGTTTGGCCGGGGACAGCTTGTGTGAGAAGTAAGCATGGGGATGGAGTTTAGGAGGGTCACCCTGCCTCTGAGACAACACGGCCCCGACGCCCACTACGGAAATGTCCACCTCCACCACAAAGGGCAGTATGAGGTCGGGGTGCCAAAGGACAGAGACTGACGTGAACCGGTCTTTTAGCTCCCAGAAGGCATGCTGGGCTTTATCGGTCCAGGCCAGGTGAACCCCTTTACCTGCCATGAGGGCCATGAGTGGGGCAGCAATGGAGCTGAACCCCCTAATGAACCCCCGATAGTTTGTGAAGCCCAGGAACCACGCAGGGCCTTCACATGCTTTGGCCTCAGCCACTCCAACACAGCTCTGACCTTCTCGGGGTCCATGGCCACACCCCTCCTGGCTTAGAACATATCCGAAGAATGACACCTATGGCTGGTGAAATAAACATTTCTCCCCTAACATAGAGGTGGTTTTAGAGGAGCCATTTCAACTCTGCCCTTACCTGTCACACATGCTGTTCCCAGGTCCAAGAGAAAATCAAGATGTCATCCAGGTATTGTCATGGCCGAGGTCTGGAATGACGAGCAATGGACACAGGTGTGGGCTCCTTGTTTTATTGAAAGGGCTGAGCACAAAAATGGTCGCGAGTTGTTCAAGTGTTGGTTGATTGGCAGACGTTGTTCAAGAGAGGAGGCAATACTCGTAGTCAAGAAACACACACACACTTTCAGAACCGCTTGTCCCATACGGGGTCACGGGGAACCGGAGCCTAACCCGGTAACACAGGGCGTAAGGCTGGAGGGGGAGGGGACACACCCAGGACAGGACGCCAGTCCGCCGCAAGGCACCCCAAGCGGGATTCGAACCCCAGACCCACTGGAGAGCAGGACTGTGGTCCAACCCACTGCGCCACCGCGCCCCCTGCCTAGTCAAGAAACAATCCAAGGAATAGAACCAGAAAGACACAATTAGGAAGCTTGGAGAGAAAGGTGCTGCGGTTTCTCGTTGGAGGTTCCATGATGGGGTGCTTCCAGGGCACCCTTTAATGCTGTGGTCCCCAGATTGGCCACAGGTGTCGTTGATCGATCACTGGCTGAGGACATGACAGGTATACTATGACACACTCGTTGACCAGGTCCCCAAGGACATGGTTTACAAAGGCCTGGAACACTGAGGGAGCATTAGACAACCCAAAAGGCATGTCTAGATACTTGTAATGGGTGGTGCTGAAAGCAGTCTTCCACTCATTTCCCTCACTGATCCAGATCAGGTTGTACACATTGCAGAGGTTGTGCTTGGTGAACACTGTTGCATGTTGCACCTGTTCTAGAGTGGCTGTGATCTGGGGCAAAGGATGGGGGTACCTGACCGTGATAGCATTGAATCCCTGGTAGTTGATGCAGGGGCACAAGCCCCCGTCCTTTTTCCTAGTGGAAAAAAAAAAAAACTTGGTGGAGACCAGAGACGTGGAGGGCCGGATGATCCCTGCATTCAGTGCTTCTGTGATGTAGTCCCTCATGGCCTTCTATTCTGGGAGAGACAGAGGATATACCTGGCAACGGGGAGGTGAGGTACCGAGAAGGAGGTCTATGGCATATTCTCAAGACCAGTGAGGGGGGGGGAGGGCTGCCACCCAGGCCTTGCTGAACACATCACTGAGATCCCTATACTCAGGGAATCGCCACCGGTTGTGCCCTTCTGGGCTCTCTATGGAGGTGGCCTTGCAAGGGAGGAGTAGACAGAACCTCGCACACTGTGCCTGGCACCCCAAGACACCAGTTCTCCACTGCTCTGCAGGAACACCGGGTCATGCCCAACTGACCAGGTGAAGCCCAAGACAACAAGAATGTCAGGGGATCAGATTAGAAAGAATGCAAGCTCCTCCTGATGACATGCCCCGACTGTCAGGTGCAGTACTTCGGTACATGACTCCACCACCCTGGTTCCCAGCGGCTTCCCCTTCTAGCGCGCTGATCCGCAATATTACGTCACAGTTCCGCTTGGGGATGTTATTAGCTTTAGTGAATCCGGCATCCATAAAACAGCCCAATGCTCCAGAATCCACCAACGCGCGTGTACATATTGCGTTCCCCTCCCAGCTACAACCACTGGCACGCTTAGCTGTGACTCGGACTGACAGGGTGTACTAACTTGGGAGTCCTGGTGGGCCTTTCGTGGTGGTCAAACCTGGCAGGAGGCACGTAAGTGACTAGGCGCACCACAGTAGAGGCACAGCCTGTGCTGGAATCGGCGCCATCTCTCATCGGGGATCAGCTGGCCGTGTTCAATCTCCATTGGCTCCGGAGATTGCCCCGCAGGTTCAGTGACCGGTACAGCCAGCCATGGCTGAGGGGTCTGCTCCCTGGACAGGTTGTTTATCGCAATGGTGGTCTCCACAAAGCGGATGAGAGTCCAGTTTTCCAGTGATAGGTGAGCTCTGCCTGGATCCGAGGGTGGAGCCTGTTCCGGAAACTGGCCAGGAGTGAGGCGGAGTTCCGGCCACTCTGCTTGGCCAGAGCCCGGAACTCCAAGGAATACCCTGCCTTGGAATGGTTGCCTTGCTGGATATTCATGAGACGATCACTTGCGGCTTGAGTGGAGAGCAGGTGATCAAGGCACAAGGTTGTGGGCGTGAAATTCTTCCTGTTCTTCAGGAGTGAGTATTTTTCAATCAGGTGCTGTTAATCCTGAAAAACCTCATCAAAAATGGTGTATTTCCTATTCCTGTATCTTAACTAGAACGTTCCTAGTCAAGAATGTATAAACAGTAAATAAAATTTTAATTTATCCTCACTGAGTTGTTGACACTAAGGTCACACCACTGGTTTGCACAGTGGATGCTAACTGTTAAAGGACTGTGTTGAGTTATCAGTCACGCCCTTGAAAATTGCTGCAAAGCAGTGTATGTGTCATGTGGAACAGAGGACACAGAGGAGGCTGGACCCAAGTGGAGGATTGTTTATTTAGTATTAAGGGATCAGACTTGTTCTCGTGGTAGGGGACGGGCAAATGGTCGGTTGATCAGCGAACAGAACAGAAGCAAGGACTTGAAGTCGTGGTCAGGGGACAAGGTGAATCGTTGTTTACTAGAGGGATGTGGAGTGGGACTGGGGAACGATGAGAAACAGGACATGGGATACGTAAGGTGAGGTAAGTTTGGGAGTGCAGAGGGGACGGATGTCTCGAGAGATTCCACTGTTGGGGAGTGGTGGTTTTTTTGTAGCCAAGTGCTCCAATTGAAGTCAGGTGCTTAATCAGAGCTGGTTGAGGTGCAGGTGTGGTCGTAACAGTATGATAACCTTTATTTTACCAGAGATGTGCCATCCTTCAGGCAAAGTTTGTCGAGAAATAAATCCAAGTTTACATTTGAAAGTATTTATGTATTGTTTTGTTCCTCATTTGGAGATGTGGTTGGAGCAGAGATTTTATGACCGGATGCACTTCCTCACCATTTTTCCCGGGCTTGAGACCAGTGCTGGGGCAACAGGCAATTTGAGGTCAACAATTCACCTGAACTGCATGTCTTTAAACTGTGGGAGGAAAGCAGAGAACCTGGAATAAACCCACACAGACATGGGAGAACATGACAAGTCCATCCATACTAAGCGGAGATTGGACCCACATTCTCTTGCATCACGAGGTGCTGTGAAGCAGCAATGTAGAGAACTGCTCACTTTAAATCAGTGAAATACTTTGACTGTCTGTGGCCACGTTACCTGACTCTGACTCATGATGACTGTCATTCTCTTCTTGATAATCCCGCTGTTCTCCTGATTGCCAGCATTTACCTCATTTCCTTTCTCACGCCGTGGCCTTCGGTGTTCAAGAAGCTGTGTCATCTTCAGTGGTTCAGTTCAATGAAGCTGTCTGTTTCCCTGGTGTCATCAGACATCCAAATTACACCAGCTGTCACCTCAAAATCTGCACCTGCAGAAAACCACCTGACAATTATGTATAGATGGAAGACAAGGAATTCGGCAAACACTACATGTACAAAGGAAAATGTCTTTGAAGTCAAATTTATTGCCTAATATAGCTTAAAAATTTATATGCCCATGTGCTGCACCTGCAGAACTCCTGCTGTTTTTGGAAAGATGCTGCAGATGCAGAGATGGTTTTGGAAAACAAGGGTATTTGTGGTCAAGGATTGGATAAACTTGCAAACATAAATGTCTTGTAGTCTTAAAAGTGTCTGGGGTGAATTCCCATTGTGAAAAAGCAAAATATGGCTTTGTCAGTTTTCACCAAACTGGAGGAAAATGCCAGCGGTCTTCTGTTGCATGTTCTTTGTGAGGCAGGAGAGATTTATATTTCATTTCACACTTGATATATTCAGTAGGTCCACCACTGTGTGTCTTTGTCTCTATTGACTGTGCCTTTTTTTTTTTTAATAGCAGCAAACTTCTGCAATATTTTATTCAGCTGTATCTAAAGCCTGATATCAACCATAATTTCTTTCTGAATCAGTGGGCCATTTCATGCATTGGCAATGAGAAACACACTTTGCCTTGCAGCGAGTAATTGCTTGCTGTAATGTCGAATTGACATCTGATAATCCTGCATCGTTGGGTAACGCTGATGGCACAGTGATTTGTGTCTGACAACTAATATGTACTGAAATAATGAAGTGTCAGCTAACATTTCATATCCTAAACACCAGGGAAATCCAACTTCATCTGCACAGTGTAAAAATTGTAAATAACTAGCAGTAAATAACAAATCCTGCATAAACTAACTTTTCGCAGAACAGTTCTAAAACTTTGTTGCATTTTTCCTTTATTTGAATTTGTACCAGCAAATGTGAAAGTGTTTTTTTCTTCTCCTTCCTAGACAGTGACAGCAGTTGCTTTGGTTCAAGAAGTCCACATCTACAGCACAAAAAGACAAAAGTTTAACAGTTTTTTTTCTTTTATTATTTTGTGTTTGAGCTGATGAAACGACAAGCAATGTTCTGCTCGTAGCCTCAGCAGACTTCCAGAAAAGTGTCTGTAGTACACTAGGTTTATGTGTATTATTCAGTCTGCAAATTATACCATATTTATATACATACAGTGAAAATGTTAGCAGCTGACTTTCTCAAGGTGGTTTTGGCTGTTTGATTTGAACCTTCCTTAGCTTAGGGTTTATTTTAATGTTGAAGTATCAAGCTTTTGGGTTCATCCAGTGTACTGTCAATGCTGGAACCCCTCAGTCTCACCCTATAATTACTACTTGTACAAAGAAAAGCTCCTGCTCTTCCTCTTTATGTTGAGCCCATTTATAAATATGTCTGTTGATATATTTCTTTCAGAGAAATACAGTGAACAGTGAAAGCTTGCCTAATACAAACTTTAATGGGGATTTTAGGTTCTGATTTAGGTGAGTACTGACTAATGTTTGTAATTGGCTGCAGGCCTATCCACTATGCTTTTAGATCCAAAGGTCATAGGTTTAAATCCTACCCCCTGCTGTCATACTCAGGAAGGTACTTACCCTGAATTGCTAGTCAAGAAAGCATGGACATGCTTCCAGCTAAGTTACCTAGCTGTGTAAATGAGTAAAAACTGTAAGCTGCTTTGGGGAAAAGGGTCAACTGAATAAATAGATGTAAATGTACAAATTGAGTAAATCTTCTGACTGGGGTTTTAATAACATTTATACATGATTTTACTTACAGCTATTGTCGTTTTTGTGCCATTCCAGCGAATCCATTTGTGGTAATAACTGCACAGTTTTGCTTAATTTCTGCCTATAACTTGTTTTATTTTTCACATAAAGCTAAATAACTTAGAATTTTATTGAATTCTTTTGGGCTGAAATGAAAAATGTATTTTTTTGTCTGCCAAAAAATATAGTTGCTCAAAACACATAGTGGATTAGACATTAAAGCTTTCTGGTAATAGTAGCCTCAAATATTTTAAGTTTTTAAAAAAAAATCATAAGCTTTGGAGGGTGTGGTGTTAAGTGAAGGTCAGACTTTATAGGCATTACTGTCAGAACACACTGGCCATCGTGTTGGACACGTTTAAAAAAAATTTGATTCTTGTTTCAGCTTTTCTGTATGATGTGCATATCTGATGTATGCTGTCCTGGGAATAGTCTGGTGGAGTTGAAATGAAACCTTCAGAACTTCTAGACTGCTGAGTAAAGATTCCATGCACTATTGCCAAGTGAAAAATTACATCTGATGGATGATCTCCATGTCTGTTTTGTAGGATCTAGAGTGGGGAGGCCTAATTAAACTGGATGCTGGGTTGTGCAGGAGCCTCACAGGGGCCTCAGCATGCAGCACAGAGAGGTGAGGGTCAGCAAAGATGAAAAAGCCACTGGGAGCTTAGGGGAAACCAGGTAAGGTAATTAATCACTCTTATACTTAGGACCTTGTTCCTCTTCTACAATGCAGTGTCATCAGTTTCAAACAGGCCACACGAGCAGAGCCAAGCTTGTCTGTCCATGCCTGCTGGACACTTGTTGGGGTGTTTACAAAGTAGGCTTATAGGAAGCCAATATAAGGCAGTATCAGTTTGCATTATTAAACTTCAATGTACAACACAAATTCAGTGAACTTGTTTGAATAACAACTTATTACATAACATAGCGTAGTGTGCTATCTGTAAGCGCTTTTCAAGTTCAAGTGGTTTTTATTGTCATTCCTCTATTTAGCTTGTATACAGTGGAACGAAATGTTTCTCTGGGAACCACGGTGCAACACAAAACAGTACGCAGAACTACAAAAAGTGCAGATACACAATAACGTGAGACAAGTATAGCACAATAAATACAGAGGACATGGGCTGTAAACTATTTGTAGTGTATGGAGTCATGCTGGGTTAGCAGTTTGACTGTGAGGCGCTGCTGGGCCTTCTTGGCTAGGCAGATGGAGTTAAAAGTCCAGGAGAGGACCTCCGTCATGCACACCAAGAAATCTGGATCTTTTGACTCTCTCCACAGTTATTCCTTTCATGTGCAGTGGTGAGTGGTCTACTCGGGTCCTCCTGAAGTTGGCAATCTCTTTAGTCCTTTCAACATTAAGAGATTGTTGTGTCTACACCATTCTGCGAGCTGGTTCACCTCCTCTTTGTGTGATGACTCATCATTGTTGCTGATGAGGCCCACAACTGTAGTGTTAACAAACTTGATGATATGATTTGAACTGTACTTTTCAGCACAGTCATGAGTAAGCAGGGCAAACAGCAGCGGACTGAGCACACAACCCTGGGGAGTGCTGGTGTTCAGTGTGGTGGTGCTAGAGGTGGAGTTGCTAATCCTGATGGACTGGGGTCTCCCAGTCAAAAAGTCCAGGATCCAGTTGCAGAGGGAGGTGGTCAGATTCAGCAGGCTCAGCTTTATCAGTTTCTGAGGGATGATTGTGTTGAATGCTGAACTGAAGTCTATGAATAGCATCCTTACATAGTTGTCCTTTTTAACCAGATGGGTCAGAGAAAGGTAGATGGTAGCAGATATGGCATCCTCTATTGAGCGATTGGGACGGTAGGCGTACTGAAATGGGTCCAGTGTGGCGGGAAGACTGCTCTTTATGTGTTTCATGACAAGCTGCTCGAAGCACATCATAATGATATGAGTGCAACCTGCCAGTAGTCATTCAGGCAGGACACAGATAATTTCTTTGGTACAGTCACCTTGGTGATTAGCGGTGTTCCACGAACACTGTTTACAGTGGAAGTGGCGCGCTGCTGACCTCAGCTGAGGATGTTCTCGGGCGGTGGAAGGAGTACTTTGAGGATCTCCTCAATCCCTCCGACACGCCTTCCGTAGAGGAAGCTGAGGCTGGGGACTCGGAGGGGGACTCGTCCATTACCCTGGCTGAAGTTGCTGAGGTAGTCAAAAAACTCCTCGGTGGCAAGGCTCCGGGGGTGGATGAGATCCGCCCCGAGTTTCTCAAGTCTCTGGATGTTGTGGGGCTGTCTTGGCTGACACGCCTCTGCAGCATCGCGTGGAGTTCGGGAACGGTGCCTCTGGACTGGCAGACCGGGGTGGTGGTCCCTCTTTTTAAGAAGGGGGACCGGAGATTGTGTTCCAACTACAGGGGGATCACACTCCTTAGCCTCCCTGGGAAAGTCTATGCCAGGGTACTGGAAAGGAGAATCCGACCGATAGTCGAACCTCGGATCCAGGAGGAGCAATGCGGTTTTCGCCCTGGCCGTGGAACACTGGACCAGCTCTATACCCTCACTAGGGTGCTGGAGGGTTCGTGGGAGTTTGCCCAACCAGTCCATATGTGTTTTGTGGACCTGGAGAAGGCATTCGACCGTGTCCCTCGTGGCATCCTGTGGGGGGTACTTCGGGATTATGGGGTTCGGGGCTCGTTGCTACGGGCTGTTCGTTCCCTGTATGACCGGAGCAGGAGCTTGGTTCGCATTGCCGGCAGTAAGTCAGACCTTTTCCCGGTGCATGTTGGACTCCGCCAGGGCTGCCCTTTGTCACCGATTCTGTTCATTATCTTTATGGACAGAATTTCTAGGCGCAGTCAGGGAACGGAGGGTGTCTGCTTTGGTGGCCGCGAGATCTCGTCTCTGCTTTTTGCGGACGATGTGGTCCTGTTGGCTTCATCGAATCAAGACTTGCAGCGTGCACTGGGGAGGTTTGCAGCCGAGTGCGAAGCGGCGGGGATGAGAATCAGCACCTCCAAATCCGAGGCCATGGTTCTCAGTCGGAAAAAGGTGGATTGCTCCCTCCGGGTTAGGGGGGAGTTGCTCCCTCAAGTGGAGGAGTTTAAGTATCTTGGGGTCTTGTTCACGAGTGAGGGAAAAATGGAGCGGCAGGTCGACAGACGGATCGGTGCGGCGTCCGCAGTAATGCGGTCATTGTACCGGTCTGTTGTGGTGAAGAGGGAGCTGAGTCGTAAGGCGAAGCTCTCAATTTACCGGTCGATCTACGTTCCTACCCTCACCTATGGTCATGAACTCTGGATCATGACCGAAAGAATGAGATCGCGGATACAAGCGGCAGAAATGAGTTTCCTCCGCAGAGTGGCTGGGCGCACCCTTAGGGATAGGGTGAGGAGCTCAGTCACCCGGGAGGAGCTCGGAGTAGAGCCGCTGCTCCTCCGCATCGAGAGGAGCCAGTTGAGGTGGCTCGGGCATCTGTTCCGGATGCCTCCTGGACGCCTCCCTGGGGAGGTGCTCCGGGCTTGTCCCACTGGGAGGAGGCCTCGGGGCAGACCCAGGACACGTTGGAGAGACTATGTCTCCCGGCTGGCCTGGGAACGCCTTGGGGTTCCCCCAGAGGAACTGGAGGAGGTGTGCGGGGAGAGGGAAGTCTGGAGTACTCTGCTCGGACTGCTGCCCCCGCGACCCGGCCCCGGATAAAGCGGAGGAAGATGGATGGATGGATGGACCTTGGTGAATAAGATGTGTAGGCTAGTAACACTACATAGTATCCATTGTAAGTCACTTTGGAGAAAAGCGACTGCTAAGTGAATAAACGTAAATCTAAATGTACAGGAATGATGGTGGTCGTCTTGAATCACACAGGGACAACTGCTTAGCTCAGGGAAATGTTGAAGATGTCTGTGAAAACATCTGCAAGCTGAGCAGCACATTCCCTGAGCACCTGGTCAGGTACTGTATGTTGTCAGGACCTGCAGCTTTCCATGGGTTAACTCTGGACAGAGTCTTCCTGACGTCTACAGCAGACGGACAAAGTACCTGGTTGGTGGGAGTTGGGGTGGTTTTACCTGCTGGCATGTTGTTCTGTGCTTTAAACCGTGCGGAGAAATCGTTCAACGCATCTGGGAGCGACGCATCACCATCACAGACAAGTGGTACAGCTTTGTAGTCTGTGATGGCCTGAATGCCTTGCCACATGTGCTTTGTGTCCTTGGAATTTAGGAAGCGACGGTGGATTCTTTCTGTGTAGTTGCGCTTCGCCTCTTTGATAGCCCAGGACAGATTGACCCTTGCTGTGCCGTAGGCTGCCTTGTCGTCAGACTCAAAGGCAGTGTCTCGGGTTTTCAGCAGCAAGCGCACCTCAGCAGTCATCCACTGTTTCTGGCTTGCACGTGCGGTAATGGTGTTGAAGTCACATCATCTATGCACTTGCTGATGTAGCCAGTCACTCATGCTGTGTATTCCTCCAAGTCTGGGAAGTTGTGGTATGTAGCAGAGTCTCTGAACATATTCCAGTCTGTGTGTTCAAAGCAGTCCTGAAGTGCTGAGATGGCTCCCTCAGCCTACGTTCTCACCTGTTTCAGGACTTGTTTCGTACGTTTCAGTAGTGGTCTGTATACTGGGATTAGCAGAACATTGATGTGGTCTGAGTAGCCGAGGTGAAGGCGGGGTGCAGCCTTGTAAGCGCTGTGAATGTTCTTGTAAACAAGGTCTAAAGTGTTTGTACCACAGGCTGCAAAATCAACATGCTGCTGGAATTTTGGCAGCACTGATTTGAGATTCGTGTGGTCAAAGTCCCCAGAGACAATGAAAATCCGTCAGGATGTGCTGTCTGTAAGTTACTGATTGCCCCGTAAAGTTCACTTTGCGCTTCCCTTGCGTTAGCACCAGGTGGAATGTACACCGTGACAATGAGCATGGCGGTAAACTCTCTGGACAGGTAGTATGATCGATCATAAACTCCACCAGGAACGAACAGTTGCTAGAGACCACTACAGCATTCCTGCACCATTCATTGTTTCTGTAAACACACAGACCACTGGAGCAAGTCTTACCAGACAGTGCTGCTATCTTGTCAGCGCGATTTTAGCTGGGTCCGGAGTGCTGTCATTGAGCCATGTTTCCATAAAAATGAGAATACAGCAGTCCCTGACTTCACGCTGGGTAGTTACCTGTAGTCTGAGGAAATCCAGTTTATTGTGAATTGTGAAGGCAGTGAATATTGGAGAGGAGAATGGATGGTAGAGCCGGGTGGTTAGGGTTAGCCTTTAGCCTAGCACAAATACCAGCTCACTTACTGCACTTCTGCTGCCTCGCATGACGTTTCTGGCGCCCTCTATCCTGGCCAGCAGCCTCAGGCAATACTGCGGTCCCAAGGCCTGGTTTGTGTAGCAGCTGCCTGAGATCGCATAGCTCTTCCCACAGTCCATTGTTTATTCCTCCTGAGGTTTGTTTTCCAATTTTCAGTAGAAGTTGGCGATGACAGACATGTTCACCAGTGCTTCCGATGCACATCTCTGGTAAAAGTTTTCCAACTGGTGTAGACTACACGTAACATGCACCTTATCTCAGGACCCGAAGTGGCTGGTGCATGCTACCGCACCGCCATGTTGGGAAGAGAAAAGGATTTTTTCTCATTTTTTCTTTTTCTTTTAAATATTAATCCTTTTTCCAGGATTAATATTTAGAACCAAAGAAATTATTCAATTCTTCAGATTTAAGTCTTGGAAAATAATTTGTGTGGTTTTCAAACTTCCATAAAGTCATGGCTTACTTTGCAGTTGCTTTAAAATGCTTGAATAGCTTATTTACTTTTAATGCAGAATAGTTTTGTAAAAAAAAGTTTGAGTACTTTTTTGAAGTACTGAGATGGGGTATTTAAGGAAAGCAAGCAGATGCACCACGTCCAAGTCAATTCTAAGCAGCATTATAAATAAGGAGCTGTTTAGTTAAGAAATACAACAATTTGATTATACTGTGACATTTTCATAGCATGCAGAATCCAAATTTCAATCCTTAATTCATAGTCAGCATGTTTGTTTCAGGGTTTTACAAAGCTTAAAATTTTTCAGCCTTGCTTTAGTTTTTGTGTCAAATCAAGCATGAAATAAGGAATATCGTAACATGGACATCAAAGTCAACAGGAACATAGTCTTAAAATTCAGAAGGGAAAAATATGGGTGTCATTTTGCTTATTTCATTATGCATATTTCCTTGGCTGTTTCTAAAAAAAATGAAAGTTTTCTGCAACTTTAGTTCTATTCAGAACGATACAAAAGAAGAAATGAAAAAGACTCGAATCTAAATCGTTACGGATGTAAACTTCTCAGCTCTAAATACTTTATTAGACTTTATCAGTATCAACAAGACATTGTGAAAGGGAAAAAAAATGTCTGCAGAATCAATGAAACAAATCATCTGGGGTGGAAATATTTAGTCACCCAGCCTGAGGGGTCAGAAAGGCTGAGTTGCACACACCTGTGCACCACGTTCCCTTTAATTGTATTTTTAATCCTTCATGACTCTACGAATGGTAATGGAGACAGTAGTGGAGAAAAGCATGGGAAAGAAACCAGTCTGACCCTACTTTGTCTCTCCCCCACTTTATGTGTTCTGTAAAATATCACCAACAACATGCACAGGTCATTCTCAACCACTGTCAGTTGTCAGTGCTGCACCTGAAAGAACCTGGTGATATTTAAAGTAAAAGATTTAAAATAACAGTTTTGTACACTTGATGAAACTTGAGAACATTATGGCGACACTCCTTTCAGTTGTTTCTACAATATTTATAAAAAACGTTATTGCAAAAACACACAGAAGGTAGATCAAAGGGGGAAATTCTCAATCTTTATGATAAAGACAACCAGGCCTTGTTTTGTGATGTCTTTTTCCTGAAGCAATTCAGCTGGGAGGTATTAAATAGAACCATTGTAGTGCGTCTCCTTAATTTCCCAGCGCATTCACACTCCTGGGCACAAATGGATTTCATTGAGCTCCTGTTACCTGTTGAAATCTGTAGTGCAGAGCCCTGGTGTCTCAACTCTCCTGTGAAGGTATATCACAGAAAGGCACAGCTAGTCAGATATGGGGACTAGTAGGAAATAAGACAAATACTGCTTGCTCATTATCATTTAACTCCATTATATTGCTATACACTGTGGTATGAAACTGAAAGGTAGAGTAGCCCATTTGTAGTCTACTCAACACTCTGTGCTGCTCTTCATTTCCAGTGCAATATCTGAGACGGCTTATTGATACCACAACATTTAATCCTTTTGAGTACTGCTTTGAACACACTGATAAAGTACTTGGCTGTCATGAGGTCCCAAGAGAAAAATCTATGCAATTTCTATAAGGAGACAAATGCATATGACTATTCTTGATGCCTAAGACACACATACCAATGGGTTTTAGAGGGCAGCAGGTAGTAAAGTGGTTGGAACTGCTCCCTCTCTGCTCAGAGGTTGTAGGCTCAAATCCCATTTTCTGCTGTGGTACCCTTGAGAAAGGTATTGACCCCACATTGCTCCTGAAAAAAAAAAAAAGACAAAAAACAACTGTATAAATGGGTAACTAATTTTAGGTATGGATAACTAATTTTAGGTAGCTTACAACTGTAGCATTCTTTAGAGTAAAGTGTGAGACTATTGGCACGATTTTCAATACATGTATGGGTGACACCAGTCAAAGACCAGCATAAAATGTAACTTCTCCCGGTAAGAGCCTTGTTAACACAAGTTTCCAGCAACTCATCTGTCACTGTGCACAGGGTGTGGAAACTAATGAGAAGACCTTTCTTACCTGGGGCTCTTATGAAACCCAGATCTCAGTCAGGATGCCCTCCCACCTTCCCCATGTCTGAAGTCTGACTGGTTTGCAAAGACCCCTTCAGCCTGGGTCGCTTGGTATCCCAAGAGTTATTCCAGTAGCTTGACAGAAGGAAGTCTTGTGCCAGACTCCACGTCCCCTCAGGGTCACAGTAGCTGTCTTGGTTGACTGATGGGTGAAAGAACCTCTTGGAAACGATGGCACCACATGTTCAGTGACAGGTTTTTCTATAAGTTTGTGTGGTCATTTCAACATATTTAAAAATGTTTGGCGTTATCTTCTGGGATGCTGTGCTTATAGCTTTGGAGAAATTAGATCTGTTTACCTCCTTAGTCTTGCTCAAATAATGACTTAAGGTGTAGTTTCACAGCACAATACACTGATTGTATTTTTCCCCTCATGAATCCGTTGTTTTGATATTCCGTTAAGCAAGTAATATTAATACTAAAAATCTTATGTGGGATAGCAGACAGTCCTTAACACTTGCAGTTTACATTTTCATATATCAATTTAGTAGATGATTTTCTCCAAAGCAATACACAACCTAGCAAGAACAAACGTACATGACAGGCAATACACCAGTAAATCTTCTTAACTGGATCAAACCTGCCCTGTTGATGAGTCTTCCATGGCTTGAAGCCAGTCATGATATGAACTTTGAGCCTTTTGTGACAGCAATCTTTTTCAGGCTCTGAGGGGACTCAGAACTAAAAAGTGACATTTTTATGAAGAAACTGATGGTGATATATGACCAGCTCTATCATGACTGGCAGATGGGGGATAGAATTGGGCATGTCATCCTCTCATCAGTGAGCCTTGCAACAAAGCAGAGGGTTCATTGACTATGGTGTCAGACTGTTATTCCATCGGGCCTCACCAGTCCTCCTACCACAAACATGGACAGGTGCTCCCTCAAAGATGCATGTGATATGCACACGGGATAGCTACATGCTACAAGCGCTGTGTGGCCTCTCTGGAAGGGACACAAAATAAAGCTGACAGCTCAACAAACACTGGTAAAAGATTTGCAGACTGTTCACTGTGCTGCTGGGAAACCTGTGGCAGGTGTAACCATTCTGCACTGCTAGAGAGAAGTGCGTGACACATGAGGGGCAGTGAACACACCAGCATGTGCTTTTAGTTACCACAGTTCTTGAACTCATTACAACTAATGTGCACAACCTTTGACATCCCTTTTGCATGCCTCTGGGATTCTTGTTACTATGACTCCCATTTACCTGTTTAAACCCTGACACCTTCAGCACCTTCACTAGGAGATGAAGAGAGACAGATGTCGACCAGACCAGACCAGATTTCTGAGTTTGTGCCTGCTGCCTGCCTGTCTTTGTTTTGCCTGATTATCCTTGGTAAATCCAGGAACAAAAAGCACTTTGCACTGATGATCAAACTGCAGTGTAAAGTATTTTTAGATAAAGAAACGGTACATCTGTGGTAATTTGGGCATATGCTGAAAAATTATCGTATTCTTTTGGTTTGTACTACGCTGAAGCACAGAATTATGAAGACATGATCTAACATGACTTATAACTGTTCAGAAAGAAGCAGCTCTCATGGGCATGGAGGCAGCAGGTGCAGTTGTGTAATGAACTTTGGAAACTGTGACCAGATGAATACTGATTTCATGGAAAGAGGATACCCTTGTGCCCTTGAGCCTGACACATGGCCTGGATTTAGGGAGAGTAATAAGAACATCAGTCTGTGTACCATACGTCTCTTTGGCTAAAGGCTTCTTTTGAGCAAATAAGTTTGTGGTAATAAAATGAAGTGACTGGACATGACACAATGGGAACTGCTTTTTCCCCTGAGTTGCTGTGCTGCCCCTGTGCCAGTAATTTCAGGCCCCACATCTGGAGATGTAAGGTTTCCTGAGAATGTCAACAAAAACCTGTGCATATAAAAGTCCCCTGGAATCTAAAATTGAATAACTTGAAGTCCTCTAATTCATTTTTTGTATGTAGTGTTTGAAACTGTAGTTAATTCTCATATTTCACAAAACAAATAATTGTGAAGTTCTATCATGTCTGCACTGATTTTTGGCAACTGCATAAGCAGTGGTTTGAGAATGTTCTCTTAACTTCTGTCCTTAGACGAGCACGTTTTTTTTTTTAAACCTTGTGATTGAGTCCATCAATCTATTAAGACATTGTACTACAAAAAATATGAGAGACATGTGAAATAACTGCAGCTGTTTTGGCTAATTGTGTGGGAAAACACTGACCTTCTTTCTGTCATCGCCTATCTGCACATTTTAACGTTTCAAAAAACTCTTAAATGTTCCTTTGAGTGCTAATAATTACAGCATGACTTTATAATTTTGTTATTAATGGCAATGTTTGATTTGGAACAAAAAGCTCTGATACAGACATCTGCAGTCAATTACAGTTTTTTTTACAGTTCTGTCATTTTAAGGTGGTACAGAATACAATTAAAGGACCTGGGTTTGAATCCCTGAAGGCTGCAGGATCCCCTGAGTTAAACTTGTAAATGTTTTTTTTAAATAATTTTCTGATTAGGCAGTGTTGGATAATGAACAAACCTTCATGCAGTTACTCGTGTGATGTACGCTGCTTTATATGGTGTATTGTGACAAATTAACTGCACTCTAGAATCATGTGTCTGGATCAAAATCTCTCCTGTTCATGTAATGAACTCATAGTATTTTTCTGAGATGTACATCAGTTTTTTTTTTTTTTTTTTTTTTTTTTTTTTTAAACACACTTGTCAACTTCTCTATGGTAAAGACTTGGTAAAAAGAGCTTAGAAATAAAAACGGTTAACTGGAGTGTTTGTGTTTAAAAAGGAACAATTTTTCTGTGGTCTTAAAGGCTATTTGAAATACAAGATTGCTGTGTATGACTTTCCTCATATGATTTGAAAACTAGTTTTAAATAAGGAAGTAGAAGGTAGTTTCAAATCTGTAGAAGCAAATCCAATTTCAACTCCTCAACAATATCAGCATTTCCAGAAATAAACAGGTAGTAATGCAATATTAGGTTTAATATATTTCAGACTTCAATTTGTATCTCCTCTGGCAACTGTATGGAAGGATATTATTACAAAATGAAAGGTAATATTGTTTTTATACTTTTTGCAGGTTCTACATATGACACATTTAGAGCTTTTTAAAGATGCAAGATGCATTTTACACTTTGGCAAATTAGTTAATCTGAGATTTGAGAAATTAAATTTTTAGGAATATGTAAAATGAAATTTTCTTCTCATTAAGCATTGCAATCCTGTCTGATTACACTGGATGAAGACAGCTTCAAGACTTTATCCTGACTTTCCAGACTTCCTCCCAGTGAGCCTCCCCACTACCGGGGCAGCTGGTAGTGTATTGGTTTGCACTACTGCCTTTAGGTCACAGATTCAGTTCCCACCTACAGCTGTAGTACCCTTGAGCAAGGTACTTACCCTAAATTTCTGAACCGCCTGTCCCATACGTATATGCGTTCCTGATGTTACCCTAAATTGCTTCAGTAAAATTACCCAGCTGTATAAATGGGTAAATAATTGTAATACCCTTAAGATTGTAAGTTGCTTTGGAAAAAAGCATCAGCTAAATGAATAAATGAACATGTAATGTAACACACACACATTTAGGCACACTCTGATATACGCGGAGTAAAGACAACGCATTTCTTCCCTCACAGCTTTTTAAAAAGGTGAACAAACGGCAACAGTTCCCCAAATGGTTGACCTTTCATAACTATGTAATTTATCACATTGGGTAAAGAGTGGAAGCTGCCTAACTTCTGCACTTTGCTCGGAAACCTCGTAACTGATGTAATCTATATATTGTTAAAGATACTATAGATGAATGGCTTAATTTGTATGTTTCTTAGAGAAACTTTTTATGCAATAGCTTTAGTGTAATGACTTTTCGATCAACGTAACACATGATGAGATTTATTCTTTCAATATTTACAACAGTATTATAAAATATATGTATATAGTACAGTCGAAGTACATTCACTTACAGTTTTGGAAATAGAAATCTTTACATGAGGTGGGCTGATCACATATAGTGTTATTCACAAATGGATGTATAAATGTTGACAACACTGTGGTGTAAACACTGACATTTAGGAGTATAATCTTAATTTAGCAGTATACATCCCCTTGTTTCACATATGCAGTATACAGCTACATACATTTTAACTTCACAAAGAGAGCATAGTATTTAGATATACAAAAAAGCATATGACTTTCATACAATCAAATTCTGAGGTTACTTACAAGTTAAAAGGAGCTGTGGTCGCAACAGGACCTAAACCTAGGCCGTTGTGTTACTTGTCACATGTAAATTGATGACGACAAAGTGAGTCTCATACTTCAACTCCGATTGTGATGGGAGACTAACAATTTTTTTTGGCCTCTACATATTTTTTTGTTCTGCGAAACATGCAGTCAGTTAACTGGTCAGTCAATCAGTTTAGCGAACTTTAACAACAACCCTTCTCAAGAAACATTGACAGTAATAGAATTGCACTTCTCTCCACAGTACTTCATACTTCAACAGTTCAGCATAGGCACACTGTGGTTTTTCTGCCCAAGAACATAGCTTCTGCTTAAATGTACAACTCAAGTCTTCTTCTAAGCATGATACTTAGTTTTTTCAGTTTGAGTAGGAGTACTTTTACAATGGGCAGCTGGTAGAGTAGTTATTAGAGCTGTTGACTTTGAACCTAAAAGGTCACAGGTTCAGATCCTACGTACAGCTGCAGTACACTTGAACAAGGTACTTAAAAAGTACCTAAATACCCGAACTCCAGTAAAATTACTCAGCTGTATAAATAGGTAAGTCATTAATAAGTAGCTTAACATTGTTAGCTGCTTTGGAGAAAAGCATCGGTGTAGTTTATCATTAATGACAGTGACAAAGGAGCGCAGTGGAAAATTTTGTCAAGGTTCCAGCTTAATGTGAGGTTTGTGGCTCTTTCATGAAAACTAAGATCAGCTGAACTAACTGGATTGTACTTATTGAAAATTCCTACTTTTTTATCTTTTGTGACTAGCTAAGACAGTGTTCAGTCCTGGTCTTCACAGATCACTGTGTGTACTGGTGTTTCAAATAAGCCCATAATTTATCCTTCATTGAGCTGCTACTTTAACAAGATAACTCACTGACAGTTTCTATTGTTTTTTTCACATAACAATTATGATCAACCAGAAGGTGCTATTTTCCAGTAACATATTTTCAATTTAGCATTCATCCATTTTATGCAACTACTCCATTTTTTTTTCCCCTCTTCCCATCCAGAGTCTATCCTGGGAAGCATTGAATATAAGGAGAAGTCCACCCTTAAATGAAACACCAAGCAGATCACTGGTATATCACACACACAAGTATTCATACATTAATATATGCACATTATGGTAAATTTTGAGTCTTTGGAATGTAGGAGGAAATCAGAGCACATGTGAACACTAGAAGAACCTTCAAACTCCATGTAGACAGAGCTGCATTCAATTCCTGCCCTCTGGAGTAGGGAGGTACCAGTGTCATCTACAGTATGGCTTTGCATGCTGCCATTTATTTTTAGCATGTTTTTTTGACCATTCCTGAAACCCAAAATACAGTAGATTAAATTTCTACTGAATTAATTTTCAATTTGATCAAATTATTCAGGTAATCAAAGGCTAAGGCTGATGAGTTATGTAGCATCCTTGACCATAATTAACCAAAGTAATACTGTGTATTTTGTGAGTGCATATACTGGTTCACTGAATTCAGTGAACAGATTAGTTCAGGGTAATTAAGTCAGTTTCAACAAAAACCAGCACACAATGGGGTCTACCAGAACCAGGACTGGTGTAACCAGAAAACGTTAGCTGTTTTAACAAACAAAACCTGAAGTTTTACTTTTTCTATCATAAAAATCAAGTCACATCTGGCCTGAACTGTGCATGATTCCTGACAACCCTCATTTTGAAATATGTACACCGTTAAAATGTCTAGCGTACAGTTGTATATTGTAAAAGTGATGCACATTACATCCTTTTGAATCAAATACTTTTTTTACTACCTGATCAATGAATTTTTGTCCGTAAAGTTTTTAAATTACATATTCAGTTACATGCTTCTGTAGAGTTTATGTATTGTGTAAGTTAAATGCAAAGCTGTGTAAATGGTCTCCTCTTATTTATAATATTCCTAATTTCTTATCTGGAGCTACAAAGTTTGTTGTTTTACTATGAGATATTCCTGGATATGTGGAATTCATTTTACGTTTAAACAAATGTACTTCCTATTAGTTTCAGGGATAAATGCTTTTTTTACTGGATCAGAATCTTGTTAAAATTTCTAGAATTGGTTTACTGCATCTTTAAGCAATTAATGATGATTTCTCCTTTTGAATTTGCGAAAAACAACTTTGATATTTTATAATTGGCATCATCTACAGTGCAGTAGAAATGATCACATTCTCACATTACAGTATGCAAGATGAAACATTCTGCTGAAGTGTACATACTCATGACTTCATTAAATGTATAGAATATGGTTTGCAGAACAAGCAATGGTGAAATCATAGCACATGTACAGTATATGCTTAGGATTTATCCAAAATACAAATGCATGCATTTCAAATTTTTGTCATGGGCTTATTTTGCGATATTTACATTTAATGTTTCATTGCCGTTCACAGTAAAAAAAATTTAAGACGGAAAAAAGTGAGATCTACTTTTGTAAGGGACACATATTTCAGTGTAGCACTGCTGGATTCCCAGTGTACACATCCTTCTTTTTGTGCTTGTGCTTCCTATTGAACCCATTGATTTTTTCTTTTTATCAATACATGTATGCATTCATTTAATACTATAAGTAATGACCTACATAAACAGATCTCATTTCATAAAAGAACGTCCTGTCCAGAGCCACTCTACAGTATACTTCTCCAAGCTCATTGACCCCTGACAGTTGTGCTTTTAACAACATTATTATTCAATTTGGCCCTTGAAACCGGGACCCTATACACTATATTCACAAACCTTTATGGTCTTTGTCATTGAGTGAAATACAGTACAGTTTTGGGTTATTATAAATCCAGAGCAGTAGTTTTTTTTATTCAAAAGTGTTGGTAGATCAGAAGTCATCCTACACTTCTCTCTACTGCATTTTCTCCATTGAAGTCCCAAAGAACAAACTGAGAAGCAACTGGACTTCCCTTGTGTGGAGCGCTGGCCTCCTCCCTTGCTGCCGTCCATGTTGTAATGCCTTCAGCAGTGTAATATTTTAATGAAAGCCTTCCTGAACTCGATATTGAAAGTGGTGTATATAATTGGGTTCACGGCGCTGTTGACGTAGCCCAGCCATGTGAAGGCGTTGTACATCTCTGCTGGGACGCGGCAGTTAGTGCAGTGTGTGTTCAAAATGTGAGTAATGAAGAAGGGTAACCAGCAGATGATAAAAACCCCTGAAACAGAAAGACATTTCTGATACACTGTAGGAAAACAAAGAATTGCACTTAAATTGATAACTGCACTTCATTGTCCTGGATGCCTGTGTGTATGCAGATGTACATATAAGATACATCAGCATGCCTTTTCAGTGAGAAAGTTATGCCTGCATAAACGGAGTGCTTTATACGCAAGACACTATTATTCAAGCCTGGAATCTTGTTTATTTTCTGACAAAAGTGACATCAAATTCTTGAGGCTTACCTAAGACAATAGCCAACATTTGAGTGGCTTTCTTTTCCTTCTGCTGTGAGATCTTCCTCTTGCTCAGGGCCTTGACAGTGGTACGGGTCTTCCCACTAGGAAGTGCCTGGGTCTCAAAGGCCTTAGTGGCTCTGGGAACGAGAACATCCTTAGCGTGGCCATTCTTCTCACCGTTGAGCCGACTCTCAGCTGGGGAAGGGGGTGGGGAGCTCTGGCACTGGTTGGAAGGGGTGGGCATACAAAGCTGTTGGCTACCACCGGTGGGTGCCTGCTTCTTCTCTGGGGGGCTGGTGCTTGTCATCGGGTCCATTTCCATGTCAGCTGCAGGCTGGGCAGCCTCCTGGATTAGAATCTGAAGATGTGAGACATCCATGAGAACGGTCCTGAGACCATCAGTTCATTTTGAGTTGTCATAGCACTTTCATAAGTTTGTCCATTGTACGATTAGCCTCACAATAAAAGTGATGTATAGATTTCCACTTGAATATAAGATTTATACAAGTTTTTTCTAAAGTATGACACTTCTTTTTTTACCCCACTCATTCACAACTAACTCTGTGACCCAAAACTAATGATTAATTGAATAATTTTTCACTATTACAGATTTCATCAATGTGACTTCAGGTTGGGGTGCATAGATATATCTATGGTTAAAAAGAATACACTTTGACTGCCATTAAAGGAAGTTTTAATAGTTTCTGAAGCCTTAGTTTATTGACATCACAAAGTGGAAAAGTATTGCAGTTTAACATACAAGTCTTTTTAATTCTTATACCCACTTGATGTAGTTAGATTGCATGCTAATATGAGTTTCTACTTTGCTTTATGTAAATTTTCTCAGGGCTCATAACTGCATAGGAGGCTAAGATCTTCTTACAAAACCAGCATGATCCTTGAGTCAATCTTCATGAAGTCTTTATATGTTTTCCTTACAAGCTGTCATGATTTTTCTCTGCACCCAACACAATGTTAATATACTGCATTCAGCAACTGGGTAACAAAGTGTTGAAGGACTGAAAGACTTAGCAATAATTGTCCTGCAACTATAATGTTAAAATTTTACAGGAGGTCAATAATGGGTCAGCAGGTGCTGTACTATTGTACATAAGGAAATGGAAACGGTCTTTGAAGTTGAAAGTTTATATGAGTAAAACTAAGTTGCTTTGGGTGAGTAGCAAAAAATAAAGAAAAAGCATCCACTGAGGAAAAAACAATGGAATTCGAATTACCACTTTCTTTTTCTTAATAGAAAGGCCTCCATTGGACTTGACAATCATGGTACAGAGCTTCACATCCTCAGGGTGGGTGCACTTTTCCTGGAGCTGAAAACCAGAAACAGGACACAGAGGAGACACTCAATTTCAGGATTTAACCTTCAATGCATTTCAGTGTTAGTATTCTGTAGAAAGCCGGTAGGAGAAAAAAAAAAACATTTTCTGTTCTGAAACTCTATGAGATATGTGTTACTGTTCATTACTTAAATTTTGCTGGATTCAATGACTTTACAAAGTAAAAAGATATAAATGTTGGTACCATAAATTACAGTACTGCTGCTGATATTTAATTGCAAAAACATGATAATTTTTCCCATCAGTGGATCGTACTCTGAAATGAAGACCACTACTTTAAAATGCTAATGATGACAGCAAAATGCTGAGGTTTTCATTAGCCTTTAAAAACTGTGTCTTACTTTTGCTAAGTGCGGAACTTAACTGGAGACTTGCCTTGGTTCTGGTCTTGTGTGAAAGCATATTTTATCCCTCACAAATTAGATTCTCTCAGGTACTTAAAGACCCAGGCAGAAAAGGATTTTATTCTATTCAGTCTTGGAATGTCGACTAGTTACCATACATGATTAATGCACTTCTGCTTCTCAGTTCTTCCTCTGTAATGAAATACTAAATTTTCCTTTTCCTATCGCTTACTTGGTATCCACAAAAAGCACTCTTTCAGGAGGAGCTCTTTGGCTATACTCATCAATCTACACTGTGGCACTACAAGCAGAGACCATAGATAATTTGCTGTTCCAAATGGGTGAGCTGAGCCGCGTGCTCTCCGACCTTCACGGCAGCGCTGGCTTCTGCATCGGCCGCATGGGAGCTGCGCTTGGTGTTGACGCGTTTGCGCCGTTTCCGGAGCACCACGTAGATCTGCACGTATACCAGCAGTGTGATAATGAAGGGAACGTAGAAGGACACGATGGAGGAGTACACAACGAAGGCAGGGTTCGCAATCACACACTGGGCCTCGTCGCGAGTGGCTGCCAGGCAGTAGGGAAAGAACATTTTCTTACAAAACACACATAGTTTGCCTTCAGATTTCTGATTCTGTTCATATAGATTCATACGTTTATACGCAGCTTCAATAACTGTATAATTGCATAATAGGAAGTATAGGGAAATGAGCATGTGTTATACTGCTGAAAGTGTCATATAAAGCCATGCATTATGTCATGAGTGAATGACTGCAACTCTAAGTACAGAATTGTGATTTAAAAGAAGTTATAGGTAAATGCTTTCCAGAGGTCACATTTGGGTGTAGCTCTATGATGGATGTCAGCATGCAATTAAAATGGGGAAGACCATAAAGAGCAGAATTAAAGTGGGCATTAAAGTAAGTAAATGCCTCTTCTCCACTGCTGATCATGCGGTTTCTTGAAGCACCAAAGTGAATGTGCAGTAAGGGGTAAAGTCTTCAGAGCATCCCTGAAAGCCAGCAGAGGGATGCTGTTACCTGTGTTGTTCAGGCCAAACAACAGGGGGCAGGATATTGCAAAGGAGAGAACCCAGACCACAGAGATCATTACTGTGACCCGTCTCTTGGAGCTGTAGCGGGTGTTATACAATATAGGCATGGCGACAGCTGTATACCTGTGTGAGAGATTGAAGGGGACAAGAGAATAATACAGGGAGCAATTATTAGGGAAAAACATTATTTTAAGAGCAAGAAGTGGAGAGAGACTGGAGTGTTAGAAAATACCAATGGCTAAAACTGCTAACATTTTTTTGAAAATACAATTTTTTTTTCTTTTTTGCAGACCATTTTCAGAAGCGTATTATGTTTTAATTGATTTTTTTCTTGTGCTAATGTATGGGTTATTCAAAGGGCAGACTGAATAGTGACTTTAACTCTTGTATTAGTCACAGTGGCACTCTGCATCTTTAGTTGCTACAAATGAGTGTGAATATGATTTTTTTTGTGTGTCATATGATTGTAACTTAATAAAGAGGTAATGTGGAGTAGAGGAAAGTAGATGGGACGCAGGGGAAATGATTGACATTTCTGTTATTCAGCTCTTTAAGAAAAACTCTTTGCCTGAAGTCAATTTAGCAAATTGCTAGTTCTGGAAAATGCTGAAGTGTAAGAATACTAGCTATTTAATTGCCCTCAATAAAGAAGGTTATATCTTGTAAAACTTTCATAATGCTTCAGAAAGGTGTTGGGTGCCTTCTACTGCTGTCGTTCTGTCTAATGCTAAATTATGCTAAATTGTCTGTCGGACAAAATCTTAGGGTGTAACACATTCTGAGTGTAATTTATCATGTAAAAGTATAGTAGGTGTCTTACAATAAAATAAGCTTGTAAAACAATCATGTACTTCAAGTATGATCAATTGACAAAGTGTGGCTTCACTTGCAAGTAATGTGGATTTAAAGTACGGCACATTAACCATGCTCATTATCACAGACTCAGTTTTTTTTATCCAGAACATCTGAGAGTCATTTGAATCAGCCCTCTCTAGCACACAGGAAAGACTCACTGCAGAAATAATGCGGTTCTGATGTGTTGCTATTGATCAGAAGTGCCTTTGATTGGGACTGACATGGTTGATGCAAAGTTCTCTAGCATCTCTCAAGTGTGCAGTACCTAATACAAAACTTTTTATATTGCATGCTGTCTCAGATTGTGGAGCATGGTAGGGGGACCTACCTGTCAATACTAATGGCACACAGATTAAGGATGCTTGCAGTACACATCATGACATCCAGGGTGACAAATATGTCACAGTGTATTTTGCTGAAGCGCCACTCCCCGACCACCTAGGAAAGGCAGACATAATTATGTAGTATTAAGCAATGATTGATGGAAAGTGGCAGGCTTAGTAGTGATTTATAGCTGTTTGAAAGAATGGGCTGAGAAAAGAAAACAAAACAAAAACGCAATTTTTGGTTTCTTTGTGATTTGAGGTATTTATGTTAAGGGGGGATTTGGAGAATGATCAGTATCTTGTACATGTGAAATTTGTATGCAGTTCCCTCGTAAAATCAAGTCACAAAGATGTATAAAATTTCATCCTTAAAACTTTAAGGCCAATAAACAAAACTTTTTTTTCTCCCAGCTGAAGCTATAATGTCTATACAGCTAATGCCCGACCAAATTCTGTCAATCAAAGATAATGTTGTATGTGTGTAAATCTAAATATAAACTGACCTAAATGAAGCATGTAAGTCAGAGGCAATGTTACTTGCCCATAAATGAATAAATTGAGGATTTAAAAGTAAAACTGACTGGCACCCAAGGGATGGAGGAAGATTAAATCCGGGGAAAACAGAGCAGCTGAGAGAGACTTAGGCAAGAAAGGACCTGAAACATATGAACTTCTATTTAAAGTTTAATGAAACATACAAACATTTGATCTAGATTACAGCTACTTGCTCATTATATAAGCAAACTTGAAAAGATTTTACAATAAATATAAAACCAAATGTATTGAAGAGGAATAAAATATTTTTAAGTCTTAATCTTAAAGCTTTGCAAATTTGATAATGTCTAATGAATTCATATGTACCCTCAAAATTATACCTTATATTTGGGTTTTTAAACTGTATGATGCTGCCTTTTACAGTAATGGAGTTACGGACTTCAATAATGTACATATGATATAATAACAGGAAGCTGCATAGAATTTCATTTTCACGGCCTTTGTTTAAGGGATGCAGTTTTTATCACCTAATAATGTGGACAAGCCATCATTTTACATCACACCTACAGAACATCTCTAAAGCTGACAGACATGTGACAGGTTTTGCTGTGATTAGAACATCCATCTCAGTATGACAAAGTGTGTCTTCAGCTCACAAGCAAAATTGGGACTAGAAGTCCCGATTCGTCCGTAATGCCAAAATCGCAATTGGTAAAAGTTTAAATAATGCAGACGTCCCTCCACTTAAGCGATAGTTTGTTGTTTCAACATGATTACACAACAAATCATAGTTCCTCATGTTGTTGCTGATCACTGGAGCACCAGTCTTGAGCTGTAAACACCATAAACATTGTAGAAGCACAGGAAATGAAAACAGCCCACACTCATATTCTGCTTCTGTTATAAGTGGATTTTGCTGCCAACTAATGACAGCTCATGGAAACAGTTCCTTTTTGCGCCGCAATGGACAGAAAATTTAGAAAATAGATTGGTGAAGAAGATGCACTAAATGTGTAGACTGAAAAATGTTTGCATCTTCAAAAATGTGTAACATGTGGAACCAGCGTGCATGTGTTTGTATTGAATTATCTGAAATTAAAATTTATTAGGTGTATGCTTCGATGTGACAGTTTTGAACATTATGTTGGTATTGCTTGCTACAGTACTGTATGAATATGAATTTTGTCATATGTTATTTTTCATAACAGGTAGCCTGGTGCTTAGGCAGGAAAATTTTAATGATGCAATTGTTCTAATGAGGCAAGAGACACGGGGCTTTCAGAAAACAAAATTATTGTCCCTCATCCTACAGTTTAATCACAGTCTTCAAGTCACATCACTCTCAGCGCAGAACACTCTCAGCACTGATACTGTGGAAATTGTGCTTGACCCATACATTTCTTTATAGTCTGGATATCTTGGACTTTACCTGTGGATTCAGATTTTTGTAGTTGGTTACTCAGACTTCAGAATTTAATATCTTTTCATAAATTATGTACTGTACATTTCTATACTAAAAACTGAGTTTTTTTATGAGCTGTCATTTAAATTAGGAATTAAATATTTAATTATTTGAATTGCTTCATTACATATGTAGCCTTTAAGTCTCTTTGAAAACATTTGCTAAGCCTATAGATAATAATACATTTTAAATAAATGAAAGCAATGATACACAAACAGGTTGAAGGGTTAAGTGATTTGTGTATTGTGGGTCTTAATCCCTTAAATGCAGCACTGCATTAATCTTTGGTTTAATTAACAGCCGCCACTTCTAGATACTTAGACATCAGCTGTGCTTGATTAACGGATTTCCGTGCTGAGTATAGCACAGTGAAACAGTGACTGATGCTTCTTGATCGCTTCTTAATCAGGTGCATTTGTTCCCATATTACCACAGGACATAACAGAGATTACACCCTGTCAGGAGAAGTTGCAAGGCTTTCAATTTGGAGATTATATTGTAATCCATAGGCATGAATTATACTCCCTGCCTTGAAAGGCCCTATAGGCTCTGTGAGCTGTTTTGGTACTCTGGGGATGCTCTGCAGTCAGTCTGTGTGAAACGCTTTTCAAAGCATTTTCACCTTATAAAGTTACCACCTTTGTAATTCACACATTTCAGTTAAACCTTACTGCAACCTAAATGTGACCCCAATGTTAGATGGAGGACTTTTTTTTTTAGATGTTTGAAATTAACTACAGAAAGAAGACCACTAGCACTGTGTACAGTTTCATGGTTTCTTTAACAAAGAGGCATGATCAAAGGTGCTTGGAATAAGTGCTTAAAAATTCTGTGGTTAATCTCTGCATTTACATAAAAATGAAGTAAGGGGACAAATGACAGTGCACTGTGCAATGCTTCTGTAGTTCCTCCTTATTACATCTGACAGCAGAGCTACTGACATTCAGCAGGCTACAACTTCCTATCTGTATTTTCTTCATACGTGCAACGAAACGCTTCTTGCATGCATTGTTGTTTCTGTTTGAGGCAGATGACCACTTTTTTTATTCCTGTCAAAAGCAGATTATTATTTTCAGATGGTTTATTTTAGCAGGTGACACCATGATTTCAACCCCCAAGACACCAATCTTATTCAATATTTGTCCGTTACAAAAACTCTGTTTTTATTTCACAGCTTTAATACAGTTAATTGAATTCAACTTAACATCTTCAGACAAGTTCTTATTTTAAGCGTCCTCAGAAAATAAACTTTTGTAATCCAACCCAATGGGTTACACACATAAACACAGGTGTGATTTAAAAAAAATTACACGCAAATCACCGTCTTCGGAATCTGGGAACTGTGCTTCTGAAATAGCATCAACTGCACTGCTGCTGGATTGTGTTTTATTTATATCACTGGGTCACAATATTATGCTGTGAGAAAATGAGAACCCGAAATATGATATATTTTTGCGCAAGGTGTGTGTGTTTAGTTGAATGAATGAAAGCGTAAACACAAGTGGTAGATGCAAACAGAAGTGGGCACGTTACCATCACTCTGCTTAACCCTGAGTTGAAATGGTTAGGGACCATTAGCCAAAACTCCACTGTGCCAAAGCCCAAATAAACAACTGGGAACGGATCAGTCTCACATGCAGGGTCCCAGTCTCTCTTTGCCCTGTAGTATGAAGCCTGAGCATTTTGATTACACAGGAACATGCCCATTGTTGTATTGTTCTTCAGCTTACCTTGACAAATAGCTTACTTTGTTGGTTCTAATTCCTGATCTTGCTTGCGGCACAGACCTTTACACTAACAGAACTAAGGTTTTCTTTCCTCAATTCATTTCAAGTGAATTCAAAGAAGTATAAAGACAAAAGACCCTATAAATTTTAAGAATAAATTTTAAAAGCATAAGGTAATAGCTCTGAATTTTCCTTGGCTGTAGAAATGTATAATGTTGAGAAGCAATTGGGATGCCTTATTCTACTCTGGGTTTCAATCTAATATCAGGGCAATACATATACAGCACTGGTTGCACAGTTTCAGTGTGAAAGTAATAATCTTTCAAGAATCTCTTTACTCGAATCACTGCACATATATCTTAAGGCACTTGTTATAGGAAAATTAAAAAATTCAATAACAAATGGTTATGACATTTCTTTTAACAATCAGATTAAGGGAAGTTAAAAATATTTTCTCATATGTATTAAGTTTTATACTTGTCAAGGTAGCACAGAAGCCACTTATTTTTCATCAAATAAATCTTGCATAAGTAACTAATGGGTGAAGATTATGAAACAGCTAATGAACCTTGACCATGTGTGCTTAGTGTGTTATCATGTATTCTTTGCAGTAGCTCACCTCCAGATAGACCACCCAGGGCATGACAAGTGTGGCCACCAGCAGATCTGCCACAGCCAAGCTCACAATAAGGTAGTTGGTGGTGGTCTGCAGGGCCTTTTCCCTGGATACAGCCATGCAAACCAA
The DNA here is from genome assembly GCF_900964775.1 of Scleropages formosus. NCBI lineage: Eukaryota > Metazoa > Chordata > Actinopteri > Osteoglossiformes > Osteoglossidae > Scleropages > Scleropages formosus. Next base: position 20,849,021 of record NC_041809.1, read on the forward strand.
CACGTTTCCAAAGACGATAACAAAGATGAGCAGCGTGAGTAGCATAGCGTAGTAGTTGTACGGATGCCTTGGCTCACATTCTGTGTTGTTGAGCCCATTTGTCCTGTTGCCATAGTAGGAGTCATTGTAGGTGTACTCTGTGAGGAAATCCATGAGCAGTGAGTCTTAGGCTGAAGCCAGAGAAGGAGCCTGATACCTGACAAATGGAAAAAGACAACATGTCACAAATGAGCCATTCTACTTCTGTCCACCTCCAAATGACTCAACTCCAGTTGCAAGTGTTAAAATTCCATGACATGGTACTCAGGTTTTTATATATTTCAAAATAACATTCTTCTTACATTTCATACTCTGTCCTCATACTGTCAAATAAATAGGATTTTCTTTGTTAGCCAAGATATCACATAAGAGGATAATTTCTGTCTGGGACAGCTTATGGTTTGGTTTGGGCAAAGCTGATGGATTTGTTTACCGATTTCTTGACAGTGAAGCTAATTATTTTTACTTCAGTTCTACTGGATATGTTATACATCCCGATTAAATATGAGAAATTATTATTGATCTTCCTACATTTGCGCACGGTGGCTATATCAAGAAAAAATGGATACATGCTCTTACTAATAGTAGGACTGAAAATTCTAACATTTATACTTATAGATAATACACTGTATTAGCTGAATATGGACGAGGGCTGAATTTAAGCAAAAACATGAATATGCAAAAACATTAACTCCGTAGGTCAAAGAGAACATGCCCTCATTTCAAATCACAGCAAATCAGTAGGTTAAAGGAAGAAAGGTAAATGCTAACACTGAACAGGAGTTGGTAAGCTTTTATTGTCTGTCACACTGTGTTAAACTCCATACAAACACCACAGAACAAACAAGTGCATGTTCACATGTTATACAATATACTGGAATAAGTCCTTATATTAAATCTTCACATTTTCATCATGATGGCACCAGTGTGTAGAAGTTGTTCTGAAATGTGTGGCTCTGTTCTGCCCCGAGCCTGTTTTAGAGTCCATTGGTTTCACTGTAACTGCACACCACTCTCCTCTCCTTTCCTTTTGCTGAGAGAATATTGAATTCTCAGCCATTGCGACAGGGAGCTGCTGTCCTATTGAGCTGAGATTTACAAGGCAAATTGGTGTGATTTTTATCTTCCTAATCTTACCACTTAAAATGAGAAATGTAAGACTGTTTAACATCAGCTTAAATGTCCGACAAAGCGTTTGGGTCAATAGTAAATTTGTTTTCAATATCTGTAGGCAAATTGGACTTCTGCAGAATCTTTCCTGCCTCTGGCTAACACCTTATCACCTTAATTCCTGCCCATTGTTAGATTAAGATGTCTGGTTGCCCCCCCCAGCCCACGCACAACATCGATACCCTGCTAATGACTGGGAAAGAGGCAGTGTTACTTTTAAGTAGTAGTGGTACTAAATTTATCATTTTTTAAAACAAATGCTTTGCTTGGCAAACAAAAAACAGGAGAAAAAATTCTAAGATTTTTTTCTATGCAGTTATAAAAGATACATATTTATAAATACTGTATATATAAAGAATAAAAATTACAGAGACTTGGAGTTAAAGAAACAAGGATTCTATTCAATTGTCAATTTTTTGAGCAGCATGGTGGCGCAGAGGGTAATGTCACCTCACAGTGCCTTGGCTATAAGATGGAATGTAGGTTTACATTTGTTCATTTAGCAGACCCTTTTCTTCAAAGTGATGTACATCTCACAGAAAATACAATGTGTGCATTACCTTAGGTGAAAGAAACATAGCTGCAGATGTATGATCCTTAAGTTCAGTTAGCTTCCTTCCTTCACCATATGCACTGACGTCACAAGTAGCTGGACAAAACTTTACCAGAATATCTCTGATTCCTAATCACCTTCATAGTAGTGTTTTTTTGAGATACAAATAAACGTTTACGTTACATTGCAGAAGTGGCTCTATAAAGGACTGATCCGAGCATGATCATGAACATGCATACCTTACGGGCATGAACATTTATACCTTACATAAACTAAGAGATCATGGGCGAAATGAGTCCGGGAGAGGTGAGTTTTAAGACCCTTTTTCAAATGTGGACAAAGATTCAGCAGTTCTGAGTGAGAGGGGGAGGCCGTTCCACCACAATGGAGCCAGAACCGAGAACCTCCGTGCTTTACCTTTTGTGCGTGAGACCACCTAGCAGGCAGATGCGGAAGAGCGTAGCAGTCTGGCTAGCGTTTAGCAACAGATCAAGTCCTTTAGATAGCTCGGAGCAGTTCCATTGATGCGTTTGTAGACCATAACCAGGGTCTTAAATTTGATCTGGGCAGTTATAGGAAGCCAGTGCCGAGAAACGAGTAGAGGAGATACATGGGAATGCTTTGGCAAGTCAAATGCAACTCGGGCAGCAGCGTTCAGTATCAGCTGTAGAGGTTTAATAGCAGTAGCATGAAGGCCAGACGGGAGAGAGTTGCAGTAGTCCCGAAAGGATGTTACAATGAGCTGGACAAGTAGTTGCGCAGTCAGTTGTGAGTTAAGGACGGCTCCTGCGGATGTTATGCAGGATGTATCTACAGGTCTGGGTTTTGGCTTCAGTGTCCTGAGAGGAAGATACACTTGACTCAATCATCGCTCCCAGACTCTTAGCCGAGGAGGTAGGCAAAATAAGTAAGTTGTCCAGTTTGATGAAGAGATCATGACAGGAAGACAAGCCAGCTGGGAGGTGTAGGATCTCTGTTTTGGAGAAGTTGAGTTGTAGGTGGTGATCAGACATCCATGCAGAGATGTCCGACAGGCAGGCAGTGATGCACGCAGAAATGTCTGATGCTCTAGGTGGAAAGGAGAGGAAGAGCTGGATATCATCAGTGTAGCAGTGGTATTTCAATCCATGGGAGGAAATAACAGGGCCGAGGGAGGAGGTGTAGATCGAGAAGACGACCCAGTACCAAGCCCTGCAAGACACCAGTTGAGAGAGGCAGAGGATAAGAACGGGAGCCCCCGTCAGACCACTTAATAGGATCTGTCAGATAGGTAGGACTCAAACCATCTTAGTGCTGTTCCTTTCATCCCAAGCTGACTAAGAGAGCGTAGAATCTGGTGAATGACAGTGTCGAATGCTGCAGACAGGTCAAGGAGGAATAGGTTTGATCCCTATTCACCCTGTGTTGACTTTGCATGTTCTGTGGGTTTCCTCCAGATCCTTGGGTTTCCTTCCACTGTACAAAGAGGTGTTTCAGGTGAACTGGTAACTCTTGTCTGTAAGGTGTGTATATGTGTGACTTCGGAAGTGGCCTATGCTGATCTGATGAAAACCTGCAGTGGATGATTGACTATTGTTAAAGAGTGAGCACCAATTTTCTACATGTATTTTAATCCAATCTAAGATGATTGCATAATGAAAAACTAATTTTTATATGTAAACTAGTGGCCACAACATATTTAGTGATGATGTAGATTTATGATGCATATAATTGATCAATTTCAGCTAAATCTAGAATACGGTGTAAACTTTATCATTCGTATCTAAATATTTTAGAGGTTACTATAACTTCATGGTTCCAGCTGGACCTAGTGTACAAACAATTTTGTGCTATGAAATTTTATGCTGCTCAGAATCTAAATAATGATATATATATAATGCTCAAAACCACCACACCAATGACATTTACATTTAAAGGTTTATTTTGCAGAATAACAAACCGAGAGGAAGTGACTGACTTTGAAACTGACCTATTTCCAATGTACTTAAGCAGTATCTTCTCAAGGTAAAGATTGTGGACAATTTTAATTTTTTAACATGAAATGCTTAGATTTTCGTACAATGGGGGGGTGGCTAAATCAAGTAACTAAAAAAAACTTCATTCATAACTTGAACAAAAACAAGTGTGTGGTGCAGAAATTTGCTTCCTTAAAACAGTTGGGTTTGATAAATTCCAGTAGCTTCCATTTTCACTTAGTTTAGATCTTTTTTTTTTTTTTTTTTTAAAGTAAAGATGAACTATTGCCTTGCTCATTCATCTTTCCTATTTTTCTGTCTATGGGTTTCAAATGAACTTACACTCCTTTGATTTTACCAGTTTTTTTTTGTAAAGTTTTCTGGAACCTTGGAAAATGTCATATTAATGAAAATCCCTGAGTGAAGTACAATAAATGAAGGTTCGTTCTGTAAAATCACGGTTTCATCCCAGATGGGTTTCCTTCCAAATCTGTCCTTCTAATTTTTAATTTTCTTCCTCAGGACTTGTTTTGTCTGTAAGCTTATGCCTGCCCCTCTCCCATCATTCATTACGGAAATTAATATATCAGGCTAATTATTACTTAATGCCAATCAGACTGCATTCATTTCTTTAACATACTTTCCTGATTGCAGACTATCTGCTGAGAACAATACAAGAACAGCACTCAGTGGGTTACGACAAAACAAACAACATATGATTATTTCCCCATATGGGATGCCTATAGTCATGAAGAACCACAGGAAAGGTCATTATTACTGATTTTGAGTGACCAAACAGCTGGTTGCTTTGTCCCATTCTCCAGCTTTTTGATGACTAACTTTGAACGTAGAAATGATTTTGGCGAATAACCTTAACTAGAAAAGGTCCCCTCAAAATTTCTAAATATTGGTTATGAAGATTTTGAATCTTAAAAGGACCCAAGGTCTTGACAGCAGCAGAAGCCATGGACCCTGTTGTTAGATATTCCTGAGAGCCAATTAGTTGGACAGAGCCCAGCTGCTTCTCTGTTGAGACTTAATTTCCGGAAAAAGGGACTGCCGGCAACGCAGCCAAATTAATAACTCATCTGAACCTTGATGTCCTTTAGGGATACAGGTTGTAACTGATAAAATTTATATGCTTTGAAACAAATTAGGATATACAAACTACTGGTAAGAAATGCAATTAGGCTTAATTGGGCCAGAAACCACATTCTTTGTCATGTCCATTTGAAAGACAGTGTTTATCGTTTCTTTCTGGACACAATTTTGAATTAGTAAGTGATTTGGAATAAATTGCTTGCCTGTGTTTTAAAGGAGCAGGAAACCTCTGAATTCATCTTCAGAGTTATAGCTCCTGTGCAGAGTGACAGGAAACCAATTAGGAACAGTATTGATTCATCACTGAATTCTGTTTGAAATTATTGCTTTGGTCCACACAAGAAATTGAGGGAGGGAAATGGAGCTGCGACAGGAAGTGAACTCCTATAATTTTCTGTACCACTTTAACTCATCATAACAGTAGTTTCCTTTGCTGTCAAGAGATGGAAGCAAGGAAAGAATATTTCTTACAAAATGAGTCCGGAGTCACTGGGGGATTTAAATTTGGAGATCCCTTTATTATAATAATGGGAATGCTTATTTTTAAACCACCATCAGTATGATGTTTTTCACCATATTTAAATGTTCATCACATGTTCAGTTTTTTCTGAAGTCCTGAAATACATTTTGACATATATTTCAGTATAAATAAAAGAATCATTGCAAAGAAAGCAAGTTAATATGCTAATAAACAAGCAAGTTAATATAGTGTGTCATAGTTCATTTTCAGATGAATCAGTTTAATGATTATTAATTGCAAATGTGTTACCAGCATGATGAATAGCATCTAGTTTTATTTACATTGACATTCTGATGAATATTGCCCTGGATTCTTTGTATTCTTAATTTGTGAGCGCTCACTTGTTGACAGGTCGTTACTGAATATCTATAATCTGAATTTGTGTTTCTGGAAAAACAAAACAAAAAAGGCCTTAAGAGTGAGTGACAGAATATTTATGAAAAATGATCACACAGTGTATAATGAGGTCAGTAAATATTTTACATAAAACTCCAGGATTATTGAACACATAATAAATAAACCAATAAAGATATTTTTAAAGAAGTTAATTATAAGCAATGTAAATTTTTAATTTATCCTTGTTATAAAATTCCAGTTTTATCAGTTTTATCTAACTGAAGATCTGGAGTACACTTATGTAAAGTAGTTATTCATCTGTTCCTCATTTAGTTTATGTAAGGTGGTTCTTGCAACTATGACTATACTACTATAGTTTGTACTCTGAATTTAAGGCTGTTTAATTTCACATGCTCATCAAAGTGAGGTCTTGTAAACTGGGATGAAGGTATTTGTGTAGCCCAGCTGTCATTTTGCAGTCTGTCTCTGATTTAAATGCCTTGGCCCATAAGAATACCCTGGTTTATAAATGGTGAATCATTGTAAAGTGCCGAACATTTTAGGTTGTGTAGATCAATGGTGTTGACTAAAGGAATTTTGCTTTTCATTCTGTATATCCTTTGCTTTCTGAATTGCTTGTCTGTTGTTACAATGGAATATCTGATTTTCTGAACATTACAAAGTAATGATGTTTAGAGAAAACATTACAACATTATGAAGTAATGTTTCAGGCTAAAAATCTGAAAGAAACCTTGTGACAAACAATTATATTAACTAAAGGATGACTTCAGGAGCATCAGGAACCTGATTATTTCCTCTTATTAAACTTCTGTATGGCATTTTAAAAACACAAATACACATTTTCACAAATATAATCAAACATCAGCTTTGAGGGTTCAAAATTCAACATTGGAATTAAAGCTGAAAATATGTACTTTTTATTCTGTATGTGAGGGCGACTCTTAAATCTGAAAATGCGTTGAATATCCTGTTGGTTTTGTTCAGAGTGGGACAGCTGGGTAGTGTTTTCTTTGGTGGTTCTTCTCTTCAGCCTTATTTACTCTTGTCAATGATGACACATGGTGTGACAATGAATACACAGAATACACCTGAACACTGCTGGAATTCACCAACCACTGGTACTTTGGTTTGGGTGCCAATGGGAAGTATTGGCACCTAAATATTGGAGCTTGTTTCCCATGAGTAGCAGACAACATATCATGTGAGAGCTCATCATGGCCTAATAGTTCAACTGATTGAAATGTTGACCAACTTCTTTGACCTGTTTCAGGATTTCAAATCCTCTGGAAATCAGTTTCCCAAGTCTCCAATAAGAAATCTCAAAAGCACATTTAAGTCCAGTTTAAAAGCCTGTTTAACGGTTATCTGTAAAAACCAGAAAAGTTCTTAGCTATCACATAAGCAGTATTTAAATTTACATTTACTTTTCTCCAAAGCAATCTATAACTCAGTTCAGATACCAATTATTTAGACATCAGGCAAAAAATACATCATTTATTATTTCCCAGAACCAAAACTAGTTATGCGCTTGATTATAATTCTAAATTGTTTTGCACTTCATTAAACTGGATGTATTGCAGATAACAAATAGCCTCAATATGCTGAGTTAAAAGTTTTTTTATGCCTTCATTATGGACCAAGTGTTTTAGGAAGTAAATTTAACAACTGACACTGCTGCTAATTTTTAGTTTATAAGCAGTTTATTGTTACTAAAATGCATTGTTGCATGTCCAACTGTAACCTGGTATTGAACCACGTAATACAACGGTCATCCCTTGAATACCGAAAAACTGCTCTGAACAAATTTTATCGAAGTGAAGAAATAACAAAAGCTATTTTTAAAAGTCAAGAAAGTTGAAGAGTATTGAAACTTCTGTCTTACACCCCTGTTTAACAATTTTTTTTGTTTCTGTGGTGGCAACCTATAGCCTCCAACAATCCATTAACACAGTAGTCACTTATTCACCACAAGTAATTTCATGACAGTGGTACTTACACTTACATATGAACAAACTCAAAAAAACACAGAATTCAACATTCAGATGTTGAGACCCTACAACATACTGTTTTCCTCCAGATGTGTCCCACAGCCTCAGTTTCCTATGCTGTGTGAGACTGACTCCCTCCTCCTCACTTCTCCAGCAGCACTGGTCAATGGTCACCGAAGAGCATTTCTCATCACCCTAGGACCAGACTGATCTGGTTTTCCCTCAGGAGATCCTCTCTACTTTTTTTGGTTTAGTCTCTGTGGGTGTAGCACTGCTGTCTCACAGCGCCTCGGTATTGTGACAGGATGTGTGTTCGATCCCCACTCAGTCTGTGTGAAGTTTGCATATCCTCCCTGTGTCTGCGTGGATTTCCTCTGGGTGCTCTGATTTCCTACCACAATCCAAAGACATGCCGTTCAGGTTCCCCCATAGTGTGTGAGTGACAGAGAGTGTGTGTTTCACTGATTTATGGATGAGTGACCCATTGTAAGTAGTGTATCTAGCAGTGTAAGTCACCACGGTGAATAAGGTGTGTGGGCTGATAACACTACATAGTGTCTGTTGGAAGTCACATTGGAGAAAAGTGTCTGCTAAATAAATAAATTTAAATGTAAAATAGATCAGCCTCTCCATCCATCCATCTATTCACAGGGTATGAGGCAGAGTATACCCTTAACAGGATCCCAGTCCATAGCAGTGCAGAATTTCAACTAAATTCACCCAAGTTTTTCATAACCTCACCAGAGGGACAGAATGCTGAACATGTTTGCAATGTTAAACAAGGTTACTAAAAATATTTTAAAAGCATATATATAACAAATATAATTAACAATAGAGAATTCCAACTGGCAACAATGGAGATGAAAACAGAAAAACCCAAAAGTGCAGCCAAAGGGATAAAATTAAAGCTCTTGGGGTCCAAGTACCAGTGGCTGCTCACTACTCCTGGGCATTGTACTCTGGTGACAAGTGATAACCCCCTATGACAACAGGAGGCAGAACACAAACCCACACACCTGTTCACATTCTGATGATCAACAACCAACAGCTAGAAAAGTAACAAAGAACATAACATACTCTACCACCTTTCTTGTTTACTCACTGGTTTCCCAAGTCCTGTCCCGTGGGTGTTTGTGTTCAAGTCCCCAGTTCCGTCCTGTCTGAACCATTCTGTACCTCTGTCCGGTTCCCACGTTCCACTGCTGTCTTTCGTGACGCTTCTACGTTCTCGTCACATATTTCATTTTCATTTATTAACTTGCACAATTATCATATCTGTATCTTTGTTCTACGTTTATTATATTACATCTATAGTGTATATTGCAGTAGGCACTACGCACTTATAAATATACTCTGCACGTGGTGTTATTACACTTTACGCCTCTGTCCACCTGTTACAGCTACACTTTCCTTTTTTAGTAGGTTAATCAGGTGAAATCAGATGCCAGTGTTAATTATTAATACAAAATTTAGGTAGTATCAGATATTACAAAATCTTTTTTTTTTTTAAATAGATTAAGTTTAGGACTTATGAAGTGGAGTGCGTGATGAAAGGCTCATCCATTCTGTTATGGAGACAGACTATTGTCCAGCCTAATCGGCATGTACTGCTCCTGTAAATGACGTCACTGTGTCCAGCGACAACAACGCTTCCCATCGAATCCAATAAGCATTCTTATTTTAATTTACAGATTTATATGTAAATCTTATTTGTATAGGAGCTAGACTTGGCATGGCATGAAAAACAGTGTAACTCCTATAGAAAAAGAGCCAAGGGGATGATTAGGTGGACATACAGGGCTGGATTATGGTTCATGACTCAGGATACAATGTGTCCCATTGCATTTTTGTCATTCAGATGAAGCTTACTGAAACTCTTTCGCATTCTTAAATGACAGACAAAAAATATAGTGCCTCCGAAATATTGTGCCTTCAGAATGTTCTGTCCTCTACTTTTAACTTTAGGGTTAAAAGTGTGTTTCAGGTGGTGGTGGTTGTGTTTTCCAAACATCACTGACACATAAGTGTTTCTATTTTTTGATCATTCATAAAATTATGAAATTGGCCTGAGGTCACATTAAGGTGATCAATAACTGTGAAATATCAGGCAATAAGTCAATACACTATGAAATTATGAAAGAGTGGGGATCAAGTTGAAAAGACAGATTCCTAACAAGATGGAAATTTTAAATGAGAATGTGCGATGAATGAGAATGTGCAATGTTTTTTGTACTAGTGAAAGTTAAAAAAAAAAGGTTTAAACATAATGTTGCCTTGTTTTCAGTTACCTGAAGTTAATGCTTTTCCTTCATAAGGACAAATTTCAGACAGACACTCCTTGTTGCATTTTCTTTGGCCTCTACCTTGAAAAACACACACTAGGTGTAACTATAAAAATTAGTATAACCTGCTGTAAGAATGATGGAGAACTTGTTCATGTTCTAAACACCTTTGGATCATTGTTGTAAGAAAGGCTGTCATACAATCTATACTGTTTTTCACTTTCTGTAAATCATTATTTCATTTAATAGGAGCCATGAGCAGAATTATTTTTTGCACTTACAACATTAGAACTGAAAGCAGGAAACTGAGACTAAGTTCTGCAGGTGAACAGACTTTTTGAACAAAGGACATTTTGGAATGAAATATGTAACTTTTTCCCTCTATTTCATGTTCACTTACATTCATTAGTAAGAAGTCTGTATGTTTATAACGTTTGAGTTAATCTCATTTACTGTTCCATTACAGCAAACAAACTATCTCCTTTTTTTCCCCATTCATACTTCCATAGATTTGAAAAGGCTGTTTTTTTTTTACACATTGACAGCATATGGGTTATTCCACAATGTCAGAACTACTGGAAAGTATTTTTTTAAACAATAAGTTTGGCATCAAGCACTGATGAAGAGAAGGCTGAACAGGAATAGGATTTAATGTTACTACCTGATGATGGACACACTTGCTGCAATTCATCATAGGCAAACATGAATGAACAAGCATATTATGGCTCAGAGGATTTGTAAACTGTATACAAAAGATACAATTCATTTCCTCACAGATCTGACTACACATGCTGGAATGGTTCTTCTGGCCAGACACATTGCAGGATAAGGCACAGAAATGTACTTGAAATATGTAGATGTTTTTATTGAAAGCAGACTGCAAAGATACTGGAGAATGTCAGCATAGTTTTTACTAACAAAGATGCATTTTGGTTATCTGTCAACAGCATGAGAAATAAACCCCATTATTTTACTTGGAAAGTGTCAAACAACCTACTGATATTTCAAATATGTCTTGCCACTGAGCACTGACCACCCAGGTAGGGCCTTCAATTTAATCTTAACAGAGTTTTACCATAATATTTAGCCATTCTTCTGAAGCAGCCCAAGTGAATTCTGCAGATTTCACAATGTGTCTCTCTGGTATCAAGCACAAATGCTGCCAGTAGCTGTATAGGGCAAAGTTCTCAAAGGGTAGGGGATAGGTGGCAAATTTGCAACTGATTCAGTGGGAATAGCAAAGCAATAAGTGGCTCCAGGGCAGCAGAGCCCCTAGAAATAGATAAAATAAATAACTGCCTAGGACTATGAGACCCCCACAGGAACCATCATTGTGTGATGCTGAATTTGTAAAGTGTAGCTAATTTATGAAGTGTTGGTTAATATGCTCTTTGCTTGCAGACTGCAATCAATTTTTAAAAAAAAAAAAAAAAAAGTTTTTGTGGTTTCTTCACTGTCTAGTTGTATTTTACTTTTGTTACTTGATCATTATTCTGCATACCAGATTACTGTTACTAAAGGCGTAAACCTAAAGCATCATCACCCTTGTGGATTTACTTTCAAAAGCATCTTGTGCCAGTGTTTTCAAAGGGTTATGTAACTGATGGTTTGGGGTCCAGAAACCTGTATTCATCAGTTTCATCCCTCAGCCATGGAACTGCACAATTTTGTTGTAATTGAGCTTCAACACACTGATATCAACTAGTCCTGTTGATTAGATGAATAGGTGAACAAGGTGTGTTAGTACTCAGCAAGCCATATTCACTCAGTTTGTTGTTTATAGTCATTACGGACTATGATGTAGATGGACCCAAACTAAATGTTTCGCCTGGGTTCTCCAAACAGCTAAGTAATGCCCAGCCACAGGGCATCCAAATAGGTTCAGATAAAGCCAATCTGCATTGAAGCCAACAACTTTTGTCTTTCAGTTTCAATTTTATGGTCAATGTGTTTAAATGGTGCCAAAAGAACGTCTCCTTGTATTAGAAGATTCCACCCCAGCTGCCCTCAGATAAATGGCATGGCTGTCATCCAGTTTTAACCTAAAGCACCTTTGTCACTTCATTAAGATTACTGTGGCTTTCCGTTTTCATGACAAGAGGCTAATGATAAAAAGCAGTCCTGGCACTTGATATTTAACACTGGTCAATCTGCTCATGATGAGAACACAAAAATTTAAGTATGCGCAAGAAAACATGTGAGGAGCAGTTCAACTTAATGTTCACACATGGCAACAAAATGTCAACAATAAAAATATGACTGCGTTAGTACCAAAAAATTAAGAGAACAGTCAACAAACTAAATTAAGAGTGTTGAGTTTTTTTTTTTTTCTCACCATGCTTTCCACAGCTTTCGGTGAGTTTTATTTAGGCCTTTGTTAATATGGTATGATAAACAGAAGGATCCTTTGTACAAGAGGGATTAGAGGTTTTCATTATTTGTAGAAACCTTGTAAGGTGTTGAACCAAAATATCTGTGCTAGTGCATTGTGTGCATTGATAAGATTACAGCTATTATCCAGGTACTACTGTATATGGTAAGAGGACATTGTACTGCTAAGCAAGTTTGTATATGAAATTAATACAAAAACAAAATTAAAGTGTAAAGATAACAAAAGCAAGAGAAATGGAAAGGCCCTGAATGTGCTCTCCCTCCACAGCAATAGCTCGCAGTCACAGAAAAGATAAGGCTGAATGGACCTTCGGAGCTGCAGGAGAGGGGGCTACAGTTTCTATAGCGATGGTAATTTAGAATATCACAGGAACTAAACAGAGGAGGACTTGACATGGCCATGAAAGATTTCCTGAGTTGCCGGGAGCATGTGGCTCTGCTGTCTTTCTTTCTCGAGCTAACATGCAGCAGTAAGACACAATCAGTGTTCCTATAATGCTATTATCAGAATCTGTTTCTTTTAAATGTATATGTAACAGTGACACAAATTGTTGAGGTTCCTGCAATGACGTGGTCACAATCAACCATTCTGCTCTAATCTACCTGACTCTTCATTAATAATTAGGCTTAATGAGTAGCATAAGGGTTAAACACGTGGACTTGTAACTGCGTACATGCCGGTTTGAATTCCACGAAGAGATTTCTGTTGTATCTGTCAGCACCCTTAAATGCTATGCTGAAAAGATCTGGCTACCTGCAGAAGTTAAATTGTAGGTTTGTAAGTGACTATGGTTCAAAACTTTGGCTAGGCAGTATAATAATAATGACTGGGACCAGCATGCATCACTGAAAGTATTTATTTGTTAAACAAAAAAACATATTGGTGCATAATTTTATTTAAAAAACAATTCATGTTCTTGAAACATACTTGTGTGCAGTGTGATCAGACTGATGCAGTGTGCGTACTTTGCATCTAATTGGCATTTGCCATGGAAGCTGTTCACCTTCTTGTTGGCCATTTGCTTCATGCTCAGGAATAATTGATTCTGTCATTCTGAGGGTACTTGAGTGCACTCATTCTTTCACCCTCTCTGCTTTATTCTCAGTTCAGGGTACCCCTTTCCTCTAGTTCTGTTTTACATCCATACAAAGCATGTTCTGTGTTGCCCGTCTGCCAGAATGGAGTTTAATCAACAAATATTTCTGTTGTGGATTGGATTGGTCTGTACTGGCATAGGGGGGTGTGGTGGCGCGGTGGGTTGGACCGGGTCCTGCTCTCTGGTGGGTCTGGGGTTCGAGTCCCGCTTGGGGTGCCTTGTGACGGACTGGCGTCCCGTCCTGGGTGTATTCCCTCCGCCTCCGGCCTTACGCCCTGCATTGCCGGGTTAGGCTCCGGCTCCCCGCGACCCCGTATGGGACAAGCGGTTCAGAAAATGTGTGTGTGTGTGTGTGTGTGTGTGTGTGTGTGTGTGTACTGGCACAACTTCTGGGCCCCAATTAGTCAGTGGTTACAGATATAGGAATGACCCAATTTATGAAGCAATGTATCTCCCTTTCTTTTGTATTTTACATTTTTTTTGATGGAGACAATGTTAAAGACAACCTCTTCATTCCACCAGATATACAGGGGCCCAGGTTGTAATGTAGGTAGATACAGGAGTGTCTACGGTGCTTAATTTATAAACCATGGGGAAAACAATAAGTACCAAGAAGGATTGTGACATGGGCATCATAATATATCCCCCGTTCTAGTTCTCCCTTCCTTGGCTGTCAATCATTTTACTCAAGCCATTGGGGAGCCAACAAAAGCAGTTTCCTTTTCCGCAGAGCCCGACCTATAACAAGCCTCCAATGAGCTAATTAGGACTTGCTGCCAATGCCTTCCATAACAACCAGAAACATCTCCTGTGGCCTACGTCCACTTCCTCTGAAAAAGGTCGCTCTTGATGGTTAGGTTAAAAAAGATCACACTGAACAATAAATATACTTCAGAGTACAGGGTAATTTTTCATCCAGGTTGAAACTGTGATTTTTCTTGGTCTAAATAAAAATGCCTGCAGCGGTGCTATGTGTACTCTCCACTATTCTTTCAATTATATTTCTGTTCTAGTTACAGCTGTTAATCTATTTTCAAGCCTGAGTACAGTTGTCTAATGTTGTTTGTGTTCATCTATAAAATGTTCCATTATAACACTTTTTTCTAATACTTTCACATGGTTTCTTTAGCTCCAGTAACTATGAGAAAATGAAAAAGGTAATATGATTAGGTTTATCATCAGCTCTTCAGAACTTCCATGCTGTAAATCATATAATCACAAAAGCCAAGAGTGTGGAGGTGAATTTAACAAAGTCCCCTATGAGAGTTACAGTGTGCTTAACGATACCTGAAACCTTTAACTGCCCTGCGATGAACTAGGGTAAGTGCCCCTGAAAGGCACACTTTGTGCTTTTGGGATAGGCTCTGGACCACTGCAACCCTGCATCTATATGGGTGGTTCATAGTGAGTGAATAGAATAATGTCCAATCTTACATCCCAGCGAAAGTTACTTAAGGCCCAGCTGAAACTGTACTAAATCATGCCAGAACAGTTTTATTGTCCATCTGCAGGCACGAAAATCATGCTTCTGCTAAAGAATATAAGCTTCAGACATTTACCCATTTTTCTTAAGTTATTTGAACTTCCTTATTGCATGCAATAATGCTGATTGGCTGAATTAAATAATTAAACTTTTAATTAGAGCAGTTGTTTTTGAGTTTTTCTTCCACAAGTCAGTGAAATCTTTGAAATAGACTTGTATACCGATACAACTGTGCATATGCACAGCATTTTTTTTTCAGTTTCACAGTAAAAAAGCTTATGATGATCACTAACAAGTTCTCAGATAACTACCATATTGTAACAGTGAGAAATTGCTGTTTTCTAATTAATTATCCCCTCTAAAATATTGTATTAATTTTTCCTTGTGCACCACTACACATTTTTTCTTCTCTAATTATAATCCAGGGTTGTCTATCGCAGGGAACAACTACAAAATAATACAGGATAGACAAGCTAAAACAGCAAAGGACTGATAGCTCCCTACATTAAAATGTTGTGTTAGGACATATTAGGTTTCTAAAATGGAAGACATTACACTAGTTGTATTTTTTTCTAATACAACATCTAATATCTTCATTTTGGTCCTGACTGTAAATTAACTACTTTTTAAAATGCTTCTTAAAAATTCCATACTATGAACAAAAATTGAAATTGGAGTTGTACCACTAGACACCATATGAGCAGCTGTCACCAGGGTGAGTTACGTGAGCAAAGACACAAGGACTTGCTGTTTATAATCAGTACGATCGTATTTTTTACATGCTACATCCTCTCTGACAATGTTATTCTGACCAGCTTACTGTTCTGCCCTTTACCACTTATCTTTTCTCTTGATCTTCCTTCCATTTTTCTGTACACACTCAGACATATTTCCTTTCCATTGACTGCAAGTGTATGGTACAAGCAATTTAGCCAGTGACAAATTCTGTTAATGTTATTTCAGAATTGATCTGTTTGCCAAGTCTTTGCTGGATGCTGTATTCATGAACTCTTTTTGTTACTCTAGACATACAGCATGCAAACATAAAAAGTACATAACTACATAAATTAGTGTGAAATGATCATACATTTAACATGTACCCCCATATATGAAACATTTTTGTCTGGGCAGCTGAGTCAAACAGCTCTTTCTGGATTTCTACAGTTTTGCTCTTGAGGCAGTAAAGCAGGGAATTTTGGAGGCCATGGTTTATTTAGATTTGGTCCTGATGATAATCTACAGATTGAATCATGGTCTGTGGCACTGTAATTACCTGGTACACGGGGAGGTGAGATGGAGTCGCACTGGGGTCTGTTGTGTGAGGAGAAACAGATGCAGGCCAAGGCTTTATGGCTGCTGAGCACACTCTGTGTTAGCAGGTCAGATTACTGTTGGAGAGTTTTTTTTTTTTTTTTTTTAGACATTGCCTTGAGCTGTTGAAGCACCACTGAGCTTGTTCTGTTACGCATTTTTGTGATATGTTTATGTTGACATTTTATAGTTTGTTACATTCATAGTCTCATGTTCTGCATAGAATAATTCTCAGATCAGATGTTCAGTCTTTTAGGCAGAAGTCCACATGTAACATATGTCAATATGTTAAAATTAAACTCCATACTTCAAGGCTTTCTGGGTCACCAGTGTGAAGCAAAGTAATAATTGATCCTGCTATACTCACAATTATTCAAACAACAAAGCACCTCTGTTTCATTTTAGTTTTTGCTGTAAGAGTTTCTAGAAAGGCTTTAAAATGGTACATGCTTTTTATAATTTCAGTTACAGGAAATATTCCACATGTGTTTGGCACTTTTGCTGACAGTTACAAGTGAAATTAAAGAACCATGTACCTTGAAGTTATCCACATACAGTAAAAGAAATCTGCAGGTCTGCAAAACACCACTCATGCAATAACAGATAGGAACGACAGTAGACGATTCCTAAATCCCCAGCTGGTGTTCCCATACACAAGTCCAAAATCAAAATCCAAAAGGTTCTTGATTCTGTGTCCAATGTGGTGGAATGATCTCCTTCTCTTACTCAGAACTGATGAACCCCTTTTAAATTTCAAGAAGGGTCTCAAAATATATCTTTCAGACTCACTTCTCTCCGGATCTCCAAAAATTTACATTACATCTGTCACAATTACCTTTGCACTTCTTATATATTATATATGCATTTACATTTATTCATTTAGCAGATGCTTTCGTCCAAAGTGACGTACACCTCAGCAAAAGTACAATTTATGCATTACATTAAGAGAAAGAGACATAGCTGCAGACATGTAAGTCTCAAGTAAACCTAGTTTACCTACCACTTGCTGCACCGAGGTTCATCGTTCAAGTAGGTGCATAAAACACAGGATAGACAAATCCTGATACCCTCCTACCATTTTTTTTTTCTCCTTAGATACACAAACAAGCAAATACAATGCCAGAGTAGTGGCTGAATAAAGGCTATATCTCAGGAAGCTCATGAAGTTATGGTGCGTGAACATTTACACCGTCCATGAACTGGAGGGATCTTGGGCGAAATAGGTCTGGAAAAGGTGAGCTTTCAGACCCTTCTTGAATGTAGACAGAGTTTCCACAGTTCTGAGTGAGAGGGGAAGGTCGTTCCATCACAACGGAGCCAGAACCGAGAACCTCCGCGCTTTACCTTTCGTGCGCGGGACACCAAGCGAGCAGAAGTAGACGAGCGAAGGGGCCTGGCTGGGGTGTTGCGGTTGACCAAGTCCTGTAAATAGCTGGGACCGGTTCTATTGATGCATTTGTAAACAATAACCAGGGTCTTGAATTTGATTTGAGCAGCTATAGGAAGCCAGTGCAGAGAAATGAGTAGAGGAGATACGTGGGAAAGCTTTGGCAAATCAAACACAACTCGTGCAGCAGCATTTTGTATAAACTGTAGAAATCTGACGGCAGTAGTGGGAAGGCCAAACAGGAGAGAGTTGCAGTAGTCCAGACGGGAAGTCACCATGGCCTGGACATGTAGTTGAGCAGAGTCAGTTGTGAGGTAGGGATGGATCCTACAAATATTATGCAGGATGTATCTGCAGGACTGGGCTGTGGCTTTGATGTGCTGAGAGAAAGACAGACTCGTGTCAGTTGTTATTCCCAGACTCTTGGCCAAGGAGGTAGGTGAGATGAGTGAGTTGTCCAGTTTGACCGATAGATCGTGACAGGAGGACGGACCAGTTGGGAGGTAAAGAATCTCTGTTTTGGAGAGGCTGAGTTGAAGGTGGTGATCAGACATCCATGAAGAGATGTCTGACAGGCAGGTAGCAATGCGTATGGAGATGTCTGATGCACCAGGTGGAAAGTAGAGGAAGAGCTGGGTATGCAGCTACCAGTGTACTGTATGCTGATTTAAACAGTGGCATCAGAGAGACTGAACTTCAAGAACTGCATGTCTGCATCTATATCTCTCCATCTGTTGGAGAAATACTTATTTTCTCTGAGGTGTAGAATGCTTTGGTGAAAAGGATCTACTAAATGTATAAATGTACATGCAAATAAGCCCAGCCATCTCCCAAGCAGCATCTTTTTCAAATGAAATGTTTAAATGTAAGCTTTTTGTCCACACTATTTTCTTGAGTCAATCTCATGTCAGTATCATATAGCTCTAAATTTTTCAGCAAGACCATTTGGGCTTTCTTAAGCCCTTCTGCAATCAGTATTTCTTTTTGTCTTCTGCAAACACAGGCTCACAGTAGTGACACTGTTGCACCAAAAAAAGCATGTTCTGACCCTGAAAGTATGTCCTAATGTGCACTGGTGCTGAAATTGCCACAGTGAGTGACCCCTGACTTCACGACTGGAGTAGATTCACTCAATGAAACTTAAAGGTGTGCAATGAAACAGTGCCTTCAGAAACAGTGTTGACCCTACAGTACATGCTGTGCCTTTAATTGTTTGATTTCACCCAGTTGCATTGTTTTATGCTGGCATCAGACTACTGCACTGAACAGCATTCCTTCCTGCTGATGTATCTGTAATTGATTTTGTGTTGTGAATCTCAAAGAGCAGCAAGGATTTACAGTGTGAACATGGAGAATAAGCACAAAGTCCAGCAGATTTCCTCTGCGTATCCATTGTGAGCTCAAAACGCATTTTCTCGGTAAAAAAAAGCGCTTTTTGGGATATGGGATGCAGTTTACTAACGCAGTACTTTAACGTGTAAAGTGAAAGTGTATTCCTGTAATTATAGCTGAGAATGTATATGAAAATGGATGGATCTGAATAGACTCTTCTTTCTCACTTGTAAGATACCATTGAAAAGGCGCAATTAACTCAGCTGCTCTCATATGGAATGAAAATCCCTGAACTTTACAAAAACAACAGAGAGAGAGAGAGTGGCGACCGCATTAAAATGAAACTTTATAAAAATATATTATTTTTCTCAATAGAAAATGCTTAAGACGTAAGTATTCTCTGTGTAAACATCGTGTCAGATCAGCACACTTCTTCGCTTGTATCTTGTTCTTTGGTTTCAATGATTTGGGAAATTATTTAACATATTTTTGTATGAATCCTCGCCCGCCGGGAAGGGCTGAAAAATACACCAAACCAGTCATTTCTCGGCCACGAACATACATTGTTTTTTTTTTTGTTAGCTGAGATATATATAATGCATGTATAATCCTCCTTTCCAATGTTTTCTGCTTAATCAGTACAAAGATGCGCAAGGAAACAACAGATGCTGCCCCGTTTGCGCTGTGGTCTTGCAATCTGAAGGTGTTTGGTTTGAATCCCACTCCTGCTGTGCACTTTAGCAACATGTAAAATCGCATTTAGCAAGGTACTTACCTTGAACTGATACAATAAAATGCAATGCTGTATAAACGGGTAGCTCACCCTCACTGTGAAGCGGAAGATATAACATTTTAAGCCGCCTACAAAGGCATTACCTAACAAAAGACTAATAGTTTTAGACCCCAATCCACTCCGAGGTGAAGCGCTGCTGAAATCGTGAGTTCCTTTTAAGGAGATTAAAGAGGCGTGAAATAAATGGTGTTGAAGTCGTTGCGGTGGCAGAAGTGTGAATGTGCCGTGCGCCTCTCATTGGAGACTCTGGGGGGGCCGCTCGTCCTGTCCCGATGGTGACAGTGTCCACGGCGACACTTTCCTGACGTCCAACTGATCTGTCCCCAGGAACACACAAATACACAGCCGTCTGTTCTTGAAGTGTCAAAGCCAAGGCGGCTATCGGAGGAGGATGTAGTCCGTGGACGGTGGGGAAGACACGAGGGAGAAAGGAGAGGACGCCTCCAAGGAGGAATGACACGTGCAAGAGGAATGATCTTGAATTATAGCAACGCGCGCGCGCGTGTGTGTGTGTGTGTGTGTGTGTGTGTGTGTGTGTGTGTGTGTGTGTGTGTGTGTGTGTGTGTGTGTGAGAGAGAGAGAGAGAGAGAGAGAGAGAGGGGGAGGAACCCCGGGACGAGCTCCGAAAACTTCGGAGGTTCTGGAAGTCCAGTGGAGCACATTCCGTATATCAACATCAAACTGATTTGGGTAAAAAAAGTACGGCTTCACCTTTAGTAAATTTCTTTATTTATAATATATAATATAATCTTACCCAACACACGATACATTTCGAAAAGAATACCCCTGCGCAGACTTACTTTTCCACCGAGTTACACCTAAAATGTTAAATCAGATTAAAGTCTCACTTTGATAAAGTTGTCACATAAAACGCGCCCCAGAAACTCTGTAAGGCACGGAAAAGAGCGCCACGGCGGCGGTAGTATAATAAGGTGGGAAAGAACTGCTTTCCCCCAGGTCCTCTTCGTCGGGGAGCAGGTGAGAAGCTCCGTCTCACCCCCACTTCATTCTTCTTTATTTACGCGACACTTTTGTCCGGGTTTAGATAATACACTTTACACTGATTTATCCACTGATCCAGCAGGTCACTTTGTAAGAGCCTCGATCATGAGTACTACAGTAGGAGAGGGACTCGACCCGGTAACCTTGAGACTGAATGGTAAGTCCGCTGCAGGACGCTGACTTCTGTCTGATTCACACCGGACAGTGAAACACCATTTCCAAAACTCAGTTTTCTTTTTAAATGTTCTGCTTCACCGAACTCACACCCTATTTAGACCTGAGCAAAAACTCACAAACACATCCAAACGCATATGACAAACGCAACGTTTTAGTCGGTGTAAATACTAACTCCGATTCCTCACATACGTGCATTTAGTTAAAGATTGGAAAAAGCAAAGGACTCACCATCAGGCCATAAGACACAATCGAATGTGATGTCCTCCAAGTTGTCTTTGTTTAAATCCCCAGGTCGTCGCTTTAAACCCCAACTAAGTTGTCCGTGTTCTCCGTTCCCAACTTGCTCTTTTACCGCCTTGTCGACATCAGGTTAGTCGAAGGCGCGAATGAACAAATTAAAAACAAGCTCGTAAGAAGTAACTCTTGAACATATTTATTTTTTTTTTCCTCAGCATTTTCACCTCCGTAACCGTTTTCCGTTGGTCGCCGCGCGAAGCCGCGCTCGTCTCGGCTCGGCTAGGGCGCACGCGGACTCGGTTCGCGCGACACTGGCGCGCGCGCTCTCTGCCTCTCCCGCGCGCTCGGGCGCAGTGCTCCCTCCGCCGCTCGTTCAGCACCGACTGAGGGACAGCAACTGCTGTGGCTCCGCCAGCGACGGGGCACGTGGGGAAAAAAGCGACACGGGGGACAATGGCTCCAGTGGCAACCTCTTTTTCCCCCTTTCTTTTTTCCATGTAACTACTAGCATGAGCTGTTCTCACTCGCAGGCTTTTTTTATTTTATTTTATTTTATTTTTTTCTCTTGCCTTTCATTAAACTTGAGGCCCAAATCATGATACCGATTATTCCTGATTAAATGTACCACTAACTTCTTATTGCACCATTTATAGAACGCAACAGATTTGTTTTCTCATTTATGCCTTTCTCAAACGCGAGTCTACAGTTTTAGTTCCGTTGTTCAAATTTTTCGGTAATTTTAACTACTGTATTAGTTCAAGTTTTACTGTTTTGTGTACAGTGCCCGTCAAAAGTTTGAGTACACCCGGACAATCCATGTTTGGGGTGAATTGGAGAGCAGAGTTTAAATGCAGTGACCCACAAGTGTCTCTGGAAACTGCTGCAGAGGGAGCTGAGGACACATTTGCCTGGTTTTTTTCAACAAACGTGTTGACAGAATATTGTGGTGCAGCTCAGAATTCCGAGCTCCGTGAAAGACTATTGCTCCCCACCAAATAAAATAATTACTATTTGCATTTTTCTGGGTGCTCTTCAGTTATGGGTGCCCAGAATCAAAACCTTAATTCATACAACTAGTAATGTCCCTGAAAATTTTTGTAGAATATACGATATAATTATTTAACTAAAAAAATCAAACTACATTTAGCTCTTAAGAATTACACTTAGTCCAATTACTCTTAGTCTTGGACCAGTAAATCATAAAATGATCAGGTGTACAGTACTGCTGGAAAGTATGTGAACCCCTTGTGTCCCTTAATTTTACTACAAAATTATATAAGAAGAAGCTGTGTTTTTTATCTGACGAAACCATTTTAAAGGAAATCATGCGTGTAGTACAAAAACAAAAGTAGTGCAGATGCACACATAAGTGAGTTCCCAAGTTCGTTAGTAGAATCAGTGTGTAAATCATAACCATTTATTCATTTAATAAGTTTATTTTAGGATTTAAGATTTAGATCTTATTAGTTTTGGTACTTTATATTGTCATTAAGAATAGTGACCATCTCTATAGGGTTCACATAGTAGCACTGTATGTTGGCAGCCTGAGTTGGGAATGTTTGGTAGTGCATGGTTGTGAAGTTGTTCTGTGTGTTTTTTGTCAGCCACTTTTTGCATTGGATTTACAGAGGTGTCTCTATGGCAAGTATTGCTCCTGCTGTTGAGATGCTTCACAGGGCTAAAGTACAATTGTTTCCCTATAAGGTCATTCCATTGGAGGCACAGACTTTATCCCTTCATATGTGTAAAATACCCTTTTGACTTCATTCCCTTCCCAGCGCAGAGCGTTTACACGTGCTCTGGATTCTAAAACCAGAACAAGTTTTGATCATCTCCCGCCAGCAATGCACAGATTTCTTCCTTTCTGGGTCACTTTTATTGTTGTCATCCATTATTTCTTATCTTCATTTTTCATTTATAACCTGAGATTCATCTAAGTGTTGGTATTCTTGAATGGACAATTCCTCATCCAGCTGGCTGAATATAAACATCGCTCTTCACTGTTGTGCTAAACGTCTTTGATATGTCTTGCATTTCTTACTTAACATAATGCAATCTTAGACTGTGGGGCATCATAGTGAATATCTTAAAAAAAAAAAGACAAACTAAATAGGCTTGCCAGAGACTGTCAAGTTACACACAAGCTAGGCACTTAAATGAATTGCTTCTATAAAACTCCCCAAAGAATAAATGAAGAAAAAATGGAAAATGTTGAATTGGACAAAACCTACTTGTTTGGGTTGCTAAGCAACAAAATAACATAAAATTGTTTTGGAGCTGCATTCAGTCCCGTTGCTTTGATTAAGTTTTGAAAATTCTGAGGAACTTGGCGGACAACAGTGAAAATTAATTATTACTATTTTATCAACTTTGGAAGATTAGTTGTCTTTTTTAAAATCTTATCAGGGGGTCCTTATTTACTTTGGCAGGCTGATGTAGTTGATATGCTATGGTACCCTTAATTTTGAAATTCAGGAGTTATTTTAAAAGGGCAGAGTTGGGAGGAGGTTGCTACTACAGTACATTTTGTTAATGTAGCAACCATAAATTTCTGGTCATAATCAAATGATCAAATATACCAACAGAGCCATGATACTCCATTTGGACATAGTGCTCAGTATGGAAAAAAAATATGTTTTTGTTCATGTAGCTGACATTTTTGAAATCCTTCAGATCCACACACACACACACACATTTTCAGAACCGCTTGTCCCATACAGGGTCACGGGGAACCGGAGCCTACCTGGTGACACAGGGCGTAAGGCCGGGGAGGGAGGGGACACACCCAGGACGGGACGCCAGTCCGTCACAAGGCACCCCAAGCGGGACTCGAACCCCAGACCCACCGGAAAGCAGGACTGTGGTCCAACCCACTGCGCCACCGCACTCCCTCTCCTTCAGATCCAATTTCTTATTTTTAATGACCCTGTAACAGCTGATTCATCCTCTCTTTGAACAGCAGTATCTGACCTTTGGCCAGTCATGCTTGACACTAATAGATTCATCGTTTAGTGTACTGTGGGTTGAGAAATTATAGAGCCATGTCTTTGCACAAGAATCAATTTAATTACATTAACTTGCTAATAAACTATTACAGAAACCACAATCAATATGCAGCAAACTAACCCTAGGCCATCTTATCCATTGAGCTGTGGTCCTTATTTATTTTTCACATGTTTAGGTAATCTGCCAGCTGGATACTGTATTTGGAAATCATGTGTCTGTGTGTGTAGGCAAAGCTGAGCGTGACTTGAAATGGAAAGTTAGAAACTTTTTTGCAATTTCTTGAAACTCAGCCCTCAACATTTAGCATCAAGAGATG
Organism: Scleropages formosus; assembly: GCF_900964775.1. Taxonomy (NCBI): domain Eukaryota; kingdom Metazoa; phylum Chordata; class Actinopteri; order Osteoglossiformes; family Osteoglossidae; genus Scleropages; species Scleropages formosus. The sequence continues at coordinate 20,873,518 of NC_041809.1, forward strand.
TACTTTCAAAATGGTTATTATGCCTCCTTCTCTTTAGATACAGACATTTAAACAGAATAGGCAGAAGCCAAAAGGACTGTATTAATGAATAATAATAATAATAATAATAATACTAATAATAGTAATAATTTTGTGATTAGTCAAAGCCTTCTAATGGGACATGAAGCTTCCAATTAAACAATTTTTAACTTCTTCTACTACAGTACTATAACCTTTCATTAAGAACAATAAACTAAGGTCACATCACAAAAAACAGAAAGTAATTCTGGGATGTGATTTAACAAGGCAGGAGGGATTTTGGCCCATGATTAAAACCACGGCAGACTTTAGAGAAATATCTCTGCCAGCCTGTCTGTGGAGCACAGGCCTCCACACCTCTGCACTGCCAAGAAAATCCAACTTGTTAGAGGCGGAATAGTCATTCAGATCCACTCACAGCATCTATTTAATATATATCCAAACTAATCTTGCAGAAAGAAATTGACACCTGTCCAGTTATATTTTATGCATATGTACTGTAAAACTAAATTAAAAAATGAAGTGCAGAGTACAGGTCTTAAAAAAAAATCTATATTTTCAGAGGAGTAGAAATTAATCATAAACATTTCTTCCAATTTATTTGTGATTAAAATATTAAATTTTGTACATTAAAAGACATATGTAATTTTTGCTTCTTCTGAATGCCAGTATAGCATTCTTATTTTTTTATATTACAAAACCAGTGTTTAAGGTAAAAGTATCCACACTATATGGTTTTGTAATTTAATGCAAGTCCTCATCTTCAGTTCTTTCCTCTATGGAACAGCTGGTTCTGAAGTGCAGTTGAACAGAATCCTCACAGTAGACAGCTTGTTTAAATCGTTTAAGCAAATACACTCAGATGTCATCTGTTTATCAGGTTTTGGATAAATCACCTGCTAGAAAAATACATTATTCAGTATATATGAAAAAAGCATTTCAGTTTTATTATTAATTAATTATCCTGTTATTTATTCTTCATTTTGTTTGCTCACCATACTGATATTTGTCTTTCTGATTTTAATTTCTGATACCAACTATTATAGACTAAGATATGCTTTAAACAGTGAGTTGGAATACACTGATATTTGTTTTAAAGCCAGTAGGTTTTCACTCAATGGTATGAAAATAGAGTTGCATTCAGCTCTGTTGATGTTTCGCAATATTCATTTTCAGGCCATTGTATATCTATTTATATGATGCCAGGAACAAGATAGCCAAATGCGCTGCATTTTGAACTCAAAATTCATGTTTAAGTATGTGGTTCACATCCTATTGCCAGCTGATAGGATGTGCTTATTATTACATTCTCCCCTCATACAACTTTTTATAGTGCAAAACTAAACTACTGGATCACATGAACTGAGCAGGATTATTTGATATTTGATGCAAATGAAACCATTAATTTTTTTAAGCCACTGGTAAAAGTAAATTTATTGCTATATGCAACAGCATGAAACTTCCTTTCTGTAGCGGAAACTGTTCAGCTGTTTTAATTGTGTGTTCAGCAAAGTTCTGAATAAGTCTTCAGAAGTTAAGAGGTTACTTTCATCATAATGAATGCACTTTTTCTGAAAAGTTTAACTATTTATTCTGAATATTATACTGAGTCAAAAAAACTCTATGCCTTTGAAATATCCTTTTTTTCATTTTGACTGATCCATGGTGGTTTTCTGATGTTCTTCACCTGCAATAGAAGTGTCATACTACTGTTTTTTTTACATTTATTCATTTAGCTGACGCTTTTCCCTAAAGTGACTTACACTGTTAGTCTACCTACAATTATTTACCCATTTATAGAGCTGGGTAACGTTACTGGAGCAATTAAATACTTTACTCAAGGGTATTGCGGCCACATGGGGCGATTGAACCTGTGACCTTTGGGTCCAAAGGGAGGAGCTCTAACCACTATGCTACCAGCTGTCCCTTGTGTTTAAAGTGATAATAAGCCCTTCAATTTGAAATCGTGCAGTTCACTAAGGAAAGATAAGAAAACCTTTTTTAATGAACAAATTCAGTTCAGTTCACCTACTATATCAACTTAATCAATCTAACTTAAAAATAGTAAATGAATCTTGACCTAGATGCACTAAAAACATTAACAAAAACTGCACGAGTGCTTGAATTTTGCCTAGCTTTTTAAACAAGGAAAGGGGAAGCGAGATGGTTCAGTGCTGTTCTGTATGTGGTAAGTCTGGATGCTTTATCTGCCCATGTAGGGGGTATTAGGAAGACAGATTCTCTAGGGTTTTGGGGTATTTTGTAATTGAAGGCTACATCGATGTGTGTGAGATCAGCAAGTCACCTATGCACAGTGAAAGCTCCACTCAGCGACTTATTAAATTGATCTCTGAATTCTTCTGAGTTACATGAGTGATGTAATGGCATGTAATAGAACCTTACTGTGTTGCACAGTATAATTTAAAAGTAAAATTTGGAAATAAGACTCGGTTTCACTTAAGCTAGAACATGAGTTACCCATTAAATGGTCACTTCGAACATTTCCAAATGCCGCAGTAAATAAACAGCGTTAAATAATGTATTAAATCAAAACAGCCACTTCTATTCCTTGAAAAAGTCTTTTTTTTTTTTTTTTTTTTTTTTACAATCAATGTACTGGTTTAAACTCTCTCTTGCTTTTTCTCCCAAGGGGATTTTCTCATCTATGTACTTAAGTGAAATGTTCCTGGTTCATTTCACCTGGAAATGAAGGGCAGCAGTTGCTCGAGTAAGAAATGGTCAAAATCTCTGGTTTGGCCAAAGTTCAAAAGAAGCAGTCACTGAAAATCATAGCTGGTTTGAAAAATGGCTCAACTGGGTTCATAGGTCAGTGGTGTGTTTTAGAGGCATGGTGCGTGCAGCTTTCATTGCTACAGTGTGATATGTGTGCTTTGCATGGTAAAACTTCCCCGTTTGCTGCATCACTATACATTGTGTATGGATGCAAACAGAGGCTCCTCCACTTACCATTCAGTTTCGGTTTACTAACAGCTATGTCCCTGAAAAGGGACTGATGGTGGGACCCTGAAGGAATTCAGTCTTCATAAAATGTACAGCATATATGTTTTTCTTACTTTTGGATGCCAGTGCTAAGCATCTTAAAATTTTCGAACAGAATATTTCACTGCAGCTGTTCAGATTAAGTACCACTTTAAAGAACAAAGCAGTACTGGACTCTGAAGTGTCAGCCTTCAAGTTGTAAGGCTATGCCCTTGACCACAATGTTCTTGCTGCAGGCCCTGTTGCCTCACAGTCATACCCAAGCATTCACACCAGTACTCTCCTCAGCTGGGTTTAGGGAGGAGTGCGCCTGTCTCCCAGTTAGGCCGGACATTTCAGGAAGTCCTGCAGAGTGCTCCATACCCCCTCTCTGAGCTATGGTAAAAGCTTTTCTGGTGAGCGCTCATTAGCACGGCTCTTTGACCACTCTATATTCCTTTGTTTCCAGTCACAGCTGTCATCCTCAGGGAAATTTACATCATCCTAAAGAGGTAGTTCTGTCGTCTGGTGCCGATGATGTGCCGTACATCAATCACGTCTTCATGACAGCTTCCTTCTCGGATTTATGTTTTAAGAAGGATGTGCAGCAAGACAGGTTGATTGATAATAAAAAGCTGGCAGAAATCCTCACTCCAAGTTCATGGGGTCACATTTAGTGCATGTTATTAATAACAGGTGTTGCAGAATACTTTTTGAACCAGTGTGATTGTAAGAGTGTGACTGCTCCAAATAGGAGACACAAGAGCAGTAATATGTGTGCCTCCATGCAGGGCACTGGCAGTCTGCTCTCCTTGATGTAAAGGAGACCCAAGGACACACCAGGAGTTCAGCTATCCTGATCAATGAGGAGGAATCATCAGTCTCGTGTGTGTCTGCTTGACTCACCAAACTGAATGCTGCTCATTCGGTGTGAAATTGGACAGTTTGAGTCCATGTATCCGAACCGGATTACACAGGACTAATTCCTCAATAGAGGTGATGGCACAATGTAAATGACCTCTGTTTTAAAACCCCTGAGATGATATCAAGACAAAATTTTATTCATGCAATATTTTATGTTACTGAAATATGCTGGTTCCCATACATAATAAAATAGCGAATCACTTCACAGTACAGAAGTGTGTAATTTCTTTTACTAGGATGGGTGAATTTGTAGAAATACAGGCTTCACTTGTACAATTGTTATGAAAATTTGTGCTTACAAGCACGTGGAATTTGCATGTTGAGATTTGTGTAATGAGTCATAAAGGCACCCTTACCAAAAACACTGTATGAGAACAGAAATTTTAGAATAAAATTAAGGACCCTGGAGATGCTGAGCACTGCACAAGACGAGCAGCACCCGGATTCATAGTGGACAACTTATGCGCATCTCAATCGCCTTACAGTCATTTGCAGACTCACAAGCCTCTCAGAAACCTTGTGCCTTTTTTATCATAGTTTCAAACCACCATTTATATTTGCTGTAAAAAAAAGAGTGAAACTTTTGTGGCTCAGGAAGACTATTTTTTTTCTCAATTTAAATTAATTTAATTTAATTAAGAGCTTGTTTCATGAGTTTGCGGTAAATTTTCTGTAACTGATTTGTCTTTTTATCCAAAGGAAGCCTGTATACTGATTTCACAACAAACAGAATATAAGCAATTAAGATTGTGTGTAAGTGGCGGCTAGGGATTAACTCAATTTTATTACTGTTCTTTAAAAAGTGTCTGTGACATAATGTCCCCTTAAGGTAAAACGTACTTTTTCAACTGACTTTATATCACCCAAGATACCAGTGCATTGTAGTACCTCAGGAAATAACCTGTTCAGTTTTGTTAATCGATTTAAAATGTCAACAACAAAAGACTGAAAGAGCAATGAGAGCTTCGCTAGTCTAAAGTAAAGGTGTTTCCAATACAGTAAATTACATTTAGTTCAGAATTCAATTTATATACATTTCCTGTATGATGAAATTTGAGAGTATCGAGTATTTGAGAATTCATTCTGACCCATAGCTCCACTTATCCAGTTAGGAAGCACAGATGTCCTTTTTCAAAGTGGATTTGTTCTAAATTTCAATTATTTTCTTTTGTTTTCAGTTTTCAGACTACAGAGAAACATATATCTGAAAATCTGTGCACAGATTATCACACTGAAAATGTGATTATTATGTAAACAATATGAATGTGTACACAGTCTTTTGTGCTGAATATAGGAATCCACACAAACATCTATTAAAAGTTATTGGAAGCAAATGTTCATTTTGACTTGATTCTTCACATACAGAAATATTCCTTATTCTAACTTGTGCCAAAGGACATCAAGTTACTTGAATTTATACCACAGCAGTGGTATTGCAAAACTCAAGTCTGCAGATTGTTTACTCAGAAAACACTTTTGACCAGAAACTTGAGAAATGTGAATGGCAGTATGCAATCCACACTGTTGAATGAATTTTACCCTTGGTGCGCTCTAACCATGGAAAGAAAAAAGAGTCAATTATACAGAATTCGGGCAACAGATGTGCTACCTTCAACATGCAGCTGCTGGGACTCCTGCTGAGCTGAAAAATCCAATGCAGAAACAAACATTTATTTTAAAATTGTTCAGCTGTTAAAACACGTAAATAATTGTAACTTGACTAAAAGTTAAAGTAGAACTTAGTTTTGAGGGCAGCAAGGTCAATTATTGTTAGAGTTGCTGCCTTTGGACCTGAAGATCACAGGTTAAAATTCCACCTTTGCCTGTAGTACCCTTGAGTAAAGTACCTATGCTTGTGCCTAAAGTACAAATTACTCAGCAGTAGAAATGGCTAAATAACTGTAGGTAGCTTAACGCCGTAAGTCGTTTTGGAGAAAAGGGTCAGCTGAATGAATAAATTTAATATAAATTTCAAATCCCCCTGCCACAACAATGGGGATGTTTGCCACATCGCATGTAATGGCTATGATGTGTTGCTGTGATCTAGCGGATGTGATGGCTATCTTTAAAGATAGCTATCTGGCAAGTTTGATGTCTTTTTCTATGGCAAGGAAAGTATTCTTGGTCATATGAGGAGCTGACCTCATTCATTCATTCATTCATTCAAGCGTTGCACTAAGAACTGATTATGTGCGTCTCTTTCCCCGTCTTCAGTTACATTCCGCCAGTGAAGTGGTGTGTTGCAAATCTGTAGTCCTCACTGCTCCCTGAGAAGCTTTTGCAAGCTACACCCTGGTAACATTTCTGTCTCTAAGATGTATGACTGTCCATTTATCTCTTTCCCGTCTCATTTTCCCCACTCGGAGGCACCAGGGAAGTGATTTATTGATAATCTCAGTCCAGAACACAACAACACAACCATGAAAACAGCAGGGGGAGAATGCTGAGACTATTTTGTTACTTTTTGGACAGATATTTAGATAGTGCGTGATGATATTCTGAATGTTTTCTTCAGTTTCAAAATGCAGATTAAGTATGACTGTTTCTTACATTTACATTTATGTGATCTGCAAATACTGGCAAAGTGGATAAAACAGAGAAAGGAATTACACTGTACTTTTTTTATATGCAGCAGCAGAGTGTGGGAAATTGTAATCATTGCAGCAAAGTGTAATTCTGCACTTATGCGGAAGTGGCCAAAAATTAATTTTGCGCATGAACAGTCAGTCTGACAAATGCAGCACTTCCCTGACAAGTTGCATGTGGGCCAAGCTGTGAGCTACACTGTGACACAGGATGCAGTGACCACCAGACACTTGGTACAAAGCCAGATGGAGTCAGTGGCAATGTGGGCAGCATTTGTTTTTTGGTAGAGTGGGGAATTTGCCCTGGTGCAAGAGGCGGTGTTTTGATAGGATAAACAAAGGAACAGAAGGTAGTCGACACAAGCCATGTCACTAAGAGTGCCCCAAATAAGGTGTCAGAGATTTGAAATGGGATTTGTGAGTTGAAAGAGCTACCGTTTAGCTTATCTTCTCTCCAAGGAGCTGCACCAGGGCAGGTTATCTGCCAGCTGATGGAAATATGAAGGCACACTCTATTATTGTCAATAACCTCCTGATTCTTTCACTTAATGCATCATAGTTTGTCTAACTCTAAGGATGGCAGCTGTTTCTAAATGTCTATAGCTGTTAGGTCACGTAACAACAACAGAGAATGTGTACATTTCAAAATACAGCGGACAAAAAGAACTTTATGTCCTAAAAAAAAATCGGTGATACATTAATGCACGCAATCTATTTATGACCACGAAGGGCAAGGCTGTCCGATTACCTCTTTGTACTGTGTGTCTCAGTGGCTGTGCCTATACTTGAAGGCCCTCTGCCAAATGTCTTTGACAGGCCACTCTCTGCCCAGGGGCACATCAGAGTGAAATGAACAATTACGGGGGTGCCCATCTGGCTGCATGATTAACACTGCTGGCAAGGCAACCTCAGCTTTACAGTACGTCTTAGCCGGGTTTCTCTATCCTTTCCCTTCCATCCATCTGCTGCCAAAGAGGCACTCCACTTGTGCTTGCCTGCAAACACAAGTGAAAAATTACGAAAGGTATTCTGCATGGAATTTAAGGGATCATCTCAAGTCTTTTGAATTGGCCCTGAGCCTCCGTGGTTTATTCTGTGTCTCAGCTGGATTATTGTCACACATGAGTGTAGTGGATCACTTGAAGATACCTGCCATAGCTTGACATGCTCCAGTCGCTCCTCTGAGTAAAAAGGAATAGACTAGGATTCGAAACGGGGTTTATGGAAACTAGTTTTTCTTGTGTCTTTTTGATGCCTTCTTATTGTTTTTGTGTGTGTGGGTGTGCTAGTAGGTCAGGATGAAGCCATATGGTTTCTTGTATCAGTTTCTCAGATCACTTTGCTCAGCTTTGTGTTGGGTTTTGAACATTTTGTGAACATGAAGTCAGGAGAATATTGACGTGTTCAATTTTTTTTGCCGCAGTTGAATCGTTGGAGCTGATTTGCATGAATGATTCAGGCAGTTTCCCATCTTAACATTGTCAAAGCTGAATGAAGTGCCACAAAAATTTTTTTTCTGAAGTCAAGGGCCCAATTAAATGTGGACATTTCTCCCAGCATAAATGATCACTGCTCAAACCAAAAACAAGAATTCAAAGAGAGGCATTTGAGATCCTTGCTTTTTGCAGCACATTCATATCATACCAGAAAAATCACATTCCAAATAAAAACACATCATCAATTCTCACAGTTTTTAACACAAAGCCTCTCCATCAAGTAATATCCCGCACCAACCATTTCCACCACGCAATACCAGTGAGCAGTGTTACCTTTTCAGATTTTTTTTCTGCTGTGTTTTCTCACACTATGTAAACTGTTGAAGAACTTTAAAAGGAAAATAAAAATGTGTGTGTTTGCTTCAGCACCACTTGAGAATAGTAAAGCATTAAAACTTGGATATTACAGGCAAACAAGATCATTGACAATAAGAACTGATCAGCACTTCAATATTTGTCACTGATATGTAGAGTATGACAAAAATCTCATGGATCATGGTACGAAAATAAAATACAACATCTAACCACAGGCAATATAGTCATCTTCAGAGGCATCACCAGTGTTCAAAATTCCACGGTTCCCAAAAAATTGTGACTGTACCATGGAACAAAGTACTAGGTTATGATATCTTAATAATTACTTCCAATTTAATTTGTTTCATGTTATATATAACCAATATCATGTACATTAGACACGTTTTGAATATTAAAAAGGTGCAAGCTAATTAAAAACAAAGGTGTTTCATGGTCACATTCTATTTCTTTCAAGAATATGTGGCAGAGACAGAGAGGGAAAACACATGGAGGAGAAAGAGAGAGAGAGCGGGCAGACATCTCGCTGTTGTTGTTTTTAACAGTAACACATCCAGCTCTTTTAATTATGCCATGCTCTCTGTACTAGGAAGAGGCTCTTTGTTTTTCATTTGTTTTTGCCAGCAAGGATGTCCACCCACATGCACGCACGCCCATGTGGATGCTCAACAAAGAAGGCCCCGGTCCAAACTTAAAACCATGGTTGTTAACCTTTTAATTATGCTATTTACAGAGCATTTGAAAACATGGGAAATGGATATATACATGCTGTAAATATCTTCACACTGTGCAAATATGAAAGCCGCAAGACTCTTGCTTCACTGCTACTGCCAATCTCTTTGGCTTCCTAAGTCCTACTTGGCCATGATTTTAAGACAGCTGTTTTTCGAAGGATTTCAGCACACCCTCCTGGAGCAATAATCATCTCCTGGGACAAAGGGAGAAGAAGGACATATGGGAGAAATGATTCTGATTCCAGCTGGAGGAGACCTATTCAACCATGATTTTCTCAGATACAGAGATGGGCAATAGAATAGAAAGTGAGATTTCTAAAAGCTGAGTGAAAATTGGATGAAATGGGCAAAATTACATCAACAGTTCCTGATCAGCCAGACATATGTATGAATGTGATACTTAATGAATAAAAAAACTCACCTAAGAAATAGAAAAGAAAACTTGGACATTACACCTGCCAAAATTAGTTAAGCCTATGAAGCCATCATGGCTGTACTGAATGAGGCTCCTAAATAGATTTTTCAGATAAAAGTCTGTTATTCAGAGCTGCTGGCCACACACACACACACACACACACACACACACACACACACACACACACACACACCGTTCACTAACTAGACGGATATGTGGGTTGCTGTGCTCTGTAGTTTCATCCCCTCTAATTTCACACTGTAATTCCACGCAGTTTCACAACCTCAAGGCACAACCCTTCAAAATATTTGTCTCACTGATGTGGTCCTCTCCTGTTTATTATCCCATTTCAGGGATGGTTTGTTGTTGTCGTTCTGTGTTTAATGTTTAACTATCATTGAAGGGACTCGCCTGCTGTGCATGTGTTTTTCCCTGTGTAATAACATTTTGGCTTGTTCTAAAATAGGTTGTGAGAGTTGGGTTAGTAAAGCAATAAAACGCAGTAAGAATGTTGCATAAATGGATAAATCATTGTTCATTGAACAATGTAACCTAGAGAAAGATGTCAGTTATATAGACACACACACAGTTTGAAACGCTTGTCCCAAGCAGGGTCGTGGCAAACCGGAGCCTAACCAGGCAACACAGGGCGCAAGGCTGGAGGGGGGGAGGGGACACACCCAGGACGGGACGCCAGTCCGTCACAAAGCACCCCGAGCGGGACTCGAACCTCAGACCCACCAGAGAGCAGGCACAGGCCCAACCCACCACACTCCCATGAACCCCTGTCAGCTATATAATGTATAATAAATAATAGTTTTGTGGGTTGCACTGACGTCTCATGGCTGCTGGGCTAATAAATCCAGACCATTCTGTGTAAAGTTTGAATAGTCTTTCCCTGTGTTCGCAAGGTTTTCCTTGCTTTTCCTTCCCAAGCTTTGGCTTGCTTTCACAGATCAAGCTGGTGTTCAGATGAACTCTTAACTTTAAAATGCTCGATGTGTCTGTATTTCGGAGTAAATGAGTGCATGTGACTGCCACCCTGTTCAGGGGTTGCCCTATTTCACACCCCATACTACTGAGATAGACTCTGGACGACTGCAATCCTGTGTTGGAAGCATTTATTGATAAATTGATTGAAAATAATAAATAGGCCAATTCTAAAGAGGCAACTATTACAATACTGATAGATTTCAGAATATGAAACAATGATAATAATTCAGTACATGAGTTTTATTTAGAATGCAAATTTAAAAGTGTGGCGGTTTTTAACTCATTGGTTTGTTGTAATTATGAATCTTTGAACTGTCATTACATTCATTATTCTGCATTATGTATACTCTTTCAGTTGTGTTTTATAGAGATTTAATTTAATATATTGTATACACAGCTGCCAGCTAGGTAGGATTATTTAATGGTAGCAAAGAATATTTTGTTTGCATGGAAGTAAAAACTTAACAGAAAATTTGCTTCTGGGATGGACATAAAGTACAAATTTATTTATGAATCCAGAGAGGAAAGGTATGCTGGAACTCATGAAAATAAAACATATAAAGAACTGAATACATTAAAGAACTCAGACTATCTGAATTACTGTGATTCTTTGTAAATTAAATAAATACTGATGCTGTGTACTTATTCCAGTTATATTAATCTATAACTATAACATACATTTAGAGGTCTCACTTGCATCCAAGTCATGCTGCATGTCCCTATGTCTGAAGAAGGTGTAGAGTATGCCTGATTTGAAGGTTATTTTATACATTGAATGTTTTGAATGATGATTTTTACAGGCAGTGGCTTTGTAGATATTCCTACACACACTGTGATCAAATCAAGTATGACTATTAATGTTTTGCTTTTATAAATTCACTTCTAAAATATAAAACACAAGTAAAATAAATTCTAAATCTCATTTATAAGCAATTCCAGTTTATGATTTTTTTTTTTGTTGCTTTTGGCAAATGTTCCATTTATTACTGTTATTAGCACTTCATGATAGGAAGGAAAATGACATCCTCTAAGCAGTTAAATTTGTGATTTTAAGTTTGAAACCGTTTTCTCTTTTTATGCCCAAGGACGAAAATGTGGTTGTTTGTGGTTTTGTTTACCTAAAGTGACCCTGGGATCCAGACACAAGAAATGTGCTTGAATTTGGTAACTCAGGCAGCCTGCAAGAAATTCAGTCTCTCTGTCTACGGAATACTGCTCCTCGCTTGACAGGCAAAATAAAATATCACAGCACCATGGTATACGTACCCTCTGAGCAATCTGGTCTATGTGATCATGCCAAGAATTGTTTTTCACAGTCAAATAGCGTGACACAGCAAGTAAAAATGGTAGATCAGTGGTACAGCAGCTAGTACTGGTATCTTGCACCGGCTGGGTTGTGGGTTCAAATGTGAGTTGCAAATGTGGCTTAATCCTCAGGAAGTCTGAATGCTCTGGGGGCTCAGGCTGCCTCCCAAGGTCCATAGATGTGTTTCATCTGGTGACAATAATCTTTGGATGTTACTTTGGAGGAAAGCATCTGCTAAATGAATAAATGTAAATGTAATATATAAACTTAAAGGACTCCATTGATAAGAAAACTTCAACTTATGAAAAAGTGCAGGGTGCATGGGCTGTTCAGTGGATAGCACATCTGGTGAGAACGGCTTGTCATATCATTCCCTTATAAAGTAGGGTAACCCATCCATCTTTGGTCCAAATGTACTGCTTTGCGTTCCTTGGGACCACACCAGAAAGGCCAAGAGGGGGGTCTTTGTCAGCACTGGGGCCAGGAGAAGTAAAGGATTGGACCCAAGTGTGCGTGCGTTTGTAGGAACAGGCAAAAACAAAGGTCGTGGACAAGCATGGGTCTTTGAAGCGCGGACGTCGTTTCCAGGGCGAAGCAAAACTCAGTAACCGGAAGAGCAAACAGGCGTCAGAAACCAGGATAATCAAAAACACGAAACAGGAAACTTGGGACAGGGAGAAGAATGCTGAATGTCACAAGGCCGCATAGGAAGGCGTTTGCAAGATTTCGCAACCGGTACCAGAATGGCACTTTCTTTATACCTGGCTGGGCTTGTTGGTACCAGGTGTTGTCGTTGTACTCACAGGCATGGGCATGACAGGTCTGATGTCTGAGTAGCCTAGGACCTCTATATTCATCTTTCAGGCTTCCAAGAGAAGTCACTCTGGCGTTGCTGCAAAGCATGAAAAGTGCATATTCATTTTTAGATAGTCTTCTAAAGGATAATTTCATTGTAAGCTCTTTCCAATGGGTACAATAAGGATTTAGAATTGCTGACACAGGAATTGCTGCTAAATGTGTACATTCAGATAGTGTTGCATGGATTAATGGAGGAGATTAATTTCAGAGAAATAGCTCAAGGGAACCAGTCTTGGATCAATTAGTGTCTTGCTGGGTAGAATATCAGTGGGCATTGTACTTTGACACCAAGGAATTGCAATATAATCTGGAAAAGGGAAGCAGTGTGAGTGAACGAGATATGGTTAAATTCCTGGAGGGAAGGTTGCTGGTTGAGGGGTAAAAATGTATAATATATCGTCTCTTTGAAAATAATTAAGAAAATATTTTACCTATGATTGCTCCATTTCGACTTTAATTTCACATATTTTTCTGTGGGGAGGAGTAGGAGATGTTTGCTCTTCAGGTGACCTTCTATGAAATAGAACCATAAATACCAAAAAATTTCAGCAAATCTGATTTTGGATTAATTAAGTGTATAGACTCAACAAAACACAGCACACACTCAAATGTCACAGTGCAAGAGGTTTAGCAGTTCATTTTGTCATGGTTCTGGCTTTTTTAATGACTAACTTTTCCGTTTTTTAAGATGTAACCTGTACTGCATTTAAGCCATTTAGCCATTACATCATCTTATAATCAGTAGGCTTTCATTTTTTTGAATGCTTGAAAATGAAAGTGACTTAAGTGGGGCAGCGTACAGCACTTTGCCTTCAATTATTTGAACAATTTGGTCAAACAAGACAGCCCACACCATTAAGCTTAACAGTATCTGATGACAAGAACAATAAATAAATAAATAAATAAATCAGAATGACTACCAGGTTTCCCTAATAATCATTTTGCAGAATTTTTGGCTGCTTAAATTGGATAAAGCCCTTTTATCTCCTTATGAAAGGCAAAGGAAAAAACTGCAATTCCAAATAAAGAATCCCAGTGTGTCCATCTAAGCAAAAAGAATACACCAGACACTTTCTCTCTAAACATACACACACCATCTGAAACCGCTCGTCCCATACGGGGTCGCGGGGAGCTGGAGCCTAACCCAGCAACACAGGACGTAAGGCTGGAGGGGAAGGCACACACCCAGGATGGGACACCAGGCTGTCACAAGGCACCTCAAGCTGGACTCAAACCCCAGACCCACCGGAGAGCAGGACTTGGTCCAACCCACTGCGCCACCGCACCCCTCCTCTCTCTCTATATATACTGAATAAAAATAGGTCATAGTATATACATATAATACTAATGTTCTTGGTTTTAATAATTTACTGTTGTGCTGATACTGATATAGATACACACACACACATTTTCAGAACCGCTTGTCCCATACGGGGTTGCGGGGAACCGGAGCCTACCTGGCAACACAGGGCGCAAGGCCAGAGGGGGAGGGGACACACCCAGGACGGGATGCCAGTCCGTCGCAAGGCACCCCAAGCGGGACTCGAACCCCAGACCCACTGGGGAGCAGGACTGTGGTCAACCCACTGTGCCACCACACCCCCTCCGATATAGATACACATTATCTAAAATTAGTTTTTAGCTATAGCTGAATTGCTCCTTTATTCCTAAATGTATGTGATGATGTGCAAAAGTAACCAAAGCTGCTTGTAATTGAGAGCTGTAACCTTGTCTGGTCATAGTTCCTTTTATTGGTACATCCCTGCATAGTTAATTTCCTTGGTATTAAAGTGATTTGGAAACAAATATCATAGATCATCTCATTGTGTGAAAGGAAGGTGTGGACTCATAAAGGTATGGAGAGTTTAGTCTCTGTGCATTTATTCCATTTTTCCTTTGGCTATCTATATTGCCCTCTGTTGGTTTATTAAAACTTCATGGATTTTCCATCACATATATTGTACCTGAATAATATATAGAGACCTAATCATAAAAGAATCAATGTTATCATTGTGATATATGAGGGTTATTTTGTGCAGTGTATTTTAAATGCATTTTTCTCCCTGATGTAAAGATGTGCTGCTGACCTATATCATGACTGCTAAAAATGATTTATGGAGTAAGCGTTAAAATCTAAAAGTAAAACTGAGTGTTTTCTTGTGAGTTTATCAACTCCAGAATGTAACTTAAAAAAATACCTATTTCCTTCTTACATTCAATCATCAGTGGTTCCTGTTTTTGTATCAGCTGGTGTACCATTTCATTCATTAATGGAAAATGGAGAATACAGTATTTATTGAAATTTCAATCAGATCAAATAAGAAGAGATGATCTTATTTGCTTTCTTCTCTTATCCCATGTCCGTGTTTCATTCTATACCTATTATCCTTGCCAGTTGCTTGTGATAGCTGTGCATTGAGGATTATGGTTTCAAGCCTTTCAAGTGCATCTCTCATTTCATTTCATGATGCCTTCACAGAGCCTAAAATGCTTAGTGAATAATATATGCCTGCAGTCACACTGACGGCTGCCAGGTCTTATGAAACAATGACTTCCTGTACTAGATGGCATGGAGCTGCCAAGAAATGTCATGATTTGGTCATGACACTTTGTGAAAGGTGTTACACGTAATGTCAGATAGAAGAGTCCTCACAAGAAAACACTAACAATTACAAGACCACGCAGTGATCCGCCACATTCTCGAGCATTCTGAAAATCTTCTGTACGTAAATGTGGCTTTTTCATTTGTACTTGGACTGCGTGAAAACAGAGACCAGAAAACAACTAAGGTTACTCCATTACTTCACTTAGCATACTATTTGAACTTACATCAAGGTTTTATTTATTAGGTTATTTTGCTGTCTTATTTGGCAATTTTAGAAAAGGATTTTTTTCCTGTGTGATTTAATGCAAAGTAGGGGTTTTATAAAGCATTTCAATTCACATTAAATACTTTGCCAATGGGTATTATAACAGGAGTGGGGATTCAAATCCAGGTCCTTTTATTGGAAGGTGACAGATGTAATGACTACACTTCCCCCGAATATATGGTGAAATACTGGGACAAAACATAACTGAGGCATTCAAGCATGCTACAGTGCTTTTTCATCTATTATAGTACTATATGTATGGTGGGAAAAAGTGGCACTATTGTTGTTTTTATGTAATTTCCTTGGTGTGAAAGGTACAATCATAAGCACCCCTTCAGTCAAAAATTAGTTATGTTAACTTTAGTTACAATGACTGCAACTAAATATTTCCTGTAGCTGCTGACCAGGAACTTCAGAACTGCATTAGCTCGGCAACATATCCAGGTTTTTGAGCCTGAAAACGCCTTTTCAGGTCTTGCCATAACATCTCAACTGGATTCAAGTCAGGACTTTAACTAGATCATTTGATGAGTTTGCTTTTTTCCCCAGCATCTGATGCTGACTTGCTTTTATGTTTGTGATCATTTTTTGTTGCATAACTCAGTGTCAGAGCAAACAAAGGACACGGAGGAGGATGGATCCAATTGCTGGATTGTTTATTCAAAACTGAAGGACTAGGCTGGTTCTTGTGGTTGGGGATGGGTGAATGGTCGGTCGATCGGTGACAAGAATCTGATGACAAGGATCGGAGACAAAGATCTGATGTCGTGGTCAAGGGACGCGGCAAATGGTCATAACCAAGGAGATGTGGATCACGACTAGGAGACGATGAGGAACAGGACATGGGAGAAGCGAAGCAAGTGAGATTCCGCAACTGGAAAGTGGTGGAGTAAGGCTTTTTATACCTGGCCACTCTGATTATGGCCAGGTGTTTCTGATTCAGGTGCAAGTGTGGTCGTGACACCCAGCTGTTCAACTTCAACTCACAGATTCATATTCTGATATTTTCATTTAGACTCTTCTGAAACAAAGGAGAATTTATGGTTCGTTTAGTGATGGCAAGAAACACAGGTCCTGTGGCAGCAAAACATCCCCAGACCATCTCATGGCCGCTACCATGCTTCACTGCTGGTAGAATGAGCTGTTGTATTAGGTTTTTGTCAAGTTTTTGTTTTGTGACTATCTAAAATGTTCTACTTCTTATTGATCATTCCATGGAACATTGTTGCAGGAGTCTTGCAAGACATCCAGGTACTTTTTTGCAGATTCTAAATGAGTTTTTATGTTCTTTATAGTAAACAGTGGTTTCGGCCTTGCCACTATCTTGTGTATCCAATCTTATTTTGGAGTCATAAGGATTGACTTCAGATGAGGAAGGAGAGACCTGCAGTTCCTTGGGTGTTGTTCTGGGGTTCTTTTTGACACCATTAACAATATTATACCTTACTCGTAGACAGATTTTGGCAAAACAGCCATTCCTGAGTAGATTTTCCGGTCTTCCAAGCAATTTAATGAGTATGGCTCTGGCTATAGTTTGATTAAGGTTCGGAGCTTTCTCTATAGGTCTTCATAAATTTCCTTTCAGCTCTTTAAGCTTGTGTTTTGCAAACTTGTCTTTTGCTGGTAAGGTCTGGCTGATTTGACTGAAGCTCAGATTTTTAGAAATGTCCAGACTAATACGTTTCATGAACTTTTCTCTGGTGGTCTTCGGAAATTTCCTTTAAGCTTGTCATGATGTTCCTCTATGAATCTCTGTTTGGCAGCTTTTGCTGGTAAGGATTTAAGTAGCTGAAAATTGCTTGCTTATCAGCACATTTTAAAAGAAAAGCTAGTCAAATCCTTTTAACCGCCTATCAATAGATCTTTGGAAGATTACCAAGTGAGAGATAAGCTTTGTGTTTAAGAACTCTCTACATCAGACTTTATCACAGGCAGATACTATATATGCACCAAAGAAAAGGCAAAGTATAAAAGTAATATATAAAGGGGGTAATACAATAAAAAACATAATGATGAATACCATATAGCGAACAATAAAGAAAACGAAGATGGTAATTCACAGAACGAGTTGATTTTATGGAACAAATTAACCCCATTAGGCAATAAATGGGCATATTTCTATAATGAACTGATAAAAAGATCTAATGAACTTTAACGTAAAAAAAAAAAACCTGCAAATCAGAGATAAGTGAAAAGGGGGCTTTTCCATGTCACTGAATATGTGTATTGTAAATAATAACTGTTAAATAGTGTGAATGAACATACTGTTGTTACCAGTTCCGTTATTTTACGGTTTTGCTAAAATGTCCTTTGATAGTTTTTAAGAATGTTTTTAAAATGCAAACGCATGTATATCTAACAGGTATATTCTTCAGTATAACTGAAAATACATAGCAGTTAGAAGTCACAGAAGATAGACAAGGTCAAAAGGTGTCAAAGAAGTGACATAAAGGTGATACTTTAACTGAATATTTCCTGATCAGAACTAAGGTAAAAATGCACAATCTACTCCCTACAATACAATGGTGATATATAGAGAGCTGAGATGTCTTGTTGCAAAACCGTTATGTTGCACAATATTATTTTGAGGGAGTTCTGGAATTATTCCCTCTAGAAATGAAGCCTATTGGAGGGTGAGACGCTAAAAGAGCTTGACAGGGAATTAAATAAGTTAATTTTAAATTACGGCGCTGTCATGTCCTTTGAGCAAAATAATTTAAATGGATTTTGCCTGCATTGATACCCAGTGTGCTGTTTCTTGTCACTGTGGTTAAGCCTTTTATTTATTAAAATTTTCCCACATACAAACTGAATGTTTTTGGGGGAAAAACACTTGGACTATCAGAAATCCATTTAATTTGATTACAGATGAAATTCATTTAATTAAACCCATTCAAACTGAATTTGCATTGAGCTTGTGCCATGTATACTTTGTGCAGAGAAAAACGAGTGGCCCAGCTCCCATTGGAGCAGCCTGTTGTTCAGTTCTTTTTTTTCAGCTGACGTCATTTTAAAAAACTGGCTTTATTTCACTGAACCCTGTCAGCTGGCAGGAATGATGCCAGTGTTATCTCTCAGCCCCGGAGTGTCATCTTCCAACAGACATGGTTTTCATAAAGCCAACCTGCAGACCTCTCCCCAAGGTACCCTGACTGGAGGACCTGATCCCCGAGCCTCACCACCATAGTGTACCTGTAAGACAGTGAAGAAAGTGAGAATTGCTGAAAGCCTTTTTTGCCGTCCTTTCACAGATGTCTCCTCCAGCCAGGCTTCTCTGGGAAAAAAGACAACAATTGGCTACACTAAATATAGACACAGCCTGTTACTCAAATAATGGTTTGTTTTTGTGTTTCTTCAATTTCTTCCTAAAGCAAGAGTTTCTGCATTTCGCCTTTGGAGTGACAATTAAGCTATGTTTTTAGGTCTGTATTGACTTTATATTATAATTTTCCCATTGTTATGTATGCTAGATCAGCAGAGCACAGCACAACAAAGGGGCATTGCTGTTTGTGTAATTTCTTTTGAAGATGAATTGGTCTTCTGGCTAGAGCTATAGAATACAATTAAAACTCTATTATGGGGATATGTGGAGGCCAAAAGCATCGTTTTAAAGCAATCTTATTCTTAGTCATGGCACTTACACCCCAGGGGGGCATTACTGCTGACAGGCTGTGCACAGTAAATCACACACAGCCCTTTTTCAGTTTAATGGACAAGTTCTTTAACCGCTTTACACAGCTTCACGGGCCAGACTGTGTCCTCACCTCAGCCTAGGGCATAGATCTCAGATGCCCAAAGAGAATGTATATCATGCCAGAGTACCATCAGGAGGCTGTGTTATCAGGTTTGGTTTTGAAAACAGAGACCTTTAGCTTTAGGGGAAGCTTGGAGTGGAAGCATAAATGTTACACATCATGTTTCAGAAGAATGTGCCCCGAAAGGCTAAAAGCCGTAATATTTTTGGTATAAATATTCACTCAGAGACCTTTCTTGCTACCATAACTATTATTTATTGCTTTTTCACAAGTTAGCTTTAACAGCCTAAATTAATTTTAACTAAGAAAATAAATACTATACCTCATTGGTACAGTAGAAAATAAATACTTCATTAGTGCAACAGCACTTTTCCACATATAAGCCAAATCCAAACACTATCTAAATCCTTGCATCCCTTAGTTTTACCACAAAATGGTTATTTAACGAGAACTAGTGTTTCTTGTCTGACATGATAGGTGTGTAATGACCAATTCCAGATGTTGCTTTACAGGAAATTATGAGCGTAGTAGAAAAATGGAAGTGAAAAATAAGTGAATCCCAAGTAAACCAATGTACATTTACATTTATTCATTTAGGAGATGCTTTTGTCCAAAGCAACGTACATCTCAGCAAAAGTACAATTTTTGCATTACATTAAGAGAAGGAGACATAGCTGCAGACATGAAAGTCTCAAGCAAACCTAATTTGTTACCTACCACTTGCTGCACCGAGGTTCATCGATCAAGTAGTGTAGAAGTAAGTGGAATCAGGGGTGTAAATCATAATCATTTGTACATTTCGTTAGTTAATTTTAAGACTTAACGTTTAGATTTTATATGTTTATTTTAATGCTTTGTGTGTGAATAATGACCATCTCATTTGGGTTCACATACTTCCAAGCTGCAGTGTAGCAGGTGTAGTGCTGTAATAGCCAGTCTGCTTTCCTTTAACAGAAAAAAACTTCAAGAACTTTATGGAATTTCTCCCAGTGATCTTGTAAATCAGTAAAATGTTAACCTTTTATCAAAACAGGATAATGCTATAACTTTAATTGCTATTTGCTTGGTGTTTTTTAAAGTAATGAGAAACTCATTAGTCTGTCTTGACATTTCTGAATTTCCGCAAAACACAAGTGAATTTGTTGCTAATTCATATAATCAGTAAAGTCTGCTAAAAATTAATTAATCATAGCTTATAAGAGAAAATTTCCTAATTCTTTTTCTGAATTACTTCATTCTGAACTACAAGCTTGATACTACTTGAGTTTTTAATGAGAACTAAATGTATGTGTGGTAAAAACCTGTAATATCATAGTCTCCATAAAAATGGGAACATGGGAAAATGAAATGGTGCAGAAAAAAATTAGATTATTAATACATATGTCAGTGGGGAAAATGCTTAATACATCATCTATTTGTCGCAAGGTGTTTGATGGCATAGGAATTTAATTCATTGTGTTGCATTTATGTTACATTGAAGTTACATTGTGAAATGTGTAATACATTGTCTCATAAATGTGTGAAAAAGTATGTATGCTTTCCTAAGTTATGATATGTTCCTTAACTGAGAATAGTTGCATAGAGAAGAACTTGATAGACAGTTGAATATGATTTAATACTTTCATACAGGATTACTTTCGCAAGTGAAAAACGTTTATTTTAAAAACCTGCTATACTTAGATATTAACACAGATTAATGTAAATGTAATGTATCTAAATGTAAGATTTAGCCTCAGTGAAATATACATGCATATAATATGTATTTAGATATGTGAACAACACTGATTTCTAAAATTTTATGTTTTCATACCACCTGATCCTCCTGTTTTTTAATACCAGAAAAGCATGAAGAGGGTAAATAAATGTTTTTATCGGAACTTTGAAAAGATCTGATAGGGCACTATTTCAAATGGAATCTATTAGTATCAATGGTCGTCTGCGCACAGCAGATTTTGTCAGGGAATTTATTTTCATGAGCCGAATCAGGGCTTTAAGTGAATTCTGGAGAATGGGGCAAAAATAGCCTGAAAGGATATGTCATTCAGTTAATCTGTTTATACTAAATACCAAAACACATTTGAAGAATTGAAAGCCTTCCCATGGAGCCCTAGGAAATCTTGTCACATAAATGCTTTAGACACTGAATGTTTCAGAAACCTGGAAGCAAAGGCTTCAGGCTGTACTTTATGTTTGTATTACAGACCAACAAGTGATGTAGTGGTTTGAGCTTTATGCCTTACAACCAGAAAGTCCTGGGTTCATATCCCGTCTGCTGCAGTTCTGTCCTTGGTAAATATATCTTACCTTAATTGTTCCAGATAAAAATTACCCATGAGTGGCAGAAATTGGAGAAAAGCACCTGCTAAATGAAGAAGGAATATTGCTGAGATGTTTAATCAGCCCATTTGACTTTACTGCACCAGTGAAAGATTCACCATCGACTAGTTTATTGGTGGACCTTACATTTCTATGGCGAAACGTTAACGTCCCTTTTCTTTCGGTCATATTTTTTACTAGTGATGGTGGCAAAGTATAATGAAATACATGATGTGCTGCTTCCAGCTGCTTAGCACAGCGTCTGTTGACTTGTTGGCACTCCTGGAACATTTAAGAAATAAGTTATACAACTCAATCATCTGCTGGTATTCTGAAGTATCTGGGTTTAAAATTAATCCTGTAAAGTAGCTTTGTCTTGGTACTGTAAAGAAACCACCATGAACGTCTGTTCATAATACTGTTTGGATTATCCTTCGGCTGTTTCCTGAGGAATCATTTTCCCGACTGGTAATCACATTATTTTAACTGATGGATATTTTAATATCAGAAAAGTAGCAGATTTAGGATAATGATGTGCAGCTGTCTAAAGGATGATGCATCCTTCCCTGATTAGAGAACATTGAGGGGGGCTGGAGTGGCATGGGAATTATTTCTGGTGCCGGTAGCTCAGGAGTGAATCAGGATCACAGCTGACACAGTGAACACAAGGTATCCGGTGTGAAATCCCAGGGGGATGCATGTGTACAGCAATATGCCACAGGGATCCTTCTGTGCTTCAATAGCTGCAGCTCTGGACAATCCCCTTAAAGCACGTTACACACCTTCACTGGAAGAACAGCAGTCGGGGTGAAGCGAGGAAACTGTATTTCACACAATAGCGTGGCCTTTGAAAGAGAAGGAGACGGACGGAGAACTTTGACAGAAGGAGGTTTCAGCGTGAAGCAGAAAGTGGGGCAGGAGCTGAGCTCGGTGACAGCGATGTTTGCAGTTCTGTGCTGTGAGCTCTGCAGCTGGGTACCCGTGGCCCTGAGAGTACTCACCGTGGTACCACACCCACAGACGGCTTTTCAACAAGGCCACTGCTGCGGTCGTATTACTGCCGCCCCAAGCATCCTACCGCGTCACCGTGAAGCTGCTTTCATTTCACTGAAATTCACACAACTCTGACCTCTTCCTCTGATATTTCGTATTTCGTCGTCGTTGCTGTTGGCTGGGTAACAAAATGTATGTGCACTCTGTGAGCAGAATAACAGACGAGGATTAACTACGACATGTCACCTTCAAATGCAGTTTTGAAAAATCGCACTCTTTGTGTTTCGAAGGGCAATTTCTTTAAATTTAATCTGGATTTTGTCAGGCACGGTTCAGCTGCCTCTCGATCCCTTTGTGGAGGTGATTGATGGAAATAGCTGAGCCTGGTCTTTAGATATAAGTACATTTGTTTCAGTCAGAAGACTGGGAGCAGAGCTGTGAGTACAGTACAGCAACACCAGACAGCAGTAGAACCCTGTTACTGAGTCACCTTTGAGCTGATCATTACTAGTGCTTGTTTCACCCATTTGTGATGTGTATTCCTGTTTGACTATGCAAACAGAGCTGGCTTTCACCGATATTTGATGGATCAACTGCAATATTGAAGGAACGTTAAATTGCACAAACATATTTTGTGCATATCAATACATACATATATATGCATTTAAACTATATTGAAGTTTATATGGGTGATGTTACTGATTTCAAAAGCTATGGGCAAGTTATCCTTTATTTACCTGATGTCATCTAATGCAATTTACAGGCACGATGGACCTGCAATTTTTGATACAGTTATGGAAGTAAGTATGGGCTGCAGTATGACGTGACATTTGTGACATTTAGACTACCTGTATGGTTCTTCATTATAGCCGCTTTGACTTCTTGCATATTTAATCTATACTGCATTATTCAATACAGCAAATTATAGGGTTGTAGGAATAACTGATATCATGACCTTGTACTTCAAATGAATTAATTTTTTTCATAGTTCCAAAAATCATTAGATTTTATATTCAACCAGTCTAAATGCATAAATTTAATCACTTATTGAAAATAGTGTTGTTATAAAATAAATACACACACACAGTCTGAACCACTTGTCCCATTTGGGGTCACAGGGAGCTGGAGCCTAACCCAGCAACACAGGGCATAAAGCTGGAGGGGAGGGGACACACCCAGGACAGGACACCCGTCAGTCACAAGGCACCCCAAGCGGGACTCAAACCCCAGACCCACCGGAGAGCAGGACCCGGTCCAACCCACTGCACCACCCCACCTCCACAAAATAGAAACAGTTAATCTTAAAATGTTTGGAGAAAATTTTTATTGAAACAACTGAAATCCAAAATTAAAAAAAGAAAAAAACATTAAAAGTAACAAACTGATTTACAACAAATCTGTATGAACTAATGTCTGCTATAACATTTACATTTACATTTATTCATTTAGTAGACGCTTTTCTCCAAAGCGATGTACATCTTGCAGAAAAATATCAATGCTATAATAAGATATTTGTGTTTCTACCTTAAAATACAGTGAATTCATAGTACATTTGTTTCATTACAGAGTGACTTTAAGGATTATTTTAAGATGAAATGTGGAAGGGCAGCACAGTAGTGCAGCAGGTAGTGCTGCTGCCTCACATTGCCTGGGCTATCTGAGAGTAGGTTTAATTACACCTCAGTCTGTGTGGAGTTTCCATGTTCTCCCTATATCTGTGTGGGTTTCCTCCAGAAGCTCTGGTTTCTTCCCACAGTCCAAAGGCATGTAGTCCAGATGACCTAGCAGTGATAAATTGCCTGTAGTGAGCATGGGTGTGGTTGGCTACCCTGCAATGAACTAGCCTGTCATCCAAGGTGCACCCCCAGCCTTATATTCAGTGGTTCTGGAACAGTCTCTACCATGGTGACACTGACCAGAACAATCATTTCGCGAAAATGAGTGAGTGAGGAATCACTGAGGACAGGCATGTACTGTTGGGTCTTGCTGTAAAATTCTGTCACTGCGGGTCACATTTGAATATTTACTGTTTTAAGCGATTGAAAAAACCCAAGATGTGCTGATTTGAAAATAAATTATATATATGCGTACAGTACACATACATACACACTTATTTTCAGTGAATTTGTTCAAGTGTCAACAAAGAATTGGCGATAAAACAGTGTTTTCCTTTGACTGCTATAATCCCTTTGGTGGCTTCACATAGTAGCCCCTGTTCATATACCTCTACTTCAGGACCTTGCTAATTTAAGGAGTGTCAAGGACAGCATCATGCAGGCCATTGTGTCAAGAGCTCGCAGCTGCAGGTCTACAACCTCCACTTCCCCTAATGAATCACTTTTGTGCCATATCGCATGTTCAAACACCAAACAGGACTGCAGAGTGGCTCGGTGGCTCAAACGGTAAAGTCATTTTCACGTCCCACGCCTTACTCCATAGTGGGTGATTGAGTGATGGGTAGAGCTGAAGCATAAATGGAAGATAATTGGCATCACTCCCCTTCCGGCTAGGAGGGGGGAAAACTGGCCCAAAATATCTTCAGTATTTTTCCGCAAAAGTGTCTTCTACTGTTTTGCCTTGTCTATACTGTAACAGTGACCGTGTTAAATCCAGGAAGTGGCTTGCTGTAGTACCCTTTTGGAGAGTATTTCACAAAAATTACATAGAGCACCCAGTTCGATAAATAAATAATAAAAATATTAACAAATCAGTAATAATAATAAGAAAAATAATAGCAGCCCTCAGACAAGTTCATTTGAATCTATACTGAGAATACTAGCTCATCAGTCTAACGTGATCCCTGAAAATAAAAACAGTATAAACGCAATTGTTATCGACTCTTGGCGACCACAGAAATGCAGTGCCTCCAGAAACTTCTGCCCTCCGCTTGTGTCCCTGGTGTTGAATGGGATATGTCCATTGTCACTGTGATTGAGTCCATCAGCTGGTTGTTGTTTGTCTTGCTGTTTGTCCTCTTCTTCTTTTTCCTTCAGCTTTCGCAGGCATTAGAGTCTTTGAGAGAATTTGATCTGCGCATCATCTGTCCAGTATAAGATGTTCTCGGTCTGAGATTTGTGCTTCTAATCAGAGTCGGGGCCTGATTTGATCTAATATCCATAGATTTGTAAGCACCTTGTGACTTTTCTACTTGGCAATGGCTTCAGTGCTGATCTTATTGCATTCCCTTATTAAGGGTTCTATTTAAGAAACGCCTTCTAATGTGTCTAAGATGTTGATATCTGTGCTGTATAGATAGATCTTCAGTACATTCTTTGCATCTCTTTTTACCACTTTTCTATCTCTGCTTTCATCTTTGAGCATTTAAAGTAGCAGCTGGACCTACTTGTTGATTTCTTAAATTTTCAGGAAGACACCCCTCATTCGTCCATCTCCACACACACACACACACACACACACACACACATTTTCAGAACCGCTTGTCCCATACGGGGTCACGGGGAACCGGAGCCTAACCCAGCAACTCAGGGCGTAAGGCCGGAGGGGGAGGGGACACACCCAGGACGGGACGCCAGTCCGTCGCAAGGCACCCCAAGCGGGACTCGAACCCCAGACCTACTGGAGAGCAGGACTGTGGTCCAACCCACTGCGCCACCGCACCCCTTCTCATCCAGCTCCAGTCTCTTTGCAAATGTTGTTAAAGATCTTTGCCTCTTCTGATAGCTTTTTGTAATTCTCTGTGTAATTCTTTCGTAAGATCCGTTGTATTCTGGGTTTTTACTTCTCTTCTGAGCAATTTGTACTGCATAGTATGATAATACTGTCAATACTACAATCAATATAAAACATAATTAGTTATGCAAAGTCATGCAGAGGACCCTTTTCACACACAGCACATGTTTGTGCAGCACGCAGTGTACATCACTGACAAGATGCTCCGTAAATTTTTTTAAAAGTTACTTTCGGTTAACAGCAACTTTTCGGACCACTCAAATTCCTCTTTCCCCACTGTTCAGATGAAATTGCATCCTAAATTGTGTGGGACATTAACTCAAGGAATATTTTCTTGTGTCTCCAAGGACTTCAGAGACTAGAGCAAACCCTGAGGTACAGGAATGAGGAGGGTATAGCTGGGGAAAGGTTGAATGCCAGTTAAATGCATTTAAAATAAATGGCGGTTCTGCACAGTAAAAACAGTAGTACAATACAGTGCAGTGCAGTGCACACTGAACCACTGGTCCCATACAGGGTCGCAGGGAGCTGGACCCTAACCTGGCAACACAGTGCAAAAGGCTCGGGGGGAGGGGACACACCCAGGACGGGACGCCAGTCCATTGCAAGGCACCCCAAGCGGGACTCAAACCCCAGACCCACTGGAGAGCAGGACCTGATCTAACCCACTGCACCACCGTGCCCCCCTACCAGTACGGTGCAGGTACCTTCAATTTTATTTCTTATTTATCAAAGAAATTCCACAAAACTAATAATGTAAGCATAAAAATGCACAGTTTGAAAGGTGGCATTTCTGTTTAATACTCTTGTGCACATTCACAGAGGCTGCCAGCCTAGAGAAGAAGATTTGGCAATGAACTAATAAATATACTGTAAAAATAATAAAATGTTATCACAGCCTTGCATTCACTGCAGAACTTAAAGAACAAATTGTGATATGTTTCATTCTGTGTTTAATAATTCCCACGAAGCTATAGAGAGGTGTTTTATTTAGCCACATTGTTTTTCAGATCCAGGCATGGTTTATTGTATAATTTAAGCACGTAGAGCATTACAGTGATGATTTTACATTTTCCTTTTGTATCTAGTTCAGTTTCATTGTAATGATTTTTTTTTTTTTTTTAAATTTCTCCTTCGGCACCAATGAGAGCAATATTATGGTCCTACGCTTCTTTATTTCAACTGGGATGCTGAACTACCCCATCTGCAGCACAGGAGGCATTATCAAATGATCACAGGCTGGCAATCTCTATGCACCTTCCGTGAAGCTCTCTTCCTAGGTCTCTTAGCAACTGGGACTACAGGTGCAAAAACTGGAAGCTTTTTTTAGGTTGGTCATGTGGGTCACACATTTTCCAGTGGCAATGATGGGAAGGTGTAGGTCAAAGACAGTATTCCATTAGTGTCTTTTCCCAGTCTGATCAATTTAGAATCTTCAAACTGACCAGAAGTAACATCTGCTGAACATTGTGCTGAAATTGTTTATGGAGTGCATCTCGGGAAAGGCCTTGACCCCCTTACTGCTCATGTTCAACATGTAGTCAGAAATCTGAAGCTCATTATCAGCTAAATTTGCATGTTACAATCATAACTAAAATTAATTTTACAATCCCCTGAAACCTGTTTGCAGGAATTTGGGTTTGGCCTATTGGGCTGGCTCTGTGTGTATGTGTGTATTTAATGTGAATATATAACATAACACTTGAGAAATTAACTTTGCTGATTTGCATTGCACCCATCGTTTAATACACGTAGTATCTCTGATGTCTGATGATACGCTGATGTTACTGTGAACACTGTGAAAGTAAGACCAATCATTGCTGTTTCCCACTGCAACCCTGTTTTTTCTGACAGCTTGTTCCTCTGTGATCAATATCTGAACACCAACAAAACAGTTTTTAACCTTTATCTAATTACAAAAGCTCCCCTTTTCCATTATCTGGGTAATTCTATTCTCTGAAGGACTAAATGGATGATTGTACTTCTGGCCTGGTATACAAGCCTGAATATCTCAGGATATTTTTACATTTAATCACTGCTGATAATACATTTTAGGACAGAATGAAATGTTTCTTCTGGAGTTGATTATGGCCTCATTTGACATTATCAGACTCTTCTTACTTACACATTCTGTCTTTTCTAAAGAGGGACACTTCTCATTTTTATACCAAGACATTGATATTTGTATGCAAGTGTTTTTATACAAAAAAGCTGCTGTATGAACATTATTTAGAAGGTGTGGTGCAGCTGTCACTAAAGCAATTCTCATTTATATTCCAGGACAGCTCTTTTATGTTCTTACATAGACTTCTGAAAATAAAGTGGAAGCTTCCATTTATTGTTTAGGGCAGCTGTGACATGTTCTTAAATGAACTGATAAAGATTACGTACCGTTCCATTTCAGTTGAAAGAATTCTGGCATATAGATGCTATCCTTAAAGTGCTTTTGTTTTGTTCTATTTTTTTAAAGTAGTTTTTCCAGAAATTAAATGTTCAACTAGAAGAACATGCAGATTAAAAAAAAACATGTGGATTTAGCCTGGAAAACTGGCAGGAAAATTTTTCTAAAGCTATACATTTACATTTATTCATTTTGCAGATCCTGCACTTGATAGTAACGTACATCTCAGAATAAACAGAAAGGCGTCTCACCAACAGATAGAGACAGATGCAGACACACAATTTGCAAACTTAAGTAAATTTTTCCAGTAGCACCATTTTCGCTGACATGCGAACACCAGTTTCTACATGTATAACTTATGGGAAATACAAAAGGGTTTTTTGACAGGTAATGTACTGTGAGTTTATACAGTAGAACAGATAAATCAAGAGAGAAGCCGGTCTGAAAGATATGTGTTTTGAGGTACTTCTTGAATGTTGAGAGGATTTCAGCAGTTCTGAGAGAGAAGGAGCTCATTCCACTACTTTGGAGCCAAAAACCAACAGCCTTTGTGCTTTTTTTTTTTTTTTTTTTTTTTTTTATACCTGTTGCCTGGGACTGCCAAGTGCTTAGAGGTGGAGGAGCGTAGCAGTCTGATTAGGGTATGGAGAGTGATCAGGCCTTTTTTGGTATTGCAGAGCAGGTTCGATGAAGGTCTTGTGGCCAACTGTGTTATGGACAGCTAGCAGAAGCCAGTGGAAAGAGATGAGGAGGGTGATGCTGCAAATACATGCAAATGTTTCGGCAGGCCAAACACAACTCCTGCAGCAGCATTCTGTATCAGCTAGAGAGGTTGATGGCATAGGCCAGAAGTCCAGACAGGAGAGTTCCAGTAGTCCAAGTAGATATCTCCATGAGCTGGACCAGGAGTTGCGTAAAATCTGTTGTGAGATAAGGGCAGATCCTATGGATGTTATTCAGGAGAGTTCTGCAGAATTGACTTATGACTTGGGCGAAGCACAGACTGGAGTTGGTCATTATTCCCGAGCTCTTGACTGATGAAGTGGATGAAATGAGCTAGTTGTCCAGTTTGATAAAAAGTTCTCCACAGGGGGACACACCTGCTGGGATGTGACGGATCTTGGTGCTGGAGAGGTTGAATTGTAGATGGTGATCAGTCATCTAAGCAGAGATGTCTAAGAAGCAAGCTGTGTTACAAGAGGATGCAATATAATGTAAATGCTTAAAAAATTGTATGCCCACATATTTAAATTGTGCAGGAGAATGCGACATCCTGTGTCAAGACATTACGACTATACAAGATTCAAGGTTTTGTAGGTAATATCTGGAAAACAATAAATTGCATATGAGGGGTGAATTCGAGGATGGCTTCATTATGCAAATTTGGGTTTAAACTTCAGATATTTAAATCAGCATTCACTTCTGCTTAGAATAACAGTGTGGTTTGTGTTCAGTGACTCACCTTGTGTTTTTAATGCACTGTTTTTAGCATACATAAATAAAAATTTCGAACAACAGCTGAGCCAGACCGCTTACAGAGTACAAAGAACTTGGATCTTTCAAATGCCTAATGAGCTCATTTGGTAATTTTTGTCTTCATTTGAACCATTTTTGTCTGCTTAATTTAATTACTTTGATATTGTCTGATTTTTGGAAAAGATGCAGTATCTTCTTTTTTCCATCTACATAGAAAAAGGTTTTAAAATGTTGCATTGCATTCCACAACCTGTATGTTTCCCTTCTTGTTTTAAGGACTTGAAATACTGAGAACCACCTGTGACCACCACCTCTTAGGTACAGTGTCTTTACATCTACCTTACCTTAACACTGGAGGGGGAGGGGACACACCCAGGACAGGACGCCAGTCCGTCGCAAAGCACCCCAAGCGGGACTCGAACCTCAGACCCAACAGAGAGCAGGCACAGGCCCAACCCATTGCGCCACTGTGCCCCCCCTTAAATTTTACTCATTTACATTTAATTTATTCCAAATAAGAAAACAGTAAGGGTGCATCGTTCATGTTTCCACAAGCCAGAGTACTATCATTATTTGAGTTATTCATTTAGCTGACACTAAATGTGGCGCACCGGGTTTGGCCGGATCCTGCCGTCTGGTGGGTCTGGAGTTTGAGTCCTATCCTGCTTCGGGTGTCTTGCGATGGACTGGTGTCCTGTCCTTGGTGTGTCCCTTCCCCCTCCAGCCTTACGCCCTGTGTTGCTGGGTTAGGCTCCAGCTTGCTGTGACCCTGCTGGGGACAAACCGTTGTAGCCATCGTGTGTGTGTGTCTTTTCCAAAGCTACTTACAGTGTTAAGCTACCTAAATATTTTTATTCATTTCTACAGCTGGGTAATTTTACCAGAGCAATTTGGTCTAAGTGCCTTGCTTGGTGGTACTACAGCAGTAGGTGAGGTTCAAAATTCCCACCTCTGAATCCAAAGATAACAGCTTTTATCACTACACTGTGAGCCACCCCAATGATTATCAGATACTATTTTGCTCACACCTTTGTCCAAGAGGACTACAGATACAATGCTTTAACCTCTTATAATCAGCGACTTTGCCCAAACTCTAAACATACTGAGCTAGATCCAAACCAGTGTCCAGATCATAGCCCAAGCACTGTGAGGCATTACTCTTCCTACTGAGCTAATGTGCCACCCAAAGGATGCCCCAGCCACTAAGATGTGAACAATAACCTCTGGTCTGGTTATGAAAGGAGATCAGCAAAGGCAGGTTACAACCTCCAGTAGACATGAAGAACACTTAGAGAAATCTTCTGTATTGTCTACTCGCTGTAGATATTGTTTGCAATTCACTGAACACCTGGGACTGCTGGGAGGACCGAATTTTTGTGAACCCCCCACTAGAGTGGTCCAGACATTCAAAATTACATCCTGTTTATTCTGCTTCAAAATTGCCTCAATGAGTGGAAAATTGCAGCACTTGCAAGTATCAGTCAAATGAAGTCAGGTGTAATGAATGCAAGACTGGGGCGTTAGGCGTGAAAACCGACATCAGGCGTGCAGAGCCATCTTTCTCTCTGAGCTCCAGAGAAACATGCTGACAATGCACTGCATTATTGCTCAGGCAAAAGAGAGGGGAAGAGAAAAGCATCAAACATCTGGGCTGAAAAATAGTCCCCTGACACTCTTCTACTCACTTAGCACCCAGTTACAAGCAATGAACACACTGAGGACCTTGAGGATGTCGAGGACCTTGAGGAGCTTGAAATCTGGGAGGTTTCGTTCTCCACTGACACCAACTCCCCAGTGAAACAATGACATGCAGATCTGCTGAGTAAACTTCCAGATTTAAAAAAAAAAGATGCAGAATTGGTGGACTGAGGAATGATGGGGAAGAAGCCTTTCAAGAACAGCACTTGACAACACCTGGCATCAACCGAACAAGTGTAATTTTTTGTAAAGGGTGTTTTCAGTTTCGGGTGCTGACTTTGGGGGAACTCCTCACTCCAGTGCCAGTCAACAGTGTCATATTTTCAAAGTTTGATGACTGAACCATGTGTTTTCGGGTATCTATCTGTAACAGTTATTTTCATTTGTTGATTTCACCTCCTTTTTGATATACAGTCACATGGTTGATATAATGACACACTTCCTGTCTGGCATTTTGTTGTCTGCAACATGGCAAAGTTTTCTGCTGTAGAAGTTGCAAAACTCATTAAACATTAAATAGAAAATGATGATAGTAATGCTTCAGATGTTGAATGCCATATCAGCAATATATCATAAAAGGATTTTTGATAAATGATGAGCGGACAGTTATTCATGATGTTTTCTCTGTGGATCAAGATGTTTTTCTCCTGTTTAAAGATGGCAACACTAAATGCAGTACAATGGAACCACAAACACAAAAGAAACTAATTGCTGGAGTTGAGCAACATTAGGTTGTCTTGAATAGGAACAAATTACATTATCTGAATATCATAGTGTCACCACTGTCCTGAAATTTCTTTGAGAAAAGCTCTGAGATTATTTACCTAATCCCATGTTAATTAAATGAATACCCTGCTAGTGGTTATCATGCAACACCAGGAACTGATTGGACTCGTGCTGACAGGGAAAAATGAAGAATAATGTGTAGCAAAAGCAAGGGTCACAGTTTCCAGACAGTAGCAGAGGAGAAGTAGCCCAGACAAATAGAACACTAAACTATTTGTGATATTTGTACTTGTTGGTTGTAATTCCAATCCACGGAATTCCTTTTAGGGATGCAGTGGCACAGCGGGTTTGGTCTGTGCCTGCTCTCTGGTGGGTCTGGGGTTTGAGTCCTGCGTGGGGTGCCTTTTAGTGGACTGATGTCCTGCCCTGGGTGTGTCCCCTCCCCATCCAGCCTTGTGCCCTGTGTTGCCGGCTTAGGCTCCAGCTTGCTGCTGCCCTGCTCGGGACAGGCAGTTTCAGTCAGTGTGTGTGTGTGAACTCTTTTCAATGGGTTACATGACTGTTTTATTATCTCAACAATTTATTTAGGTGTGTTTCTTCATGGGATGTTCAATGAATGCATGGCAAAATCCTTTTGTCATTAAAACCATTACAAACACCAAACAACCAATGTCTACAACCGCTTGTCCCAAGCAGGGTCACAGCAAATCAAAGCCTACCCAGCAACACAGGGTGCAAGGCCTAAAGGGGAGGGACACACCCTGGACAGGACACCAGCCTGCCGCAAGGCACCCCAAGGAGGACTCGAACCCCAGACCAGTCACACAGCAGGCATGGGCCAAACCCACCGTGCCACTGTAGCTCATTACAAACACCCTTTAATCAATTTAATAAATGACGTTTTCATTAGCAGAGGAAGGATGGGATATTGCATGTAAATGAGTCTGACACCTGAGCAAGCAGATGTTAGACACAGCATTGGACAAGAGATGGTTCTGAGATGATTTTTATTTCATGTCTGCACACTATGTACTGCTGTGATAGGGGAATTTTTACCTTGACAAATTTTTGAGCAGTTGATGAACAGTGGCAGGTGTATTTTTTTGCTTTGCAAATATAAATTAGGCTTCTGGCCATGGCTGCAGATTTCAAGGTACTGCATTTGTTTTGTGCTTCGCTCCACGTTTTCAAGAATGCAGTTTACAAGCTGGCTGAAATGAGCAAGCTCCATCAGTAATGGCCAGTGTCTTGCAGCCACAAGATGGATAGAGTAGAAGCGCCAGATAATGTGCATATATATATTTCAGAAAGCATCAGTGGCAGTTGTAGATAAAATATAATGCATCTGAAAGGCAAATGTGATGAGGACAACAGGAGCTGTTTCCGACTGGATGCTCTGTCAGCGTCATAGAGCGTGGCTGCAACAGCTAAACTAGGATGAATGAGTTTCCACCATTTTAATAAAGACATTACTTTGTGCTTAAATACTGCCTATGACTGACCTCGTCTTGTACTTAAACAGTGGTGGTTATTTTGGGCAGTATGGCCTCCATCAGAGGTATTCTAACAGGGATCAAGACGAAGCTGGCAGCATTTCTTCAGTTCACCTCATAGGTAAATAATTTTAAAAATATTTGTTGTATGGCGGAGTCTGTATCCATTTATAATATGAATTCAGCTAATATTTCCAGAGCTGCGGACCAGTTCCATAGCTGCTTCTACACAGCGCTCACAAAGAATCTAAATTGGCAGGTTTTCATATTAGAGCCCTCCTGAGTGATGTTTAATTCCTGGCAGAGGAACACTCATTTACATCCATTTCCATACAAGAGAGCTACTGTGCATCTCAAACCAAACAAGAAAACGCTCTCTGCACACTCCATTGGAAGGTAATTTTATGACATATTAAAAACCAGATGGCAACCCAATGAAAGGGATAATAGGAAACAAGCCACCGTCTCATTGTTTGTAATTTTAATGTGATGTTTAGTTAATGTAGATGTTGGATGTGAATGTGGGAGCACTAGTCATCAGAGGAGTTGGTACGGAACTGCATATGACCAAAAAGACAGAAAAGCAGAAGGGAATGCTGTTGTAGCCTTCAGCAAAATGCTTTTCCTGAACTGCTCCAGTTCAATAGCAGCGGTTGAAAAAATTGGCTCAGAGCTGAAAGGCTGGAGCTTCATGTCTCAAGAAGGGTTCTGCAGTTATACCCTCTAGCAAAGCACTTAATCTGCAGTGCTTCAGTAAGTGTGCAGCTGTACATATGAGTGAAATTTTAAGCAGAGTGGGAAGATGAACAAATAAATTATGGAAAAATATTGTAATGAGGGCTCTGGGAAAAGGGATTATCTCCACCTTTGTGACCAAAGGCAGACTGATGCAGAGATATGTTGAATGGGCAGCAGGCTTATTCCCTGAAAAGCAATTATCCCCACGCAGCTATGTAATGGCTGTGTTACCAAACAGGAAGACAATAAGCAGACTATCCTTTAAGGCTTCAAAATACACCTGTTTGCTCTTGGAATCCTTGAGGGATACAGAGGGATTCATACATCATAGCTCAGGCTCTCCTGGGCATTATTGTCATTAAAAAGTGTGCGTCTGTTTGTGCTGGACAGAGACGGTGCCAGAGAAGGAGAAGAATTATCTTGAGCACAAAGGTATTTCTTGTAAACAGTATCAAAGATAGTTTCTGCCTAAAAATGAGTCATTCAGGAGCAAGATTGAAACAAGTTTCATCTACTAGTGTCATTAGTCTTGGGGTGATGGTCGCCGCAAAATCCAAACTGCCATCTACTCAGAATGACACATTCCAAATTTTAAGAATGTTAAAGAAGTAATATTTAATATTTTTCCAGCAAGACTGGCAAATGTTTGATAAATAACCACTGTCCAGAGGCAGGTAAAAGAAAATCACATTTTGTAATTCTTACATGCCTAAAAGTGTGTATTAATGCTGTTGTTATTGTGTACTGGTTACCACTGTCATACATGTAATAATCACTCTTCGAATACTAGCATTAGTGATACTGATGTACTACATTTAATAATAAAATAAAGTATTAAATCTACATACTAAAAAAGGATTAGGTGAATATAATTTTTTCTTATAGCATATGGTCTCGAAAAATACTTTCTAACTTTCAAGAAAAATAGTTCAATAATAGTCAAGAGTTTAATACTATAATTTCACTTGGAGTTCAAAATTATTATCTTTCTTTTAAAGTAGAGAAGAGGGAAAATTTTTAACAATATCATTTGTGTATATTACTCCTGTTCTGACCTCACTTAAGTAGATGTTGCACAGTATAAAATATAAATATGTTGCTGTAGTCTGTAAATAGGTGGTAGACAGCAGGTGAAAAGATGAAATTAGAGCAATGGGGAATGTCCGTATTGATATTTGATGGAAGGGCTGAGAGATCAAGGTTGCTGAATAGATCGTGATGGGAAAGATTTGCAGATAGGTAGATCTGAAATTAGGTTAGTAGCTGATGATCAATAAAAATCTACAAGTCAAGATTTTTTCAATACCACCATGATAATAACTAGGAATGTTAATTACTTCTTGTGTTTAATTTTGTTCAGAGTCATTTTAATTTGGAGGTTATCATTCCAACAAAATCCATTTAAAGTAAATAAATGTTCTATTTCTTTTAAAAGAGAATTACTTTTATTGTTCTGAATGTTACAATTATAGCCTTTCCTGTGATATTTTTATGTTCTCTGATCCAATCCCTCAAAAATTAATTACGCTGGTTTAATTACACCAAATGTAATCTAGTGTCACTGAAGGCACTCCACAGTTTCCACCCATCAACTATAGTGATGTTTTTAATTTGATAGAAGTACTATGAATTAATTGGGGTTAAGGGTATTTAGAATACATATTAAGAATTAACTACAGATTAAAAAAGACAAAGATTTTTTAAATAAAAGTATTTAAAACACTTATATGCGTAGTTATAACTGAAAAAAGTGCCATTAAATTTTCATTGTAAATTAAAGAATTAAATTTTAGTGTCTGCAGATGGATATGAGCGTTTAATTACTGAAATAAACTCCAAATTTTAGGCTTCAAAAAGCTTTACTTTGTGCTGAGTGTTCACTGCATATGCTTTTGCAAGTTATTAGATATCTATTATTGCAAAATTTGTACTATTATTAATGGTTTTTCTCTCCAAGACATGTGTTTGTGTGTGTGTGTACACATACATCATTTCAGTAGCAGGATGGTTGTAGGGTAAAATTCTTCTCCTTGTCTCTTTGGCTGGAGAGTGCTGAATAACATGTTCGTGTTCATGCATGTTTAGATTACTGTTCCTTGGCTCTGAGTGGATTTCCATTTTTCACCAGTGTTTACAGAACAGTGTACAATAAAACATTTATACTGGTTAGTCATGGAATTCCTAATCATACCGTTATTTTTACATTTTCCATAACAGCTGAACTTGGAGCATTTTTCCCCATAAATTCAAGAAGGAAATCTACCAAATCTGTTATATTTGTAACAATACAGCCTGAAAGAAATTCTTGTTGGCATATTATCACTTTGAAATTATTTTAGCAGTAACAATGTCGTCAAATTAATATTTTGACCAGTTTACCCTAAATTGAAAAATGTGATTATTTTACATGACTTTCAAGCCTGTAAGTGGAACCCAGAGAGGCTGAGGTAACATTTTATCTTACTATTTGTTGAAAAATACAACTAATTAAATTCAGGGCACTGCATCAAGAAATTAATTCTGAAGTCCCAGTGCTGCTCATTGACATGTTTAGATTATTAGACCTACAAATAAGCATTTCTAGAATCTGTACTTCACTGGGAAGGGAATTCACATTTATTAATTTAGCTGATTGCTGGATGAATGAGATCTGAAAGTACATCCTTCGGGGCCAAAAGCAGCAGCACTAACCACTATGCTGCCAGCTCTTACCCTGTTTAGGAAATTTGGGAACAAATTTAGGAAAAAAGGGCATGGTAGTGGGACAGGTTGCCAGTTACAATATATGAAAATAAATATACAAATTTTTTTATGTATAAAATTATTACATCATTATGTATATACAGCACAAAGGAGTCTGTCTAGTGTGTACAGAGTGATCACGTTTGTAGGCCAACAGAGAGATGAGGGAGGGGATGTATGGAAAAGCTTTGGCAGGTAAATGACTATTCAATGACTATTTCTAGCATTCTGGATCAGCTGGAAAGACAAAGAAGTCTGATGGCTTGAAAGCAGAATCTGTATCCAGTGTTTCACAGTGTCAGATACAGCAGAGAGGCTGAGGAGAATGAGAACAGAGGAAAGGGAGACAGCCTTAGCTGACTGAAGAGCTTTCCGCACTGCAAGGAGGGCACTTTTAGAGGAAGGGCCGATCCTGAATCCAGTCTGATAACCATCGAGGAGATCATTTTCCAGCAAGGAATACAAATAATAGGCCATAGATGGCAGATTCAAGAAATTTCAGCACAAAGGGTGAAGAAGAACTGGGCCATAATTCGAAGAAGCTCTTTCAAACTGGTGAGATGTGGGCAGATTTAAAGATTAATAGGAAATATCCACAGGAGAATGAAAAGAGAAGAAATAAAAGAAATGCATTGCAAGAGGGAATAGACTAAAAGATGAGAAGAGATGGGATCAGGAGAACAGGTGGAGGCATGGTGTGAGACCAGAAGGTCAGAGATTTCTCTTTCCAAGAGGGATTGAAAAGTGAGAAGTTAAGCTTTGCTGCAACCTGAAGTATGGATGGAGAAGGTGGACGTTGAGAACCTGCTGGTGGTGGAATCAGCTTTGTCTCTAGAAAACAGGGCAAAATCATCAGCGATGCAAGAAGAAGAAGGGTAAACAACTGAAACACAACAAAAAGAACGACCAGGAGCGGACAGGTAATCTGAATCATCGGGGAAGGGCAATTTGAAGCCAACTCTCCTACTTGAATGTTGATAATAAATTTTTTGTTAGACAGCTGTAACCCTACTTCAAGCACTAGTAATGAATCAGACTCAGACAGTTAATCCAAGTTAATCTTAACTCATCGGTCTACGTTCCGACACTGTTTCCTGACTGTGCACCCTGTCATTGATCATGCCTAAGCACCAGTTCAAGTCCTTCTATTTCTTTGATGTGAATTCCTCACCAATGTGCTGTGGCTGCAACCACGCTGGCCCACCTATTTAGAACTCTTCCATTCAATTAACATAGACAGGGCCAGTTGTGTGAGATATGAGTATGACGGCACTGCAAAAATTTCTGTAAA
Organism: Scleropages formosus; assembly: GCF_900964775.1. Classification (NCBI taxonomy): domain Eukaryota; kingdom Metazoa; phylum Chordata; class Actinopteri; order Osteoglossiformes; family Osteoglossidae; genus Scleropages; species Scleropages formosus. Next base: position 20,912,327 of record NC_041809.1, read on the forward strand.
TGTCAAATGTTTATAGTGATCTGTAGGTAAGTATATATGTAACTGAGATTGAAGTCCAGTTGAGGTGGCTAAAAAGTGCTGACAAAGCAGTGACAGACAACTTTGTGTTGACATAGCTTGTGACAGCCATAATTCAGCTAAATTGCCCATTTTTTGTTTCTCTATTCAAATTCCCTTGTGAACACAGTTTAGTGAACTGGAGTCTCCATTTCTCAGAACTCAGAACACTTTCTTGCCAGTGTGTAAAACATACAGGAATTGGCAATGATTCAGTGCCAAACATGAAAAACACATTAATAATATACAGTGTGCAAGCAAAAAAATTACAATATAACAACAGCACAAACATGAGCGATGTACAAACAACAATTCTTATGTAAATATGTAGTGCAGTCGAGAATATTACATAAAATGCAAGATAAACAAGGTAGAAGACAAGGCTAGTAGCGGTTGAGGTCAGGGGGTTACACTCATGTTGTTGTTGTTCTTATTATTATTATTATTAGTTCTAGTAGTAGTAGTAATTATTAGAAATGCAGTGTGATGCTTAAAATACACACACACACACACACACACACACAGTCTGAAACCGCAGTGGGGTTGTGGCAAACTGGAGCCTAACCCGGCAACACAAGGCGTAAGGCTAGAGGGAGAGGAGACACACCCAGGACGGGACGCCAGTCCATCGCAAGGCACCCCAAGCAGGACTCGAACCCCAGACCCACCAGAGAGTGCCGCTGCGCCCCCCTGCACTTAAAATATGTTAGACAAATACAGAACTTTTTTTGGTGTTTGTAGGCAATAGGCACTTTCACTGTGAAATCTGTTTAAAAAAAAAAAAAAAAAAGAGGGAAAAATGCCAGCTGAATTATGTCAGTTGACAAGACTATTCTACTGTAATACTAAACCATATGATTGAAGGAGAAGCTGAAGAAAGACACTTTCTTCGGAAATGATAAATTCTGGAATTATGGTTTTAAAATGTAATTTATAAGTTACTGTATAGTTGCCTTGAAGTTCTGCCTCTCAATTGGTTTTTGTTATTTTTTCCTTGTTTTCGTAGTTTTTTCCTCTTTTATATTTGTTTACCTCCTTCATTGGCCCTAATGGGAACTCCAGCGCACCACCAATGTGATTCTGATGCTACTGTATATTGCATGTGAACACTTTATAGCTGAAAAATCTGGAGGCTGTGTGTAGGCATTCTGAAAATTAAATCAGTCAGATTAAATTTCTGGGGCTTTCTTCAGGGAGCTGCTTCTTACAGGTTACTTGGAGAGATGCAGTTCTGGGTTGTGGTTTGTTGTCACTGTAATGGCCTTCACTTACTTATAGTTGGTTACTATTGTTATTACAGTTTTTCCTCGATCGATTTGACACATTACTCCAAACTCCGGTCACTGCTCTCAAAACAATTAACACAGCCATCTGAACACTTCATTCATTGTCCTAAATAGATTGTAAGTTCTTGTCTATCTCATACTACTTTCAAATGACATGCATACTTTTCCCAAAACACTGTGCGCAAAATTCTGCAATGTTTGCACAACAGTTCATACAGCCAACCAGAACTGTAATATATGAGGAAATTATTAAACAATTATCACCATCCTTACAATTATAAAACGGGAAACGAAAAAAAGACAAAAAGTAAGAACAAGAATGAGAAGGGGAAAAGGAAGATGTGTAAGAGTGAGAGGCGGTGGAGAGAGTAGAGGAAGACGAAGAGTGGAAGAGGTAGAAAGAGATGAGGGGACAAGAGGTGAGGATGTAGGAAGAGGAGAAGAGGGGGGAGTAGACGGAGAAGAGATGGGTAGAGTAGAGGACAATGGCGTAGTGGAAAGAGCAAGAGAAGAAAATATAACAAGACATGAGCAGAGAGGAAGGGGGCAGCAGGGTGGAAGAGGAGAGAGGAGAGGCAGAAGGATTGGGTACAGACGGGTTTCAAACGAAATGAGGGCCACCCTAATTGACCATGTCATAAATCATGGTCTCTTCTTCAGAGAAGTTGGGCAGAGAGTTCAGCCCAACATAAACAGATCCACAGTGGCTTCAATTATCCGCACATTTCAGAGCGAAAACCGGTAAGTAACCATACCATTGCACTCCTATGGTTAGAATGTAGTACTCTAGTTCTATTCATTGTGGATGTCCTCAGCCTCCAGGCACTCAACTCAAAGGCATTTGATGATTTTGGAGACAAAAATCACCCATAATATTGGTTACTGACTATAATGCAATATAAATCAAGTTACTGTAACTGTCAGAAAGGGTTCAGTAAATAATTGTTCTCAGCCCTAATTAAATACTGGAAGGGATTTGGCAGTTCTGAGGACGAGAGGAAGGTCATTCACAGCCAAAACTGGAACCACTCATGAATGGGACATTAAAGCAGCCATTGATGGAAGGTGATAGCGCTCTTCCTTGGGTATAGGGATTAATAAGGTCCTGTAGATATTGGGGTGTGGATCATCTGACTGTCTTGAAAATTTTAACCAGCAGAAAAAAGAGGAGAGATGATGCATGGGAACATTTAGACAGGCCAAGCTCAACTCTTGCCACACCATTCTGTAACAACTGAGTAGGACTGACTGCAGAGGAAAACACCAGATGGTGGACCAGGTAACATCACTATAACCTGGAACAAAATCTGGGTAGATTGTACTGTGGGGTGTAGCCGACTTCTAAAAATGTGTAGAGCAGATGTCTTGATTATGGCTTCATTGTGCTGGGAGAAGCATAGCTTTCAGTCAATCTGTTGGCTGAACAAAATGAACGAAATCGGTAAGTTGTCCACTTTGATAAAGAATTCACAGAAGATTGATAGACCAACAGGAAAATAGAAGACCTCTATCTCAGAAAACCAGATTATTTTTTTTTGGAGAATTACTTTAGTTTGCAATACATTTCTAAAAAATTTATCTCTGTGTTATGAATTTTGACACACACTCCAGCACATACGCAATATTTCTTGTGACATATGTGCTTACAATGCCTATTAAAAGTATTCACGCCCTTGTACTTTTTCCCATTCTATTGCTTTACAGCAATGTCAAAGGGAAAAAGGATGTTTTACTAAATTAATAAAAAAAATATAAAACAGCAAATAATTTAATACTTGAGGTCTGGGGAGGGGGGTTGAAGAACTTTTATGGACACTGTATATCTCTTCCTCTTTGAATTGTCATACACAGCACAACTACTGCTCTTCTTTTCTTGCTTTGCAATCTTAAACTTCTCTTTCATGGTCCACTTCCACAATGACTTATGCTTTTAAATTCCTCTTTTATGGTTTGCTTTATAAAGATGAAGACACAATTTTTACCTAAAACATTTCTTACAGCAAACCTTTCATTTTTAGCCTTTAGCTGAGATGAACTATAAAATATGATTTATAGCTTAGATTTTTCCCAATCAAGTGAACAGGGTATTTAGATTTCTTCTTTGGTTCATAACTTGAATTTTTTCTGCATGTATTTCTCTGTACACAGAGTACCCTCATGTTGCACAATGATCCATCCATCCATCCATCCATCCATCCATCCAGCCATCATAACTGCTTGCTCAGTGTAAATTATCTTTGTTGTTAATTCCATTTTTCTTTTCTTGAAGCCATTGTTTTTCTTGCTTATACAATTAGGTCATTGTATGGCACACCACATAGCCATGGTTACCAGTGACACAAGAGGCAGAACTTGCAAGATAAAGATATTTAAAGGTACTGACTGTTACAGAACTGGAAATAGCTAGCTGATGCTTTGTCAGTTAAGATTTGTATCTCCCTAGGTGCCCCTTAGAGCTTTTAACTCCTGCTGTGCTTGACATTTTTATAAAGAATTACACATTAAACTGTGTTCCCATTGCCAACTGGGAATATATCAAAAGACTGCTCTCCTTGGCAATGGGCTGCCAAATTGTCTTATTGTTTTAGTGACTTAAGCACTTCTGTATCTTGAATGTTCATAAAAATAAATTTCCTGTTTTCTGTGTCTGATCAGTCTGTTTGCACTGATACACCCATTGGCATAATGGCAAAACAACCAAGAGTTTTTGTCTGTTTCAGGAAGAAAAACAACAGTCTATCCTGAAAAGTGCTTTAATTGAATTAGCCAGCAGGTGTTCATTATATGCCTTAATCCTTTCGAAGGAAGTTGCTCGAGAGCTACATGACTCTTAGGAAATGGAATGATATTTCAAAAGCCTTAGTCATCAGTGTGCTAAAATACTGTATGTGTGGGTGTATTTACACCATCACCATTTAACGTTATCAGAAAGGGAGCATTAGAATAATTAAAAGAAAATCATCCAGTGCAATCGATTTTTTAAAGGACAAAAACCGAGGACCATTGAAAGCAATTTGAAAGTACTGTGGCGCGCAGCACCATGGGTTTGGATGGGGCGAAGAAGGACGCAGAGGCGGCGTTCATTACGAACAATTATTGGAACACCAGCATCAGGGAAATAATGCTCTTGGTCCGAGGACCCTGTTCCCTCTAGGACCTGCGCCTACAGCTAGCCTTCCCAGCCTGCTTAGCGCCCCCAGGCTCTCTCCCAACACACTGGTAGGCACAGTCACCCCATCATTTTCCCCTAAGTGCCCCCAGTGGTTACACACGCCATTTACAAGTTACCCACAATACAACTGTTTACACAAAACATCTTCCCACCTAAATACCAATAACGCAGGTCATTACAATACTTTTTTCATAAGAAAATTCCTGTAATTAAATCAAAAGACTCCTTGAATTTCTGCATTGCTACATAGCCTAACTGTGTATCATGACCTCACAGGTAAATTGTGAATGCTTGGAATGTCTGTGCCTTAATGAAACCAATTATTAATTTAATTTAATGCCGCAGCATCTAATAAGACACTTTCTAACAGTGCAACTTGTGTAATTGTTAAAATTCTTATAGAGCTACTCAGAATAAAAGATAGGTTAACTGTGTATGCTTTGAAACAACAAATTATGAAAGCAGCTATTTATGGGGTACCATGTTGATTCAGTGCATAAAGCAACCAGCTGTCAAGTCCAGAATCCTGGGTTCAAATCCAGCCCCAGCTGTCACTCTATAGATTTGCATGTCTTCTCTGTGCTGCTGTGATTACTTTGCTGTCATAAAAAGACTTGATGTTTAACTAAACTCTGGATTATCTTTAGCGTGTGTGAAGTACCTTGTGTTGGACTGGTCTTGCCTTATAGTGTCTGATTCCTGGTGACTGGTGACCCTAATTGGATCTGTGGATACTGAAAATAGACAGTGTATTTTTCTGTGCCTACTTAACATTAATTGTTTATGTGGAATAAGCAGGGCAGACAATAGAAAAAATTCAAAGGATGCCTCCATGGTAACTAACACTGATTTATGCTTAGCATTGTATAATAATGTCTTTGAAATATTTTTAAAGCATTTGAAGAAGCGGCAGTAGTGCTCCATTTTAAAACTGTTTTCATTTTGATTAGAAGTATTTAGAATTCAGCAGTGGCTAATGGATTTCTTCTACAAAGGTGTATACTCTGAAGTGTGTACTTCAGTGCTAGAACGTTTGTTTTAAAATTCGTCTGGACATCTTGAGGAAGTTCCTTAAGTGCTGTGGTGAGACCCTCGGAAAGTGATTCTTAACACTCTGCGTTCCTTCTGAAATGAGGCAAGAGAATGCTATTCAGCTGACAAGGACTTGATACGTGTCTAAATACATACATCTGAAACGCCTGTCCCCCATCAATGGAGAACCTAATGGCTAATTTCAAATTTTATCTTGTTCCAAAGCAGAGTGGCAACACATAGATTCAGAATAAAGTGGTACTTTAAGGTGCAGATTCCTCTTTCCATGTAAACGCTTCACAGAACCTTCTTGACTTCCCCTTTTAGCATCAGTGTCGCAAGCAGCCAGCCAGCTGCACAAGGAGGAATAAGCAGGACTGCTGTGTTGTTCTGACTGACAGAAAAGTCTTGTTTCTCTTCTTTTGTTCTTATTTGTTGTAATAAACCCCCTTAAACTGTCCAGGGAATTTCCTTTCCCTGATATGCCCTAGAATCATGCTTGCCCTAGAGTATCATAACTGAACACTGGCTTAGTAGAAAATTCTTTGTAATTTATTACAGGTATAAAGTTAGATTTATCCACATTTATAGTGCCAGCTTGGTGGCTTTGGTTGCTTTGCTTTTGAGGCTCTCTTTATGTCTGATGCACAGCTTGAAGCCATCGAGTGGGAGGAACTAACAACTTGTGATTTTGGGTATGTTGATTTCAAAGTTTTTAACAAAAAGTAGGCCAAAAATAAGTCATCCAAACTTTTTTGCATGGCTTCATATGTGCACACAGCCAGTATTTTAAATTTCAATTTTATTTGATGGACTTTTTTGTTAGGATAGTCTTGCATATAGCTTGAACCAGAAAACTAACCATAATATTCCAGCCACTGTGTAAGACTATTTTCAGTGGTAGTGGACCACTGCTGGTGGAGGTTGCAGTGTAGTAATCTCACCTTTGTAGTCTGTCCCTCAGAAGTAACTGGCAGCAAAATGATTTGTAATTTTTATTTTGAGGCCATACCTTTCTATTTTGAGAAGCTTTATTTCAGAAGGGTCTTTTAAACTTTTTAAATATTGATTTGTAAATAATTTCAAGGCCCAGGCATGAAGAGTGATAAGTAGAGGATGAAATTTGGTTTGATTATGACTACTGAGTAGTCATGTGCCAGAAAAATTATTACAAATCATATCTCTCCTCATTATAAATACTCACTCTCATGCACTGTCAGTAACTCCTTGTCCAAGTCAGGATTGCGGCAGTCAAGATCATATACCACAACTATAGGGAAATAGCTCTTTCAGGCTATACCTCAGATGGGATGGTAGTCTATCACAGGGAACCCACACATGCATTCACACACTATGAGAAATTTTAAGTCACCAATCCATCTCCTGCTCATGTCTTTGGACTGTAGGAGGAAACCAGATCACCTGGAGGAAGCCCATGCAAACTAATCACAGACTGAGATTCATTTGAACCTATGCCCAAGCACAACCCACTATTTCACCATGACGCCGGTACCCAACACTACATTAACAGATAAAGTGCAAAACACTTTATAAGGAGATCTATTAACCAGCAGTTCATGAGATCCAATCTTTAAATCAGAAGCCCTGTGAGTTTGTAAAAATGATGAATGACTGTGAAACCTTAAGGAAAACAATGAATACTATTACAGTGAACATTTGTGAGAAAATTACCCATGCACCAAGACACATTTTAATCGTAATTGAGATTTAGGACTTTAGATTTTCATCATTGCTGTCACCAGTATACATTTAATTAATGTTCACGTTTGAGATCTTGCTTTCTTAAAGCTCCAATGTTAACTTTAAAGGGAGACGTTAAATATGTTTTAACTTAAATGGACTGTGGAAGTGATGATATCATGTACTGCCCAGAGGTTCAGAGAGTGCACAAATATTGTCAGTCTTGGTCAAAGATACTGCACTCGAGATCAGGTAGTTAGAAAAGGAGGTTTGAGAGTTCAGAGCTGGAGCACGGTTTGCTCCTGGGGAGCTCAGCGGGTAAGATGTGAAAAATGTGAGCTGACACCACTGAGGAAAGATCTAAGGAACCCCGCTGTTTCCACATATTTTTTTAAATAATTAAAAATGAACTTTTTATTGAAATTTGTTATTTATAAAAAGAGGAATGCATGCATGTTTTTATTCTCATTTAAGATGATGCTTAATTATTTTGTCTTCAGGCCATCTCAACTTGTTAAGAGTAAAACACCATGATGAAATAATCAGAACAAAATCTGAACCTTATAAAATCATCCTGTACAGGGCCAGCTTAGTGCAAGCTTTAACCGAAACAATATGAGCTTACAAACAAAGATGATATACACTTAATGTCACTTAATACCTTGAGTCTGGTTGTCAGGGATCCTGACAATGTTTTGATACTTTTGGATTCTAGCAGTCGTTGTCTAACTAATCTCTTGAGAGTTCAGATAGTTCAGGTTGTTCTCGTTCTCATGAGCCACCACAACAAAAAACAGCAAAAGCAGACTTTAGAAAAGAAAAAAATCTGAGATTTGAGACGGACCCAAATACAGATCAAAGCTGAGTGCTGCATTGATTTAAGAATTTTAAATGCATACCCAGAATTACAAGACAATACAATATAAATATATGATATAATATATAAAATATATAAATATATTACAATAGAAAAACATTTAAAGTATTCATGACATTTAAATACATTAAATACTGTTCAATGCTCACTGGCCTGCAAACATACCTCTCTTTGTAAGACCTTCATGTGTGAATATCCTGCAGATTTCTCAAATTCAGTGCACACCATTTCCTCGGGGGTCAAGGGAGACAAAACACACAAATGCAATTAAGTGGATAAAGAGCAGCAACAGCAAGCAGCTCTCTGAAAAGATTGGAGTGCGGTTGGTTGATGTAGAAAGGTAATGCAGAGGCTGAATAGCTCTTTTTTTGACACAATGGTCATCTTAATTGCTGCCATTAGTTTAAAATATCAAGGAACAATATTTAGTCAGGAACATTTACTGTTATTGAAATAATGGCGTCGGTAAAAGCAAATGTGCTAATGATGGCAAACACAGAAGCAGGCACTTGTTATACTGTGTAATGAAGAGTATTACATTTTGGAAAGGTGTGGCACCTTTTTAAAAATTTTTGTCCTGTATTTAATTTAACCTATGAGTTTAGTTTCAGTATATTCCATTATTCCACTGCATTCCACTTTGCATATTCTTTATCAAAATATTTCATTTGATTTTCTTCGAGTTAAATCTGTTGTTGCAACAAAAATATTTTCCTGGGGAAGTGAAGAATGGATCCTGTTTGTATGCTGTGCTCATTTTCTACCGTGTAACTTGACACCCTGATACAAGTAGAGAAAAATTAGGTTTTAAGAATTGCTGTGAACCGCCAGTGCCCTTTTTCCGCATTAGCTGTAACTCTCAGATGTGAAGGAGGTGGAAAACTTGTTAGTGCATGAATTTAAGCAATGAGTCATGGTAAAAACTGGGACCAGTGTTTTTATGCTCCCTGTTGCTGGAGTAGGGATACAGTTATTTTTTAAGCCAATTATATTGCAAGCTTCAATTTTAATTTATCACACTGTACCTGCAAGACATCTCAGTAAACAAAAATCCAATTAATTAATTCCCCGATGTGCACCCATTAGAGTTAAAAGAATTTGAATAGTTTCATTTTGTACCCCAACTTGGGCTTTGAGGTATTTGCGTTTACAAGGAACCAGTTTTGATTTTGTGTGACTCCCAACAACTTGAGGAACAAGAGCAGAACCAGGACATGATTTTCTTTGCAGTTATATTTTGGATCATGCTCAACCTTTTTTACCATTTGTTTACTAGTTTCACTTGTTATAATCTCAGTAACTGTGCCCTCAATTGGTAATTATAACCCCTGTTCAAACTGTCTAAAGGATGTGAACTTGTTTTGTTGAGTATTAATTTGTTTTTATTGATTTATTTCTTCTTTACTGTATTGTTTTTTTGTATTGATGATTGAATATTAATACAGATACACATTAAATATTATACGTACTAATGTGCCATGGCCACACAGAGACATGATCCTTGGTGAAACCAAATGAGGAGTTTGTTTACAAGTGCAAAGGTGTAATTGGTGAGAAGTGAAGAATCAGTCCCATGATGAAGTGAGGATTTGTGTAAAGTGACAGTGAAACTTTGGGGCATCGTGATAAGAGGACTTGGAGGATGAAGAGGCACAGAGACTTGGAGATACAGTGACACCAGTACTTCAAGGACAAGGAGGTGTGGAGACTTGGAGATGCGAGTGAGGATTTAGAGAACAAAGAGCAGACAGGAAACTGATCAGCTGGAGGCAGAAACACACAGACAGTAAACACAGGACAAATCAAATTCCATGAGCCAGAGAAGAATTATGGCATGCACTGGTTGGCATTCCACAAGCTTCCAAGTCTCACTCTCTGTTGATTCAAAATTCTGAGAGTATGTTGATTGCCTGATTGAATTTTCGAATTGGATGTGCTTAGCTTGCAGAGGTAGCTCCAAATGGTGGTCAAATGAAATCAAATGAAATCAAATTACTTTATAGTCACTTCACCAGAACCACAAGTGTACAGGTGATAAAAATCTTTGGTGCATTCTCCACAACTGTGGAGCATAAGTTGCAAGTATACAGACCACAAATATACACAATATACACAATAAACACCTGTACAGTATGTACAGTATTCACATAATTCAATATACACAATGACAACCAAGCGGGCAGAGGTGGAAGAGCATAGCAGTCCTGTTGGAGTGTAGCGAATGATCAGGTCTTGTAGATATCGGGGAGCAGTTCCACTCATGCATTTGTGGGCCAGAGAGTTGAATTGTATCTAGGCAGCTATAGAAAGCCAATGCAGAGAGACCAGGAGGGGATATACGTGGAAATGCTTCGGCAGGTCAAACACAACTCATGCAGCAGTGTTCTGTACCAGCTATAGAGGTTTGATGGCATAAGTCAGAAGGCCAGACAGGATAGAGTTGCAGTTGTTCAGGATGGATATTACTATGGCCTGGACAAGTAGTTGCATGTTGTTAGAAAAGGGTGGATCCTGCAGATATTATGCAGGATGTATCTGCAGGTCTGGGCTGTGGCGTTGATGTCCTCAGAAAAAGACAGACTTGAGTCAATCATTACTTCTAGACTCTTAACTGAAGAGGGAGGTAGAATGGGTGAGTTGTCCACTTTGATCAAGTCCTTGAGTAAGTAAAAAGGGCCAGCTGGGAGGTGAAGGATCTCTGTTTTGGACAGGTTGAGTTGTAGGTGGTGGTCAGACATCTAGGCAAAGATGCCGCATAGACACGCAGCAACGCGGGAGAAAATGTCTGTAGCTCCAGGTGGAATGGAGAAGAAGAGCTGAGTATTATCGGCCTAGCAGTGGTAGGTAAATCTGTGAGAGACGGTGGCAAGGCCGAGGGAAGAAGTGTAGATTGAGAAGAGTAGGTGGCCCAGTACCAAGTCTAGTAGGACACCAGCTGAGAGAAGCTAAGGGGATGACTGGGAGCCTGACCAGACCAGTTGGTAGAATGCATTGGGGCTCAAGAATGCATGAAAAGTTTAACCAATGAAACCAATAATAATTACATAGAGTTTATCAAGCGAGAATGACTTTTTTAAAACAGGGAAAACTCGTAACAAATACCATGTCTCAGGGCTCTTTTAGTACGTAGTGGTATTTTTAAAGTGTGGTAGCGCAGCGGGTTTGGCCCATGCCCACTGTGTGGCAGGTCTGGGATTTGAGCCTTGTTTGGGATGCCTTGCGATGGACTGGCATTCCCCGCCCTGATCTTATTTTCTCTCTATACAGATGCCCACACTCACTGAAGATAAACTCCTGCATGCACCTCTGTGTTCAAAGGTTACCCAGTAGGATATGCATTTTAGAATAAATACTTGTTGATTGTGGTAGGTTAGTAAGGGGACGCGGTGGCGCAGTGGGTTGGACCGGGTCCTGCTCTTCAGTGGGTCTGTGGTTCGAGTCCCGCTTGGGGTGCCTTGCGACGGACTGGCGTCCCGTCCTGGGTGTGTCCCCTCCCCCTCCGGCCCTACGCCCTGTGTTGCCGGGTAGGCTCCGGTTCCCCGTGACCCCGTATGGGACGAGCGGTTCTGAAAATGTGTGTGTGTGTGTGTGGTAGGTTAATGCCTGTGGGCATTTGATGCAAGACCACTATCAAGAAGGGGTTTTTTCAGACAGGAAAAACTTCATCCACCTCCACAACTACTTGCCTGTGGACATGCAGTCACTTCATTAACTGTGTTAGTCTTATTTCAAGGAATTGTGTTACCTTTGTTTATCTCCTCTCCTTTTTATTGTTTGTGTGTGTGTTTCTGTGTGTGCAGAGAGAAAGACTGAGAAATGTAGTAAGGAATGCCTCTGAGGTGGTTAGTTTGAGATCTTTTATTTGTCCTTAAGCTCTTTACCTTGAGGGGAAATAGAAATTAATTTTGTTACTAGTAACAGTGAACACTGGATGTAGTGTCTCATATGCAGAATTAGGGGGGCATGGTGGCGCAGTGTGTTTGGCTGGGTCCTGCTCTCTGGTGGGTCTGGGGTTCGAGTCCTGTTTGGGGTGCCTTGTGACAGACTGGCATCCCTTCCCCCAGTAGAATTGCCATTTAACATCCCAGTGATCACCTTCCTTAAAAAAACATTACCTGACTCGTTTCTCCAGGGCAACTTACAGTGTTAATCTTTTTACAATTATCCATCCATTTGTACAGCTGGGTAATTTTACTGGAGCAATTTAGGGTAAGTACCTTGCTTAAGGGTACCACAGTTGAAGGTGAGATTTGAACCTTTGGTTTCAAAGGCAGCAGCTCTACACTACCAGCTGTCCCACATTCTTACCAAATAATTTTTATTCCACCCAGACATGGAATTGTATGGCTTCTCTTGTTCTGTTCTTGCTATAAAGGACAAGGACGTTTTGCTCCAGGACTTGCATCCACACCTGATTCATTCAGAACGTGCACAAATGTAGGAAAATCCAATTTATTTCTTCAATGCTCTTCAGATGGATACAAGCTCAGCAGGCAATTACATAACTATTTCCACTAAGCAAAAAACCCTGCACACTTCTCAGATGTGTTAGCTGAGCTTATTTTGTTTCTTGTGTAACAAAATTTACCCCCATTTTGTTCTTCATTGAATTCATCTTTAGTTTTACATTGTAAGTAAAAAGGGGCAGCTATCTTCATTCACAATTTACCACTCTGCTTCCGTGATATCCCATGCAAAGAAACATCAATAAGAAATTTATCATTGATTATAAATACACACACATTTTCAGAACCACTTGTCCCTTGCGGGGTCACGGGGAACCGGAGCCTACCTGGCAACACAGGGCGTAAGGCCAGAGGGGGAGGGGACACACCCAGGACGGGACGCCAGTCCGCCACAAGGCACCCCAAGCGGGACTCGAACCCCAGACCCACCGGAGAGCAGGACTGTGGTCCAACCCACTGCGCCACCACGCCCCCTTTGATTATAAATACTAAATACATAATTAATTAAAGAAAATTAAGGGGTGAAAAACTAAAATAATTAGGATCTAAATGCAACTACGGGTGGTACGGTGATGGAGCTGGTAGTTGGAGCTGCTGCTACTTCACAGTGTCTTTATTGTTTGGGCATAAGTTTGAATCCAGCTCAGTTTGTGTGCAGTTTGCATGTTCTCCCTGTGTCTGTGCCAGTGTCCTCCCACAGTCCAAGGATATGTGTTTCAGCTTAATTGGTGACACTAGGCAGGCATCTTATAGCATAGTGGATAGAGCTACTGCCTTCATTGAGCAGATTTGAGTCTCGGATACTGCTCTAGTACTCTTGAGTAAGGTAATTATCGTAAATTGGACTAGCAAAAATTACACAGCAGTATGAACAGGTAATCAACTGTAGGTAGCTTAACACTAGAGGGTGCTTTGGAGGAAATGTAAACTAAATGAATAAATATAAATTGCTCATAGTGGGTGAATGTATGCATATATGGCTACACTGCAATGCAGTGGTGCCCCATTCAGGATGTACCCCTCCTAACCTAGCACCTAGTAATTCCCGGATAGGCTCCGGACTGCCACAACCCTGACAAGGATAAGTAGTTAATGAAAGTGAGTCAGTGAAAAGTTGCCACATGGTATATTTTTAGCTACCTCAGGACACTGTAGTAATTAATACATGTATATTATGTCCTTAAATACAAAAATCATTTGTGGTGAGGTAAAATAGCTATACATTTGAATTCTCCTGAAAGAAGAGAGAAAATGTTCATTAACAGGTCATAAAAGTCATAAATAGAAATTACATTTAATCTAGATTTGTGTAGCTTTTCAGTGTCTGCAAAAAAGTTTAGTTCCTACATGTGCACTCTTGATCGACTGGAAAGGTATTACCTTAGTGAAGAAATTTCGGACGGAATTCTGAGTGTACTCAGCCCACGGAAAGTAGGAGCTCCATCCTGCCTTGAGGGTACTGCAGTAGCTCCTCAGGTAGCATTTGAACTCCTTATTTACCTGTTGTTCCTGCCTGTTCACTTCCATATGGTCCAGATTGAACTCAACAACACCCCAAACCTGGGCAAGAAAGCTTTCTAGTCAAGTAAGATGAACTAATGCCCTGGTTGGACACAATATCCACTGGCAGCCCATAAAGCCAGAACACATGTTGGAGGTCTATCTTGAAGGCATCCAGTGCAATTGATGGGAATAAGACAAACCTTTACAATGATGTAAATCAGGGATGAAGTCTGGAAATATGCAAACAAAGTTATGATGGCACCAGAAATGGTTCAAGTAAACCAGAAGGTTGTTATCAGTCATCTTTGATGTAGTACATACTTTGCAGGCAACTACAAATGCCAAAACATCCTCTCTCATGTTGGGCCACCAGAGTCATTGATGAACATGGTGGAGGGCTCTATTCACCCTCGTGGGTGTCCTGGTTTAGAGCACTCATGCATCAAATGCCAAAATAATCTGCTGCATATCATAGCTGGGACGTATTCCTTACCTTCTGGTCAACCTTTGGCTGCTGCCTAATTCTGTGCTTGTTTAAAGTCATCCCAAAATACCAGCAGACTACAGCCACAAAGCAAGAAGGAGACAGGATGGTGGAAAGTGGTGTGGGTTCTTAACAACCCTCATACATCTTTTAGAAGGCATTTGCCTTGCCATTCTTGGAAACCATTTGGAGATTGTAAAAAAGAACCTGGTAAAAACAAACCTAACATCATAGTTTCATTTTGTCTTGTCATCTTCTGTCTGTCTTCCCTTCTGATAATTTAAAAGATGAAAGGGTATAATTTAGGAGGTCTCCCGTGCCTTTCTGACGGGACTGCTCCTTCTCTCATCATGAATGCATCTACATCAACATCAAATTGTTTATTGTGGTCTGAATGTCATAAAATGGAAGTGGAGTGATAAATTTTTCATTTAAGCTGTTAAAAGCCATGAGTGCTTTGGGAAACCAGACAATCTGTTTTGGATTTCCTTTCAGAAAGGCTGTAAGTGGAGCTGCTACCATGGTAAAACCCTAATGAAACAGTGATATAAGTTTGCAAAGCCCAGAAAGTGCTGAAATTTATTTACTGAGTGGGTGTTAAGGAAATAATCGCTTTAACTTTAGCTGGGTCCATAAACACTGCAGAAGTAAACAGGAGTAAACAGGGAGGGATTGGACTGCAAACCCTCTGCAGTCCATTTTGATGGGTTCGCACATTGCCCTGCAGCCACTGTTGAGACATTGCTCCATGAGCTCCGCATACTTTGCTCTCTTCCTTTCGTTGGCTTCAGAAATTTGATCTTCTCAGGGTATGGACAGTTCCAGAAGGATGGTCTGTTTGGAGATTTGGGAAAGCAAAAGCATGTCCGGTCTCAGTGTCATCACTGAAACATCTTGTGAGAACTTGAGCTGCCTGTCCAGGTCAACCTTAAGCTCCCAATCATGTGCTCTGGTCAACAGGCCTGTGCATGGGGTTTTGGCTGCTGGTGGTTTCTCTCTAGCTTTTATGAAGGTAATTGGCTTCATCCTAGTAGGGAGGAGGCACTTGCTTCGGGTCATGCGTTTGCAGATGTCATCTGCTATTGCCCTCAGAACTTGGCTGTGCCTCCAACAGTAGTGCCCCTCGATCAAGACCTTCTTGTAGCTGCTCAACATGTGCTGCAATGTGACTTTCTCCTGGAAAAGAGGACATGCTGGAGTCTCTACCTTTCCACACTAGAACAAATTGGATGGGCTTGGTAGAACATCGTAGACAGCCTGGATCAAGAATTTAATTTAGTGCGGCTTCTTCCACATCTCCTTCCATGAGACCTTGCACTCCATAGCTTGTTTCCACTTTGTCCAGGCTCGCTGCTGCCACATTTTAAGTGCTTTGCTGGTTTGCTCCTCTTCGGTTGTTGCCCGCACTTCCTTCTGGACCAGGCAACTCCTCTCATTCTCTTGAATCTTGTTGTAGCGTGGTGTTATGCTACTGCCATGACAGGCCCTTCCCTTGGCTATAAATATATGTATTTTGAATATATTATATTGGTTAAATTTCTGTGCACTGAAATGAAACAACTAGCTTTTCTTACTCTTAAAAGTCTTCTAGAACTCTAGTGTGGCAATAATGGCTGTGTACACCAAGTGGTTGCATATTTTGTACTGCCACATTGTCTTACTCTGATAGGAGCTCCATTTAGTGGCAATGGTTAAAGAAATTGCTGTTCAGGCTCTTGCTGGTGTGTTCTTGAAAAAAGTAGTGAGATTTCAGCTGCTGTAACAAATACACAAGTAATTTAATATAATCATACTTATTTCTCACTGGTTAGTCCTGTACAAGAGAGGACACATTTACGAACAGTATAATATCTATATTGTAAGTTGTTGGGTCTTCAGTGAACAAGGGAAGTCGGAGAATTATTATTCAAAGATTTTAATAATGAAAACGGAAAGCATGAAACACACTAAGTTAACATCACCACGCGCACGTCCTCTCTTTCTTCTTCTCTACTTCTCTAATTGCATTGCAAAAACTCTAGCGCCAACTAGCGGTGTGCCAATGCAAAACACCACATAAGTCATATGGCAGAAAGGTATGTCCAGTGCAACATATTGGGAACAGTAAATAAAGGCATGTTTTAATAATTCACTCACTCACACACTTACTCACTATTGATAATCATTGGTCTTCGGCAGGGTCATGGAATTCTGGAACCTTCCCTAGAAGCACGGGTCACTAGGCCAGGCTGGTTATACCAGGGACTGGCCAGCAGTCTATCACAGTTTAAAAATTCATCATAAGGGAGATAAAAAAATAAACACTGGGCCATTGTATGATTTTATTTTGATATACACAACAGAAAACTCATCATTTAAACAGTAGTTATCATAACCAAACCGTTATGAAGTTACAAATATTGCAGACCTTGGTTGGTATTCTGTAGGTGTATACTTATGTAAGACTGAATATTAATCATGCTTGCTCCCTAGAGAATGTTATGAGAACATGTTTATGTTTGAGTAACTGTTAAAATTATTAGAAAATGTGAGAATACTTTGCTTCCTAATAGTAAAGGTTGAATTGTCAGGCAGGCAGAGGGGTCGGGTCGGTTATGTAGATAAAGCATTCAATGTGGTTTCTTTCTTTTGGTGGCCCGTCTGGGTTGCTTTCACTGAATGCCTGACGCCTACATGTGCCCCTTTGATATCTACAGACATAAACAGCAGGCATTTCTGATTGCATGACACATTGTATGTTCATATCAATCTTAGACCTGTACGTGCCTGATAATGTTTGTAGAATGATTACGATGATGTCTTACCAATGTGTGCAGGAACTAACAATTGCTTCATCATTAGCAATACAGCAATCAAGTGAAAGGTAAAATCAGGATTTCCATACCAGTGCCGGCTGTGTGGTGGGCCTGGGGTTCGAGCCCTGATTGGGGTGCCTTGCAGAGGACTGGCGTCTTGTCCTGGGTGTGTCCCCTCCCCCTTTGGCCTTGCACCCTGTGTTGCTGGGTTAGGCTCCGGTTCGCCACGACCTCACGTGGGACAAGCAGTAGTGGTTAGAGCTGCTGCCTTTCAATTTAAAAGTGACAGGTTCAATCCCCTCCTCTGGCTGTAATACCCTTGAGCAAGGTCCTTACCCTGAATTGCTCCAGTAAAATTATGCAGCTGCACAAATGGGTAAATAATTGTAAGCTTGTGATAATTGTAAACCTTAATGTTGTAGTCACTTTGGAGAAAAGCTGCAACTAAATAAATAAAATGGAAAGCTAGTGCAACCAATTAAGGGGTAAGTTCCTTTTTCATACAGTGCTAGTGGTGTTCGAGACCTGTTAATCTGAAAAATAAGTTGGAAAAAAGTATTATTTGTTCATTCACGTGCCCTGTATCCAATATTACATTTTGGCTGAACACCTGAAAATACTGTGTGAAAAAAAAATTGCAGTAACACAGGAAATACTTTTTCATAGCCCTGCATCTCTCCTTCTGAGTCAGTATGTGAGCTAAACCAATTTTCTCAGATGCTCATCAGTCCATTTAAGATATACAGTAAGAACCATAGTTAAGTTTGAGGAACAACTGTTAAATAAACATCTTTTTTGATAATCATCACATTTGCTGCAAGGAGTTGCAGGTTCGAATTACTCAGGTGAATCACTGAAAAAGTCCTGTGCTTAATTTTTTCAGCATGATTTATGTTTCCCTTTGAAATATCTGCATAAGTGCTACATAAAATCTGTCAAAAGTAGCTGTGACCAACCATACGGCTTGTCATAAATCACTTCGTACCCTTGTGAATTGTCTGCAAAATGTTAAACTAAAGCCTTCTTAAACTAAAGCTTTTTTTCTGAAATCATTTGCTCCTTCTTGTCTGTAGAGTATCAAGGATTTGATCTTTTTGATGCACAAATTGTTCAGTACAGTCATCCCCCAGGCTGTTTGTGTAATGAAAGTAAAAGTGAGCATATTCAGTTCAGCAAGCAAAAAATCAATATATTACCGTTTTTAGTCTAAGAACATTATGTACCTTACAGGAAATACAATGGAACATTACAATTATAATTAATTTGGTAATCTTGTTTTTTTTTTTTTTTTTAAATTAATCCAAATCTCTCCCCTGTTATGTATTTGTCTACTGACCTGAACATTTTACCTTTCTGTAATAAGGAGCTTGTCAGTGTGAAGGTTTTAATTGTGCATTCTGCTCAAGCCTTTTATGGAAGTAATCTTTTGGCTAATTTGGCCAATTTATCATTCTCTGCCACACTGATACTGTTGTGTAAAGAAAGCTGGCAAATCAGCACAAATTGTATCTCTCCAGGATAGGAATTGGAAACATGGCTGTATACTAATAAACTTTTTCAGTACCGAAGGCTTATTATGAAATTAACAACCTGCCCTCGAAGGCTCAGTGCTCGTATTGTTTTGTTTTCCAAGTATGGTTTCGTGAACAAACATACTGGCTTGTTATAATAAAACCTCTCTACGCACACAATGCATAGGCAATGTGTTTTTTACAGTGGATGCCGACAGAGTATACCTGAACTCAACTGAATGTGGAATATTGCACTTAAAATTCAGAACTAGTGCCCTTGAACAGCTCTGCAGAAACTGTACATGTATCATAGGTGACCGGTGATGTGACAAAGTTCCATGTGCACATATCGCTTCTATTCAGACACTGAAGGGATCGTGTTCAAGTGATAGAACCAAGTGAAAGGTCAGAAATTCTAAGGCCCGTGAGAGAACCTGACATTTCTCAACACCAAATACAAAAAATTATGTAAGATTGGTATTTTGAGAAAATTCAGCAATTCCTCAATAATGATATCTTTTTGGAGTGTGGAGTTGCTGCATACCCTCCCACACTGACAATGTGTGTTTCAATCTTTATTGTCTTCATGTTATATATAATGCTTCAGTGTTATATTTATCTGTTTACTCGTATTGTATTTACTGTCTTTGTATTCATTGCATAGTTTATGGCTTTTACAGTCTGCAAGCAAAAAATACTCTTGCTAAGCTTTGATCTCATTTGGAACGTATGCATGGTGATTTTAGTTTTAATAATTTCACAATATATTTGTAGTTTGGGCACTGTACCATGAAAAGTAGCTGCTTTTTTTATATAGTGAAACATTGGCAGCTCTTAAGGGCCATTAACCCAGGTATGGGACCATATTAAATAAACCCTCCAGGATCTGAAATCGGATTATATCATTACAGGTTCAACATGATTGTAAGGATATACTGTGTAATAGCAGAGCTTAACTCATATTTATCGACCAGACCATCGCCCATAGCCTGCACACAGGTTCCTGCTCTAATCAAATTCTTTCAGTCTATGACGTTACTTCAGAAGTTCCTCCTCAGTTCTCTGTCGGATTTCACTTTCTGAGTAAAAGATATATATTTAATTTATAAATATATAATAATTTAATATAATATAATTTATATAGAGAAAGGGGTTATGGCACTGTGTAGACAGTCTGTGAAAGGTGACTTTCAGGGGCAAACAAGACTTCACTTTATGCAGCAGAATAAAATTGTTTTGACACGTCAACAGCATTCAGAAAATCTGTTTTGAAAGTCAAATGAAATATTAAACACCTAAAAAGAAATGAATGGTTTTGTGCAAATTTTTATTTAAACCTGATTGCTGAGAATGTTGCTATGGTTATAGGTTGCAACAGCTGGCTCTTTTATTAAGCTGATGAAATACTAATAATAACTTTTAATATTTTAGTACTGACTAAAGTGTGATATCAAAGTCTAGAGTATTAAGCATTATTTAGTTAAAAGAATGTGTGCAATAGCATTTGTTGTTACATTTGGTTACAGAAGTGATCCCATATTGATTTGGGCACAATGGTTGTTGTCTTAATAATGTAATAGAGCTAAGGAATTTAGTAAATTATTCCTTGTAAAATGTGACTTTCCCTTAACTTCTTTCCAGAAACGACTGAACTGGAAATGTGACGCCAGTGAGACCAATGACAGAACCCTCTGACTGATTCCTTGCAAAGGCCAGATGTTATCAGCAACGTCAGTGGTAGAACCTCAAGGGAACGGAACTGGAACCAGACCAGTGAGCCAGATGACCTTTCGCATGTGGCAAAGGGGTGTGTGTGTGTGAGAGATGCTGCGAGGAGGCTGGATTATCACACTGCTGCCAACCAGGTGTTCATTTCATTAACAATGGTGGCCTGCACGTCACCGTGCTACCCAGGCAGCTTGGCCCTCTCATCGTGCGCAATTAGGATCCCCTCCATTCATGTGTCACTGGAGGAGGGTGGGGAATGATGGTGGAGGTGGGGGGGTTCATTAATGCTCTTTTTGTTTAAGCTTTTGCTTTGTATGCACAATCAAAGATGTTCTGTGTTTGAAGTGGGAGTGAATCACACAAAGGTGCTGGGTGGACCAGAGGAAGCTGGATGGGGGTGGGGCACAGTGGCAGGTATCGCAGTGGCAGAAGCCTGGAAGGGTATGAAAATCTGATTTCAGAGCTCACTGGGTTGGGAAACTCAAGTACTGAACTACGTTCAGCTCAAAATTAATTTGTATATTCTTTCTTTTGTATTCCCCCCCTTCCACAGTAGAGTGTTAACACAGTTCATTTACAAGCTGTGTTCATTCTGGGAGCTGCAAATATTAGATACACTATTTGATGACTGAGAGGAGCACAAAGTGAAACACACAGGATTGCTCAGTCACCAGGGAAATCAATCATTTTTGCTGAGCGTGTGGATAATGTAGAAGTCCCATTCCAAACACACAAGTGTATTTCATCCAATTTCTGCAAAAACCAGCACAAAAACACATTGTCTGAAACTGCTTGTTCCACGCAGGGTCGCGGGGAGTCGGAGCCTAACCCGGCAACACAGGGCGTAAGGCCGGAGGAGGAGGGGACGCACCCAGGACGGGACGCCAGTCCATCGCAAGGCACCCCAAGGGGGACTCGAACTCCAGACCCACTGGAGAGCAGGACCCGGTCAAACCCGCTGTGCCACTGTGCCCCCCAGCACAAAAAAAAGCCACTTCATAAAATTCTGTCCCTGACATTTGCTATGACGGCGTGCTTGATGAGGGCATGATAATCGTTCTCTTTTGTGAACCCGATCTCTTTTCAGTAGAAGGTTTCCACAGGATTACATTTACATGTGCATTTATTCATTTAGCAGACATTTTTCTCCAAAGTCACATACATCTCACAAAAAATACATTGCGTGCATTACATTAGCAGAAAGAGAGCCTTGGATGCAGATGTGTGATTCTAAAGTACAGTTAGTTTGACTCTTTCCACTATATGAACTAACGTACCTCACATGAGTAGCTGCATAAAAGTTTATCCGAGTAATCGACAATTCATAATCACATTCCTAATTAATTTTTTAAATTAAACATTTACATTGCATGAGTAACTATTTGACAGTTACGATCTCAAAGTTACAGCGTGTGAACATTTACACATTCCATGAACTTAAGAGAAGTGGGTGCGGTGGTGCAGTGGGTTGGCCTTGGTCCTGCTCTTTGGTGGGTTTGGGGTTGGGGGTTCGAGTCCCCCTTGGGGTGCCTTGCAACAGACTGGTGTCCTGTCTTGGGGGTGTCCTCTGGCCCTACACCCTGTGTTGCCAGGTTAGGCTCTGGCTCCCTCTGTAGAATAAGCAGTTTGGACAATGACATGAACTTAAGAGATCATAGAAGAAGTGAGTTTTAAGACCCTCTTTAAATGCAGACTAAGGTTCAGCAGCCTAGTTGGGGTGTAGCGGATGATCAGCTCTTGTAGCTATCTGGGAGCAGTTCCATTTATGCTTTTGTAGGTTCCATTTATGCTTTTATGCTTTTAATCACAACAAACTTGTGTTCTCTTGGATCTCATTGACTTACTGTCCAGCCTCAGCGCGAGGGTTCATTTCAGCCAATGCTGTCTGTGGGAAATAAATAGATCAGCAATATTGTGAAGGCATTTCCTGTGCTTCTTACTGTCTGGAACACAAGTTGCCTTCAGGAAAGAGAAGTCTGTGGGACGATTAAAGGAGATGAAGCTTAAGGGTAAGCGCAAGAATGGGATGCAATATCGGATGCTGAAACAAAAGAAAGACCATTTTAATTCATACAAAATGCCCCTCTGTCTCAGTCCTAAGAGAAATCAGTTTGAAAACTGGTTTACGGGAGCAGATGATCACGTGGTACATCTGAATAGCTGCTGTGGAAGATTTTGTGAATGCTACTTTTTAAAATATATTTCTGTTTTTTGCTCAGGGCTGCATTTAATCCTTTGAAAAGCTAACATAGCCTTTTTTCAGGTGACACTATGTATTTAAATAACAAAAATTATATTGTATGCTTAATTATAATGTATGTCTGTAATTTTCTCCACAATGGAAAAATATCCTACAGTCTGACATTAACTCATAACCCATGCACTGTAGTTATGATACACAAATTACTCTGATTTTTTTCTACTGAACATAATCTTGCATAACCTTACAGGTATACTTGCAATATTTAATTTAATGTTCAGTATTTTCAAAACCTGAAATCCATCCATCCATCCATCCATCCATCATCAACAATCGCTTGTCCCAAGCGGGGCTGCAGTGACCCAGAGCCGTACCCGCAACACAGGGCACAAGGCTGAAGAGGGAGGGGCTGCACCCTGGATGGGACGCCAGTCCATCGCAAGGCACCCCAAGCAGTGTTCGAACCCTGGACCTGCCACACAGCAGGCACCGGCTGCACCTGCCACGTCACCACGTCTCTCTCAAAACCGAAAATGAATTATTTATTTTAAAAAAAGGCATATCTCAATGACATTATAACCATTATGAAAAATCCAAGTAGAGAAAAAATCCAACCTGAAGTAAAACTCTCACAAATGGGTCAACCGGGAAATTGTGTAGGTGCAGCTGAGAATGGCGGCCAGTGACATGTCCACTTAAGAGCTGACCATTCACCTACTTGTTTTGATTCCCTGAAATGCTGTTTTTTTTTTTAGATGACCATGGTCTTGTACTAGCTGTGAAAAGGTAATGAGCTGAAAATGTTTTCCAGTATATATATTAGAATATTTTTAACTAATCCCCTAAGGAGCAACATAAAAAATGACACACTGTAAGACCTTGATCATAATGTTCTTAAACATGGTTAATTAAATATAGAATTAAGGTTTCATTTTTTTCTCTGAGATATTAGGATGGTCTCTGGTGGATGTCGTTATGAAAAACATGTCACTAAATTTTGATTACTGCATTAGGAACATGATTCCATTTCTTCTGAAAACAGAGCATGAATAAAACAACTAGCCTCTTTCATTGCTGTCAAAAGCTCATTTGATCATTTCAGCTTGAGTGCAGATAACAAGTTTGTTTATTGGGTGTAATTGCCAGTTTTTTTTTTGTGAATAGCAAAGTGCTTTCTTTGTAATGATGCAACCGAAGTTAAATAAACATACCTTGTAAACAGGGGGTGCAGTGGTGCAGTGGGTTGGACCGGGTCCTGCTCTCTGGTGGTTCTGGGGTTCAAGTCCCGCTTGGGGTGCCTTGCGATGGACTGGCGTCCCATCCTGGGTGTGTCCCCTCCCCCTCCAGCCTTACGCCCTGTGTTGCCGGGTAGACTCCGGTCCCCCGCGACCCCGTATGGGACAAGCGGTTCAGAAAATGTGTGTGTGTGTGTGTGTACCTTGTAAACAAAAACAGAGATAGTCATAATGGTTATTAGTACACAAATTAAAAACCAATAAAACATGATATTGCTGTTATACATAAGACTCAGTGTTCCTTGTGCCTGAGTTTATTACCTGTATATGTTTCAGTGAAACTGCATTAATTAAAGTTATGTTAGCAGCAGTGTCATTAAAATAATTGAAAGTTTTTAGATTAATATAAATGTTGTTTAGATAAAGTTCATAGAATAGCACAGCAGGTAGGGCTGCTGCTTCACAGTGCCTGGGCTGTTTGGGTATAGGTTTGTACCCAGGTATTTGCATTAGTTTCCTCCAAGTGCTCTGGTTTCCTCCCACAGTCCAAAGCCATGTGTTTCAAGTGAGTTATTGAAGAATTTAAATAGCCTGTTTTACGTGTGTGCGTGTAGCTACCCTGTGATGGACTGCTGTCCTGTCCAGGGTGTACTCTAATTGAGCCCTGTGTCTCCTGGATAGGCTCCAGATCACCATGACTCAGACTTGGACAAGCGGTTAATGTTCGTGAGAAAGGATGTATACATAATGTTTTTAATAATATTTATTTCAAATATAAGGTGAACGAAAAGGTATACATTTGGATCAGGCAGTGACATAAGACCACTTTCTGTTTGGAAGAAGATTAGCACTAAATCAATATCTAACTCAGTTGTCATGGACAAGCCAAAAGTAGTTTGTGTAACATATCGCCTAATTAGAAGGTCGATGATTTATATAACGTCCTGCTTACTCATTAGCTTCTAAACAACAAGAACTACACCAGAGCAAAAAAAAAAAAAAAAAAAAAAAAATTAACACATTTTAGAGTGAATATTTTTACTGCAAAGGCACCTTCACAAAAGAATGGAAATATGCATTGTGGGAGGCAAAATCAGTACAGTGTTGAACACTTTAATTTCAATCATTTTAAACTCTTGAGTCATTTACAATGGTATTATCGTAAGATTCTGGGCAGGCCACAGACTTTGACATCAGCAGAATTCGGCAAAATTAAAATTTCATTTGTTTCTCCATTATTCTGTTTTGTTCGTGAACAAGCTTTCGCCTTTGCACTGGGAACTGAATATTTATTCAAAGCACCTCTCCATCGGTGGGGGAATTTTTGCCTGCCAATTATGTGGATTTATTGTTTTATTTTTAAAGGTGCTCTAGGGAAAGTAATAATGAATTCAATTTTAAGGGGGGAGGCAATGTCCATATGTGGTTTGCATCATTAGGGGAGGATATCCTCAGAATTTTAAATAACCTTCAGCCATAACATACCAACAGGACATTCCTATTTTACAGCACCATCAGCTTCACATTTGTGATCAGATTTGCACCAGTCTGTAGCCAGCGGTACTTTTAATGGTTTACAAAAAGTGTCACAACTTCAGGATTTCAGAGGCTTCGCACACTGGCTACTCCATTAAGGCCAAGGATCTGGTGACGATGCCATTGACAGCTTTGTTCATTTTTAAACATCATAATTTTTTTTTACCTTGTTCTTATTTTGTCAGTTGAACTATCCAATCAGCTTGTGCGGTGGAACTTTGGAAATTCATTATTTTGCTCATAATGTGTGGATCATTTCTGGACACACTCTGTGAGACACATGTCCGTACAGACATATTGAATACATTTACATCTATTAATTTAGCAGACGCTTTTCTCCAAAGCGACGTACATCTCAGAGAAATACAATTTGTGCGTTACATTAGGAGAAAGAGAGACACAGTTGCAGATGTGTGATTCTTAAATAAACTTAGTTTGTTAGAATACAGTTAAAACACATTCATACAATAGAAAAGTTAGAATACATTCATCGTGTTTTCATTTGTCACTGTTTTGCATACCTCATATATAGCATGTTCTCTGCATAGAATGTGTTATGAACAGTAAGTGGCCAGCATGCACAAAAGCTAATATTTAATCACTTTACTTTTCAAAGAATACATTTAGGGATCTATATATATAATATATATATATATATATATATATATATATATATATATATGATAGAGTGCCTCAAAGGTGACAAAAAATGATCCTATTATAGTCATATTCGCATGATACTTGATTCCATGTTCCAGCACCAAATGCAGTGATGCTTGTTATTTCTGTCCACCTTAAGATTATTCTCCATGTATAGTAGCCTATAGCTCTATATGGAGTACATTTTCCTTATTTCCTTCTAAGTAACTCTCTTGGTTGTCACAAATGTGTGTGTAGCTCCTCCACCACCCCTTCTGTTTCCCCTCCACTCTATGAGTTGTTCACAATAATTTTCCCCAGAAAAGGGTAAATGGCCAGTTTTGGTATTTGATTTTTTACACTGATTTGCCCTAAATTTTCAGTGGAAAGGTGTGTTCACTTCAAATATTACAGTAGGCAATGTGTCTAGGGTGGATGAGGAAATTGTGGTTACATTAAACTGCATATGGAGTAGCTGGTAGTGTAGTGGTTACAGCTGCTGCCTTTGGACCCCAAGGTCACAGGATTGAATTCCACCTCCAACTGTAGTACCCTTCAGCAAGGTACTTACCCTAATTTACTCCAGTAATAGTAGAGTTGTATAAATGGGTGAATAATTGAAGGTAGCTTAACATGGCAAGTTTCTTTGGAGAAAAATGTCAGCTAAATTAATAAATGCAAAGCTGTGGAGAGTGCACTACTGATACCTAATTTATTCATTGTGACTTTATTTGAAACTCAAACTTCACAGTCCTTTATGTGAACAAATTTAGAACACACACATCTGAATTGCAGCCTCCTTTCTTAAAGGTTAAGTTATGCCATCACTGACTACGCATCAAACATGTGCATTGATGACCTTTTTTCTAAAGTAAAACTATGTGAAGTAATATGGAATGTAAGGCAGATATCTGAAAGAACATCACTGTTACGGTGTGTTATGAGATCTCTTTGCAAGCCTGGCGTGCATTTGAAGGTTTCCCAGAGCGTATACTCATTAATGTTATGAAGTCATTTTTCAAGGGAACTGCTCTCCCCCAAATAAATGAGCAAACTTCATCCAGATGTATTTTATGGACCAGAAAAGCAGCATGACCTCTCAATTTCAATGGGCATCCCTTTGAAATAAAACATGGCATGATATAGGTTTTATTGCTGGTGTGAGAGATTATCTGCTTTACAACTGTGTTGATACTCAGGATAAAGGGATACATGGCGTTACAGCAAGGCAAACATCCATTTAGGGGATTACTAGATCCCTCAAACTGTTCTGATTGATTTTTGAGATGCTTTTCAGTCCAAGACTTTCATCTGAAAACTTGGTGACCATTACAGGCCTTTTTGGTGATCCCTGCCATGAATTCCTCTGTTTGTTGGGAATCGTTGGATCTCTGTTTCTTTACAGGGATCATTATTGATTTCAGTAAGAAAAGCCTGGATGTTGTTTGTAGGTTGAATGTGTAGCACTCTAAAAGAAAATGCTTACTGCTCGTATTTCCCAGAATGCTTTCTTCCCGGTGTAGATGTATGCCTTATTACGTTCCCAATATGCTTTACTCTACTGACACCGAATACTGTATCTTGGGAGGACAAACACATTGATTGCTGGCCACATCTTCAAACTGCCATACTTTAAATAGTCAGAAATGGCTGATTCAAAATCCGAATGAACATAGCTGTTCTAAAGAATCAGGTCTACTGTGGACGTCCTTGTTAATCTCTGTCTCCCATTAGCCGGATTTGAACCTACGTGCAAAGGCGCAGGTCAGGAGTTGGGTGCAACTATCATTAATCCCTATGCCCCTATGTCGGAAGGCAGAGCATAGTTTAACTTTACAATGAACACTAGGAGCCGTTTCAGCCTCATTAATATGCATTCACTCATAAAATGCAGCTCATATCACTTTGTCACATATGCAGTTATTATTTGACCTTCTACATTGTTCTGTAAATGTTTTCCTTGCGGAGGTGTTTTCATAAATCAGCTGTGGTTCTTTCATCTGTGTGTTTAACCTGTGTTTGTGCCTTCATTACAATACTGTTACTGCAAAAATTCTTAACATGACTGTGAAATGGATGAGAACCCCGTTGGAACATGAAATCTTGCACCATGTGCTGAGTCACACTGTCGCTAGGAACTGTGAGTAATGCCATTCTTTAATTATTCTCATCATTGCTGACCGTGATACAACTCTTGTGCATTCTGTTTATACCACTAAGCATGCTATTGTACAGATTACTGTCATGATTCATTAGAAAAATTCTTAGCATGATCATCGCTGTAAAATTCAATTTGTGTGGTTGCTGCAAATAACAATTTATAGAAAGAAATGTATGGAAAAGTGTTTTGAAGACGAAGCTTTTCATTTGCTGTTCATTAAAAATCGTGTTATTATTATATTGATAACATAGTAGTCAGATCTGTATGGCCATGAGAATTAATGAAATCGTTATTATTATTTGTGTTTTTTGTATATGTGCTTAACAGAGTCAAGCAATTTCCAGTTTCAGTATCATTTGTGATTACTGTCATCTTCCTCCTTTTGTTACACCCTAATCCACTTTATTTGGTACCCACACCAGTTCCGTTGTTGGAAGTGGCCTTTATTGGCCTGTCTGTGGTCTTTTGGGGAAGGTATGAGCATCGATCGGTTACGCTTACGCCGCACACACACACACACACACCTGAGCGAGCCAGAGAAAAGCAGCTGCGTTCAATTAGGAAGCACAATTGTGTCTAAATTACCAAATGAAATAGAGCCAGGGTTCGGTGTTTGTAAAGCACCTATCAAATTACAATATAATTTCCTCATTCCCAGTCTGCTTCTGTACACCTCAGACAAACTGTTTAGCCACTGAATATGTCACACTCTGCACTGCTTCGGAAAACATGAAGACCACTTCAGGGACTGTAATGAATTCTGTTACGAAAATAATTGCATCAGGAAAGAAACCTCAAGCCAAATTTCAAAGGCATAGACTACCTTCCGACTTAGAAAATAAATAGATAAATCTTGTACGTCATTCGACGTACACAGGGTAAGATTTTACTTTCCGTGCACTTATATGAAGGGCTGCACACTAGACCTCAGCACATTGCATGTGAAGCCCCAGAGAAAACATCTCACAATGCCCTCATAAATTTCCATGACTCGGGATCTCCTCCCCAAACACCACATCGATCCATAGAGTGCCAATATGGGCATTTCATTGGGGTTTTCAAGTGGCCCCCAGCACCCCGCCCAGTGATCGGTGTTTCGTCCATGACAACTTAAGAAGGCTCAACAATGATCAGCCCATTAGCCAGCAGCTTTAACCTTTTTTTGGCTTTCTCTACAGAAGGTAGCCTGTTCAATTCCCAGAACGGAGCAAATCTATTCCACACTCAACTTTGAACTGCTTCTGTAAACATCAAATTGTACAGTTTATGCTGTCATTAGGTTCCCTTTCAAACTTTTTACGTGAAGCATTAGTTGCAAAAGAAGTCATCTCCCTTCAGAGAATTCAGAGTGTATTATATTTACCTTTTATTTTGTAACCGAGAAGCATATTTTAAAAGGAAGCCAACCTTATACATTCAAGAAGACCTTAAAATAGCAGATTTATGGATCGTAGGTGCCTGGTGAGGGAGTTATTAAAAGAATCAAGATACCCCCAGGACCCTGAAACTTATTCATATTGCTACATAATGACGGCATAATCAAATCAGTCAGTCAAATTGAGGTGATTTTTCTTCTATCATTAGCACCTCATCAGAATGAATGGGAGCCGAAGAATGTATGAGGAATACAAATTGAATTTTTCTCCGAGAGAAAAAACCTGTTTGTGCTAATCTATTTGTGCAAATGGCTTTTTGGAGCTTCCTGCAGAGTGACAGAGGCTGGAATGAGCTCAGCTTAAAGCTCTCATTACAAGGAAAAAAGGGCCAATAAACACAACAGATACTTCGGAGAAACAAGGTGAGAAAACATATTATTATTTTTTTTTTCCTTGGCTCATTCTCCTCACTGTTGGTTGGTTGGTTGGCATAGCAGCGGCCACGTGCCGAGCAACACGAGTGAAGAAAAGTCAAGACGGAGACAGGAAACAATAAATCTCAGGGGTGAGGCTTTCAATTGGATCACACAAACCCGATGCAATCACACCAGCGCAATATGTGGTAAAAGACAAGCAACTAAAACACATCGATGCACACGGTGTTGACTGATGGGTAATATTGCGAGCCTCATTATTGATATTCTGTGATGTGCTGGATGTCATGTTGCTCAAAGGGGTTTGGTTAGGCTGTGATTTTATTGCTTCTCCAATGTTTTCATCCTAAATGGCTTCCTTCTATTGCCCATTTAGACATTTGTATTTTTAGCGAAGCAATCCCTCTCGGAAAACCTGGAGCTGGGAACCTTGTGCTCTCTATTTTCAAACACCACAGCACTTAGCTACCTAATGCTTTATGCCACGCACCATGTTTTTCATTTGTTACATTAAATTGATCAAATTTGGGGTTTTATCGCAGACCATAACATGGAGTTTTATTTGAGGGGGAAGTATGAGCGAAGCAATTTTGATTTATGATTTTTCTTTTGTTTTCAGAAATTCAGTTCACTGGGACTATACATTTATATTTGAGGTAGTTAAGTGTCCCATAAATTCTACGCGCACACACACACACACACACACACCATCTAAAACAGTTTGTCCCATACGGGTTCGCGGGGAGCCAGAGCCTAACCCGGCAACACAGGACGCAAGGCTGGAGGGGGAGGGGACACACCCAGGACGGGACGCCAGTCCATCGCAAGGCACCCCAAGCGGGACTTGAACCCCAGACCCCCTAGAGAGCAGGTCCTTAACTTTTTATAAACAAACTGTCAAAGTGTGAAAAATAATTTCAGATGTGTGTGTGTTTCTGTACATGTCCATTACACATCTGCTTAGCAATGGAATAATGTACTGATTTTTTTTTTGTACTTCTGCAGTAATACCAAACAGCTACATATATGTATTCCTCACAGTTTATGTTACAGATTGCTGAACAAGAGTACCAAAATAGATTGAAATTACTTTTTCTAGTGCAGCATACACAATTTCGTAGAATAATTCAATCTGTAAAACAGGTGGGAGTTTCAAAGATTGTGTGACAATACCATGAGGACGAGAAGAAGTTAACAAACCTCATGCATATATGATTAATCAGTTGTGGAATCTCAAAAATGTTTGCATCAACAACAGAGCATAGTTCTAAACAAAACAGCTTTTTCAGTTTAGCTCTTACTAATAACTTTTTAGTATTCTATGCCATTCAAAGGAGTGAAGTTTGATGATACTCTTTTCTGGTGCTTGCAGAAAATTGTACAAAAAAAAAGTCACAGTGCCGCAAGGTGGCAGCTCAAATTTGAAACGAAAAAATTCTCATTGCATTAAAATAAGAGAAAAATTGGATACAGTTCAGCATTTCAGAAAAAACACTGGAACTGCGCAGGACAATGATCCCATTGCAACCATCGCCATGGCAACCACAGTGCAACGTGGCCTCACAGAAAGTCCTTTTTAGTGAGCTCACCACTAGTACAATGGGGACGAACAGCAAATCCCCCCTCTTGCTTGCCTCTGCATTTCCTCTAATTAGGTATTTCATCAATGCCTCATGTGCTGTTGACATGTTGATAATGTGGTGTCCCATTATCATTAGCGCACAAGACTGGGATGTAATTCACCGTTGACTGTCTCTGTCTTATTTTCCACAGATAAAATGCAAGTGCTGACTCAACAGACGATAATTCAATTAGAAGTAATGGAGGAAGCTTCGGACTCAGCCTGCAAGAGAAGCGATATCGACTTCCAAGTCCATCCACATGGAGTCCCAACTTTGGAGTCATTAAAGACCACTTTTCCAGAATTCACGAGACCAACAGAAAGGCATGACTGCATTCTTTTTGCTCTCTTCCAGTGAGACACAAAGGAAAACATAGTAAACACTACATTTCCACCTCTCTGACTTTATTAGTGTGGTCCAGATAACAAATTACATACACACACACACACACACATTTTCAGAACCGCTTGTCCCATACAGGGCCGCGGGGAACCGGAGCCTAACCCGGCAACACAGGGCGCAAGGCTGGAGGGGGAGGGGACACACCCAGGACGGGACGCCAATCCATCGCAAGGCACCCCAAGTGGGACTCAAACCCCAGACCCACTGGAGAGCAGGACCCTGGTCCAACCCACTGCGCCAACGCGCCCCCAAATTACATACATTTCCTCCAATATAGCCATGGGATTCTTATTAATAAGAAGTATTTTATTTTCATGAGGCTGTTTAAAGAATTATACTATATTATACTATATTATATTATATTATATTACATTGGGGGGGCGTAGTGGCGCAGTGGGTTGGACTGGGTCCTGCTCTCCGGTGGATCTGGGGTTTGAGCCCCGCTTGGGGTGCCTTGTGACGGACTGGCGTCCCGTCCTGGGTGTGTCCCTTCCCCCTCCAGCCTTACGCCCTGTGTTGCCGGGTAGGCTCCGGTTCCCTGTGACCCTGCATGTGACAAGCGGTTTCAGACGACGATATATTATATTACATTATATTAGGCAGGGGGGCACGATGGCGCAGCAGGTTTGGCCAGGGCCTGCTCTCTGGCAGGTCTGGGTGTTCGAGCCCTGCTTGGGCTGGCGTCCCGTTCTGGGTGTGTCCCCTCCCCCTCCAGCCTTGCACCCTGTGTTGCTGAGTTAGGCTCCGGCTCGCCGCGGCCCCATTCAGGACAAACAGCTTCAACCAGCGTGTGTGTATTATATTATATATTGGAAACATAAAGCATTAATAAAAGAATGAGTTAAAAAAAGAAAATTTCACAGCTGACAGCTACTGACCAAAATGATGAAGTTTCTTGTGCAGGTCTGACAACAGGTCTTTCTCTGTGTTCCAGCCTTAAAATTAAATTCAGTTTTAAAAAGAAACCATCCAGGTGGTAAGTACTACTTTTCATCCATCAGTGACATGAGAGAAAACACTTAGCACACACACACTGGCTGAAACCACTTTACACAAGCAGGATCATGGCGAACAAGAGCCTAACCCAGAAACACAAGGCGCAAGGCTGGAGGGGACACACCCAAGACGGGACACCAGTCCATCGCAAGGCACCCCAAGCAGGACTTGAACCCCAGACCTGCGAGAGCACGGGAACAGGCCATACCCACCGCACCCCCGACAGAACACTTAGCAGTGACACATAATGTACTAGTCATTTATTTATTCATATGGGCTTTTCACCTTCTCTCAAGGTATTCCATGTTGCAAAATCCTGTTGGCATGAAGATATCCTGTTCAAGTTCACCCACAGTGTGTGAGTGACACAGAGAGAGTGTGTTCCACCGATGTATAGATGAGCGACCCATTGTAAGTAGTGTATCTAGCAGTGTAAGTCACCTTGGTGAATAAGGTGTGTGGGCTGATAACACTACATAGTGTTCACTGGAAGTCGCTTTGGACAAAAGCGTCTGCCAAATAAACAAATGTAAACCAGAACTAGGACTAGAATGAAACTAGAATGAAACTGGACTGAAAAAGTAAGACGACAAACAAAGTGAGAATTTAAGTAAACAGGAGCAGCAGTGTTTTTTTTAATTGATTGATTCACCCCTAGTATATGCAATTATGTAATATGAATATAATATCTTTTTTTAGTACAGGCTACTTTCGCTATCAGATGTGGCGTTCAGAGAACGTATGAAGAATCTTATTCATCGTGACAGTGATAGCTCTAATTTGTGTGCAGTGATTTTACTGTGCTTTTATCTTATTCTTACACAAGGCTTTTATGTTAAATTTACACAGGGCTAGAGGGCGTTCTAAAATACAGCGAGGGGACATCGCATCCCAAAGCTAACTTTAATCCAGCTGCTTAGATGGGTACAAGGAGTACGTATCAGCCAGCAGACTCTGACTCACACATCCCTTCCCCGAATCCGAATCAATACTACGTAACACAAGGCTGAATGGCATTTCACAATGAGCGCCATCAGACATCACTTGCGGCACTTCCCCCTTGGTTTTTACTCTGTCACGCTGCTTTTGTGTCGCTGAGCACAATATGATGTGCACCACTCCAAAATCCAGCTGTAGCCACAGGGCCACTTCCTTCTACCCTTGTGTTGACATCACCTGTGACCACTCAGTAGCCCAGGTGCAAGTACAGGGGTGACAAAAAAGCGCTCTTGGACAATGTCCACCATACCAGCCTTGCCACCACCTGGACACTCTATCATCAGCAGGCGTCAGGGAGGTGTGAAGATGCTCTCATGTTGTGTTCCTTGTTAATTCCGTCGAAGCACCGAATTTTGAAGCAGGCCTGCCAAAAAATTCATTGAGCGCCAGGTCTAATGCCTCATGACAATTTATCTGTGATATGCCTAAATAGAAAGAATCTGAAGAAAGATTGTTACATTAATTTTGCATAGGAGGTATTATCCTGAGCAGATGCTGTCTCTATTAGACACAAAAGTAGCTGAAGCAGCCGGGGATCCAACGCGCTCATGTCAAAGGGTCCCACTCGCTAATGTGTGAGGGTAGAGCGCCTCCTAGAGGCCGCACATGAGTACGACAGCTGCGCTGAGCGGCGCGTCTCTCCTTGCGAAGGGTTACTGTGGGTATTGTGGGTATCCAAACAAGTGAATAAATAATGAAATTAATCAAGTCAAATAATTTTGGACAAAAAAAGTAACACTGTAAAAATGTTCATGTTTTACAGCCATGATTTAGCTGAGTCTCAAGGAAAACACGTTTCCGCGTGGAACATGAAAAAGATCATGCTGTGTTATTCCATCGTATTAATGTTTACACATCCGTAACTTCTTTTTAAATCACTTATATTGAAGTACAAGGATTTACTTACGCTGTGCGCCTCACGTTCAACAGAAGGCACAGCGAGGACGGACAATCGATCGCCGCCGATGCACAGTGCGCATGCGCGATTTTCTTCCGCCCACTACGCGTTATACGCTTGTTCGCACATACGACGATTCTCATGTACGACCAGCCCTGTTAAGACGCTTGAAACCTACAGATACGTTATTAGAGTCAGTAAGGGATACATTTGAACCTTATTTAAAATTTAATTGCACCAAAGAAATTATTTATTTTTCTGTCTATAAAAAGTGTTTTTTAATAAAAAAATCTACCAGTACATAACGTTTACGCTGTCCTGATGGTGTTTCCTCTTGCTCTTTATAACACTGCTTGCTACCAAAACGCACGTACATCAGACAACCTATATCTATTACGTCTTATTATGCTGCTAAAATAACTAAGAAGAAAAGTGGAAAGTTAGATACACAGTAAAGGCTGGACGAGGGGTAAGATAAATATGACAGTAATGTCCCATGTTTCTCGTCTCCATACTCTTTGCTGTTTTCATTTTTTTTTTTTTTTTGTTCCCGATGATGTGGATTGATAATGTTTTATGTGTCCTCTCTTTATTTTCATCCCAATTAGAAGTCCCCCAGAGAAACAAGAAAGCACAGTTGCACGTGCTCGTGACTTTTTAATTACGTCACATCGGTCCACATTTTTGCTTTTTTTTTTTTAATGGATTTTTAATTATACTATACGGGGGAAATAATCACACTACTCGTTTCCCTATAAGAAACACATTTTGGTCCAGAGTGATCATCATCTGTACAATCACTTTCTCCTCAGTTATAAATGAAACTATGTATCAAGAGTATATAATAATATATTTAAAATATGTCTGCTTCAACATTCCAAACAATTTTTAAAAATTACTTAAAAGTGCATAGCATACAGACAGTTGTACATGCATGGAAAAGCTCCATACTGGATCCTAGTATCACTATTTTTTTAAGCCTACCATATACTTGTTTTCTATTTCCCTTAATATCTTGGAAAAAAATTATGAATACTCAGGTGTAATTTTACTTTGCAGGTTAAGGTGTAAGAAACTGAAATCTTTAAAAAATGCTTTTCAAAAAGTATTGAGTGTCAAGGGCAAGTAAAATTCTTTCTGAGTGAAGGTTATTGAAGACCAGCTCATACATACACATCCGTTGAAGATGTAGTTGTATTGCCCAGAAAAGAAATTAATACAGTTGCAGTGTGCAGTAATAAGTGTGTCACCTTAAATTAAGTAATGAGAAGGAAATTAAGGAAAGGCTGTTTTGAGTTTGTTTATAATGTCTAACTTGTTCTTAAAATGGCTTGATATTTGGTCTGTAAGAAATCTTTGAATCACTTCTTTTTAAGTAGTGTGACATATCTTTGCAGATGAGCTCTCTGTGAGCCTCTTTATGTGAAATCGCATTGTAAGGATTAACCATTCACTCACTGAACTCCAGCTTTAGATTCTGCCCTTTAACATCGACCGTATGTTCAGTTCCACCCCATGGGGTTCTCTTCTTTAGCCGTCCAGCCACTGAATGACACTGGCCAGTGTAAGGTCACTCGGTCACACACATGATTCACACCTGTTCGGACGGGAACCCCTGAAAACACCCATTCAGCTTCATTGCTGGACTGCTCTTCCAAATCATCAACTGCAGGTTTTTGTTTGAGCTCATGTCAGTGTACCAGCCAAGTGTTAAATATCAGCACCTGAAAAACAAAGGGACATTTTTTATTTTTTTTAAAAAAAAAACAATCAACAAATAAATAAGTAAGTAAATAAATTAGTAAAAACATACAGAAACCTGGATTACAGCACATCGGCATCAGGGCTTCTGAGGATATTCAGGAGTCAAGACGACAGCAGGCAACAGAGAAGTGAAAATGGAAATTATAAGAAAATTAAAAATCAAATTTGAGAAATTAATCACAGTTTAAGAAACAGCACATTTTTCCCCATCTAGAGAGCTGGATTATAAATGTCATTGACAGAAGGACAGCACCGTGTGGGAGAAGGATGAAATGAGGGTATTTTGTCTTTTGGATGGTAAAATTAAAACAAAATAATGACCTGAGAATTAAATTCAATTATGAATCGTGAATTATGAGTCATGAATCCACATCTATTATTACACAGAAGATGGATGTGGTAGGTAAGACATGTTTGTAACCAGGATGTTAGTGATAAAATTAAGAATACCGTATCCAGGTGGGATTTATTTAATGTGATCCTGGGACAGCCTTGTTTGACCTGTGTTTAGTTGGAATGGCTAGGTAGTCAGTCCTGTGGGCGAACAGGTACACAGACGCAGATTAAGGAACCAATACCATTTCCCTGTGCAATGCACTAGGGCTTAAATTCAAGACATTCAGAACACTTTTGGAGAAATCCTCTTATCTGTAAAAGGATTCCTAAAAGAATGAATACAGTTGTGTTTAAATGCCACTTTTATATGGGATTTTTGTATTCTTCTCAGAAGAGAAGTAAATGAAAAGGTTAGAAAAGAATCCATCACAAGCCAGTTATGTGGGTGAAAGAAAAAGGTCAGAGAAAGTTCAGATACAGATGAATAGCCAAAGTATTTCATGACTCCGTAAAAAGTATAAAGTGGAGAATATAGTGCAGGTAAGTAGACATTATGCATCGAACTGTGGGTGCAATACAGCCTTGAGCAGGGGGTCCTGAAATTCTCAAAGACTGTGTGAACAGCATTATCTCATGGTGGGTAACAGTAATCAATTATAGAAAAAGAGACATTTTATTTGTAAGCCTAAGGATATTGACCTCCTGTGGAGTATAGAAATGAGTACCACTGGTGTGGAAGGACTCGTCACAACAAAGATCCTTAGTTCAAAACGCATAAAGGCAGTTGCTGTTTCACCCCAGTAAAAAAACCATATGAGAGTGTAACTATATGATAATTGTAAATCACTTTAGACAAGAGATGTAAAATAAAATGGCAAAACATAAGTTTTTTTTTCTCCTTCAAGCATTTTTTTCTGAAAGGACCCATATCAGCTTTGCTACAAAGACCACCAATCTTCTCGATAATTTCCAGCTTTGCTATAGTCCAGTTTTAACTGGACAAAAATGGATATCATGCAGTCAGGAAAAAAATATCTTTGCTCTTGTCTGCTTTGCCGTCAGCAACGTTGCATTCAATACCCACCCCAAACAAAAGCACTAATGCATCCCACACGTCTATAAAAAGGTGCATTATTCCCCAGTATCTATCCATTTATTGCTCCTCTTCCATACAGGTAGGGCGGCTTTAAATAGGCCCTTTTACGTTTAATGGATTTTTATACAGTGCCATACAATACGTCTCGCTTGTGTATTCCATTAAAAATCACCGAACATGACCTGAAGGCTGGGCTCTACAAATAACTGCAAATGGATGAGGCTTTATAAAGCATTAGGGTTACCCGCAACAAATCAGAAAGCCTTCTGAAAGAATAGTTGTGTGCCACTGAATAGATGCACGTTTATTAAATGCACTTCGATCCCTTTTTACTGCTGCTTAGTTTTCTTGAACCTTCTACAACAAAAAGTAGCACCCATGCACAAGTAATCCGAAAGCTCTGTGCACTTCGGTTTGGAGGGAAACGATTTGACTGTATATCAGCAGGTGGCAGCTTTTCCCACATAATAGTAAACCATAAAGACATGTACATGCTCAGTACAATTAAATTATGTTAATCCATAATATGGTTCTGTAAATGAAAGACATAGCCTTCTACAATTAAAACCGCTCCTAATTTTTTTAAGAAAAATGTTTATGTACAAGAGTTGTTCTACGGAGCTGATGCATGCAGTACAAGAATCAGTGTCTATATCAATGCAGGTATTTTATTCTGTACAGTGGAACTGCTGTTTGTACCATGTTTTGGAACAGATACACACTTGAGGTCCTGAATTCCAAAAAACTTCTGTCCCTCAGTGGTGTCAGTCTGACTTTTTTTTCTGTCTCAACTCAGTGCATTAACATACATGTTACCCTGGATACAATGATTGCTATTGTATAAGAAGGGTTCAAATGGTGGTGTTTGGACACCTCTTTTTTAATAAAAGGGCTGGATGGAGACGGACATTCCTTCAAGCAGCTTTTTAACAGTCACACTTCTTCCACAGCAAAACTAATTACATATACTTCCTTCTTATTCTCTATCACAGTGAAAATCTCAGCCAACCACAATCATCCATTAAGGTAAATCTAAATCACAGTTAAAATCACATCATCAATACAATAATAATTATTTATGCATTTAGCTAATGCTTTTCTTTAAAGTAATTTTCAATGTTAAGCTGATTTACAACGATTTGCCTATTTATAAATTTTACTGGAACAATACAGGGTAAGTACCTTGCTCGAGGGTTCTAGAGCTGAAGCAAGATTTGATGCCAGGTGCTTTCGGTGCAGAATTCTACTCACCTATGCTACCTGGTACTCCATAACACTAACCTTAGAAATAAAGTACATACATGTAACTATTCACTCAATAATTAAAACCATACAAACAACTTTAATATCATGAATACTTTTATACTAGCTTCATACTTTAAACATCCGGATATGGCACGAACATGGATGTGTTTTACTGTAATGTCTGGACATGGACAAAATTAGTGAGAATTCAAAGGCAAAGTGTAAATAAAATTGCTCAGTGGAGATTAACAAGCACACACACACACACACATTGTCTGCACCGCTTGTCCCACACGGGGTTGCAGGGAGCCGGGGCCTAACCCGGCAACACAGGGCGTAAGGCTGGAGGGGGAGGGGACACACCCAGGACGGGACGCCAGTCCGTCACAAGGCACCCCAGGCCCACTGTGCCCCCAAGATTAACAAGCACACACACACACACACACACACACACACACATCTTCAGAACCGCTTGTCCCATACGGGGTCACGGGGAACCGGAGCCTACCCGGTAACACAGGGCGTAAAGCCGGAGGGGGAGGGGACACACCCAGGACGGGACGCCAGTCCGCCGCAAGGCACCCCAAGCGGGACTTGAACCCCAGACCCACCGGAGAGCAGGACTGCGGTCCAACCCACTGCACCACCGTGCCCCCTGATTAACAAGCAAATTGCTCAAATTATACAATAAACGTGAGACAAAGAGAGACACACAGTGTTGTTACGTGCACAATAAGTGGAACAGGCGTACGGGACCAGAGCAGGTGCACAGAGGTGTGACAGAGACAGAGCTTGAACACGGGACGAGGACAGAGGCACAAAGGACTGGTTCTGGCAAGACAGGAACAGAAATACACAGAGAATGAGACTTCAAAGAAACAGGTAATAAACAAAGATCTTTTGCTGAATGCAGGAAAGGCAATGTAATGCTGATTAATAATCTGCAACCTGAAAGTACTCCTTAAACTTTTTACTGGGCTGGTCAGTAATTTGGGATCAGATGTGCTGATGGGGCTTCCTGGGTGGAGCGGGAGAGGTGTCGCTCGTAATCATTCGAATTGTTCTTTAGGGTCGCGATAATACTACATAAAAACTTAATTTTGCAATCAAATGACCATCTAATGTCAAACATTTGTTGGTAATGCTACACAACGCCTCTAACAGCGAAGTCTCCATGTGCTTTGAAGAGTGAAAAACATGGGCAGTGATGTTTTTGAACTTTTTTCCTTTATGTCATACATAACTGAGCCCAGGGGCATATCCACGTGGTGGCCATGGGTGGCCGGTGCCACCCCTGACTGAAGCTCGGCCACCCCTCTGGCCACCCCTGTTGTGCAAAGCACTCTGACCACACTGACAGGTGACTTTTTTCGCCGCTCAAACTTGTATGACGCACATAGTGTTCCGTGCGGCGCTATTAGGCTGAAGAGCTGTGAACCGTCCACACGGAACAAACCTCTGCGTGTACGAGGGAGGAGTAGGAGCGGTAAAATTCAATTTCGGTACCGTTACTGGAGCCAAGTCCAGCGCAAGTGAGCAACGCAAGGGGATACGGTGATGAGGAGAGTAAAATCAGTGTTGTTTACCTACATTTCATTTTGTGAAAGTTTGTTTAAAGTTGAGGTACTGCAATGTTTCATTATGAGAAACAAATCTTAGCTTACCATTAAATATCGCATAACTTACTGCAACTGCTAGCTAGCTAATTTTTAAAAATAATGTTACCGCACATAAACGTTACCACATCATGATACGCTTACATTATGAGTCTGTCACTGTTTTTTGGAAGTAACCATTCAATTTAATGATAACAGAAGTGTTTCTTGATCGGTGTGTTTGTCTCAACTGTAGAGAGCATGAAAAGGAAAGCAGGGGAAGATAGGAAGATTCTTTCCTTTTTTTGTCCAAGTTGAGGACTAGTAGCAGTAAAACTGAAAATGACAAAGAAGCAGGGAAATTAATGCTACAGAGGGGGAAGAAGCAGGGGAAATGTGTGCTCCTAAGAGAGACAAGGAGGAAGCAGAGATACAGTCCGAGAGGGAGCTTGTGGAGAAGCTCTACAGAGACAACACACATCAGACCAGAATCAGAGATGAGCAAAAACACTTGTGTAGTCAGTCGTTGCCCACCAGGTACGTAGGTTACATCAGTTGTATCTGCAAACATATAAAAATAATTTCCAATACCTAATTTGCATCATTAGCATCTAAATATACAAATAATGTAGAACAGGATCGTATCAAATGATATTATAATGTTTTTACAGACATTTCTAAGTACTGTCACTAATTTCATGTATACATTTGTAATAAATTCTGTAGAATTTATAGAATTTCTGTCCCTAGAATTTGCTTTTGATACAGCATGTCACGGTCAGCTGTGATTTTTTTTTTTGGCCACCCCAATGAAATCACTGGGTCTTACCTGGCCACCCCTGAAAAAAAGTTCTGGCTACACCCCTGACTGAGCCGAATTATCAACATTTCTCTATCCAGGGTACATCTTGTGTCACACCCTGTGCTTCCTGCTTTGGCTCCAGACCTCTGCAGTCTTCATGGAGCCTTGAAGAGTGTGCACAAGTTGCTCACCCCTCCTGCAAGTCCAATGGGATTCTATGGGGCGCCTTTCTATTCCAGAAGGGGCAGTTCAACCGGCCGATAAAGAAGCGGAGTCAGAGTGTACAGTAACCATGATCCTGTGTTGTCAGGCAGCACATCTGTCGCAAGA
The DNA here is from genome assembly GCF_900964775.1 of Scleropages formosus. NCBI lineage: Eukaryota > Metazoa > Chordata > Actinopteri > Osteoglossiformes > Osteoglossidae > Scleropages > Scleropages formosus. The sequence goes on from NC_041809.1 coordinate 20,954,605, forward strand.
TGCGCACTGCTTTAGAAAAAAGATATGCTAAATGAATACATGTAAACACGAATGTGCGTTCATGAAAATTATTCCTTCCTCTCAGCAAACTGCATTTTTCGTCTTCTTTTGCGATATCTCTTGGATCAAGAAAAGGTACACACCGAAGATCAGAATGTTAACACCTATTAGTCTGAATTGATTACGCTGTAAAGGTACAGAACAAGGACATTCTTTTGTTCTAGTTGTTTGTTTTCCCAAAGAAAAGAAGCAGCACTTATATAATTCCAGCCTACTGTATAAGGAAACTACTTTGAAAAGTTTGCTTTACCAGAGCTTGTTATCCCTAAAATCCTCACATCATCATCTAACCATTGTTCCCCTTCTCATCCTCCTACCTCTCATCTGACCCTGCTGCTGGGATGATGCAGCTAAAGCTAATTTGTAGAGCACAGTTGGATGGGATCTTGTCCATGCCCTCCGTGGTTTTCCACACTCGGTGGCAGGACATCCTTGACCTTTTCCTCTTACAGCCCTGGCTTCTGGGAAACCTAGGATATTATAATGCTTTTGGTCATTTCTGACATGCAGCAGCACTATGCTGTGGCAGGGCAATTCCCTGTGACTCTGTGAGGGGTATGTAGTTTGGTGCAAGGGGTGAGGGGAGTGTGCTGGGTAGGGACCACTGAGTAACACTGAGCTGAGATCAGCAACACATTCATATTAATTCACTTGGGTGACACCTTTCTCAAAAGTGACTTATAATTTTAAGTTATTTTGCTCATGTACCCATTTATACAGCGGGGTAATTTTTAATGGAACAATTCAGGGTAAGCACCTTTCTCCAGGGTACAACAGCAGGAAGTACGATTTGAACCTGCAACCTTTGAACCTCCAAGACAATGTCTCTCAGCCAGGGGTCTTAAACTCAAAGTCTCAAAACTCTCATGCTCGGCATGGGGGCCAACACAGTCCTTCTGCTTGGCAGTAATATAACAGGGAAACAGAACTTTATTATTAAAGAACAATTTTAAACCCTCCTCTTTCACATAGTGACATCTGTGCATTACATTGTAGCGCTTGGAGCAATCTATATCCACAGACAATTAGCATCCACACATGTGCGTCTCTCTGATCACCTTGGTGTTTCGTGATGTGTGAAAATGCTTTATTGTACAGGGACGCCTAATGTTATATTCTTTCAAAACTGATATTTTTTCTTTGCAAATCAAGCAGGTGGCATTTCCATTATACTTGACAAAAAATACTTGGGTCAATTTTTTTTACTTAATAGTCTCTGATCAAGATTAACCTTTCTTTTTGGTTTCAAAAAGACCACACGGGGGGGAAACTGCAGCTAGCTGTTAATTTCCGGAAGGTGCGCAGTTGAGAAAATTCGCTTGCTTGCTAAGTTTTAAGAGCAGAACAAAAATCAGCACTGAAAGTACATGCGGCAAAGCACTTTAATTGAATGTGGGTGTGCTTTCAAGCGAATGAGATGCAAAGCGGAATGCATTGACACTGTGTAACGTAATGATGACTGTATTACAACATCTTGTTGGCTGGTATTGGCCCATGGGCAAGTAGTTTGAGACCCCTGTTCTAACCACTAGGTGGGTGCTGCAGAGGGAAAGACAGAAAACAGTTTGCTTCTATACAGAAAACACAACTGCAGAAAGAAGTCATTACTCTCTTAGTCAGGAATGTATTGTTGTGTCAGAAAGTTACCCTGTCAGCACAGTATTGCAGCTGTAACACACCCTTCGCCTTTTCAGGAATCCACACAGCAGAAGACGGGGAACTCACACGTTGCTCTGCACGCGTTCGTCAGCCTTGGAGACTTTTCTGTAGCAGTAGATCATCTCTACCAGGAGCCAGAGGGTCAGAAATATCAGCACTGCGTACATGGTCATCTCAGAGTACATGGACGTGATGTCTCGACTGACTGTCCCACAGCACAACAAACATGACATAACATCAGCACACAGTGCAGTTAAACATGCACCTAACAGCAGCTTTGTCATTTATCTTCACAAAAATCAAAGTGTTTTAAATGACACATTCAATGTTAATTATAGCCATGACTGTTCATAGCTTTGGATTCTTTCTCAGTGTTGATTAAGCGCATGTGGTTATTTTAGTTTACCTCCTTCAACATTAATTTGTGTTCCTTAGTCAGAAAAATAGTACTCAGCAAAACTGCCATTATGAATATTTGCAGGTGTTTAATAAAGTCTGTCTCCCAGCGACACCCCCCCCATTATGAAACTAACACCAAAGTACTGTTTTTGAGATTATGCTAGTACTAATGAGGGGGCCGCGGGGGCGCAGCGGGTTTGGCCGGGTCCTGCTCTCTGGTGTATGTGGGGTTCGAGTCCCGCTTGGGGTGCCTTGTGATGGACTGGCATCCCGTCCTGGGTGTGTCCCCTCCTCCTCCAGCCCTACGCCCTGTGTTGCCGGGTTAGGCTCCGGCTTGCCGTGACCCCACTTGGGAGGAGTGGCTTCGGCCAGTGTGTGTGTGTGGTATTAATAGTGGATAAGGTACATTTCTTTTTCATAATATTGTTAACTGCATGTCACTTCTAAACAATTTAAGGCTGGGTAATTAAAGCAAGGTAGATTTTACTGTCTTACCTTGCTTTTTCACCTGCACTGTGATTTCCTTGCTGAGAGTGAACACAGGTTCATAGTTGTCAAATTTAAACTGGCGGTACACGTTGCACAGGTAAGTTCCACTGTCATTTAGTGTGGTGCTGATAATCCTGATGGACAGATCCTGAAGGTCCTTGGTGCCATTCCATGCCAGTCGGCCCTTCCATCGGGTGTCCGGCTCCTGAGGTAGCCCATCGAATTTAAAGATCTGGAGCAGGTAAGACACAGAGCACATTGTGGACTAACCCATATTACTAGGATTACTTGTGATGCCTTTGAATTCGAAGTTTATAATGGACTTGCTGTACTTGTCACATATCCAGTATTTGTTTCTATCTCATAGAGTGGTAAATTGGTTTAATTTTATTTTTGTTACATATCTTCAGCTCCACTGGACTGAATTTTAGTCCAGGCTTTTACAGGCTAACTTCACCACTTCAGGCAATGGATAACTGGGTGGAAAGAAGGGTGGCAGATGACTATATAAAGAATTGCAGACATGCCACATAAACAAATTAGGGATGCACCAGATGGCAAGAGAAAACTGCCTTGCAATAGAAGACATTTTTGTTTAGATATCTGATTTTTCATATTATGCAATGCATTTTCAAGTGATATTCACTCAGGTTGCTGCTGCCTTTTTTCTCAGGAAAAAAAATATTACAGAGACAGAGAAAACAATGAGAAAACATCTTTTGATTCTGGGAATCATTTACAATTAGAGGAGACCCACTAGAATTCTCTCTTTATCTGGTGTGACGTAGAACCAGTTCACTTGTGTCTTGGCATTGACCTCCTCCCTCTTCATGCAGGAGATGCAGGTCAGTTTGATGGGTTTGCCCAGGACCACCTCAGTGTTCGGTGGCATATCTACACACACCGGGCTGCTCACCTGCACTGGAGACAACCAGCAGCCAACAGGGCAAAGTCATGCTTCTGAGCCAAAGCTGGGCATTATTTCACAAGCACAGACACTGAGACAGTAATTTTTTGAACGGTCATACAGAACTCTGGAGCTGAAACACAGAGGCTATTGGGTTTAAATCCCAGGTAAAGAAATTAAGCAAAAAATTCTAAGCAAATTAAGCAAAGATTATATCTATATTATTCTGATAACTGTTTATTCGCTGATAGGTAAAATATGAGCTGAAGAAATCGCCTGGTATTAGGAAATCCAGTAGGCAAGTGAATAATTTAATGCCATAATTTGCTCCTCATGATAGCTGGAAAGAATATTCTGGCTTTTAAATTATCTTTTCAAAACTGACAACAGCCAGTAACCATGAGGCAACAGTAGGAAATACAAAATGTAGGTTCATACCAAGTTAACTGTGAAAAACTGATATTTTTTATCTGGAGATGCATGGTGGTTAGAGCTGTCACTTGGTAATCATGAAGTATTGGGTTTAAATCCCATTCCTGCTGCTTTTGTAAGACTTATTTGGCTTTTTAAATAGCTAAGTAAATTAACTTAGTGGACAAATCTAACATTGTAAGTTGCCTTGGACAAAAATGCCTAATAAATACAAATATAAAATGATATTCCAGGAGCCCCCATAAATACAGACTGAAAGCAAACTAGTGTGAAACATTTTTCCCCCAATTTATTGAAACAACTGAATTTATTGCAAAATCAGATGATGAAAAACCCTTTTATAAATGTTTAATGTAATATCCAGCCAAAAACATGACTTTTACCATCATTTATGAAATCGGTGTTTTGCATTCCTTTTTCCCATTAAAGCCACACACACACACACTTTCCAAACCGCTTGTCTCATACAGGGTCGCGGAGAACCGGAGCCTACCCGGCAACACAGGGTGCAAGGTCGGAGGGGGAGGGGACACACCCAGGACGGGACGCCAGTCTATCGCAAAGCACCCGAAGCGGGACTCGAACCCCAGACCAGCTGGAGAGCAGAACCGTGGGCCACCCCACTGCGCCACCCCACTGCGCCACTGCACCCCCCATTAAAGCCACCTTGACTAAATTTGAAGCACTGGGCTTTAAATGAAACATTAATAGACCTCGGGAAAGGATTCCTATTTAAATGTCTCAATTTGACACCCAGCAGCTTCTACTCACGCATTTATCTGATCCACAGATAAGTTGTGATTTCTCTAATAAATCAGAGATAGGGAGAAAAAAATTTTTTGTTGTTTGTGAGACATGTGAGGCTGTCCATCCAAAGATGCTACACATTCCATAGAAAAAGAGCTCCTTTGACTTTTTTGCACACTTTTCAGATCTGTAATGGTAAACCATGTGAGCGCTTTTTTCTCACTAGTTTATTGGGAATTATGTCAGGCCTGACATATACAGAACTGCTTGAAAATACATGAACCCCTTATGTCCCCTTAGTTTTACCACAAAATGGTTATTTAATCAAAACCAGAGTTTCTCATCTAACGTAATAGGCGTGTTATTACTCATTCCATATGTTGCTTTGGAGGAAATCATCCAAACCAAGTAGGTAAGTAGAACCAGGTATCTAAATCATAACATTTACTCATTTTATAAGTTTAAGATTTAGACTACTTTAATATTTTACATAAGAATAATGACCATCCCTACAGGGTTCACATACTTTCCTCAAACACAGTGAGAGTGTACAGACATTTAGCTTTCTACTGTCAATTATGGCACTAACTCCATTAATGTAGAGTAACAGCAATACATTCTATGAGATGTATAATTTATGAGATTTACCTAAGGGGATTATCTAAAATATCAGTAAGACATTTTCATAGACAAAATATGTATCAGCAATATATTATATATATATATATATGATTTTTTCCCCCCCCAATACATTATCTTATTATTACTAGGGTTCAATTGTGTTAATTATGGAGTGAGTACTCAGCAACTAGTTAAGCTTTATGGGTCACACATACATTCATTGGACATTAAAATATCATGACAGTATTTATTAACAGTTTAGTCGGGACTCACCAGCGAGAACCAGCAGGGCTACGGAGACCAGAAACTTCTTCACTGCGAGGTGCATCTTCTTCAGATGTGTTGGCTGAAGAAATTCTGGTATTGAAAAAAAAAAAAACTGCTTCCCGAAAGATACAGCTTTAGTGTAAAAAAAAAAAAAGAAAAAAGAAACAATGAAAAAAAATCCTTAAGTAAGGCTATGAACGGAAATCCGATATCGAGAAGCGAAGGTTGTTCCTCAACACCACGGACAGCGGCTCAGTGCCTCCGGGTACCATAGCGCTTCCTTTCATCAAAATTGTGCCTTGGATGGATGGAAATCACGTGCCTACATGTTTTATTAAGAATAACAATAAATAATAATAATAAAGAATGAGGAGCAAAACGTTATGGCTGAGTTAAAACTAACTAAAAAGCTGTTCAGCACGAGGCAACAAGAATCAATAGCCTTCGACGACAGTTTGCCAGCTGTTTCATCGCGGTTCTTAATGAGAAATGATGATGATGGGTCCTTTAGTTTTCGCCCGTGACGTGACGTGTGTAACTTCGTGTCCCGTTTAGCAGAGCTTTCCTGGACAGTCGAGTAAATGGTTCAGAACAGAATTTCCACGGACTCGCACTGCGAGTCGCAGTCTGAAAAGTGGAAGTAAGTGAGCTCTTTCCCTAAGGCTTAACTACGCGGTACTCCGAAAAGATGAGACCAGAAAAGAAGTTTATTTTTTTTGAGAAGAATAGTCCCTGCGCAGATCTCTGAACCCCACAGCAGAGTACGTCAGTAGTCTGCTTTTCGAGTGCTGGCGTTTGTTTTCTCAGTGTACCGTGTTTGCACATTTTATTAATGCGCATGCGCAACAACTCCCCCACCCTTCTCAATTGCACACTTCTCCGAAACACTCTGCTACAGTACATTAAGCATAAGGGTATGCTTACAGTGTACACACAGTACACTCACACTGTACAGTAGCTATAGAGAGCACCAATACTGTTCATTATGCACAGTACATATACACACACACATTTTCAGAACCACTTGTCCCATACAGGGTCGGAGGGAACAGGAGCCTACCTGGCAACACAGGGCATAAGGCCGGAGGGGAAGGGGACACACCCAGGATGGGACACCAGTCCGGCGCAAGGCACCCCAAGTGGGACTCGAACCCCAGACCCACCGGGGAGCAGGACTGTGGTCCAACCCACCATGCCACCCGTTACAGTACATATATATGTTTCTTATTTCATTTATACACACCTAAACATCACTTTCAACATCACTGGATTTTGCATGTTCTCCCTGTGTCTGTGTGGGTTTTCTCCAGGTGCTCTGGTTTCCTCCCACAGTTCAAAAACATGCTATTTGGGTTCACCCATAGTGTGTAAGTGTCAGAGAGTGTGTTTCACTGATGTATGGATGAGTGACCCATTGTAAGTGGTATCTAGCAGTGTAAGTCACCTTGGTGAATAAGGTGTGTGGGCTGATAACACTACAGAGTGTTTATTGGAAGTCGCTTTGGACAAAAGCGTCTGCTAAATAAATAAATGTAAATGTAAATGTAAATTTTAACTTTTACAGGCAGAACGGAGGTGCAGTGGGCAGCCTGGGTGACTCCCAGTTCCTGAGCTGCCCGATTGGTTTGATCCCTGGTTAGTCTGCACGAAATTTGCTCTTTGCCCCAGTGCTGGTGAGGGTTTGTGTTCCGGTTTCCTTTTGCGGTTTAAACATGTGTTTTACGTTGATTGGTTGTTCTAATTTGCCTGTTGTGTGTGCGTGTGTGTTTCTGTGTGACCTTTGTGTGTGTGTGGGGCTACCATGCCATGAAATGTCCAGGATGTTCCCAGGCTAGACTTGAGATCCTGGCTGATGTGATGCAAAATTATAGAGCTGTTAGGAGATCAAGAGAGAACTGGGCCCAAAAAAAATTCACTTTGACACTCTTCATCAGTACTAAAAGAGGTCCCATAGAGAGCGAGAGAGACAGTGCTCAGTTCACCACATTGTAATCAAAATAAATTTGGACCTCTCATGAGTTGTACCACCAAGCAGCCAAAAACTGAGGAGCATAGTGTTCTTCCTGGGGTATAAGGAGGTGGTCATGTTCTCTAGGCACCACTGTGCGGATGCTTTGATTGTCTTGTAGGCCACAACCAAAGTGTTGGACCTGGTATGGGCAGCTGCACAAGAGAGATGTGCAGGGGAGGGACATGGGAACAATTTGGCAGGCTGAACACAACTTGTGCCATGGCATTCTGGGTAGGCTAAAATGGTCTTGTGACAGAGGCTGGAAGACCAGACAGGAGTCAGTTGCAGTAGTCCAGATGGGATATTACCATGGTCTGGACCAGGACCTGCATACAGTGTGGTGCAAGAAAAAGGTGGATCCTGTTGATGTTATACAGGGGGTATCTACAGGATTGGGTTATGGTTTCAATATGTTTGCACTAACATGGTGAACTTAATTGCAAATCACCGAGTAACTCAGTGAAAGAGCAAAAAATCGAAAGTAATGAACAGTGATTGATAGAAATGTGATAGATTAAAAGTACATGTCTTTCTTTGCAAATGCGCTGGAGTAAAATTAGAAAGTAGAAATACCAGAAACTACTGCAAAAAGTATAATCCTTCCTGAGGTTTACTTAAATGCAAGAAACGGGGCAACGGTGTATTTCTTAAGCATAAAGTCCATGGGAGACTGAAATGTGAGATGCAAAATTCAGATTGGAACAGAGAGGAGGACAGACACAAGGAGTAGTAATCAGCCTTTTGACTTGGAACTCTGAATGATAACCAGGCCTTTCCTTCTGCCTGGGGTTTTGAGTTAATTAACCAGCAGGGATTTCTGACTAAAGAAAAAGCACAGCAATAACAAACGTTTCATCTTCCCCCTCCTTCCGTGCTGTTTTAATAATTTGTGTTAAACTGCACATTTTCAGCAGAATAATCTCTAATTAAATGGACATCAGTACAGAGATTCAAATTTCAAACACTGTTTTCCTCTGTGCTGAAGACAGCTTTGCACTTCATGAGCTGTGTTTGCTTTTCATATTGTCATTATTTACAGGCTTGTCCTGATAATCCATTCCCAATATTTACCTACTTAAATTACCAGCATCACCTGGATGACTTTTTCTTATTGTTGAGTTTTCATATATGTTTGAATAATTCTTCACAAGAAGTGACTTAATGGCCTCTTCCCATGAGCATATTTTGAGGTCTAATCAATAACCTTTTCATTCCCTCCAAATGGAGAGAGCACATTTCTTAATAATAGTATTCCACTTAGAATTTAGGAAAGCAGACTTTAACAAAGAGTGATGTCACCTCTGCGCTAAGCAGAACCTCTGAACAGAAAAACCAATTTTCATCATTTAAGGCAGCGACTACTGTTGTGTGCATGGCTGTCACTTTAACACCTGAAGGTTGCTAGTTTAAATCCACCTCCTGCTGTATTACCCTTGATCATAGAACTGACCCGAAACTGATACAGATTACCATTCTTTAAAAGTGTTTAAATTCCTGTAAAAATGGATTATAGAACATAGATTGTCACAGCAGACAAAAAAATTAGCTATGTGAACATTAATAAAAGGGTCTTGTGTGGCTGGGTTGTTAGTGGTCACTTGTTGGGTTCAGTTATACTACACTCAAAAGTGCAACATTGTCTCTGATTGTTTAAAAAAATGAGAACAATTTTATGTAATAACTACCTCCATCTCTGAGTTTTAGATTCTTAGAAATAAGCTAGGTGTTCCAAATACTGTAGAAACATTTCAAAAAGCGCTCTGCACCTTAGATTCGTTAACCTCACGATCACTATGTGCTGCACTGACACTGCCGATCAATTTCTGTACAAATAGTTTTAAAAAAATCTATCACTGCAGCTTCATTGCCACTTACAGACAGTTTTTTTAGGGCATGTCATGTACTTTGGAATAGTTTTTAATGGAATGTGATGGTATACCACATTCCACTTGTGTCCCATTTGTAAACTTGCAGCTGCTGCCACTAGGAGAATGCACAAGATGTTCACTCCCTTAGTCGTGTCAGAGATGGGTTCAGCGATGTGACTAAGTGATGAGAAGGGCATGATGATGATTAAAGCGAGCAATTGCAGCATTCGCCACTTCTCCATGGGGCCGTAGCGGGGCCCAAAACACAGAGGACGAATGGAAGTCCTAGGGGCTGGTTCCTCCAGGAGACGAGGGATCCATGGTAACAGCTACGTAAAGTAACAAGACTACTGAAACCTACTAGCCCTGAAGTTCTGCCTGTGAAAGAACTGGGGGTGGGAGAACCATCTGCTGAGAAAAGATAAGCACCTAGGTCATTTAGTGGCTTGTTCACTGAAAATGTACCATCTTACAAAAGTGTTCCTTTTTCCTGCAGCTGTGGAAACATTGATTAGACACTGGACATCTTGAATTACGCATTAGATTTGATGCAAATGTCATGTAATGGCACTAAAAGAAAAATTATTGCTGTTTTTCCATCACTTTGGCTTTATTTCTGTTGGTTCTGTTTAGGTAATTTGTTTTAGTGACATAGGTTGGAATCCTGAGAGCCAGATTTAGATGTAGAATGTTCATTTAGGCACCAGGGTGTGATGGATTGGTGAAGCATGTCCACCCATGTGAAGGGTTTCATCATTTTTTTCATCAGGTCTAAAGAGGCAGTCACACTCTGGCATGTTTTTTTTTTTTTTTGTTTTTTCTTTAAAAAGAAGATATTGGCGACAACGAGGAGTTCAATTTAACCCCTGCTTATACACTAAAGAGACTACGTAAAACTTACATTATTTTTACTACACAGGACCCTTTAAAATTTGAGGGTAACCTACATACATTTCTCATTACAGCACATTTCTTAAAATAACCAGGTGCACATCAGAACAAAATCTCCTTACTTTGCAGAAAATTGGTGCTATTGAGCACTGCTATTCTGTGGCCTACATAGCCACACAATCAATTCTCTCTGAAGGATGCACAGAACAGCTGGGACCCTGCCTTCAGTGACATCATCGGAGAAGTTCAACAGACAGGTAAATAATTTGCTAAATGAAAATTTCTTGAAAAGCTTTCAGGAGCGATGTGCCAGTGCATAGTCCAACCATCAATTTCTTTTCCCTCCTTAAGTTTTAAGGTCTCTGTCTGGATGTCTGATCGCTACTTACAACTCAGCGTCTCTAAAACTGAGATCCTTCATTTTCCAGGTGGTCCATCCTCTTGTAAAGAACTCTTTATCAAACTGGAAAACTTGCTCATTTTACCTTCCTTATCAGCTAACAGTCTGACTTGATTGACTCAAGTTTGTCTTTTTCTCAACATATCAAAACCATAACCCAGGTTCTTTAGATATGTACTAAATAACATCCACGGGATCCACCCTTAACTCACAACAGACTCTATGCAATTCCTGGTCCAGGTCATGGTGATATCCCACCTAGACTACTGCCACTCCCTCCTTTCGGCCTTCCGGCCTCTGCCATCAAACTTCTTCAACTGATACAGAATGCTGCTGCACGAGTTGTGTCTGACTTGTTGAAATGCTCCTATTTTAACCCCCTCTTTGTCTTTCTCCAGTGGCTTCCCATAGATGCCTGCATAAAATTCAAGACTCTAGTCAAGACCTGCAAAACCATCAATGGATCTGCTCCCAAAGTATCTACAAGACCTGATCACTTGCTACACCCCAACCAGACTGCTACACTCCTCCACCTCTGCTTGGTGGTCCCATGCACAAGACTTCCAAAATCAAAAGCATATAGGTTTTTGGTTCTGGCTCCCATGTGGTGTAAAGACCTCCCTCTCTCACTCAGAACTGCTGAATCTCTCTCTACATTTAAGAAGGGTCTCAAAACTCACCTCTTTCACATTCACTTTTCCCCTGATCTCGTGAGTGCTCGATAAACATGTACGAGTTTATGTTTAATAATTTTTAATGATTAAAACATTTAATAATTGAAAAGCCTATATGCAGCTACTCGTGTAATGTATACTGGCTCATACAGCGGAATGTGACAAATGGATTGTACTCAAGAACCACACGTCTGCATCCAAATCTCTCCTTTCGTTCATGTGATGTACTCTTTGTGTTGTTCTTCGAGACATACATTGTTTTGTAGAAAAAAACATCTGTTAAATGGATAAATGTAAATGCAAAATAATACCGGATGCAGATGAAGCAATGGCTTTGGGTAACTGGTACTGTTCCTGCTAGTAATGGTGTTATAGCTGCCCAAAAGCTGGACGTGTTGGTTTCAATGATCCTGGGTAGATAGATCCTGACAAAAGAGGCTGTCAGTGCAACACAGAGCTTTCCCTGCCCGTGCCCTCAATCTCCTCAAGGCTTGTTTTTCACCAGAAATTCTGAAGCATACTTACACACAAAAGATGTTTTGTTCTTACTTTCTCAGCCTTTGCTTTGTGATTGATTTATAGTAGCAAAGCTTTCCTGTGCATGTCATGCATCCATATCTACCTTGGAGTCTTCTTTGCTAGAGGTCCTTTGTTGTCTCTCAATTGCTGTGAAAGAACTGTGCGGTTAACCAAAGTTGTAAAATTGAAAAGCAAAGTCATCAACATGTCACAGGGCACAGCAATTGTGTCCATTTTCACCAGGCTAGTATATTAAAAGTGTGCTTCACCGGCACCACTGGACTCCTTGTGTGACACCTTTCTGATGGACCTTTCAAATTGAGGAGATCCACAATTGCACTAAGTGATCTCCTTTTCCATCAACAGGCCACAGCATTGGCTACTTCCCAGGCTTCACATTATGTGGTTTCCTCACACTATTTTCTTTGCAAGTGAAATTAAAGTGAGTTATTTAGTAGCGCACTTAAAGGACTAAAGCAACAGAAGATCTGTGATGGTTTGGAGTAGACAGTCTGGGAAATGGAGTTCAGTATTTGAGAAATGGGCTGGTCATTTAAGATCACAAGGTATACATCTGGGATTTTTTGGGTCAGAAATTTAACCCACATTCCAGTGATTCTACTCCCAGGACTCACATGATGAATGCATATGGCAGCTTTGTGCTTCCAGCTTACCAGCCTATCCTGTGCTGAACAAGGTGATAGTCGGTTCAAGAGGGGAACTGGAAAATGCAGATGGCATGCATGTCATGGACAGCCAAACTGGATGGCAGACTTGAAAATGGTTTAAGAATGGTTTCCGGGGACAACAACTTCCTCCATTAGTAATCACTTTAGTATATCTGGACACACTAATTGCACAGCACCCAGGGCGGAGTCCATATCACTTAGTTCCCTTCAAGATTTCATAAAAAATCATTAACTCTTATATACTGCCTCTCACTCAGGAAGCATTACATTGTTTTTTTTTTGAAAAGCATACTGAGCTGTATATTTTGCATGTCGGTCAGAAAGATTTTTTTGCAAAAGAAGCATGTTAAGCATAGCACCTCAACCACTGGGCAGAGACTCGGCTGAGCGTGTCTGTGATATTAACATGCAGATATAGCAGAAACATGTTAATGAACCCTTCACAATGTTGCACTTCTGACTCACTCACTCCCTATTGATGACCGCTTATTCTAATGCAGGGTCATGGAGGTATGAAGCCTATTCCGGAAGTGTAGTGTGGTGTAGGCTAGGTAGGACATACCTCAGGTGGAACGTCCACCTATCACAGCGTAGCCAGACACATTCACTCACACTGTTACATACATTAGACAATTTAGAATCACCAACCCGTTTCAAATACATTTTTCGACTGTTAGAGGAAACCCGCAAAAACATGGGGTGAACATGCAGACCTCACACAGACTGAGAATGGGTTGATCCTACAACCAGTCCCACAGTACCCGACACCCTACCTGCTTCACCTAAATGTTGCCCGTGCACTGCTGAAATATTCCAAAATGTAATTCTGCTGCTCAATTATTATGCCTCACTCACTCGCACAGCAAAACTACTCTTCAGCAATCAAACCTAAAAAACACTCTTTGCACTGGGTATCAACTACGAATATACCATACTATGAAATATGTGTACCTTGCTGATTTTTTTCTTTGTCATAACATAGCTCATACATAAATCATGTGGTATAATCCATCACATGATTTACCTTTCAATGTTATGTTAATTAAAACAATAATAAAACCTTAGCTACCTTTATTGTAATAGTTTACTTTTAATGCTATTTTTGTCTTTATTGCTATTATTGCCAGCTCCGTAAAGCACTGTAAATTAAAAGCAATGAAACACCAATAAAAAATATGGTATATACCTTTTAAAATTTTGACTTAGGCCACACATACAGTAGTATAATGGGACTGCAAATGAGCAAAGTTATGATGTCAAGGGAAGATTGCATTCCCTAGTGAATAAAGTAATAAAATACCAGAATACTCACTCTTTCCTTCCTTGGACAAAATACCATTAAATGAGACTGATGAGTATGGCAAACATTTGTGTAAATTAAAAAGAAAAATGCTTTTGGTTTTCACAGATTCTGAAAATATATAAATGAATAAATAGCTCATTTGTGCAGATACTACAAAAATATACCCTACAAAAACCCAAACAAAGCTGTAAACCATGCTTGTATGGCTGTGTGTTTTTCAGGACTTGTATGTGTGGATATTTGGTCATTGTTTCAACTGGTAAATTGATTTATAAATAAAGGTAAGAATTAACAGTGAAATTATTCTTTGCAATCGTTTACTCCACAAAAAGTCAGAAATGCAGTTGTCTGTGGTGGGAAAAAAAATAAGCATGCCCACGAGCTTCTGCAGCTGGTCTTGCCCACTTTGGCAGAAATAGTTTCTTGCAGATATTTCCTGTAATTGTCCATCAGTCTCCTATGTGGACTTGGAGAAACTTTGCCTGCTCCTCCTTAGAGAACTTCTTCAACTGTGTGATGTTTGAGGACCTTCTTGCATTTATTGTGCACTTCTAGTCCCCCCCAAAACATTTCTAAGATCTGGGCTTTGACTTGACAATTCCATAACCCTCTATTTGTCCTTGACCTATTGTTTTGTGGATTTGCTTGAGTTTTTAATGTTTCTACCTTGTTGCAAGGTCCATGTATGGTTTGGCTTCAGCTTTTTTTTTTTTTTACAACTGGCCTCAAATTCTCTCCAGCTGTTCTGTGATACAATGTGCGATTCATGGTTGACTTTGCGATGCCAAGCAAGCCCTGAGGTGGAAATGCAGCCCCAAACCATAGCACTTCCACCACCATACCTTACAGCTGTAATGAGGTTCTTCTGGCCAAAGGCAGTCTTTGGTGTTTCCAGACCTGATGTTGTGCACTGTGGCCAATCAGCTCTACCTTTGTCACATCCATCCAAAACTTATTGATCAAATAGTCCTGATCTTCACCTAGTCATGTATGTACAGTATATTCATTTTTAGAGGTTTCTTTTTTCCTGACCTTGTATGTGGGACAAAGTTGTGCAGTCTCTTTCGGATGGTTGACTCAAGCACTTTGACACTACCTGAGACAAGACTGGCCTGTTATGGTTTGTTGTGGAGATGACAGAAAGTTTATAACAATCCATTTAGTGCTTTATTCAAGTTTTATCAATGAAAGATGAAAAAAAATATATATATACTGAGCCCAGACATTTAAAAGGAGTCGTGTTTTCAGTGTGACAGCAAGTGACCTTGTGGTTAAGGAACTCATTCCTAGTGGTTTTTCTTATTCAAAGTGTAAACTGTGTAAGTGGCTTTGAAACTGGCTATTGCATATCCAAGTCAGCAGAATCTCATACAGCAGAAACCGGTCATCCAGATTCAGTGTTATTATATATCCATCTAGTGGTTATATTTCATATCGCAACACAAGCTTAAAAATAAATTCTGTATTGTCCTCCAGTGGTCTCCCCAACTTTACTAAGGTAATGTGTTCCTACTAAACCGTTAACACCCATTTATTTAAAATATCAACAATTAAAATTGAACTAAACTATTGAACATTAAACTATTCAACATTATTGAACATTCAAGTATTTAAATGGACACAGTTGCTTCAGTTGTTAACATTAGTTACCATAACACAACATAACAAGGGAGTGTCTTATTTAATTCTGAAACACTATTTACCTGCACTCATTCAGCTCTCTTTTGGTGCTCTTATACACTTAAAAACAATTAGAAACAGAACATACATACATGATACTAAGTGTTTATGTATTAATTTAACTTTTAATGAAAAAGCAAAATAGAACAATAAATACAAAAGAAATCATTGAAAATAGTGCAAATGAATTTGCAGTCACTGAACAAATTGACATGGTGTCTCCCAATGCCTGGGCTGTGTAACTGGATGTGGGTTCGATCTCTGCTCAGTCTGTGTGGAGTTTGCTTGTTTTTGTTCGCACTGGTTTCCTTCCACAATCCAATGACAAGCGTTTCAAGTGAAATGGTGTGTGTGTGTGTGTGTGTGTGTGTGCGCACGCATTACATTGCGCAGCAATATGAGTGAATGATTGTAGACAGTTTAGTGAAGAATAAAGAATCTAACACTGTAAGTCACCATTGGAAAGGTAAAAGCTAAATACTAGTTAGTAATCATTGTGTTTTGCTTCGGAGAAGAGTGTCTGCTAAATGTAAATGTCCTGTGCGGCTCAGATGGGAAATGTGTGAGATCCAAATGAGAACCTCATAAATGCAAAGAAATGCATCCTAAGACAAAGAAGGGGTATCAAATGAAAATTATTGTAAACTGAAAGATTTGTAGCTGAAACTGATGTATCTCAGGATATGACTGTATTTCAACGTATTTCTTCTTGCTAAGCATAGCAGTTTAATATATCGTGTCACAGGATAATTATGCCTTTAGAAATCCCTTATGAAAAGCTTGCCTTAACTTTAGTCAACGATAAATTTACTCGTGTTTACTGTAAATTTACTCTAAACTCTGACAGAGGTGGGATACAGTCTTTCTAACACCAAGCAGATGACGCCGATGATATGATCTGCTAAGATGAGCAGAAATTAAAATTTAGCTTTATGACAGTGGTCTTTGATTATTTTTTGCTGTGGCTTCTGGTTTTCAAGTAATTTGAAATTAAAACCTTCTACAAACCTAAATAAAAAGTACGGGATTCTCCAAAAGATACATACCAGAAAGGGTTCATTCTGGACAAAGTTCCAGCTTATTAAAAGTGAAATATGAGATGAAAGCCAAGCCAAGTGGATCACAGCAAGGAAAATATGAAAAAGCAGACGGTGTTCAGATCAACAGAGCCTTTCCTTACATTCTTAACATTAATTAATTGTTTCTATGCATATGTGTGTGTGTACTGTACATAACAGATGTACTCTCCAGTCATCTCCAGACTCTTTGCCTCCTTACCCTCTGCATGACCAGGATTAATTAAGGTGCTGATGGCAGTAAACAAACTTCAGCCCAAAGCACCCAACACCTGCATGGTCTAAGTACTCAAATGGTTGTTAGTTCAAGTCCCAGGAGAGGCCATGCTGTTATACTCCTTGATACTAAACCTAAAAATCTGACTTTTTAAATGGGTCAAGTTCTGCGGATAAAAATGTGGTGAGATAATAAAAGAGTAGTGTGAGAGAAAGTGAACTTGGTCAAAACAGATTTGAATTGCAGGTACCTTCCTCTCGCAGGAGATCGCTATCCTGTCCAGACAAGTCAGGGAAAGTAAAAATGATGTTAGCGGAGCACGAGGCCCTGCCGAAGCTGCTTCTGTTACCATTTCGGTGACTGTGGTGGACCGCTACCTTGCAGGAGGAGACGGGGAATGAGAGTCTGAAGCATGCTGCTCGTACCTGTGTGTTCATAGGGTGAGATCCTGCAGCCGAGAGCGATGGTGACCTTCTGGTTGAGTCTGCTGTTGAGCTCATTTGTGGTAAAAGGTAAGCTTCTTCCCTTGAAGCATGTTTATGGAATGCAGGTTGGATGATTCGTAGGAGTCTTTACTTTTCCCTTTGTGTCTCAATTAAACATGTCATTCATTGGTACGAAATATCGGCCTCACAATAAATATCAAAATACCTTGTTATTGAGCTTCCCGTACTGTTGCTCAGGTGATGGTGCAAATCTTAATGCCATAGTTGCAAGCAGATTCGATTTCAAATCATGGAGGCCTGTGGTAATATGAGGTTTGGCATTAGGCCCTTGAGTTTTTAAAGGGAGAAGAAGAATCAGTCTTGTTAAAATGGTATAAATTAAGCCTATAGTTTGGAAATGTTAGTCAACTGGGTATTTAAAAGCAAACAGTAGGTTCACAAGTTTTGTAATTTCAGAATCAGAATCAGAATGGGTTTTATTGGCCAGTGTGCTGATACACACAAGGAATTTGCTATGGTTCTAGATGCCTCCAGTATTTACAGACAATCAAACAAACAGACAAACAGCTGACACAGAATTAGAGAATAAATAAATAACATATTTACCGATTATACAAATACAAGAGTATAAATACTAGTATAGACACAAAAAGAGTAAATAAATAAGGATTAAATTACAAAAAGTGGCTGGATTTGGTTGGATTAAATGAGGACTGCTTTTAGACGTGTTTGGTCAAACCAGAGAACAATATGACTTTAAGAGCATTTGCTGAACTGTCACAATTGTAAGTGTTTGCTAGTGCTGCTATTGCAGCTACAGATAGACAGACTGATTATTGGGCTGACCTGTTCACTCCACACCCCCAATCCCCAGGCACTGCTGTGAAAGTCCTGGCTACCATGGGGAGGCAAGCCAAACTCCCGTGCCAGTACCAGTATGAGGATGGGGGGGGCATCGAGGAGCTGTCTGTTCAGTGGAAAGGGCCGCAACAGCAGTTGTTATGCCACTTCATCAAACATAAATCCTTCCGAAACTGCACACCTGGCTATGAGCTGGACTACGCGCCCGGCCGCATCACCCTCCTCATCCGGCACGCGGAAACGGAGGATGCTGGACCCCACATCTGCTCGGTGAGCAAGCGACACACATTTTCGGACTTTGTCGTCCAGCTGAGCCTCAGGACGCGTAAGTAGCCCGATGGCTATTCTCCTCTGTGAAATGCAGGCCTTGGATGCTTTGGAATTAACGGGAGTAACACCTGTTGTTGTGCTCTGCAGAGTCCATCACTGAAGCCCCAGAAACAAATAAATGTCAGTCAGGTACTGCACATGGCCAGCTGACTTTGGTTTTTTGCCTGTATTCAACTGAAATGATTCTGTTAGACTGCTAAGCCAAGCATGCAGCACACACTGGACATGGTGATGAACGTTGCCTGTGGAGAGACTAATGTTGTGTTTAATCTGCTCTCCAGGTGACACAGGGGCTCATCTTCCTCTCTTCAGCTGCTTTCTGCTCATGTGCTTCTGGGGATGACACAGAGCAATGGGATCGCCAGGGGACTGGTTTAGATCGAGAAGCGGGTTTGGATCTTTCCTTGTTCTGCAAATATCCGTTCCATATGCCGTACCCAAACAAACACAGATGACTGTATCAAATGCATGACAATGTGGAAACTGAGAGTTCTGGGCCTTTGATTTACTTTTCATGGCTCAGATAGCACGAAAAGCCACAGAGTAACATTCTCGAGTGGCTGAGAAATAGAAGAAAATGCATTTGGATGATGTTTCACTGAGATAAATTAGAGGTGTGATTTAAGACTGCGGTTTAGCCATGTGCAAAAACCAGCATCATGTAAATGACATCAAGCTTCTGTCAGTTTTACTGACATCACGGGATTCTCAGTGAATGTGAGGAAGTGTTAGGGGCGGAAAGGCTAGTGATTTCATTGCCTCTTATTATGACAGCTTGCAGAAGCACAGTTTAGAACACTGCAGTTGCTTTTCAGGGATTAAGCATTGAAAAATAATGTACTTCAATGTCTGTAATTGTTTTTTTGTTTCGTGCTCTCCTCATATTGAGTAGATGTGTGTGACTGGCTGCAGGAAAATTAACCACTTTTCTTTGTGCTTATACCGATTTTTTTGTTATCTACATAATTTAAGCATTGATAAACTGCATGCTACAAACTTTATGAAAAACCTAGGATGCTGGTAAAGCGCAGAAGTGAAACACAACAAATTCAACCGACTTAGCATCAATAATTCCCCCTTCAGTCATATCAGAAAAATGCGTAACCATTTTTGCATTCTTGAAATAATATAATACTGATGGAATTTCTCTCTCACTTTTGTTAACCACTTGCTCTGGTCAGGGTTGCAATAGTCTGGAGCCTAACTTGGAATCAGTGGGCACAAGGCCTTGGATGTGTGTGTGTGTGTGTGTGTGTGTGTGTGTGTGTGTGGCAGGGGGTCACCAGGGTTAGGGTTAGCCACATACACACATTCATAAACATTGTCACACATTTTGGGCATTTTAGCAATGCCAGTTTACCTGAATTGCAAGTATTTGGGCTGTGGGAGGAAACCAGAGCACCCAGAGAAAACCAAAGCAGACACAGGACGTGCAAACTCCATACATGCTGAGTTCGATTCAAGCCTACGCCCAGACAGCCCAGGTGCTGTGAAGTGGCAGCGCTACCTGCAGCACCACCACGCTGCCCTGATGAAATGTCTGCTCCTCACTTACTTCTACTCCAGGCCAGTCAATGTTCACCGCTAGAGGTCCCTAAAGGCCACATTGTTTTTATAACAAATTTGTCCAAAAAAGAATCTCATACATCTGAAAAGCATATACAGTGAGCTACTGAAATCTGAAAAAATACAAAAAGCTGTAATTTAAACAATCTTTGATCCATCTAGGTTCACAGTTTTGTGTTAGTGAAACATTTCTTATCAAAAAATGTATTGAACCGTATGAAAACTGCAATGAACTGCTCAAAGGCCTTTGTGCATTTCTCTTATGCTTCTTGATAGGGTAGGAAAACAGCCAATGACAAGTTACTTCACTCTGATGCAGCTGTCACAATTGGGAAACAGCCAATGGGAAGTCACTTCAACATGGGGCAGTTAGAAAGTGGCCAATGGGAAGCCTGTTCTTTCAGTGATCCCTGAAATGGCTCCATCCAAAGGAAAGCCTTTTCCTTCCAAGAGTTAAAAACAACCAGTGGAAAGTTTGATTCCCAACAGAAATCTGAAGCAGTTACAGGGACCTGATACAGTGGAGGCAATGCTGTGGGGACTCCTAAATGTATCCTAACAAGACCCATTTCAAACATCCGGTCAAATCTTCCCAGCAGCAGTGAAATATGCAAGTGCTGCTCTAGTTATTACCCTGATTCAGAGGTTCTTCTAAAGGCACCAGTTCATAAAAGTAAACGGAAGATGCCTTAAGGTTACATTACATTAATTGTGGCTGCTTGGCAGACACTTTTTGTTCACACACACTTACAATGTCTGTGAAAAAATGTGATCCATTAATACAGCTGAATACTTCTCTGACCCTATTTAAGGTGTATATATAATTTATTCACCTACCCAGAGTGCACCCTGCCTTATGTGCTGTGTTTCCAGGATAGGCTCTGCACTGCCGTGACCCTGCCTTATCCAAGCGGTTGGTCAAAATGCAATAGTAAATATATATTTTGTTTTTGAGTGGACTGGAAAGGATTCACCTTGAGCTTAGACTGCACTGCAACAAGTCCAGCTTCTTAACCACAAAAATATTTACTGAAGGCAGTGCCTGGACTTGAAGCTTCAGTGAAACACCTCTAATTACATTATCATACAATCTGTTGAGGACTTAACCTTTTTCTGCTGTCAGCCCTGGGCAGTAGCTCAGACAATACGTTATAAGATTTGCATTCCGAAATATGATTTCAGGTTGAGTTGACACATGCAGGGAAATAGGAAGAAATTATGAGAATAAAAATTTGCGTGGGTATCCATTTGTCTGAGATGGAGAAATCCGGCTTCCCACTGAAAATTCAAGCTGAAGAGACAATTAGCTTTATTAATCAATGCATCAGTCAGTCAATATTTTACTCTGCCACTTGTCCTTCAGAAGAGAATTGTTTTTCTCTGAAAAACGCTTCTTTTGAGGAGAACACTGTTGAAAGTTCTTCAGCAAGACAAACCAAGAAACGGACAATTGTAAGTTGAGTTTTATCTTTTTAGTGATAAGTAATATGAAACGTAATGAAGCCAGTCTCCATTTAGTAGTACATGCTAACAGAGCACAGATTGTATTTTTAATTAACACCAGCTAATTGTCAGCATTGTTTTCTTATTGTGCCTTAGCTCCCCTCAGAGATATGATTGACAGCTTGACACATTTGCTTGCCATTTATTCATGTGCTTAAAGCAATACCATCTCAAAAAATTTCCATTAAAAATCCATTAAGGGATAGAAAACAAATGTTTTTTTTTGCTTGACTGATTTCAGTTTATGTGGAGATCACAGAGATGATAGTGTTTCCAAATCACGTGAAGATAAAGTGGGTCAGGTAGGAGGCTCGCGATGGAGTAACCTTGTTACTGGAGCTCAGTACACTTGGTGGGGGGGTGTAGATACTTCCTATCAGATATGAACTTAGTCTGGGAGACATGATGTCTTATTACATGTCAGAAAAATTAACATAACCAGATCTTTGCTATCTGTGCCTATAAAACATTCATCTTCACTCAACACTCAACAGTCTTGTTTAAAGTATCTTATCCAACTTATACCCATATGTATGACTAAAAAATTTTGCTGATGCAGTTCACGTTATATATTTTTTGCTTAAAGATACAAAAGGCAGGACTGCTTTTTCTTAAAATTTAAACCAAAGGAAATAAAAGTCCACGTCCTCATAGTTATAACACTTCCTGCTTCCCCGGCCTCTACATGTGTATGAGCATGCAGTCATGTTTTTTCAGCTTAATAGTATGTTTTACAATATCTTGTATTTAAGCTGCATGTGTCTTTGCGTTGGTGTGTGTTAGTCGGCCAGCTCCTACGTGCATTATGATAATTGAGTTATTCTTATCTTCCAGAGAGAACTTGCAAGCCTTGTATTTGCTCTGAGTTGTGTCTCCTTGCTGTCAGATGAGAACTCGGTTCGCCAATTAAACCACTCAAAGCCTCCAAAGTCCATCCAGAGCACCCCCACTCAAGTGTAACTCATGACACCACAAAAAAGAACCGGCTTGTGCCATCTCCCTGACACTGGAGGAGCTCGGTGGAGAAGCATTATCAGAGTATCGCCATGGAAACATGTACCGTTCTTCCCTCCTTTTATAAGTAATGGGTTCAGAGGCCAGTGGAGTGGGATTCACAGAGGTGGAGTCGGTAGGTTTGCCAGATCCAGATTGCGCTCAGACACAGAAGCTGTCAGCCTCCATCATGCAAAGTGCCCTCTGTCCCTCCTTATTTCCTGTTGACAAGATGAATCATTTACCTTCATCACTGTACTTCCTCAGAACAGCATAAAACAGACTTTGAATTGTTGAAACACTTGGAACATTTTTATAACTGAGCATCCACTGTAGCATTGTATCTGCTTACGTGTGTATTATTTTTTTCAGCGATGTGCTTACACTTTCATGGTAATATGAAAGAATCAAACACCACTGTCTCCAGATGTGTCAGCACACAGCATTTCGTAGATCGCTGTACAGGTTTTAAATGGCATGCATACCTAACTGGTCAAGTTACTTGCTGTTAAAACAAATAGCGAAGAAAAATGCTATTTCATAGCTTTATGTTGTTAATATCTATATTCATGACACACACACACACAGAGTCAGAAACCACTTGTCCCGAGCGGGGTCATGGCAAGCTGGAACCTAACCCGGCAACACAGGGAGCACGACTGGAGGGGGAGGGGCACATCCCCAACGGGACGCCACCACTCCCCCCATATTCATAATAATGATAATAATATTTATTATTATTAATACTTACTGTGACAAAATCATTCAAAATATCACATATTTTCGGAAGAAATTCTACCGACATAAGCAGTCTGTGACAGTTATCATAAACTTTTATTAACACTACAAAATTGTTTATGCCATGTGTTTCACGTGAACTCGTAACTTTAGATTTCCCTTACATTTATTTATTTAGCAGACACTTTTCTCCAAAGCGACTTCCAATGAACTCTGTGTAGTGTTATCAGCCCATACACCTTATTCATCAAGGTGACTTACACTGCTGGATACACTACTTTCAATGGGTCATTCATCCATACATCAGTGGAACACACACACACTCTCTCTCTCTCTCTCTCTCTCTCTCTCTCTCACACACACTATGGGGAACCTGAACAGCATGTCTTGGGACTGTGGGAGGAAACCAGAGCACCTGGAGGAAAGCCACACAGACACAGAGTGAACATGCAAACTCCACACAGACTGAGTGGGGATCGAACCCACATCCTCTCACACCACCCAGGTGCTGCGAGACAGCAGTGCTATTCACTGTGCCTCTGTCCCTTGCTTTGTCTGTGTATGAGTATGTGTTCAATTGCTCTGCATGTGTACTGAGTGTGTAGCGTGTTGTATGTTGCCTTGGATAATGGTGTCAACTAAATGCTTGTTTCAGTCTTGTCTATACTCCTTAAAAGAAAATGTTACTGAAATTCTTTTCATGTACAATTGTCTATATATCAAAAAGAATCATGCAAGTATATATACTAACCTACATATAAGATATATCGCATATACATTCCCTCTGATTAAAAAAAGCACTTAAACACAAATATGTTTATCCTTTAATAACTCACTTAGGCCTTCTCGCAGATTAATGAAGATGTGGAAGAAGACACTAAACTGTTACGTGATTAATAATGTCTTAACTATCCTTCAGCTTCACAATCCAGAGGCACTTTACCTCATCTCTCCATTCATCTGGGTGCACTTCCCGTGTTGCATGGAGCACCAGCGAAAATGACCCGCTTCTAAACTCTCTGGGGAAGCTATTTTCGGATGCTCCATGGCATGACTGGAACTGAGTTCTGCTTATTTAGTGCCATCACCCTGGTGCGGAAAAAAGATGAGTATCAGAATATATTGAGACTACATTTTGTGTTGTACTACATGTGTTGTATGCAGAGGCAGCACAATATACCCATGTTTTTGCGGTGAATTTGGAAGGGCTGACTGAGACAACGTGCAATAATGAAAAGAAAAAGTTTCAGAACGTACAGTAAAACTGTAGCAAGGAACCCTTCTATAGACTATGATTTCTTCAAGAACAAGAGGACAAATGATTTAGCCTCATAAACAAAACAAATAAATTAACATGTTCTTTCTGTTAGTGCGAGTTTTGTTGTTTCGGGTGAAAATTGTCCTTCAAAGCCTTTCTTCTCCAGTGCTTCCTTACATGTATGCCACCTTGAATCTATGATTGCCTGGCCGGTAGGCACGAAGCACAATATACTGTATATGTAAACTGTTGTTCTTTTTGTTCCAAATCTGTTATTTTTAAGAGCTGCCAACTACACTTAAACGACTTTGAATTTGTCTCTCATCATAAACATGTTAGAAATCGAAAATACCGAAATGCCAACGTTTATATACAGGTTGTAATGCCTTTAAAACTTGTATTTCTGTTAGATTTATCTACAGCAATCAGAAGAAAATGGTAAAAGACATTTTTAAGGACCTTCTCTGGTGCCTACATATTTAAAAAAAAAAAAAAAAAATCTCGTTAGCATAACGAAAGCTCAAGTTTATTATCCTTGGATCTCAAAACTTTTTGTGACAAAGGAGGAATTAGCCAGGTGGGGTGAACTTTACAGATGTTCTTTTTTAATTTACTGTTTTCCACAAAAACAAAAATACAGAATTTCCAGTTTCCTTGTGTTTCCCCAGCGGAACAACAGGGTCCTGTTTTTAATTGGCCGCACCGGAGCGGAACAGGTCTAATGAGTCCATGTGCGTCAGTGCGGTGGAAGGAAATGGGCGTGGCCAGGCAGCTCTCTGGCTCACAGCCAAAAGGTAGTGTGCACACCTTTGTTTTTCTCCACGGCCTGTCGTGACCAGATGTGTGCCCCTGGAATCCTGCGGTACACATAGATTTTGATCCTTCCTGAGCACTCAAATGCTCGTTTCAACAAGTTATTTCCCTTCTTGGACAAAAGTACTGTGAGATTTATTGTTAAAGGTGAGGTGGGTTTGGCCGGTGCCCGCTGTATGGCGGGTCTGGGGGTTCGAGCCCTGCTTGGCATGCCTTGCGGAGGACTGGCATCCCATCCTGGGTGTGTCCCCCTCCTCCTTCAGCCTTGCACCCTGTGCTGCCGGGTGAGGCTCCGGTTCACTGCGACCCCCGCTCGGGACAAGTGGTTCTTGACATTGGTTAGTTGGAGATGGCTATCGCATACTCACACTCCAGCATCAGGAGGGAGAACCGATAGCTCACCTGCTTCCGTTTTTATTTCCTTTCTGGAATTTTGATATCATTTTTGGTTTCCAACACTTGTTAGTGACCACAGTGTGAAATAGGTGAATTAAGTGGATTGTCTCATGACTAGGTGGTGGAGTTACCATGGATGGCCTGTGCTTGTGACGGTTTCCTTTTGGTGCTTCTCCTTCGTGCCGTTGTCCGAAGAACAGCTGCTCACTAGAATGCTAAGCTATTTTTCCTGTGATTGCCTCTGAATCACCAGAAATGTAACCAGTAATGGAAATTGGTGGTTTATGTTTCTCTCCTGTCAGAAAAACTCCACATCATTCTAGTTTACTTGTTTCCTTTAGAGCTAATTGATTGTTTAGGGTTTATGGTTAAACCCATTTGAAGGGGTCTTTTTTTTTTTGAATGACCTATTGATTTCAGTCAGAGGGTTTTGTTTTGGGCACTAGAGCGATACCCTTTTCCCTTGGCCTATTTATTACGCAGACGGTGGCATGAAAGTTTTATTAATGTAGGCCAGCCTCCTTCCTGTGAGCATCTGCCTTTGCACACTTCAGAGCGGTCATGCAAGAGCTGCTGCGTATAGCAGCGTTCACGACGGCCTCCATTCATCAGCAAGAGGGTAGGAAGTCACCTTATCCCCAGCGCCCCAGCACATATCCTTGATTGCTCTAACTTCTGATGCCTGAAAAGTTAAAATAATGACACGTGCGGACCTAATGAGTGTCATGCAGGCAAATCAACTTCCCCTTCAAATCATGATGGAAAATATTTCTCCTTCCTTAACAGAAGGCTTACTTTTAGGTCAAGATAAGGAGCCGCCATGCTGAAATGTTAAGAAAAAGGGATGGGCTTGCCTGATCATCACCAAAAAGAGGACAAAATGACATCTTTATGTTGGAGGATTGGTCTACCAAAAGCTATAGTGCTGGTTAGTTTTCAATTTACCACATTTTCTTCAATGTAGTTATAACCAATTACCCTGATTTTAAGTCTTCCTTTTCAAGAATGGCACCCATACTAACTTTGTAAGACTGAACACACACACACACACACACACACACACACACACACACACACACACAGAGAGAGAGACCTCTTCAGTGTACATGCTGTGGGTCACCCAGTTCTTTTCATTCAAGCTGCAGGCTTTGTAACATGCTTTTCATGCAGTTCAACCTGCAGCTCTGTAGGCGTCCAGTTGACCATAGGTGTCTGCGTGAGAGAGGAGGGGGTGAGGACTTTAACCATCTCAACCGCCCAAGAGATTGTGAGCCAGTTTGTATTCCCTGGGCCTCCACATTACAGATGGTTGCTGTGGGGCAGTGGAAATTCAAACCTGGATTCCTACAATAGGTGGCTTTTACTGACGCACTGCTAAGGAGACCCTTGATTGCTGTTTTATCAATACTGAAGTGGCCACACAGACAACAAATGAGATCCTTGATAGTGGAAAGATTGAGAGAAAGCTGCTGTCTTTATAGTATTGCTTTATAGAGAGGCAGGATTTTGTTTAACACAGCTGAACCACTTTTACTCTTATCTACCAGCTACCATTACAGAGAAACACCAGCAGTTTTACACCTGAGTACTAACAAGTACACTGCCAGCTCGGTCTACCGACATCACTGAATATATTTCATTTGAACACATTTGTCTTCAGCTGACTTTATAACGCTGCCTGTTAAACGT
This sequence comes from Scleropages formosus, assembly GCF_900964775.1. Taxonomy (NCBI): domain Eukaryota; kingdom Metazoa; phylum Chordata; class Actinopteri; order Osteoglossiformes; family Osteoglossidae; genus Scleropages; species Scleropages formosus. Next base: position 20,982,107 of record NC_041809.1, read on the forward strand.
GTCACATATCTTTTACATTCTCAACTGGCAGATGAAACAAGAAGTGTAAGTAATATTTATATTTTGGGGCAGAAGTCAGGAATTGTGCTTTACTGATACATGCATCTTCTTGTCATTCGCTTTTCAGCAATGTGCAAATCGGTTTGCTGTACTGTAAAATGTATTCCTTTTTAATGTGGTCGAAAACTGTCGTGTATTGACAAGATATAAGGTTGAGGAAGGAGACAGACAGAATCACAACTGTCACTTCCTATCGGTAATGTGACGGGTGCTTTTTGAACTTGGCAGCCTCCTGTTGGCTCTTATCACAATGTGCCAACATAAATAATAACTGTACGCATACAATGTAGCCCAGCCATTCCTACCAATATCTGTCAGAGGTTCTGAGAAGTCAAGATTCTCTATACGGTAGTATTTCACCTGCAGCATCTGAGTCCCCAGCGATTAACGGATAGTCAGCCGTGTGTAGGAGGAAATAGGTTATCATTGCTTTGGCAAGGAAGCTGGTGAGTTGGACCTGTTATCATCATGTACCTTGGAGTGATTCTTGACTGATTAAACCTGAAGGTTATTCCTTGAATTTATTTAGGCTCTGAACAGAATGATGCTACGTATACTACATAGATGGGGACCAAAATCATTGCCGTGACAATGGCTAATATAGAAAAATCCAGGGAGGGGTTCCAAAGCAATGAAACCTGCTATAACAGCCCAAGGGTGAGCAGTAATGCTTGGATAAGAGCTCATTTTTATTGTGCCTAAAGCACTGAGAATTCTTCACACTGAAACTGTTCAGGTTCTTAGCAGGGGAGCAAGTCAGCATGTTGTCAATGTATGTGTTTGTTGTTTGTTTTCCTATTCCTTGAGGGGGCATTTTGAAGAAAAATGTGCCCTCAAGGATAGTAAAGCCTGAAAAATAGATGTTGCGGGGATGTCCCCACAAACAAAATGGCCTTTTTAATGATTATTCAGCTTTCACTAGACAAAGTTTGATTTTAATTTGTGTGTAGGTAGGAATCATGTACTATATTAAAGGAACAGTCTCTATGAAGTCCTCACAAAGGCAGGAAAAGAACCGTGTGTGTGTGTGTGTGTGTGTGTTAATGTACACATGTGCACGTTTTTGCATGCACTGCATACATCACTCTGACCTGCAAGAAATTATATTTGTGGAAAAAGTCTGTTTTAATTGAGACGCCACAAGGGCCACTTATACACAGGTCAAGTGGCACTAACAGCAAACACCACTTTGTATTAAAAGGTCTATTCATGCATCTCTTTATGGAATTAAAGTTCAACAAGAGAGATGGTATCCATGAATAAAGTCTACTGAGATGATTGTAACAACAGTCCATTTGCACTGTTGTCAGTTGCTGCATAACCAAAAAAATAAAGAAATAATTGCAGACCTAAACAACGTAATGGTTGTTTCCTTCTTACACATATGAAATGCAGAATAAATGTCAAAAACTGTCTGCTGAAACTAAAGTACTTGAGTCTCTGATGAGATGCTATTTAATTTTTTTCAAATGAAGAAGAGAGGAGGCAAATACAAAACAGCATTATGTCTCATCAGTATGAAGATCTCTTGTCTTGGCCTGGTTTGCAGTAGGCAGTGAAAGGAATATCGCCCTAGGAAATCAGATTGCCTCAGCAGATATGAATAATTCATAGCACATAAAGCCAATAGTTAGCATTTAATATTGCCTTGTTCTTTTGGACTCGAAGTGTGAATGTGGTGGTATAAATAGAATAAAACATTGTCTGCAGGGCAGATGTGCGCATTGAAGTAGGAGTTGAAGTTTTCAGTGTGCATGACGGAGTTGTAAGATGTCGAATTACTGGTCTGAGCGTATCTCAAATATTTAATCACGTATTAAAGATGCATTTTAAAGATACCATTCAGAACCACACAGATAATATCATAAAAGAGGAATATCCTCATGGGTTATTGGACGGATACAGCAGTGACTTATTATGGTGATGATGATGATGATGGTGTGTGTGTCTCAGTTTGAAGGTGTGTGGGTGTTTGTCTGTGTCTGACTGTGTAGGTGTATGCGCGTGTGTCTGTGTTTTCTGTGTGTGACTGAGAGTGTGTGTGGGAGTGTGAGTGAGAGAGAGGGAAAGAGAGAGAGAGAGAGAGAGAGAGAGAGAGAGAGAGAGAGAGTCTGGGTTAATAAGACCTTCTGTTCTTAGCAACAGCACCACGCAGGACGTTTCTCCTACAGGTTTATAACACACACCGAAGATTCATACTTTTAATCCCTTGCAATCATGGACTGTCGAAACGTAAGTAGGCGTTTATTTAATTATTCCATCCGTACATTCTTTTACCTTCTCTGAGATTTGACTGCGAGAATGTCGTTTTTCAAATGACTACATTCAGAAAATGTACTTTTTCATTACTTGTTATTTTATTTTATTTCATTCCCATTCCGTCTCGGGAAATTAACGTTGGTACTTTTTTTTAATAATACTTTTTTAATAGCGACGCTCGTTATCATATTTATTTGTTTTTGTACAAAATTTCTATTATTCAAAGATGCTGGGGTTCGAAAATCATTCATCCTGGATCAGTTTCGTATCCCACCGCGGTTTTTCACTTCTTTTTCCTCCTTGTACCTAGTATTCAGTATTACCCACAAAGTTATAAAAGCGAGTGAACTGAAACGTGACCGTGATTGTTACCCGACTTGGAGAAGTGGACGCGCTACGAGGTGCCGCACCTGTCTTGTTCTTTGCGCTTTGCCGCTGTTCGCGACGCGGTAACGGTGTAGCGGAGCGGAGTGTAGCGGTCGGAGCGCAGCGGCCCGGACACTGATTCTCCTTTATTATAGGGGCTGAGCAGACTTGTTGTGAGGCTGCGGGACTCGGTGGGCTGCCAACCGCCCACACACCTTTCATTTCACTATTATTGTTTTTTTTTGTGTGTGTGTGAGTGTGTGTGTTATGAAAAAATTCCATCATAACCGACTCCTTACAGCCCCCTCTGAGGGCAGAGCATCATCCTAAAACTGTTACACAAATAAATAATTCCTTCTACTAAAGTATATACAGATTCCTGCTTTACCTGTACTTCTTGGGGAGAAAAAAAAAAAAAAAACTGCAGTGCTATTAAAAATTATGTGCCGACTTTAATAATATTATGTATGAGCAATAAAGCAGATGTGCTCTGGAAGGGACATTAATGATTTAAGCTGCATGTTCTGACTGATTAACTGTCAGAAAAAAACAAAAAGTGGACAAACTGTCACATGTCAGAGGTGTTCTAGTATGTCCATGGTTAAACGATTCTGCATATCTGAACAACAGCCTGAGGATAGTTATGTGCTATGGGCAGTATAAATACAGTTAAAACCCATGGACTCTATTCATTTGAGCTGTTAGTCACACATCTTTATTTTCTGCCCAGGCATTTTTATTATCTATTCATGCAAATGATTAATAAGGCAGATTATTCTGGTGAAGTGTTGGGGAAAGGCTTCCACTGAAAAAGTGCAAAGCAGGATTTTCATCCCTGGACAGTTCTCAGACACTGGAAGATGGGCTACATATTTATCACACACAGTAGGAGGAGGACCGAATGAAAGGCTGCTCAGAGAGTGGGTGGTTACACTCCTACACAGGAGTGTTTGATAAGATGCTTGGGAGATTGTTATGTCGCTCACTGACATCCCAATGCAATGATTGCACCTTCTTGGTAATTGTTTATATGGTGCAAGAATGAACACGTTCCTGACACTGGGTAGGTAGAGCCTCCTTGATCCAGGGTTTACTCTGCATCCTTCATAGTGTTCTAACATTTTCCCTGCACATTCCATCTGTAAGACATTCATGCAGGTGAAATAAGGGAAAAACGTGTCCGATGAAGGTGTGAGGGCAGTCTCTGTATGCTGTATTGTACACTGCTGCTTTGCGGTAATGGTAAATATTGTGATCTGATTTTATGGATTATATAGGAGGAATGTTGTTGAAATTGTTTCTGTAATGCAATTTTCAACCCTCCACCTGACAAGTTCTCCAGACTTCCCTCATACCCAAAGTGAACAACTTTTGGGAATAGGGAGAAGTGTTCGAAGGCATCTTCTAGATTGGGTTGAGGAAACACTCCTTGATGGATGCAACCCTGGGAAAAACACAGTCAATGCTGTGTGAATATCCTGTGTGGATTTTTGTCCCCTTGTTTTACAGTCGGCTCTTCTGGTTTAGATACAGCTCTGATGCTGAAGTTTTTGGAGTAGGTATGCTGACACTTAGGACTCTCAACGCTTCCCAGGAAAACCATTGCAGATGGAAAGGTGATCGAATTGACATATCACACATCTATGCAGGGAATAAGAAAACTGGCATGTGACCTGATTTTTCTGTGGAGGCAAGACATGGCTTTGAGTTGCTGTACTGTGACATAGGACCTGAGAACACAGAGAATGAATTTTATGCTTTTGCATTATTAACACAACAAGCATAGCAACATCTGGAACTTTTCTCCGTAGCCTACCTATCGTTCCTCAACGCATGGGACTTTAGCTGTTTATTTGGAGGTGATGCTGAATCTCACAGCATCAGCAGCCATGTGCAGAAAATCTGAACAAACTTGTTTCTGCTGTACAAGACAGATGGTCATTAGCACATTCCCAAATGCTAGCATTTGTAATATTTGGACAAGGCAACCACAGAGTCGGCCTTCCCACCATGTTTTATAGGGTATTAAGATCTTAACAAACCCCTTGACGGAATGTCTTGGAAAATGGTCTTCAACCGTCCAAAAATTTCTGCACCAGGCTTTGCATGTCACCTGTGGTTCCACATACCTCCAAGTCAGAATCTATGGATTTGAAGATTGGAAGGCCTCAAATATCAGATACATTTAAAACTTTGTTTTTCACTCCTCAAAGAAGTTCCTTCCATAACAGTACGATAGCGTAATAAAAATGGGAAAATCACAGTGAAAGTTTAAGTGATTACTATGCTGAACAGATCAACACACATTTTGTAATTTTCAAAGAGCTATGAGTCCTCTTAGAATGTTGTATAGTCTAAGTGATATGTATGTTATATATACAGGTGGTCTCCAACTTATAATGGGGTTACGTTCTGTGAAACCCATCGTAAGTCGAAAATACATTTAATACATCTAATACACACCTCTGCGTGGCAGACTGGGAGATGCGGATCGCTGCCGCTGCCCAACATCGCGACAGAGTATCCCACTGCATATTGCTTGCCTGGGAAAAAATAAAAATTTGAAATTCAAAGTACGGTTTATACGGAATGTCTATTGCCTGCTCACCATCGTAAAGTTGAAAAAGTCGTAAGTCAAACCATCGTGAGTCAGGGACCGTCTGTATTTTTCTGTTTCAATTATCACAACTGTTTGTAAGTTCAACATTTCTATTTCAGAGATCACAACCATTTGTAACCATTTGAGTTACCAGTTATGGTCCAAAAGTTCTGAGGATTAGCAATCTTGGAGGTTTTCTTGGTGGAGGACAATTTATGCTCTTTTCTCACATATATTTAATTTTTGTTCCTTTCGCTGCACTGTAAGCACAGTGATTTTCTTCGTCCTGTAACATCCCTTACCTAATCTGATCCCATCATGACACTTATTCTGTTACTTCTGGTGGGGGGGGGACATTTTAACATGTCATTAATTTTACCTTCGTCCGTACCCCTTTGTGTTTCTTATTTAAAGATGCTGTCAGCTTGAAATGTTTTTAATTAAATAAGAAGCACATAAAACCATGGTTGCTTTCTCGAATTTCTAAGTCAACGAAATCTCTCCTGTGCTAAAGTTAATCACCATAGCAACTGCGAGAGACTTGTGATGGCAGAACATTCTGGAGGGCACGGCCACACTGCGACAGCGCAATACTCCGTAGTAGGAATGAGAAGGCTTCGCGGTGTTGTGTGAAGGTGCCACTGAATGGTTCTGGGGTGTGACCCGTGATCTGCTGTGCACCGGCCAGGATGCGTCTGCTCCACCACAGGATGAAGACATCATGGACATCCCCCTGGACGACCCCGAGGCCAACAAGGCAGCTGCCAAGATCCAAGCTGGCTTTCGTGGGCACATGACCAGGAAGAAGATGAAGGACGACAAACCCAGGGAGGAGGTGAGCAGCAGTGGCACCAGAGGGAGCGCTGAGGAGGCGCTCAGCAGCAACCGGCAGGACTCAGGTCAGTCTCTAGTCACGTAGGATGTAGGCTGGCGTAAGGAAGGCACACTAGAAGATTCTCTCCATTCAGAGTTTGGTATGCTGTTCCTCTAGCTGGCTTTGTCTTCCTCAAACTTCCAACGCTGGGTATTTCCACAATAAGCTCACCATCTCCATCTTATATTGTTTCGTGTTCTTTCGTTTTCACCTAACATAGTAACACGGTAAGGGTGACAGGAGGCCTGAGCAGGACGATCAGCAGGATCTGGACATGGGCACCTACATTTACATTTGCATTTATTCATTTAGCAGAATCTTTTCTTCAAAGCGATGTACATCACAGAGAAAAATACAATGAGCGCATTACATCAACAGAGGGAGAGATTTTGATGCAGACATGTGATTCTAGAGTACAGTTAATTTCTCACAATCCACCATACAAAGCAGTGTACATCACACAAATAGCTGTATAAGTGTTCATCCACTAGTCAACAATCTCTGATCAACAAAATTATTAAACATTCACACATTTATCATTCATATAAGAGATCAGAGGATAAGTGAGTCCAAAAGAGATTTAGAGTAAGAGAAGGAAGAATTTAGAAAGAATTTTAGAAAGAATTTAGAGTCAGGGTAGTAACTGGAATGAAGGTGTGAAATTATAAACCTTAAAACCGAAAAACTCTTACTATGAATGTGTAGATTGGTTTTCTGCATTCACAAATCTGTGATATAGAGGCAGTAATAAGCACTGGACTGTACCTCACCTCCATAATGGTTATACACAGCACATTCAGTATATTGTAAGACTGGCCACCATGTGGCGCTGCTGTGTTTGCAAGATATCAGAACATCTGGGCTAACAGCATCAGAGGCGCCAGCCTTACAGTATATTGACTATACCATGTGTATCTTGTGACACTTATAGGCATAACAGGGGGGATGTGTCCTCCCGCGTTCAAGCAAGCCTGTGAATATCTCCAGTGAATACTTTTAGTCCCCCAAATATCAGTGAATATCACCAAGGAATACTATTGCTGATATTTTTCGTACCCCAAACATCTGTGTATAACTCAATTAAAAGCTATTGCTAATATTTCTGGACACCCCAATACCTGACAAGTAGTTAGGCCATTGCTTTGATTTATTCCCATACTGATTTCCTTATGCAAGATCTTTAATGCAAATGAGAGAACCGTGAGTGCTGGCGTTAGCGTCACTGTAATATATTTACTGGAACAGAACTCAGTGTGGAACAGCCTGTGATAAACTGTAGTTGTGAAATACGGGTCACTTCTTACTGTGACTACTAACACATAGCAGAAAACAGCACCAGCGTTGGCAGACGGTGGTCATAAACTTGGAACATTTTCCCTCCTGCTGCTGCAAATATGCCTTCCCAATAGTAGGACAAAAAAAACTGGACATACATTGCTTTATACCCTTGTAGCAGGCAAATATTTAACTGTAGTGTATGAAGGTACTTATTTCTTTTTATCATAGCTGTGGCCTTCAGATGGATAAATTGCAGCTTTGTTGGGTCTGCCAGTGTTAAGAAGAATATGAAGGATGAATACACACATAATTTAAATGTAGTTATATACATTTTAGACATTTATTTATATATTTCCTGCTAGATCGATATTAGCACAACACTGCCCCTGTCTCAGTTTCCAGAGCAAGGTCCCAATCAATGAAACAGGTTTTTGGTGGTGGGCGAAATGGGTTTTCAAGACCCCTGTGGGACTAGAAGTGGCTGCACTATGGATTTTCTAAAGGTTGAGCTGTCAGAAGTTTCAGCCTTGCCAGGAGCAATGCTCACTCATATTTCAGGAGTAGGCATCTCATGTGGGCTTTTAAACTGTGTCACAACATGCACAAGCAGACTGACCCTCACACGTATACACACACACACACACACACACACACACACACACACACACACACACACACACACACATACACACACACGTAGCTTGCATGCGTACACTGTTAGTCCAGCTCACCATGAACATCACAACATCCTATGTGTGTCTTTACATATAAAATTATGATACATAGTGAGAGCAGTTGAGAAATATTTAGGTATTTACAGATATCACCACTATAAAATTTGTTCTAATTAAACTGAGGTTGATTTATTCTTTAAACTCCTACATTTTTGTCCTTTGTCCAACTTCAGGTTCTGCTGTAGCTGTCACTGCTTTTCCTACAGTAATAAAGTAGGTCGCTGCCTATTACCTGGAATGGGCTGCATTCATACCTTCCCCTGGTGTGGATATCCTTTGTGGCGCACTGACAGTACATCACCCAGTGACCTTCACATGGCATTGTGTACACTGCCAACAAAAGGTTTTAGGCAACCAGAGGCACAGGTTGCGCTGTCTTGCAGCCAATTACTGCAATAGTGTCCCAGTGCAGAAGTGTTCCCTGTGGATGTTCTCCATTCAGCTCCTCCGTCCCAACGGAATAGAAAGTCTGCTGTAATCATTTTCAAACGGAAAGAAGTTTTTTCCTTAGAGAGCATCTAAACTTGCCACGATTTGCAACGTTCCTTTAACAGTTTCCTAGCAATGCCTTTTTATTATCCAATCACCAGGCAACAACACAGATGGTGTTCAGTAGTGCGAGCTCAGAATTAAATATATCGATTTCATTACGTATGTAATTAAATACATAATTATGTCATATAAATTCACTTCCATCCTCCATATAGTGTGAAGTACTTAACCTCACCATAGTTTTTTTACTGTACTGCTAAGCTGCCTGTTTGTTGGTAAAGAGCTTGTGTAATAGACATATATAGATGCTTCAGAACAAGACCTCTGTTTTCTTTTCCTTCAGTGTTTCTTCCTCCCCTGGTTGCCTTGACCTGACATCTAAAAAACATGGCTAAATGTTTTGATTTTAATAAAAAAAATGCAAATGCTCATGGAAAAACCTGGACAAATTAGAGAAATTTGATTGGTATTGAGTATTTTTCCATTTCCACTGTGGTTTTCAGTTTACACCAGTGATAGGACAGAAAAGTAGCGTGTCCTCTTAGGATGTCTCTAAGGTACAGACACCTGGCCTAGATTTCTCTCCTCTTTCACTATTGGTTTGGATGTGACTCCGTAGCCTTGGGAAGGCCATGGAACAGCTTCCCAATGTAGGCCTTTCCTTAGCAAAATGGGCCTGCTTCCTCAGACTGGTTTGTACAGGAAAGAGGATATTTTTAACTCCAGGTACAATGACTGGAATGCTCAAGGTCAGGTGATTTAAAAGTCCATGCTCTAGCAGAAGCATACCTTTTGGTAACTAAAGATTCTCTATTAAAATTCCTCATCAGTGAATCACAATTAAATGTATAGAAAGTGAAAAAAATTGAATATTCAGAAATTAGAAAATATTTCCAGCTATTCAGGTTCACACAATTCACAAGGTTGCAGTTTCAAGTCCCAGGCTGTCAACTGCTATGTATGCTGAAGCATCGCATTGATATGGACATGCACAGTCTAACAAGTTTGTCGCTAATGTTTGGAGATTTTAAAACCATTTATTGATTAAGCCAGCTGGCTTTTTGATCATGTACACATCATACATGGGCTAGTACGGTACCATCACACCTACTCAAACTGATCACATAAAATGGGCCGGGAAGGCGTGACACCAGATTCGGGTTCTGCTTCTCTCCCTGGAGGTGGTCTAAAGAGATGCTGCACACAAGCATGCACAGCTCCATCTGTTCCAATGAAGAGGAAGCTCAGACAGACAAGCCCTCACGGTTCCGACACTCAGCTGAAGGACAGTACCCTTCCCCTTCGCTTCTAAGATACAGCTTGAAAGGTTCAAAATGTGAAGTCATGCTGTACTGATCATCATATTTGGCATGTCTGTTTAAGGCAAATTCACATGGCAATGCTGGGGGGCTGGAATGCTGGAAGAATGAAACCTGGTCCAACTATCCAGACTGTGACTGTTACTGGCAAACAAATGCTACAGAGCTGCTGTAGATGTTTCTGCTGCTAAGATATATTTGCTAGAGATGTATTTGCTGTTAAGAGTACTGAGTCTTCGGTAAGGAGTGCCAAAGTGTTTCTGTCATGAGTGTGGCCTCACAGGCCAGGAAGTCTCGATGTAGAGTGCCTCGGGTACCACAGACAGCCATAGGCTTCGGTGACTCTCTTCCCAGGACTTCAGTAGGACGCAGTTGTTTTACATGGGGTCCCTTTACAAATGGCTGCCTATGTTCATTGGCTCTGTCTTCTCTATTTTGCTTTTTTTCCAGAAGCAACAGGTGCGGAAGTAGTAGGGGAAGAAGACAGGTCAACGCCCGAACAGTGAGGTCCCAGAGTCTGCCGGAGTGCCCATCCCATGTACTGCAATAAGAACAGCTCCTTCGCCCAAGGCAAACATCCAGTACACAAACTAACAGTAGTTTTAGGTCTGGGGCATGTCTTTTGCTCTTTCACTTTTTCTTGCTTCCTATCCAATCAGGCAGGATATTGGTGATCTAAACTAGCATTTCCCAGCATGCATTAAAAACACACTCTTGCACTCAGTAAGAAGTAACTAGATTTTAAATGGGAACTGGTGAACTGCTTAGTACTAAAAAAATGGCATCAATTAGCAAATCGCTAACTAGTTATTGCGATAGTGTTTGTTTTTCCACTTATTTGGCTTCAATCAGACTTGCAATATATCTATGATTATGCATCTACATGACCGTACACATCAATACGTTTTCTAAAGTTATAGTGTGTTTTCGTTTGCCTGTTTAATAAAGTTGAAATGGTTGAATTAAATGGACTCTTGCATCTTTTGCGGCTAATTTGCTATTAGACGCGTAATCACTCGCCTTGGACATAGTCCAGTGCAGTTGGGTTGTGAAGCCCTGGAGTTACACATTGGAAATGGCTGAACCGCTATATCAGACCAGTTCGTAATTTATTTACTGTAAATTTACTTCCCTCCTGAGCCATAGCTTCGGTAGTTGCGGAACTTTCAATGGTTGTTTAGCCTTTGGGTAAAGAGTTTCCATTTTCAGTATCATGATTTAGTGCATGAAACTTTTGGCTTTTCAGTTTCTTGTGTGCAATTATAGACCCTATAGTTATAGTATTTGTTGCTGAACTGTTTTATTAATAATATATGAAAAGATGCTAATCTTCTAAGTATTCATTATCTATCTCTTTAAGTGGATAAATTGGTCCCAGAAACCATTTTTTGGATAAAGCACTGCTCTCATTCAGCTGTAAAATTCAACATTATCTCAGCTCATGTTTTAATTACACTAGTAAAGTCACCACAGAGGAGAGAAAATGGAACAGTCTGTAATTATATTCGCCTCACTTTCTTTCATATTCCCACTGTGTCTCTGTATATTTGTCATCTTCACAGTGGATCTTTTGCAATCCACTTGCAACCACCTCTCTGGGTTTTCTGACCCCAGAGCACAGATTGTTTTCTTTAAATGAACAGGTTTGATAATACATCTAAAAAACCAAAAACTAGGTTTCTTTTTACTGAACTGGAATTTGTGTAGATTCAGATGGTACACTATAAGGGACAACTTTATTTACAGCTATATTTTTAGATCATGTCACAGTTATTTAGCCTAATTATTTTCTATAACATTCTCATGGAAGTAAAAGTTACGTAATGGTTGATTATAAAAAAAAGTAACTGCTTTTAAAATTAGGCCAGCTGTACAACAGAGACATGGGCCTACATGATGATACTTCAAAAAAGTTTACTCTGTTTGGATGCCCATTAGACCCTTAATACGTTGCGACCTTCAATGACTATAAGCAGAAATATTAGTTTAAATAAGTTACTGTATTTATAAATGGATTTCCACTATAACAGCATATGGTTTCATTACTGGAAATTGATTATGTGTGTAAAACACTTTTCACAGCATCAGCAGCAATCCACAAGCCCACTTGAACCTTATACTTTTGCTGTGGACTTAACATTTTTATAAGCCTGAATTCCACATTCCTTTTTGATTTCAGGCGTTTAGACCCACTACTCTCCTACAACACTTGTACAACTCTCTCACAACCCTCACACAGCACTTGCGCGGCTCTCCCACTCACGCTCACGGCACTGCAGGAGTTGGTGGCCACGCTGGCGTCGGTGGCTGGCGTGAGGATCGCTACTCAGAGGGTTCCCATAGCAACACACGTTGTCCCCACTGTCCCCATCCATTCCTGTTTAATTATTTGTGCATGGCAAAGAGAGCGTTTTATATGCATTTTAATATCTGATGATTGGGAAAATACTTAGAGGTTCAGCGATTCAAAAGACATGTATGTAAACTGAAGAAGAGGTATGACAATGTTATCCTAGATGTTTTTCTGTGTCCAGGCATGTTTAACTACAATGTGAATGTGATCCAGGGAAGTCACTGAATACCTTTCTCCTAGTGACCATCATTATCATGTGCACATTTTCTGTATGAGTAGTCAGCAGGAAATATGTACTTTTGAGAGACATTCACCTCTTTATGAGGCTAAATTATTCTCTTTGTACCAAAATTCTCATTTGTTTATGCTGATATACTGAAACTCCACACAGAAATACACCTCTAGCGAAGGCACTAACCCCACCAATTTAAGAATGTACACATAGCCCTTATATAACAGGGTCCCAAGCAATGAAAAACTGATACAAGGCCTTCTGAAAAAAAGTGTTCATCCCTTTTTCATGTAAGAGGCTTATTTTTCATTAGAGTGGGATTTTTGCCCTTTACACTGTAATTTTACTTCCATGACAGATACTTGTTTCTGTATGAAATATTTTTGGAACAGAGAGATGCATCTGGTGTCTCAAACCCAGAAGGGTTTTGACCCTCAGTGGTGTTAGTCTGACTATTTTCTGGCTAAACCCGATGTATTAACCTATACATTAACCTGAACATTACCCTGGAAACAATGACCATTATCGTACAAGAAGGATTTGAATGGTGGTGGGGTAACTCCTCTCTTTTAATATAGGCACTGGATGAACACAAATGTTCCTTCACTGCTTCAACACAGTCATACCTATTCAAGTAAATATAAAGTATACACTTCCTTCTTCTTCTCTAACACATTGATTCTCAACAAATCACAACCATCAATAATGGCAAATCTGAAACAAAACAGAAATAGCTGTATAATTAAATGATAATGATATTGTTATCTATCTAATTCATTTTGCCCACATTTTTAACCATGTAAAGCTACTTATGAAGAGCTACTTTTATACAGCTGGGTAGTTTTAACTTTGAGTAATCTTTTTTAGAGCAATTCAAGCTAAGCACCTTGCTCAGGGGTACTAAAGTAGGAGCAAGAATTCAATCCCAAAACCTACCTTAATACTACCTTTAAGATATAAATTATAAAAATGCCACTATTCACTGTTATTTAAAATAATCAACTTTTATAACATAAATACCCTCATATTAGCTATCCATTAAACACAGCCTCAAACCCCATGATCAAGTGAACATTTCCTAAGATCAAACTTTTGTTAGTAATCCTACACAGAGCCTGTAACAGCATAGAGTCCATGTGCTTTGCAGACTGAAAGACAATAGGCAGTGATCTTGTGAACCTCTTACTTTATATCATAAACATTTACAAATTGTTTTCAAAGTAATTCTATCCAGGGTGCACCCTGCCTCACATCCTATACTTCTAGGACACTTTGGACCTCCAGGAAGCCGGCATTAGACAAGTGGTTATCTATCAAGAGAGAATGATAGTATAACATTGGTGTTATTGATGATGTTTTAGGCAACACAGTAACAAACAATTGTAATTCAATCAGCCATGGGAGGGACAGGTGTACCGTAGAAGCATCTCCCGTGTCCAACAGCAGATGGCACTGCTCCAGAAAAGGGTTGAACTGACATAAGCTCATAAACATCATACTATGGCGTCTTTCTCTTCTGTAACATCTCTTTGAATACAAAGTAGTATACATTCATTTTTACCTTAATTCCGAAGCTCCTGGGATTTTACGATTTGAACGGCAGGAAATAAATATCGGTAGGGTCTCACACTTATGTGTCTGGGGGGAGCCCACCATGTGCTTGTCTCTTATGGACAAAGCAGCCAGTGTCCTTGTCTTCCAGTTTTACATGTGGAACCATCACACGGAGACCCCTGAGAGATGAAAGAGGCTGTGGTGTGGTGGGCTTTCATCCTTGCTACAGTGGGGTGTGGTACAATGGCTCAGAACACAGAACTGAGTGGGCTTTGATCCAACAGAGGATCCCTCAGTAGCACACTTCTAGAGCAGCATGAAATAGTTACCCGAAAATTTGTACCTAGGTCCTGTGCTGAAAGGTTTATCTAAGAACATTCATTTGTCATTGAGAATATGATACAGTACATTTTTATATAGTAATTATAAATATTTCTGTATTGAATATTTTGGTAACATTTATTAAATATACTGTATTATAGCATATTTAATAAATTTTACTAAATGTTAATAAATGTTATAATATTATGTAGTTCTAAGCAACACTATGCTTGCCCCCCCTCCTCCCATTGAATGAACAATTCATTAATTTTGATCAGTAAAATATTTTATAGATGCATAGACTCTGGCTCGTCACGACCCTGCTTGGGACAAGCAAATTCAGCCAGTGTGTGTGTGAGATAGATAGATAGATAGATAGATAGATAGATAGATAGATAGATACTGTTCCATAGTTTTGTATATTTCAGCATAATTTTTTTTCTAAAAATTATGCATACAGTATGTAGTAAATAAACTACTGAAGGAATGAATACCTTTTATTAATTCTGATCAGTAAAAGCAGGGTCATGGTGAACCGGAGCCTAACCCAGCAACACAGGGCATAAAGCTGGATGGGGAGGGGACACACTCAGGACAGGACGCCAATCCATCACAAGACACCCAAGCAGGACTCAAACCCCAAACCCACCAGAGAGCAGGACCCGGCAAAGCCCGCTGCACCACTGTGCCCCCCATGATTAGTAAAATCTTTAGTAAAAAATATGATAAATACATTAAAAATAAATAAATACTGGATAAATAACAAAATGAATAAATAGCAAAAATACTTAGAAGTTTGAATAAATGCAATATGTAAAAATAACTAAAATTTGTTTAATTTACATTTATTCATTTAGCAGACGCTTTTGTCCAAAGCAACGTACATCTTAGCAAAAGTACAATTTATGCATTACATTCAGAAAAAGAGACAGGGCTGCAGACATGTGACTCAAGTCACAAGTTTCAGTTTTTGAACAGTAAAAATCTTTTGCCTGAATCATGGACTGAACTGAGGGTTTCATGAAAAGCCAATAGGGAACGTTACATGGGTGAAAAAGCACTCACGGGGGTCCCCTGGTGGCTTCGGGGGCCTGATCAACCACTTATACCACCCTGGTTGTAGTTGCAGAATGTCTGCCATGTCTTAGTAGTTTGTGCTTGTGTGTATGAGTCAACAGGGCTTTGATGAGTGTGTGTTTCTCCATCCCTGCCTCCTGCTGGAGAACACTGAGGCTGGCTTGTGCCCCGTCAGCTGAGCACCAACCCCAGGAATGCCCCAGCTTAAAGAGACATGTCTGTTCACTGTGCCGCGGTGGGACTGGAACACTACCGCTGTTTGCACCCTTGTGCGTGCAACATAGCACCATCGGACACAGCATTTGAGTATTTAGCAAATCAGAAGTAAAATGTGAGCTTAACTTCGTTGCTTTGTTATCCAATTGTCCAAATTGAAGGGGGATGCAGAGAACTTGAGAAATGTTCTAGGATTTTTTTCAGCAGTCCTTGAAGGTACAGTAGACAATAGCTGGGGATGTAAAAATGCAAATGAGAAGAGCCAGCTAACAATGGGAAACACTTTCTTTTCAGTTCCCCTGGATCCTCTCTCATCTCAAACTCAACCCCTCTTCAGAGCTAAGCACCACAGCCCCTCTCCACCCCTTTCCCTCCATCTCTACTTGTCCTGAACGCTCTGAAAAAGAACCTTGTCTCCAGCCATTAATTTTGAGTCCAAATGTCAGGCTAAATTAAACGTCTTACTTTTGTCCCCACAAGAGCGAACATTTTCTCAGTAGCAGTTCCCATGGAGTTTTTCCCTCCCTCTCTTCAACGGGAGTGTTTTCACAGCGAGAAGAAAGGAGCTGCACTCATTCCCCCTATGTGTGCTTCCCCCTTTGTGCAGTGTCTCGTCCACCATCTCTCTTTATAGGCCTGCTCTTGACCCTCTTCCAGAAAAACGACCCATCCACACCCCCTTCATTGCTCGGCTCAACTTGGCCCAGGGGGCGAGGGATGCCTTCAGAGGGAAAAACAAGTGGGAGCCGTTTTAGGGTCTCCAAGTCCGGGTGCTCTGATAGAAGCCCGAGGACTTCCGCAAGCCTTCATCTCTTTGTCAGTATTCTATTTCATGAGGCTGTATGAATAGCAGGAGAGAGATGGGATTTTTGGGGGCTAAGGAGAGAGGAGGGAAGATGTTTTAAACATGTTGACTAGGAATCCATTCATGTCCATGAGCTTTTTCTGATTTCCTATATGCAAGTATGTGCATGTCTGTTCAAGACACGAAGGACAAATAGTCCACTGATCATAGATGGGTATCTACAGTCCTGCTTGAAAGTATGTGAACCCTATAGGGATGCTGATTATTCTTGAATAAAACGTTACACTTTAATATGTACAATATTACACAAATTTAAATCAAAGTAAATTTACTGATGATTATGATTTACACACCAGATTCTTCTTACCTACTTGGTTTAAACAATACAACTTGGGGTTCGCTTCTTTTTGCACCTGCACTACTTCTGTTTTTCTACCACACAAAATATCCTCTTAAGCAACATATGGAATTGGTCACTGCACACCTATTATGCGCACACACACACACACACATCACCTGAAACCGCTTGTCCCACATGGGGTCGTGGGAAGCCGGAGCCTAACCCGGCAACACGGGGTGAAAGGCTAGAGGGGGAGGGGACACACCGAGGACGGGACGCCAGTCCATCACAAGGCACCCCAAGTGGGACCCGAACCCCCGACCCACCGGAGAACAGGACCCAGGTCAACCCACCGCGCCACCGCATCCCCCACACCTATTATGTTAAATGTGAAATACTGTTTCTCATTAAATAATCATTTTGTGCAAAGTAAGGAACACAAGGGGATCACATACTTTCAAGCAGAGCTGTGTATTTGGTTAAAGTACAGAAGAACTGGATGTGTCTGATTTACTGGAACCGCTGGATTTTTTGGGGTGTGGTTTGAAGAATTGAATGAAAGATAAAAAACACCTTCATTGAGTTGCCTCGTAAGTTTTTCTGGTACACCAAACAATGTTAGGCTTCTGCTAGGCTTGGATTCTTTGTTCCACCTCTGCCAGACCCTAGAGTGTGGGTGAACCAGGGCCACTGAGAACATGAGCCCTGCTGGTGGGCGCCCAATCACAGCTGCATCTCTCCCAAACAAGGGAAGCATAACTTCTCAAGACTCAGCTGAAATTACTCAAAGTGGGTTTGACCGGGGCTGATGAGAAGACCACAAACCTTAATGCATAAGGCTGATTAAACACTCACACACACGCACACACACACACAGTACTCCGTCATGGTTGAGTCCTGTGTGGAGGGACCAGCCTTGGCAGAGTGCAGCCTTTCACAAACAGCTCTGTGCGCATCCAGGGACGTGCCCTGAGTGGACAAATCATGCCAATTGTCTGGGAGAGGAACCCAGCGTTAGACCCAAGATGAAGGCAGGGAGGGAGGCTTTCTCGAATGCGTTGGCCACCCCAGCACTTTTGCCAGTCTTGTGCCTGCTTGTCGCTTCCCGATCAGGTAAGAAAGTAACTTTACTTTATGAGTTGAAAGCTGCATGTGTTTGTGTGTGCAAACTGCAGGAGACTGAAGGAATGCGACAGTCATCGTGTGTGTGTGTTTGCGTGTGTATGTGTGTGTAGGCGACATTTTTGTATTTGCACTTGAGCTTTACAAAAGTTTCATAGTGCAAACATTTTCTTATATGAAAGGACATTTTAATGACATAATCCTTTGCTCACTCTGTACCCAACAGCTACAAAGCATGTTAAAGTGTTGTGAGAGCAATAGTGACTCTGTAAATAATCTGTAAATAACATGACTTTGAGTTTCTCCATTACGGAGTAGCAGAGAACAGGAATATTTTACTACATTAATTTTTACACTGCAGCACGAGGTTCAGGAATATTTGTCAGTCAAATTGAGACAAAGAAGGAATTTAATATCACGATGCTGTACTGATGACATTTTTATAGACACATTAGGTTTTAATGGTGATTGATTCAGGGTTTACCCATTTGGTGGCTTTGGACATTTGGTTATTTTAGATTGAAGGATGCTCAATGAATGCATCAGATAAAATATTCTGGCTTCTTACTGAAAAGCGTTTGTTTCATCTTTGTTACTCAGCAGCTCTTAATATTTAAATAAATATGAAACCTTAGATGGTGTATAAGACTGTATCCCTTTTGTCAGTTTGTTGTGACCGTTATATTGTATTACTGGAATGCTTGGTTTTGAAAACAAGATTGAGCCTATCATTTTAGGTGCTAGGAAAATAAACACATTTTGGTGCAGTGCTGTATAAGCTATAATTTTCTCATTCAGCCACTGAGGACGATCAAAATATGTGTAGGAAATAATGTGATGTGGAAAACAAAAGGTGAGATGTGGTGCAATTTGGGATCCTATTAGAAACAATACTGTTTTTGTGGAGAGATAGTTTCCTTAACAAGAGCTAGGACAGAAGTGCTGTAAAACCATGGTGCTTTTAATCTCATGGCTTTAATGTTTCATTTGGGTTCATCTCCTGTGGCCCAGAATCATAAGGAAGACAAATCAGAATGATAAGCAAGATGTGCAAGAGTGATCTTTGATTCATATTTAACTTTAAGGGGCCAAACTGGACTTTTGTTCATGATGTTTACAAGTAGTGGGGGTGCGGTGGCGCAGTGGGTTGGACCGCAGTCCTACTCTCCGGTGGGTCTGGGGTTCGAGTCCCACTTGGGGTGCCTTGCGACGGACTGGCGTCCCGTCCTGGGTGTGCCCCCTTCCCCCTCCGGCCTTACGCCCTGTGTTGCCGGGTAGGCTCCGGTTCCCCGTGACCCCGTAAGGGACAAGCGGTTCTGAAAATGTGTGTGTGTGTGTGTGTTTACAAGTAAAGATACCAGTGTGAAATTTAAATACTGGGTTAAATTGGGGAGTCCGTCAAGAGTTTTTGAAAGCTTGTAGAAGGGGTTTTGCAACTCCAAAAAGACATTCAAGGTGGTTGCTGATCACAGGGCTGGTAAGAGCTCTGCGCTTCTAAGCATGGTGGTGTAATTCAGCTCTGACAGAGTGTTGAACATGGACCGGAGAAACCAGTCTAGTGACTTGGCTTGAGAAAGGTGAGGATGACGGCGGTGGAGGATACCATAGGAGGACTAGCTGGAAGACTTTGCAGGACATTTAAGGATCTGGGCTTGGGAGGCCAAATAGTGTAGCTGGGCCCTGGTAGTGCTGCTCCACCAAACCCAGGTGTGGCAGTCACCATGTTGTGTTGAGTCATTGTTCAGAGCCGTCCTCGAATCAGTGGGCCCCAGTGTCTCTGGAGTGTCCGCAGAGAACGGACAGTACCCCTCTGACTGGCCCTTTCATGGGAGCTGCCTAGGAGGAAATCGGCCCAACAATCCTGGCCTTTGTTCACTCATTCTGGCAACCTCAATCTGCCCAAGGATGGTCGCCACAGCAACAACGAGATGCCGTGCACGTTTGCTTCAGTGAACGAGGCCCGTGCAGGGGAAGGACAGATGTCAGTGGTCCAATTGGGTGTACGCAGGGATGACCATCAGCCTTTTCTGTCAGTGCAGAGATGGAAGGCTTCTACATACATGTGACTGTGCCAACTGGGTTAGAACAACCGGATCTTGCACATTCCCTTTGTTTTGGTCATTTGCACTTTGTCAGTCTGTTTAATAGCCACTGATATCACAGTAAGTATAGTTGGGGTCAAATAACTAGCTGGAAATCAGTTAACAAGTTGAACTAGCTGGCCAATGAGTGTGAGCAGGAAATGAGTCAGTATGTCATCTTACCTCTTCCGCAGCAACTCCTCAAGATGTTTGTTCCTTGAGACAGCACAGCAAATAATACAGAGTACATATAGTACACACACATTTTCAGAACCGCTTGTCCCTTACGGGGTCACGGGGAACCGGAGCCTACCCGGCAACACAGGGCGTAAGGCGGGAGGGGGAAGGGGACACACCCAGGACGGGACGCCAGTCCGCCGCAAGGCACCCCAAGCGGGACTTGAACCCCAGACCCACCGGAGAGCAGGACTGCGGTCCAACCCACTGCGCCACCGCACCCCCTTCGTACATATAGTAATTCCAAAAAAATTAAAGAACATCATCGGGGTACATGTTACAATACAGATAAACATTATGAAAACATCGTAAACAAAGATAAACTATGTACGCTTTCATATTTTTAGATTTTGAAATAGTTTGCAAATAGGTCTTTACATCTGTTTTAAAGTACTGAAATGTAGGACTCTTTCTTGACCATTTTACTTTCTGTATGTTACATGCCAATATAACAACTAAGTCAATTACAAAAGATATTTTGGGCTTAAAGTTTATCAGGACACCAATTTCTTTTATACAGTATATATGTTATATATATTAACAACAATAGCAACATCAACAATTTTTCTATAGCTATAAAAATATTAATATTTGCCTCTTTTTTAAATATGTTTGCATTTCAATCAAAAAGCTTTTACCGTGGATCATAACCTAAATACAATCCTACTTGTATGTGAACCCTATAGGATATTATAAGATGTTGTATAAAATATTAAACTCATAAAATGTAAATGTTACATCTTAAAATAAAGATATGAAGTGAATGAATGATTATGATTTACGCACCTTATTCTACTTACCTAGATGGTTTAAGGGGGGTGCAGTGGGTTGGACTGGGTCCTGCTCTCTGGTGGGTCTGGGGTTTGAGTCCTGCTTGGGGTGCCTTGCAATGGACTGGCGTCTTGTCCTGGGTGTGTCCCCTCCCCCTCTAGCCCTGTGCCCTGTGTTGCTGGCTTAGGCTCCGGCTCCCCGTGACCCCATATGGAACGTGTGTGTGTGTGCGTGTACTTTGTTTAACCAATGCAACTGAAGCTTCACTTAAATTTATTCATTTCACTGAAGCTTTTCTCCAAAATGACTTACAATGTTAAGCTACTTATAGTTATTTACACATTTATACAGCTCGGAAATTTTACTGGAGCAATTTAGGGTGAGTACTTAGGTCTAGTGGCTCTAACCGCTATACTACCAGCTGTCCCCACATATATTTTTAAACATGCACTACTTCCATTTTTCTGCTACACACACGATTTCCTCGAAACCAACACATGGAATTGGTAATGACACACCTGTTATGTAAGACGAGAAACACTAGTTCTGATTAAATAACAATTTTGTGGTAAAAGTAAGAGACACGAGGGGTTCACATGCTTTCAAGCAGCACTGTAAATGTTGAAAAGTTTCAGGACTACTTTCATAAAAAAGCAGTTATCATCTATACTCATATTAAATTGCTGTATAACAAGGGTCTTTACTGGGTTCCTTGAGAGGTAGGACACTTACTGGTTGCTTTGCCTTCACTCTTCTGTCCAGGTTATCCTGGTCATCCAGTATTGCCCAGATGTACTCAAACTTTTGAATGCTACTTTAAAGACACATAATGTCCAAAATTATGCTGTGTCCTTACAACACCACTTTGGATTCCGGCACTTTCTCCTTTTTTTGCTCAGCTCTCAAGGAGTGTTTGTTCAATGGGATGTTATGCAGCAGTTGTTGGCATGCTGTCTGCAGGTGAAGTACAGGGAGTAAACATCACCAGTCAAGGCCCCTTGATCCGAGGCACCCTGGGGGGGGAAGCTCTACTATCGGTCCGCTACAGCAGCACCAGCTCTGACCGGCCTGTCATCAAGTGGCAGCTGAAGAGGGACAAGCCTGTGACCGTGGTGCAGTCCATCGGTACAGAGATTATAGGCAACCTGCGGCCCGAGTACAAGGACCGCATCGTGATCTTCGAAAACGGCACGCTGTTGCTGCACAACCTGAAGCTGTCCGATGAGGGTGCCTACGAGGTGGAGATCTCCATCACAGACGACACCTTCACCGGGGAGGGCAGCATCAACCTCACTGTGGACGGTGAGCGCTACCACGGTGCAATAGGCACATCTATCTTCCACATACTGTATATTGTTGCGATGTCCTCATCCCAGTGACTCTTTCTTCCTTTTTATTTTACTCCCAGGCCCTGCTAATGGTACTCTACATTATTTAGCGTTGTCATTAATTTTTAATTACTCATGCACAATAAGTTTCAGAAAACACTGTGTCTGGTAATTACGTAACTGGGGAATATAAAGGAAAAGCAGGACTTGCCTGAATTTTTTTACTCCGTGGTTCAGCTGACCGATGATGCGGATTGCATTTGGCTATTGTGAAAAAAACGAATTAATATGAGGACACAGCATATTCGGTGAAAATACGAATCTACATTGCATATCAGTTTTGCATTCGACATCGTCATCTGTGCATTCCCACAGAGCCCGTGTCCAGGCCGTATGTCCACATGGTAGCCTCCACAGTGCTGGAGCTGAGCGAGCGCTTCACACTCAACTGCTCCCACGAGAACGGAACCAAGGCTGTCTACAGCTGGCTCAAGGGTGGCAAGCCACTAGCCAATGACTCACGCCTGCAGCTGTCACCTGACCAGAAGGTCCTAACCATTACTCGGGTGCTTATGTCAGATGATGATGTCTACAGCTGCACAGTGGAGAACCCTATCAGCAGCATGAAGAGTTTGCCTGTGAAGCTCACAGTCTACAGTACGTGGATTCTCTTTGCCTTCCAGTTCTGCCATGCCATGCCACATCCAGTACCGAAAATGCCACTTTTGGTTCTCTGAGATGTGCCTTGCTTTGGAGAAAAGCATATGATAAATGAATAAATGTAAATGTAATAGGAAACTACTTTTATTTTCTAAGGGGGGAGGTGTGGTGGTGCAGTGGGTTTGACCGGGTCCTGCTCTCCGGTGGGTCTGGAGTTTGAGTCCCACTTGAGGTGCCCTGCGATGGACTGGCGTCCCCTACTGGGTGTGTCCCCTCCCCCTCCAGCCCTGCGTCCTGTGTTGCCGGGCTAGGCTCCGGCTCCCCGCGACCCCGTATGGGACAAGCGGTTCAGATGATGTGTGTGTTTTATTTTCTACTTATTCTTACTCAATTTCCCACTTATTTAATTTAGCAGTGCCATTTACAGGGTTTTTGGTGTCTCACCAAAGGCAGCAACGACTCAGTTGTAGGTTGGTCTACTGAATACATAATTATGAAACAGTTCTATCTGAAAGGACAGGAAAGCCAAGAGGAATGCCACTGTGGTCTTGATGTGCTCCTCAGCACACTGGTAAAAAGATCCAGAGGTGCAGAACTCTAAGGAATAAGGCTCCCACGATTGCTGTCCCCCCGAGCCAGTTTTAGCAGAAACACCTTGCAACGTGACAAGTCCCACACCATTAAGGCAGAGACACTCCTGTTCACCATCACACTGCTGTGTTGCAAGACATTTCCAACTGGTTGATATCAATTGATGAGTTATCCCATCCCAGCAGATCTGCTGACTTCACCCTTAACCTGTTATAATAGAATGTTGTAATACTGTAGTCCTGATGAGTTAAGAGAGTGATCAGACTGATCATATCCTATGAAAATCACACAAAGTTAAGTTTGACAAGCACACAAATACTTCATAGAATGGAAACAATCAGTTAACTGGAAAGGGAAGTGCCAGCCTAAATCTTTAATCAACATGCCATCTGCTGGACAAATGTAGCATAATGCAAGAGGAAAGCTGATGTTCCCTGCCATTTTCTAGGACGGAGCTCACTTTATATCATTCTGTCCACTGGCGGCATTTTCCTCCTCATCACCCTGGTGACTGTGTGTGCCTGCTGGAAACCAACCAAAAAGTAAGTGCTTCCTTTGTGCCTCATGCTAGATGGACGCATAGAGAAAAGGCTCTGACCTTTATGTCCCATCCATAACTCTCCTTCACACTGATGATGTCACCGTGATGTAACAGGAGAGCTGTACAACGTGTTTTGGTATTGATGCTGTTAATATTTTTTTTTTACGGCACATGAATGAATGTCAACAGCAAAGCCTTTTCTTTACTTCCTGATGTGATCAGATAATGAAAAAATAGTCTTGGGGAGGGCATCTTTATTTACAATTGCTTGGTTGTAATATTTTAATTGACCTATTATGAGTTATCCATTAAACGAAGACGAAATCAAAAGAAATATCCTACAAGCTTGATGACCTTTTAATCATCAAATTATAAGCATGCAGAATAGCAGGCTATTGTGTCGCTCTTATCAAATAATTGTGTAATGAAAGAACATGAGCAATTGAAACAATTTGAGAACAGCGAGAGAGCGGTGGGAACATGCAGACTACATAGGTTTTATAGATTCTGCACAGATATTAAAAGAAATAAACAAATGCAAGAAATATAAGTGTATTTGCAGAAAGGTATGAATGCCAGTGCACTCAAAAACTTGAAAATACAA
Source organism: Scleropages formosus (assembly GCF_900964775.1). Taxonomy (NCBI): domain Eukaryota; kingdom Metazoa; phylum Chordata; class Actinopteri; order Osteoglossiformes; family Osteoglossidae; genus Scleropages; species Scleropages formosus. The sequence goes on from NC_041809.1 coordinate 21,006,921, forward strand.
TGACCTAACAGTTGGTATGTTTGGGATTTCAGACAGAAGCGTCAGCGGGCCAAGCAGAGCACTTCTGACATTGTGGAGCACAATGAAACGCAGCATGAGGGTGAGTGGGGCGACCGTATTTCTACATATTGAAACAAATAAACTTTTATACATACAGAGGAATACCACCTACTCCCCTCAGGTAGACGGTACCGGAGCATCCGGTCCCGCACAAGTTGGCTGAGGGACAGTTTCTTTCCCCGGGCCATTAGACTGTTAAATACGCAGGACTGAGACCAAAATTCAAATCCGCTGTTTTATTTCTCTGTATTCTCTGTACATACATATAGATAGTTTATGTTATTTATTTATTTATTTATGCTTCTGTTGTATAATTTGCGAATACAATTTGTGTATATACTGTGTTTTAACGTAACTTATGACATACTCTCAATACTGCATTTTCCGGAGCTGCACTGAAGATTTTCACCCTTCTCTACATGTTATGTTGACGATGATGTGACAATAAAGCTTGATTTGATTTGATCTGAATTTCTAAAAACAGGAAAACTTCTTCAAAAAAATTCTTTTCTCCAATTGCAGTGGATGTTGTGCCAAAAATGACCGAACATGAGTGCAAAAACCCAGTAGCTCTTTACATCCTGAAAGGGAAGGTGGGTTGTTTCTGTTACGGAAAAAACACACACACACACATCACCTGAAACTGCTTGTCCCATATGGGGGCACAGCAAACCAGAGCCTAACCCAGGGGGGCTAACACAGGGCGCAAGGCTGGAGGGGGAGGGGACACACCCAGGATGGGACACCAGTCCATTGCAAAGCACCCCAAGCAGGACTCAAACCCCAGACCCACCAGAGAGTGGGGCCTGGCCAAGCCCACTGCACCACCATGCCTCCTTTACAGAAAGCAGGCAAAAGAAAAGTGCGTGTTTAGAAGCTGGGTCTCCTGCTGTTCTACCCTTAAGCAAGGCACTTAGTCTGAATTGCTCCAGTAAACAACTACTAGGCTGTGTAAATGGGTCAATAATTAAAAGTAGCTGAACATTGTAAGTGGCTGTAGAGAAAAGCATCAGCTAAATGAATAAATGTTAGTGTTATTTTTGCAACGTGATTTAATTATGAAAGTTAAGATCCTTCTCTTTGCTGTCCCAGAATTCTCCCGATGGGGAAGACAATGGCCCCGAAGATTTGCGCATCCCCTCAGAGCCCAGCAGTCCCCCAAGTTACAGCAGCTCCCTGCCCCCTTCCTCTCGGTCCCCTGATCCTCCTGCCCGCTCCTCTCGCAGGTACCCTCGCACCCCAGCCAGCTCCCCTCCCTCACACCACCACAAGGCCCTGGGCCACGCTTCCGGTTCCCCGCCACGCAGTGCACGCAGCTCCACTCGTTCGATCCGCACTCCTGCCGGTGCGTCCAATGTCCGCCATTTGGAGGAGCCCGCCCCTCCCACAGAGAACGAAGCCCAGACTCCGCCCTAATTCTCTAGCCCCGCCTCCTTCAACTGATTGACATGACAGAGAGCCATTCAAATCTTGGTGAAATGAATATGCGGGTGTGTATGCATAAATGTTTCTGGTCACTGGATTTGTTATTTTTTTGGTACACCAAGCTCAAACTTAGATCACGATTCTAGGTTTGATGCCTTGTCTTTTTACCAGAAGAAAGCAAAAGAGCTTTCTGCAGGTTTTGACAGAAGTGCTGTTTGGTTAGTCTGAAGTAAAAGGTGTTTATTATTACCCCATCTTATGAACAGAAACATGACACAAACCTGGTGTATGTACTGAGTAAAATATGGGAATTAGATTTTCTTTTGATACTACTGCATGTGAAGGTTTTAACTGGTGTTTAGTAAGTTCCAATTTCTGTGTTCTGCAATGAGCCCATGTATTTGTACAACCAAGTGCTCAGTCCCATCTGTTGGCAAATGTGAAAACAAAGCTGTGCCTACAAATCCTGTTATAAAGTGCTAATTAATATCTTTGGAACTGCTTTTCAGTTAGAAATTATCATCATCCATCATGCTGGGTGGTTATTTGATTCCACGGAACATACAAACATTACATCCCAAGTCAACAGTGTGGAAATTCTAAAAAACATTATTAGGAAGCATTGCAAAATAGACATTATTTCTACAGAATTATTATACCTTTTTATTACATGATGAGCCTTTACTTTGTGTATAATTTGTATATAAATTACTTGTATATAAATAAACTTTTAGCTTTGTCTGATTGTTTTTAATATTACTAATTTTCTATTTAGTAGCTTTACACTGTTACCTAAAAGATTGTACAAGGACACTTTTCAATCATTTTGATGCTCAAGCGTGAAAGAAAAAAAATGTATGTTTTTAAAGGAATAAAAAGGAAGGTTGCTGTTGAAAATATATTGTTTTTGATATTAGATTTTTTTGAGCTGCATAGTTGGTGTGCAAGCCAGCTGTGGACACCAGGGTCCAGAGTGTTTTGAGAAAAACTTCCCATCTTCAGTGAACACCCAGTGTGAACAAAAGAGTGCAGATGCTGGAAATGCTCAAGAGATCAGCTGTGATATGATCCCTTCATGCTCACCAGACCATGTTCACCCTGAGCAGCCTGCTGCCGGTTCTTTAATGTTTCCGCACTTTTAATGTTTCACTTCATAGTGCTGTCCCTGCCGTCTCTGGGAAAGTTGCTGACTTCATATGGGCATCACACAAAAAGGGCTTCGTGCACCTCAGCTGGTCTCAAAGAGCCTTCCGTCAGCTTTTCTCAGTTCCATTTAAATTTAAACTCCCATAACAACATCCCAGAGTATTCAGAATAATTTATAGCTGTTTGCAATGTACTCATATTTATATGTGCAGTGTGTAACACAGAGTGCTTGCTTGTATTCAGTGTGAATACAGGGAAGTGCCAGAATGTATGAAGATATACAGCACATATTTATTTGTCCTTGGCTTACTGAGAGGGAGTTGCTGCTCTGATGGGAGCAGGGAGGGTGTATGCATCTGTGTGTACCTCTATGAGGTGTGTGTGTGTGTCAGTGCTCTGCTTTCACCCCACAGGAAGACGAAACACAATTTACTCTGTTATATTTCGAAATGTAAGTGGGTGGAGAGAAATGCTAGAGCCAAGGTCCAATAAGATAGGACCGAATGTCTGAAAACATCGGAGTAAACCTTTAATACAGATTTATAACACTTTCCTGCCACCAGGACCGATGACAGGACAGATTACAAAAAAGTGACATTAATGTTGTGTTGCAGTGGAATGAAAAGCAGAAATGTCTAACTGGAATGAAAAATTATCATCCCTGTCTGTGCTGACATGGGGGCCGAGCACAGTTTCAGCTGTATGTTTACACACCAAGCATGAACCTGTCAAAAAAAAAAGCAATCTAAACTGAAATTAGCAGTATATCCTCATATCAGAATTTTGAAGAATATTCTTGGCCATACAGTATATGACCGTAGCCATTTATAATCTTGCACTTGTGTGTGTTCAATTCTTTTTCCCTCTCACACACACAGAATTCATTTGCTGAGTCATACGCGTAAGACAGCTGGGCTTTTATTTGCCTGTTGCACTGCTGTAATATTCAAGCACTGCGACGGGGGCGAGGAAAGAAGCTGACAATCCCCGTTTTACATAAATGTGTAAGAGGACCACAGTTGCATAATCTGCTGAGAAGAAGTTCAATGGTTTCCCTAAAAGTCCACTATTCTTCATCATCGCCAAATATATTTAGCATTTTTACTTATGTTTGAGGATTAAGGCATGTAGTTAACTGTATAATTATAAATACAGGCAGTCCCCAACTTACGTACAACCCATACTTAGGAACCAACCCCTTACTGACCGGAAGTTGATTTTTTTGTCATCCTTAAGTAACATTCAAATGAAAACTTCATAATTAAACCTATTGTATTAAAAATTTTAGTTACTATATACCATGTTATAAATACTCTAGTTACATTTATTATTATTATCATCATCATCATCACCTTTACATTGTATTATTATTACTGTATTGATATATTAAGGATGTTTTACTGTATCCTAAATATTTTTTTAATGTTTTTTATGCATAGAAAAGTACACGATATACTACATAAGACAAACAGTTGACAAACTGAAACTAACGTTGGCTACACACCCAACTGTTCCGACTTACGTCAAAATCCAATTTATTAAAGAGAGACTAAGGACACGGAATTCGCTCGGAATTCGGAGGCTGTGCCTGTAATAGCTGAAAACCAAGAAATTGTATTCCTTTGTACTGAAATTAAAGTAAATCTCCTTCATCAGTCCCTTTTCATGGACTTTCACATGATTCTTACAGTAGTGACAGACAGAGTGGGGAAAAAACACTTCGTTTACTTTTACTATTCAGCCAACCTTCAATAATAATAATAATAATAATAATAATAATAATAATAATAATAATAATAATAATAATAATAATGTTGCTGGACGCTGCACATTATGCACAGAAGCGGTTTTCTGAAACTGGAAAAACAGTAATTTACCAACCAGAAGGATCGTTAACAGGGTCCTTAAAATCCGGAACTATTATATGTGGAAGCGTTTCCCTGTGGGTTATATAGTCGTGTAGCAGCAAGGGCGTGGCTTAGTGTACATTGGCTATTCATTCATTGTGCTCACAGGCGGAAAGGTATGTCTACCGGGTTGAAGCGAAACGGTTGCCAAGATGGTGGTGATTGTAACAACAAACTCTTGAACGGTTTGGAATGTTTTACTTATACGAGCAAGAGGGGTTTTTATAGTGGTAAAATTGCTTGCTGCACATGAAAGATTTAATCCATGTACCTGGCGTGTTGTTGTAACAATGTAGTTCATGATATGCGTGTGTTCTCCGTCAGCAGTGCCTGACATGGTGAAAAAATGAGTTATGTAAAGAAGAGTAAAGTGGCGCGAAAGAGTTCGAGGCGGGAGAACGCGGCGGCCCGAGGGCCCAAGCACCGAGTCCTGGCTGAGAGGAACGAGGCTGTGGCGGCGGTGGGCGCCTGGGTGGAGACCGGCGAGGACTGCCAGCAGCACCCGGCTGTAGGACCCCCCGACACACACACACACACACACACACACCGTTCTCTCTGATCTCTGTTTAGCCTGTTGATTGGCTGGCAGTGTTGTTTGTACTGGTCTGCATCCCACCGTGTGTTGTCAGCTCTGCTTCCATCAGTAAAAACTCCCAAAATATCATGTATTATATATTATTTTCCTCTTTGCTTGATACCTTGTTGTGTATACTACTATAGTCATGATAATGTTTAAATTGCAAGTCAGTGGATTAAGGATACATGTTTCATAGTAATCTCTACCGTGTGTGTGTGTGTGAGCCAGGTTCTTGCATCGGTGACGGAGGAGCAGCTGGTGGAGCTGTGCCGGGAGAAGGAGGAGAGCTTGCGCAGGTTCCAGGAGGAGGTGCGCAGGCGGGTCGCCCAACAAGCCTGGGTGCGCAAGAGGCAGCAGCTGCAGAAGTCCTGTGAGACGGTGAGGGGGTGGGGAGTGGCGATGGCAGCGTGTCCTCCCTGACAGAGGCTTGTCGCTGTCAACAGCAACGACATGACGGCTTTTATTGCGGTGTTGGCTCCGCGTTGTCGTAAACACTGAGACAACAGTGAGCAATAAGGTTGTTTTTACCCCTTCTCCCAGTAGCCTTTTGGACCTGAACAAGCTGTGAGGCAGTGCTGGGTCCAAGAAGATGGGAATTCCATTAAAACCCTAACTATCTGTGCAGGCAGAGCATGAGGCGAGGGCACTACAACAATCCAGCGACGCAGCCCAGGGCCACAAACCCAACAGGAGCCGGTTCCTGCAGGGGCAGTTAGCCATCGGCAGCTTGGGCTCCCATAGGGTGAGCGCCCAGATACTTAAGTCCACTCAAGGAGAGGGCAGCGCCATCAACGGAAAGCAGCATGGGCACCAGGTAAAAGTTGGCAGATATGGTTCCATGTCTTAGTCTGAAGATCCAAGCCAGATGTTTGCATTCTCACTGTCGTGTTCCAAGGAGCTACAAGAGGTTACTTCTACTTGCAACCCTCTGGCTCTACAATGAGACTGGAGTGGTGAGCTCTTAATGACCAAACAGCACTCAGCTTGCTTTGTATCCTGCCATACCCTGCACCACCTCACTTCACTCCACTTGGTCTCTTGTGTTTAAGTTTGCTTATATATTCTCTCAACTTGTCTACTTATTCATCTCTTTGGTCACTTTATGTGTATGTTTATGTATGTGTGTATGTTGTGTATTGTATGCTGCTGCAAGCAAATTGAATTTCTTACCAGGTTTAATAAAGTTTTGATTCATTCATTCATTTTCCACCATAAGTATGCCCTATAATGAATGAATGAGCTTTATGCCAAGTATGTTTACACATGCAAGGAATTTGTCTTGGTGACAGGAACTTCCACAGCACAGACAGAATGACAGTGAAAAGACAGATAATAAAAATAGTGGGCTAATAAAAGAAAAAATATAGAGTATGAAGTACACAATATACAAAATAGACACTAGACATATATTTGTACAGGTATGTTATATACAATGCAAGGGAAAGTAAATAAGAGATATGATGTGAAAAATAAATATAAATAGCGTTGTTTATTGCATCAGTTTCCTCCCTAGGGGGCATTTAGCTGTTCATGAGGTAGATGGCCTGAGGAAAGAAACTTTTCCTGTGCCTGGCTTTTTGGTGCTCGGTGCCCTGTAACGCCGGCTGGCCGGCAAAAGTTCAAAGAGGAAGTGGCCTGGGTGCGAAGGGTCTAGGATGATTTTTCCAGCCTTTTTTCTCACTCTGGACGAGTACAATTCTTGGAGAGTGGGGGTGGGGTGTGCCGATGATTCCTCCAGCCATCTGGACTATCCGCTGTAATCTTCTGAGGTCTGATTTTTGTAGCTGAGCAGAACCAGACAGTTATAGAGGTGCAGAGGACAGACTGGATGACTGCAGAGTAGAATTGCATCAGCAGCCTCTGTGGCAGATTGGAATTCCTCAGCTGGCAAAGGAAGTACAACCTCTTCTCAGCCTTCTTCACAATGGAGTCTGTGTGGAGCTCCCACTTCAGGTCCTGTGAGATGGTGGTGCCCAGGAACCCGAATGACTCCACTGTTGCCACAGTGCTGTTCATGATGGTGAGTGGGGGTAACGCTGAGGTGTTTCTCCTAAAGTCCACAATCATCTCAACCATTTTGAGCGTGTTCAGCTCCAGGTTGTTATGACTGCACCAGGCAGACAGCTCTTTAACCTCCTGTCTAAGCAGAATTGTCGCCATCCTGGATGAGGCTGATGAGTGTGGTGTCGTCTGCGAACTTCAGGCGCTTGACAGAGGGTCTTTTGCAGTGCAGTCGTTGGTGTACAGGGAGAAGAGCAGTGGGGAGAGCACACATCCCTGGGGGGCGCCAGTACTGATCGTGCGAGTATTGGATGAGAATTTTCCCAGCCTCACTAGCTGCTGCCTGTCCATCAGGAAGTTGGTGATCCACCGACAGATGGAGGTGGGCACAGAGAGTTGGGTTAATTTGGACAGGAGGAGGTGTGGGATGATGGTGTTGAAGGCTGAGCTGAAGTCCACGAACAGGATCCTCGCATAAGTCCCTGGTTTGTCCAGGTGTTGCAGGATGTAGTGCAGTCCCATGTTGACTGCATCATCCACAGACCTGTTTGCTCAATAAGCAAACTGCAGGGGGTCCAGTAAGGGTCCAGTAATCTCCTTCAGGTAGGCCAGCACCAGTCTTTCAAATGACTTCATGACCCCAAACATTAAGGCAGCAGGTTTGTAGTCATTAAGTCCTGTGATTCTGGGGTTTTTTTTGGAACGGGGATGATGGTGGAGCGTTTGAAGCAGGAAGGTACTTTGCACAGCTCCAGTGATCTGTTGAAGATGTGTGTGAAGATAGGAGCCAGCTGGTCAGCACAGGTTTTTAGACAGGCTGGTGAAACACCGTCTGGGCCTGGTGCTTTCTTTGTCTTCTGTTTCCGGAAGACCCGACGCACCTCCTCTTCACAGACCCAAAGTGTAGGAGGGGGGGAAGAGTGGGGTTGCTGGAGGTGTTGGTGGATGCATGGAGAGAAGGTCAGAATGGGTGTGGGGTGTGAAACAGGGTTTCTCAAACCTGCAATAAAACTCATTCAAATCGTCGGCCAGTTGTTGAGTTGACACGGTGCTGGGGGATGGTGTCTTGTAATTGGTCATGTCTTTTAGGCCTTTCCACACTGATGCAGAGTTGTTGGCTGAAAACAGTTTTTTTTTTTTTTTCCCCCCCCCCTCTTCTCCCAGCTTTTCAGTGTAGCATCCTAGCCACTCTGATCTCCTTTGTCAGTGTGTTTTTGGCCTGTTTATACAAGACTCTGTCCCCATTCTTGTAGGTGTCTTCTTTGGCCTGATGAAGCTGTCTGAGTTTGCAGTGAACCACGGGTTGGTCGTTGTATGTTAAATGAGTCCTGGTAGGGATGCACACATCCTCATGGAAACTGATATATGATGTTACAGAGTCTGTGAGCTCATCCAGATCGCTAGCAGCAGCCTCAAGAACACTCCAATCAGTGCACTCGAAGCAGGCTTGTAAGTCCCGCTCTGCTTCGTTAGTCCATCTTTTAGCAGTCCTTATTACAGGTTTAGCTGATTTCAGTTTCTGCCTGTAGGTCAGTATAAGATGAACCAGACAGTGATCAGAGAGCCCCAAAGCTGCCTGTGGGACAGAGTGATATGCATCCTTTATTGTGGTGTAACAGTGGTCCAGTATATTACTGTCTCTGGTAGGACATGTAACGTGTTGTCTGTATTTTGGCCATAATAACTGTGGGCATCAGGCAGTATAATGGTTAAAGTTATTTGCAGGCATGCAAATAAGGATTCAAAAGGCCCAGCTTTGAATCCCACCTCCTGCTGTAGTGCCCTTGAGCAAGGTACTTGCCCTGAATTGTTCCAGCAAAAATGACCAGGTTGTGTAAGTGGTTAATCCTTGTAAGCAGCTGAATCGCTCTACTTTGGAGAAAAGCAGCAGTTAAATGAATAAATGTTACTTTGAGGTAACATCAAAAAAAAGTTTTATGTGCTATCTTGGTTTAGGTAGTTGATCGTGGCAGGAAATAAAAGTCTGCAGGGATCATTGTATATAGCCGGAGTCCCTTAGATATGAGCAAGTCTATCTAACATGTGTTTCTGTAACGAAGGCAGCAGTTTATTTTTCACTTGGAGATGTAAAGGTTTTTTTTTTTTTTTTAATAGATCATTGTTTGGGAGCTACAGCAGCTGGATACTAGAAATCCAATATACTTCACCACTTGCTGCTCTCGATAAAAGACAATTGATGTCACTTTTTTTTTTTTTCTGAGTGCCATTTCAAAAATACCCTTATTTTGCAGCTGAACAAAGTGATGAAGCAGGTGAGACACAAGCTAGCCTCCTGTCAGATGGTTAAAGCTGGAGAAGAACTGCCAGAGCTACCTGGAGGCATCTGGAAAGTATCTCCAACTAGAGATGTGAGTCTTGGGTCCAAAGTATGCAGCTGGTAATGTTTAATTGCAGTACTTGATAGTTTCTGTACTTCCATACCAGAGTAAGAGATGTTTAGATGTTTTTTGGTAACTGTACTATGTGTTTGATTCTGCTCTCTTGTGCAGGAGCTATCACCTCATTACCATCTGTCAGAGGAGACAGAAGATGATGAGATCTCTTTGTATGGGCAACATGATCGACCCCTTGATCTTCAGTACCCTGGTGGAGAAGATGGCAGGAGGAAGACTGTTACTTTCCAGAACATTCCGGTCAGTTCATTGCATGTTTCGCAGCTGTCATATTACAAGCTGAGGACTTTCTTACAGGAAACATTGTGTTCTCATGGATATGCCATTGGTCTTTGTAACCAGCAGTATTGTAATGGTTACTTTAGAGGTTGTTTAACTTGATTTAATACACTGGAAGCTCCCAGGAAGCCCAAACTGATCATCAAGCAAACCATGCTGTCTCCTTAGAATGGGATTCAAAGCCACAGTCTCCAAGGCCAGTTGGAAAAGGCTTGTTTTATATGTTTGCGTGTATGATGCAGATTTATGGGAGTTTACTCAAAGAGCCCAACCCCATTGGACCCAGTCCCAGCTCCAGTACGGACCACAGAGCAATGCAGGTACTCTGGCCTTGCGAAGACCAAGAGGAACTCAAGAGACAGGTATATACACTGAAATTCCTGGTCCTATCTCTCTGCCAGAAGTGTGTTTACGGACCTCTGCCATTCACACAGAATCAGTCAAGTCCCTGGAATGTGACAGCAGCCTCAGTTGTCCTTCTCAGCTGCAAATATATATGCAATTATAACTACATTGAAGATGCAATGTTATGGGCTATTCTTGATTATGAAATAGTCAAATTTTTCTAAAATGTCTTGCATGTCTTTTCTAAGGATGTATTTGATAAAATTCTACATTCCATTTTATTATGCTTAATCTTTTATGGTTTGTAAGCCTGTACTGTGCAGGTCCACATACATTTTTAGTTTGTGTTTGTATGCAGAGTGTGTGAGGTTCTCAGACTACTCATGCTTGTCTCCAGAGGCAGTCTCAGTTCCTCATGAACAGACGCCTATTCATGGACATTGAGAGGGCGCAAGTGCAGGAGATCCACCGTCACAGGAAACACCTGAAACGAATCGAGAGGTAACTCTGCCCTCCATGCTGCAGACACACAATCAGAATCAGGCAAGCTTCATCCAGTCGTAGGTTCGCTCCAGGAACTTTGCATTTTATCTTATAATGCCAAGTTCCTGGTTCCTTGCCATGCTATAATTCCATTTCTTTGAGTCTGCTTGGCTGTGCATTTACAGCTATGATGGTCCTGTATCACCCAAATTACTATAGGATCTTTGTAGTACTGAATGCAGCTTTGACGAGCTTGCTGCTCTTTTGTTTCCTGACCACATCACCTTCTGTATGTCTGCCCAGCATGACATGTTTTGCAAAGGAGGGGAAGTGAACATGACTGAGTATTAACGTCATGATATGGCAGTGAATAAAGTGGAAAATGACTCATACATACGTAATAAGACTTGCCGTGTGGTTTAAAAGCCCCTATTAATACCTTTCTTTAAAAAAAAAAAAGCATAATAACCTGTCGCAATTCTGTCATTGCTATGAACAATGGATCATATTGTTATGAATTCAGCACTTCATCCTTAAGGTTTTGCTGATGGAATAATTTGCAAACCTTTTCCGTGTGTCAGGATTAAGTCTGACAAGGAGCAACGGCGACTGGAAGAGGAGAGGCGGATGCAGAGTCTGGAGGACCTGGAGGAGGACCGGCAGACCACTGAGAGGGAGCGCCAGGTCCTGGAACGCCTGAGGCTGGATGAACAGCAGATGTTGGAGGACACACAGAGGAAAGACAGGGCACGGAAAGACTTGGAGGCTGCAAGGTACTACACCTGTAGAATTCAAGGTCCTGAATGTATGAATTTGCCCTGGGCTCCCAGCCAGCACAGATAAGTTTTTAGAAGAAGTCTTAAGACAGATCTCAGCGCATATGACTCATTGTGAACATTAAATGCTGAATATAGTCAAATGTGAAATACCTTAATTTTTAGCAATGGCTGGCTGAATTGTAAAGAGTGAACAGTATCTATTCATCCAGAAAGAGGTGGTTTCAGATATAAGTAAATATGCAAAGAAATAAACTAGATCTGTTGACGACCATATTAGAGAGGTTTGAACAACAGAATATTGTAACTTAAAGTAGGAGGTTTTTTTTTTTAATAGCAATTTCTCTATTGTAAACAAAAGCTATTTTTTGTTTAGGAAAATGTGTAATTTTTATTCCAGCCAGCTTTAACATAAAGCAGCCTAAAATTTATAATTGCAGGAGAAGATAGAACTGTGTGAAATGTAACTTAGTTTACATTCAGTTGTGGTAGAGCTTAGACTAGTATGTAAAATGCAGACACTGATATCTCCTGAGGGGTAGCAGGTGGCTGTATAAATGGATCCCACCATTGCAGTTGTTGCAGCCATATGAAAGGAAACTGAGATGAGTAGGGCACAACATCTCATCACTACAGGTTCATCGAAGCCCTGAGGGCCCAGATGAAGGAGAAAATGGTGCAGGAGAAGGTGGATCTGCCCCCGCTCTGCTGCTGTGGGGAGAGCTTCTGGGACTCCCACCCCAACACCTGTGCCAACAACTGCGTCTTCTACAACAACCCCAAAGGTACAGTGGAGGGGAGAATGGAGGGAAGAAGGTCATGTGCTTTGCAGCATAAAAATTATTTTTAAAATGTTGCTTGGCTTCTTATGATGTAATTTAAGTGCATTTTCTTGTGCATGCATACACATACATCAGTTGCTTTGTTTTCACATATTTGCAGATTCACAATAAAATACTATGGATTATGTTATTTTGCTGAGTTCCTTCTGTTAGCAGGGCCCAAAGTCCAGCTTTTAGAACAATGCTCCTTAGTTCAGGTGCCTGCAAAGACAGCTTTTAAAAATACATGTCTTCTTTCCTGAATCCCCCCATGTAATCTATGCATGAATGGCAGCTTGTATTTCAGGTTGATGTGGTGCTGGAGTGATTCTCACAGGGTGTGTTTGTGACTTGGCGTGTTTGTTCTTTCAGCCTACGCCCAGGCCCTGCAATCTGTGCTCCTCAATTGTGACCTCAGGGAGGGGAATCTTAGCCACCGGGCCTCTGCAAGGAGGATCGCATCAGTGCATGTGCGCTCCCCCAGGAATCAGAGCTGCATCTACTAAGAGGGGCAGAAAATACCTCAGTTAAATATCACTGTTTCAAAAGATTAATTAAGTGGTGTAAGTGTACCACAAAGTATTGTGAAAAGAAAGGTATTAGTGTTTGGCTCCACTCACATTTTATACATTTATACATTGATATGTATTTCGCTATTTATATTTGTACCCTGAGGTAATTTTTAAAAATATCAATGACATTTGTCACCATTAAAGGAAATTTGTGTGTATAGTTTGTAATTTTGTAATTTTTTTTTTTGTGTAAATACTGCTAACTTATAGTATATTAGTGCAATTTTTGGTATTTGCCAAGTCAGCAAGGAAGAACTATTTTTTGCTGTCACTTGACACCACTGTTGCAATTAAACATGGATTTTATATCTATGGTATATCTGGTTACAGAATGGAAAATATTTTTGTTAAATAATAAATCCAACTAGTTGCTTCTTTCACTTCATTGAGCTTGTCAGGTTTTGGAGGGCTTGCAGGTTTGAATCCCATCTACTGTAGTGGTGTCCTTGAGCAAGGTACTTGCCCACAAGTGTTAAATTCATACAGCAGTGTTTTTAATGTTACATATTGTAATGATCTGGCTAATGAGTTACCCCTTAGTCTCCACCATAATACATCATCATTACAGTATATGTATAAATCATTGTAAGTAGCTTAACATTTAAGATTGTAAGAGAAAATTGCTAACTAAAATATGGGGGGGATGTTGGGCTTTCTTGGATATTTTGCTGGGGACACCACTTCTCCACCTCAGTGCAAACAGATCGATCACAGACAGTCTGATCAGCTGATGTCTGGTCATTTTTGTGTATTCATTATTCCCGTGGTTCACGTGTGTACTGCTGAACACACCGCTGTGTGCTCATTTTCCAAAGGAAGGGAGGAAGGCCGCGTGCTTCTCACCTCCCCGCGTGCCTCTGTCTCCAGGCCTATAATTAGTGGTTTGCTTGGTTGCCATTTTCTGTGACTTCTTCTGCAGAGCTTTCCTAAAAAACTGAAGTCTGTGACATATTTATACAATTTATATACTTGTAGAAACGGTACACTGGGCTTGTTGAGGTTCAGGAGAGTGCCCAGATTTTCAAGTCAAAACTGCCAAAACAGTCTATATAATGCATACACCCAGCAGTAATAAAGCTTGGGTAAATAAAGTCCATAAAACATTTAGTAACTGTTTTGAACCAGTGCAATAACTAGTCACTAGTCAGATATTGGGGGGAACAAAAAACATCAGTAATACTCTGGATTTATACACAAATTTGGGTGGGGGGCATTAAGTTTGCTTGAATAGTGGGAGGGTCACTGATACTCCATTTCTCCTCGGGTGACTAGAAGGTAAAAGCACCACAGAACATGTTGTAAAACATAATTGTATCTCATTTCTGTAGGAGGTATAAAATTAATACATATTTCTATCATGTCAGATGTACCTCAGCCAGTCAAGTATGTGAAACAATTTGCTGAATACCGGTTGTAAACCTGGCGGGGGGAGCTCTGCTCTAATCGATGCTAATTCAGATGAAAGGTGGTAGTGATGTGTTTGGATAACAGGCAAAGTGGGGGACAAGTGATAATCTGAAGGGTATTCGTCCATTTCGTGACTGTTAGCTCCCTCAAGCAAGGTAGGTGTACAGTACTGTACTTACACCGAGGTAAAAATAGCCGCTTGTGTAAACGGGTACAATGCTCTGTCTGTAAACTGCTTTTGATAAGCGCCTGCTAAGCAACAAATTGTGTATTATTATTATTATTATCATCATCATTATAAGCGCGTAGCATAATCGTTCCGATGGGACTTCGAGGGTTAAGAGCCCAATGTGCGGTGACGTCATGTGTATGTCACGCGCTGCGCGGTCTTGCCTGTGCCTTGTCAGGCTGGTTTCCAGCCCTGGGGAAGCTCAAGTGATCCGACAGAAAGCGAACAATAGCACGGCGGTTCAGCGGTGCTCGGAGAGGACGGTCATGTGATGCGTCTTCAAGCCCACGCCGTTATTAATATGGACCGCACGAGCACGACCCGAATAAATCCGTGGAAACTGAACGTGTCTTTTTCCATGCAGTTTTTTTTTGGTTTGTTTCCATCCTTCCAGGAAGTGGGAGCGGACGAGCGGCTGCAGCTCTTTAACGGGCGGCGCTTGTTGTTGTGTTCGGACCCTTGGACGCGGCTCGCTCGAACTGGCGCCACTTCACCTCACCTTTAACACCGATTTAGGGAGAAGGATCCCGACAGGTTCGCTTTTTAACCATCGCGCAAAGGGACACAGGACGGCTCCATTCAGCCTTCCAACCTTTCCCTCCTTTCGACTGAACCCGGCCTCGAGCCCCGGCGCGCAAAGCCGATGTTCAACATGAAGTGATCGGAGAGAGATGTTCCACGGCCACGGCTTTTCCATTTCGCATTAAAACGTCACATTAAATTAATAGCAGAAGGCGGACGGAGAGCGAAAAACCCCTCAAGATGAGGTCTGGTTTGGCTCCGGGCATTAAACTCATCACCTCTTTCTCCAGAGACAGCTGGTAAGACACGTCACGTGAATTTTTAACCTGACAAGATGGTCCCTACTGTAATGTACTATGTGTGGAAGTGCGGTGCATTTCACAGAACGAACAGCTGTGTTGCTCGAGTGGTGCATTTTTCTCATCATGTAATCGTGGTTTGGGTGAAATCAGTGCCATTTCCCTCTTTGCACACTTCACTTGTGAAAAGGGTGGTTTTGTAAGAACACGTCCACAGTAACACTGTGTGTGGATGGATGGGTCATTGATCGGACATTGATTGAATACAGTAAAAACGGTCTTCAGACAAGAGCTCTTTAGTAACCGAACGCACATCTGAGGCAAAAGGCCCTTTTGTGCAGCGCATCCTCTGTTCAAAGCTGCAGCTGCAGCTGCAGCTGCGGTTGTGCAGGTTTCTGTTTACCTCGTTTTCACCTTCATGGCTGAAGTAAGCAGCGTAGAACTGCTCTCCGCGCGCTTCTCCTCGTGACTCAGTGAAAAGTTTGTTTCCACCAAAAAAAAAAGGCTTGAGCAGTAAACTATGGAAATATATATATTTAAACATTTATTATTTATTTATTTTTTTAAAGCCAGTCTTGCTTATCTCGAAATTACACATTGTCCTGCAGTGTGAAAATATCATGGTTTCACTTATAGTCCCCCCCCCCCGTCGTCGCGTGAGCAACTGTTGTTCTGTCAAAATGAACTCTCTGCTCTTGAGTGTCACTGTATGTATGTATAAGACTGTTGCTTTTCATGCTGCGACTAAGAGCTCCTTCATCTTTTTCAGGTACAGAGGCTTCACTCTGTTCCTTACATTTATCTTCTACACTACTTATCACCTGTCCCGGAAACCAATCAGCATTGTCAAGGTAAAAGTAAATAAATCAATAACTAATAAAGTGTTGAAGACTTCCTGTAGAAAACTCACAATTATGTAAAGTTACTTTGCAGCTCCCTGTAAGTACCCCTGCAATGTTAATTTAATGGGAACAGCCGGTGCCTTCGGATCCAACGGTTGCAGGTTTGAATCTCAGCTCTGGCTGTAGTACCCTTGAGCATGGTACTTACCTTAAATTTGCTCCAGTAACAAATTGCCCAGCTGTATAAATAGGTAAATAATTGTAAGTATAGTAACATTGTAAGCCAATTTTTACTTATTTCCCCTTTCCAAATCAGTTTCCAGTATAAGCAACAGTGCAAGTAACATTGTAAGAAAAACAGCTAAATGAAGATGTAATTTGTCATGAAAAGTATCCTTTTAACCAGTAATAGTTTATTTTCTGCATCCTTGATTATTTTTTTTTGTGTTGCCTTTCTTCATATCACTGTACTTTCACCTGGTGTGTTTTTATTCTTGTAATTTGTTACTGTCAATTATTTTAGTGGTAGTAGTATATGTTGTCCTCTATGTTCACACCGTGGTCTGTGAGAAATGCTGTTTTGCTCATATGTGTGTCCTAAACATTGTGGGAATGACAAAGCTGACTTTGACTTTCCTGTCTCTTTACAGAGTGAGCTGCACAGAAACTGCTCCATCGTGATTCAGCCACCAGACCTCAATACGACCAACAATGAGACATGGTGTGACTGGGCTCCTTTTGGTGAGTGCAGCTTTTTTGCGCTCGTTTTTCTTTTGGCCGTTACTTTTATAGGATAACGCTAAAACATGTAAGAGATAATATTTCACATCCAAGGCCCATTTCCATTTTTTCCTGAAATCTTAGGGAATTGTCATATTTTTCCATTATCATTACATAAGATAGCTAGCCATGGTGCTGATGAATTATGAAGGATGTTTTTTTTTTTCCCCCCTTTCTCAGCTTTATTGACATCTTTTGAATGATGTATCTAGTGCTTCAAACTTAAATCAGTGGTTAATTTAAAAACAGACAGCACTGTGCCTCTTGAACCAGTGTTTTCCTGTAAGTATGACATCTCCACACATCTGCTTCCTTTTCAGCCCTTTGTTGTAGATGAGTAAAGTGTGCAGAAAGGAATATAATGGAAGTATGGGAATTAAGTTGGTGGCAGCTTGCCATTTACAATCTTTCATCACTTTATTTGTGGTCATCTTGTTTCCTCCCCAGACCAAAACAACTATCAGACACTGTTTGGAGTGCTGGACAACTCCTTCCTGGTGGCCTATGCCATTGGCATGTTTTTCAGGTACAATATAGGTCTAAAGGAGGTCCATCTCTGTGGCAGTATGGATGCAGTAGGAGGTTGTGGGTCATCCTCTGGTTTTGTTCACATTAGTGTCATTCATCCTCTTCCTCACAGTGGGATTTTTGGGGAGCGGCTGCCATTGCGTTACTACCTCTCCACAGGAATGCTGCTCAGTGGCTTCTTCACAGCTCTGTTTGGCCTGGGCTTCTACTGGAACATTCACTCCATTTGGTACTATGCCTTTGTCCAGGTGAGGGGAGCCCAGCCCACAGATGGTCTCATTCCTCGCTCTGTGCTGAGTATTTCCTAACATAACTTAGTAATGTGATCCTGTTCTCTGCATTCTTCTATGATGAATTTCTACGTTTGCTTGTGACTGACATAGTTAAGCATTAATCTTATAAATCATGCTTTGTTTTAATTTTTTTTTTTTTTTGTATCAAGACTTATTAGTTTGTTCCATCATCCTCATTTAAATGGAAGAAGATAAGAATGCTGCAGAAACCTCACACTAAGTTCACACAGCTCAAATAGGCTCAAAGGGCCTTCAATGGACTTGCTTATATCACATGGCTTTGTCACATGACTGACAGGGCAGCTGGAAAATGACTTTGCGTGTGCATTTGTGTATATACAGTATGTGTGGATTTCTTTTTTTTTGCCCTTCCACTTCATAAGAACACACTTGCAACAAGTCTTTATTTTTTTCTTTTCTCCCCACCCTTTTTGCTCTCGGTGGTTGTTCCACAGGCCATGAATGGATTAGTGCAGACAACAGGCTGGCCAGCAGTGGTGGCCTGTGTTGGAAACTGGTTTGGAAAGGGGAAGTAAGTAAAATTGGCCAAGTGCTATTTTTTTTTTTTTTTTTTTTTTGCCCCCCGTTTCTGTGTTTCTTCATCACCCGGGATGAATAATACTGACCTCTGCATTTAAGTGCTTGATGTTCCGCAAACGGCACCATTTCTCTTGTGAAAAACACTTCAGTGATTGGAAAACATTCTTAAACTGAGGAACCAGCCCTTTGTCAGTGCCTCATGAACTCCATAGGTGTGCTGGTTTGATATAATGGAAAAGACCCTAAAAAACAAAGTGCATATCCTGAAGTTAATGTTTTTACCCTCCCACAATTCCTGTCTCAGGCGAGGGTTCATCATGGGCATCTGGAATTCACACACATCAGTGGGAAACATCCTGGGATCTCTGATCGCAGGGGTCTATGTGTCTTCAGCCTGGGGGCTGTCCTTCATTGTACCTGGCATCATCATCGCCGCCACAGGAGTGGTCTGCTTTTTCTTCCTTGTGGAAAGTGTGTATTCTGCTCTGTACAAATCCTCACTAGTGATTCCCAAAGTATTTTTACTGTGTCCCACGTACATATATTTGAGGATGGCCATCCTAGAGACTTGTAGGCCTTACACTGTCTCTGGTTATGAAAAGATTCTTAAAGGATGAATGTACCAAGCATGAGTGAAGTTTTCATATTAACTTCTTTTTTAAATACTGTATTTGTTAGGACCTGAAGATGTGAACTGCAGCCCTCCAAATCATCATGTAAGTATAGAGAAAAACACCTCAGTTTTTTTTGTCCTGTTGTTGATGATCTAAACTGTAACAAACCTTTTTTTTTTTTTTTTTTTTTTTTTTTTTTTTTTTTGTAAATCTAGGAGACTTCAGAGCAGGAGCCCCTCCTCCATAATGCCTCCAGCACAGAAGAGATCTTCAGCAGCCCTGAGACCACAGTGCGAGAGCTGCCCAGAGACAATGAAAAGGCCATCAGCTTTTTGGGGGCCCTTCAAATTCCAGTGCGTACAAAACACACCACCCAACAACCAGTTTCTTTTCTTCAACAAAGTAGATAGGGCTGTGATTAAGAGACTGAACTTGTGACAGAAAGGTTGGAATCCTACAATCATGGAACTATTGAACTATTCCTATTTAACTTAAATTTTTAAAAAGCTAGCTATGCAAGATGTGTATTTTGAAAAAGAAATCATTCAGTTATTTTGAATAACGGCATCTGATAAAGACATGTGGAGTAATGTTACTGGAATATTATACTTTTGTGGTGTCTACAAATAAATTGCTTTTCAGTGTGTTTTTTATCGGAGATGGTTAGAGTAGCCAAAAACAGTCTGGTAAAAGCACCTTTATTTTCAGAAAATTATGTACTTAATTTTGACATGCAAACATTTGAATAGACACCCTTTGGGTTGTAAGTAATAACTACATTACTAACTGTTCCATAATAATATAATCTAGACAGAAATGGCACTCTTCAAATGATTAACAAGTGAAAAGGCCAATCAGATTTGGAGCATCTCAACTAAAAATAGAAATCAGTTTAGTCATATTCTCAACTTGATCTACTGACATTCCAGCTGATTGCTTCTTCTGTTCATTTGGGACATCAAAATAATAGTAGCAAGCATTGCTATCAGTACAAGTTATATAGCCTGCTGATTACTGCTAAATGGTGTATAATGTAATTAAGTGATATTACAGTACTATGTTTGACAAGTTGGTTAGTAAGCCCAAAGAGCTTGTTAGTGAATGCTTAAAGGATGTACTCAACAGGAAAAGAGCAACAACCTACTCTACTTTATGCTGAGGATGATGAATATCAGTATAAAAACTACTCTGAGAAGAGTAATTTTGCCCGAGAATTTACTTGAGCAGAAATAATGGAGTAGATGTCATGTGTTACTGCCCACCTCTGATTTTGACCAGTTTAACACTTGTGTGTGTATTGCAACATTAGCGGCATAGCTGCCCTATCTGTCTCTGTCTCTAGGGCGTTGTAGAATTCTCCCTCTGCTTACTCTTTGCCAAGTTGGTCAGCTACACGTTCCTCTACTGGCTGCCTCTGTACATTGCAAACGTTGGTAAGCATCCCCTTATCAACCAGCCTCCAGCCTTTGTTTCTGGAAATACAAGTTGTGGTAAAAGGGGTTGGATCATCCATTTCCTTTTCTTTTTTCTTCCCTTCCTTACTTAGCACATTTTGATTCCAAGGGAGCTGGGGACATGTCAACATTGTTTGATGTTGGAGGAATTGTGGGTAAGTTTTAAAAAATACTGGTTTTTGCTCAGAGAAGCACAATAAAGGTTGCTAGTGCAGCAGAAAAGACTGGGTGTGTTGTGCCTTTTGCAGGGGGCATCCTGGCAGGACTGGTGTCTGATTACACTGATGGCAGAGCCACCACCTGCTGGGTCATGCTGATTGTCGCCGCGCCCATGGTGAGTGCCTCTTCAGGACACTGTTAGTGGCTTACCCCTTTAATTATGCACTGCCAAAATTAGGTACTTTACCAGGAAGTACTTCCAGTGTAGCTGGGCAGCTGCATTGAAGCTTTTTCTTTAATTCTTCCTGCCATAGTCAGATTTTTGTTGAACTAATAAAATTTAATTTTTCATTTGGTTGCTCAGTTCCAGCAGTAGGGCCAGAAATAATTTGTTTTGCTGACCTCTTTCTCCAATAACTACTAATGCTAAATACACTATACAAAGTTTCTTAGATTAGTTGATCTAGTAGCGCTTGCTGTTATGCTATAGATCCTGTAAACCTTAAAGAAAACTGAGTTGTTTCTAAATTTGAATAAAATATGACATAAATATTCCCTCCATTCCAAATGTATGTTTAAAAAAAAAAAAAAAAGTTGGAAGTACAAACAGTATGAACAAAGGAGACCTTTGCAGACATGGAATGAAATGATCTGCACTCTTCAACATGGGCATGCCAGGTTCCATGGGTATGCTGATGGAGGTGGGGGTGTGGTTTTGGTTGAGCTTACATATAGGCCTTCTGAACACAATCAAATAATTATAAAAGAAGACAAAGTCTCCAAACAAATTGCAAAGAAGTAAAATTACTTTGGAGAAAAATACTTAAACGTGTGTGTGTGTGTGTGTGTGTGTGTGTGTGTATTTCTCCACAAAAAAAGTAATTTAACACACTAAGGGCAATTTAAATGAATGAGTCCACCTGAAACATGTCTTTGCACTAGGGCAGGGATAGGAAACCTACACAAGCACTATGAGAACATGAGCACATACCATACACTTGGCTGAATTCAAACCCACAGCCCAGGAGCTGTGAAACAGCAGAGTTGCCAGCTGTGTATTATAGTTACATCAGTTCATGTGGGGAAAACGTGCTGTCAGTGATTGTGAAACCAGCTGTAGGTGGACACCAGTAATCAGCACGTTGGCTGTATTCTGCTCACAAAGTGTCATGCAGAGTTGTTTCAGTCATCAAAATTCTTCATATTACTAAATGGGGTTTTTTTGTTTTCTGAGCTGACTTTTTTCGGGGGGGATCCCCCTCAATCCCTACAAATGACAAATCCCACAGCACTTTAGTGAAGAGTTTTTGTGTCTTTGAACTGAAGACCCCTTAGGTTTCTTTGCTTTGGTCCAAGTTTTATTCCACAAATAAATATAGAAGCAACAACCTCAAACTTTTTTTTTTTTTTTTTTTTTTTTATATAAACCTGGCTGTTGACAGTAATAGTTGAGGTTTCCACTTTACTACAGTCAGTGTGAAGCTGCAGTGTCTTTTGGCGCAAAGACATATATTCTCTCTTGGTTGTGCCTCTCAATGTGCATCTTAGCTGTGCAAGGCTGATCTTCCTGAGCTCTTAGCAGTTTGCTGGGCTTTTTGACTTTTTCACAAGTGAGAGGAGAGAACAGGCTCTTGTTGACCCACCAGGGCCTCCGACCCTGGGCAACAGGCGCAATGAGCTGCGGTCTCTGCTAGAAACATGCCTGTGGCTGTTTCAAGGCAAGGTGTGAGTGCCCTGCCAGAGGGTGGTGATCTGATTTCCTGCAGATTTCCACATTGTCACTTGGGTTCAACCTGACCCCTACATATGTGGGCAAGGTGTAGCAAACACAAGTCAGCCCTCATCTGGAAAAAAGAAATGAATAAAGTCTTTGAGTGACTGCAGCTAATTTTTGATCTGTGTCCATTCTCTTCAAAGCTGTTCCTGTATAATCATGTCGGACAGAACGGCCTCCCCACCACCATTGGTGAGACGAGTCTCTCTTCTACTTTTTAAAATGGTGCCATTTTCATAGATCTAGGTGCTGAGTGTCCATGCTGTTACATCTTTTGTATGTACCTGTGCAAGTAATGCATCACAGCAAAGCATGCTGGGATGTTCTGCAGAGGACAGTCTTGCCATTCTGTTCTCTGTAGCAACCCTCACATCCTCGTGTGCACTTACATGTCAGGTATGCTGCTGCTGTGCGGGGCCCTGGTCAATGGTCCCTATGCCCTCATCACCACCGCTGTATCAGCTGACCTGGTAAGGCTTTGGCACAATGTTTAAACGTAAAGTCTTGTGACAACAGTTCTATAGATCTGCAGAAAAACACTGTACAATTAAACCTTTTATCTTGGCTCCAAGAACTTTGTTTCAGAATCAGAGGTTAAGCAAGTTTGTGAGATGTTTCTGTTGCTGGAATGTCCTTTCCCAGGGAACACACAAAAGCTTGCGAGGCAACTCCAGGGCCTTGTCGACGGTTACTGCTATTATTGATGGGACGGGATCAATAGGTTAGTGCATATTATATAGTCTGAACTTTGGAAGTCTATTGATTTACTTCTTCAGAGTAGGTGGTTTTGCAATATTTCTGTCACACTTGTCGTTCATATGACTCTGAGGTACAGTGTATTTACTCCCATTGTACTCTGTCTAAATTTGAAATGTAGCAGACTCTAACAATGCAGCACTGTCACACTTCAACAGCTCTTTTATTAACTAACTGAAAACATAAAGGCCTACTAGGAGGCAGAACCCCCCCACCCCCCCTCAGTGAAACCATCCACAATCAGGTATTAGAATCCATTCTGCCCCCAGCTAAAAACACAGCACTGCAATTTGATGTTGGCCAAAAGGTAGAGAAACAATTTGTTTTATTGGGCACCACACATTTATGATGGTTTTTCTAAAGTACACAAGTGGTTAACGCAGTAGTACCAAAGGTCTCTGTTTGTACTGTGACACAACATCACAGGACATGCACAATGCATGCGAACTAACATAGCTGAGTCTACATTTCCTAAATAACAAATGTCAGCCGACAATGAATGCTAGTTGTTAACTAATACATGACATGTTCTTGCACCTTTTGCAAGCTTCAAAGTAACATGCAGCAAAGTCTTATGGGATACCAAGTTGACACAGCCACTCCAGAATGGTTGAATGGAGGTCTTTTATTTTCTGAGGATGTGAACTAAAGTAGCAAGAACTGTGTCTGTTCCTCATTCATAGTCATTTGTTTTGTAATTATTGTAACCTTTTATAATGGTAAGTAGTTTGTTTTACAGCTCAGTACAGTGACTGTAAATAAGTGTTTCTCTCTTGTCCACTAGGTGCTGCTCTGGGCCCTCTGTTAGCTGGGTTGATTTCTCCAACTGGGTGGAATAATGTGTTTTACATGTTGATCATCGCAGACATCTGTGCTTGTTTGGTAGGTAGAAGAAAAAATTACCACTTTGTGTTCCCTCTTATTTACATGAAAGCTTAGGAGGCTTTTTTTTGTGCTGTTTACCAATGTTTATGGAAGTCTAATATCACATTCCCCCCCTTCTGTGCCCCTCTAGCTTTTGTCCAGACTTGTCTATAAGGAGGTGAGGAGCTGGTGTGGCTATACCACCCGGCAGAGGGGGTAAGTGTCTGTCTTAGCAGTTAAGCCATTTCTTCACCTTTATGACTTTTATTTTCTGTTATATAGCCTATTTATGTTGAACAATTTTCTTTGCTTGCTAAATTCATTCAGTTCTCAGTGATGTCAAAAGGGACTGTGACACTGGGAAACCCTTACATTAAAAGAAAGTGGCCACTCTATATTTAGAGACTGATTGTAAACAGTGTTGCATCGACAACTAGATTGCATAGAGACAAAAACTTTCATAACTTTGAAAGGCACCACTGTGCTGGAGAGAAGTACCGCAGCAGTTGCGGTTTCAGAACCCCCCCCCCCCCCCTTTTTTTGCACAACAGCAGTGGAGTTGAGGGGTGGGATTAATGTATGACTGGGATGTGCCATGAGTTTGACAAGTTTCTTGTGCCTGTCGTCAAGTGACTGTCCACTTAATTAGTTATCACTGGCAAAAGAAGGGTAAAAATAACACTTCTAGAGTGGCAAATCCATTTTGTGAGCTAAATGTTCAAAAAAGGTTTTTGTAAGAATTCTACTGTAATATTGAGTCCTGATGTAGCAGAAAGAAATGTTTGTGGTGCAAAACCTTGGGTATTGTGTGGTTTAACAAAAGCTTCACCGTTGTTTCAGGTTCAAAGAAATCTGAGAACCATTGCACCCGAGGGAACCATTCTCCAGCTTCAGAAAATCAACACGTTAATGTTAAAAAGGGACCAACTTGTGATTCAGCAAACTGCCAACGAGAACACAGCAAAGTATTTTAATAAGAGACTTTAATCTCTCAAACCCACAATGAATCGCAACCTTAACGGCCCGGTGCCGGAGAGAAAACAGAAATGAAAGAGCTGCAGATGTTCAGGGACCGTCATAGACCTGGTGGAAGAAACGTCGGTCCAGAAGCCCCCAACAATGCTCTTCTCATTAATATGGAACTTTCTACCGGCTAATGCCTTTCTCTCTTGTTTCCAGTTGTATATCTTTTATCATTAAAATTGCGCTTGTTGCATTTCCGTGCATTAATCTCATCTTTGCCTCCATGGTTACTGAAGGTGTCGAACGGGTGCTTAATGTCTTTCTTTCAATTTGGCGTTGCTTTCAGATGTGCTGCTTTGTTCAGTACTCGGGCTGCTGTTTTTGAATGAGAGGTGTCTTTTGTTTAGGCTTCTGCCAGGATGAGTCTGGAGTCTAGTTATAGATAAATGGGTCATACCGTGTTCCTGTCTTCCTCTGTTTGACTCATCTGTAGAGTCACTTTAGTTCGGTTCCTGGGTTCCCTGTGCCTGGGTCAAGGTAACTTCCTTTTAAGTATAGTTGTTATCTCCTGAGGGGAAACGCCGCAGTTTCTATTTGTGGCCTTACCTGGTTGCACCGTGGCTTGTAACAGCTTCCGGAAAAGAACTCTAGTAAGCCGGCTTTGTTCCCTTGGGTATAGTTCATTACAGCGGATTGTGCTATTAGTAATTACTGCATGCAGGGCAAGTTCCTTCTTGCATCCGTTCCTCATAACACATTTTGGGAGGGGTATATAATCACAGGTTCAGGAAATTACTTCCGTGAATTTATACATGTATGTTGCTATTATACTTGCATCTGGGTGCAAAATGGTAAAAAAAAAAAAAAAAAAAAGATCAAGGAGATGGAAACTGGTGTGCTGTACCATGCTTTTTGTGAATAAGGGGGCACGGGGAACCGGAGCCTAACCCAGCACACAGGGCCTAAGGCTGCAGGAAAGCTGCTATTCTCTCATTTGACTGCTCTGTGATTTCATTTTTTGAGAGGGCTCTTTCCACCGCAGTGCTATAATGAACACTGAAATAATTAAGACCTTTTCAGGATTGTAGAACTCTTCTATTGCTGTAGTTCAAGTCTTTTTCACAAAAAAAATTTAATGCTCTGTACAGTCTTTTTTTTTTTTTTTTTAGAAAAGCTGAGTTGTCATCATTCAGTCTTAGTCGCAAAATTATTTGTAATTTATGAAAGTGGGATTTCTGTGTCTTTCTTTCAGTCAGGATTAAATTCCAAGCGAAAGGAAATGAAAGCATTTCCCTTTCTGAAATTTGGCTTGCAACCACAAAAATCTAGATCCAAAACCATGACATCATATCACTGTACTGCTGTAGTCATTTAAATGAACTGATTCTGCGCAATGTACTACATGCGTGTAATACCGATAGATGCACTGAACATTGAGAATATTGTGGCTATGCAACTGTATTTTTATAGTGTGTGTGTGTGTGTGTGTGTGTGTGTGTGTGTGTGTGTGTGTGTGTGTGTCATGTAACTCGTGTTTGTGTACAATATTGGCAAAATAGGATCTATTACAGGAGTTCTTATTCCTGGGGCCCCTCAGAGCAGAATTTGGTTCACGGTGTAAGCAACTTTAGTGCAGGAGAGCAACCAGACATCTTGTGCTCAACATGAGGATGGTGGCCTTGTGCTGTCAGCGCAGGCACATCGAGTGTTAAGGGTTCGTCCTCGGCAACAGGGACACGGGAGAAGGAGGATGGGGTGGCAAGCATGGTAACGGCCCCTTGGCAACAACACAGAATGGAAATTAAATTTTATTTCAGTATTCCCTGGTTACTCCCCTCCCCTCTGTCTGTGTCAGCCTGCAAACGGACAGCAGGAGGAGAGGAGCATCACAGATACAGTGAGTCATTGGAAAGTTCTTTTATTTGCAGTCCTTTATTTTTATAATCTTGGCCATATTATGCATAAAAAAAAATTGACAACTTAAAACTGACTTTTCTGCACTGTGTAAGCCCATTTACAAACAAGGTAGTGATTTTTAGTATGCATGTAGATGATTATTAATAATTATAATAATGTAATAGTAGTAGTTTTGACCTTTATTATATTGTGGAAGTCACTGAAAATGTCACCAAATTCTGCTCTTTGATTTTTTTTGAGTATCATATTGGTGGAGGTCTTACAGAAATCTTCTGAGATGAGAAGTTCTTGATGCAAAAATAAAGAAAAAGCCCATCTTGGACAATGATTTATAATGCTTTAAGGGTGTATTTGTAAGTTGATATGTAATGTAAAATTGTATGTGAACATTTTGTTCTTTTCACATAGAAACTGCTTTTGATTTGGACCCTGTAAATTGCCCATTCATTAATTTTCAATGGTAGCATGTAATATGAATACTAATTTATAGCCTTCTAGAAGGAACATTGAAAGTATGAATGACTGCAGTTATGAACACTTTCGCTAAGTACTCTGTTGGCATTAGTCTTGCAGATAATTGAACCCATAGTGAGAAACACTCACTAAACCGCTTTTCATGGCTAGCAGCCCAGTTAATCTCCTTTTGCCAAAGTTGTTTCAATGCCCTGCTAATAGACTCTCTGAAATAATCAGCAATAAGGAATATGTAATGTAAATGTAATGTTAAGGATTTGAAGCAATTTGTTGGCAGGTCAGCTCTGGGTCACCAATTGCCTTGAATCTCAGTAATAATCCAACCTTCAGTTTAATTATTTATGTTCCCATTAAAAAAAAAAAAGGTGCACGCACTGAGACTCGGAACAAAAAATGTAAACATTTAAATGTATTTCATGTGCATACAAATGTCCTATATTTTAAGAGATACACAACTACCAATCGATGCACTGTGTATCATTTTTGTGATCACGATGAGCTCTAAATACTGAATTACTCATGTACAGTGCTGCTTGAAAGTATATAAGCCCCTTGTGCAATTAGATTGCCATAGTTTTACCACAAAATTTTTATTTCACTTTCCCGTCTAAGGTAAGTGATGTGCAATGACTAATTGTATGTGTTGGTTTAGAGGAAATCGTGTGCAGTAGAAAAATGGAAGTAGTGCAGGTGCAAAAATAGGTGAACCCCAAGTTGTATTGGTTACACCGAGCAGGTGAGTAGAACCAGCTGTAAATCATAATAATTTATTAATTTCATGTTTGTTTTAAGATTTAACATTTAAATTTTATAAGTTCATTTTAATATCTTCTACAAAAATAATGACCATCCCTGTAGGGTTCTCATGCTTTCAATCAGCACTCTGTATCTCTACAGGCACAATAAAAATGTTTGTTTTGGAGCAGTACAGAGCAGGGGTTTGTTTGCGGTGCTACAAGATTTGTGAATGGAACTCGGGCATCTGCCGCTGATCAGCCTCGTCAACCTGGGACTAAAAGACAGCTGTAGTGACTAAATGGTTAAAGGACACCTTTGATCAAAGCACAACCTCCTCCTCTTTATCCTTCTAAAAATATAGAATTGCCATGGGGTCCGGCTCCTCTGCTTATGCTCCAAGAAGTGTCTACTTGGATGTTGACGGGAAGGTGCAGAAGGTAGGCTGATCTCCGTGTTTCTGTAACACAATCTGGTTGTTTCGTGCCCCCTCTCCGGCTTTTAGATAACATTAATTCGGTGATCGACTTACACCTGCCAAAACAGCTGACGTTCTACTTAGTTTTATTTCCAGAAAACGGTCAAGTGGCGACTTTGAGTGAAAACCATTGGAGAAGTTGAATGTTTAACTGCTGCTCTACAGCAGTCTGTCAGGAACTGTAGCGTGCAAACTTTGCAGTGCTGCTTGAAAGTATGTGAACCCTACAGGGATGGGCATCATTATTCTATAAAATATGAAAATTAACTCATAAAATTAATAAATGATTGATTCACAGCCCTGATTCTACTTACTTGGTGTAACCAATGCAACTTGGGGTTCACTTAATTTTTTGCACCTGCATCTCTTCTGTGTTTCTACTACACACATGATTTCCTCTAAAGAAACATACAGTATTGGTCGTTACACATCGGTTGTGTCGGATGAGAAAGACTGGTTCTCCTTAAATAACCATTTTTCAAGCAGCACTATGTTTTGAGGTTTCAAACTTGAGGCTTGTTGAAGGTAAATCGAATACAAAGCTTTACATCTTGGTGAAAGTTGAGTTTATCGGTGTTGCTCGTGATTTTCGTCACGTTTGTTCCTGCTATGTACCGGTACCGTGGAAAAGAGACAGCTGGGTGTGCGTGAGGGCAGCCCCTGCACCATGCCACGATGGAAATAGAACAGGAGGTGTCAGGTTCCGTTGGTGTTGATGACACAATTCGTTGTGGTGACACCAACCGCTGTTTAGCTTGGCGTGCCCCCTTCCAAACCCATCTGAGAATCATCTTTGCTCACCTTTAGGAATTGAGAGTTCCGCCTTTTTTAACCCTGGGCTAACTAAGATTTCAGCTGTTATGTTGAATTTCAAAGTAAAGTGAGAGATCAAGACCATGTGTCACTGTGCCCTTTTGTATGTGACCAGTGTAGTGACTCGTGTGTGTGGGAACGATATCTTATGGAGTGCTTGACTGATGTGCTCCTGGCTGTGCCAGGTTGTCTTCAGTCGTCACTGCAGCCCATGTGACATCCGGGAGCTGCTCTGTCTGTCATCCAACATTCCCAGGTAAGCGGCACATCCACCTTGCCCATCCACACACATATGGGATGCCCAACAGAACCAGCAGTGTCCTTGGCCTTTCCAGACAGCTGTGATACAAGTGTCTAAATGTCATCGCATATCAACTCTTAGTGGCCGGGTAAATTGAAGGCTTCTGTCCTCCCCTCGTGTCCTTAATGTTGAAAGGGGTGGATCCATTGTTGCAGTGTTTGAGTCCATCTGTATGGTTGCTGGTCATCCTTCTTTTTTTCCCCAACTTCCCCAAAGACTACAGTGTTTTCAAGACAGTGAAATCGTGACATGATGTTTCCAGAGTATGATAGGAATCCCTCCTCCTGTGGGACTAAGTCCTGTGTCTCCCTCTCCTAATGGGACACTTGGGTCATATAGGGATGAAGCCCCCTGTTTGCTTGGCGCTCTCTGGCTTGAGGAGAGCCATGTGAATAAGAAGCACATGAATGTTTCAGAATGGGCTGGGACCATCTGATGAGGGTGTGATGCAGGCAGCTCCTGGATTGAATGGGTTCCCCTCATTTGTCCTCAGGAACACCGCTATCATGCTGGTGGATTCGGAGGGAGCCATGATATCAATTGACCCAACCATGCCCACCAACTCTCCTAAGTTAGCAGCTTTTCTCATGACAATTATGTGTAATTTCCAAGTGCATGCTGAGTAAAGGTCAAAAATACACATAAAAAATATTTAATATTTTTAGTAAATTTTCTATATTTTTTTAATATTATAATAAATATTTAAACAGAATTCCAATACTGAAAAGTCAGTTAAATGCATTGCATTAATAGTAAATTAAATTATCCTTATGTATTTAAGAGGTTTGCATTGGGTATGTTTGATGAAATAATGTTTTGTCTCTCATTCCTATTAAAGCTCGTTGTACAAGGTCACACCATTGTCAACTGGGCAGCTGGGAGGTACTGACCGAAGGTCTAAGGACACTTCAATGCTGCGCAGAACTGTCTCCAAACAGCTGTTTGGCACTATTGTGTACCTACTTGCAAGTAATTTTAGAATCACATCTGTAACTGTCGTTTTGCTGCAGTTGGGTTTAACTCATTTCTTCATGTATAGAGAAGGAGGACATGTTCCAGAGCATTCTGTCTCAGGTGGCTGAGCAGTTCAGCAGGTAGACTCTTTCTCTCTCTGTGTGTGTGTGTGTGTGTGTGGGGTGGTGGTGGTGGTGGTGGTGGTGATGGTGGGGGGCTGTTCTATTGTCGTCCCTCTTTATTTCCACATTGTCTAATTGTAATTTCACAAAAGGGGCACTGGCCTTAAGAAATGTACTAATCAGTACATTATTTTTTCACTGGAGTCAACTTCTCGTTAGACATGGCTAATATTTTAGTTCCGTTTCTCCAAGACTCATTACAATGTTAGGGTAGTTGCACTTATGTAAGTATTTACACAGCTGAGTAATTTTTTTTTCTTTTCTTTTCTTTTTATTACTGGAGCAAGACACAGTAAGTACTTCAAGGAAGTCGGATTTAACCTTGGGTCCTTCAAGTATGAAGTGGTGGCTGTAATCGTGACACCACCTCCTGCCCATGTTACTAAAATTGTTTGTGTGCGCACAATGACGTAAAAACGATTCATTATTTTGAACGAAAATTGTTATTGTGGGACAGAGAAACAGCAAAATAAGAATCCATTTTTTCCTGTTCTTAAGCAAGTCTTTTACCTCTCATCGCTTGACATGCTGTCGTTCTCTTAAGGTAATACTTGAGTGTAAGACATATTTCATACTGCCAGGCTGACAGCGCATTTCCAGGCATGTTAGCAGTCAATCTTCTGCTGCAGGGCATTTCGAATCGGTGATCTGAAAACGGAGGTGACCAGCCGACTGGCCATGTTGGAGAAGAGGGTGGAGTGTGAGTTTTCTGTCTTTGTACTTTTTTCCCTCAACTTAAAAAGACAAAGATATGCATATTCAACACTGAGACTGATCGCTTTTATTGACTGCTTCAGTGGAGGGCCTCAAGGCGGTAGAGATTGAAAAGTGCAAGAATGACCTCAAGAAACTACGGGATGAGATGGCTTCAAGAGGGGGAGGAAGGCAAGATGTCTCAAAGTCAACACATACACGTCAACTTCTTTTGTTAAGAAAAGACAGCAAAACAGCCAGATAGCACAAAATTCTTTTTGCCACCTTGTAGAGGCCAAATGAAGAGTGAGCAACCAAGTGGCCATGTGCAGTGCAGAAACGAAATGTTCTTGTCATTGTCTTCTGCTTAATGCAGGATATACTGTCCTTGCAAATACAACTTCTCAGATGATGGAAAGAAGCTTTCTCCCAGACGTGATGTCCCAAGTTACCCAAAGGTGATTTTCCTTTGACATCACAGCCTACATGAGATGTGTGAATACTTGTTTTGCATGTATTGGTGGGCTAATTAAATGAGCTCTTTCTCTCGGCGCCCACAGTACACGCTGTCCCAGGAGACTGTCGATGCTCTGAAGAAGCCAACCTTTGACGTCTGGCATTGGGAGCACAATGAAGTGAGTCTTAATCAGACCTGTTTGTCCCTGAGTGCATCCTTCACGCATTATTCACTACTTCTTTTAGTCTCCAATTGCTTGTGTTTTTATTTTTAAAATTCTCCCCCCACTTCTCCCCATTCTTGTAGTGCATGGTGCAGCGGTTGACCTGACCACAGTCGTATTGCGTATGGTTTAGATGCTGCCTTAACCATAGTCATCTCCTTTCTAGTATTTACGGGCAAGAGTCGACCACAGTCTCGCGTGTTGCTGGTGCTGAGCTGACCACGGCATTATTGTTTATAGTGTCTACACAATGACCTCACCACAGTCTTTGTTCTGTATGGCTTAGATGCTGAGTTGCTTGGAGTATATGTACCATGACCTGGGATTGGTGAAGGAGTTCAACATGAACCCCATAACACTCAAACGCTGGCTGGTAAAGCTATTTTTTCAGTCTACTTGCCAAGTAAACTAAACAAAGCTGCTACAGGTGTCGGTGAACGCACGCTACCAGGTACTGAAGTGCTCAAAATCAGTGCGGTTCTTCAAATAGCGTAGGCAGCTAGCATCTTCAACTGAAGTTAAGTTTAGGGTCTCATTCTAGATGTCCTCCTTTTCTCCAGCTCAGCATTCAGGAGAATTATCGCAACAACCCCTTCCATAACTTTCGTCACTGCTTCTGTGTGAGCCAGATGATGTATGGTATGATTCACCTGTGCAACCTGCAGGTACGTGCCTGGTCACAAGTACAAGGTAGACTCAACTGTGAGTTATTTCTTCAGGAGAGAGGGCTGGATTCATACTAGTGACCTTGGAGAAAATGTATGGGTTGTGTTTTGTTCACCCATAGTGTGTGAGTGACAGAGAGAGTGTGTTCCACTGATGTATGGCTGTGTGACCCATTGTGAGTAGTGTATCTAGCGGTGTAAATCACCTTGGTGAACAAGGTGTGTGGGCTGATATCTCTACATAGAGTTCATTGGAAGTTGCTTTGGAGAAAAGCATCTCCTAAATAAATAAATGTAAATGTTTTGTTTTTTTCCCTCCAAGGGAAGGCTCACCCTGACTGACCTGGGTATCCTAATGACAGCTGCAGTTTGCCATGACCTGGACCACCCAGGTTACAACAATGCGTGAGTTAAATAGCCTTCTAGAATGATCCTCTAAATTCAGTGTGTGTGTCCATTATACAGTCATCTTTGGAGGTACACCATGTTAGACATTTCATTTAACAATGCTATGTACGGTTAATTTTTTTTCATTTTACAAGGGTTGATTTTTTTTTTTTTTTTTTTGGATGTTGCATACTTCCTGGCAGCTGAGCAACGCAATACAATATTTACATTTATTCTTTTAGCATTTATCTCCAGAGTGACTTACAATGATTAGCTAATTTAGCTGACACTTTTATCCATGGTGTTAAATACACTGCATTAAACTTTCTATGGTCACCCATTTATACAGTAGAACAATGTAACGCACATGGGGTGGCACAGCGAGAAGCGCTGCTGTCTCACAGCACCTGGGTGGTGCGAGAAAATGTGGGTTTGATCCCCACTCAGTCTGTGTGGAGTCTGCATGTTCTCCCTGTGTCTGCTTGGGTTTCCGCCGGGTGCTCCGGTTTCCTCCCACAGTCCAAAGACATGCTTTTTCAGGTTCCTCCATAGTGTGTAAGTGTCAGAGAGTGTGTTTCACTGATGTATGGATGAGTGATCCATTGTAAGTAGCGTATCTAGCAGTGTAAGTCACCTTGGTGAATAAGGTGTGTGGGCTGGTAACACTACATAGTTTGGAAGTTGCTTTGGAGAAAAGTGTCTAAGTGAATAAATGTAAATGTGCATACCTGGCAATTTTGGAGACGCTAACTCGGATGAAACACACACACGTCTAGGAGGGAACCCATGCAAACACAAGAAGAACATACAAACTCCACAGAGACTGAGAGAATAGAGCTTATGTCCAGTGGCCTAGCCCTGGTACTGTCAGACACCATATCAGTTTCATGAATGTAAATTCATTGGAATTCTTTTAAAATATTTCTTTACTGTTTAGTGTTTTGTTTTTTTGCATTGAAGGCTGAGTTTTTTACAAATAAATACTTAATACCATAGGTGTGTATGAGTTTAGCGTGCGATATTCCATAACTCGGAAAGAGCTGAGCAAGCGTTGTTAGACAATAATAATACTTCTTATTTTTTAATATAGAGTTGTTAATGAAGGGGAACTGCCTTATGTTACGGTAACTAATGTGACTTGTTTCAGCAGTCATATCCATTTTAGTGGGATTTGGTAATATTTTAGCACAAGTGCATGTCACCTTTGGGGGCTCAGGAACACATAAAACTTTAACCACGTTCAAGTTACAAAATTTCACATGACAAAGGGCTTCTTAGGAAAGCTTTACCTTCGTCAGGAGGAGGAAGATTATGGTGAATCATCTTGCAGTCGTAGCATCTCATTTCCCTTTCGTCCTGTTAGGTACCAGATCAATGCCCGAACAGAGCTGGCTGTGCGCTACAATGACATCTCCCCTCTGGAGAACCACCACTGCGCCGTAGCCTTCCAGATCCTCTCTTTGCCCGAGTGCAACATATTCGCCAACGTGGACCCCGAGGCTTTCAAGCAGCTCCGACAGGTATGATGTGTCACGTGAGCTCCTGAAATTGCAGTGGAAAAAATACAGAATATTCTTTCATAAATCATAGTTAAAAACACCCATATATTTATATCTCTGAAAGGCTGAGATGTAATTGTGTTGTTCCTCTTGGTAGGCAATCATCACCCTCATACTGGCCACAGACATGGCCCGGCATGGGGAGATCCTGGACTCCTTTAAACAGAAAGTGGAAAACTTTGATTTCACTAATGAGGAACACGTGAAATGTGTATGTATGCCATGTGACTGCACTGGTCCTTAGAAAGATGACATGTCAGGTTTGAGAAATGTTTTTTGTCATTTATTTTTTGTGTGTGTGTGCGTGCATGCAGATGAAGATGGTTTTGATCAAATGTTGTGACATTTCCAATGAGGTCAGACCCACCGAGGTGGCTGAGCCCTGGGTGGACTGTCTGCTGGAGGAATACTTCATGCAGGTGAATACTGACACCTGTAATGCACTCCTCTTTGCTAAAGAGAAAGAAGAAAAAAAAAAAAAATCAATGGACCAAATTCTCTTTCCTTATGTCCTTCAGAGTGATAGAGAAAAGTCAGAAGGGCTCCCTGTTGCCCCGTTTATGGACCGGGACAAAGTGACCAAACCGACGGCACAGATTGGCTTCATCAAATTCGTCCTCATCCCCATGTTTGAGGCAGTCATGAAGGTATGTATTTCAGATGCACAAGGAAACTGAGAACAGAGTGTCACTGAAGAACTAGGATGATCCTAATTGCTTTAGTGAAAGATCAACACATCACGAAATCCAAATTTCCGTAAATACTGGACTTTTACAGATGCTTTGCCAATATACCTGTACCACTTCTGTACATACCTTTACCATCTTTTTTCTCTTCTGCTGTGGTCAGCTTTTCCCTCAGATCGAGGACATTATGGTCCAACCATTGCGGGATTCCCGTGACCGCTACGAGGAGCTGAAGCAAATCGATGATGCCATGACCGAGGTAGCTCTGCGCCCTGCTGCAGTTATCTAGTGTGTCAGTTGCTCACTGACATGTGGGAGATGCAACTAATAATGGTGAGCAGTCCTACTCACTGCCATCGCATGCACACCAAAGCACTGTGTCAAACAGTGAGCGCTTTTTCCGTACAGTAAGTGTTTTTTTCAGTGCTGGTGTTCCAGCCCTCCGCATTTACAACCTCTTTGTGGCTGACATCCGCACAGCTGTCAGTGCCCCTGCTGACATGAAGGTGTATGTTTTTTGTTGCATGAGGCACAGAAGAAAAAAACAGAGGACATGTCATTAGGAGTGAAGGAATAGACTTTCCAGCTCCCTCATGGCATTGTGTAAGTAAATGAGTCCTTGGCTGTGATTTTGCTCCTTAATGCCCCTCTCTATTTTCCTCTGTGTTCCTGTCCCCTGGGTGCACATGGGGGCGATCTCCGTGGTGTCTTCGGCAGTAACGTATCTGCAACAACCCCTTTCTCCAAACGTTTTCTCGAAAAAGATCTCTGTACTATTTTACCATGATCCGCAGTCCTGCACTGCCACATTTGGCCTTTAGAAGGTAGTACATGTGCTTCAACAGCTAGGTGCAGTTCCACACTCTCCTCGCAATGTCCATAGTACCTCTGCTAATGCACAGAACTGGGAACGGTTTTGTCATTTGCTGCCAGTTGTGCTGCTCTCTAAAAGCACAACTTTTACGAACAATCACATTATCATTGCAGCGGCTTTGTGTGACACTTACTTCTGCATTATCTGTGTTGGTTTTTGCCCCATCTCCTCTTCCGGATAACATTTTCTCCATAGGTAGAGACCAAGAACTGTACAATATTCACCTTTTTACCATTCACTTCAAGGCGTCGTATGGGTGTGTTAGCCGAGATCTCTCCTTGTGCTTCTAGGGAACCTCCAGGGGACACAGATTTTGGGACGTCGCCAAGCCGTCAAACTCATAAGATCAGCGTCTATCCTTTTTACAAGGAGCAGCTGTTTCTGAGAAGCCTTCTTTCTCACCGCCGTTCCCTCGCCTGCTTGTGGCATCGAGATGCCCCTGGCTCACAGATGGTCATGGACTCCCAGACCACAGGCTTGTTTAAAACTCACAATTTAATTATTTTCCATTTGTATAAGCAGTAATAGTCAAACTAAAAACACTGTTGTTGTTGTTTTTTATGAACAGCACTGGGTCACAGCAACATAGAGGTAGAACCAAGAAACTGCAAATACATCCATGTGCACAGAGCAAGGGCTGAAGGTCAAACTATTACAATATTTCACAGGTATGCTCACCTGTTTAAGTTCCAGAAGGGTGTCCAGACATTCCTGAGTTCCTCTGAATTGTCATGAAGATCAAATCAAATTCTTCATAAGCACCTTGGAATATTTACAGAGGCAACTTCACATGTAGACCATTTCCTTGCCAACTATGTCAAAGTGAGCAGTGTATGTTGCATGACATCATAAAAAAGGAATTTTGGTTGGTGTTTTGTCATGAAAATATTAAATTAAATATTATTCAGAGTGTTAAAAAAAAAAAAAAAAAAAACTTATTTTGATGACACCATTTGCTGTTTGTGATTTAAAAGAAACAGTCCTCATAGATGCCTCTCTTCCAGACGGTACAGACTATTTGTTCCTAGATTGACTCCTTGTTCGATTTAGTACAATAAGATTGATTTTATGGAACCTCTGGATAACGGTAGTGCCAAGCGCTCAGCCCTTTTGGAGAGCTCTTGACGAGAGGTGACGTTTTCTTCTTGTTCAGACTGCGCCAAGTTCATTCAGCAGCAGCGTAAGTGTTGAGTGGGTAAGTCTCAGAGGAGCTCCGGTCCATAGTCTGGGTCCCAGGTGACCAAAGCGGCGAGTTTAACGGCGTTCATCTTCCGTCCCGGAGTGTGTTGTTTTACTCTTGTTTGTCTGTTCATGATTTCCTATGACTGACTGAATGCCAGGAAAACAATTTAAGGGTCACCATGGAGGAGCATTCATTGTAATGACAGCTCAAAGGTGTTGAGCAGGTGTTTCCGTCAAGTGGCGTTTAACTCCCTGGGAGCAGCCTTTCCACGAACACTTCAGATGCATTGCATCGGTCCAATGATCATTTTTACACACATATGGCCTTGTTTTTTGTAAACACCAGGTTGTGTCCAGTTGTGATTTTAGATGGGTACCTTTTAAAATATGTTTCCTAATTCAAAGTTGCTGTGTTCTGCTTTAGTCCACATAAGTTTAGATGCTGCTAAAGCAAAGAGATTTTCAGCATTAACCCAAAGGTTGAAATTTGTGTCTTTTACTTGGCTCTGCTTTCTATCCATATTCATGATTGCGTGTTTGTATATTCAGCGGAAAGCTTTGCTTCCGTGGACTCTGGCTCGCAAAAAGGGAACCCTGTAGATTACAGCACCAGTTTGGTCGGTGGGGTTAACATGTCGAAACATGACTTGTTTTTGAATTTTGCCGTGTGCCACAGTCATAATTGACTCCATCCTCCATTTAGGGATTTAAGGTGGCAATTTGACTTACTCCAAATAAACAGATCCTTCCTGGGTTTTGTCTAATTCCGTTGTTTTTATTGCGCTGTTTTTGGCGCCATTCTCCACACTTCTGGTTCAACAAAAGTCTACCTGTTAGCCGTGACTTTTTACGTCTCCCCCCAGGTTATCTACCTACATGATCTGCAGTATTGTGCAGGGGCGACTTACACCGATCTAAGGAGATTACATTGATATATGGTGCTCATAAATCGGGTAAATTTTAAAGGCTTAAACACCTTTTAAGGTTTGCTTTAGGGTAGACCTGCATGGCTTTTTTTTTTTAAAAAAAAAAAAGGAGTGCATTATAGGAGATGGAGAAACACTGAACATCTGCGGTACCATTTCCAAAAGCTTGGTGAAGCTTCTCCGAGATCCTGCCACCTGTCCAGTAAAAGTTAATGACTAGTTTTGTTTACGTGAGAATATTCTGCCTTATTGTTTTTATTTCAAGACGAACTTGGTTTGAACAGTTCAGTGGTCTTTTCTATGGGATTCTCAAGCTATAAATCCAACTTTGAGCTACATGTGGCTTGAAAGCTTCTCCTGCATGGAGGTTGACAAGACAGATTTAAGAGCAAATCTGTTTCCTGAACACTGTTTTCCATGGAACAGTTTGTCCCCTGGCTTTCATGAAAATGATTTTTCTTTATTAAGTATGTCTACCCTGAGCTGAAGGTATGATAGAGATCATGATCAGTGACACAGATATAATAGAATAGGGCCAGAGTGGGGCACTCTTTCAGCCCTGGAGTTACATATTGCACATCAGCCCTCGTTGGCACTGACAACTGAGCAATGAAACACTATAACTAATGCAGCTGTCATGCTACCGAACACCAGCCAAGAGGAAACCTCATGTAACAAATTAAACAATTCTGTGCAAAAAGAAAACACATGAAAAACCAAATATGAACTATTTTAATGTCTGAATAACAACAGAACAGTAACCTGAAATTATTCATGGGTTCTTAGCTAACTGTTGTTTTTTCAGATGAAATCTTGACTAATCAAGACTATCCACATTAAAAGTAGGCAACTGGTCTCTTCTGCCTAGTTGACCACATTGTTGTCCAAGGACATGATGATCTCTTTTTCCACTGAAATGAGCATGACTGTGTCTAAGTGCTGGTGTGTGTTACATTTTTAGGCTGTTTACTTTATTAATTCAGGGTACAGCTGGTAGAGTTGTGGTTAGAGCTGCTGCCTTTGGATCCAAAGGTCACAAGTTTGCTTCCTACCTCCAGCTGTAGTACCCTTGAGCAAGGTAGTTACTCTAAATTGCTCCAGTACAATTGCTATACTGTATAAATGGGTAAATAATTGTAAGCTGCTTTGGAGAAAAGTGTCAGATAAACGTAGTGTAATTCACTAATGACATCTAGAATGTTTAGAAAGCCAGCTGATGAAGGACCTTCTGCCTCCCCCCCCCCCCCCCACAATCTCCTGCTGTCTTTTACCTTTTCCTATAAAGTCATTTACATGCTGTTGCAGCCATGTGTCATATTTACTCAGGAGCAGAATTAAGTGTAAAATGGTAAATAGTAATGTCATCCAGGGCATATATACAGTTTTACCTTTGGCAGCCTTGTAGCGAAAGCAACTTTTTCCAATTGCTGCGATAGCATCGAAAATATGGTCCATTACCATTTCTTTATTTTTAGTATGGTGATATCTGATTTTCCACTCTGCGGAGCACTGATATGATTGTTGGCCTTAAGAAAATACACCTCTGCAGAATCTCTTTGTACTCTGCTTTTTAGGTGCTCCTCAGTTCTCACATGGACATGTTTCCAGGCTTTCCTGCCTCCTCTAATAATTGGACTGTCTGTTCAAGAGGGCTTTGCAGATGCTAAGCAAATGGTGCAGAACAGTGAGTGAGCTCCCTCACGGTATGTCCGCATCTTACGGTAGGGTCCCTGTGGTTGCTGTGGAAGATGTTTGGTATCCTTGGTATGATTCTTGGGTTTGCTGGGGACAGTACTGGAGGAATATATTACACTGGACCAATGTAATCAAGGTGCAACTATCACTGTATTCACTTGTCTTTCCCAGTCCTTCTGCTCACTTATTGCTTTTTGTGAAGGATCCCGAAGTACAAGCTGCTCTCTCTCCTGCACTTCCGAAACTGACTGCACTTCTGTGTTTCTATTATGAAATGAGAGGGTCTTAATGTGCTGCAGCACGTCTTCAATTTGCTCCATGTGCTGCACTTTTAATGACGCTGCACACGCCTACAGTCGTCCTGTCATTTTCTGCAAGGTAATTCTGTGATACTTAAGCTTATAAGTAGCAGTGTACCAGGTGACCGCATCCCGTGTCTTTGTTGTATTCATTTATTGCGCCTCTGCTTTGTCTGCTGCCCTGTAATTTCATATATTATTTCATGTCATATATCATGTACTGTATCGTGTCATATCGTATATATCCGTCATGTCTACGGACGGACTGTCTGTGGCCGCAAAGAGCAACAGCAGCCTGCGTTTCCGGAGAAACGGCAATACTTTGTTACAATGAATATGGCTGATGGATTTCTTGTTGCTCCCAAAACAATAAATGAGCATAATGTACAGATGACCAGCAGCACAGACCTTTCATTAAATTATTTTCGAAGTGCTGCCGTGTTGTTGACGCACAATTTCTGTGACTTCTGTCTCTCGCCTGTCTTTCACTCCGAATACCCCTGTTCTTCTCGTACACTTTATTGCATCTTCCTCCAGTCCACTTGTCTTTTCAGTCCTGGCTTTTTTTGATGCCGTCTTTGTTTTCCGAATGGGAAATATTACTCACTCACTC
The DNA here is from genome assembly GCF_900964775.1 of Scleropages formosus. NCBI lineage: Eukaryota > Metazoa > Chordata > Actinopteri > Osteoglossiformes > Osteoglossidae > Scleropages > Scleropages formosus. The sequence continues at coordinate 21,047,864 of NC_041809.1, forward strand.
AGTCACCACATGATCATTAACTGACCAATTGTGATTTAAGGTTAAATTAATAAATTACTGTAGATATAAACCTGGCTGTGCGTGACTCATACATGTGTGCATGTCCATGTATCAGCTACAGACGCAAAGGGGCTGAGAATAAAAAATGTCCATTCCATTGCTCATGCTGAAAAGTCAGCCAAAACCTAACACGGCCACAGGGCAAAGTCATCACTTTCCCAGTTACCACTCTGACGTTGAACTAGTAGCACATGGAATTTATCAGATATTTTTTCTGCTTTTTCTTTATATGACTGGTGTCTTTTGAGAACTTTTTTTTCTAGGAAAATTGTTATAGCAATATCAAAAACTGCTCACTTGGTGGCAACATTTGCTTGCCTGTCTCCTAACGTGCCACAAACTGCTTTTGTACAGTATCTACATGTAGATGTTGTCTTTACCTTTGAGAGTTTCTATCTAGGTTCCCCTTGCAAACACAGACTAATGTGCTTTACTCCTGTTTGCTTGTGCTCATCAGTGCTGTTTCCAAGACAGCCTGCAGGACCCAAGCATTTGGTGGTCGTTTAAGAAGCAATCTGTCTTTCTCAGACTAGCACTGCGAGGTGTCGGATGACATCTCCATGGTGAAGCCGGGACTTGCAAGGAGTAAGACGTTGTTCCAGATGGGGTATTTCTGACAAGTCTTCTATCTACATCTGGGTGAAGGGCACAGCAAGCAAACTGCCTTGTAACAAGAGCAAAAAGGGCATAATAATATTAGTACAGTGCATGGAGTGGATATCTTCATGGATATGAATGTTGTATAGGTCTTAGAATAACATAACAAAGGCATACATTGTATATACGTCTGGTGGAGTATATCCAGCCAGTAGTTTTACTTAAAGAAGCAGTGTTTTATACTACCAAATACATGAATGGGGGAAATTCATGTCAAGTCTCCTTGCAAACCGATTCCAGAGCCCTTCCTGGAGACTGGACCAGCAACTTTTATGTTATGAATCCATTTTTTTTTTTTTTTTTTTTTTTTTTTTTTTTTTATAAAAACGCTATACTTCCTCTTTTCTTTGGATGCTTGTTTATGCATGTCTAAATCTATGTGAGAAGTCTGTAAATTTATGTGTGGAGAAACACTAAGACCTTAAATTGTTCCACATATGATGTGCACTGGTAAGAAGAATATAGGAAGACTGTAAATCATCATAATACCACATTTTATGAATGAAATATAAACTTTTCAGAGGCTCTCCCAAAAAGGTTTCTTTTTCATATGTCTGTCTATTGCAGAGATTCATGTATTGTATTCACTGTGTGTGCAGGTCTTTATGTTTAGACAGGATGAACTTGAACTGCAGCATTAATGGCTTAGCACAGCCTCATTAATCTTGCTTTTATTGTTATGGTTTGTTTGTCTCCGCTTTCAAAGTCAGTCACTAGCCAAATATACACTGTCTGCTTCATATAATGCATATAAAACTTTAGTGATATTTATATCTATGGCAGTTTGATTAAAGGTATCCAAAAAATCATAGAAAATGTTTTATGTGCCTTTCCTAGCAACAGTATGCTGGAAATTAGAAATATTATACTGGTTATAAAAAATGAAGTGGTGAGCCAGTTTCCTTAGACACTGATTTAAGGTTATCCTCGCAGTATATCAAGGCAAGCTTTTCTTCAAAAAGTACCAGTGAACGCCTGTTTGCTAAAATTCCAGTTAATTTCAATAATATCAGATCTTGTTCCAGAATCACCAATTCTCTACAGACCATGAAAGGGTGAACGCAGATTGTTCATGTTTTATGTGCAAATTTAAGGAATCCAGCATGATTAGTTTGCATCTTCCAAATCTCCCATTTGAGTTTGAGTCTTGTTAATAACTGACATATTTTCTCTGGAGGTTCTTTCACTTATAGTGATGGTGTGCAATATTAAAAAATCTTTATGTACTTCCCCAGTTTAAAAACTACTGCCCATATTTAGGACTAGGCTTGTTGCTGGACTGCTCTCTATTCCATATCAAAGGGTAAAAACACTCATACTATTCAACAATCAAACAGCAGAGAGACAACTCATTCACTTACTGTCCAACCAGTTAAACATCAAACGGTAAAGACAATGAAAATGTTCAACCAATCAAACGTCAGAGAAAACAATCACTGACTCAATCTCCAGCCAATCAAATATCAGAGAGTAGAAACAAGTTACAGAGCAAAGAATGATTTTTCTTGCATTTCGTCCAAGAAATACATCAGTATTGATCCTTTTTATTTGCAATGTCCTCCCCCTACCTTTCTCTCTTTCTGGAAAGTCCAAATCATTGACTGGGACTGAAGAGAGTCAAAAAAATGGATTATGAAACACTGTTGTACTGTTAGCTATATAGTTTCTAGTGAGTAGGGTAGTTGTGGTGTCCGAAAAGGAAGGTACACCGTTCTTTGGAGGTTTCCCTGAAACAAAGCACTGGAACACTTGAAGTGTGCAAACAAAGAGTTTATTAAGAACAGTAGCTCGCGTCACAAACTCACTTCACACCGCGGAACCTCATCTGCGTTCGCGCGAAAAAAAAAACCCCCCGTTATATATAGTGCTCCCAATAACGGTTCCCGCTTCTTTTAGGAACTAACCAATAACAATTATCCTTTGTCAACTTAAACCCTACAGGCCGGCAGGAACCTTTCTTTTACAAAACTCTCAAGGATTCGTTCTTGGTGTAAAACACCACAGTAGTGTTGTAAAAATCTGTTCTCGACGTAGTGTAATGGATACATTGAATAGAAGGTGCTGCACTTAGGATAAAGGAACTGCTCTTTTGCTTGGAAAGTTGCAAGTTTGAGTAGCTTTGGTACTTTTGTGTAATGCTGATGCTTCACAGCTCCTCCTCACAGCTGCTTCTTTGGGCTTAGGTTTGCATCCAAATCGGGGCAATTTGAATTTGTTGCTTGCTATTCAAAGACCCGCGAGCAAGACGTTAATGGTGAACCGCTCCTGTGCCTCCTTTAGAAAACCACAGCAATGCTCGCTGTGAGTCGAATTTGACCAGATGGCATCTACCCTTGTGTCACCCTGGTATAACCTGTGTAACTTCTGGTGAACAAATGTTTAGGAACCATCTTAAAAGGGCAGTGTGAAGTACATTATATAGGGATTTCTCTTGCCCATTCAAAATCCTAATATTTCATTAATATTTTTTCCAGAATGCATTTAACAATCCCTCATATTTCTCCCTTACAATGCCACTCTGTCTGAATAAAATAAGGCCTTTATCATGACAAGAAGGGGTTTGAAGTTTAAAGCTTGCGTGTGAATGTCTGTCTTTGTTCCAGAGAGGCAGGGTAAGGAGACCCATAAATCTGGACAAAAGCCTCCTCCCTCAGGACGGCTCACGGAAGAAACATTCGTGCGTTTAGCTTGAAAGAAAACACCAGATACACATATTCATTATGAAGTCTCTTCTTCCTCACTGTGACTTCATAGTTGGCAAAGAGGGTCACTAAAAGCCCTTATTGATGCTAGTCCTTTTTTTCAACCGTAAAGCAGCAATTCATTCAACAGCTTCATGGTTTAATACTCTCTTTATGGGAAAAATAGACCACACACATCTTTACAATGGTCGTTAAACAAAATATGCAGAATGCTTTTTCATTTTCCCTCCAGGCTGAAATCCCCATTTTATGATGGCCTGGAAATCATGTCTTTAAAGGTTTCCCTGCATTTCGATAGATGTATTTCACGTACTTTGATTCCCGCGATATAAGCTTCAGTGTCTGCTGTTGTGAAATTTCTCTTACGTTTAAAGTAATGTTTACGTTTTTTCCAGAATTGCTGTCGGTGTCTTTATGTGGCACTGGTTAGTCATATTGCTCGAGTATACCAGCCATCACAGATTTTAAATTTGTATCTTTCCACTGACATACCTCGCAGTCGACGTGTAAATGAGTCTTGACTCATTCTTCATTCACTCTTTAAAACCAGCTCTCATGCGTCAATCGCATTTTCGCAGCTACATTACAGTTGATTATTCTGTAATGGCACAAACTGTTCTTTTCCACTTACATTTTTAAATATACCAATAGCACAGACGAGTGGCACCTCCTGCACCCGTGCCACCAGAGGCAGATTCGTAGTTTGTTTCTTCACTTCCAATGTGGCTTCTGCTTCCACATTGTCCATGCTGACTCTGGCCAGAGGCACTCAGAGGCTCCCTAGAGGTTCATGCTATTCTGGAGAGCTTTTGCATGTGTCCAGAGGCTCCCTGCCAAGCCAGCCTGCGGGGGAGGTCTGCCAAGGCCTCGACACAGCTTTGGACGCCTTTGTGATCTGCCGCTGGAAGTGCTTCTCGGTCCTCGACGAGTGGAAGGTCGTCATTCGTGTTGTTTGTTTAAGTCTCAGCCGTTTGTCCTGGCTGGATGTAGATTTTTATACACAACATGCTGAGCACCATGCTGCCCCTCGGGATGTTACGTTAGAGCCCTGAATGCTGGACTTTGCATTGTGATCTAATAATCCTGGTGGGAAGCTGGCCTTCTTTACCTTGATTGTACTTGTATAAGCGCAGTTGTATAAGGATGGTGTTTAACATGTAGGGTTTTAACGTATTTAGCAGACACTCTCTTCCAAAGTGATGTACAATTATTGTCTAGTACTTAGCTGACGCAGGGCGCCCTGTGTTGCCGGGTTAAGCTCCGGTTTGCCATGACCCTGCTTGGGACAAGTAGTTTCAGCCTCTGTGTGTGAGTGTGTGTGTGTGTACTTGGCTGACATCTCTGTCCAAGGTGCCTTACAGTGCTAGATACACTACACTACATTCCCCGGAAACTTTCACCCATTTATGTTGCAGAACAATGCATCACATCCACTACGGACAGTTCAGCGTCACCGCTTCGCGAACAGTGTGAAGCACGTGTCTCTGAACTGTCAGAAGAAACTCACATGAAAGCAGAGGGAATTTGCAAATTCCACACAAACTGGGACGGATTCAAACCCACATCTAAATGCACAGCTCAGGCGCAGAGAGGCACCAGGTCTACCTGCTGCACCACTGTAGTTGCCACCTGGATGAGGGTATTATTATGTGAGGTAAAATAAATATTAAAAATTATTTTAATTTATGACTTACTGTAACTATGGGGACAGCTGGTAGTGCAGTGGTTAGAGCTGCTGCCTTTGTACTCAAAGGTCTCCAGTCCAAATCCCACCTCCGGCTGTAGTACCCTTGAGCAAGGTACTTACCCAGCTGTATAAATAGATAAATGACTGCAGGTAGCTTCAAACTGTAAATCGCTTTGAAGGAAAGGGTCAGTTAAATGAATTAATGTAACCTTTATTATTGGTGCAATGACTTGAGCTTGTGAGTCACCATTATTACTTATTCTATCATAACAAACACGACGGTCTACTTGCACAGTCCCTGGGTACCGTACAGCGTACATGAGGCGTGATATCCTCCTATAAAGATAGAATTCAACCCTAGCTTTGAGAATTAATGTTTTTTTTTCTTTGACAATGAGCTGTCCTCAGAGATTAGTTTTTTGTCCTATCACAGACATGATCACGGACAGTATTTTCTTTCCATTGCAATAACAGCTTTTTGTTTCTGTTTGCCTATCATGTACCATCAATATTAATTATTTTCCAGTGAGCGCTATTTGCTAGAAGTAACCAGTTGCTGGATGCTCTTAACTAATTAATTTAAATTTTAGTGATCCTGAATATTGAGGAGTGGGGGGTTGGACTGGGTCCTGCTCTCTGGTGGGTCTGGGGTTCAAGTCCTGCTTGGGGTGCTTTGCGATGGACTGGAGTCCTGTCCTGGGTGTGTCCTCTTCCCCTCCAACCCTTCACCCTGTGTTGCCGGGTTGGGCTCTGGCTCCCTGCAACCCTGTATGGGACAAGCGGTTTCAGCTGATCTGTGTGTGAGTATTGAGGAAGACTAGAAGATCTGCAGTGAAAAGAAAACTGCTTGACAGATAGCATATAACCCCAGCATACTGATGATTCCACCACCCTTTTCTTTCACAGCTCATGGAGCCCTCCTTCACTGTCGTTTTTGGGGGGTCGCAGTCTGCATCATCTTGGGGCCATGACCTCGATGAGGAGCGCCCAGTGGTGCACTGTACCCGCCATCCGCTGTGCAGCTGGATTCTAATTAGTTTCATATGAAACAATAAATACATTTTTGCTGCCTGCATGCTGCGATGTTGGTGCTCAGCCATTCTCCATAATGAGAAAAAACATTCCCACTCCACAACAGGCCTGGAAAGAGAATGTTCAGACCATAATGGAATTACTATACTCTTTAGTGTCAGCATCAACAGCTACAGTTATATAAATGTGGTGTTTAAGGTTAGAGATGGTGAAGACATCCTGCCGAAACGTATGCATTGCATTATGGGAAATTAAACTATTTCGGTAAGCTTGTACCAGAGGTTCTGAGCACCCAAGCCTTTAATTGATTTCTTACACTGGACTGAGTGTGTTTTCTGTTTGTTCAGCACAGTACTGTACTGTAACCGTCCGTGTGCTTTAATGGAGGTGCTTGTGGGACGCTCACTTGTACAAACCGTCGGCTGGTTTTCTCCAGATTCTGCCAGTCCTGTTCAATGGCATCTGTTGATGCAAGTGCAAATAAATGTGTTGTATTTCTTCAGCTCTCAGACTTCCAGGCCTAAGGGACTGCCCTCCCCACACCTCTAAACACTTCTATTTATCCATACAATCCCACACCCTGTTGTTTCATGCACACCGGGGCAACCGAAGGACACCTTGCTGAGCCTCTACCTTAAGCCTCACATAAATTAAAATTTCATATATTCCATAAAAATTGTATGTCTGCACCCTGGGATTTAGCCTGTGGCAGATTTCCACCTTCCTGTCCATTCTTAGCCTAATCAAGTATGTCTTTGTTAGAGACGTATTTTTCCAAGTGTCATGGGACGCAATTATCACCATACTTCAGTTTGATAAAGCCTTTCCAGTTTGTTAAACAAAGAGCTCAATGTTTTTCCCGTCAACGTCATCACATGTCTGCAGGTGTAGTTTACTATGTATCTGAGAGTTGATTTATCTTTCTTCAATTTATACTTTCATTTTCACCTTCAAATTTTGTGTCTTAAGGATTCTTTAACAATGCGTTACAGATGCTGTGCTGGAAAAGTAGGTTTTGAAGTTCACGTTGCACTTCGTAACTTATATTCATGTTGGATGACTGATAATCCATTGTGAACATACTTTTATAGCCTCTGTGTAAAATATCTCTTTGCCGTTGCTGTCTGTGGAGAACTACGGTGGACTTAGCTTTTCACAAAGTCAATAAAAACATTCCTCTCTCTTGTTGAATATCAGTCTCCCTGCCTTAAAAATCACTGCATTTCTCTCTCCTTGTATAACGCTCAGGCTTTGATGTCAACTCAAGTTCACGTCCCGACTGTAACACGATATTGTTTGACCCCATCTTCACCCGGCAATGGGCCCAGACAAGCACTGGCCAGCGCTCCAGTTTCACTGCTTTCACTCCTTCTTTTTCACCCTCTCTTTCATACACTCAGACACATAGATACACACACACACACACAAAGCAAAATTTGCACTATCTCCATCCCTCTATCTTCTATTTGCTTCTTTTCACCACCATGGCCATTGCACATCTGTTTTTCCATCTTTCTGTGCATCCTGGATTAGCAAGCTTCACTGTGAGCCTACACAACTTCATCTGAAACATCTGTTGATTTAAAAGGAAAAAAAAAAAATCCAGTTATGTGCACTGTTTTTCCAGTCAGAGAGACTGGCCCTTGATGTCACACAATAGGGTCGCCAATAACACTTCACACAGAACTCAAATCAGATCCAGCTCTCAGATCAGTCCTTTGGCATGTGGCGTCACATATGTCAGGGCAATGTCAGGGAAAGACGTTGTGATCATGCAGTTTAGAGGTGCATAATTACAGCCCACCAATGAAGGCATTCATTACTGTCAGTACAGGAAAAAAAATCCATGATGAAATGTTGCCTCTGTATAGCTGCCGGCATCTCAGCAGAACTTTAATTTAGGGGGAGCTGTCTATAGATGCGAGCAGTGGTGACAGTGGAGAGAGTGGAGGAGGTCAGCAACATGTCTGCAGGGAAGGAGGAGCAGTGGGGGGTGGGGGTTGGGGTGGGGGGTGGGTAGTAGCCAGGTGTGCACCGCAAGGTACTCCTGTAGACCTCACTGTATTTTCATTCATCTTGGCATCCAGTCTGCCTCCCGGTGCCAGCGTCTTCACCCTGTGTCTCTCTGTCGCTCTGTTTCACCACGCAGAGACGGTCCCAGCATCTGCTTCACGGTGTCGGCCTGATCACCGTGCAGCGATGCTCATCCCACAGCCCGCTTGTGCTGGTCCTCTGTCACTGCTGAAACACAGTGAAGCAGGATATGAAAGATGAAATCCTGGCAGCCCGCTTCGCAGGGAATGATCCTCCTTATAAATAGATCTTCTTATTTAAATGAATACATATTCTTTTCTGTCGGTGGAGATTCTTGCATTGTGTATTTCAAAGTACTTTAATGGTCGTAAAATTGCTGCTGCTGAATTTAATACACTTTTAGTTATCATTCCGGGACAAAGGAAGAAAAAATAAAAATCACATTTAACATGACAGTATTAATTTATAGCTGTCTCCCCTCCAATGCAATGTGATTGATGGAATTATAGAATTGCATATTATCCCAGTGACCATCAACAAGGACAGCGGTACAGGTTTGGGTCAAAATGTGACATCAGTGGGGAAAAGATGGAAAGCAGTGTTGGGAGCCCATCGTAAATCATTCTCAATCGGTGCCAGTGGGAATTCAGCTGTGTTACCTCTGTGTTGAGACCTGGGGGGACCTCCAGCAGACCACCTGAAAATGGTATTACATGTTGTGTGGCTGCTGGCTGACTTGACAGGTGAATGTTATTACAGTTATATTTTCTTTTTCCCTATACATGGGCAGTTCCCGAATTACGAACGAGTTCCGTGCCCTCAGTCTGTCTTTAAGTCGGATTTTGACGTAAGTCAGAGCAATTAGGTATGGTGGGTATCTAACGTCAGTTTGTCAACTGTTTGTCTTAATATATAGTATATCGTGTACTTTTCTATGCATAAAAAACATTAAAGAAATATTTAGGATACAGTAAAACATCTTTAATATATCAATACAGTAATAATAATACAATGTAAAGATGTGATGATGATGATAATAATAAATGTAACTAGAGTATTTATAATAAAGAGAGACATAGAAAGAGATGATAAATGTTACTACTGCGAATAGAGGACACGGAGGAGACTGGACCCAAGTGCAGGACCGTTTATTCGGAACGAAAGGAGATGGGTTCTCGTGGTCTGGAACGGGCGAACTAACGCAGACGAGGATCCGAAATCGCGGTCGAGGGACAAGGCAGACGGTCGTTATCCAAGAGACGTGGAACAGGTCTGGGGAACCATGAGGGACAGGACTTGGAAGAGAAGAGCGAGGGAGGTTTGAGAACATGAGGGGGGTGTTGTCTGGAGTGAGATTCCGCAACTGGGAAGAAGCGTCTTTTGTAGCCGAATCGAATGCTCTCTCGGAGGGAGAGGGAGAGAGAGACGATATGCATGCAAGCAAAACATTCAAGAAACTTTGTTTTCTTTTCCAGTGTTTGTTGTGTTTCACCTTTCGCTTCATTATTTCCTCTTTAGTGTCAATCGTGATCGTTTCCCTTTTCTTGGATGCATCACCATCACTTGCATCACATTTACGCTTTGGTGCCATGGTTGGGAGGGTAAAAACAAAAAAAATTAAAGCCAAATACAGTAACACACGAAACACTGTTACAGGAAAAGAAGGAAGTCGGTCGTACCTCGGGCTCACGAGGCGACAAACCGCTGTAGACAAGCGATGTTTTGACGCACGTTGCAAAGTAGCCCGTTTGTTATTACTAACCAGTTGTATATACAGTAACGCTCATTTTTAATATAATAGGTTTAATTATGAAGTTTTCATTTGAATGTTACTTAAGGGTGACAAAAAAATTCTACTTCTGGTCAGTAAGGGGTAAGGGGGGTGGTTCGTAAGTACAAGTTGTATGTAAGTCGAACGTTCGTAACTCGGGGACTGCCTGTAAATAGCAACAGAACAGGCTGTGTACATAGTTTTTTTTGCCCCCCCCCCCCCAACTTCAGCCTCTGAGAGAAGCAGTGCTTACAAGTATTTACCACCTCTTTTTTTATTATGTGACCTGTAAATACAGTTGTTTCAGGAATTACGTGGAAGTAACCTCTCCAGATGTGTAATTTCCTCTGAGCTCAAATGGTTTTAGGCTTCAGGGAACTGACATAACTGTGAAGATGCCATTAGAGGCAAAGATCAGAGGTGCTGGAATGTTGGCTTTTTTAAATACTGTCTGTTTATTATAAATAAAAGACCTTTGGAATCGTCTCCAGAAGCCTTTCCGTAGTAGAATTTCTTTCCCTAAGGACCACATATAGTCCTCCATTGTGAAATTTCTTTTATTTCTTAAATAATCCTCCAGGATCTGCTCCAGCAAGTTTGTTTAGTTTTATGAGATGCTTTTAGCTCTTCTTTGCAGTGTGCTTCCAGAGAGAAATGCCTTAAATACAATTATAAAACCTGTCTAAAAAAGGCTTTACAATTCCCCCAGAAACCACCCAGATGAATTCCGTCACCACAACAACAGCCTCCCCTTTTCCCCTCCTCTCATTTTTTTGCTTCGACACGGTGTTCCCAACTGGTGCCGGAAAAGGGCCATCTGGAAACCATTCACAGGAGTCAACGAGCAAACAGTGAGCAGGGGAGGAACATTCGCTGTGGACTGTCCCAGAGGTGAGTCGCTGGGCCAAACCAGCCACACAGGACGCTTCCGCTGTTAACCCCTGGGTGAGGAATGTGTTTACTGCTTGCCTCAGATCAAGGCTGTTAGCTTCGGAAAAATCTCTGCGAAACCGTTTCGATACCCACAGCAAGATGTTGTATAGTAACAGTGATCTACATTGACGTTGATTCATTTAGCAAACACTTTTCCCCAAGGTGATGTGCAGTACTACTCTTAATCCAAGGTGACTCGAAATGCCGCATACACTCCCTGCAATCATTCACACGTTTGCACGCCAAAGCCACGTTGCCAGTTCGTTTGAAGCACACGTCATCGGACCGTGCGAGGAAACCAGAGCACCCAAAGGAAATCTGTGCAAACTTCATACAGAGTGAGCAGGGATCAAACCTGTGTTCGTTCTCCCAGATGAGGCACTGCGAGACACCAGTGTTACCCGCTGTGCCGCCCACATGTAGCAAGAGCTCTTTCAAAACGCATGTGCAGGTGTTTGTGCGAAGGAAAATGATCACCTCACACCAAGTTGGTCATTACCACACTAATCATAGTAAATCGCAGTGTCACGTATGAGGAAATGGTATTTACTTGCTTCTTTACGCTCCTCTGTAGGTTTAGGTGAGGTGCCAATTTTAACTCTTTTTGCTTTCTGGGAAGCTTATGCGAGGGTGGCTCTGCCTCTCCTTGTTATTCAGCAATTGTCCGGGGGATCCGTACTGTGCGCGCTGGCGTCCAGTCCTGCTGCAGCTCTCCTTTAGGAAAAGACTTTCCGCACACTAACAAGAGGTTCTAATTTGCCAAGGGAGCGCCGATGGTGAAAATTCATTGACACCTCCAGCGCCACATTATTTCACAATAGACGTGACGCACATGTCGCAGACCTAGGGTGCCGTGACTGGAAAGCTGCCACGCTTCAAATACCTCCTCGGAGTCTCATAATTAATAAGCAAGAGCAAAAAAGTGATTTAAAGTAGCCTTAAATGACCATTCAGTCACAGGCACTCGTATACCGCACCATTTAAAATGAGATATATGGGTTTTCTTTTCTGCTGCGTTGCCTTTTATTACTTTCCACCTGAGCGATAGCCATTTCAAACCATGTGCTGTAAAAAGTGACTGTAAATGATCTTAAAGCCATTAACCAGAATAGAACCGATAAGCCTTGTGCTCAGTTTATGGCTACAGATCTAAGCTGTTTTTTAAATTAAAAACAAAGATTTTCATAGGTTATCGTAGCAGTTCAAATCCTGCTTCTTCCAGAGTTGCCTTGATCAAGCTACTTACACTGAATTACTCCCGTATCGATGCCCTGCTGTAAAAATTGGTAAAATAATTATAATATTAATTATTATTAAAATAATTATAATAATATCAATCAGGAGGTGATCAGCAAAAAGTGTGCAGATTGCATGTTGTCATTTGGCATTTAAAACATATGTCTTTCAAAATGAAAAACAAATATTTGAATTATAGAGGGGTGTGGTGGCGCGGTGGGTTGGACCAGGTCCTGCTCTCTGGTGCGTCTGGGGTTCGAGTCCCGCTTGGGGTGCCTTGCGGTGGACTGGCGTCCCGTCCTGGGTGTGACCCTCCCCCTCTGGCCTTATGCCCTGAGTTGCCGGGTAGGCTCCGGTTCCCTGGGACAAGCGGTTCAGAAACTCTGTGTGTGTATTTGAATTATTGTTATGAAAAATCATCCATATGTTAATGACAATATTCTGTGAAAACCTTTCAAAGCAGCTGGACCAGGAGAGTAACAGACCGAAACAGATTTAGAGATTTTTTTTTTTTTTCCCCAGCAAATACATTTCTATGAGAAGCATTTTGTTATCTTCAAAGGAGGTGAAAGAATTTAAAAACAGCGTATTGCTATATGAATCCACTTCAGAGTCAGCAGCGACATACTGGACGTTTGAAAAGCAGTCGTCATCCTGAGAGCGGAGGGTCTGCGGCGCCGACAGTCGACGGTGTCGGGGTCCGAGGGCAACAGGCTTCACAGCCCCCAAACGTAGGGCCCTTGACTGACACGAGATCTTCTGCGCGCAGATCAGGATCCTTTTACAAGCTGTATCGAGACCTTTTTTTTTTGTTTTTCAACTGGGATGCAGCTGACGCGGTTCATCTGCGGGGTCAGAATTTAGAAGCATTGTTGTGTGGTATAAACATGGTGCACTTTCTGAGACTGACAGAAGATAAGGCTGGATTCCCTGCCCCCCCCCCAGCATGCACACACACACACACACACACACACACACACACACACACACGTTTCCTCAGTGAGAGCGACCGCAGGGAAGCAGACGCTATGCAATCTGAAGGGGACGCTTAGGACACGGGCCAGGTTTCCATTCGTCCGCTGTCCACGTGGACCTGGCTCCCTGTCAGACATCAGCCGTGGGGGCGTACGGGAAGCAGCGGCCCCCCCCAGCTCCTCAGCTCGGCGACACGCTCGACCGATCCTATGATGCAAATAACAGAAAAAGTGCCAATCGCCCCCTGTCACATCTGCCTGGAACAACGGTTAATGTCTCCCTGCTGGTTTCCAGTTACAGTAGCTGCAGTTTCACTTACTGGATCCCAGCGCATAACTCGCAGTCGGACGTCCTTTTTTAAGGACGCAGCGAGACCTAAGAAGGGACGCCCATTTACTTAAAGCTCGCAGACCTTATTTTGTCGTGATCTGCTTTATCGCGAGTCCGTTTGGCGATGAAAGATTTTGAAAAATCTTCATTTCTGAGCGCACAATGCTAAGATAAGGTTCGAGGGTAGGCTCCCCCTCCCGTGCGGAGGAGGGAGGGGGTGCTAAGCCTGAGTGATGGGACCAAGAGCTGTGTTTACTAAGAGGGGAGCTGCGAAATGCATTCTCCTCTGTCTGAGCGCCATGTGACAGGCCTCACTGTTCCTGTCATAAACACCTCCTCGGCAAGTGTCAGGGGGATGGGATGGGATTTTTTCCACGCGCCGTGCCCGGAGCGAGGGTGGCCGGCCGTCCCACCTCGCCTCCTTCGCTCACGCGCGTCCTCCCTCTGCAAGCAGCACGGCCACCCTTCCCACCTCCGCCGTGAAGCTGACAACCTGAGCCACAAACCCTTCGGGCTCACAATACAGCCTCGCTATTTGGATAAAGGTCAGCGGCAGCATCCGTTCTGACCGCAAAACGCCAAATTGGGATCAAGGGAAACCGCGCAGCTTCTTTCTTTTGTCAATTAATGGTTTGTTTTTGTTTTTCTACCCGCAGCCGCGTCATTTGCTGCTTCGGAAATATCCGTTCCAACCTTATCCATTCTCCCATGCATCCATTTTTATTAACCGCTCGGGCTGGTGAGGGTGGCGGTGGTCCGGAGCCTGCGGTCTGATCCGACGATTTTAACTTCTGCGAAAGCGAAAATCTATTTCCCTCCATTTCTCCGTCCATTCTCATGAGTGTTGCGCATCGACAACCTCACAGGTTGTTCTTGGACGGAGCTGTGATGAGGATCGCCTCTGCAACTTTACTTCTCTTACCGGAGCACCAATCACATCTTCAAACACATTCACATAAGTATTTAATTCCATTCCCAGTAACTAGGCTTCTGCCACGGATAACCCACAGTAACAATAACACAGACAGGTCCGAGCTGTTGCTATTCTGTTGGTGTTTATGAAATATTTATTTAGTGGCTGGTGGAAAGACAATGAATGGAGGAGGGGATGAAATATTCCTGGGCGAGTCCATACTTGTTTTCCTCCAAGTAATTCTGCACGTTTACTGCGTATGACAAGCATGTGGTCACGGTGCGTTTGAAGACGCGTCGGTGAGACCGAACCACGGACAGACGCCTTAATTCTGCGGTCTAATGCTCTGCCTTCGTACCTTCACACCTACTGCACAAGCCATGACGACAGTCTCAAACGCTTAGCAGTGATTGCGCAAACGTGTGCTCAGACAAACACTAGAAATGTTAAGTCAACCTTGCGTCCTTTCCGGGTATCTTTGAGGACGGTCCTTTTTTAATCTCTCTACTGGGCGCTTTTCACCGTCTCGCTCCAGTCCCGTAGAGGTTGTACGAATAACCGCCTCCGCAGAATCATACGGTTTCTGTCGACAAGTACGTTAGAACTGTCTGTGGCTCTCAGACTGGAAAGATAAAACTAAAAATGCCAGCTACGCTACTCATGAAGGTTTGTGACCGTGATGCATGCGAGTACTGCGGTTATTTATTTAACTGATGCTTTTCTCCAAAACAACATACAACGATTTGTCCATTCATAAATCTGGGGTTTTTTTACTGTAGCAATTTAGGGTAAGTACCTTGATCAAGCATGCTGCAGCAGGAGGTGGGATTCAGACCTGGGTGCCTTGAGTGCAATAGGCGGTAGCACTAACCGCTGCTCCACCAGGCGTATCGTGAGGTCGGGCAGTTTCTCGTCTGATGCAGTTTCTATGAGCAAGAAGTCTCTTTTCCCATCCCCATCAGGGGGTATTTGCGGGGCAACGGCTGCAAACCTACCCCACTGCTACCCTGCCGCACTCTGTAGAAGAGAGCTCTTGAACGCCTTAAATTATAGGGTCTTGCGTGAGTTCTATCACAAGCTCCAAACAAACCATGCAAAATTAGATCTTGTGTTTCAAGGGATAAACAAGCTAAAACAAAGCATTAGGGCTGTGTTTTTATCTTATTAGAGGCTGGCTCAAAGTGTCTATTATAACAGCCCTTGCCCGGGTTTGTGTCGTCCTCTTACCTCTTATTGACTGAGGCCTTGTTTTTGTACCTGTGTGCGATGAAAGGTACAGAGTCAAAACATGGTGAGTGATGCATCTCTTCCACGAAACAGAGTTCAGGTGTGAAGTTCAAAGAGGGATTTCGTTTGTCAGATCCTGGATAAATATTTAGACGGAGAATGCTTGCTGTTCCCGGCTTCGCTACGCGGTTTGATATGGAGATTTCTGGCACCGTGGTAATTTCGTTTCTTAAAGCCTTAAAGCTTTGAAATGTCGTTATACGAAGCCCTAATTTAAAAGAAGAGAATGTAGCCAAGGCTGTAATATTACACTGCATCTTTATCATACATAGAACATGTTACTACCATCTTTATTATAATAAACACGTTACAAATAATGACCGCATGATAATGTGTATTATACGATGAACGCTTTATAAATATTCATTTAGCAGATGCTTTCCTCCAGAAACAGAGTATACAAATGTGCATTTAATAACAGACAAAGAGCTTTAAGTATTACATTACATTAATTCATTTAGCTTCTCTGAAGCAACTTAGTGTTCAGCTACTCACAATTATTTACCCATTTATACAGCTGGGTAATCTTTACTGGAGCAATGTTTTTTTAGGGTAAGTACCTTGCTCAAGGGTATTACAGCTGGAGGTGAGATATAGACGTGATTACTGGAGCACAGCTTGCCGATCTGATCCTGCTGTTTTTCTGCTTAGCATTAGGAGTGAGGTTAAAATATATGTATATAGAATAAAATATATGTATATAGACATGAAAATGTACCAGTGGGGAAAAAAAAAATTGTACTTTGCTTTGCACGCTAATATACAGCATGACTTTTGTGGATTTCGTACTGGTAATATGTTATTGCTGACATTTTCTTGGACATTTATGGAATGAACAAAGAACATATTCAAGGGTTTTCTTGAGTGACGCATAGAAACAACAACGAGGCTCTGAATTTTCAGCTTTATTGATTGTCATTGGTCCAGCTGAAGAGTTTATGCACCCAGAGTGACGTGCTTTTCACGGCGTTGTAGTATCAGTTCTATTGTATAGATTTTCAAATGTTTTATGTAACTTGTAACTGATTTTTATTGGAGGACAATGAAAAATTTCCACTGCATGTGCGCCACTGAAAATGTATGAGTTATGGCAAAAAAAAATGAACGGAAAGATACACTTTAAACATTGGTACACTTAGTCTCCAATATTGTCTTAAAGTTTAAATAGAGTATTATGCAGCTATGGAAACAAGAGCTTGCAAAACATTGGCAAGGTGAGGAAAAACATGGTCGCAAATGAGATGTTGCCTTTCCAGCGTCGGAATGCAAAATCCGTCCATTAGCCTTGCATCTTGCGCGTGTGTGTAAGAAACAGAACATAAATTTAGTGTTTGTGCCAGTGGTCAGTGCATAAATCACCAAACAAAGCAATCGATGAAGCCACCCTCCAGCTATGGAATACAAATAACCATTTCAGCATTCGTAAGTTCCGCAAGAAAATACCTCTGGGGATAGCACGCACGGAGAAATATATCAGTGTGTCGCACCGTCTCGGCATGAAAAAGCCATCGTGCGTGGCTATTATACGTCTCCGCTGCAAACACGTTCGTAAGGCGTGTTTCTCCGAGCCGGACCTTGCAGCGGAAGCCAAGCGTGCGCGGGAAGAAGGGAAGCATGACTGTGGAGGCGTACTGAACGGCGCTAGCGCTGCACGGCCCTCCGAGAGCCGCGATGCAGAACCCGTGCTGCCTCCTTAAAGTCTTGGAAGGATCATGGTTTTTTTGCTTCTCCCTTCTCCTCTGGGCCTCTGTTGTCCTGAGCTCCCCTCCCGTGTCCTCCTTCCCCCAGCTCCTCGCCTCGTTCTTAGAAGGACCAAATGACCCCGGTGTGTACCCAGTGCACAGCAGGTGACAGACCCTCTGGCTCTGTCTCAGCAGGGTTTCCCAGAAAGCCCTATAACTCAGGTCCGCATGGCCTCCAGGTCATTCTGCGACTGTCCTGTTGACCCAAGGAGAACGAAAATCACCATTGCAGGGCTTGTTGGGTTTTCTTTTTAGAATTTTGCTTTTGCAGTGTGTCCACATCGCGAGTCATGTCCACATCCACGGCCTTGTCCTCTGTATGCCAGCAGCTGCACTCAGTAAAACAGTCAAGTCAAGGAGCAGAATGACGGACAAAGCAGCAGGATGCGGTAAGTCAAATCGTGACTAAACAGCGCCAAACTTTCTGGATGCCCCGCTGCCGGTGATCACACGTTCTGCATCCAAAACATAATCGCTCCGCCTTTGGTCGAATGCAATGAGCCATGAGTACCAAATTTGTTTCTTATTTCACAGACCCGCCTGCAGAGCTTGCGCGTCGATATCCTCACGCCTTTCTAAACTCTCCCGGAAAAACAGACACAAATGCACATTCAGAGCCATATCCTGTGGCGGAGCAAGAGGTTCTTTTGGAGAATGTAAATTAGGACAGATCCAAAAAGGCGCCGTGACACATGGTATTCAAAAGTAGAACCGTATATCAGCAGGGCTTGTCCAGTCGTGTTGTTTACGATTCAAATCGGGGGCTCCGCTCGCCTGCAAGTAAACAGGAGGAACGGTGGAAAAACAGCCAGGCGGCCACCTGTGTGATCGGCCCTGTGGGGCAAGCAGGTCCTCTTCCGTACTTTACTGCCAACGCGGTGCTCCACACGCACCCCAGCTGGTGCTGTTTGCTCGGGTTAAAAGCCACTGTTTGCTTTGCTGTTCAGAAGGCTGTCTGGGCACTTGGTCACTACGGTGGTCCCACGTGGACTTTTTCTGAGTTTAGAAGCCTGAAATCACACAGCATAGCCTGCTTCATTCCAAGGAGATAAAGGGAAATGCATGATGAGGGCAGGATTTGTAAATTATTCCTCTCCAAAGGTAAACTGTGATCATCCAAGGGATTTGGAATTTATATGGAGACCTTGATACCTCATTCAAGTCTCTTTTTATTACTTTGTGGCACACGCAACCAATCCCACTAACCCGTTCTTCCTAACTAATGCAACTTTTAGTAGTAAAAGCCTGATATTTGGTGCAGCAGTCGGTGTCCTGTTTAGGACTGTTATCCTAAAATCTGAACATTCCTAGTTCCAACCCTACTCTTGCTGTAGTACCCTTGATCAAGATACCCAAACCTCAAACAGTAAGAATATAGGTGCGGTATAAACGTGGTTAAACACTGTAAAGTTGATTAACATTGTAAGTCACTATGGGCAAATGTGTTGGCTAAATTAAGGTTAATAATGATAGTGCACCTGATAATGCACCAACAATTCAGACACTAGTTCCTAATTTCCATCTTTGTCTATGGGTCATATTTAGACATTTAATAAACTGTGGTATGTTATACAGTTTTATACAAAAAAAAATGTTTAACATATTTTCTAACTTTTTTCCTTTACGATCAGTATGGGTTGTCAGCACATAATTAAACTTTAACCATTAGTAACACAGCATATTGTAAACTATCATAATTGCTGTGAGATTGCACAAGTGGTGAAAGAACTTGTTACGTGTCGGAGGACACCAAAGATATTAGAACCCAGGTGGACTATGACACAAAATGCTTCTCCCAACACAATGCAGCCATAACCCAGTGTTGCAGACGTGTCCTCTTCCACATCTGTAGAATCTACCAGGTACTGTCCTGTCTAGTCTTCCAGCATCCATCCTCAAACCTCTCTGTCTGATGCAGAACATTCCGGCACAAGTTGTGTTTGACCTGCCAAAGTGTTCCCATGTGTCTCCCCTCCCACTCTTTCTCCGCTGGCTTCCTGTAGCTGCCTGCATCGGGTTCAAGGCTCTAAAAACTCATCTCTTCCGGACTCACTTCGCCCATGATGTCTTAAGTTCATGTAAGGTATAAACGTTCGTGATTATGCTTGGATCAATCATTTACAAAGCCACTCCTGCAATGTAGCGTAAATGTTTATATGTATCTCCAGAAAAAAATATATATATATATATATACTGGGGAGGTGATTAGGAATCAGTGATTTTCTGGTAAAGTTTTATGCGGTTACTTGTGTGATGAACGTCAGTGCATATGGTTAAGGAAACTAACTGTACTTAAGTCACACATCTGCAACTATTACCCTTTCTCCTCATGTAATGTACAAATTGTATCTTCTATGAGATGTACATCACTTTGGAGAAAAGCATCTGCTCAATGAATAAATGTAAATGTAGTTTTGGCCTTTGAAATGGTCAAAGGACCTTCAACCCCATTCCTACAAAGCCCAAGCCGCCTGGACACCGAAACAAGAATGCTGTGCTGCCCCAGCTCTTCAAAGGGGGGCCCAAAATCTACAGCCTATCCTTCTCAGCTTTGGCTTCCTGTGTCCTTCGGAACTGCTGAATCCTTTTCAACACTTAATGCATAAATTGTACTTTTGCTGAGAGATGTACATCGCTTTGGACAAAAGCGTCTGCTAAATGAATAAATGTAAATGTGGCAAAACTCTTGAACTCATCTCCCTCCCGAGCTCTTCAAACCTTTCAGTCCCACAGCATTTTTTTCATCATTGTTTCCTATTTCTATGTCAATTCTGAAGGTAACTGCTGGAATGTGCGTGTGCTATGAGTATGTCAGTAGCGCTGTGGAACGGACACCTTATGCTGTGTATACCGTATACGTATGTCAGTAGCTTGTCTGTGTTCAAGTCTGCTATGAGGATGTACTTTTGTTTACTTCGAGCTGCGTGTCCCTTTGGAGAAGAGCATCTGCAGAATGTATACATGTAAATGTTAACATTTTGGGGGCCAAAAACATGATCGGTGGCGCTCCGTTGAGTTACACGCGAACGCGGTACGGACGCGCTGCTGCTGCTCGAGCGCGGGGAGAGGCAGCGCGGGGGAGGTGCGGGGGGGCTTCGGGACGCTGTTCCTTTAAGAGCTCCGCTCCAGTGGCAGCGCCGTCTGTGACTGAAAGTTAGTTAAGAACCGTGAGCGGTCCGAGTTGTCGAGGAAGGCAAGCCGAAAGGAGGGGAAAAAAGTGAACCTTTAAGCCTTAAGGAAATTGCGGCGGTGGGATTTTGGGGGTACGGGCCGTTGGGCTTTCCGCGGGGGCTGAAATCGAGAGGAGCTCGGTGCCTGAGAGTGAGGAGGCGAGACTGAAACCCACAGATCCATTAACTTCAGTGAGTCTCAGGCAGGCACGGGGGGAAGTAAGTTTTTCCTAATAATCCACCGTCTCGCTTTCTACAGCATGGTGCCTTCCGTCTGTCGTGGGACACGAAGTGGGAGCCGCGAGGGCGCTGCTTTCGAGGGGAAGCCGAGTTTTTGGTGAAGTTCCGGGCGCAGCGGCGGCGCGGCGCTGGGATGAGCGCGAGGTCCGGCCCGCGCGGCTCGCCCCCCGTTCAACTTCACGCGCTCCTCCTCGCGCGGCTGGCGCTGCTCGCGCTGCCCGCGCTGCTCGCGGCCCCTGGCGCCGCAGCCGCGGTCGGAGGAGGCGAGCTGAAGGTCCGGGTCCGACTGGCCGACGGACAGGTCGCGGAGGAGAGCCTGGAGGCGGACAGCGAGCAGGACTCCATCACGCTGGAATTCAAGCAGGGCGACGGCACCCTCATCACCTTCCTAGCGGACTTCAAGCAGGTTCGTTCCGTTCGTCCCGCTGCACTCACGTCACGAGTGTGGAGTTCGCCGTGGCGTGGAGGGAAGCACGTTTTGAAACATTCCGCGCACGTGCTAAGTTGGGGGCGCTGAGTGAGTGAGTGAGTGAGTGGTTGAGCTCGTGGTGACACCGGACCGGCGTCGCGTCGGACGTGTGCGTGGTGATGCTCGTGAGCCATCCGTCTCGCTCACTCACTGAGGAAACCTGGTGGGTAAACTTTCCTTCAGTAAAAGGGGGCGAGATGTTCCCTCGTTGGCCCTGTGTGTGTGAGGCAAAGCCGGCCTGGAGCTGAGCTTCCTCAGTGCTCCTAAGTTCTAGTTCATTCCAGCATGATGCATCTGCTCTCCACAGTTTTTTTTAATGTTCCAAAGAGCTCAGAATTGATTCCAGCACCTAGAAGACTCTTTAAATCCGAAGCGAAGGGCACAGAAGCCAGCCATCATCCGAAGCCGCGTGCTGTGTTCGCGGTGCGCTTAGGAGCGCCGGAAGCCCACGCGCCGTTTGAACCCCCCACTGTGGTCGCCAGGTTCCGGTTCTGCTGGTGCGGTCCACGATTCGTCAAAACGCCGCGATTCCCCATGGCTTCGTTCATAAGTAACTCCTCGGACAGGCTCCGATTGAAATGCGAAGCTTATCCGTGATGGAGTGAGCGAAGGAACGGCTGTATGGGACAGCGTAGATTAGGTAGGTTAGAACTGCTGCCTTTAGACCCGAAGGTCGCAGGTTCAACTCTCCCCTCCGGCTGTAGTACCCTTGAGCAAGGTACTTTCCCTAAATTGCGCCGCTAAAATTGCCCAGCTGTATAAATGGGTAAATAGTTGGAAGTCGCTTCGGAGAGAAGCGTCGGCGAAATGGATAATTGTAAGTAGGAGCAGCAATGAAACGATGCACGCGTCATCTTCTGCACTGGGGATCCTTGGAGTTGGAGTTGCCCACGTGGAACCCTTTTCCCTCTATGGTTTTTCCATATGCTTTTTCCATCCCGACGAATTTAGCTGATTATGAGTAAATGGGAACAGCCCGAGGGGTGTCCGCACCAAACTGCGAAGGCATGGGTGGCTGGGGGTGGAGGGGTGCTGCTGACCGCAGCAGTAATAAAACGTTGATGGCACCGCTTGGAAAACGGTTGTTGTGTCGTAATGGCCAATGCCTAGTGAGTTCTAGAGAGGCTTTTCCGTGATCCCTCTTCAAATTCCACGCGGCGAGCGGGATTAGCGGTCCCGCAATGGCGGCCTGCGCGATCGCGAGCTCCCCTCCAGCTCACCCTGCGCTTCACCCTTCGCTGCTCTGCGCTTCCGCAAAACGCTCGCCACCACACGTCGCGGATAGATCCCCGTACGTCTGCTCGCTGCTCGCGGGCCCACAGATGCTCCCAGAGGGACCAGTGGTTTTGCTTGGGGGGGGGGAAAGGCATGCGTCAGCGGAGGATATGTGTGCAGGAAGCCTGAAAGCCAGATGTGAGGGCACTGCCTTGTGAGCGTGAAGCTCGGTACAGTAGATGGGGCATGCATCGTTTCAAGGACGCACCGACAACTTGTGAAGACGTGAAGCGTGCCCCTCTCTGAAACTCCTCTCTTGTTTTTATGCATCTCAGCCGCAAAGGGTCAACGTTTTCTGGCTGCCCGTTACCTCGTGATTGAAACTTGGGAGGCCTGGCCCAAGGGTAATGACATGTATGCGATGCATCTCATCCTCCAACAAAGTTTTCTGCTGCTATTCTCTTCCTGTGAAATGAGCACCATATGCCACGGTACAAAAGCAACAGCGGAGCCTGTCGGCCTCTCTGCCCGCAATAATGCGGAATTTCGTTCAGAAACGGCTGATGGTTAAATGAAGGCCTAGTTTCTACTCCGAAGTAACAAAACTGGATTTTTGTTGATTGTGCTGGGTTCAGTGGTGCACACATCTGCATTCTAGGCATGGGGTTCACGATGAACACTGGTCCAGTTGGGAACAGTCATCAGCCTAACTGCAACCGTAAGTCCCCCACCGGACCTATGAAAGAATAACTTGGAAGAAACGGAGGCCGATGAGAAACGCGCTGCTTCTTTTTCAGAAGGGAACGTTTTCCTTTTAAGGTTTTCTGAGCAAATTTGTATAGGCCTAATTGATAAGCAGAGTTAAGTATTTGTGTAAAACTGAGCTCCCGTTCTTATCGCTGCACGATAAATAAGGTTTTACAACATCTTTAAACATCTGTTGTCTCGCTCTCGTTTTCTAGCTGTTGAAGTTTTCCATTCAGAAGGGCCAGAAACCCAGCAGATGGTTTTAATGTTATTCATGAATTCATGTTTGTGTCAGATGAAATTGTCCTTTGTTTCCGAAGTGTTCGCATTTAAAAGGTAATGTGGAAATTCCGAAAAAGGCCAAAAATAAGATGAACTATGTAAAAATTAAAAGCTTAAAATGTTACACGATGCGAAAACTCCTATTGTGTGTGGTATTTTAAAAGTTTTCACTGGTATTAGTAGCATAACCAAAAAAAAAAATCATGAAGAGTCGACCTTAGCGACTTTGCATCGCTTAGGTTTTATAACAGCTGGCAGCGGAAGAAAAACTCATTCAGAATGTTCTCGGAACTCGAATAAGACTCCCTGTTTGGCCAGCGGACACGTACCTCTGGAGAGTCTGCCTCTGGTTTTCTGTGCATGTGTTTCTCATCTGCTCTTTTCATTGTTTCGCAGATTTATGGTCCACTAGATTGGCTGTGGCTACGAGACAGAGCAATAGTAATATCGCTTAAACATCTTGAGAAGGAAACTGGTGTAGGAGGAGGCACAACCGAAATGCCCGCAATAAATTTTGAAGAGCCATGAGCACACATGCTCGTTTGCTGAGCAAGCGGTCAACAGGGGTGACATCACGGGGACAATGATGACCTTTTTGTTGGTGGACGTGGGTTAATTTGGGTCACTGCCATTTGTCCTTTGGTCCTAAGAGCATTCTTTCTTGGAATGGTGAGTATTGTGCTGTCATCCCACAAGGATCAAATTGGACAGGATTAAGATTAGTGGGAGTTTCCAGATCATACTTTGGTGGCCTTGCTGGAGTTTGGAGGAAGTGAAATGTTCCGCTCACTTTGAGGGCATGTATCTTGCTTGTCTTTTTGACTTTCTGGAAATGCTGTAACCACTTCCTCAACTACTGTACCGAGCAGTCTTTACCATGCAACCGGCAGAGCACTTAGAAAAAAGATGAGAATGTCCAGGGAGCCCTGGATTCATTCATTCTGTACCAAGGGGCTTTACAGAGCGTTATACGGTGCCGGAGAGACGGTGAACGTAGTGCAAAGGGGCAGGCAAAGCATGCTTTTACTCGCTTATGTTTGAGTCTTAGCCTGTAGCCAGTCAAGGTCCTGTTTATTTCTGGAAATACAGGCTTTTGTATGCAGACTCCAGAGGTCTTGGACATGAAATATGATTGGATTCTGGGGGGGAAAAAAAAAAAAAAAAAACAGTGGGTGTGTGAAATGAGTCCATCTGTGCAGGAAGCAGCAGTACACTATGTATGTAACTTGCTTAGTAGTATCTCATCTTTCCCTTCACAGACTGAGGTCACCATATGATTATGCTCCTCTTGGAGCTTGTAATTGAGCTGTATTTTGGTGATTTCTGTAGTTAAATAGTCCCTGCTGACTGAAGTCTTATATCAGGGCTCCTGGTTCACTGGCATTTGGGTTACAGTTGAAAGATATGCAAGTTTACCTTTGGTTTCTCTTGTTTTCAACACAGACTTTGGCACCCTCTTTCTTTGTCACAGAAACCAGCTTTTCTTACGGACCTACAGGCAGAGACCCGAGTGCAGGACGTGCATCTCTCTTGGTAATGTCACTCTGAGTCATGTAGGGAGGGTGTGACCCCAATTTCATATTTCAATGCAGACATGAGCAGCATTAATTTATGCCTGGCAGTTTTCCAGACTTGCTATCTGAACTGAGACCTGATGCTGCTGTCAGGCAGTCATGACAAATGGCATGAGTATAAGGTACGTGATGGTACATGTGTGAAGATCTCTGGGAAATGACACGGAAGCCATAGGTTCTACGCCACCGGCTAATTTGATTACGTCTCCAGTGTTGCAAAAGTTTTGTTTTTGGCTGGCAAAAAGCTGAAATTGCAAGTTTCTCTAATTTACAGCATGAGCAGAACAGGCCAGGTCAGTATAGCCGTGTGATCGTTATCTATATGAAATTTCTGAGCAACTAGGTTGTGCCATGAAAAGGCTGAGCAGCATACGTCATGTGAAACATGTTATTTGCCAAAGATTCCCATGAAGAGATCAGTGAATTGGCCTGTACTATAGGTGGCATTGCCGATAACAACTGAAAGGTAAGGTTTAAACTGCTGATCATCTGTAATACTGTTTAATAGTACAAACGGGCATGTGCTTTCAGGAAGTATCATGTTGTACAGATTTCCTGTTGGAAAGGTTATGTAATACCAAAAAGAACTTTTTTTTTTTTTTGTTTAAAATAGAACGAATGAAAAGAGTTGCTCTGAGCATCTTTCCATTACCGAACATCACTTATATCCTGTTGGAAATCTGGGGAAAAAAAATTCCCTTGGTGTGATTGGCAAGTGACTGGGCTGGAAAGTACAAATTCCAGGCCCAGACAGAACAGTGGCTGCTGTACTCAAAGAGCCAAACAATTTTTTTGAATAAGCAGAATATGTGGGAGGCGAGAACATGGAGAGCTCAGGGTAAACAGAGCTGTTTATTGTGGGCAAACAGACTGTCTGAATAAACAGGCCTCACTAATTGTGGTTCACACTGGGGTCTCTGCTCCTCGACTGTAATGCAGCACAAACAAGGTGCAGGATTCTGTGTACAGCTGGTGAAAGAGATGCACCTACAGTCTGTCACAACCTACAGCGTCCTCAACGCTCAGGGTAGAGAGCGATTGAATTGTTAGCGTTGAATGCACTGAGGTGTTGACCTCTGTTAAGAATCCGATCAGAGAGCTGCAGTGATTTCTGTAACTTAGCCTGGCTGTCGCAGCCTGAACGCTGCGTCTGTGTTCTCTAATCGGATGCACGTATGTGGTACCACGTTGCCCAGAAATGGAATCAGATGTTCCATGCAAAGGCCACGACTTCAATTCATTGTTAACTTTAAGGACCATTTTGAAATGACACGTTCACAGTGTATTAGCACAGAGCATGCTGAGGGTGCCATCACGCTGAAAAATTTTGCTGATGCAAAAGCAGGTGGGAAATCTGGCCACAGGCTATGCTGGTTATTTAGTTTGAGCTCTTAATTGCTCAGCCATAATTGGATGCATTCAGTAAAAATACCAATGATGCAAATGATGCTGTACCTTAATGAACTCATCATTTTTTTTTAATTCTGCTAATTGGCATGAGAGGAAGAATAATTTGATTTAATATGCAAAGATACTTGCATATGTTTTAATTTTAGCCCCTAAAAAGAATGTAGATTTTTTTCCAGTATATGATTTAGTCCTTTAAAAATGAAATGCTTAATAAAGCAAGACTAAATTAAAATATGAACTTAATAATTTTATATTCTACTCTCTTTACCAAAATTCTCATTAGCACCTGTGACTTCTCAAATGTAGTTTGGCTGAAGGAACAGTTATTTCTCTGTAAGTACATTCTATACACACACACACACACACACACACATTTTCAGAACCGCCTGTCCCTTACGGGGTCACGGGGAACCGGAGCCTACCCGGCAACACAGGGCGTAAGGCCGGAGGGGGAAGGGGATGCACCCAGGACGGGACGCCAGTCCATCACAAGGCACCCCAAGCGGGACTCGAACCCCAGACCCACCGGAGAGTAGGACTGCGGTCCAACCCACTGCGCCACCGCACCCCCTATCCACATTCTATACAATGTGGTTAATTTTGAAATTCAAGTCAAGACTGAGTAATGAAGAGCTCAGGTAGAAGAACCATGAGCACATCTAATGTCAAACCAGAGCAGTTTTTAATGAATGTTCTGCTAATTCAAGAGGTGTTGTGAGAACGTGCAGCTCAGGCACCAGTGTGCGTCCATGTACAGCCGTGGGGGAGCATTTAATTTAGCTGATTTATTGCCAGAACTGAAATATGAAGCATATGGACTTTGAGCCCCCGCCAGAGCGAACAAACATATGCCGAACTGTAGATGTAACTGTTGCCCTGTATGCCACGTTATAAAAAGGCCAAAGTTCGAGTTTGACTAGGGGTGCAGTACCCTTTTTGTGCTCTGTAATCTTACAGAGTTGTTTGCGAGATACTTCCCAATGTCTCCTCCTACCAGCTGTTGAATGTTCAACTATTACGGCATGGAAAGGCTTTTTCTTTAAGGTCTTTAAATGATCCCTTCACTTGCTAATGGTGCTGGATTTTTCTGTGTTAATTAAAAAAGTAGCCTTCTTTAAGATAATTTATGTCAGTGTTGAGCCACATAAATATTACCAGCAATGTAAATTACATTGGGTAAAGGCAGATAAATCACTGAAAAGATTAAAAGCGACTAGGAAATTGCACAGCTATCGGCCGAGTTGGATGCTTTCACAGGGACAGAGTAAGCAGTCTGGCAGCCATTGTGATGCCGTCGGTCACATGTCTGAGAACTGATTTGTGGGGGAAGTGGCTCGGAGCCAACGATCCACTGTGGGAACTGTTTTTGTGACTGCTGGTCATAGGAAACTTTGTCTGTGTCGTACATCAAGTCGCTCTTTGTTGTTGCTAATTTAGGGAATTCTCGCCTGGTTTTATGCATTATTTAATTATTCAGCAGATGGTAAAGGTTGGACCTGGCTTGGCTGGCTTTACCACTATGGTTTTAAGGTTCCTGATGTTGCTGCAAAAGAGGATTAGAAGCAACTACCCACCTTTGTCCCTACACTAGGTTTGGGTCACTGTCATCCTATCCATATCCACATATAGTACTGTTTTAAAGCAAGTTAACCCCTGGTGTGTATTGTTCAGAAAATTGTGCTGTGAACTTCGAGAAATTACACCTCTCTTCCAAAGGTCTTCCCAGGTCTTTTTCAATTACAGCATAGTCTCATACACATGCGATTAAACCTAAACTTACTAGGTTTTACTTTTATGCCAGAGAGTTGCATACTCTCTCCAGTTGCAAAAAACATTATTTGGTTGCTTAATTTAGTAAAGATTGTCCCCCCCCCAGTCTGATGATACATGTTTATGACAACTAGTCATTCAAGAAGTACAAGAACTGGCACAAGCACCTATAGTTTATCCCCTAAAATATGCATGATTTGCTATTGCCATATTAGATCAAAAATTTTTTTTATCAAAGTAAGAAAGTGCTTACCACAAAGGATATATTTCTTCCTACTCAAAGCAAAGAAATATATAATAAATATCACCATTTAATAAAATTACAAACAAAGAACAGAAAAGAGTAATTTTGAGGGGGGAACTGAGAAAGTGGATAGAAAAAGGAGCACATAAATGTGTTGTAAGTGATTTTGAACTTGGTCTTAAGCCTGGATTTAAAGATCTTCAGTGCAGCTCTGCTATGACTTGATTTTCCATTAAATTCTCTCTGGGCTTGAAAAATAATTTTGCATGTTTGGTAGAAAAGAAATATATGAACCACTCTTTCCACTTTTTGAAGAAATTTATAAATTGGTGCCACCTAGTTAATGACACTGAACTACATATTAACAGTAGAGTAAAATGGAAAAAACGTCTATGTATTTAGCAGACAGTGTAACTAGCGCAAGCTGAAAGAACGATCAGAGTCAATGGGGTAAGAACAAAGTCATCGGTTTATTGGTGACTTTAACAAATTAAAGTTTGTTGCTGTCAGTTGATGAATTTCATCAGTTTCAGTTTAAATCTGAAAAGATGTACTATTTTGATGGACTACCAAATTTTAACAAAGCCAAAGACACCAACACCACGGATGAAAGGGATTAAGTTGTAAGACTTACTTCATGATGTTGTGACACTCATTTCTAGAGTTTTGCCATAAAATTTTACTTGAATGTGACTCACTGAGTCTAAAATTTATTTTCTTGCAATTAATGTTTATGGACCTTGATTGTTCTTCCTTCTGCATCTTCATTTATTTTTCCCATTTAGAGTTCCTTTTAATGAGAATTGAAAAATAATTACAAAATATATACTTTTTAATGCTCAGTATGCGTAGCTGAGCTACTGTGCCTTTAGAATAATTTCTTTTTGCACATGCACTGATTCTTATTAAACAGTTTCTTCGTACTAACTAACTTTAAAAAAAAAAAAAAAAAGTGGATCTAAAGAGTTTCACTGTGTAAAAGGTAAGGATTTGTTTTTATGAAAGAAGGCTTTTGTAGTACATTTATCAAACTGGTCTGGATATTCATACGTTGACGCTGTACTGTAAATATGACAAAATACAAATGTTTAAATTTTTTTAAAATATATTTTAATTTCAGCATTAGTAGCACTGCGATGCAGTTAATGGCAATTGTATCTCTCAGCACCTCTGGTGTGGTGGGATGTGGGTTCAATCCTCACTCAATCTGTGCGAAGTTTGCGTGGGTTTCCTCCAGGTGTTCCAGTTTCGTCCATACTCCAAACAGAGGTTTTTAGGTGGACTGCTCACTCTACGTTGTCCGTGGTGTGCGCATGTGTGTATTAGAGCGCTCTAATTAATCTATGGACAGACAGTTGTATGGAGTCGAGTGTAGTGTGTTTGGCATTGCAAGTCACTTTGGACAAAGGTGTGAGCTAAATTATTTCCTAGTATTCGTTGTACGTCGCTTTGGAGAAAAGCGTAAATATCAACGTAAGCCTCACCGGGAGAATATCTACGTGTACGTATGGCTGAATAATGGTTACGAAGAACAGCTACGTGGTTGCAAACAATGATTGTAAACAATATGAGTTATCCTCAGTAGGCAGGCCTGCTAAACAAACAAACAGCAGGAAGGCCATTTGTAGGAAATTCCTCAAGGCGTGTGTGGGAGGGTCTCCGCTTTTCGAAAATGTATGAGAACTTGTTAGCGAGCCTCACCGTTTGCATTATCCAGAGAAAGTCTGAAATTTAGAGATATTCCGTGGCTCCTGCAAAGCAAATGAATTTGCTCAGCGACCGCTGAATTTTTTTTCAACGGAGCTTGACTGGTATGTTCTCTCGATTGTATATTCCTTTTACGGGAACAAATGACTGGAACAGATCTAACAATGAGATTAATCTGAGCTGGAAAGGTGTGTCTGACGGTCATGGGCTTGAGTTCTTGAGCGGGAAGACAGACTTGCGAAATTACTACATCCACTCTCTCTTTAACACTTTGCCTAAAAATGAAACACTCAACAGGAAGGATCTTTGTGACACCTGAATCCACAGCTGAGGGGCTGATGTGTGGCTGAGGAAGAGTCCGGAGGTGGATTTTAGGAGGTGCCAGATGACCCGCTTTATTGTATTTTTACAGCTTCTCGTGAAATTACTGAAATAAGACAAGTTTTACTGGCCCATGTTGTATAGTCCCATAAAGTCGAGACTGGGCAGCTGTAATATCTGGAAGTCCGTTTGTTGAATTTGGAGGAACGCGTCGAGAAGAATCTTTATAAGACACTTTTTTTTCGTACTTTGAAGCGAGTGGTCAGACGGGATGCAGACTGGATGAGGCACGTGGCTCCTCCCACTCAGCTTTATCCCCGAACCAGTAAATAACTGTGCTAATCTTTGGACTCCCGTTACCTTAACGTATCCAGGTTGATAAGTGCTTGTTGCTGCTCCTCATTCCGGACTCTCCTCCTCTCGCGCACCTGATAATTGGCTCATTGACAAAGGTGTCTAGTTACATTGTGCACCTGTGGTAAGCATCGCCCACGAAGTGGAGCGTCATCACCTGCCAGTGGGCTATTGTTGCTCGCTCCCCCCCCCAAGTGACTCACAGGCCTGAGGCACAAACGCTCCTTGTGGTTTCAAAATAAGCAGCTCATTGTTTAGGAACTTCTCTGGAAGCGCTGTGTCGCTTTTCTCGTAAATTCAGCACACTTACATTTGGACTTTCGAAAGTGGATTTCTGAGGAATCCAACATATTTGAATGATGGTAACCAACGTATGTGCCCTGTGTCAAGCAAAAAAGGCGGGCTTTACGCCGGGGTGACATTTTGTGGACTCGAGTCAAAGTTCAGTATTGCTTCCTCACACCTGTCCTGACTTATAACATCTAACCCTGGTGTCATGCATGTGTTCCTCCTCCTCCTCCTGCAAAGGAATCCTTAGGGGACACTGGTGTCATCTACTGCCCAACTCGCAGAAAGTAAAATCCCTCCAAGAGCAAAGACGGCAGGATTAGCCACGTCTGCTGGAATGCACGAAGAACTAACGTGCGTGCTTCATTAGCCTTGCGTTTCCTGCCCGTTGATCTGTGCCTTTATTCACCAGATGCACCCCGTTGCCTTTGTAAGCAATCGTTGACCGTTTATAGTGTGTGCAGGTACAGTTGTTACATGTTCATCATCTTTGACAGCAAATAGTCTTGCATAAGACAGTAAATCCCATAGCCCTGAAATACCAAAAAAAAAAAAATGCATGACAAACATCCTGTTCATTACTGCGAATACCTGCCTTTGTACATTATTCCAGATGAATGCAGCACCACTCAATTTCTTGCTGAAGAAACCAAGTAGTACTCCATACTGCAGCTGCAGGCGAGGGGAGCATTCATGACCCCTCTGTGGACCTTTTGTCTGTTTTGTGAGCTGCCTGGAGCACAAGGGTCACCATGTTTGGCTCGGGTTCTATGAATGATGCAGGACTTCCTCCTTGGTTTCCAAGGTGGTCGATTGAGGAGCTTTTGCTCCTCGCAGTCAGAGAAACTTGCCAGAAAAAGAAGGCCACAAATGGATGGATGCTTGAGGGTGGTCTCATGCTCTGGCCATTACTGAGTGTGTGTGCAGTGGGGGGGGGGGGGACACTGGGCTGATCTCCAGGGATACCTTCTGGGGTTTGAGCCATGAAGGCAAACGCCCTGTTGTCCCCCGTCAGGTATGTTGTATTTCCCTGGCTGTACCCCTACAGTCATGGGCAGAGATTGTCAGCTGTCTTCACATCTACACCACACAGAAACATAGCAGGGAAGTGGATGGCCGTGAGAAACCTTTGGCAAGAAATGGTTCACCGCGGGGACTTTGCATGTCATGTGGACACGCAACAGTTCAGTAAATCCGAACGCTCGGCTTACCTGAGGTGCCTCTTACATTAACATTCAATATGCTTTTCTGCTTGTGTAACACTTTTTTTTTTTTTTTCCCCCCCCCCCTTCAGAGCAGCTGGTATCATCCAGTCACCTTTAATGTAGACTGAGAGGGTATAAATTAATTTGTCATGACGCCTAAAGACGGCTGACAAGTTTAAACTGCTTAAGTAGAATCCTTTTTAATTTAAAGGCTATGACAGCTTTTGAACAAACTTGACTGCCGTGGAAAGCAGAAAAGCAAATATGCAGCTACTTGAGGCACTTCTACCTTTTTGTTTTGATTTAGCCGTCGTTGCCAGTTGACTGTCGCCGGTTTTTCCCTATTAGATTAAGTAGGCGAGATCCATACCACCGATGCAAACCCCCCTTTTTAGTCACCCACCACACCGCTCTGGTCATCAGACATTTGTAGGGAACTGTGTGCTTTCCAGTTTACCTCCCATTTGGGTCTAAGACCATGGGAACCATGCTTTTACACTATTTACTATGGTGAGCGATGGCAAGCTGGAGCTCCCCAGTGAAAGATATGAGGTAGTAGGAGAGAAGTACCGTACCACTCACCTGATCTGTGCGAAACTCCATCCTACTGTACGGACTTAACCCGTCACTGCAGCTTAAGATCCCCCCCAAATGTCCCTACTCCTGTGCTGGTTTGTCTCAAAACTTTCAAATATTATAAATGACTCAGATTGTTCCCCCCACCCCAACACAGTTTGTGTGTATTCAGGACTTGTGCCATTTGTTGGTAACATCATTACTGCTTGGTATGGATAAAAATTTTGCTTTTTTTTTTTTTTTCCCCTCTCTGCTTTAAATTGTGCTGTTTAGAAGTCATTTAGAAATCTTCCAGTTATCGGGGTGTGCCATGAACTCTGCAATGATGGCATGGCGCAACACCATCACCACAACTGTCAGCCCTGTCCAGTAAGGTTCTGCCATCAGCCCCCTTGCCTGTAATCTGCGTGTGTGTGTGTTGTGTGTCGGAACGCAGAGCCAGCCCGACGGGCGGAACCCTAGCTGCCCGTCTCCATCGTGCTCCACGCTGCTCGGTCCTCCGTGTTCTCTCTCTTTCGCTCACACGGAGTCTCCCGCACCCTTTCGTTCTTTGCTCGACTTGCTGCCACTCATGTCCTTGTGTCCCCTGTGCCTGCTGTCCTTCGATGGTCTTTAATTATGCTGCACGGTTTTGTTTTTAGTCGCCCCGCCAATGCCTTTTTTTTTTTTTTTTTGATTGCCAGTTTAATGCCATTTGGCAGTTGCCTTGATGTTAGTCTCCGATTACAGAGAGAAGATGGAGGACAGATTTCTATCCCTATTGGTTAACCTGTCTGTCATCCTTGTGCCCTGCAGTCTCTTCCGCTCCGCTTCTCTGGGGATGTCCAACATTCGTGATAAGTCAGGAAAATGTGCAAAAGGGGATGGAGTCAAAGAAAGCTTGTTGCTTGGTATCATCCAGAGTGCCACCGTCCAAGGCAGAGACGGTCCCATCTGCAGGGGAACCGCACTGCAAAGAAGTTTGTGTGTGTGTGTGTGTTTTCAGGCTCTTCTCGGGTAGAGCCAAGACGGTGTCACGCAGAGGAGCAACTGATGAATGGGATCAGAGCCTAGGAGACGGCTCTGTGGCCTCCCTATCATTCCCCCTCATGGGAATCTTTGCTAACACGGGGTTTCAGCCAGAGCTCGCTCTCAGGGGGCCGCTCGCTTTGCTTTTGGAGCCGGGAATGGAAAAATGGCCTCAAGTACAAGCAGAGAATGCATTTCTGTCTGGTCAGAAAGAAGAATTGGAATAAAGTTACTCCATCTAAACATTCTTTTTAGTATGAGAACTTCTGCAAAGTGCTGATCAGTTAGGAATAATCACTTGTGCCAGACGCAGCTTGGCTTGAAGTGCTCGTAAACCTGCTCATACGCAGTATAACTTATGATAGGTCTGTTTAGTGTAAAATCACACGTTTTTGGCCGAGTTGCTAAATAACTCGGTCATACAGGACCCAGTTAAAAGGCAGCAGGAGGTTCTTCTGGGAAGAAGCGTCTGCTTTTACATCGGCATTGAATGAATCGTATGAAATGAAAAGTTTCGGTTTCAGAGTCGGTTGTGGATGTGGACCCCTCTGGTAATGAGCCCTGTTGGTTCTTGTCCTGTGCTGCTACACATGTGCCCAGGATGAGGGATGTGAGGCTTTTCGTAAATCATTGTTTGCCACGAGAGCACTTCTTCGGAGCGGAACGTGTCCCGCTCCGCGTGTTTCGGCTTCGGTCGGTAATGATTTCCCATGCTCCCTTCTGTCTTCCTGTAGGATGTGAAGCTGTTCCGTGCACTCGTCCTCGGGGAGCCGGAGCGTGGCCAGAGCCAGTACCAGGCCCTCTGCTTTGTCACACGCCTCAGCCACAATGAGATCATCCCCAGCGAGTCCATGGCTCGCCTTCGCCAGGTGCGTCTCCTCCACCCTGGGCTTCTGGTCGTCATTCTGAGTTCCTCACATTCTGCATAATCTCTCTGCTAGAAACCCTTTCTTGCATACGGTTAAAGATTTTCAAAATATTGCGTTCGTTGTCTAAATTGCTTATCGTAACGCGTTTAAGCAACGATCCAAATCAAGATCGGTAATTAGAAGATCTGCTTAATTTCAGGGAACGATCAGTTGAACTGAAACGCCACTACGAATTTCATTCCACAAATTCAGTTTACGAAACTATCCGTTAACGCGTTCGAAGTGTTTTGAAATGTCCAATTCGCTCTCTCGGCAGCGCCATAAAACAGTTAACGGATCGGCTGCAAGAAAAACCGTACGGGGATGCGTAAAGACAAATTTTGAGGCCTGGGATCTAAAAGCTCCTCTTACTCCTGTGCGTGTTCACTAGTGGCGTCACATCCTACTGTGTTGCTGGAGTTAGACTTACAGTTGTGTATCCTTGCACAGAAAAACCCACGTGCGATCCGTTCGGCGGAGGAGAGGAGGGGAGTTGAGCAACTGTCGATGAACGTGGCAGTCAACCTGAGTCGGGCTTGGCAGCTGAGTGCCCACATCCAGAATGTGTGCGCTGAGGCCCGGGAGGCCATCTATACCCGCGAAGCGGATGTCAAGCACTGGCTAGACAAAGGTGAGCTTTCGTTAGATGTTCTACCCATCACTCCTGGGTCAAGGGTCTGCAATTCCAGCCCTTTAGAGCCCCATTCTAGCTGGAGTTTGACTTCACAGCACAATGTGATCAGGTGGAAAGAGTCAAAAATTATCCATCCGATCAGCATGAGTTTTTGCTGTGAAATGTAGAGCGTGTATATGCATGAGTTGTGCTGCAGCAACCAGTTTGAGCTCTGACAAAAGTACCACCTTTGATGGCTGTGTTGTCTCTTCCTCCCAGGAGTAGAGAGCTCTCTGTTTGAGATCTTGCCCCAGACGGTGGACGTCCAGAGCCTGCAGACTTGTGCCTCCGCAAAGGACCTGTGGCAGCCGTGCACCTGCCGCTATGGTCTGCGTCTGGAGTGGTACCCGTGCTTGCTCAAGTACTGCCGTAGCCGCGACGCCACCGGCAAGGCCAGCCCCTACAAGTGTGGCATCAAGAGCTGCAGCAAGGGCTATCGCTTCCACTACTTCGTGCCCCAGCGGCACCTCTGTCTGTGGGACGAGGAGACCTAAAAGATCATCCTTCATCCATCCCCACCAATGTTTATACGTACTCAGTGTCTCCAACCACACTCTGACAGGGTTGACCTTATTTATTTCCTTATTTAATGTTTCTTGCCCGTGGAGCAATGTTCCCGTGTGTGGCGAGTTTGCTGGCCTCCCCCAATGGCCAGGTGTAAACTGTTGTGCAGACAAACAGTTGCTCTGTATGGCTAAAAGTCTGAGATGTTTCTCAGAACAGACCATCTCCAGCACATGTAGCTGCTGTTGAATTTGATCCTGTACGTGGCCCATGCTCTAAAAAGGATCAGCGATAGGTGCCTTGTCGAACAGCATTTCTTCTCCCCCCCCTCCATAACTGTGCTGCACGGCTCCCTCTGGTGTTCATTTCTCGCACGGTGCCTTTTGACCCTCGACTTGCTTTGCGTCCCTCAGCCGTCTTTGCCGAAAATGTTGCATCTCTATGACTTTTTTTTTTTTTTTTTGCATCGTCACTGAAACCTGGCAGTCCCTTGCTTGAACACGACTCCACCCGTTGCTGTCTTAAACTGGTTCAGTCTGTGGTTTCGAGACTCGCCCTCTAAGGGACGGCTCGCTCGTACCCGTCCCCACCCTGCTGTCCTCTTTGCCAGGAGCCGCAAGCGACAGCAGGCTTCCCGCCATCGACACCATGAATCCCCGGGAGATCATGGAACCGTCTGTGATGGAACCACCCGTTCCGTTTCGCATTGCTCTAGTTCGTTGCTGTCCTCCTCATGTTCTTATTCATACCAATTCAGGTCACCATAATGTTTAACTGGTGCAGGTTCATGTCTTTCTTTTCATAAAATTAACTAAACCTATTGACCACTTTTAAGAAGCCCCCCCCCCCCCCCCCCCCTCCATTTTTCTACTGAATTGTTCTTATAATTTAATGTGATTCGATAAGCTTGTTGTACAATAATTTCTATAGGTTAGAGTTTTTTTTTTTTTTTTTTTAAAAACAAAACTGGAGTATTATGAAACCTCATAGCCAAAGTGTGCTATTAAATGGCAGAAAGTGACTGATTTTCACTTGGAAGTACGTCAGTTAAGCTGTGTATAGTGTGTGTTCGGTTCATGATTAGTGTCCTGTTTTGCAACCATCACATTCCAAGTGTGTGCGTGTGACTGCAATGCACCTCCTTTCTTAGCACACACCAGTCACCTTGCACTTCTTTATTGTCCTCTCTGTTCAGTTCTGGAAGGTACCTGTGCGTGTGTCTATGCGCACGTGTGCGTATATGCAACGTATTTGTCTCTGCACATGTTCGTGTATTTTTACCATATTTGAGCATAGCTTTTTTTTTTTTTTTTTTTTTTACAGTGAAGACATAAAACAGGAAGCAGGTAACCTCTACAGAACATATTGGGTCCAAATTGCTCTGGTATCCAAGAATGTGTTTTCCAACACAGAGGTAAAATGGGTGTAGGTTTGTAGTTGTCTTTTTTCCCAAGTCCCACCAAGGGTACTGATGAAAACATACTTTTTTTTGTATTAATTTTAAGACTCTTTTGCTTATGCTTTTTGTAAGTCTTAATTGAACTAATGGCAGTTCATCAGTCCCTTTCCTGGTGAAGCTTAAGCTGAATGTTCTGTGCTTCCAAGCTTGATCATCTACGCTTTAAATGTTTTCACACCTCCCCTCCAGTCCCGTTGTCCTGCTCCCATTCCATTGGGTGTAGGTAGAGTACAAAGCGCTATATCAGCCTTTGGATCCTAACTGGCAGTTAACGTCTGAGCCCAGCCGTTGGTCTCCGGCACCTGGAAGTGTTGCTGCTGCTCTCCTTGACAGAGGGGAACTTCTCGTAGGCTAAGCTGGATGTGATGTGACACGCTGACAAAGTGAAGCTTCCTACATGGCCGCAAGGTGGTGTTCGGGGCTGTGGACACTCGGTCTTATGCCATAATAATAGCTGCAGCTAGTCTTCGGAATCATGTTGTTCCACCGGTCAAGTCTTACGGATCCGTTAAGAAGCTTGGAGTTTCTCTACTCGAATCTGTGGAACGTAACGTTGTGTTTACAGCAAGGCTGGTATTAATGTCTGTGAAGCAAAAAAGCTCTCCGTGTTACGTATTATGGATGTAGAATTGGGCTCCGTATATTTTTCAACAACTTTGAAGCTGATCAGGACGCCCTTTAAGCTTTTTTTTCGGTGCCAGGATGAGCTCTGAATAGATTCTTGTGGAGTGTATTATTACTGCTGTGTTAAGCACATGTTAGCAATGCTCTCGCAGATTCTAAATGGAAAAAATCCTCAGGCAGAACCACTAATACATATAAATGGTATCCCAGTGAGTGTAAGCTGTTTAACATCTTTCCTCTTCCCTCACCTCCTGCCCACACACACCCACCCGCCCCTTGGCGAGGTTAGGTTTCTGTACCCCGTGCACTTCAGTTTAGTGAAACGGTTCACTTGTACACATCTGATTTGTTCGATTTTTATTTATACAATGACATTTCTTTAGCTTTTTTTTTTTTTTTTTTGTATTTCTACTTGCCAAAAACTCATCTGGGCGAAACAATTTTTGTGGTAATGCTAAGTGCCTTAATGCATCTGAGTTTTGATGCTGAATAACAAGTGAAAAAAAATATTTTTGTATTAAAAAAAATAGTTTGGGTAAATGTGATTAGTTAATTTCAGAAATATGAAGTGGTTTGTAAATACATCAGTGTCTTGTCAGCCCGGAATGGGCAGAATAAAGGCCTCCTCCTTTTGCACTGCAGTGCTTTGTGTGCTCTGTCTTTCACTCGCTCTCAACCTGGGAACAATTGAGGGAGTCGCCTGCCTCGGAACGCGAAAACACGTTTTCAAGTTCGGCTGGAAAACGGCGCCTTTGTTCCGGGTGCCGTTTCGACAAGCCGCCGAACGCTGCAGCAGTGCAGCTGTGTGTTTAGTCCTGCGCGCTCCGCTCCGCTCGCTTCCTGTGCAGCCCACGCACACATATCCTTTCTGGGTTAGGGTCATTGCCTCTTCATCGGGACGTGGCTCTTTGTGCACAAGCCTTTTTCTCTATTCTCCTCCTCTCAGCTTATTGCTGTCGCTTTTGCTCCGCAAATCGATGAGCACAAAGGCGTTACGTTCTACTGCTCGTGTATTTCTTTATATCCGTACAGCTGTCGTTTGCAAAAAGGGTGTAACGTCTGAGGTACGTTGGCGGTGCACTCGTAATAACAATTAGTGAGGATTATTTGTGAAATACATTGCAGTGCCTCAGGTTAAATCAGTATTATTCCTTTTATGTGTGTTGACTTTTAAAAACATGACGAATGCTTTTTCCACGTTGCTGCCCTCTAGTGGTTGCTGCCCAAAGCGCCACCAGCCCGACTTCCTCTCCAGCAGAGGGCGCCACTGAGCTGTGAGAGGCGACTTGAAGCGCCCCTTATGTCGTCTTCCAAGGTACCCAGTGGAAAAAGAACTGCTCAGTCTTGGTGTACAAAGTACCCGACAAGTTGTCACACCACTCATAGCATTCCATTCATTTTAACGAGATTAATATTTCATAGAAACAGGATTACCGCTTTCTAAAAAAATTTGCCTTCTACATGTTTACCTAAGAGGGACTGATGTGCACCAAATTCCCGTTGCTGACCCACCGGGCTGTCAGATGTGCATTTGGCCACCAGGCTGACAGGTATTGGCAGTGACCGCAAAAATGTTACGGAGTTGTACGTAAAAACCAGGATCCACAAATATTAAGTTGTACTCAAGAGGGGTTATACATAAATGCACGCACGCGCACACACACAGAGTCCGAAACCGCTTGTCCCAGACGGGGTCGCAGGAGCTTAACCCGGCAACACAGGGCACAAGACTGAAGGGGGAGGGGCCACACCCAGGATGGGATGCCAGTCCGTCACAAGGCACCCCAAGCAGGACTCGACCCCAGACCCACCGGAGACCAGGCACAGGCCAAACCCGCTGCACTACTGCAACCCTCATATACACAAAATACTGGGATCTAAAATATTAGAAGTACTTACGGGGTAAAGATTATCATTTGTCAAAATTCTTAATATTTATTGAATTTTTTTCACTTACAAAGGTTTGTCAGAAGGTGCGCTGTAGTCATATTTAGAAGCACGGTTGCAACTCGATTTGTCGGCAAGTGGCCGTCTCATCCATCCATCCTCGGTCGCACAGCGGGCATGTGGTATTTAACCGAATAGGGGCAAGTACGGAGTGCGGCCGTGTTTCCGTGCGAAGGAGAAGAGTTAAACATTTGGACAAAAAGGCTGATTAAGTACTCTCGCTGTGGGTTTTCAGACTCACTTGTGCTTATTTCTCAAGTTACAGTGCCTTGCAAAAGTATTCAAGTCCCTTGAAAGTTAGCGCCATTTTCTGGATTTAAAAAGAGAAATACACATATTCTTCCAAGAAGTATTTTTTTTATTGTAAATCAAAGTGTTCTAATAGTTTATTTCCAAAGCTGATGTAAATGATTTGTCAAAAGATTTAAAAAAAATAAATAACACTGGGAAGAAAAGCTGCTTGCATAAGTATTCAGTCCCCACACATTAATATTTAGTAGAGCTTCCTTTTGGCACAATGAAAGCCTTGAGTTCACACATCATCTGAAACTGCTTGTCCTATACGGGGTCGCGCTGAGCCGGAGCCTAACCTGGCAACACAGGGCGAAAGACCAAAGGGACACACCCAGGACAGGATGCCAGGCCATCGCAAGGCACCCCAAGCGGCACTTGAACCCCAGACCCACCAGAGAGCAGGACCTGGTCCAACCCACTGTGCCACCCCACCCCAGAGCCTTGAGTTTTTCATGGTAAATCTGAAGCAGCTTTGCACTGCTGATCTTCCTCCCATTCAGCTACTTGATACTTTGGTATTTCAGT
The DNA here is from genome assembly GCF_900964775.1 of Scleropages formosus. Classification (NCBI taxonomy): domain Eukaryota; kingdom Metazoa; phylum Chordata; class Actinopteri; order Osteoglossiformes; family Osteoglossidae; genus Scleropages; species Scleropages formosus. The sequence goes on from NC_041809.1 coordinate 21,088,737, forward strand.
TGTTTTATTCTGTTCAAAGCCTCTATCACTCTTAGTCCCTGTGGCTGCTTACCAATGTAAAGCGTCAGGGAACCTCACACTGCCTCATTTCACATGAATGAATGAATGAAACCTTATTAATCACAGGGAGAAGTTCACTTCAGCTGCAGCAACACACACTGACTGGTGCATGGAGGTATGTAAACCTCTTGTGTCACTTAGTGCTTCTCATTAAACAACTTAACCCTTTCTCACCTAACATGGGTGGTGTCTAACGACCAATTCCATGTGTTCATTCAGAGGAAATCGTGCGTGTCGTAGAAAAACAGAAGTAGTGCAGGTGCAGAAATAAGTGAACCCCAAGCTGCAGTAGTTACACCAAGCAAGTAAGTAGAATCAGGTGTGCAAATCATAATCATTTATTCATTTATTAAGTTTATTTCAACATTTCACATTTACAGTATGTTTTATAAGTTTATTTTAGTATTTTATGCAAGAATAATGACCAACTCTGTAGGGTTTGCATACTTTAAAGCGGCACTATGTGTACATAGATACGCACACAAAGTAATCAAACATAAAAAGGAAGTTAACGAGAAGGAAGAGACAAATATAATTAAATGCGAGCGGACTGAAGGGTGATGAGTGACATGGTGGAGGGTGCGGTGGGGCAAAAGGCAACGCGGTGGTGCCACTCCAGTGTTCACTGGACCTTCATTCATCTAGTTCATGGTAGAAACATAACTAAGTGAGAATAAAGTCTGTTGGTAATGTGTAGCAGGTCCTGTAGCGTACAGGGCTGTAGTGTTACAATCCGAAGGATGCTGGTTCGAATCCCACTCCTGCTGTAGCGCCTTGATTGAGGCACTCATCCTCAATAGGTGCAGTGATGATGCTCTGCTCTATAAAAGTGTAAACAGCTGACATTACATTATTATTCTGACATTATAAGTCACCTTAGGAAAGGTGTCTGCAGAACAAAGATTAATAGTTGTGATGGGGCTCCGAAGTAGTGCTGAACAAGGTAACCAGCAGAGGGTTTCGGAAGCTGGTCAGGATACTGATCATCAGGACCCATCACAGTCTTCAGGATCTTCGAGCCTTTGCTTGTTAATCATTTCCATGTTTCTGTGGCAATTGGAAAAGGCGTTTTGATTTACCACTGCAAAGTGCTGCCTTGACATTGGCGTAGGAAGGACTCGCAAAGGGAAACCGGGAAGTTCTCTTTGTGTACAGAAGCCTCAGGGGTTGTGGGATGTTTCTGTAGAATCCTGTCCTTGTAGAAAACAAGGATATCAACCACCAAGTTACACAGAAGCCTCAGATTTCTAGGCTCCGGGTGTCTTACGGTGCAACCTTCGCATGGTCCTAGAAACTCTTCGAGGGACTGATGACCAAGATGACCACGGTAACATCCAATATCACAGATGAGTTCTTTTCATTCATCATCCTCATTTTGTTGAGAAACACTTTTATTCCAAGTTCCCTTCAGCGTTTCACTCATTGGTACACCTTGTATATTTACCGGAGCTGTTCGCACCAAGTTCCTTGTTGAAGGTTACCGTGGTAGGAGTGGGGTTTGAAAGAGCAACGCTTAGGTTACAAACAAATGTCCTCAAGTGCTACACAACCTTGCGTCCACAGCCGTTACCGTGGGATCTTGGTCGCTTTTTGGAGTTATAAGTCTGGCTTGCTCATCTTCTAGAACCAAATGTCGTGCAAGAATGTTCTCCAGTTTTTACATTTAGCTCACGCTTTTCTTCGAAGTAGTTTAAAATGTTAAGCTGCCTACGTTTTCCCCAGTTTTGCAACTAGGTACTTTTATGCGAGAATAATGTCCATCTATATAGGGTTCACATACTCTGAAGCAGCAGTGTAAATACATGTCTGTACACACATAAGATGTATGGACCCAAGGGATGTAGCTCTAACCGCTACACTCCCAGCTTTTACCCGAAGGGGTTCCTATATACAGTATACTTTTTAACTCATTACACATTATATGAAATAATGATAGAAGCTGATCTTAAGAACCACGGTATAATGTCTGGCTTTTAGTGTATTCTGTTGGGTATGGAAAGTTTCTGCTGATGATAACCTTTCATAGCACTGAATGACATTTAATGTGTCATGGACACTAATGGTCATTTCATGAGCCCAACTGCTATTTCAAAGGGTGGTTCTAGTGTTATAGTGGCTCCTGCTGCTGCTGTCTCACACCTGGGATGGGATGAAGCAGAGATTCAGTCTGGTGGATTTTTTTTTTTTTTTTTTTTTTTCCCCCCCCAAAGAAAATTAATTTAAAGGCAGCTTTCATATAATAAACAATTGTAGTGGAAAGTGTGCCAAATAACAGTAAGCAATGGAAATAAAATGAATAATGACCCAATTATTTAATTCCTGCAAGGGAAGAGTCATACACCGGGAGCACGAAGTGCTGGAATACACATCGTACGTTTCGGCTCATATTTTCAGAGGGTAAAATATCCAATTATGTCCAATTTATTCAGGATTTTAATATGAGCGCAGTTATTCTGTTCGGACATTAGGAAACCGAGCTTTAATCCAATGTTCTTGACACCTATGCAAATATGTAGCCCATTCGGTGCTGTTGTCCTCGAGAGTCATCATTATGAGCCCACCTTGCCGCTGTGTTGTTACTCACTATGCAAATGTAACGTGTTTTGCATTAGAGGTGGCACACAGCCAGGTGCACCACAAAACACAAGACAGATGTGGAACTTCAAGTCCAACGGCACATTACAACCTCTAGCTTACGTTTGAGCCGAGACTTCACGCACCAGCCGGCCATATTCCGGACTCTCCGAATCCGCATAAACTCTTACTCGTAGATATGGTAACCGCAAATCAACTGCGAAATACCGTTATATTTAACATTATATTGGAAATCTTTGTTTCAGATTCCATTGCTGTGAAATAAAATAATGTTTAAAATCTGCGTTCCTTTCGTTGGGGTTAGAGAACAAGGTGAGAGTACGGCACAGGGGTTTGTTTACTGTTTTGTTGATATTTTAACGAAATGGATCATGTTTGTCTGTTCAACGTGAACAGTTGCTCAAGAAGGATTGAGTAGTACTTTGACCTCTGTTAAGCTCTGTGTTATGGAATCGAACCCTTAGCGCCGTCGCATTACCCTGGGCAAAGGCACACGCAGGACTATGAACACCCGACCCCTAAAATCATATAATGCAATGGTATTAAAATACAATCTAGAAAGTCGGTGGTTTTTAAGTCATGGAGTTCACTACTTTTAAGGGTTCACTGGGTTTTAATAGGGATTTGTTTTTAATTTTTAGTTCAAACATTTGCTTAGTTCTATATTTCGTTTAACAGAAAATTTGTTAGAATAACAAATGTGAACTTGTTATGTATTCTTTAATTTAAAAACAAAAAAAGTATACTTCTTTCCTCCTGGATCCAGCGTGACGGCCAACGAGAAGCGATTACTGCAGGTTGGTCCTTCTGCAGAAGCCAGGAAAGTCAACGGAACCCGAGTTAAATTCGGTGCGTATGGATAGGGCCGCGGAAAAGTTTAACGTTGCGTTAACGCTGTATCTTTCATGAGAATCCGCAGGAGCGCGAAAGCAGTTGTGTACTTTAACAGCATTATCTGATTGTGGGTGGCGGCGGCGCGGGTTCGAGAGGAAACAATGGAAAAGCAGCCAGGATTCAAATGAACAGGGGACCAGTAGAGTTGAACTTTGTAGCGCAGTTGATTAATTTAAATTGCTTCCATAAGCATCCAGCTCTAAAATCAGTAATGTATAAAAAATGTAAGGCAAGTTTGTCATCCTGGGTTAGGGAGTGTGCTATGCAAATAAATAATTTTGAAGTTGAGCCTTTGTGTTTTTTTATGCAAAAAGACTGAGATGGGATAGGCTGTTCAGGGGTGCTCATGCAAATTGCCTCCCTAACAGTGAGATGATAGAAATGCCATCTTCCTGCATCAACCCAGTTAGCAAAATTAGTTGCATCAAAGTGTATTTTGGGTGCATTTGAATAAGGGACTTTATTTTGCAGTAACTGACAACAATTCTTGAAATAAGGGAAGTTCAAATGTAATTATTTAGTGGGGAAGCCATATGATAAAGGTGATGTGATTTTTCTTTTTTTTCTTTTTTGAGTATTTTGTGCATTGTGAGATATTTTTTGGTTTTTAAAAAAGTTATATACATCGTATTCCTGATAGGTATGTCAAATTAAATCAGATTTATGGGATTGTAGCTTTTCGGAGTAAAGCGTCAAGATGAAGGAACTAAGTCTGAGCTGAAAAGGACGTTTGCCTGAAATCATTGAGCGGTGAAGGGAGACTGGTCGGCACTGAATGGGGACATCCTGTAACTTATGAATATTATAGCAGCAGTGCAGTGTGGGAGCAAATTTGAAAGTGGGCTGCATTAGAATAACCTCAAGATCATTTCACTGTTAATGCTGCAATGGATTGCCTGCTTTCGGCATAAAGTTGTGCTCTTTAGTAAAATCAGCTTTTTATTATTACAGATATTAATATGAGCCGGGAGCCGGTGGAGCAGACGGAGTCCCACAGTGAACAAACAGGTAAGAGTTTTACTTGAACTTTTGGTGTTACCGTGAGCCCGCATTGTTCTAGTGGTTATGGATGGATGGATGGATGGATGGATGGATGGACGGACAGACGCTCAATGCTGCAAGAAACAGATATGAGGAGTCGGTCTCGGTGAAAATGTTTCATTCATTTAAAGTAGAGAGTGAGGACATAGCTTCTATCCTCCAACGTGCTTTTTAATAGCAGGGTGCTTATAAATGGGAGCTTTTCTTCTTTATGTCAAAGAATTATCATCTCTCTGTCGGTGAGGATGGTATCTGGATTTTTGGATAGTTTTTTTTTAATTTTGTTACGCTCACAGCCGAGGACTTTTTCCCAGCATTTTTTTCTGTTACTATTAAAAAAGTTACCTGTTTATTCCAGGCTGTTATTAGAAATACTCCAGTGTTGTTTGCTTTGGTTTGAAGCTCTATTTACACTGTTAATGTTCATTAATGCAACAAGAGCAGCTTGGACAGCTTTGGCCATCTAGCGTCTTTGTGCCAAGACTGTTTAGACAGGACATCTCCTCGCACATGTCAACGGATGAAGAATCACTATGAAAGTGCTTGAATTTGCTGAGCTGTCAAGGTTCGGTCCATCATTTTGCGTGATAATGAGAGATTTAACGGAGTTCCCATCCAGAACTTGCAGATAGCTTTTTCGGTGTGCATATTTTCGTATGGAAGCTCTAGGGTTGCGTTTCGTGCCGCAGCCTATTCTGAATATTTACACATTTAGCTGACGCTCTTCTACGAAGTGACGTACAATGTCAAGCCACTTGATTATTTACTTAAGGGTCGGAAAACTCGCCTTTTCCAGACTCACTTCGCCCATGACCTCTCCAGCTCGCGTATGGTGCAAATGTTCATGCACCGTAACTTTATGGTCGTGCCCAGATAAGCCTTTACTCAGCCGCTACTCCTGTATTGCTTGTAAATGTTTGTGTAACTTTAAAAAAAGGGAAAAAAAAATGGTAGGAAGGTGATCAGGATTCGTCTATCCTGCATTTTATGCACCTCATCGGTGAATCAAGTTGAAAATAAACTAGGTTTACTTAAGGATCACGCGTCTGCAGACGTGTCTCCTTCTCTTGTATTTTTGCTCCGATGCACGTCGCTTTTGGAGAAAAGCCTCCGCTAAATGAATAAATGTAAATGTACCCATTTGCACAGCTGGGTAACTTTTACTGGAGCAGTTCAGGGCAAGTACCTTGCTCAAGGGTACTACTACACAGCTGGAGGTGGGATTCAAACCTGCAAAGCTTAGGTCCAAAGGCGGCAGCTCTAGCCGCTACAGTAGCAGCCGCCCCCACCCGTCTGAGAGGCCGGAGTCGCACCGGAGTGCCGTTGGGCCGTCTATCGGGATGCGTTCGAGGTGGCGCAGGGAGCCGGCGTAGCCCCGAGCCACAGGCAGACGTGCAGAGCCGGGCTCTGTCCGGAACAACCGGCCAAAAGCGGAACTTGGACGCGAAAAGCTCCGCGCAGCCTGTGGTTTCGCGATTGTGCTTCCACAAATGTCCCTTTTTTTTGTTTTCCCCCTCCCGACTTTGTTTTTCAAACCTTAAACCTCTCAAAGTCAGCATTTTACCCGTCGGGCAGGCAGTTAGCTTCAACTTCTTTTTTGCGAACTGGTTAAGCAGCTCGAGAAGTAAGAACCGATACTCCTTTGGCCGAGATCGCCGGTGTTCCTCCTCAATGGTCAGCGTCCGGATCGCGCTCTCGGGGTCGCTGCGCAATGACAGGTTCGGCGGGTGTCGCGCAACGGTTAAGGCCACCCGGCGCGCCGGGCATCGTGGGAAACGTCAAGTCCTCCTAATGCCGGATGAGTTGCAGCACGTGGCCCAGGAGCGGCGGCCCAGGAGCGGCGCCCCGCTCCGAGCCTCCTCCTCGCTGCCGGTTTGCACGACTCCAAGTCAGGTTTTGTGCAATTTTACCACGGTTTTATGCCACCGCAAATCCCAGCACGTCGAGCTCTGAATTTATTTCAAGCTCTTTCACTTGTACCAGTAAGCACTTTGACTGGAAAGTGATTGCAGATGAGGGGGCGTGGTGGCGCAGTGGGTTGGACCGGGTCCTGCTCTCTGGTGGGTCTGGGGTTCGAGTCCCGCTTGGGGGTGCCTTGCGATGGACTGGCGTCCCGTCCTGGGTGCGTCCCCTCCCCCTCCAGCCTTACGCCCTGTGTTGCCAGGTTAGGCTCTGGCTCCCCGTGACCCCGTTTGGGACAAGCGGTTTGGAAAGTGTGTGTGTGTGTGATTGCAGATGTTCCTCATTGTTTCCAGAGAACTTGGGAATTATTTAATACGGAACCCTTTTATTTGTTTATTCATCATTTTTATTGCACAAGTTCTTGCTGATGTACGAGCTTGTCGTGGGTGGAAAAGCGACCGGCTTTTGCGTCGCTCGTTGCGATCACCATCTACGGAACTGGAGCCTCGAATCTGCGCACAGTAAAAATGCAGAACATGTTTAATGGTGCGCTATCATTCACAACAGATAGATAATGAAGAAAACGCCGGAAACTTAAAGAGGAATGCTTTCGCTGTTAACATTTCTTTTGGGATGAGGGCGGCATGGTGGCACAGCGAGAAGTGCTGCTGTCTCGCAGCACCTGGGTGGTCCCAGAGGATGTGGGTCAGTTTCCTCCGGGTGCTCTGGTTTCCTCCCACAGTCCAAAGACGTGCTGTGCAGGTTCCCCCATAGTGTGTGAGTAACAGGGAGAGTGTGTTCCACTGATGTGTGGATGAGCAGTGTAAGTCACCTTGGTGTGTGGGTTGCTCGGAGAACTAATTTCTCGAACTCGAATGATTTTTTTTGCAATATGATGTAAGGAAGTGGTATCAACAGCTGTAAAACCAGCAGACAGGGCTGAGACACTCCAAGTCTGTTCAAATGCACTCGTTGTATGCATATTATCGAGCGTGGAGCGAAGTGGGTTTCAGGGGCAGAGGCGGCATTTCCTTCCCTCCCTTTTACAAACACATAATATAGTTTGCTGATCTTTAGAGGTGGATTCTGGTTATTCTAAGAGCGAACTGTATCCCAAGCGGCTCACGTAAAATTAATTTTAAAATTTGCAGAGCTGTTCATTTTTACTGAAACCTTTCTGATTAGTCGCGAGCGCTGACGAGTTACGACGTTTTGATGAGTGGACGAGTGGGTTTAAGCCAACGCCGAATTTTCTAGGTCTGGGGCTTTTAACCTCCGTGCTGCCGTACCTGTGGAGACCATGGATATGCAGACAAACGGAAGACCTGCATCTTATCTTTGGTCCTCCAGTCAACGTGCCTCCCGATGTACCCGTCTTCCCTCGACCCACAAACTTTTAAATACGAGAACTAATGCGTGTTGCCATGGAGACGGGTCTCGACCACAATTTGCATAGCCTTGTGATTTCCATACTGGAAGTTTGGCTTCGGAGGGCATAAAATTTCCATACTGTGGCCAAGCTGTCTCAGGGCCTCCTGCTGACTCCCAGTGCTCCCATTTGGAATTCAAATTAACAGAATTACCCTGGACACGAGATGTTAAAACTCTCCAGCCAAGCGCCCATCGGTCTTCCGTGGTACTGGGAGGGTTAGGCTTTGGAACAGCCATTTCCAAGGAACTTACATTTTGTTTTCTTTTTGTTTGTTTTTTTTTTTTTTTTAAATTTCACAGACAGTGAACAACATGACCTCAACTTCCCAAGACAAGTAAGTGCAAGATACCGTCACGAGCTGAGTCTTTTGCTGGACATCGGGGATGGAGGGTTTGGAGATTGTTCTAGAGATTGTGGCTCCCCATAATTATTTCACAAATGAAAAATAAAGGCCTCATCTGAAACTGGGCTGAGGATAGACATACACATTTAATAGACATGCACATTTAAAGATGCACTGGTAGAACGGCGTATGAATAAAACCTTTGCGGCACAGTTGAGCACACAGGATGTTCTCTTTATCGCCGCCGTGTAGAGGAAGAGCTAGGGTCACCTCGGCAGCGGAGGGTTCGGGTCAACGGGCGCGGATCTCCGAGTGGCCCGTGGAACCACCTGCGCTGCACGACGCATCATTTGCATACGTTGTTGCCAGACTGGAGGGGCCCGGGAAGGGGAGGGGGTATGGGATCTGTTTGCTGAAGCTCCCATCTGGTCTAACCAGTAAGAGAGAGAGAGCGTAGGAACACTTTAATGAGCGGCTCAACGGAGGAGAAAGGTGACCGCTGGTCCCCGTCGCTGCCCCTGTTTATGTACCAGCCCCAAGTGCCACCTTCCAACAACAGACACTAGCCTGCAAGGCAGTGCGTCTTTGTTTCGGATGAAGTTTTATACATCTACTCGTGCGATGAACATTGGCTCATATAGTGGAAAGAAACCAACTGTACTTAAGAATCACACGTCTGCATCTATGTCTCTTTCTCGTAATGTAATATACTCATTGTATTTTCTATGAAGGGGGCGCGGTGACGCAGTGGGTTGGACCACGGTCCTGCTCTCCAGTGGGTCTGGGGTTCGAGTCCCGCTTGGGGTGCCTTGCGATGGACTGGCGTCCCGTCCTGGGTGTGTCCCCTCCCCCTCCAGCCTTGCGCCCTGTGTTAGGCTCTGCCTCCCCGCAACCCCGTATGGGACAAGCGGTTCTGAAAGTGTGTGTTTTCTATGAGATGCATGTCGTTTTGGAGAAAAAAAATGATTAAATGTAAACGTTTGCCCACAGTGCCATGTCATCTGAGGGCAGATCTAGATCCTTAAAGGAGGAAAGTGACTTTTCCCTCTTCTTTCAGATTAAAACCGAAGAGATCGGCGACTCCCCAAGCTCCCCAAACTCAAAGACATGTCACCTGACGCAAGGGTCCTCGATTTGCACGGGGGTACGGCCTTCGCCTGCTCCGCCGACATTCCCTTGCGGCCCGAGACAAAGCGGCTGCGGGAAGCCTGTCGAGGACTGAAGCATACAGCGATCTTTCAAAAGCGTTTCCTCAATATGTTCTCAGGTCTACAGCAAGCGCTGGCTTTCGTATTAAGAGCGATACGAGCACATATTGTCCTGGTTGCTCTTTTGAAAGTAGGCCGTCGACTCGTGGCCACTTGTCCTGGTCAGGAGCCTAGGCCACAATCAGTGGGGAGGGTACACTCTGCATGGATAGCCAGACACGCACCCATTCCCACACCGTGGGCAAATTAGAGCGGCCAGTTCATCCGAACCGCATGTCTTTGGACTGCGGGAGGAAACCAGAGCACACGGAGGAAACCCAAGCAGACACAAGGAGCTCATGCAAACTCTGATTGATCTGGACCCGAACCTACGCCCCAACAACCTGGGTGCTGTGATGTTGCAACGTTACCCGCTGCACCACCATGCCATCCAATAAGCCAACCGGTCGTGTCATTTTTAGGTTGTTTACCTTTACGCTGGCAGAAATGTGGCCCGCTTGATAACAAATAGGTTTGAATGCTCACCTTGCCCTTGGCTCGTGTTCCCCAGGACCTGCCCCACCTGCTCCCCCTACAGCAGCTGGTCCTGGTTCCTGGCTCACACCTCCCGCCCTCGTCGTCCTTCCTCCTCTCTCAGACGCAGACGGGACACCAAGGCAAGCGCTCACGTCCACCTCGACGCGCACAGTGCAAACAAGCAAACCTGCTAAAAAAAAAACCAGTATAACCTTCACCTCTAACAGAAAAACATATTGTTTTATGTTGACGCAAGGAAGTATTGTGAACGTTTAGCTCGATCCTGCTCTTTTTCCTTTTGTTCAACGGACACCTTTGGAGTTTCCTCAAAGCACAATAAGTGTGTATTTTTAAACTGTGAATTAGTGATCTAGGCAAAGGAATAAAGTAATCTGAATGTTAAAATGCAAGTCATTTCAATCATGGGCAGCTGTTATGAATAATCTTTTGGTTGCTCTAACAAGTTTTTGCTGAGGGGGGGAAAAAAAAAATCTTCCAACAAGTCCTCCAGGGTTTGCATTCATTGTCAATATTGCACCATTTCTGCTTTAGCCCTGTTGCAGCAAAACCTGCTGTCGCTGCCGCCGCAGTCCCAGTCGGCGCACGTGCAGCACCAGCCCGGAGTCGCCATCACGCCCCAGGTAGGGGACCCCCTTCCCCAGGAGAAGCGCATTCACGCTCCAGGTTTGTCAAGCGCCCCCTGTAAGGAGCTCCGGAAGCGAGATCCGAACGCGGTGCACGTTGGGAGGCAGGGCGGTGCAGCGGGTAGCGCCGGCAACGCGCAGCTCCTGGGCTCCGGCTTTGAATCTGGACCAGTGTGTGTGGAGGTTGCAGGTTCTCCCCACGCTTGCGTCTGATCCCTTTCGGGGGCTCTGGGCTCCGCGATGTTTCACGGGGCTCAAACGTAACATAACACGGCACTTGCAGCGTCTTGGTTATACAAAAAAGTGCCTTGAGCAAAGCTGTCGGCTAAATGACCGTAATAATGATGATGATGATGATGATGATGATGATGATCTGCTTTCTTGTGTTTGGTCTCTGCAATGCAGGCAATGAGTCGAACAGGCCTGACCGGCTCTTCTCTGGATGGGCACCTGGAGATGCCCCACCTGCAGGTGCCCAAACACATGCCCCCCTCGCAGCAGGAAGAGCCTAATGACCTGGAAGAGCTGGAGCTCTTCGCTAAGGCCTTCAAGCAGAGGCGCATCAAGCTGGGCTTCACGCAGGTACCGCGTCGTCGACGCCCTTGCGTCCGAGAGCCCTGGACCCGTGCGGGGGGGTGGGGGGTCAGCGTGGCGCCGAGCTTCACCGCGGCGTCACCGTGCCTTCACAGGGCGACGTGGGTCTGGCCATGGGCAAGCTCTACGGCAACGACTTCAGCCAGACCACCATCTCCCGCTTCGAAGCACTGAACCTCAGCTTTAAGAACATGTGCAAACTGAAGCCGCTGCTGGAGAAGTGGCTGAGCGATGCAGGTAGTGCACACACACACACACACACACACACACACACACACACACACACACACACTTTGTTTTCCTGCTTTTCAGGGGTTCCGCAGCGAGTCACGCAAGTCATGTAACTCCGAGCGCCGAGAAACAACGCTTCAAAACATACGCAAAGTTTTAACAGATAAAGGGCTGCATATTTGCATTTTCAAAGCTGAGCAAATAACCCTAATTAAAAGAATTTCTTTTCCGACTTTGGAGAGTTCGCTGTTCTTAAAACACGCAGAGATACCATTTGAAGGGCAAATATTTGTACTGCTTCTGTAACAACGTAATTTACGCTGATCATTACATAATTATACAAAAAAAAAAAAAAAAAACTGAAAGATTTATGGCTTCTGTTGCTAACTTCGGGAGGTGTTTTTCCTTTGATCTGGGGCTCCGGCTTCCCCGTTCCACAGCGCCACCTACGGTACCGCGCCACCTGCTGTCCGTACTGAGTAATTACAGCGCAGCTCTGGGCTGAAGCGCTCACTGCTCCCACTTGGCACACAGCTCATAGTGATGATGTTAGTACTTTATTACTCACTGTGTTAGGGTTACTGAGGGTAACCCTTTTTACGCCTGCTGTTGGCATAATTAAGATTTTGGTGGTGGTCATGATGATGATGATGATGGTGGTGGTAGCGTAGCGGATAGAGCTGCTGTCCGTGGACCCACATGATGCAGGTTTGAATCCCACCTCCAGCTGTAGTACCCTTGAGCAAGATACTTACCCTAAATTGATCCAGTAAAATTTCCCTGCTGTATAAATGGGTAAATAGTTATAAAGAGCTTGACATTGTAAGTCATTTTGGGAAAAAAGAGCGAATGAAATAACTGTATTATTATTATTATTATTATTATTATTATTATTTGGGTGGTACAGTGGCGGTGTTGGCAGCACTGTCCCATCATAGTGCCTGGGGTGCTTGGCTGCGGGTCCAAATCTGGCTCATTCTGTGTGGAGTTTGCACGTTCTCCCTCTGTCTGTGTGGGTTTCCTCCGGGTACTCTGGTTTCCTCCCGCACTCCAAAGACATACAGTTCAGTTTTATTGGTATCGCTAAATTCTCCTTAGTGTACGATTGTGTGTGGCTGCCCTGTCCTGGACTTGCATTCCATCCAGGGAGTACTTCCCCAGCCTTGCACCCAGTGATTTCAGGATAGGCTCCAGACCACTGTGACCCTGATCGTGATAAGTGCTTACTAGAAATGAATGAATGAATGAATGAATGAATTCATATAATAGTTTGATTGATTTGTTTATATTTCTATACTTAATTTAGGATTCGTTTAAGCATATAATGTTTTGCCATGACACCAGATCTGCAGCATTCACACATTTTTTTCAATGAAAACGTGTTGCCGTTAAAGTCGAACCCCTTCTCCATCAGAGAACTCGCCGTCGGACGCCATGGCCAGCGCTACCACCTTGCCCCCACCTATAGAGGGGTACGGTCGAAAGAGGAAGAAGAGGACTAGCATAGAGACAAATATCAAGATGACTTTGGAAAAACGCTTCCTGGATGTAAGTTAACTTCTCTGTACTGAAAATCCAAATATTTGTAAACCCTTCTCATTTCTCAGGCTTCTCTATTATTTATAAAGTCACACATCTGTGTATATATACAGTACATGAGCGCTTCCCTTCAGGGGGCTGAACCTGTAACCTTCTGCTCACGTGTCCAGTTCGTAAACTATTACGCTGTTTTGCTACTGTGTCAGGACTTGCTGTACAGTTCTTAAGAAAGAAGTGCTACTACCTGGGCAGTAATTCTCCGTGTACACGTTCCAGCGGAACGACGGAGTTTAGTGGGAAACGACATCTGGAAAGGAGAGCCGTGCTTATTTCCGAGAGCCGGCGCTCGCGGTCACGTTCAAAACGTCCAGTACTGTACTTTCGAGTCCCTCCGCACCACACCGATGGCTTTCCTCCTTGTTTTCCAGAACCCCAAACCCAACTCGGAAGAGATCACGCTGATCTCGGAGCAGCTGTCGATGGAGAAGGAAGTGGTCCGAGTCTGGTTCTGTAACCGGCGCCAAAAGGAGAAGAGGATCTTCTGCCCCGTGTCCACATCGCCCATCAAGCCACCCAGCTTCAGCTCCAGACTGGTGAGTTGAGAGCCCGTGCGAATCATCGCCATCTAGACTCATCAACACACGTTGTCGAAAAAGACACTGATCCCTCAGCGTAGAAACGCAAGAGGAACTCAGGCTCTCCTTATACTCTCTCACTCTGTTCCCAGCTCCAAAATCACCTTTTTCGCTGTGTCCCGGTCAATAAAGTTGAATAAATTTGGAACGCTGCTTATGTTCTCTAAAAATCTCAGACCCCGCTATGGTAGATAAAAGGTAACACTTTTCACTGTAACGTTTTTATTCGCTTTCAGCTACATTAAAATGAAAACCACGTCACACACAAACACACCGTCTGAACCGCTTGTCCCATATGGGGTCGCAGGGAGCTGGAGCCTAACTCAGCAACACAGGGCGTAGGGCCGGAGGGGGAGGGGACACACCCAGGACGGGACGCCAGTCCATCGCAAGACACCCCAAGCGGGACTCGAACCCCAGACCCACTGGAGAGCAGGACCCGGTCCAACCCGCTGCGCCACAACACCCCCCAAACGAAAGCTAGTTAAACATAAAAATAGTCGTCTCCAGTGTTTCTCCTTAACCTTCATCGTTGACCAGCTGGTGCCATAAACGTGTGGCGTCTGTCGTCGCTCGCACTCGGGAACACGAAACATGAAACGCAGCCTGCAAACACTGTGCAAGACAGTCGAATAACCTGGTCCTACACTTCCGTTTGATTTGGCAACGTTTCTCTGACATTCATCAGCTGGCCACGTAATCATGGATGCTGCCCGCTCTGCTGGAGGGAGACATTTTTAAAAATGTGAAAGTGAAGAAAATGTAATTATGAGCAAGAACTGAAAAATGTTTGCATGTATCTTTGAAAATGTGTAACTTGACCATTGGCAATATGAGAAGCTGCAGTTCTCTCCATCTCCCCGCTGTTCTTCACCCCTTTACAGGCTCCCACCTCCAGGCCTTTCAGCCCACCTACAGCCAGTGGGGGTGAGTGATGCCGGAACATTCCTCCAGCAAGAGGACAATTTCAAGGAATAAAACGGAGCAAGACGATTCTAAAATCACTTTTTTTTTTTTCCCAGTGGGGGGAGGGGGAGGGGGGTGGAATCTATTGTAAAGATCCTTTAAATCTGTTTTGCTGTTGTAGATGAAGGTTATATACAGAGCAAATTTTAGGGTAAAAAACTGTTTTCCATTTTTTCCAAATTATGAGAACAGCCCTGTGTAGCGAAAATATTTTTCTTACATTCTGGGTTTTGTCCCGACGTGAACAAAGCCCCGAGGACTTAACGCGGCGCTCAAATGTTGTTCTTCCAGTGTCGTCCAGCTCCTCTCCCAGCAGCCCCAGTCGTGGGTCTCCCCCGAGCACCGTCACCTCGCAGGGGGTCAACCCGCACCTCAGTGCCCCTGGGTGAGTGGTCTTTAATACCCCCCGCCCCCCGCGCCTGTACATACTGAACAGGGGCTGAAGGAAAAGCATGGTAACTGCAGGCTTTTCATATGTACAGTCAGCTTTTTACCCAAAGCCTCATTCCTGCATGTGAATGCAAGAAATGCTTTTATAACTGCTTGTAAGAAAGCGCAAAAAATTAAAAAGTCACTCATTTTTTATTTATTTTTCTCATTTGACAGCACAGGGTCACAGCAACGCACGGGTAGAGACGGTACAGCAAGGTGTTGCAAATGTCCACATGCATATAGTGAGGGCTCTAAGGCTACAATAAAAGAAATATAAATATGTAAGATCATGAGGCACATTGCAATAAGTCCCACGTGGGTGACCAGACATCCCAGAATTTGCTACAATTGATATTCAACTCGAGTGTTAATTTTTCCATTGGAAGACATTTAAACACACACACACACACATTTTCAGAACCGCATGTCTCATACGGGGTCGCGGGGAGCCGGAGCCTAACCCGGTAACACAGGGCGTAGGGCCGGAGGGGGAGGGGACACACTCAGGACGGGACGCCAGTCCGTCGCAAGGCACCCCAAGCAAGACTCGAACCCCAGACCCACCCCTGAGCAGCACTGTGGTCCAAGCCACTGCGCCACCGCACCCCCCTCACCTTTAAACACTTCGGTTAATATATTTGCAGAGGGAACTTCTGGGGTGGACCGCGATATTAAAATACATTCCCCCAGCGAGCGTGTAAGAGCAGCCGGCCTCGGCTAACTTCACGTTCTGACACATCCGGTCGTCGGGGAGCTTTCTTTTCAAACCGTCATTCCGTAAAAGTAGCAGTACGGAGGAAGAGCACGATGCCAACACTCCGCGGTGTTTAACAAAGGGTCCCCACACCGAGGCCTGCAGGGTGACGCCAGAACGAGCAGCAGCGTGTTTGTGCGATGGAAGGGGAGTGTGACGAGACTCGTGTGTGTTTGCTTGCTTTCAGGTCGTGGTACAGAGCCTGGAACCACTCCTCCTACCTTCACTGAGAAGTTCACGTCCCGATGATTGAAGGTTAACTTAAATATGCCACCCAAGTCAAATGTAGAGAATGTTTACAGAGATAGGAAAGAAGGGGGGGGGGAAACCAACTGGACACTGGTATGTAAGATAAACAGAGCTCCGGATATAATTTTTAATCTCTGAACTACATAAGCCTCCTCTGCCTCGAATTTTCCGAAGACCGTTACGAAGAGCTCCAGCTGTGACGTGGGTGTGGATGCGCGCGGTGCCGAGAAAGCCGAAACCGAACCTTTACAGCATCAGCACTGAACTGAGAGGGACAGCCTGAAGTTTCCTTGATTATGAAAGATGAAGACACCGCGTGGCCAATGTGCACTCGTTTAAGGACCGCCCCTTTTCTGGATTCGTACCTAAATATGGGGTGACCAGACGTAGTCTGTTTTTATATCAAATGAAGATCTCAAAGCTTTTTAGGCAATATTTTCTAAGTATATACTGAACAATATTGGTGAATATTCTGATTTTATAAATGTTTTTAACATGTACTTTTTTAGAAGCAAACATTAAGTTGCTGGGGTGTTTGGCTTTTGATTGCTCCTTAAATAAGGAAAATGTTTTTTTTTTTTTTAATGTCATTTTACTGCATTTTTAGATCCGCATGAGTAAACTGAGATGAGCTTCTTTTTTTTTTTTTACACCACTATACCTCTTAAATTTTAAAGTCTGAGAAGTGTGTATAAATACCAGTTGTACAGTTTGGATGTGCGCTGTCCTGTATGTTGTGACACTGCGGAAGGGGGACTGTCCAGTGTGGGATGGACAGAGCAGCACAATGTTGCATGGTGGTCTGAGCTCCAGTTTAGATATTTTTTCCCAGCCTCCACCTTAGTGCATCAAGGATGTTGGGCAGTTTGTCACATCCGGAGGACTTGGGGGAGGGGACCAACATTTTACAGCAGAAGTGCAGGCACCTCCATCCAGCCAGCTCCGAGACAAGTGCTCTTTGTTACGTTCTCCTGTGTCTCGTCCCCGCTGTTCTCCGCTCACGCGGTCTTAGCATCAGCTGCTTGCGTAACGGTTAGAGCTGCTGCCTTTGAACCCAAAGGTTGCTGGTTCAAATCCCTCCTCCAGCTGTAGGACCCTGGAGCAAGGTACTTACCCTAAATTGCTCCAGTAGTATGATACAGCTGAATAGATGTATCAATTTGGAGATAAGAATCAGCTAAATGAATAAATGTGAAATTATTATGCCCCTCCCACACAAGGCAGTACCTTCCTCCTGCAGTTTCACGGTGTGAACAGCTCTCCAGGTTCTGAAAACCGATGTGTGTGGCTCCCCCGCAGTGATGGAAGTGGAACGCGGGACCCTCGAACGTACGTCTAGTACAGGACTGCGGTGGGGATCCGATGCCACTCTGGGGGGTCCTGGGTTATGAACTCAGCTGGGTGTCGGAGGCTTATACATTTTGTTATTCGGGAGTAATTCCACTTCGGCTTTCAACACTTCGGCACAAATCTGTTTCCGCTGCGACATTTGTGCAGGAATGCACGATGTGACCGTAACATACGAGCCGCACGCCCCATGCGTGACGATTTTAAGCTCTCTTCTAATTCCAATGTTCTGTTGAATTAGGCCTCTGCAGATATCAAGATGTTTGAAACCGTTTGAAGGCAATTTTTTAATGAAGAAATAAAATGTATGTATGTGTTTCATTCTGTTTAACGCACTATGCTGGGTGTTTCATGCATTTATTATTTTTACAAACGTACACTTGAGTGAGGACAGTAGGTCATTACAGTACAACAGACTTCTCGGTAGGCCACGTAAAATCTCAGGGAATGACTCTTCTGTATGGGTTCTTGTCTTGGATTACTGCAGAAGAATATTATTTAAATCGGTCGATTATTTTAATAGATTTTTAGAGGCTGATTTCCACAAACCCTAAGCAATTTTCGAGCGCACTGTCGGTGAATGAGAAAAGCGGCAGACAATGCAGTGAGGCGTCCTGTCCAGTAGAGGTCGCTACTGTCCGACTGCAGCAACGCCTCGTGTCTCTTAAAACGGGGGGGTTTTCACGAGGAAACTGCAAGTATTAGTTAAAATTAGCAATTAAGGGTGTAAAAGGCAGCGAACGACAAGAGAGGTTTTCGTTTCAGTGACTATAAATTCATTAATTCCCCTAATTCGTCCATCTAGAGTATGCGCCAGAATGCCGTAACTACAGAAGAACTAACGTGAGCGCGCGCTCGAGTCCTGCACGGGTGTTACTAGCAGCGCGCGCTCGTCTGCGTGGATTGCCGACCACAAAAGTTACCAATGGTACCAAATAATGGTAAAGAAAGTGTATTTTCATTTAGCTGTACCGTCCCATCTCTCCCCCCCCACCTTTTTTTAGTGCTGTACTCTTTTGTTGGTTTAACGAATCAAAAAATGTGTTTCTTAGTTTGGTTTTGTTTTAAACTCGTGTTTAACCCGTCCTCTCGGTGTCGTGGATTTAAAATATTATACATTCATCAACCATAATCACAAAAACAATATTATAGTTAATTGAAATTTGAGTATCAGCAGCCCAGGGTGATGTCGTCACCGGGACTGTCCGAACGTCACGTACAGAATCAAGCAATTACACCTATTCTGGCACACAAAAAACAAGTTTACAGAAACATAATTTACAAACTGAGACCATAAACTCGACAGAAAAATTATAGTTCAGCTGTTCAATGAGTTGTTTCAACACCTGACGTGGTGGACAAGAAACTGTACGGCTCCTTTAAACTTCTACGGCCGGCGGCGAGCGCGAGAAGGGAACAGCAGCATCGGACGCTCCTCCCTCTGTTGTCGCCCTTCCCCCACAAGTCCCGCCTTCTGCCCCTAAAGTGGCCTGATGTGGTCCCTCTATGTCTGCGTCTCGGTCGCCACGTAGAATAATTTAATTTTCTCCAACATAACATCTGCATTACTTTTATTCATTTAGCTTTACTCGTTATACAATACAGCTGGGTAATTCTTACCGCTTGTGTAAGTACCTTGCTCAAGAGTACTACAAGGAGCAGGGATTCAAACCCAGGTCCTTCAACTGGAAGGCTACCTTCTGGCCCTTGATCAGCTCAATCAACTGTGGCAGCTAGTAGCATAGCCTAAGTGTAATTGGAGCCCAAAGGTTGTAGGTTCAAATCCCACCTCCAGCTGTATTACCCATAAGCGAGGTACTTACCCTAAGTTTGCTCCAGTAAAATTACACAGCTGTATAAATGGATAAAAAAATTCTAGGTAGCTTAACAGTGTAAGTTGCTTTGGAGAAAAGTAGCAGATAAATGTAAATCAAAACTCACAGTGAACCAATAAGTTATGGAGTCGCTTTAGGATGCTCCAGGATACCAGGTGCTCACGAATGGGTTGAAAGAGGTTCTGATGTGAATTCCTCCTAGTGCGAGTACTAATGCAGCAGAGCACAGGATTACAGCCTAATCGGGGTGGTTGAACCTGCAGACGCGCCTCCTGCCAGTTTCACAGCTCCTGAGACTGCGACACCTCCAAAGGGCCACCCCACAGCTGCCTGCTTTTTTGCTGTTTTGGTTTGCGGCTTCATCCCGTGGTGGCCATTGTTTATAGTGATGTTCCGCAGTGCGTAGGAATGATGACCTTCCCAGCTCCCATGAGAAGCCCAGATTTCAGTTCTCTCTATCTTGAGCCTTGTCAAAGCCGAGATGGCCGAACTTTGGCAGCCCACTGTAGTAACTTCACCCTTTTATCCATCCGTCTACCTGCGTGGATGGGTGTGACCGCGAGGCCCAATCCTCGCTGTATGGTTGTAACTCCACCTCCCAGTGGCCTGTATCATTTGCCTGGGCTGCAGCCAGGGTATATTGGGAGAAAAGACTCTCTAATCTTCTTAGCTGCCAAAGCCACTACAGATCTTGGAGGACGGTGACAGACGCTGAGGAACCATGAATCTGTAGGTGTTTTTTTTTTTTTTTTTTTTTATTTCTGCTGAGGTCTCAAATGGTGTTAGCAACTGTATTTAAGAAGTACACTTTTAAGATGTTTTAACACAAAGGATACGTAACGTAAAGATGTGGAAGGTAAAAGGGTCATAGCCGTGGTTCTGCTGTGGAGCATCGACCCACTGGGAATGAAGGTAAGAGCAACACTTCATTGCCCAAGATCTTGTTGTGCATTTCATCCTCTTGGTATCTTTCGAAGTTGCTTGGATAGGTGGAGCATGGGCATACAGCAGGTTTCACTCCAAAATTAAATTATTAGTCATCATCAGTATTAGAAAGCATATTAGTTAGAAATGGTAGAGAAGATTGATGGTGTTCGTAGGCTGGGTTGTTGATCCAGATGTCCAGGTGTTCACCGAGCTTAGCATTCAGACTGAAAACATTTCATCACCAGTCGAGGTCACATCATTATTGTCATAGAAAAATCCTTCTGGCTTTTTGGGTTTCAAGCAGGAGGTGTCAGAAAAGTTACCACAGGGATAACTGGCTTGTGACGGCCAAGCATTCATAGCGACGTCGCTTTTTGATCCTTCGATGTTGGCTCTTCCTATCATTGTGAAGCAGAATTCACAGAGTGTTGGATTGTTCACCCACTAATAGGGAACTTGAGTTGGGTTTAGACCATCGTGAGACAGGTTAGTTTTACCCTACTGATGATGTGTTGCTGCAGTAGTAATCCTGTTTAAACGCTGATGGTTTCACCTCGACTGGTGATGACATTTATTAATTTAGCAGACGCTTTTGTCCAAAGAGATGTCTCAGCAAAAGTACAATTTATGCATTACATAAGAGAAGGAGGCATAGCTGCAGACATGAAAGTCTCAAGCAAACCTAGTTTGTTACCTACCACTTACTGCACCGAGGTTCATCATTCAAGTAGGTGCATAAAATACAGGATAGACAAATCCTGATACCCTCCTACCAATTTTTTTTTTTCTCCTTAGATACACAAACAAGCAAATACAATGCCAGAGTAGTGACTGAATAAAGGCTATATCTCGGAAAGCTCATGAAGTTATGGTGCATGAACATTTACACCATCCATGAACTGGAGGGATCTTGGGCGAAATGGGTCTGGAAAAGGTGAGCTTTCAGACCCTCCTTGAATGCAGACAGAGTTTCCACAGTTCTGAGTGAGAGGGGAAGGTCGTTCCATCACAACGGAGCCAGAACCGAGAACCTCCGCGCTTTACCTTTCGTGCGCGGGACCACCAAGCGAGCAGAAGTAGACGAGCGAAGGGGCCTGGCTGGGGTGTAGCGGTTGACCAAGTCCTGTAAATAGCTGGGACCAGTTCTATTGATGCATTTTTAAACAATAACCAAGGTCTTGAATTTGATTTGAGCAGCTATAGGAAGCCAGTGCAGAGAAATGAGCAGAGGAGATACATGCGAATGCTTCAGCAAGTCAAACAACTGGGCAGCAGCGTTTTGTATCAGCAGTAGAGGTTTGATGGCAGTAGCAGGAAGGCCACACAGGAGAGAGTTGCAGTAGTCCAGGCGGGAAGTCACCATGGCCCTGACAAGTAGTTGAGCAGAGTCAGTTGTGAGGTAGGGATGGATCCTGCGGATGTTATGCAGCATGTATCTGCAGGACCGGGTTGTGGCTTCGATGTGCTGAGAGAAAGACAGACTCGTGTCAATCGTTACTCCCAGACTCTTGGCCAAGGAGGTAGGTGAGATGAGTGAGTTGTCCAGTTTGACCGATAGATCGTGACAGGAGGACGGGCCAGCTGGGAGGTAAAGAATCTCTGTTTTGGAGAGGCTGAGTTGAAGGTGGTGATCAGACATCCACGAAGAGATGTCCAACAGGCAGGCAGCAATGCGTGTGAAGATGTCTGACGCAGCAGGTGGAAAGGAGAGGAAGAGCTGAGTATCATCAGCATGGCAGTGGTATTTGAAACATATGATGATACATTTTCAGTCTGGATGCCAAGCTTGGCAAACACCTGGACAACTAGAATATGAGTTATTAGTCATTGTTTGCATTAGTATTGGTGTTAAAAAGGGATCTGCCAGTTTTCTGCCGCTATATTTGCGATGGTTCATTTAAGGGAACTGTGTCCTGGATGGGACTTATTGAATGTAGCTACTGCGGCACTGGAAAGGATGTGTCATGGGAGGAGTGTGGCTGCTGTTGAGCACAGGTATCTCCTTAGGGAGCTGCTGCGATGGGTGATAGGTGTCAAAGTGAGCAAACTGAAAGTACTTGTCACCTTCTGTGTTTGAAGCGTTTGCTCGGAGGAGAGATGACATCGGCAACGGAGGTCGGTGGCAGCCTTGTGGGCTGGATCTCCTTGTACACCTGCCTCTGTGGCCTGAACGCTAAGCGCGGGTACGAGTGGAACTGCCGGCTGGTCACGCTGCTTCACGGGCTCCTCTGTGTGTGCCTCACTGCGTATGTAGGGTTCGTTGATGGACCCTGGCCCTTCACACACCCAGGTAGGGCTGTCATGTCTCTCGGAGACCGCTGTCCAGCCGTGGACCGCTGTCCACTCGATAATGGTTCGGATCTGGCTTAAAAACACAGCAAGAACCACTGTTAATGTACCACTGCTAATGTAATTACTCCTACCGTGTAATTTAAAGCCATTCAGGAAAACACTTGAAAATGTTTCACTCTAAACAGTTTTAGCCCCCTGCTGCTTATCACTAGAGTGTTAAATGATGAAGTGGTTCCTACTTCTGGGATATTCACAGGCATTAACACTTAGACTATTTATTTTGTGTAAGTAGCTACTAAATCAACAGTAACTGATACTGCGTCAATAACTCTGTTGTTTTACATTTGTTTATTTAGCAGATGCTTTTCTGCAAAGCGATTTCCAGTGAACTCTATGTAGTGTTATCAGCCCACACACTTTATTCACCAAGGTGACTTACACTGCTAGATACACTACTTACATTGGGTCACTCATCCATACATCGGTGGAACACACTCTCTCTGTGTCGCTCACACACTGGGAGAACCTGAACTGTTTAGTTATTGAATTTTTACCAGCGTCACATGTTTTGTATTGTATGTCATTAATGTTTGACATGATGACTCGGTGGAGTCTGAATTTGTCCAGAACTCAGGTTTGAGGGATTAAGTTGAGCTTAGAAAAGGTGATGTCACAGTGATCTGTAGTAGAGGCCTGTTCCCTCGATGGTGTATGTGCTGTGACACAACTTAGTCTCCTGAACACTTGGGTTTTCCTGCCACTCAGTGCCCTGTAACTCTGAATTGTCTTTGGTGTGTGTATTTGTGAGTGACTGGGCTGAGCTATGCTTATTTTCAGTGTGAAATTATTACTTTGATGGGTGAATATTACATTATGACTTAAAGCTAACTATATAGCAAGTACAGGGGGTGCGGTGGCGCAGTGGGTTGGACCACAGTCTTACTTTCCGGTGGGTCTGGGGTTCGAGTCCCGCTTGGGGTGCCTTGCGACGGTCTGGTGTCCCGTCCTGGGTGTGTCCCCTCCCCCTCTGGCCTTATGCCCTGTGTTGCTGGGTAGGCTCCGGTTCCCCGTGACCCCGTATGGGACAAGCGGTTCTGATAGTGTGTGTGTATATAGCAAGTTCTAACTGCACTGGGGTGGTTTTTTTAATTTTTTTTTAATCAGAACCCTGTGAAAACAGGACCTGCTCTACTGATGTTTGTTTATTCTGGGTCCTTGGCTGAGCATGCTGTGTTGTGTATTCAGTTATTTATTTTAAATTAAGCTGTTGATTAAATGCATCAGTGAAACTATCTCCAGAAAACATCCACCCATCACAAATGACCACGTGCGGGATGGTGGTGGTTTGGTCCCTACCCTGGAAGTGGACTCTGGCAGGGTTCAACTTAGAGAGCATTTTGGTCCATTGAAGGGCAATCACACACGCTCTTTCACACATGTACACATTGAGAGCATTTAGTAACTTAACTCACCTGAACCACATGTCTTGGGACTTGGGGGGGGGGGGGCGGAGCCACGCAAACACGAGAACCTGTACACTGCACACAAACTCAGCTGGATTCAAACCCACGTCCAAACCCACGACCTAGGAGGAATGAGACACCAGTCCTACCCACTGGCTGCTGTGTTGCCACATATCAAGTTCACTTGCTTTTGTTAACTGGTTGTCCTGCTCAGGGTCACAGCAGTCTGGAACCTATCCAGACCTCAATTTTAGGGTAAGTACCTTGCTCAAGAACTTACCCTAAAATTGCTCCAGTAAAAATTACCCAGCTGTATAAATGGGTACATAATTGTTAGCTTGTAATAATTGTCAGCTTAACATTGTAAGTCGCTTTGGAGAAAAGTGTCAGCTAAATTAATAAATGTAAATGTATCCCTAAAGCACTAGGTGCAAGGCCTGGGCAGGTATGTGCTGGATGGGAGGCCAGTTCATCATGCAGTATCTGCACATGCACTTGCCCGCACACTACAGGCAGTTTAGTGTCCAGTTCACCCAAAGTGCATACCTTTGGACTGTAGGAGAAAACCAAAGCACCCACCAAAAAGCCATGCACAGTGAGAATGTGAAAACGACACACAGACTGAATTCGCACCTACACCCAAACAGCCCACGTGCCACTGTACTGCCCTACAGTTAAGCTGAACACTTTTATTGTAGACATGATGAAATGCATTCAAAATTTTATGGTAAAAATGCAACCATTTTCTGAGATCTCGAAAAAGCATTATAAATTAATTATCATTACCAGCCATTATCAGTGAATCACAGCTGGATGCTGTGCATAGGCCTACATTATGAACGTGCACTGAATCCAATGCTGTCCTAACAGGCAGGCAGCAACAACAAAGTACAAGAGCACTGTAAAAGATATGTCTACTTTCTTCCCAAAAACACCTTTTACAAACATAAAAGGTCTTTTTTTTTTTTTTTTTTTTTTTTTTACAAAAAATATTAAACACATTTAAAATATTTGTTGTAGTTTTCATTTCGGGTTAAATTGGATCCCTTCGCTGTGAAGAAGCAATGTATCATCAATGAAAAAATGTCGCATATATAATAAGACGTTTACTCATAATGAGTGTCCTTATCGGTCAAACAGCGTATAGAGGGGACCTTATTGGGGACCTTGTGCAGCGGATCGAAATGATCGAGAGCTCAGTTCAGGGTATGGAGGGATGAGTGCTGACATCCAGTGATCTGGGGGTTTATTTCTTTCGAACCCTAACCGTACATTTGCACTGCTTCTTAGTGCTTGGTTTTATACTTATTCCCTGCATTTTTTTTTCCTCTCTAAACAAACTAACCTTTTAACTATGACGCTCAGCAGGAAAAGCGGAAGGAAACTGACTAACCTTTTAATGATTAACCTCAATTGAACCATTCATTTAATTAATGGCAAGATTAAGATCACGTTGACCTAAAAGTGTTTAGCTGAAAACTCGCTGCAATTTCACATTTATTTGTGCCTCATAAAATGCAAAAATATTGCATTTGTTTCCGGTCGATCAGTGGTTACTTGTAGATGACTAAACCACCCTTCTTTAGCCTTCCTCCCTGATATATTTAGGATTAATTGATGCTTTATTTAAGATCGATATTGACTTTGCCTTTCCAAAACTTAACAAGTTGTCCAGAGAATGTTTTACTAGCACTTTTTATGATTGTTTCCCTCATTGAATTGTTTTGTACAGTGTGTAAGGTGGCCTGAAAGGCACACGGCAACCGCGCAGGACTGCGACTACATTGTTCCCTTTAAAAACCTGTCTGTGGCTCAAATAACACAGGAACAAAGGCGACTGACGTTCTCACCAACCCCCCCACGTTGTGCAAGTACATCGGTCGCGTAACGTGCAAAAATGCCATTGTATGAAAAAGGGTATATATTTTCGTTAGTCACTGTGGTTGTTTTGCATGTGTACGGGGGGGGGGGGGGCTCAGAGTGTGTGGATCATGGCTCAGTAAAGACAATTCACACTGCAGCTGGAACAGAAGCCAGGACCCATGTGGGGTCTGAGGTTGGAGGTCTGGGGACCCACCCCTGTGTATGCTGCACTCTCTTCTAACTAATCTCTTAATTAATAAGCCCGGATCAGACTGTTTATTGAATTAATTGCTCAACTGGAATTGAGTTATTTGAGAACTCGATCCAGTTCATTCATCGTTTACATCTAGACTTCTTTAGACGAATGTTGAGGCAAAGATAGACTGTGAAAGAAGCATTCCTGTGGTGTTTTGCTCTTGAAAAATGTGAATTTTTCATTGCTAATGGGAAAAAAAATGACAATTTAATCAGTAGCTGGCTAGTCTATTTCATTTAATTGACCAAGGGCTAAGAACAGTGAATGCATATTAATTGCAATTACCAATAAATGAATAATTAATTAACTCTTTCAATATGAGTGCTTGACAGCCAGGGCTGGGAAACATTGCTCTATTACTTAATTTATTGCTCTCCAATTATAGTTCCCTCCAAGAGAAGAGGTCATTGTACTAGAGTTTTAGTCTGTTGTTGCAACAGATTTTTGGGACTCACTGTGTTATTATTAATATTATTTTATTATTAACATTATTTAACTGATGCCCATGCTATGGCAACTTATGGTGTTAGACTTGTGAACATACTAGTCCAGGCTGCAATTTGGGGTATTTCTCTTGATCACATGTACTATATGAGGAGTCGGGGTTTGAACCTCACTCATGGTGTTTGATAGTAAGGCAGTGTGGGCTCCTCGATGTGACGGAAGGCCTTCTTCTGTGTTTAAAATGACACTCTGCTTTCATGCCCTACAGGTACAGAGAATACACCTCTGCAGATTACAACGATGGCCATTAGCCTCAGCTACTTCCTGTTCGACATGGCTTGGTGCGTGTACTTCCGCACGGAGGGCCCGGTGATGCTGGCTCACCATGCCCTGAGCATCCTGGGCATCATGCTGGCACTAGGCCTGGGCGAGTCGGGCATCGAGACATGCGCCGTGCTCTTTGGCAGCGAGGTCACCAACCCCCTGCTACAGGCACGCTGGTTCCTACGGCAGCTGGGTCGCTATGACAGCCTGGCAGGGGATGTGGTGGACCTGCTCTTTGTGGCGCTCTTTGTCTCGGTGCGCATCGGCGTGGGAGGCCGCATGCTGTACTGTGAGCTCAGCGCCACGAGGCCCTCGCTCGTGGTGAAGGTCGGAGGAACGGCCATTTACGTGCTCTCCTGGGTCTTCATGGTGGACATTGGCCGCTTTGCCTGCCGCAAGAGCAGAACCAAGTACCAACGCTGGAAGGAGCAGCACAGAACTGTGGAGGCCAACGGGCTTTCTGGGAAGGCGGACTGAAGGACGCTGCCGTGCCTTCGGGGTGGCAGGTGTGGAGTGGTTTCAGTTTTTACCAAACTGGTAATGACGCATCGATCTCAACCATGCTGTGTACGTCTGTCTGTGACATTTGTGTGTGTGTGCACGTGTGTGTGTGTATATACCGTACATTTGGTTAGCTCGTGGAAACGTTTTCTAAAGGAAATATCTATTTTCTTTATCTCTGTTTATATTGGTGTAAATATCTCTATTTATATTTTTCTTTATTATCTGCAGAAAGTGTCTCCAAGGTTGACTACAGTTATACACACACCAGTGTCACAGACAAATGTACATTATTTAGGATAATTGAAGATTGAAAACCTTGTGGAGATATCCCATAAAATAATCAGTCAGCTTTTTTCATAAAAAAACTAAATGTACAGTGTTTTAATCAGTGTTTATATGTACATACATCTTTATATATTGTCCTGTGGTTCAGCATAAAGTCAATGTGAAATCCTCACAGCAAGACAAAAATATGTATTTGTGTGACTGACTGCGTTGTTAGTTTTATTTTACAATTTGCATAGGAATCTCAAAAAAAAAAAAAAACCACAGCTACTCTACCCGTCAACGGCAACAAATAACTGGGGATTTCAAAACAAAATCTGGTTTTCTGATAACAGAACGAGTCTGGAACTTTTCTATTATGACCTAAAGATGTATGAACAAACAATTTTTACAGATAGGCACTAAGCTGATAACTTTACTCTGGATTTTTTTTTTTTTTTTTTTTTTAAGCCAGGTCATTTTACTTCATTTTTCAAGGGCTGTAATGCAATAATTAGACTTAAATTACTTAGTTAAGTAATTAGAATTTGTTCTGCATTTTTTACATTTAGATTTCTTTGCCAGCACACGAAACCTTTGGCCCTTGGATACTGTCATCAGGGAAATATGCCCTAAATGGAATAGGGAATATTTTGAAACTTTGCTCCTATATTGAAGCAGGTGTCAATTTCATAATTACAGGATTGATTGAGGGCAGACAGTTAAAGCATAAAAAAACTACAGTGAATGGATCCAAACTGATTCAATTCTATTGAGTCTCAGACTCAACACTCCCTGGAACGACGATTAATTACACCTTGAGCAACTTTTTCTTTCTCTTCTATGTAATGGTTAACACTAAAAAGCTGATGCTGAGACTGTCTGCGGTTGTGCAGTGGGGCTTTCAGTTAATTCACTGGTATGGAATGTCCTATGTCATTTCTTAAAGGTGAGCAATTTAATGTTATCTTTTCTGCTTGACTATGCTCAAAACATTTGCACAAATGGAAAAAAAAAAAAAAAATGTATTTAAGTAGCTCTTTTGGATTGTGATAATTGTGATTGCATGTTCATTATGTCATTGAACACACTTAACTGATCCATGTGTCTAGATGCTCTTATTTGTTAAATGAAAGCTGTGGAGTGAATGAACATTTTCCACTTTAATCTTAAGGGCTAATATTTACTTTTCCCACTGGATGGAGACATAATCCACATTTTTTTTTTTTATATGATTAAACATATGTAGTTGAAAGGAGCTTCTCAGTGTGCAGACTAAAGTTAAAAATAATGATTATAATAACTTACGTTATTATGACACAATTTCACATAACTGAAGTTTATATGAACTGGCTATATTTAAGTTAAAATATTGCATAAACTCTGAGGTTAGGGGGAAAGCACCAGAAAGTCTGCACTATTTTTTCCATTGTTAATATTAATTAAAGCTGGGCTGAAGTTGGTCTGGACTCAGTCACACGGAGGCTGTAGAAGGAAGAATTACTCCAGCTTTCATTCACTTCATACAGCAGCGGTGAAGCCGAGGCGTTTGGCGCTGGCGGACTCTGCACTATCGAGTTCATTGACTTGCATTATCACGCAGTTGAAAGTCTGCAGACTGACGGATGCACTACAAGAAAAAGAGTTAATGATGATACCTATTAGCTGATCATTTCTGAGACAAAGAACATTATGTGTTTGAAGATGGGGGGGGGGGGGGGTCGGAGATAATATAAAGCTCAAACGACACGCTGTAACACACTGTGTTTTGCGGTGAAGTTTCTTGTTGGAGCCCCGGGAGAGGGGTGACGAGAGGGTTTCTGACACAGGGCGCTATTAGAGCACTTCAGTTGGATGTTGCCTAGTAATCAAACAGTAACCAAACAGCCCAGCAGCAGCAGGAACAGAGCCTAATCGTTTAAAATCAATCCATCCATCCATCCATCCATTCATCCCCATTTATTCTGTGCAGGATGGCGGGGGTCTGGAGCCTATCCTGTAATCATCACAGGGCAAGAGGCAGGTTACACCCTGGATGGGTCACGCTGCAGAAGAATCACACACACACTAAGGGCAATTTCATGACAGATCCTGGAGCCCAGGAGCTGAGACAAGTCAAGTGAAGTGACTTTAATGTCATTTTGACCACATAAAGCTGGTACAGCACACAGTGAAACGAATCAACATTCCTCCAGGATCACGGTGCTGCGTAAAACAACACAAAGCTACCTACACGGACTACATCAAGTGCACGCGTGCAAGACGTGTGCAGACGGCACAAGACAGCGCAGTAATTAAAACAAACAGTAAAAAAAACAAGATATTAATGTAATAAATGCTATAGATATAAATATACTAATTAGCAGCAAAAAAAAAAAAAAAAAAAAAAAACACTTTTCTGGCACCACCTGCTGAACCACTGCGCTGCCGTTAATTCAATGAAAGCTGCGTGTGAACATATTTAGTTTGGTGTCCAACAGTTTTAAATACAACAGCTTCGAACTCATGGGAGGAGGAGGACAAATCAGGCGAATGGGCCGTGATCCTTTATGACATTTTTAACAGTTTAATTTCGGAACGTCAGAACGCAAAAGGTGTTTTGTTGCGGTTAAACAATTCTGCTGAATTGCTGTCGATGGACTTTGTTTTTGTGAGAGAAAAAGTCCGGCTGGAAGTGCCAAGGATGACTTCAACAACGACACGCGTTTGCAGGCCGCCGCCGCCGTCGTCGCTCATCGACTTGTGAGGACGGATTCGCCCCGTCACGCCCCGCCGCGCCACGCCTTCCGCTCGCGCCCGCAGCTCTTCACGGGAAATCGAGCTCGTCCCTCGAGTGGACACGTCACGCGCGTGGTACTGGAGCTGCAGGCGCTCTAACGAGCTCCTCTACCGGCGGCGCCGTGGCCGCGGGCGAGCGCGTGCAGCGCCGCGCCGCAGTGTGTGCGCTCTGAAGTGAAAATACGCATATTCATACACGTGTCGCCGGATCTTCGATGCAGCTAATATGCCACACAGAAAACTTAATAATGGACAGAAAAAATAAAGGCTAAGACGACAGCAAAATATACAGCAGCTCTTAAGAGTTATGAATATTACCGATAGATGCTTATTAATACAATAATAATATCTTATAAACGCACGAGGGTAATGAAATTCCCTGAATTCTTATTACATTTATCTGGTTTTTAATTGCACAAGCCGCCTGTTTTCCGCCGCGGGATTATGTCCTTGTCGGCGGAAGTATACACCCCAATGACAAGGAGAGCTCGTACTGGGCGGAGTAATCGACTGATGTTGGAAATTTGACGAAAGTCATGGAATATTTGTAGAAAAATAACAAGTAATTCTACAGCACGTGAGTGCGTATGCACACGTTAGTAATGAGCAGTTTGCGAGGTTAATGAAAGGAATAAGCGGTGTTTGTGCCGTAAACGGCTGTCTTTGGGTGACACAGAAGCAGCCAGTTAGCTAACCTAAGGGAATTCCGCTGAGAAAACAGGAGAGAGGGGGGGGGAGAAAAAAAACTGCGGGATTGAGAACATGGAGACAAGGAGAGCGGCGGCACGGCTGTGAGGGCTGCGCGGTTTGAGCCTCAAAAAGCTACGCTGAAAGAACATCTAACACACTGCAGCGGACTGGACGTGCGTTGCATCTGTGGCGAGTTTTTCTGCCGTTAAATTGTTTTTTTTTTTGGTTGAAGCTTCTCGGAGAATCCTTGGAGATAGAGAGTTGTCGCTAGCGCGTTAGCGGAGGAGCTAACACATCAAAGAAGGCGAAAGTTTCCGCGCGGTCGGTCGGACGGCCGAGCGCGAGCCGTTGAGCGCCGCCGTTTCCATTTTACACTTGGATTTGACTCATTCTTGTGGCGTTTCGCTTCGAAGTGTTCCGGGAAAGAAGGGCGCAGGCTCTCGGCTGGGACTCGGGTGTAAATCTGAGCGCCAGAAAACGAGCAAATCCTCTTCGGTTATCACAAGTTTGAAACGAAGGACGGGGTTTCCTTCATTTTTTTTTTTTTTTTATAAAAAAAAAAAAACGTCTTAACGCTTTTTCTCTCTCCCAGTCGCGGTGCACAAACGGGGCCTTTTTTTTTCCCCTCAAGAAACCGAAGACTCAAAATGGGAGAATACTCCTATTAGACAGCAGTGTGTGCTGTGACCGTGGAGCCCGGCCTCTCTGGCTTTGTTGTCAGAGTTGGTAAAATTCCCATGAAGAGGACGGACAGTCCAGAGTACCCGGTGCATTTCTGAGGAGCACCAGACACACACTATCTGACATACATGCACGCACTGGACGGATGGAACAGTAGTGTCACGAAGCTGAAGGTGCCTGTGAATGAAAGCTGAAGAGGTCCTGGAAGAATTAAACACAATACACAGTTCTGAAAAGAGGGGACGGGGCTGCCTGTGCTGCCGCGAAAACACACCAGCAGTAGGTGTGTGTGTGTATGTGACAAAGGCGACCCCCCGCCGCCTACCATTACATCCAGTACAGATACCGATTCCCCAGGCGGCTCGTCTCATCAGCGCCCCGGAGACCTGGACGGTCCACGCCAGGACTGTACCCTG
This sequence comes from Scleropages formosus, assembly GCF_900964775.1. Lineage (NCBI taxonomy): Eukaryota > Metazoa > Chordata > Actinopteri > Osteoglossiformes > Osteoglossidae > Scleropages > Scleropages formosus. The sequence continues at coordinate 21,120,856 of NC_041809.1, forward strand.
TGAGCGCCAGTTGTTGAGCCACCTATTGAAACTGCGACGTTTGTTTACTGGTCCTTACTGTTCCGCTGCCCTGTTTTGTATCCTGAGGATCATCTGTGAGGAAAAACGACGGGATCCTGCTGAAAAAGCAAACTGTTTCTGACTCCATTGACTGAACAAACCCACTGTCGCCTGACGGATGTTAGTAGAGTGCCTGCTGTTTTCCCCCCGAAAACGCGGAGGGTTTTTATTTTTGGTAAAATGATAATTGGATAAAAGCCGAGGAAATACTAGAGAGCCCAATGAGCAGCACACAGTCTACAGTCACTGACAGGTAAATTAATAAATTGATGCACATCTGGACCATATTCCTCTATCTCTAGATGCATCAGAACGTCACCTTAAATCGGTGTTCCACGTCCACGCTTTGCATGCACTCGCCTCGTTTACTTGTCATTTCATGTAACATACCCAGACAGGGCTCTCGGTAATGTGTATGTACACGTTCTGTGTTTATTCACTTTGAACCTGAGTCCGTGGTAAGTGCTGTCGGTGGAATTCCGGTTTTTGGAAAATGGGAGAAGAGGCAGGATCGTGATGTCTGTTTGGGAAGGATGAGGCTGAATAAAAATAAACGTGTGCGAGAAGATGCAGCGAAACCATCCAGATTCTCTTCGGTAGAGCAGGATTTCCTGTGTGGTTTTTTTTTTTTTTTTTTAAGGTTGTTCAGCAAATTTGGGTTAATAGTAGCAAATGGTGCTTCTGACCCTTTTAGACTTTGAAACAGCCACAGTGGCATTTTCACCCTGGATGTCAGTGACACAAATTGCTTTGCATGGCAAAAGACTGCACTGTTTATATGGATATGATGCAGGCTACTTCAGAGGCAATGGAAATGGATCAGTTTATCTATCGAAATACTTTGGTGGAACAGAGATGATAGCTTTTTTTCAGCAGCTGAAGTAATAAAGGTTGGGATAGGAAAAATGAAGGTGTTTCTTATAACTGTTCTTGGTGCTTAGGGCCTCTTTATCCCAGGGCACAATATTTGTGGAGAAGGGTGGTGTCGGTCTTATTAACTTGTTCTCCAGCTGTAATTGATTTCAAAAGGGAGTGCGTGGACAAGTAACAGCTTTCCTGTCTGTGAGCAAATGGGAGTATGCCGCCATTCACAGGAAAAATCTTACTGCTTGTTTGCATTTAGCTGAAGATGGTGCAACTCAAGAGGAGCACACTTCGTCCGCTTACTATTCTTCGTCAGGAAAGCCTCATCTTAGAAGCTCCCACCAGTGTACAAAGCGTTAGACAGTTGTGCTGTTTGTGAAGACATGACAACAGGTGGAGTATTTGTGAAGGGGTGATTTTAGGTATTTATTCCTTGAAGTTGACAGTTTTTGGACTGCTCGGGATTTGATGACACCCACCTGTCTTCAGAGAGACAGCTACACACACTCGACCTGTGTAGGGTGTGCTGACCTAATCCTGAGATACCAACCATTTTTTTTTCTCTCAAAAATTTCAGTCATTTAACATTTTTAACTTAAAGTGTTTGTTTTTTTTTTTTCTTAAATATTTTGAATACTCAGGTACTAGAATAGTACTGAAATATTTAGTGATTGAGCTAACAGCTCAGGGGTGAAGTGAAATGTTAATGTTTGTCCAAACTGAAGCCACAATTGCTCACGAGTTGAAGATTTGAGGCAACAGCCCTGTTCATATTTTTGCATAGTTATACAGGGAGCAGTACCTGTTCATTACAATGCATAGTTCTCTTGTTCATAGTGGAGAGGATATCTTCATATGTATATGTCTCTGTTTTCTGTGTAACAGCTATGTGTGTGTACTGTGGATTGGGCTAATCATTCTTGATGAAACATGCTGGCTCTGGCCTCAGGTTGTGGGGGTAGGCTTTGCGTCTTTGTTTCCCATTCACTGACTTATTGTCTTTTGATTGTTAGTTTAATGTTTGAATAGTGAATGGACAGAAATAAATCTTTACAAGAGGAAACTACCTGGGCTTCTAAGCCGATTTGTTGTTAGCTGATAACTTACAATAACTATTGTCTGGCTGAATAGATCTGTTCAAAAAGCTTCCCATGAAGATTAAAAAATGTTAGTAATTGGTAACCCAGGTTAAGATTTTGCTGAAAAGCGCATACTGTATATAATGGAATGAAATTTTTTTGTGAGCATAGTAAAATGTATTTTTGAAGTTCAGTGGTCTAGGACAAGGTCCTTATTTTTGATATTAACATTTCTTGCTGTGCTCATTGTCTTTGTCTGAATCCTAAATGAGACAATCTGTATTTAGTCAGCAGCAAGTTTTGTATCTTTGGAGTTACTTAATGTATCTGTTGAAAACATTGGCATGTCAGATGATTTAATCAAAGGTAGATGTGGAAATGATACTGTAATGCTTGACTGTAGTGAGCTTTTTGGAGCTCCGGGGTACCTTTTTGTGTCGAAACGATGTTGCTCTGACGGTGGGTTTGTTCAGTCAATGACGTCTTTGGAAGCTAGCTCAGTCATTTTTCTGTTAACTTCCATGTCTGTACTTGATTGGCTGTACAAGAGCCTGGGTTTATGAGATGGCTTTGTCTTCAGTTGCACAGCTGCTCATCTGTGGCTGTGGCCTATCTGTAAGGCAAAGCCAAATGTGGTATATCTCTGTGTTTTTCTTCCCTGCTCAAGTACAGAACAGGAAGGAATTTCAGGTGAACGTCTTGACTTTTGAATAAGTGCCTCTTTTCTCACAAGCCTTCACATTTTGGGATCCTCAGGGCACCTGGATGGTGGCAGATGGTACTTAGCTGGAAGGATGGAGTAGTGGCAGGAGCTTTAGGAGGCCACCTGTGGCAGCATGTGTCATAGTTCCTAGGGATGAGTATTGGTAGGGGGAGCACCAACTCTCATTAGGCTGAGGCTGCGATTCACAAGCAGGTGCCTGCATCCCAACCAGTCGTGTGAGCTGATGCGGGCTGACAAGCAAGATGGGCAGCAGCATACAAATTTGTTGCCTTAGTACTGTTCTCTGTGCCCCTTCTAGAAAGAGTAATTGCTATCAGAGTGGAAATATGGAGTCCACCTAAAAGATGGTTAGGTCATTTTCTTTAGCTTTTTCACTCTTTCTCTCCAAACCACATTAGTGTGTCTTTGTCTGCTTCTGCTAATGGATAGGGCCTTGCAGACAGCCAGTTTACATTGTTCGCTTGTCATCAACTTGGCTTTGGTTTTCATGGCATGAAAACTTACAGCTCAGTGAGTAGAATTCCAGAAACTTGTATGCTATTGGGTAATGGAAAAAGGTAGCTGGCAAGGCGAACGATGTTCAGTAGAGATTTCTGCTGTCTCATTCAAATAAATTGCGGGATGCAACAATAAAACTTCATATTCAGTTGAAGTTTGTGACATTTATATTCATGCTTTTTGTCTGGTGTACAGTATCACTTCTGTGTAGTTGAATATCAAAATGTCTTACTGTAACATGCAAAAGAGGTTATACAGAGTTTTGAAGAGGTCCAAGTCTTCATTGTGATGTTTTCAAGAGGTTTCTGGTGATATTTGCAACATGAGTGCTATCTTGGTTGTTGTCAATGAATCCAGGGCATGGCTTGCAGTGAGTCCTCATGGTTGCCAGCTCTCCACCTTCACATTAAGGTGTGGCCATCTACAGCTGTTTCCTTTTTAAGAAAAGTTTGAGTTCACATTTAAAGCAGGCTTCCAGTGCCATCTAAAAGGCAATAATAGGTTATTATTCCTCAAATTTGCTTTGAAATACAATATTCTGCAGTGCAGGTACTACCCATGTTGTTACCTTACATGATGTGTATGCTAAATGACAGTTAAGGAATGTTCTTACATGAGATCTTGTAATGAGGCTGCACTTAATTTTGTGTTGCACACCTCTGCCTGCGTGTTGACCAAGTCTGTCCTCATCCCATGCTTTAGCCTTCAGTGTGTCTTTAAGAGGGATGCAGAAGTAGACAGTCTTACACTGCAATAACAGATGCGCTAGACTTTGACACTGCTTAGAACCTAATAGATTGGTCCTGAGTCTCCACACACATCTCCGTCCTTGTTCTGTTTTAGACTTCTTTGTTGCTTTCGTTGAAACCCTTTGAAATGTTCTGAAACTGTCTTTAAGCAGTAAGCAGTGTGTGTTGGCCCTTCCAGGGTCCATTTGGCCTTATGGTTCAACGTGAGACAAGCAAAGGGGGTAGGGTCGTAGTCTCTGTGGATGAACCTTCACATTATCATGTACCAGTACTGTTGAGGGCCACAGGACCAAGGGATGCTTACACCGCCACCGCTAAGTTACTGTACGTCTAAGGAATCTACTCCTGGCCTCAGGTCTGCAGTTCCCAGGCTGTCACACACACCTCCCCACTGCACTCCATGTCATCTCTGCTTCTTTATTTGTCTTTAATTAGTGTTAGTCAGACTCCCTGTGCTGCAGCTGATCATGTGCCACTGTGCTTATACGAAAGGAGGGTTGGAGGTTCACTGGTCTGTAGTTAGTACCGCCCCATTGTCCTTGCCACATTGATGTGTATAGAGGGGAATAAGTGGTGGATGGGTGTGTTTGGGGATTGTGGTAATGGACTGACAGCAAGGAGCGACAGGCTGTTGAATAATGTAGGCTGGGTCATGTGGCTGGCTCTTTGTTACAGAGTTTTGCTGATCTGCGCTTTTTTCTTTCTGTCCCTGAGGCCCTCCCGGGAAGTGATGACATCATTGATAAACAATGTCTGTCAGCCCCACCAGGCCACTGGTCTTTGCCTACTGAGTTTTGCATGATGGAAGAAGGGCTGGCACTGGGCCTTAATTCAGCCTCTTGCCTGCACATTAGTGAATTGCCATATCTGTGACTTTGAACAAGGAGGAACATACCCCTGATCTTCAGTCATTGAGGGTACTGGTAAATCAGACTGACATGGTTTAGCCTTATGAATACCATATTTGATGTGTTGAGTTATTTTGGCATCCAGTTTTGTTACCACTTTTTTTGCTGTCCGCATCGATCAGTTTTTAAAAATATTTTTAACCTACTAATTGTTATGTTTTAGAAGTGAAGGTGTTTGAGGTTGAGATGGGTTTTTAGGAATTCATCAAATTTATAAACTGGAGATGCCTAATGCAGTTGCTTACTAGGAAGTTTTTATTTTAAAGTATGGCTTAGGTTCATTTAATGATTTCGTTCTAGCTTTCTGTGTGATCCCTTTACTGCAGGCTTCCCCCTCATAACGAATGGAACACGTTCCTGCATGTATAGAGAATTCTCTCAAAAAGAGCTCATCAATATTAAATGGGGAACAATAAAGCCTTCGTGGTTCACAAATGATTCACCTGTATCTTTAACCATATATGTAAAATTCTTGCTGCTGAAATAATCCAACCTTGCAGAGCTATCTGGGTTTTTTTAGATTTTTCTAAGGTGATGTACAGCTCAGAGTGAACAAAAGTGCATATGACCAACAGAGATGGAGGGGCAGAATGCAGTTCCTGAAATAGTTGCTTAGTTCAGTACCACAATTTTTGCTACAGTTACACAAATTGCTGTTTATAGAATTGATGACCAGCCCCTTGACTTAAAATTGCTTCAGGTAACAAATCACTTCTTGGTTCCAATTAATTTTGTAAGTTGGGTATGAACTGTATTTGCTGTAATAGTCATGATCTCTGCTGATCTATGTGTAAAGTATCATTTGCAATAAAGGAATGTCATTGTCATTCTTAATTGTATTGTCTTTGAAGGGAAATCTATGTGATTCATCACTTTATATAAAGGCTTTCCTTTCCCTTTTCAAATTGTGACACTTTAAAACTTTTCTTGCTTTAGAGCTCATTATAGATGATCATCATGAGATACCTGAGATATGCTCTTGAGTTGGCATGGGTATTTGACAACTGAGATTTGTTGAAGAAGCCACACCCTGAGGAGGGATTCTGTTTGCTTTGTGTAATGCTCAGTATCAGCAAAGAACACTTGAGTTGACAGCTTATTATGCAAATTTTTGGATACAACTTACTTCTGGTCATTCTTTCAAGTTCTCCTGAAAGGAGCCCTCATTATACCTGGGATAGCCTGTATTGCATTGCCTTTGCATGCAGTTGCCCTTCAAATTCCTTACAAATGACAGGGAGGACTAGATGAGCGCATTTCAATACTCGTGGCACACACGATAACCAAGGGTTAATACAACAAAGGTAACAGGTGTATCCATGACACACTAGGCAGAATGACCCAGCAACGGTCTTAACTGTCTGGAGATGGATATCAGTGGGGCTGACATGCTGGCATCCCTTTAATGTTATTCTGCTTGCCTCCAACCAATACCAGCTGAACTGGAGCATCGGGGTAGGTGAACCTCAAGGAGATGAGCTCATCCATCCTCCTTTTGTGTACTGTTTGGGGCTCTCTGTGGTTTAGATCCAAAGGTGGCATCTGTTTGGAGTAGTGCTGCTGTCTCACAGCGCCTGGGTGGTGCCGAGAGGATGTGGGTTCAATCCCCACTCAGTCTGTGTGGAGTTTGCATGTTCCCCCATATCTGCATGGGTTTCTTCCGGGTGCTCCGGTTTCCTCCCGCAGTCCAAAGACATGCTGTTCAGGTTCACCCATAGCGTGTGAGTGACAGAGAGAGTGTGTTCCACTGATGTATGAATGAGTGACCCATTGTAAGTAGTGTACAGTGCTAACATTGTAAGTCACCTTGGTGTTCACTGGAAGTTACTTTGGAGAAAAACGTCTGCTAAATAAATGTAAATAAGTAAATGTTTCCTCCTTGTCCTCACGTAGTGGGGTTTATCTGGGAAGTTGGCAGTTCCTGGAGGTGTGGAAGAGTCTTGATGGGATTGTAGGTGAATGTGACTGTTGGAGTGGATGGTACAGTGTATATGTTACCAGCACTGCTCTACTGTTTTCTTTGCAGAATGACTTTTAGCAGGTGATTAGAAGATATGCTTGGTTTATTCTAGATGTGAAGTGGACCTTATGTTCTGGTAAACCAATGTAGAATCATTGTGTACAGTATTGTGCTAAAGATACCAAGTTAGATGGTAACATGTTGAGTGTGCAGCCCTCAGTTGTATGGTGAATCTGAAATACTCGTGGTATTGGTAATGTCCTCTTGAGTTGTTGCCAAATTTGGCATGGATGGAGAACATAGAACACATTCTTTCCTCTCTTTGTGCTCTGCTGTGTAATGCCATGAGAATGGTGGTCAGTTGTTACGATTCACATCACACTACTGGAATGCTTGAAGTCTCTTTGTTTGTTCTGACATCACATCATAACTTGTGCAATTTACCAGCAGTTATTAATGCTTAGAAGCACAAGCCAAACTGTTCACCGCACCCATGTTACTGAAGCAATCAGACCACTTTGCAATTTCTGTCCGGAACTGAGCACTGGTGAAAGGTTTGCATTTTCTCTCTCTTTGGTTTGTGTAAATGAGTAAGTGCTATGTAAATACACTCGACCTAATACAGTCTGATTGAGAAGAAGCATTACATTCTATGATTAAAAAGCAAGTTGTTTACACATCCCAGCATGCCAAGTTTTTCCATGTACAGGTGTGCTTGTTTTCAGTTGGTGACTACCATGTCACACATCTCTCTTGTATCCTACTGAATTTAATAGTGGGAAAGGCTAAATGCATGGCTGAAGACAAAAGTATTGCAAAAGTATTTCCCAGATTTGTATTTGGGTCTTGACTGTAAGGATATATTTGTAAATGCTGCGATCCTCATATGTCTGACCTGTGTTCTGCACAAGTCTTTTGGAAGCTCTGCCCACACAAGGCTGCACTGAAAACCATGTGCCAAATCCCAGGTCTTTGTCTCCTCTTGTCATGGGTGCTGGTGTGTCATCCTGTTTTATTTTGAAGGCAGCTGCTGAGAGTCCTGTAGGAGTTTTGGGTTTTGAGAGCTTAGTTCAGCTGCCGTGGCCTATGATGTAGAACAGGGAGACACAGGCGCAGCCCAAAAAAACAAACACCCTGTAAACAGACTTTGACAGGAGAAACACTCCTTGGGCTGTGGTCCCAGAGGGAGCTGGTTGCAGTCATTCACCATGAGTTTTGGCAGATGAAGTGTGGGCTTTCCTCTGTCCTACTAGCCGGAAGTTCCTTCAACTTCAGTCTCTCTACGTTATGTGGCAGGCAGAGGTGGTAGGTGTGCTGATATTGTTTATGGTGTTTTTCCAGACAGACCACAGATGTTATGGGCCTTTGTTATAAGCTGTCAATGTCCCATTTCCTCTCACTATGGACTGTGATAGTTTAAAAATTAAGGAACTTAGGAAGCAGCCAAATGGTATTTAAATCCTTTGAGCTTGTTGTAATGAATTCATTTGCATCGCTTATATAAATAGGTGTAAAAAAAATTGGAATGGAACTGGTTTTTCAGTGCTTTTTTCTGTATGCTTATGGTGGCGCAAAGGCAGAAACATGCCAACTCCATGCACATCGAGCTGGGCTTGAACCTGTGCTCAGAGCTAGTGAGGTATCAGTTTTACTCAATGTGCCAAGTCCCCATCAGTTTTAGAGAGTGTGAATTTATTTGCATTGTTTTCTTTTTTAATTTGTTTTATGCACAGCACAGTGTCAAAACAGCATAGACAGACAGTACACTGAGAAAAAGCACGTATGTTCACTTACGTAGAGCGAAGGCTCAGGGTCAAAAGGTTATAATTTTATCACTTGTATGAATAACTTCCAGAAAAGGGTATCCAGATATTCCAGAGTTATCATGCAAGTCAAATGTCAGTTTGGTAAAAAGGAGTGTGTTCTTCTGTCATCCACATGTTTATAGAGAGAAATTCAGGTATAGGCCACAATATTAAAATACATTTGCCATATGTATGAGTGGATAGGTTATATACCATAACATCAATATCCTGTGAAGGCTCACTGGGATGCGATCAATTTTGTGAATGAACTGTGAATTAAGTTTTGATCCTGGATGGTAAGGAAAGAGTAGGGGGGGAAGATTTTAGCACATATAGATGACCATTCATGGTTGCCGAAAGATACTTCAAGGTCCTGTTCAAGTTTCTCTGTGTGTCACAAGAGCCAGTACCAGCACTTGATAAAATGGTATATAATGTGGAGCTCATGCCCCTGGAGTTGGTGTAGTGAGCTGTTTCTCAACTTTTGTTAATTCTGTCCCTGATCTGAGCTCCTTATCTTGGGCAGCAATAAAATGATAAAGTTCTACATATTTATAGAACTCTGTATTTTGTAGGTTGACATTATTTCTTAAAAGGTTGGGGTTCACCAGTGATTAATCTACAAATAAAATTTAAATATCCAATACCCCTTTATCCGCATTCTTGAAGACCAATTTGGTGAATCGTTGGGGGTGTATCTGGGGTGAGGGCAATAGATGACGACAATGATGAACTGTCTCTCAAATGGGATCTTATGAAATTTCTGAATGAAAGGTAAAGGTCTTAATAGTTTCAGATAGCATGAAGCAGACTTCATACCCAGCCACAGCAACCAGTGACTCTGCTCTAGCCTGGAACTGGCTAGTTTGGTTAATCTGTGCAGCCCAATCGTAAAAATCTCATGTTAGGTACAAAATCCCCACCCTTATCTTTGGTTGATAAAAGTATTGATAGCCTAATTCTGGGCCTTTTATTGTTCCAGATAAACCTAGAGATCATGGTGTGTAATTAAAAAAAAAAAAAATTATTTGGAAAGTAGCAAGGTACATGTTGGAATAGGTATAAAACCGGGGTAAAGTGTTCATTTTGGACAGTGGTAATTGTACCAGACATTGAAATAAAGAAGTCTAAGAGGCTAGGTCCTCTCTAATCTTCTTAATTGGTGGCGAGTAGTTGGTGTCTATGAGGTAACTGAGATCAAGAGTAACAGATACCTAGCTATCTAGAAGTATTAGAAAAGGGGAAACACATGGTAGAATTAAGAAGAGCACTCATTTGCATTCTTTTCTTTTTACTTTTTTGTTAAAGGTTCAATTAATATGCAAACTGATTATTTTGTAAGTATATATTCTTGAACCTTGGAAAGTATACCGTATGTCATAGCTACAGTGGAGCTGAATGAGTGCAGGTAAAATTGTACAGTATTATAACAGTAATTAATGAAGGAAAGCTGCTTTATGTTGCATTATGATCATTAGTGTTAATTGTAGTGTGTCCATTTTAATGGGATTTGGTGGGTTTTTTTTTTTTTTTTTTGTTCAGTACCAATGGTAATTGCATCCTCGAATTATAGGAATTCACCTTATGATGGATTTTTCAAGGAAAATATTACTTTAAGGGCGAAAGACTGTTTTAAAAAAAAAAAACAGTAAAAAGCATTACCTAAAATTAAAATACAAAAAGTATTTTTATAAACAGGAATTAAAACGCTAAATTTTTTGATTGAAATTTTTTAGCTTGTATTTGTTATACTTTCATGTATTATCAATAGCCACTTGTCAAATGTCTAGATATTTAAGTTTTAAGTACATTATTTATTTAAATATGTATTATTAAAATACATATTTTGAATGCCAATTGACAAGACAGCATGGAGCCTTTCTAATTTGGGAGAAACCCTTTACTAATAGAGGGAAGTGATTTCTTAGCATTTTTGTTTTCTAATCTGATCTTGCTGCATGTTAAAAAGCTGCTGTTTTAACCCATACCTGAATATCTTTACTGCTCTCATTTTGAGAGTATTTGTTTTGAATATTTTGTTTCCCTCTTTTTTGAATTAAAACACATTTGTAATTAAAAGGCTTCTTTCCTGTAGCAGGTGTGGAGCATATTGTGTGTGGTGTTTGGGTTTTAAACACTCTTTTTGTATGCATTTTAAACGGAGGTCAGAGGATGCTTATAGGAGCACAGCGTTTGTATTCTAACTAACAGTACTTAAAAACCCACTCACAAGAGGATATCTTTTTTAAATATTTTGAAGATTATACTTTTAACTTTTAACTTCTTTGCAAGCTGTCCTTATGGTTCACGGAGAGCCTGAAAACTGCACCCATTGAGTGACTTGTTTTATTTTAATAATGGTGTACTGACAGCTGAATTTCTTTATCTTGTTGTTCATATTTATTAATGATTTTATTGCAATTTTTGTGTCTCTCTCTGAACTTTTTGTTCCAGTGTGTAAGGTGGCCTGAAAACCACAAAGGAACGTCTTTGCACTGAGTGTATCTTTCCTTTTAAAAGTTTGAGAGTAAGTATTAAAGTTAGTGGCTGAGATAACATGAGCATAAAGATGACTAGCGTTCTTTACTTTTTCCATATGCTATGGAAGTAAAACAAATTTATGACAGCTACCGGTGTTTACTTTTGCTTATTTGGAGTACTGTCTAAGCTAAGCAAATGTTTAAAATAATTAAATCGCTTAAGGTTTTATTTATCGGTCTGTATTAGAATGCTGGACGGTGAAGTGTTGATGGGAAGAGATCTCTCTTTGAGGCCTTTCATTGATCTCGATCCCCTTGATGGTTTCTGCTTCTGCTGGGCTCTCAGCATCTTGGATTTTCAGGTCAGAGTTCCATGTTACAGCTCACTGGTTCTCAGTACACTTTTGGTTTTGTCAGTTTTTGCTCACTTCCTTAACATTCCAGAAGTCTGGACGTTTGTGCAGTCCTTTCTTTAAGCTCACTGATCCCAGGCTGTGCAGAAGCCCTCTGGCCTCTTGGTCTACAGGTTTGCCTCTGCTTACACTGGACCCTTTCAGCTTATCAGGTGTATAAATCTGTTAGTTTAAAGTGGTTGTTCCTCAGTAGCAACCAGTGTTGGCTAACTTTGTGTTAGCTGTGTATTGTCTTTTATCTGGAGATATGTCCTAAAAAAGGAAATAAATTTTTCTCTTGTGGCATAGTTGTGGACCGCTTTATTTTCTTGCATTGGTATAACACGGTAATTGTGCATGGCCATTACAGGTCAGAGTAGTCTGCCTTTTGTCATTTTTGGTGTGAAAAGGCCGCAGTATCTTGTGCTTGCATGCCCTGACATGCACTATAGACATTGTTGCAGAAGACATGCCAAGAGAACCACACCTGAAAAGCTCAGGAGAGGAGTTTAAAAAAAAAAAAAAAAAAAAGAAAATTGTGTAAGGTGACTTTCCTGATTAAATCTTGGCCTGTGCAGCCCTGAAAACACTCTGGCCTTTACTTTGTTTTGCTCTTTGATTTATTTTACACATAATCACCTTGCAGTACTCAATCTTTTGTAAATCAAGTTTTCTTGCACAAAAATTCTTTGTGATGCAGTTGTTCTGTTCTTTTTAAAAATACTGTTACAAATTTATGCCAGCTCCAAAAATTAGAAATGAATGGCATTTGATTACTCCTGTTTCATACAGTTGTTATAGTTGTCCTTATTTTTTAACCATTCTTTGTGCTGAGCTTGGAGTGCCCCCTCCCCCTAGACAGTATATCTTAGCTTAAGCCTAACCAATCACAGAACAGTGTGCAGCAATTGGCCAGGACTGAGAGCCAGAATCAGAGCCAGAGCCAGCGTGCTGCCCCCAGGCCAGCGAGTGGATCCCAGAGGCATGGTATGCCTAGTCCCAACATGGCATGTTAGAGGACATGATGGGGTTTGGCAGACCACGTTCAACCACCACCACTGCTGCTGTAGAGCAGGATGTGACAGGAAATCATGACTCCAGGGAGAATTCTTAAAGGATTTTTTTAGGCTTTCAGCTGGTACTTCACTTGGTTACACACACACACACACACACCATTCCATTTGTTGCTGTTATGTTAAGGTCTCTTTGGTTTGCGGCGCACTAGACGCCTTGCCTGCCAGGGCCATAGTCGTTAATTAGAATCGCCTCAGCAGGCATCGTTCCAGTTCATACTAAACAGTGCTCTTAACTGCTTTTTTTAAGTAGGAGATAAAAAGCAGAAATATTGACCTCTGTAAAACCAACAGTAGTCTCTCTGGTTCTTCCAGGCACGATGCCTTCTCCGGAAGCCTATGTATCTTACAGTGTTCAGGACAAAAAGCAGGTGCCGTGTGTAGTAGACACATGAATCACAACACAAGCGTGGTTGACTGCCACTCCCTGTACAGGGCTATAAACATTTTCTCTCCTTTTCTCCCTTTGGATAGCTGGAGGTACATGAGGAAGAGCATGGTCCTGTCATGTTTCACGTTTTATTACTTTCAGTGGCAATTACATTTTGAAGCACACGTATGTGAACAACTGTGTGTACCTAAAGTATGAAATTTTTTTAAAAAAAATTTGTTTAAAAAAACTTATATTGAAGTTATTGCCATATTTAATTTTGTATGAGTACAAAATGTTATATTCATTGTACTGAAAAAGCAACACACAATTATCTCACACACATCTGCAAATTTTCTCATCTGCTTTAGAGGGCTGTAATGTGACCACTCCACTAAATTGACTTGTCTGAATGGCTTGCTTTTTTTTTTTTTTTTTTAAAAAAGTATTTTGGACACAACAACATGAATTTAATGTAATTTTATTATCTGGTCATGGATTGCGAGGCAGTACTGTGATGAGAGAATGACTGACCAGGCATGCATTGCTGACCGTGGGACACAGTCCTGTGGCATCCTACTCCACAGGAAGTTGTGCAGAGGGAGTGTGTGTGTCATGGGGGACTGGTGGTGGGGGTGTGTGCAGTCCAGTAAAGAGGCTTCTCGTGCTTCGGACACGTGACTGCTGCATTACCATGGAAACTGCCAGTAATGTGTGCTGGCTTTCCCATCCTCTCCACACTCTCATATGCCCCTCCCCCACCAGGCTGGAGGAGGGAAGAAAAGCAAACTGCTTCCTCAGGATGGCCTGACTGTTGACTCTCTCACTGCAGCAAACCCCCTGCCCCCCCTTCTGCTTTGGCTTTCCTGCCGCTGGCCTGCACGCTGCTTGGAAACTTCATAGTCTCCCCTCCTGCTTCTGGTTTCTGTGGAGACTGTTGTTGTTTTCGTTTCCTATTTCATTAACCATTTTGCTTACCCTGACTGTCCAGAACAGGGTAAGATCCAAATGTAGAATGGGGAAAATGTCTGTAATGAGTATTTAATGCTATTAATAAACACCAGACATTTTTCTTACATCTATAGTAACATTTTGAAACTGTTGTCTAAATTAAGTAGGGGACAACTGGTAGCGTAGTGGTTAGACCTGCTGCCTTTGGAACCAAATGTTGAAGGTTCAAATCTCACCTCTGGCTATAGTACCCTTGAGCAAGGTACCCAGATTGCTCCAGTAGAATTACCTAGTTGTATAAATGTAAAAATAATTCTAAGTAAATTACACTCTTCCCTTTGCTATGCTTTTCCACATCTGCCCACTTGGTGGTCCCACGGACGAAAGGTAGAGTGCAGAGGTTCTCGGTTCTGACTCTTTTGTGGTGGAACAACCTACCCCTCTCACTCAGAACTGCTGAATCTCTGTTCACATTTAAAAAGGGTCTTAAAACTCCTCACTTTGCTCATTATCTCTTAAGCTCATTTAAGGTATAATTGTTCACGATCGTGCTCAGATCATTCCTTTACAGAGCCACTTCTGCAGTGTAATGTAAATGTTTGTGTGTGTTTAAAAAAAAAAAAAAAAAAACTAGTAGGAATCGGCGATATTCTTGTAAAGTTTTATGCGGCTACTTGTGTGATGAACGTCAGCACATATGGTTAAGGAAACTAACTGTACTTAAATCACACATCTACAACTATTACTCTTTCGCCTCGTAATGCACAAATTGTATTTTCTATGAGATGTGCGTCACTTTGGAGCATCTGCTAAGTGAATAAATGCAAATGTAAATTAACATTGTAAGTCACTTTGGAGAAAAAAGCATCAGCTAAATGAATAAATGTGAGTTACTTGACCTGTACTCAGGGAAAGTGGATCATACTGGGTTTGACTTGCAACATTCTATGATTTCCTATAATTAAACTTATTAAAGGCCTCCATTCAGGTAAATTGTCATACTTAGCTTTTCAACAGCAGTTCCCTCACTGGGACTTCAACCAGCAACCATTTACATTTATTTGTTCAGTTGATGCTTTTCTCCAAATCTGCTTGCAACGTTAAACTACTTAGAATTATTTACCCATTTACACAACTGTGCAATTTTACTGGAGCAACTACAGGTGAGTAGCTTGCTCAAGGATACTACAGCTGGAGATAGAAATCAAACCTGTGACCTTTGGGGTGTAAAGGCAGCAGCTCTAACTACTACACTACCAGCTGTAGCTCCCTATGCTGCTACTAGTTTTGATAATCATTCATTGCTCTACGTGGAGCTGTGTTAACAAGTGCTTTTACTGCTCGTATCTGCTTTCGCACTTTGTTCTTGTCTGTTCCCGCTGGTTTAAAAAAAATTGAGCCAGTCCTTGGTTGTTCAGTGGATGCATTAGAACTTTCTTTCTGTGGAACATGGACAGCAGTCATATTATTAGGTGGTTAGTAAAGCATTTTTTTGCATTTAAGTGTTGGGTCTGGTGCCCCAGCACTGGTGACGACAAACTGGCGCCAAAAGTGTGATAAGACTGTTGATAAATAACATCTCGTTTCTTAATCCTCTTCTTTATTTTTCTTTTTTAATATTCTGACAGTGTTAGCTGCAGGTACAGGATCAGCTGGGTAACATTGTGGTTAAACATGTCAAGCACCTGGAATGAATTGCATCAGTATTTCCTGAGAAAAATCCAGTTCTATTCAACGGTCCAGTGTAAGCCAGTTTTAATATATACTTGTCTGCTAGGCAACTGAGAAGTAAAGAAAACATGATTTCAACACAGAAAAGTCTTGAGTGTTTTTTCTTATTTCATTTTTTTTATACGTTATTTCATGGCAAGCTACAGTTGAAACATAGCTAACAGACAAGGTGGTGGAACAAGCTGAAAATAAGTTGATTTTGAGGATTTACACAACTGATGGGATATATTTTCACTGAAAACAAATTTGAAACGCCGCACATTCATCAACAACACTAGAAATTTCTTCACTAGCTCAAGATGTTATGAGTTTCCACAGAGTACCACAGAGCTGTGACCCTGAACTCTACCAAGTGGAACAAAACCAGCTTTCAGTTCGGATGCTTCTGAACACTAATGGAGACACACTTCTGTACTTGGCCCATGGGTCCCATGTTCTCCGTCCTCTCAGCGTGCCCTTCTGCTGCTATGATGCACAGTACGATGGATTAACCAGCTGGTGTTAACCTAGTGTTATCTGCAATTTTCTGTGCAGCTGGTTGAGTAGAGTTGGTACCGTTCCCTTTGTCTTATGACGACAAAGTGTCTGGTTTCAGTTAGGTCTGCAGTGGAGTCCAGAGAGCTGGTCTGTGATTGGCTAACTTACAGCTTGACATGGAGGGTTTACCAGACATCTAACAATTAACTGTGTATTAGCGCAGTGTTGATTTGTCAGGGTTGTTGTTACACTAGTTACCCAGACTTATTGTGCAGTGACCTACAGTATGCCTTGTTGTATATGTAACAGTGTACAGCGTTATGTCGTAGTTGTCCTGGTTGACAAGGAGATGGGTATGTTTCACTGTAGTTGAGCCTGAGGCAGAGGCAAATGTGGCCTGGTTGCACCTGGGCCCGCAGCTGACTGTTCCTGGATCCCACATGGCACTCCCTCCCCAGACCAGTGGAGCGAGACACAACAGGAGGCCCAGGCCCCGATTGTTATCGGCACGCCGCTCCACCCTGCTGCTGGAGACCGCCCCGCCCTCACCTCAGCTGGCCACATCTGGCCGAAGATAACATGGGAGGGTGGGAACGCAGACAGACTGCTTCATGCTCCAACGGGCCGTGACTGAGCGGCCAGACACAGTTTCCGTAAACTGGGTAGGGAAGTCCTGAAGTGTTTGAAGCCATGGAGTCGGTCACATCATAGGTTCAGAGCCAGATCTCTGCTGCTGAACTCTTTAGGAAAGTGCTTTACCTTCAGATATATAAGAAGCTTTCTGTGCTTGTAAGAGGTCACCCGATAGTAGGATTTTCTCTTCTGAAAGGTCCGTCACTTCTCTGCTTAGACAGGAAATGTGGGACCACAGTAGTGTTAAGCTACCAGAAACTGAGAAAGGAAAGGAGGGAGGAAGTCACCTCCGGTTGGTGCTCTGTGAGTGGAGCTGAGAAAGGGAGCATGCCTGTCTAGGGTGGGAGGGGGTGCCAAGGCATGTTGCTGAGAAGTGGTGAAATCGCTCAAACCATGATTACGCAATTTAAATTGAGCTTTATTGTGCACACCCTGAAGTCGGCCTGGGTATCTGTTTAAATCTCCGCAGTCTGGTGCATCAGTTTTGGAGTTTGGATGATGCCAGTTCCGTTTCTGCTGTAGTGATACGGTAAGGATATATCTTCATGCCATGGCACAGACTATTAACTCTGACTTGCATGTTTCAAAGCATCATTTTGAATAGGGCTGTTCTGTCTCTAGTACTTTGTTTTCAGTTTCTAAAGCGTAGAGGCCGTTCTATCCATCTATGTAACTCAGGTGAAATCACGCTAGCATTCGTTAATGGTTTTATTTGTGTTTATGTGTGGGTTCATGGCTGGAATCGGCCTGCTGACAATAATATACAGAACACCCAGATCTGATTAAAAAAATAAATAAAATAACACATTGTGCTTAAATGTAAACATCTAGAAAAACATCTAGATTGCTTAAGAAGGCATGAAAACTTGCCAGGCATCTAGGTTTCTTATCAAAGACCTGCTAGCTGTACAAATGGTCGGCTTCATGTGAGGGACTAGTATGCCGTAGCTCAAAGTTTCAAGCTAAAATTGCACCGCGTATGTTAGCTACCTCTGCAGCGTCTTACACAATAAGTTTTGGCCTGCAGCTAGGTTATCTCAACAGCTTTCTCGGCGCTTAAACAGAAGAGCGCACGCTACTGGCACGGTATATCAAGCGCTGGCCGATAACCTCCAAGAACGGCTATGCTAGAGCGTCTCCTGCTTACTGCTGTAGATCTGCTGTGTTTGCAAACTCGGCTGTCCGTATCTTCTGCCGCATAAGAAGTCACAAGTTTGATTAGTTTCCTATGAAGTTATCTCTACCTGCTGTGTTTTGAGGTAAATGTTCTGAAATATGTTGCAAGGTTGTGACTCTCTGAGGTTTCTTATTTCAGCATCAGTTCATTTATCTTTTATGACGAGGATTGTTACACTGACATTTGAAGAATTACCGAAAATTTTTCTAACTTTTTGTAGCCTTCCTTATTAATTTGTTGGAATCTGTAAACTGCTTATTTTCTCCTATGACTTAGCCTTCTGTGTCATGCACAGTGTCAGTTGATGTCTTAGTTCTTTGCGGATTGCCTTTCTCCTCATGCAGACAGTGTTAACGCACACGGGCCATGTTTGCAGAACGCACTCTTATGCTCTGTGTGTTACTTTACCCTGCCCTGTTCCTCCACAAGCCCCAACTGTGTAAATGTCTTAGAACACATTTGCTGTACTCAGCTCCAAGCAAATGCTGCTACTTTTCAGTTTTCTCTAAGCATTTTAAGCATTGTTGTGATGCATGTGTTCTTGAATGCAGATTTTTCAACTTATGGATCATCTATGGGAATTCCCTATTTTTAGAGGAAAAATGCTCCTAAGAACAGCCCTCACCACCCCTTACCACACTCTGTAAAGGAACCAACTATGTGGTCAACTTTGTAAGGCGAGTCTGTTTGCTACTGAGTCTTTATTCTCAGCAATTGATAAGGTCAAGATGAGAGCATTTACATGACAAACCAATACAGTGAAATACTGTATTCCATTAGGTACACTGTAGCCTTTGCCAGAGTGTGGCAGTGCGCTGTGGAGAAGCGTTTCGCACAGAAAAACTGGGAGGAGTCACTGCCAAGGGCTTGTCTGCCATTTTTGGCCTTTTGGAGATGTGAGGGTATTGTTCCTTTTCTTCCATTATCCAGTATCTATTAATAGCTGGTGTGCTGGTGCTGGTGGACAGAATGCTTCCTGAGCTAGGCTGCACTCTCATCCCTCCCCTATAACTGTTCCGCTGTTTTCGGAAAACTAACAGTTTTCTTGCTTCACGTGTTTTCCATTATATTTTCATAAAGTGCCAGCTGTAAAATTATAGTATTCTTGGCAAATGGCAGTTTTCAGAGGTACTTTGTCACAAATATTAAAGCAACAAAATATCAGTGTTTGGAGCAGAGGCGGGTAGAGTAGCCTAAGAGTACTCAAGTACTATTCTAAAAAAATGATTACTCATAAAATTACTCATTGAAAAAATTTACTTGAGTAAAAGAAAAAAAAAAAAAGGTATCAGGTCAAAAATCTGATCAAGTACTGAAGTTACTTTGGTTTAGATATCATTAGGGTCCAGGTTGCAACATACGTGACTTACGGTGACCTGAACTTTTGACAGCCATCTGATGAACCTTCATTTATTTTCAAGTCACGGCATTTGATTGTTACATCTACCGATGACTGACTCTTCTGTCAGCTGTACAGTAAGAGATTGGCTGATTGATTATTGACTTCGTCTCTAATTGCTGACTATGCAAACTATAAGGATATATACAGTATAATCCTCAATTTACAATGGGCTTCTCTTACAATTATGTTAATTGGAGGACAGTCCGTAAGGCTTTTTAATATTATGAATCCTAGGAATGTTAACAGTTACAATACAGTTTTAACTCAACTTGAAAACAGAATGTGCTATGCAGATGAATTAGATATGATCAATTATACTAGTAAAATACAAAATAAAACACCAGAGTCTAATTGGTATTAACTATGATTTAACTAACCTCTGTTACAATTTTTTGCTTGTATACTAATCTGTTTACAGGGATGCAAGCTTGTCTCCCTTAACAGCCCCAAATGAAGTTATTTCATTCAATGTCCATTTAGATAACATTTTTCCAAAGTGATTTATAACTGTTTTCCAATTTGTTGAATGCTTGAGAAGTTGAGTATAGATGCCTTTGTGAAAGGCAGTATAGCAGTGAAAGGACTGGGATTAAAACAATCTGGAGGTTACAAGTCATTATTCCATACCACTGGACTAGTGATGAACCCTTTATAAGACAACAAAAAGACAAAGTAATACTGTTGACTTATTAGGGTTTCATCGGTAGTCTCATGGTTTGGAATAATAGAAGATGAAACTGTCCACTTCGTTCAGATGCTCCAAATCCGAAGAAAGGTAAAACTTTATAAGATTAGCCACATTTTCTGAGTTTGACTAAAGCAACTTATGTTAAAGTATTTTACAATTCTTTACCTATTTACATAGCTGAGTAATATAGTGGAGCTTTTTTTTTTTTTTTTTTTTTTTAGGCTAAGTACCTTGCTCAAGGTTACTACAGCCAGAGCTGGGAATCGACCCTGTGACCTTTGGGTCCAAAGGCAGCAGCTCTAACCACCACACTACAGTATCTAACTGTTAATCTCCAAGCAGGCAGGATCTTCATAGAGGAATAGCAATGTGGTGTCAGGCAACACATTTCTCCAGATTGACAGCAGCCCACCAGCATATGCACGTGCATTTCGGGGCTATCTGCCATGCTAAAATGTGTCTGACAGCATCAAGTGCGACAGTCATCATTAGTTGTCATCTTTGTGGACTGGCCCAGAAAGTTATGTTTGTCATTGAAGCAAGTTTTACATTAGCTAATCATACCGGTATGTCTGTCTCAACTAGCTATCATCATTTAGTGTTAGATGATGATCGGGGGTGGTTTGTATTATTTAGCATTATTCAGCATTTACTGCCTGGGTTAACCTGTCTTCCCCCATGATGTGTGCTGTATGCCCTGAGTGTGTCCCAGATTGGTCTGGGGGTGTGAGCAGGGTGTGCGCTGTTCACTGCAGTGTGTCTAGACTGCAGTATCCAGGTGTTTGGGTGGAGAACTGGGCTTGGGGGGGTCCATGACTGTGCGTACATGTGTGGTCCAGTAATGAGATGCAGAGGTTAGCTAACGGGCCCTGTTTGTTGTAAAGATGTCAGTTTTTGTTAGCTGCAGGCATGTATGTGTATGCAAGTGCTTCCCTCCTTTAGCTGAAGCTGAAGTTGATTTAAAGAAACAATGGTCTTACGTAGTGCGTTTGAGTTTTGCATGCTTCTAGTAAAATATTTCTTCATTTTAAATGAAAAATTAAAATTTAAAATTGAGCTCATTGTAATTAAACTTCAAGCACCTAGCTTCTTCTTTTGGTATTTATAGTAAGGTTATAGATAAATAATGAATAGTTTAAAAATCCATCTTCCATCCAAATGAAAACTTAATGGAATCTGTTTTTTTTTTTTTCCTCCCCCCCCCATGTCAGATGTATTCATTTTCTTGAAGTTGTGTGAAGAATTTGGTCCTTCACTGACCGCATACTAGTGGGCAGTCAGTCGCTTTGGAAGCACCCTTGCACTCTCCATGAGCTCATCCATTAATCTGAAATATCACACTAATGAATGAACTGCATAGGCAGCTTCTGCCACCTGATCTGCCTCTGTTTGACAGGTAGGCTTGTTAGTGCAGCGGCCTGTATCAGAGGAGAATAACTTGAAATCTGAATGTTTTCCTTTCCTCTGGAGCAGTGGAATGCTGGGAGTATTGGTTTCAACCTCATGTGCTGTTGTGAAGGGGGAGAATGTTCATATCCCTATGGGGAGAAGTGTGGTCAACAGCTCAGGATGGGTCATAGTGGCTTTCCTAGTTGTTCTAACCTGCCTTGTCATCAGATAGCAAGCTATCTGTGAAAACTGTCACGAAAGGTTCTTACAGTGCCTCTGGAGTGCCATGCCATCGTCCTGTTTCTTCTGTCAACGTCAGATAAACAGATCTCTGTTAATCTGTTTTGGAAATAACCTGTGAAGGTTTCTGTGGTTACCAGTTCAAGTCCTTGTCTCCGTTTGCCTCAGTAGGTTCTGTTATGTGTTCAGGAGTTTCAGTGACGCCTCTGAACAATTGTGTTTTGCAATGTGCCTGGTCCTCCAGCCATCAACCTTCACTGACCACAAACTAGTTATAGGTGCTATAGCTATAGGTGCTTCCTGTGAGCACATACAACCGTGACAGATCACATCAGATCACACAGCCTGTGAATTTGTGCTTCCATGTTGTTGACATTGTATCTGAGTTACCTTTCAAATGCATTTGTTACATTTTCACTGGTATTTATAAGTGATCTAATGAACAGTCTTGCTATCTAACATTAGTATTGCTGGGTTAACAAAACCTATTTGGCTTACCTAACAGTATCCAGCAGCATTATATGTGAAAAGTGACTTGTAGTTGTTCCAACTGACTCAGCTTGCTTTGCTAAGGGACATTTACAGGGAAACATTGTGATGACTATCCATCTGTTGAAGTTGATTTCTTGTTTGCTGCTCTTGGATTGCTATCATATTTGCCAGGTTTTCTATATCACTTTTATAAGTTAGAAACCTCTGAAGTCAGAGATAATGCATCATTTACCCAGTTAATGAAATACTGTAATAATTTAAGTTTTTGGGTACAGTGAGAAACTCACATGCTGTATTCTTGAAGGACGAGTAATGTTACACTCCTTGTTACCACTGTCTAAAGTTCAGTATTTGTTGTTTTATGCTGGTTACTCCAGGTAGTGGCATTAGCAGCGAGCTAAAAATAGCAGGAGACCTGTACAATGAGGTCAGCAAGCTAAAGATAGGATTGCTGAACAAAGACTTGCGCATTTTTACTGCCCTTTCTGAGTGAATCACATCCATTCTTCAGACCGAACGGTCATTTTGCTGACCAAACAAATCTGGAATGTGGGTTAAATGTGCTCTGTCTTAGTTCTTGGATGGTTCTGTGTATGTGGGGGAACTCTTTTGTTCGTTGGAAATATGACACAGTGTAAGGATCATCTTTGGTTGCTCTCTATGTACCTGTTTGTGGTTAGTTTGCAAGACTGAGCAGCTACTGTAGATCTCACTGCATCTATGCTGCTCTGACATATCTAGAGATTCTCATGCCATTAACAGTCCTTATGAGGTCTTTGTGAATGTGTCTGTTAAAACCTCAATTTCCAGAGAGAGGCCTCTGAACACTAAAACAACTCTCAATTCCATCCCCTAGGGTATCCAAATCATGTACATTTACATTTATTCATTTAGCAGATGCTTTTCTCCAAAGCAACGTACATCTCAGCAAAAATACAATTTGTGCATTGCATTCCATTAGGAGAAAGAGACATAGTTGCAGACGTGATAAAGTAAACCTAGTTTCTTTCCACTTTATGCACCAATGTTCATCGCACGATTAAGTGCATAAAATGCAGGATAGATTAATCCTGATCTCCTTCCCACAATTTTTTTTTTTTTTAATATAAATGTACACAAACATTTACATACAATACAGGAGTAGCGGCTGTGTAAAGGCTTATCTGGGCATGAGCATAACGTTACGATGCATGAACATTTACATCATACATGAGGTTGAGAGGTCATGGGCAAAGTGAGTCTGGAAAAGGTGAGTTTTCCATCCCTTCTTAAATTTGGACAGAGTTTCAGCTGTTCTGAGTGAGAGGGGAAGGTCATTCCACCACAACGGAGCAAGAACCAAGAACCTCCGTTTTATTTTTTTGTGCGCAGGACCACCAAGCAAGAGGAAGTAGACAAGCCAAGGGGTCTTGTTGGGGTGTAGCAGTTGATCAAGTCTTATAAATGGCTAGGAGCAGTTCTATTGATACATTTGTAGGCAATAACCAGGGTCTTGAATTTGATCCGGGCAGCTATAGGAAGCCAGTGCAGTTGAAACGCATAGAGGAGAGACATGGGAACGCTTTGGAAAGTTAAACATAACTAGTGCAGCAGCATTCTGTATCAGCTACAGAGGTTTGATGGCATTAGCAGGAATGCCACACAACAGGGGGTTGCACTAGTCCAGGGATGTCACCATGGCCTGGACAAGTAATTGGACAGAGTCAGTCATGAGGTCAGGATGGATCCTGTGGATATTATGCAGGCTGTAACTGCAGGTCCGGGTTGTGGCTTTGATGTGCTGAGAAAAAGATAGACTTGAGTCAATCGTCACTCCCAGACTCTTAGCTGAGGAGGTAAGCAAAATAAGTAAGTTGTCATGATCTCTCGATCAACCTGGACAGGAAGACAGGCCAGCTGGGAGATGAAGAATCTCTGTTTTGGAGAGGTTGAGTTGGAGGTGGTGTGCAGACATCCATGCAGAGATGTCTGACAGACAAGCAGCAATGCTTGCAGGAATGTCTGATGCGCTAGGTGGAAAGGAGAGGAAGAGCTAGGTATCATCAGTGTAGCAGTGGTATTTGAATCCATGGGATGCTATGACCAGGCCAAGGGAGGAGGTGCAGATTGAGAAGAGGACCCACTATCGAGCCCTGCGGGACACCGGTTGAGAGAGGCAGAGGAGAGGAAGAAGAGCGCTGCCAGACCACTTGATAGGATCTGTCAGATAGGTAGGACTCAAACCATCTTAGTGCCGCTCCTTTGATCCCATGCTAAGAGAGGAGAGTAGAATCCAATGCTAGACAGTGGCGAATGCTGCACACGGATCGAGGAGGATGAGTACCGAGAAGAGGCAGGCAGCTCTAGCCAACTGGAGAGCATCAGACGCCGCCAGAAGCACCGTCTCCATAGAGCGACAAACTTTGAAACCCGACTGATATCCATTGAGGAGATGGTTCCAGGTGAGATAATCAGATAGTTGATGAGAGAAGGAGGAGGAGGATGGTGGCGGAGGACACAGAAGGGATGAGAAGGTGGCAAAGAGTCTGTGTGGTTTCTTTAGTTGCAGACTGTATTTTGTTGTGGTAGAAGGTAGTTTTAACTGAAGAGACAGCAGAATGAAAAGTAGCTAAGAGTAGTTTGTAGGCATCCAAGTCCGAGTGTTTGGTCCTGTTAGCGCGTAACGTATCGATCAGCCATGTGATGGCACTGGGGTGTGCTGGTCTGGAAGATAGTGGACAGAGAGAGTCAAGGGTGGAAGATAGGGCAGAAAGGAAAATGTTAGTGGTGTTGTCTATTGATAGATCTGAGAACTGTGCAGCAGAATGGAGAGCGAACAGCATGGCAGAGGCAAAGAGGGAAGGTGAGAGATTTTAAGTTGCGGTAGAAGGTGACAATGGGTGCAGAAAAAGGGAAGGAATTAGTGGTGAGGCATGGTAGAAAGGAAGTGATCAGAGACATGCAGCGGAGTAATAGAGAGGACAGGACAGCCACAGTTACGGGAAAACAAGGTCAGGCAATTGTCTGCTTTGTGAGTAGGAGGGGATTGGGACAGGGAGAGATCGATACACCCTGGTAAGTAGTGTATCTAGCATTGTAGTCATCTTGGTGAATAAGGTGTGTGGGCTAGTAACACAACATAGTATCCATTGTAATTCGCTTTGGAGAAAAGTGTCTGCTAAGTGAATAAAATGTAAATAAATGTAAAAATTGAAGGACTGTAGGAGTTGCAGAAGGCCGCTTGCATGAATGTCGTCGACATGCAGGTTGAAGTCACCCAGGAGAATCAAAGGCGTGTTGTCCCCTGGGAGAGAGCTCAACAAGATGTCAAGGTCATCCCAGAAGCAGCTGAGAGTGCCAGGAGAGCGATAAAGAACAACCACAACAAGAGTGATTGGGGCAGTGATAGAGACACCATGCAATTCAAAGGAGGACAGATCATGCAGGTGGTGAGGGAGAACAGAATATTCCCACCGGGGAGAGATGAGCAGGCCTGTGCCTCCACCTCTGCCGGAGGGACGAGGGGTGTGAGAGAAGGAGTAGCTAGTGGAGAGAGCTGCAGGTGTGGCTGAGTTGTCTGGGGTGATCCTGGTTTGTTAGGGCCTGGAGGTTCAGTGAAAGATGGGAGGCGTAGGCTCGTATGAAGTCATCCTTTCTCACCACAGACTGGCACTTCCAGAGTCCTATGGAGAAACTGAAGCAGGGTGGAGGGTTTGACAGACGAGGATAAACCAGATTACTGTAGCAGCGGGAGCGTCTGAGTCTCTGGCAGTGGTGTCGCACAGTTTGGTTGTCGTAGACGACTTTGATGTTTGACATGTTTGACGCATGATCCCTAGCGGAACATGATAGTGAGGACAGAATTTGCGTAGTGGCAGTAGCCTCCCTCGGTGGACGCCCGCAGGTAGACTCCCTTGTCTTTGCACCCTGAGTCTTCGCACCCAGAGGCTGCCACTATGGGTCACAAGCTGCTGTTTAAACCAGGCTGATTCACATCAGCTGAGAGTCCTAATCGAAACTACTCCGACGATGGTAACAAAAACAACAGACTTGATTAATTTATTGACCGAGTCACACCACTTTACAGTATGGGACACAGAATTTTTCGCTTTGCATGCGCCCTAACAAACCGCAAATACAATAAAAATAAGTACAACCGACAACTACGCATACACACAACTGATTGCTTCTATCTATCCACACAACTACATGAGAAGAATGTGTGTCAGGATAAAGTGGTAGCAACAAATAAACTTACCTGAAACATGATGAACTGCAGCGACAGACCTCCGACGCAAAAGATAATGCACAATGATGGTTCGACTTGTGATTTTTTTGAAGTTACGATGGTACAATAACAATACACATTTGGTAGAATTCGTATTTTGAACTTTGAATTTTGATCTGTTCCTGTGCTTGCGATATGCGGTACGATACTCTCTCCTGATGCTGGGCAATGGCAGCGAGCCGCAGCATCCGCTCAACCAGGCTCGCGGTCTTTTGCGATCATGCGAACGAGTGTAAGCGACCGATATTGTGTTGAAAGCATTTTTTTTTTTTTTATTTTGTGTTTTTGCATCTCATTATGTCTACTAAATGACTGTGTGTCTTGCTTATATTTGCCCAGCTGTAGTCTATTGTAAGTGTTCTGAGCACGTTTAAGGTAGGTTAGGCTAGGCTGTTTGGTAGGTGCGGTACTGTATTCTTTTTCGACCTACAATTTTTCCACTTACGATGGGTTTGTCGGAACGTCACCCCATAGTACGTCTCGGAGCATCTGTACATGCAAGTTGCTTTGTTTAATATAGTTTTAAGCAGTTACAAAATCCTCAGTATCCTATTGCATGATGTATGGATGAGTGACCCATTGTAAGTAGTGTATCTAGCAGTGTAAGTCACCTTGGTGAATAAAGTGTGTGGGCTGATAACACTACATAGAGTTCACTGGAAATTGCTTTGGAGAAAAGTGTCTGCTAAATAAATAAATGTAAACGTAATGTCAATATTGCTCTCCCTGTCGCTATATCATCAGTGTTTGATGGCACTTGATGGCACTCATACTTCCCACATACTGTTTGTTGCTTTTTAAAAATTCTAGGGTGACAACAGGAGAACAAGTGGTACAAGAGTGCTAGAGAGGCAGGGAGATGCTAAGAAGTAAGAGCAGCGCCTCAGGAGGAGGGGGCAGGAATGTGCTACAGAGGCAGGCAAAGGGGGCGGGTTGGTAAATACAGGGCCCCCAGCTCTTTGATGCTAATTCGAGTAGACATGCTGATACTGCTCAGCTTCAGAGTGAGTGCTGCAGGGAGGAAGACTTACTTTCAGCCCCACAATGAAATGCAGAGATTGTCCTACAGTAAGTAGCATTCCCTCTTCACTCTCCACAAGCACTTGCAGGGTATGCGTTATCCCCTCTTTATAGACACAGACAGCAAGCGGACTTGTGAGTAGCTTTTGATCCCTTTTCAGATGATTGCACTGAGTGGAGATTCACAGTTTTTTCCTCTTCATAAAAGCAGGCAGATGAGCACCATGCTGCTGTAGAATGTAGTGTACAAGGTTGGATGCACTGGGCACAAGTGTGGTGATGGACAGTGAAGCATGTCAAGCGTGGTCTCCAGTATGCAGAGGGATCGTTGGTTTTTTGGATCCCTAATTAAAGGCTTCAAGACATGACGGCAAGGGGGCTGGGTGTCCATGACCCTTTGAAAAAGGCCCTGTCGGAACTCCCTACGGGTCATTGCTTGGTCTCTGGATGTTCTAAAGCAGCTTTTTGGATTCAGCATGATAAAACAGCCAAACATGCACACACAGTGAAAACTATGTCAGCTCACTTAAGCTGCTAGCAAAATGGTTCATTCTTGAAGGGTTTGGCATTTTGCTCCTTCCAGTATGTTCTTCATTTAGCTCAGCTTTATTCTGATCACACATGCTGAAGGGCCACTGTGCAGCAGTCAGGTAGAAAGGACATCCTATAGGAGGTAGAACCCAAGCTTGTTTTGTGTAATTTTTCACAGATATGTTAAGACAGGGATGAAGTGAATCCAGGAACCTGCTCTTCACAAATCAGCTACAGACAGCCCATTAAATATTTGCAGTTTATTAGTTGAGTGAGTGCTCAATTAGGTATCATTAGTGACGCAGATAGGTGATGGGGTTTTAATATACATTAAGGAAACCTATTTGTGGAGTACACCAGGAATAAGGCTTTGAGATGGGCTGCTGAAAGAGCTCCACTCATTCAGAACAGGTTCAGAAAATACACAACATATAAGCAATTATTCTGTTGTCTTTCACATTTGTTTATACTTGCTAACATTTAGCTTTCACACATGGTGTAGTTTGTCCATTTTGACTTTCCTTCAGCTTCATGTTGCCGATTATTCAAAGGTCCACCGATTTATTCAAAGACAAGACCTCAACTTTTCTGTCTCGGTGAAGGTGCGTTTCTGGTCAGCTACACCCCTTTTACTCTCCTTCTGATCCAGAAACTGCCAGGATTTGCTAGATTGCTATATAGGTGATGGAGTCATTCACACCATACTGGGTGGTGTGAAAGAAGTGGCGTTTTTAGGGAGGAAGGGTTGCGTGCAGAGACAGATTAGATGTGACGGCCAAAATGGAATGTAGACTGTCTCATCTCCTTTACTCTTGTGTCCTTGCCTCATGGAGCACTCTGACTGATTATTTACATTTATTAATTTAGCTGATTCTTTTCTCCAAAGCAACGTAGTGTTAAGGTCACTATTATTAGTGTTACAAGCTTACAATTATTTCCCCATTTACACAGCTGGGTAATTTCACTGGAGCAATTTTTAGATTTAATTTTTCTCACCTTTGGATCCAAAGGCAACAACTCTAACCACTATGCTACCAGCTGCCCTGTACATGCTGATTAAAGCAGGATCTCAGGGATGAACCAATAGCCATAGTGCTATGATGGTCTCTGTCTATGGGAACCGGATGCACTCCAAGACGATACTTAGAAAAACATGTCTTTTCTCCTTTCTGTGGTGAGGTACATACAACTTTACTTAATGAATTGTGCCCACCAGAGAGGAGTATCTTTTCCTGTTGTCTTTGGCCAAGCAAAGCTCCCCCAACCCTCTTGCCTTAAGCGTTGTTTGTGAAATAAACCTACTGCCATCACCAGCTTCTCTACAGACACAACAAGATCTCATTGTCTTCTTTTGTGCTACGGGCTGGTCCTGTTGGCTCCACCCACCCCCTGTGCATTCTGTCAAGATTTATTTTAAAAAAAAAAAAAAAAAGCAAACGACAGTCTAGCGTGAAGAAATGTACACGTGTTAGGATGTACACTGATTGAGGTTATTGGAGCAGAAGGAGAGAATCCCCTTAGGGCTGCAGCCACACCCCACCACACTCCCCAGCTCTGTGACCCCGTTGGGGGGGGGTAACGGGTGCAAGAGGAAGGAATATTCACAGCTCTCTGTCACCAAAGACCTCTTTTTAATCCCCACCAGTGTCTACTCCTTGTAGACCCTGGTCTTACCAACAGCTGGCCACCCCCTCCACAATGTGTATATTCTTCTTTACGCCACACTTGCACCAGTACATCTGGCTATGTGCACACATGTTCAATACTCCTACAGAAGATTTTAGATTTAAATATGATTAAAAGATTCTGTATTGTCTATTGGGACTGATCATCTTTGTAAAGGAATTTTCCAGTTAAATGCAGTGTACCTTGCCCACTGACTACTTCCATGATTTGCTCAGGACTTCTACAGTCTTGCATGAGGACAAGCATTTTTTGATAAAGTAGTAAAGAAGTGTTTGGTCATGGTTAATTTTTCATAAATATTGGTAGTGAAATCCTGCTATTAACAGCAGTTGCAGCTTCAAACAAGTTCTATATTCTTATGGCTGGGTTCAGAAGTCTTTTTTTTTTTTTTTTTTTGGCCAGGGATTGGCTTCTAAGCCCTGCTAAAGTCAATATAGGAGATCTATGAGGTGCTATGGAATAGGTGTCTTCCTGTCATCTGCTGGCTTTGGAATAATGGATAGATGGATTGGGGAGTGAATGCACAGAGTGGTTGTTTTTCTCAGGTTTTTTTTTCCCCAACTTCTATTCTTACCCCAATTTGCTTCATGGAACAGGCATTTAGTGTGGGGAGGGGGGGGGGGACTACAGTGGATAGTTTAGGTTAACTAAAGTCAGTCATCAATTCATGAAGTCCTCAAACCATCAGCATACTCTTGTCACTCTTCTTATCTACCTCCATGGTAAGTGCTGGGTTTTTTGGTTAATGTCACACCTTAAGGGTTTTTCTGGTAAATACCCATGTTTTCCACCTGGAGAATATGCAAACCTTGGCTTTCTGCTACGAGGTGCCGTAATCAAGGGACTTGGCTTTTTCTCACCCCATGGGTAATATTAAGGGGTAGATGGAATCTGCATCTGGCATTTCTCAGGAGCCAAAACCAGACCTCTGGGGTTCAATTCGTCCCGTGCCCACACTTCAGAGAGAGCCGGTCACCTCCCTGGGTGACTTGTGTTTAGTTATGGTGCGCTGATGTTGATCGCTTGGATTTAGCTGCCTGAATTCCCTAGGCATGTCTTTGGTCACAGTCCACAAACAGGATTAACTCTGCTGCAGCAAAGGCTAGGAGCAAGTGTGAAATCTAAAATCTGAAATAATTCCTAATACCAGAGTTGACCCAGTAATCCACAGGAGATGATTTGCCCCTAATGGGAAATAAACTGTATTCCTAAAAACCTTACAAAAAGACAGTAGTCTGCTAGCGAGCTTGATCGCTGGTATAGTTGGCACCTTTTGTACAAGGTGACTCAGTTTTAGGTTTTTCGTCTTAATTGCTTACAAGGTTTACGCATTAATACAGCTGGGCATTTTTAATGGCACAATTCAGTGTAAGTGTCCTGGTAGGGTTACTATAGTAGGAGCAGGAATTTAAACTTGTCTCCTTTGACTGCTAGGTGACAGCTCTAACCACCACGTGATTCCATGTGCTACCCCAGATTATATAATTTGTTTGCCATTTAATGGAGTTTTGTTTTCCTTTTAGTGATTTACAGTACTTTACTAATTTAAACAGCAGTTCATCTAACTACAGCAGTTAAATATAAATTCCTGTTCAAAGGCCAATAGAGCAGTGGGAGGATTAGGATTCGAACAGACAACCGCTTAAGTTACAAGTCATTATCCCTAATTGCTACACTGACTGTCCCATAATAAGAAAACCTAGACACAAGGTAACAAATGGCCAGTAAGTTCAGATGCTTGAAATCCAAAGAAAGGTAAAACTGCATTGGGTTAGTCCCATTCTCACTTGTTGATATGCTCAGTCTAGCTAATTGGGAGTTATATAGCTTGGTAGTGATTTATTTAGGACAAGTTCAGAAAATTATTTGAATTGTTTTAACAAATGTGAAAATTTGTCATAACTATGCCGGGTGCAGCTTTTGTACTAAATGGAAGTAGATAATTCACCAAAATAAACCTTCAAAAATCTGTGAACTACCACTGCTGACCTTCAAACTCTGAGGCATGTGCAACTAGCTTATTATTCAACATTTTTAACATCAATTAGATATGTCGGAACTCTCTAGATATTACTTGTAAACTTACATGTTCACTTATGTGAGTGAACGTTGTAAGTTCACTCGTGACTAAAACGCTTCCTACAAATATGAATTACCAGCTTCTGGGTTTCAGTTTGTGATTACTGATAATATTAATTACTTATGAATGATACTTTTTGAACCTGTGTAATTTTGAGTTAGGAGGGTGCGGTGGCGCGGCAGGTTTGGCCGGGTCCTACTCTCCAGTGGGTCTGGGGTTCGAGTCCCGCTTGGGGTGCCTTGCGGCAGACTGGCGTCCCATCCTGGGTGTGGCCCCTCCCCCTCCAGCCTTGCGTCCTGTGTTGCTGGGTTAGGCTCTGGTTTCCCGCGACCCCGTATGGGACAAGCGGGTCAGAAAGTGTGTGTGTGTGTGTGTGTGTGTGTGTGTGTGTGAGATTTTGAGTTTTATTAATTTTATTTTAATTTACTGTCAACCTCTATTAATGCAAAAAAGATTTAGTACAGAGACTTAAATTAACAAATACGAATTGCCTCACCATATAAGTTAAACATGTATACAATTCAATTCTTGGAGCACAGGGAAAAAAAAAAACACTAACATATTAAATATATTTAAACTTACACTTCTCCTGAATTCACTTCCTTGGAAGCAAATGAACAAGGTTGTCAATGAAGGCAGGATGCAACAATTATAGCTTTATTTAGTCAACACTAAACTCACTGATCTTATTGCTAGCAATTTTGGGAAATACAGTCGACAAAAGTCACCGCAAATGTCACCGTGATTGATTGCTGACTATAGCTAGTGAAGTCCGCAGAAGACGACATAGTTTTAAGGAGAGGAAGGTAAAACATTAAATGTTGTAAAATTTCTAGTGACGAAAAGAGGATGACAAAAATTTAACAAATGCTAATGGTCAGTCTACTCTGAAAAGTGCAATTCCTGTAGGGGAAAAAAACCCACCTCTACTGACGACAGGACGCATTTCTTATGAAGATCCTCTAGGGGCACGCCACTGAACAGGTGGCTGTTTTTCTGCCACTCGTGGCTGGCATCAGGCCATGAAGACTCAAATGACTACTGGCACTTTATAGATGTTGTTCATGAGAGCTTTGACTTAGCTGTTGCTGGACGTGTGTGATTTCATTTACGTTGGCTAGTAGCTGGCAGCAGCCCTGCTGCAGGGCTCAGCGTTGAACGGAATGTGTCGATGCTGCGTATAGTGGCCTACAGTGAATCAGCCTGAGATGCCGCTTCAGAAGTCGTGCTTTCAGAACAGATTGTTTACAAACAAAAGGGATCAATGTTGGCGTGCGGTTCCCATTCCTGCCTCCTGCCGCCTCAGTGTTTCGTGACGGACTCTGATGGTTATTACACTTTCAGAGACGAACGCTTGAACCTGTACTACTACGCGCTCGATTCCGTTTACAAACGGTGATGGGTGGTGACATACCGGTTTGAGAACAACGGGCTGATTAAATAGGCCCCATTGCAACCTCAGTTTGTTTAGTTAAATGTTTGTTAAACGCCGAGTATTACTTTCAGCGTGCAGATTACATACAAGAGTGTTTTATTTAAAGGAGTCTCATTTCTGGCACAGCTGAGCCAGCAAGAGGGCAGTGGGAGATGCCAACAAGCTGTCTGGCGAACACTGAGCAGAAGGATGGGAAGGGCAAGATCCCTGCGTCTGTTTTGTCTCCTGTGGTGGGGGGTAGCAAGCCAGATCCCAGACTGCTTCCTCTTCACATGTAGCCTCTGCTGCTGCCCCACCCACCCACTCAGGCTGTGTTTTGAAAGCTGTTCACAGAGCAGCGCTCGTCTATGATTCCTTTCTTATTCCGACCGTCCTCACCCTCGGCCCTTTTGGCTGGACACACGGCTTTTCTCCCACATTAATACAAAGTCTCAATTGAGCACAAGTCAAACCCCCCCCCCAGCTGGCCCTTCTTTTCCAGTCATCTTTGCTCCTCAGTGTCTCTTTAGCTTCTCTTCGGACAGTTCGGCGAGTTTCATTTCCCTTCATTGCACCATGTCCGTCAAAGCAGCCTTCTTAACGTCCCTTCATCCAGAGTCTACTTTGCTGTCTGTCTCTGCACTGATAGCCTTTTTGCTTTATTCAGTAAGTGAGTTGCACTGGGTTTGTATGGGAAGCCAGGATAACTTTGCTTCTAGTCAGGAAGGATGTTGTGACATAATGGTGGGAGTTGACTTGCCAGATCCACCTTGGAGGGAAGTCTCTTTTCTTGCCGGAATTCATAATTGACAAACAAGTCCAAATTAGTGCAGGGCTTTGCACGTCTTACCTCTTTTGCAAGAGCAAATTCCACTTCCTTTGATGTCATTTCTGGGCCTGCTATCATGGTTCTCTGTTACTGGAACGACAGTTCGGCCACAGCAGTTTGCCATATACAGTGCTGCTTGAAAGTATGTGAATCCTATATGGATAGTCATTATTCTTGTTGAAAAGACTAAAATAAACTTATAAAGTCTAAGTTGTTGAGATAATCTCTTAAAGATATTAATTAATGACTTGCACCCCCGATTCAACTTGCCTACTTCGTTTAACCAATGCAACTTTGGATTCACTTTCTTTTGCACCTGCACTACTTCAATTTTTTTTTTTTTTTTATTAAAACTACACACGATTTCCTGTAAATTGACACATGGAATTGATCATTACACTCCTATTATATATTAGCCTTCTAAAAGAAAGTAGAAATGCATTCCCTATTGATAAAGGGCGGGGTGTTAATGTGGTTGTGTACACAGTGACTGTGTATTGGAGCAACTGTAGACCTGCAGGATCCCATTCAGTGTAGCACCCTTACATGGATGGCCCTGCCCTGGTGTGTGTGTGTGTGTGTGTGTGTGTGTGTGTGTGTGTGTGTCGTCTTTCACACTGAAGGCTTTGCTGGCCTTGAAATTTCCTTTTGGAATTTTTTTGAGCATTAAATGTGTTTGAGGTTATGCTGATGATTTAACATCACCTCTAATTTCACAGATGCTTTACTTGCTATTTTTATACTGATGGCTTACTTTTGACCTTGTTTTAAATATTTTTACTTTTTACTTTTCAGATGGGTGATACATTTCTAAAGAGAAATGAAAACTTTTCAGTTTGTTTCTCATTTCACATCTTGTGTGGATAAATCATTTATTAGCAAAATGGAATAATCTTTCATGCACTGACTCATCAGAAGCTGCTTGTCAGATGACTTTTTTGGGGGTGGGGTACCCTGTTGCTTATTGTAACGCATTCAAAGGTATTGCACTTCGATAAACGCATTGTGTTTGTGCCTGTGCAAGTGATCGGATTGCCTGAATTGGCAGATGATTGACAGTGAAGCTGTTGCTTTCAGGTTGCTGTCGGTACATCATTGTGCCTTTCAGGTAATATTACATGGGCCTGTCTGTCTTTTAAATCCTCAAATTAACCTTCAGTTGCCTCTGCTTTGACCAGTCTGTATCTGAGGGAACTTGTAATTTTCTTTGGCTACCCTATCATCACACGTTGGTGGGATTTTAATGCTCTGTTCATCTGTGAAACGTCTTAGCTGACATGTAGTTGTTTTGGTACGATCTCTGCAAATCTTGCCCCCCCACTGTGCTGCGGCTATGCCCAAACCAGTAGCAGTGAACAGATTTTGAAATGTTACTTTCCCCTAATGGACACTCAGTATGCAGTTACCCCAGTGCAACATGCATAGTGGAGCAACACAAGCTCCTCTTTTCCTTGATTCCTTGATGCTTTGTCCTTTGTTGTTTGGAAAAGGCTTGTGGGACATACAAGCAGTCTTGAACAGAGGCTCATCAGGAGTAAGCTAGGGCTTTGCCAAAGCCTGCCCCCTACCTTCCCTTCAGCTAAGAACCCCCCCCCCCCCCCACCTTCCCCTGTGTCTCCTACTCCCCTTTTCACACACTCAGGAAATGGGAGCCTTGCCAGAGTCGCTCGCTGTTTCCGGGAATCTGTCCCACAATGCCTCAGTGTAGACAGTTGGCTTGACGTGAGCGCCATTGTTTCAAGCACCGAACCATTGTTTCAGGGAAGGAACAGCAACAAAAACAAAAAACCACCCGGTGAAGGGAGGGAATGAAAAAAAAAAAAAAAAATCATAATTCCCCAGCTATTTATAAAAAAGGAATTGAGCAGCCTTTACTTGGGTAGGATGTTAATTTCTGAAGGACCTGCCAGTCAATGGGGTAGAGGGGGGGGGTCAATGCCTGAGGTGTGTATGGGTTTATTTCCAATTAACAGTATGCAGTTTGCAGATTAATAACTGTTAATGGAATACTTTATCCTGGATTTTTAGTCTGAAACCAGGGAGCAGCTTATGTGTTATCCAGAGTAAATGGGCCATTGATGGACCTCATTGTGGTTGGACAGCAGCAGACAGATGACGTGAACTGAGTGAGAGCACTCGATTTTTTTAAATGAAATAAGATAAGGAAGAGATACAGGTCGTTGCTGATGACAGCTCTGTACTGCTTTGTTCACTCGACTGCCATGGTGTACTCATATAAATTCGTTCAATTTAAAAGTTTTCAAAGATACAAGTGTCTAATTTTTAACAATTTTTTGCACCTTTTTAACTTTCTTTAGTTATTCATAGCAAAAATCATCTGTGTTTCTGCTTCTCACCATTGGTTGGGAGTAAAATGCACTCAGAAGGAATGCAGTAAAGGTAAAAGCCTACCTTCATTCTACACCCTTCCATCCTCTGATTTAGGACAAGCAGTTACTGAAGATGAATAGATGGTTTCTGATAAAGGGAATGTATGGAAATGTTAGATTAGAAAACTATTGTCGCCTGCTTTGTCTTAGTTGTTTTAATAGCCTAACCTGTGTTAGGTTGTAAATTGAGGGATGTGTCTGTTATTAACAAAGCATCGATTATCATGTAGTGGTTGGACATAGGAGAAAATCAAGTTGTGAACAGGCTTTTGGATCCCACTTGCATTTCTGAGTTGAGGACCCAGTGAACGTACAATAACATTAACTGTCTTTGAGTCATTTTGAAGTAATTTGATACCTGAATATTACAGATTTGCCCATATAGGATGGCTGTTTGTTAATCCAAATGGGATAACTTCAAGTTTTTACAATCTGAAAATATTTGATTTATAATATTTGTATTTTTCAGTATACCAAACATTGGACCTTTCTTGTTTGTTCTATCATTATTTTTAACTGCATTGCCTGTGCATGCACAGATTATGGCTATGACAATGTGATTTCATACTGGTAGGTTGATGGTGCACTGTATGCATTATAACTCTGTAAACAGGCTATATAAGAGAAATGTGTTTCTTTTGTCTTGCAGGTTTCCCAAAAAAGCAACCAGGTAAGAAGGGCACCCTTTGTTCTTTTCTCTTCAAACTCTCTATCTACATATCTACGAGTATTGGTATGCAAAGCAGAAAGAAGACACAGAGCCCCTGCAAGTCAGTGGCCACAGCAGCCTCTTTGGGGGTTGTGTCTGAGCTCATGGTCTGAAACGGATGGGAGGACAATGAGGCCTCTTCTCCAGTGCACCCGCCATTGTCCCCTCTCGGGAACAGAGGCCCCTCAGAGGGAGCTGAGAGCAGCTGTGCCAAGGGGACTGACCTCACTGCCGGCTCTGAGGGAGGGCTTCCACTGCATGGGTGTAGAATGGGGGACAGGGAGACATATCTCCGACTTTCATAAATACGTCATTTGTCCCCTCCCTACACACACAGTCTCTCACACACATTTTTTACAGCCTTAGTGGGGATTTTACATTGAAATGTGCTAAATGCAGTCTACCGTCATTTGATGTGGTCTAGTTATTTTTTTAATAAAGCATAATAATGTTCTTTTCAATGTAAGCATCTTTATAATATCTATTTTTCATGATGTAACACAGGAAAATGGAAACACTCGATTACATTTCACTTAACTGTCCCTAGGGGGTGCGGTGGCGCAGTGGGTTGGACCGCAGTCCTGCTCTCCGGTGGGTCTGGGGTTCGAGTCCCGCTTGGGGTGTCTTGTGGACGGACTGGCGTCCCGTCCTGGGTGTGTCCCCTGCCCCTCTGGCCTTACGCCCTGTGTTACCGGGTAGGCTCCGGTTCCCCCGTGACCCCGTATGGGATGAGCGGTTCTGAAAATGTGTGTGTGTGTGTGTGTGTGTGTTAACTGTTCCCCATATACAAATCTGGCAATACGTCCTGAACCACAAATCTTAAATTTTTCCAGTGATTTCCTGGTTCAGTGACTTTAGGCACGGAATCATTTGAAGACACAAAGCTTCAACACGGAGCCCGTGGCCTGAAAAAGCACAAAAGCTAAAACAGCAGAACTATGGTATACACTGGTTTCCTGCTCTGCTCTGGGCATGATGTTTTTTTTTTTTTTCCTCCCCCCTCTCTCTCTCTCTCCCCTCCTCCATTATTCTTATGATGGCTTTCATTTAAAGCATCTCATAATCTGAATAATCTTAAACTGGTCATAATGCCTCAGGAATAATTAGGCATTTTCTAAAATGAATGTAGCATCAGCATGCTTGGCCGATAAAACTCATTCTGATTTACACATTCATTTAATCGACTTTTTTGATACTGGAGAAAAGGGCCTTACAATGTTAGGTTTATATATTTAGCAATTTGAAATAATTTACCCACTGATACTGCTGCATATTTTTGCTGCAACAATTCAGAAAGACCTGGCGACCTTTGGAGTGCAAGTCCACAGCTCTAAGCACTATGCGACCTGCTGGTTTACCTTGAATTATTTGATGAATATCTGTAATAACAGTGAGAAAAATCTCCAAAAATGTTTAAATTATTCTCTTTAAATGGAAAAAATAAGAATCATTATTTGTTAGCTACTTGTAATGATTATGTGCCTTGGTTAATGGTTTGAAAAATTTATCTGTTAAGGGGCTGAATATACCAAATGAGATCTGGCAAAAACTATACTGTAAGTGCACAGTTCTAGTAAACTTTTTTATATGATTGAAAAAATTATTTCCATTTATGGGTTTAATGTCTTTATTTTTTAATTTATTTAGAATTATACAGTGGGACAGACTAGGACCAGTGCTAATATCCCTCTGGATAGCCCAGAGGCCTTCAGAGGTCACACTCTTCAACATGCTGTCCTGAAATGCCCTCAGGTGCCATGTAAAGAATGTAGAAGCAGTAGCTTCAGCTCCTAGTTGTGTCTGATTATTTTTTGAGTTCAGGGTGTAACTACAGTCGTCCGTGTCCTCTTGAGCCGCAGCGTGGTCTGTCACCTTTGTTCCAGGTGCGCTTGGTTAACTCGCAGAGACTGTTCTAAGGGGGCCTCTCTCTAGTGTGGAATCGGCCCGAATTAGTCCGAAAAAGGCTCCGTGATTAGTTTGTGCACTCGGAATTAGGGAAATGATCACACATAATTGTTTTACTATGTGTCTAATAGTAGGTTGACATGCTCAGAAGCTGTGACCCAAGCTACCCTGTCATGTTGGAGGAATTTTAAAGGCTCCTGGTGTCACCCACAGGACAAGCAGCATTCTCAGTAAGGACCATCCACCAGACAAGAAGCCCAAGAGCGACAAAGCTGCAGTGCCCCCCTCACATGAGTTTGACCCCACAGGTAAGCTCATAACAAGCGTACATCATACACTTTTTCTTGCAGGGTTGTTGAATATACACATTGTTGCTTTTACTGTGTTTTTAATGACTATTCGAATGTGTTTTTGGAATTTTATTTTTTCAGTTGTGGTTTTTTTATGCCTTTGTCAGTGTATGTTTAAAGGTTATAGTCTCCTGATTGCTGTAATATTAAATATTAGAACATGCCCCATACGATAATTTTGAATCTACTCAGAATTGTGAGCATTTCAGTGATTCTTACACAAGCAAATCATGCATTCATTTTCTAAGTTATTTTGCTTACTTTTATTTGGATTTTAAGGTGACATTTAAAATATTTTTATTGAAGTTTTGAGCTCTATCAGTAAAATGCAAAAGTCTCAAAGAATGCTTGTCTACCTGTCCTGTATCAATAGAGATTCACCATCTCTGGGAATGTAGTTAAGAAACAGACTTGTGATGGACAAGATGTGTGATTTGATGTAGTTTTAGTTTTTATGTAGTTCATAGTGTTAAAATGAAAAATGATTTTAATTAAATTATTTTGTATTTACTGATGCTGTGTTTACATATTTGTATAGCTATAGCCATAAATAAAGCGAGACATTATGCGTTTATTATTTTTCAGGGATTTTAAACAATGTTTAGTTTTAATGTAGTTTAAAGGTGATAGGTGTTTATACTATAGTGTAGTAACATGACTTCTTGGGTTACACCCTCCCTCCTCCTGTTTTTCTGGGACACAGTAGACCTTGATGAATAAGAAGTTATGGATGGGAGTGTTATTTATTATAGCTTTTTCAGAGGGTTTTGCAGAACCTAACTCTGTAATAACTGGAGAGAGTAATACAGAAGTGGACTTTGATGTTATTCAGCTTTTATTGAATGAGACTTGGTGATACATTCATAACTCCAAAGTGAATTTTATCTAGTTATGAGCAGTGTTCTGGTCCCCATTATGTTTGTATGTTGAGGACCCAGTATACTTCAAATGAAACACAGCAGCCTTGTGTCTAGCTGCTCTGTATGAAGAATCACGGACTGCTCCAGTCTGAATTTTTGAGTCTCTCAGTAAGTTACAGTAAGTGAAAGGCAGTGAAACTGGTAGATGCATCAAAGCACTGTGGCTGGTATTGGATAAATCTTTGACTGGGTGTCTGGCTGAGAGATCTTTTGAGAGGACTGTCTGACCAGCAGGCCAGTATATAGAGAACCAAGAGGTGCCAAGTAGTGTTATGACAGGAGCATGGATGTGTGACCAGGTGGGCTTACTACTTTTGGACTTTGGATATGCTTCCAAAATCACTTTCTGTCTACCTTTCCAGATCTCCTTTGAGTTTGGTGGCAAAAAAAGGGTGATTCAGACAGACAGTAATGTGAGCCTTGTGAAAGTAATTAATTAATTTATTTATTCCTTTGTTTGTTTGTTTGTTTGTTTTATTTTCGGAAAGAGTGAAGCATCAGTGTTGTTTTATGCACTCTGCAAGTACAGTAGTTTTTAACAGTACAACAACACTTATTCGGGTTATTCATTTATACTGTTCTCATCTTTATGGTTTGGGGGGGTCCTCAGTGCCCTTCAGCTACTTTTCTCCCTTGTTGCATGATTTTAACATCCATTATCTGATCTGTTTTTAAGTTCAGTTGTTTTATTTTGACATCTCGTCTAATTTCTTTTGGAGTGTGGATACCCCGTCCTGTGCTCAAATCTGCTGTTTGAAATGCAGTGGTTTCACTTACAGCCATGCTTAGAGAAAACCTCAATACCGTATTTCACGAAAAGTTAATGTGGCCTTTATTTGCTGTTATCAGAATGTGAAATTAGCAGTAAAAATATATTTGTATATCACAGTATTTCTACACAAGTTGTAATTGTTGATAATTGAATGATTAATTATGGCTATTGGTAATTTGTATTGCATGAATATAATGAAAACTTGTTTTGGTGGAGCAGAGAATGGGGCCATTGTGAGCAGATTTGAGCACAGTGCTGTTTCCTCTCGATTCCCTCGCACTGGCAGGACGGGGATTTCCACACTTCTCTTAACTCGGTTCTTTTTCCTGCCTAATTTGTCATTTGAATTTGGTGTCCCCTGTTGACCCCCCCCCCCCTCCATGCATCCTGGTTGCGCTCTGCTGTAACTGTGCCACACTGCACAGAGCTGCCAGTGCAGAAGAGCGACTGTGTTGTAGCTGAGGGGAAGCCGGAGCCCTGCGGTAAGCTGGTCCTGTGTGCCCCTGCAACCACCACTTTGGACCTCATCTCCCTAACACGTCCCTGTGTGCTCTCAACCTGTCTAACACTATTCCTTCCTTGCTGAATGTTGCAAAGCTTTGGGCCTCCTCAAGGGGTGGGGTGAGGAGTCACCAGCACACTAGTCTCACTGGTATGGACTAGCAGAGTTCGAAACACGTAAATGGCAGCTGGAGGAATGGTGCATTGGGCACCTGAAAGTTGTTCGGTTGAGTTTCACAACTCTTGTAATCTGGTTTGTTCAATATTACGTGGAATAGTAAGGGTTTTTCGCAAGAAAATGAAGAGTTAAAATGAGTTGAATAATATGTCAACATCAATGGAAGTGAATAGCTGTAATTAGTGATGATTTTCCCCACACTGGATCTTTCAACACAAATAACCTTGAGTACAGTCTGCACAGATGCGATTGCAGGATGTCACCCTGAAGTGTGTGTTTGCACAGCAAATACTTCATGTGTTGCAGTTTGGGAAATGATCACTTTCAAAGAGTTGTGCAAGAGAAGGGGGTAGACACACCTGCCCATCCATGTCTGTGCATCAACTAGACATCCATGTGATGTTTGGCTTCCATCATGGTTTGTAAATGCACTCTTTCAGTTAGCCAGGATGGCAGGGGAACAAATACACGTGAGCTAATGCTCGGTTTCAAATGACATGAAAGTCCTTTAAAGGAAAGAAGAAATGCAATGTTTTCTTCGTGAAGGGGAGCCTTCAAGACATGGGGTGTGAGGTGACTGTGTTGTCAGTGAATGACGCTGAGTGCTAGGGGAACAGCGTGCCCTGCGTTGTGACACGGAGGCCCTGTGTGTAGGGGAACTTCCACAAGGAAGTGCCTTTTCTCCGCTGTGTTCATGAAGGTCATTGTGCCATGGGCTGCTCACTGACAACCGCCCACAACATTCTCAGTGCCGTCCACCCACCTTTCAGCATTGAGGGGCAGTGTAAGAGCATTCTGCAAAAAAACCCTATTCATGATCTCCTCGAGGACTCTGCGATTCCCCCACTGTGATAAAGGTGAGAATGTGTACTCAGCAGAGCCTACTGCTGTGGATATGTTTTTGAGTTCCAGGTGTTAATGATAAGTGAGTGGCAAGACTCTCTTCTGTGGGTGTTTGTCGGGTCCGGCATCTTACTAAAAACCATAGCATGTTCTGACTGCTATGTATTGGCCAAGTCTCTCACAGACACACCCTGCAACACACACTCAAAGGCCATGGCGCAGTGTGTATCCAATGGGCAAGGAGTAGCTTAGGACCTGAGGATTGATGCTAGGTTGTTAGG
The DNA here is from genome assembly GCF_900964775.1 of Scleropages formosus. NCBI lineage: Eukaryota > Metazoa > Chordata > Actinopteri > Osteoglossiformes > Osteoglossidae > Scleropages > Scleropages formosus. The sequence continues at coordinate 21,163,674 of NC_041809.1, forward strand.
AGCTGCTAACTCTGGTTGTGTGTTAAAGATACTTTGTAAGAGGCTAAAGACCTTGCCCCAAGCAAACACTTAGACCAACCTGCTAGAAAATCATTGGCCCACCTTATTGTCCTTTTGTTTTGGAGCTCCAGCCCACCCCGTGCCACCCTCCCCCAGCAGTGTGTGTCCAGTTCAGCCATGGAACAGTGAGACTTGCAAGGCAGCGTGTGCTGTGCTGTGCCATAAGACTCCCACTTGTAGTTGAATTCACTGTCCAGTGGGTGATAGACTGTACAGAGTGGCACGTATCACGCCAAAGGAGGAAATATGAAATTGTATATTTCGGCCAGCATTGGCGTGATCCCCTAATCCTTATCCCTCTACTGTTCCTCTCGGCAGGGCTCGTTCAGCGATGTGTGATCATTCAGAAAGATGACAATGGCTTTGGGCTGACTGTGAGCGGAGACAACCCTGTGTTTGTGCAGCTTGTCAAAGAAGGTAAGCACCACTGCCCCACCCAGTGGGGCTCATTCATTTCTTTGTGTCTGTGTATGCAGTTGCACACATGGTATTTTTATGTGGCTGCATGTGTCTGACTGTAGGTTCATCTATGCTGTCATGTGCATGTGAGGGAGTAAGCATATAGGCCAATAGGCATGGTGTTTATAAGATTTAGAACAATATTTACTCTGGTTTTATATTGTCAGTATTATTAATTTCCTGCTTCTAGAATAAAGAAAGATTTTGCATCTCTTTTGAAAAGATCCCAGTTACATTAGAGTAAAACTTTGCTTTTGAATCAGGGAACATTTGTCTATCCCTACCAGAGGAGTAGTAGACGGCAGGGTTTTGATCCTGAAAGTAAGAACAGCCTTTGTGAGTAGTGTGTCAACATAAGCAGCTCAAACAGTGGCATTGTGTCTGAGCATTAGCACAATCCACAAAATCAGTCACCTTCTTGAAATTAAACCACTCAGTGGGGTTGCCATAACAAATACATGTTACTGTCACTTGCATTCCACTGTTTCACTGAAATTCGAAGAATGTAGCATCCAAATGGGTTTTTCAGCCCTAAACAGTCCTGTTAACCACTGGCCAGAGCTGGAGCCTTCCACCCAATTGGTGATGCAGTATCTACCCCTGTTGACACATGCAGACAATCTCTGCCGACGAAATGTGCCTAAGTGTTATTTACCGTGCCCCTGATTGAAGAGGGCAGATCGTCTCAACTGTTTACTGTTTGTGGGGCAAATGCGTGCGATTGCGCTGCATCTGACCCCCACCCCTCTTTTTGGACTGTTATCCCTTAATGATCCCTCTTTCCCTTGATGAGCCTTCTGTTTGGGGTTCAGCCCTACAAGCAGCCCTTCACTTATGTGACAGGGTTGCAGCCCGGCTTGCTGCTTGTCTGTTATTAAACTGGCTTTTGAAACCAGAACTGACATTTAGTGAGGGTTTTCTCAAACTAGCATGAAGCCCTACTTGCCTGCCTACACAGATACAGCCTTTCAATTCAGTCAGAAACTTGATGGTACCACTTTTTTTTTTTATTATAAATTCTTCATAAAATTACCTTTAATTTTTTCTTCTGAAGAGAATTTCCTTAAGTTCAACATTCTCTTAAATAAACAGCCTTTTTTTGGATCTGTGGCCCGAGTGGATCTTTGTAAATCCTTCTATTAGCCTGGAAATGCAGTTTAATTATCGTTTACTACTGTTTCCCACAAAGCCCAGATCAATGAAACATACTGATGTTGTTTCATACCAGGTCTGTTCACCAGAGCCTCTTACTGCTTTGTGTTTGGGTTTTTATGGTTAGAAACAGCTGACTTCTTACCTTAGAAATGCAACTGGCACTGGAAGTCTAATTCTTTTTCTTAGTAACTCAAAAGTCACTTTTACTTGATTAGCTTGTTAGATTCTGAAGAAACCTTGGAGTCAGATAATAGTCATAATAAAAACAAACTACAAAACCTTTTAACATTTTTATTAACTTCAAGCTTCATTAAATTGAACAATATGTTTTACTGAAATAAATGCTGAGAAATAAATGTTTAAAATGAGTGAAAAAAATATTTTATCCCCTACATACTCAGTCCTATGATCATTTCATTCCATAAAATTGTCCACTGTTTGTCATCTTATTACAGACACCAGACAGGCACTGTAAACAGAAACTGTGTGTAGTAAACTGAATTAAGGTGCTCAGACACTGCTGTTTGGGTGCCCTTTCCTTACATGTATCGGTTGAATGCATAAATGCAGGTTGCATTCGCTATGCTGCAGACAAATTTTAGAAAATGTAATTAAAAATAAACCAGAAAATATTTCTCTTCAAAGATTCATATTTTGACCATTTGTAGTGTGATGAGCCATTGTATATGAGATTAGATTTTAGCTTGTTGTCAGTGTCATCTCTCTGTTTTCCTCTTGCAGATGGCGCTGCGATGCGTGCTGGTGTTCAGACCGGAGACAGGATCATTAAGGTATCATTGTGGATGTCCCAAGGTTCCTCCAGGTTTCTGTCCTGCAGACTTTGCTCAGTGGTGTCTTATTCAAGTTGAGTGTTCCAGTCTTCCACCTGCTGGATGGAGTGCAGAACTAGAACATTCCTTGCCCAGTGAGATAAAGAAAGGACTTTACAGGAGGGGAAAGACATGTATGACTTGGGCTAATACAGTTATAGATATTTTTCAGAATTTCCTACTTTTCTAAAAGAAGAGACCGTAGAAACCACAGAGATCACAATGGATGGTAAACCTGAAAACTTGTGGGAAAGGCACCTTGCTATATTTTCCTTTTTTTTGGTTGTGATTATCTTGTGTGCGTGTGTGTGTGTGTGTGTGTGTTGCAGGTGAATGGGACCTTAGTAACGCATTCAAACCATGTAGAAGTTGTGAAGTTAATCAAATGTAAGTACGTGTGCGGTGCACATCCTTCTTTGCTGTGCTTGTTTACATATATAAATGGGTTGATGATGAGCCATTCCCTGTGCTGCATGTTTGAACTTCTGAGTTTGCTTCTCGGTAAAACCAAGGCGGACTAGTTGTATGCTGTGTCAGACCATTGACTTTCTCACATGTTCACATGGAATGCTGTTGCTTTTTGCAGCTAAATTTGTCTTTTCTTTTTCTTTGCTCCCATGTTGTTCCTCTGAAGCGGGCTCCTATGTGGCCCTTACAGTGTTGGGGCGGCCCCCGGGGCTTCCCCAGATCCCCTTGTCAGAGGGTGAGGGGGACTCGATCAACTCACCTCAGTCTCCCAGTCCTGCTCAGGGGGAGCGCTCTGCGGGAACCACCATCACTGCTCCCGTGCCGGTCTGGGTATGATCCACGTTTCCTTACTCTCTTCACTCTTCTGCTTTCCCTTCCTCCTTTTTCCGTGACTAGCCTTTACCCTGCTTTCCACCTTCTCACCTCATTGCTTCACCCATATCATCCAGTGTCCTTAGAATCACTACTTGCCCATTTTTCATCTTCATGTCCTGTTCACCTCACTTGGCAAATCTTTTTACTCTCCCTAACCCTGCATTGTACTTCCCCTTGTGTCCTCACTTCTTCTGTTTGCTCTCATGCCCCCGTTTTGCCCTTTTCTCCTTTTCACTGATTTGCTGTGTTTTTATAAACCCCCCCCCCCCCCATGTGGTCTCCTTATGTCCTTTGTTCCTCTTCATCCTCATAATCTTCAACCCTGTTTCCTGAACAGGAAGAGAATAACATTATGCACAACCAGAAAGTGGACATCTTGCAGAAGATGCTGTCTAAAGAGCAACAAGAATTACAGGCATGTTTTACCTCTTATATGTATCTTGTAGATTAAACCAGGAATTATTTTCAAGGGGAAAAGACCTGCTGATTAAAGATCAAAATGGTTTTTCACCGACATGCAGACATCCTTGTCAGAGGTTGTATGTGGTTTTTTTTTTTTTTTTTTCTTTTTTTCTACAAGTTACGATATTTTCAGCAGGCGATTAAATATCAAGAGTTTTAGTTGATTTAAATTTTTTTTGTTTTGTTATGTGGAGCTGCGTGTCCTTTGCTGAGGACTGCTTCACTTCCACCTAGCTAACAGCCAGTTCAAAGACTGCGAACAGGCCTGCGTGCTGTTGGGCAGAGTAGATCAGAGCAGCGCGGGGTAAGGTGTGGCTCATATCCAGGGATATGTGGGGTGGGAAGGGGGGAGTTTCCTGTTTTGAAGAAATGCTTTGCCACAGCAGTGCCACAGCAACAGCAATGTTAAGACCAGCTGTCCCATGAGTAAAAACAGTCACTTTTTGCCAAGTTGAGGTAGATTGCCTTTGACCATGGCTACAGGGTAAACTTGTTTTTGAACCACAATTCTGGTGGGCCTCACTGTTGGTGGCCTTGCTTTGCTCTCACATGAAGAGTTTGAGTGTGCAGTGTGCCCTTCCCCTCCCTTCTTCTCAGCCCATCCCCTACTGGTATGTTGGTGTTCTGACAGGGCCTGGCAACGCCACTGTTATGCTGTGTGTCTCCCCACCCCTGCTGCAGGCCATGAAGGAGGAGTACAGCAAGAACCCCACACCTAAACTACTGAAGGAGATTCAGGAAGCCAAGAAGCACATTCCACAGCTGCAAGGGGAGCTCAGCAAAGCTACAGGTGGAGTCCAGGTATTGTTCCTCCTCTGGCGCTAAATGGGAGTTAGCGAGAACGTGAGGTTTGTGTTTTTTGGGTGGGTTGCCTGATGATACGCTGTTCTTAGGATGGTCTACCCTCCCCCCGGCCTGGCGACACCCTGCAGTGGAGTGAGGCAGAGGACGGCTGCAGCAGCGATGTAGATCCAACACTCTCCTCCCGGAGCGACGGCTGTGCTGATGGCTCTTGGGTCAGCAGTACAGCACCTTCTGTAAGTACATCGGTGAGCCATTTTAGGGACGTGGGAGTGGCATTTCAGCCACAGCTTTTATGTGTGTGGAGAAAGGTTTATTTTTTTGTACTGCTCTTATGGAACGATCTCCTCACAGGTTGTTCCTAGCCACCCCACCTCCCACCCAGAGAGCCCATGCCAAAGAGATTACCCCTGCCACAGCCCAAAGACCACCCCCAGGGACAGCCTCAACTCCTGCACCTCTCCAGAGAATGAAAGCACGCCCGACCTGGTAAAGCCTCACCCTAGGTTAGGGTGTATGATACATTTACATTTATTCATTTAGTAGATGCTTTTCTCCAAAGGGATGTACATCTGATAGAAAATACAATTTGTGCATTTCATTAGCTGGAAGAGAAACTTAAATGCAGACGCGTGATGCTTAAGTGCAGTTTGTTTCTTTCCACCATATGAGCCAATGTTAATCACATGAGTAGCTGCATAAACTTTGTCAGAATATCTACGATTCTTGATCACTTACCTAGTAATTTTTTTTTTTTTTTTTTTTTTTTGTGGGGGGCGATACATGTAAACATTTGCATTACATTACAGGAGTAGCTGCATATTGGTTTATCTGAGCATGATCTCAAAGTTGTAGTGTATGAACATTTACACCTTACATGAACTTAAGAGATCATGGGTGAAGTGAGTCTGGAAAAGGTGAGTTTTAAGAAACTTTTTCAATGTGGACAGAGAATCAGCAGTTCTGAATGAGAGTGGGAGGTCATTCCACCACAGTGGAGCCAAAACTAAGAACCTCCATGTTTTACTTTTGTGCATGGGACCACCATGCAGGCAGATGTGGAAGAGTGTAGCGGTCTTGTTGGAGTGTAGCGGATGAGCAAGTCTTCTAGATAGCTGGGAGCAGTTCCATTGATGAATTTGTCAGCCATAACCAGGGTTTTAACTTTGATCTGTGCAGCTGTAGGAAGCCAATGCAAAGAGAGGAGGAGGGGAGATATGCGGAAACGCTTCGGCAAGTCAAACGTAATTCGGGGAGCAGCGTTCTGTATTGGCTGTAGAGGTTTGATGGCAGTAGCGGGAAGGCCAGACAGGAGAGAGTTGCAGTAGTCCAGATGGGATGTCACCATGGCATGGACAAGTAGTTGGGCAGAGTCTGTGATGAGGTCAGGATGGATCCTGCGGATGTTATGCAAGATGTATCTGCAGGTCTGGGATGTGGCTTTGATGTGCTCAGAGGAAGATAGACTTGATTCAGTCATCGCTCCCAGACTCTTTGCCGAGAAAGTAGGCAAAATGAGTGAGTTGTCCAGGTTGATCAAGAGATCGTGACAGGAAGACAGGCCAGCTGGGAGGTGTAGGATCTCTGTTTTGGAGAGGTTGAGTTGGAGGTGGTAGTCAGACATCCATGCAGAGATGTCCGACAGACAGGCAGTGATGCGTGCAGAAATATCTGATGCTCCACGTGGAAATGAGAGGAAGAGCTGGGTATCATCAGCCATGGGAGGCGATAACAGGGCCGAGGGAGGAGGTGTAGATTGAGAAGAACAGAGAACCCAGTACCGAGCCCTAATTTAACTGTCCATCTTGAGTGATTATATTAAGTGGCTATTGCTTGCTGAAAGCTGCTGCTGGGATTAAGGAAGTGCAGCCTTTTTACCACACCACCACTGCAGAACGCTGGGCTGTTTTCACTGTGTTAGTCATATCTTGGGTGTTCCCCCACTTTCAGGATTCCCAGTCCCAATCTAGTGTTGGAAGCCCATCATCACGCCTGGCCCCGCTCATCATCGGTGCTGAAGATGAAGATTTCACCGCAGAGCAAGAGCAGGTATAAACCTTTGCATGATGTGTGCAGGAGTCTGTACTGTCTTCAGTTTCCCTCTCTGACACTGTCTTTGCCTCTTTCCCTTCCGTCAGCTCAACGGCCAGTGCAGCTGTTTCCAGAGCATTGAGCTGCTCAAGTCGCGGCCTGCACACCTGGCAGCCTTCCTCCACCATGTAGTCTCGCAGTTCGACCCTGCACCACTGGTACACGCTCAACCTTTGACCCTTCCGCACTCAGTGATTCTGACTTTAATTTCTGCTGGAGGGTGTAGGGTCAGGTGACGCTGTCATCTACTCGCACCTATCAGATTTAGTATTTGCTGCCTAAATAGATCCTTTGTTGAAAGGTGTAAATTAGGGACACTCAGTGTTACACCCTCTGTGTTTTCCTCTCATTAGCCCTGCTGTTCGTCGGTTGTCTGAGCTGAACTGCGATTTTCTTGTGATTCTCTTCAGCTCTGCTACCTCTACGCTGACCTGTACAAGCAGGTGAATGCCAAAGAGACGCGTCGCATGTTTGTGGACTTCTGTAGTTTCTTCATGGACCGGACGGCGGTGAGTGAAGCCCGCCACCCACTGGCAGAACGTTGCATATAAAGAAAAGGACAACAGGATTATATAATCCAGGATCTGCAAGGGTATTAAATGCAGTAAAAGTATTTAAGAGATTATTCTTACATTTATATTTATCCGTTTGGCAGACACTTTTGTCCAAAGTGGCATGCAGCACATAGTAAACACAAGCAACAGAGGAAGACAGTGTGTACAAAAGTGGACAGAAATTGTATAGCAAATACAAAATACTAGAATGTATTAATATAAAATATATAAAAGTACAGAGGACAGTTATTTTCAGAGATGTTTGAAATATGCCAGTTTCTGTGTGTGTTGTGAGTGAGAGCTTGCTCCAACCTCAATGCCCAATCTGGCTCCTGGCTAGATCCTGCCTCGCGTCCGTCTGCCACGGCTTTTGGTGGGGCCAGAGGTTACTGCGAGTCCCTGGCCCGTTTCACTAATCCTGAGGTCAGGCTGTGTTTGGCTGCTGTCTCAGCCTTCTCCATAAGCAGGGCCCACCCCTTGCTTGCCTCCCAGCCATTCACCGCAAAGAGTCTTAAGATACATAGCACTACAGACATGGTTGCACCTATGTGCACATGTGTGTATGTACATGCGTACGGTGTGTTGGTGTCCATGTATGTGTGTGCCATAGGTAAGGAGATTATGTTCCATTTCAATCTGCACACTTTGATTTGTAAATGTGGTCCGATCGCTTCAGCGGGGCTAGGCTGTGTCGAGGGCACCTTAGTCTCCTGCAGGTCGGATCCAGGTGTGAGGTATCATTACAGTCTCAGTGAAACTGTGGTCATCTGTCCCCATCAGATAAAACGTACCACAGACAGACAAGGGCATATAAACACTGAGAGTTTAATTGAAGGGTATTTTGTTCATCTTGCTTAACAAATTTATGTATTGTCATTGCTGCTGATTTAATGTTTGATCTAAGGCAAAACAGCAACCTGGTACCATGTGTGTGTTTGAACCCAGGGTGGAGAATGGTGTTGTGAAGTTCAAGCTGTAAAGCAATTTGCAGTCAGATATATGTAAATGTAGGTGATTATTTTATTTACCTAATCCTGCAATAACAGCCAGCCTCTGTGTAGTGAAGTAGGCTGCCACTTTGACTCCAAGGAGTCTAATTTTAGCTGTGTGCTTTGGCGTCATGTCCAGTAATTGGATTTGGGATGAGATTATGGCCCAGAGCTGCATGTTTTTAGGTGTAGGTACTGGATGTTCTGTTGAAGGAAACTGGACTTGGGGGGGGGGTATTCATCCTTACACTAAACTAAAGCTTGCCTTAGCCTTTGTTCTGCAAGAGTAAGGAATCATTGGCTACCTTGCAAAGTGGATCTCCAGTCAGTCTTCAGGCTCCATCTTCCAGTATATTTCTAACCAGGAGAGAAGTTGGTTCTTCAGCTGCTTGGAAATACTTTTTGTCTTTTCCATTTTTGTCTGGAGTTTGGTGCTGTGGTGCAGTTGGCGTTTCATTCATTGTAAGTTGACACATCCTTTGGGCAGACATGGGTGACTTTTCTTCACACAAGAACCTTAGCTTTTGGGTCCTGGGGCTGCCGCCTCTGGAATGATGAGCAGAGCTGGGGAAAATGATGGAGGCTGAGATGAACCCACTTCTTATGCTGTCTCTACCTCCACTGTTTTACCCCTGATCTCTAGTCTTTTAGTTATGAACAGATGTTATGGTTCCTTTGGATACCATTGCATCAAACCTGTTGTTCCATTAAGTCACTTTTGTGAAAATGAGGGCTGTGTGTTGGATGAGCATTATTTGTGTTGTCTCTTTGCACAGAATCTTAAAGTAGCAGTTCCAGAGTCCATCGCCTCTGATCTCGGTAAGTACAGTGCATCCTGAAGAATGCAATATTCTCACATCTTACAGTGAATGGGTCTCCCTTATACTATCACACTGTGAACATGTCTTTATGTAGTTACTCATTTACCCTTGGGCTGCTTGCCTTCCTGGCTTGTTTTACCTTAGAAACTGTTGTCTCAGTTCCTATGATGTGGACAATTTAAGTTCCTTATTTTAGTCATAGAGTGGTTTCATTTCCTTTTTTGTGGTTTTGGGTTTATATTGTAGGTAGTGCAGTTTTTGCTTTCAATACAAACTGTGAAACCAAGGTTACAGGCAGTAGGTGCCATTAGTGTTTAAGAGCTGTGAAAAAAGAGACACATCCCTCTTTCCCTTTCCACTATGCTCTATAAATGGTCATGGTGTGATTTCCAAAATAGCTTTTAGTTTGTGAAAAGGCTGGCCTGAATACCAGCTATCACATAAAATTATTAAAATAAACCTTTCCTGGCTGCTGTGATCCCTCAGGGTTCAAGATGTTGCGTGTGGGTAGGTTGTTCTGGCTTTTCAGTCTTTGGTATGTCAGTGTGTTTTGGTGTATGTTAACCCCTGTCTGCATGCATATACGGTATGAGTCTCTAAACTTGTGGCTCTGACTGTGACCACATCCCTAACAGTGTGTGCGGTCATGACCACGCACTATTTCCACAGAGCGACGAAGGCCGGAGATGATCCCAGAGGAGCTTCACAGGCAGTATGTGCAGTTACTTCAGGACACTCTGCTGGCCGACATACAGAGGCACCTGGAGGATTTCCGGTAAGAGCACATCACTGGCACCTGTCCCACATGCGCGTAACACACACTGTTTTTTGTAATGAACTGAGTATTTCACTGTGACTTATTTGTGTGTTTGCAGGCAGAAGCGCAGCATGGGCCTTACGCTAGCCGAGGGCGAGCTGGCCCGGCTGGACACAGAGCGCGTGAGGAGCCGCGTGGCCCTGGAGAGGGAGCGCTCCTGTGCTGAGCACATCATCTCCAAGATAGAGGATGTGCTGTAAGTCCATCACACATGCACACACAGGCCAGGGGAAGACAAGTGGGGTCACATCATTAGAAACCAGCAAGTAACGTGGAACACTCACAGGTACCCACATGTACTCTCACACATGCACACGTACAAGTTTCCCCAAACACTCATTAGCATTATTTGTCATTATGGGGACTACCCATTTGCTTACACTTTAACTCAGTGAATGGAGCAGTAGGTAGAGTGACAGCTAGTCATTGTGTTGAACCAAGGAGCTGACACCGAATAGGTTCAGCAGGAATTTGTACAGCAGTTCTATCAATGGGTAAATAATTAGCTTAGTATGCAAACCTAATATTGTAAGTGGTCTTGGACAAATGTCAACTAAATGAATAAATCTAAATTATTTTTAATCCCACCCCATAAAAAGCTGAAACATGGAGGCATATAAAAATGAATGTTGTTCTTTATTTATTTATTTAAATTGGGATGTATACATGAAGTTTGATTTGCAGACACTTTTTTTTTTTTTTTTTTTTTTTAAATAAATGCAATTCTTTCTTTGTCATTAGCGTTCTTTGGAATTTTGTTACGAATGTATCAAGTAGTGCTTTATGTGAATGGGAACTGACAACTCTTCATTGTGCTTTCTTACAGACTGACGTCACAGCCCACAGAAGAGGAAAAGTGGTAAGAACATGTCCCACTGCAGGCGGCCCTCAATTCTGGTGCCTGATCACTACAGACACAATAGCAGTAGTCTTGAGTGTGGTATACGAGTAGCTCTTGGCACTCTTGCCCTGCAGGAACGTTTAGTTTTATAAACTAGATACCAACAGTGAAGTCAGTCAGGGACACCAGAGGGGAGGAGCTTTCGGCTTAATCTAAGATCCACACACCCAGTGCTATTTTAGTGCAGTTACAGGGACAGATTCTTTCTGCCTTTAAGCTGATAAAAGATACAGGCCAGGATGGCGCATGAGTGCAACTGGCTGTGTTGGAAGGGATGACAGGAGGACAGATAAGAAGTTGCACCTCAGTTGTCTGAGATGCTCGGACAGTGCAGCTACTCTGACCACGGAATATGGTGTCAATATGGTGTCTATACCACATGTTGTCAAGTCAGAGTGAAAGAGCCCACAGCTCAGTTCCTTTTCAAGTGTGTACTTTCACTGTGTGCAGTGTTGGTGTGAAGCAATGCTGTGTGGTCTTCTCCGGCATGTTGTTGCATGAGAATGCAGGTAGTGAAGTGCTTAAAGAGATACATGCAAACTGCAAGGTTAGTGGTTCATGGTCCCTGAAGAACCCATGTGTTGTATTTTTCAGAATGGTATTTATCCTGAAATAATGAGAAGTATGAATAGCTGCAGTTATTACTTTTGATTGGTGTGTCACTAGGTAACAAAATGAGGCAGCCAGCCTGGACATGAATGTGCAAAATGAGGTTTATAATAGCTACATAATATAGAAGTGACATCAGATGATTCGTTCAAACAAATTCCTCCTTCGTTTGCTTGTCAGGAACTCGGTCGGAATGTACAGCGCTCCTGCTACAGTGTACAGGCCATAAACTCGGTTCCATCTGACAGCATCATCCAAGACATTAGGGATGC